>NC_132938.1:27475000-28823571 GCF_034638445.1 Ciconia boyciana
AGAGCCTCCCGCTTGCTTCACCCCCCTCTTTTTTTTTTTTTCCCCCCCTTCCAGAAGAGCCCTTTTGTCTCGGTCGCAAACTCCGGCCCAGCCGGGCAGCGCGGGGTGCGGAGGGTGCGCGGGGTGCGGAGGATGGGTGCGCGGGGTGCGCGGCGGCGGGCGGAGCTGCGGGGCCGGGCGCTGGCCCGCCGGCGGGTGCCGGAGCAAAACACGCCGGGCGTGTAAAAGCCGCTTTTCTCTCCTCTCCTTCGCCACCGAGAGGGGCCCGGTCCGCGCCCCCCCCGCTGCCGGAGGAATGCTCGGAGGTAGCGAAACAAAACGGGGAACAGCCCGCCTTTGTGCGGCCGCCGCCGGCCGTGGGAAGGGGCCTCCCGGGCCCCTCCGGCCCCGCTCCGGCCGCGCCGCGGTCCCGGGGGCTACGCGCGGTCCCGCCCGCCTGAACGCAACGCGAAATACCGGCGAGGGCTTCTTTTGCATTGCTTTAGTGGAGGGGCCGCCAGAGCCGGCCGGCCCGTCCCTCGCCGTGCGGGGCCCGGGCAGGACGCGGTGCGCAGCTCAGCGCGGCCGCGGGGACCGGCCCTTCCCTGTGCCCGGAGCCGCAGCGGTGCGAAGCCACGGCGGGTAACAGGCCCCGAGGGGCCGGTGACACGTGTTGGCTGTCCCCGGCCAAAGCGTGGCTGTGCGGGGACACGTCCCTGCTCCTGCCGCACCCCGCAGCTACCTGCCACCGCGGGGCGGGGGGTGGGGGGGGATCCCCCTGGTTTTGTTGTTTCTGCTGCCGCGCTCCCAGGCTGGGCTCCGCGGCTCTGCGCGGACACAAGCGGGCCCCGGCGCTGCCTGCTCCGCGGTTCCCCGGCCGAGAGGGCCCTGCGCTCAGCGGGGCGGCCTCCCTCCCTCTCCGCGCCTCTCCGCGCCTCTCCGCGCTAGCTCGGGATGCCAGGCGGGAGGACGCGCTCTTGGCTGGCCTGCTGCTGCGTAACCAGCTGGGACGGGGGCATTTGCAATCGCAATAAAAATAGACAGTAAACAATAGCCATAGCGATGCTGCTGCCGGCCCTGCTTCCCCGGCCCCTTCCCCCGGGCGGCGGAGCGGCCGCCAGCAGAGGGAGGGATCCGCGCCTCGCTTCGCCCCGGCCGCTGCTGCCGCGGCGGCGGCAACATCTGCCGGGCTGGAGGGGACGGGGCGCTTGAGCAGACGCACAGATGTAGAAGTGACATCTGCTTGTGACAAAGGAGCGGGAATTAGATTAGGCGGGGAGGCCTTTCTGCGATTAAAAAAAAAAAAAAGGAAAGAAAAAAAGGAAAAGACTAGCTGTAGGCTGTGTAAGCAGGGGAAGAGGATGTGAAAGGCAGAAATGCTCGCTGGGCAGCTGCTAGGACAGCCGGGGCAGCACAAGGGTCCTGGGAGCTGAAATAGCCCTGAGAGAAGGCTTTGCTTTTCCCTCCAGAAGCAGAGATGTGGCCGGGTCAAAGCTTTCCGTCACTGCGGGCAAAGGACAGCAGGCAGCAGGGCGTCGCTGCGACTCGGACACCGGCGGAGATGCCTTCCTGCGGCTCCTAACCATGCTCCTGGCATCAGCTAGCCAAAGAGGCCCAGATTGGGACACTTCTTTTCTTTGTTCCCTGATGGAATAAATATAGGGAGGTTCATAAAACCAAAAGCTAGAAGGCCTGGCTCTTGCTTGCCTTATGAACTGTCCTATTTTGGTCCCATTAAAAAAAACCCAACCAAACAACAAAAAAACCCCAACCCCATAAGAGCACAGGCTTAAGTTTGCTCATGTTTGGTAAAGCAGAAATGCATAATGAAGCTGTGCTTGTCCATTCAGCTGCACCCAGGAGAGTCTTTACCTGCATCAACCTATGCTGCTTATCAAGAAAAAAACCCACCCCACACATTACAAATTATATAGTCTTTACAGTTGTTTTGTAAGCAATGCTTTTCCCAGTTATATAAATCTTGGTATTGAATATCATGCCTTTTTTTTTAAACCCTAGAACTTTTATATCTAGGGATACTTGACACCCTTTGCAGAGCAGCATACAGGAGAAATAGTAGGACCACATTATATTTCAAATTGTAGAAAAAATGTGCTGTATTGCAAAAACAGCAAGTTACAGAGTGTAACGTGCTGTGCACTGGGGCAGATTTAGTAATGCCTCTTATAGGGCCTTGCCTCTAAGCTCAATGAAGTTGGTCAAAACCTACTGAACCTTTTAAAGACTATGATTTCAGCAGAGTGTAGATTAGGCCCTTAGTGTTGAATAGCCTGCGGGACTGCAGCTTGCCTGTGCAAGCTGATCCTTAACCTAGTTACAAAGGTATGGAGTGAGAGTGTGACGCCTTTGTCAGTAATGGGGCTGAGGAACGAGAAGATTGGATCACAAATTGAGGGGCCCCTCATAAAGTGCGCAGAGCAGAATGGGGGGAGAGAGCGCACAGTGAAAATAGCTTAAAGGAGAATTAAGGAAATCCTGTTGATAGAACAAAATGTACCTTAGGTGCTTATTATGGCCAAAAAGTGCCAGTCCATCTATCTCCTTGCCAGTACAGAAGCAAGGCGAAACACATTGATGACTCACACCTAAGGATCTCTGTCATATACAATTGCAGATACATATTTATGTTGTTTAATGAAAAGCATGCTTATGAGTTCAAAAAACTCAAGGCTTTGGTATTTCCTGGTGTGTTGGTCTTTGCTGGTATTTTGGTATTTGCATCATAAGGTGATGGTCTGGATACAGCCTCCAGCTCTCTGATGGCCTTGAGACTGCTGGTAGCAGATGAGATTTGCCAAGGGAAGGGTCCTTCTGTATGTGCCCTGCTTCTTCTGTTCTTTCTCTAAGCAATCATCACTGGCCACTATCAGACCTATGGCCTGACCCAATTATGGCAATTTTATGTTTCTATGCCTGTTTGTGTCAGTGAATCCAATGAGGTTGAATGAGGCAGTAAGAAAGATGGAAAGGTATGTTCTTCCTACAGTGAAGGATAACGATGTCTAAGTCAAGAGGTCATAGGAAAGTTGAAAAGGCCTCTTTTCTCAGAATAAGTAGCCAGTGACAAAGAGGCAGGGTTTCACAGTCCTGAATTCCTGCCTGTAAGGGTGCACTGTGCCTTCAGGCAAGGTACTTCCAGCTCCCACACAAGGGACTGGGCTAGCAGAAGGAAATAGCGTTAAGCTGTTTTATCAAAGGTCTCCGTGTTGACTCTGCTGAGGTATACAGCAGATCCCACATAAAACTGTAACGTGCCCTGCTCTGCTCACAGGAGCAACTGGTCAGAGCAATGCTGCCTGCCTTGGAGACTAATGGTAATTAGCCAGTCTTAAAAGATGAGCAAGAAAACACCTAGTGAAATGGGCTGGGACCTTTTCCTTAGTGATTCCAATACAGAGAGTTTGCTCAGGTTTGAAGTCAGAGCTCCATTCCCACCCACGGTCCCTGGGTACATATCAGCTGTTGTTACTGGGGCCATAGCTAGATCACTGCTCTTGGCTGGGGTGTCATCACTGCAGATCCAGCCCTGGTTACATTGTTCTGTGGGTCCTCTGCTGGTTTTGATTGTTATCAGCTATATTATTTCTATAGGCAACTTACCAAAGCTTGGCTGCATTGGCTCTGCTTTTTTTTAAGTAGCACTCCAGTTCGCAAACGATTCCTGATGGAAGGTCCCATGCAAAAGTGACATAATACTGGCAGCTGTTCATTTTTAGCCTCCCAGTAAAAATTATTCAAATTAACCGATCAATCAATCAATCAATCAAATTACTTCCAGTCAGCCCCAAGTGCTAACCTGGAAAAAATAACAATGCCTTCCTGCTAATCAATGGTCTTTTCATTTTCTTGCAGTCAAAATGAGTTCACAGGCTCCTTCATTGAAACTCAGGTTATATAAGGTCCATCTTTTGCTAAGGGAGTGTTGGTGGGACATTGAGACTTCAATGGTCAAACCCAGACTCCCTATATTAGGATTTCAGAAAAGGGAGTCCTGGCAAGTGTTGGCTGAAGAGGGAAGGCAGTATAGAAGTTTCCGTTTGTTGGAGACAGCAGGAGGCAAAGCTGAAGTTGTATGAAAGGCAGATGTAAGATGTAAACTACATCTTTTTTATGCTGACCACATATCTTCCTTAAGCTGATTATGCTTGATCTGAAGGGGCCTTAAATTAAGGGTAAATTATCTGTTTACATTAATAGAGAATATGAATGGGTAATAGCTTCAGATGAGAACAAGACTGCAGTTTTTACTAAAACCTTTTATGCAATCCCTGCTTGAATCTCTCCTGGAAAATGTGGGTTTATGTGTGTACTCTGGGACCTTGTGCTGTGCCATTAACTAAAATAATTGCCTTATATCCAGACAGGCGCTGAAAGGATTGGCACTGGGTCAGTTCTTAAAAGTTTATTCGCAATCTGTAAGAAGATTTTTTTCTAATGCATTTATAGGCATTGTTCTAGTTAATACTCATGTAAATAGCACATTAATTGAGTTTTCAGATTCTGTAATTGTATACTGAAATATGCTGATATCTTCAAAAGTAAAGAAAGTGATGTGTGAAAGTAAGTAGATGGTAGGACATACACTAATACGCATTGTGTTTATACATAGCGTATCCAGAGAACCAAACAGGAGATGATAGGGCTCTAACAAACAATGTAATTTAAATTACTTTGGATCAGCCATTAGAGTTTGTCCCCTGCTGAGTAGACTCTGGAGTCCAATGAAGTTTTTACCTAGTAATTGTGTTGTGGCTGGGTGTGTAGGGGGGGAGATGCAGTTCCTATGTCATATGAAGTCATCACAGTTACTCTTGCTTTTATCACTTCCAACATTACAGGTTTGGTTTAGAAGGCCACTGCTGCTGGAAGGAAGTTATGAAGCCACATGAGCCTGAAATTCTTGAGGTTTTGTTTTCCTGCAACGTAGACTCCATCCGAAAGTGTACAGGAAAATGGTGCCTGGAATTGAAGGTGAATGTTGTGACCATATTGACCTGTCCCACACAGGGACTGGATTCCTCCACTCTTACGTCAGCTTCTTGGTAGTCCTCAACATGAACTATAACTTCATTTGGGAAAGAAGGGTCACAGCTCTGTCATACATAACCAAAGGTGGAAGATCCTCCAGCAGTAACCCCGTGATCCAGAAGCAGTGATGGCTCTAGCTGGATTTTGAGGTTGTGAACTATTTTCAGGTCTTAGCAGATTATAGGAAAGAAGCACATCTCACCTGAGGCAAGTGAACAGCCACCCTCTGGCTGTTCCTTGGGTCCCTTGGCTTCTGTGAGGAGTCTGGGATGGCTCATTTTGGGATGAATCTGCGATGAATCCACTTCTGGATAGTTTTTGCTCAGGCCCCATAGTTGGTCAGGTGAGATAAAAGCAATTGCATTCTACACACTGATTTCAGTGACGCTGAAGTGACTGACTATCATCAGCATGTAGCACTCTTCCCAGAGATGCTGCATTCTCCCCTTCAGGCTTTCCATGCCTGTAAGATCCAGGTCTGGTCCAAGTAAATCAATGGAGATGTTGCTGTTGTCTTTAGCAGAAACTGTGTTGGCTCTGTGGGTACATGTGTCTGTACAGATGGGGAAGGGGATCTCCATCTGGATATCTGCAGCAAAGGTGGGTAATTATCCCTGACCACTGGGTAGATTTCAAGCTGGTAACCACCAGGAAAAATCAACATAATGGTTTATGCTGAAACTCGGGTAACGTTGAAAATGGGGATTTTGTAGGAAGAAGTACATCAGCAGCATTGAGAAGATTAAAGACTATTTGAGTATCAACCTATCTAGTGGGAGAGAAGAAATGCGGGTGTGGGACCCATATGATTTTGGCATCTGTATGCAAAACTCATCAAAGCAAGAACTGTTTCATAATAAACTATGTTAATTACATAATTCAGAGAGGCTCAGTAGAAGGCTGTTACTCCAGCAGTCTTTATGTCAAGTCCTGAACAACCACGTTGAGGATGGGAATGAGATTTTGAGGGCCTTTTGCTCCTAAATGGCGTAACCACTTTTGCTACCAGTGCTTTGTGCTTAGGATACCGAACGTGGCTCCAGACAACAAACAGTATCAGAAAGACACCTCTATATCAAAGAGAGAAGGGAAAGAGATTTGGGAAAGCAGTAAGAATAAAAATCTACGTCTACTAGTAAAATCTAGATTCAGGTTTTGGGACAGGGTGATCTACATTTTTACCAACAGCTTTTCATACAGAACAGCTGAATCCAGTTTTACTGGTGAAAATAGCTGGATATTGGTATGTATGTATTTCACTCAGAAAATCCCATATGTCAACAGATCACAGAAAAGTCATATTAGTATTGATGTGAAATCAAATGGTCATGCTTGGATCAATACCTTATAATAGTATTATGATGTTTTGGGAATATGAAATGCAAATTAGCAGTGATTGAAATAGCATTCTCATCTTATACTTTAAATAGTATATATTCTGTGTTTTGCACATCATTACATCATATGGACACACATCCCCCATACCTACACATGCATATAATGTATATCTAATAGTATAATATGACTGATGAATTGTGCCATTGGGCAGCTGTGATTTGCCTGTAAGACTGTGAAAATTGTAGATAAAATTATGAGGCCAAGAGGAATTTGCTTGAAGAAAGCTGTGGTAACTACTGAATGAAGGTCTTTGTATTTGACCCAATGAGAAAATTTGGCAAGATAAAGGAATTATAATCCTGGGATAAGCAAAATTTTTTGTTCCTCCTCATTTTATATAATACACAGCCTTTATATTACGTTGGGATAAAAAACATATATCTCAGGATTACTTTTCTATTTATGCCAACCCAAAAAATCATTTAATCATAATGACAAAGTATTCTTTTAAACTCCTAATTATTTGCAATTTTGATACTTTTCTTCTTACTTGTTATTCTAATTTAAGATTGCTATTGAATACAGAATCGTGGGGCAATGTGTTATAAAATATTTTGACTCAAATTTATGCTTCAGTCTTAGCAATTACAGAAGATTTTGCCACCCAGATAACTGCTTCATATTCAAAGGGATATAACCTATGTCTTTTATATTATTCAGTGGGCTGAACTTGTACACTAGGGATGTTTATACTCTGCAAAAAGATACCTTATATTGCTTCTACACGGTGAGCCCAGCGACAAAATGGAAGTATCTTCCACTATGACATATCTCATCTTTTTCAGTGCTCTAGTGGGATGACAGAAGAAGGTGCAAGAGAAGAGGAAAAGAGGAAGACTCCTAGGTGGTGTTCAGAGCCAAGGTGATCGACAGTAAGAATACGCACCTTGTAGCTGTCAAGGACTACGCAGTTGGTGAAATGGAACAAAAGATGGCAAAAGTCATTCTGGAGAAAATGAGAAGTTAAGACAGAAGAAATGTATGTAGGAGAGAGCTGTGTGTTCAAGCATCTCCTGGAAAAGATGTATGCAGCGAGAAAGAAACAAGGAGGCAGCAGAAGACGGAACAAAAGACAAGTTGCTAAAGGGATGAAAACTGATGGAAGACATTGTGGTACCTGATGAGGCCAACCCGCATTCAAAATCGGTCTGAGGAGGAAGCATTTGTGGAAAAACAAATTCTTTCTCCTATGAGAGCTTACAACCCAAATGCTCCCTTCTCCCTGTAGATGCTGAAGAAGCCGGGATATTTGCTTATAGAAATGGGATGTTGTGCTGAAGTTCATGATGAGGATGTCCATACTTCCCATGTCATGAACTCCAAACTGATTGCTCCTTTCCACTGTAGAAACACTTTGATAAATGCGTTTTAGGTATACATGTGATATCTGTCTCAGTTGCATGTTAGAGGCATATTCCTGCATTGACAGCGTCATCTGCATCTTCTAGAGATCTCCAGCATCTCTCTGGATTGTTGCTTAGGCTTACAATAGGTCGGCCCGGTACAGGAAAGTGAGGTTACAGCCAAACATCTCCTTCCTCCCAGTTCTTTGAGGGCTGTCAGGGAGGAATCAGAGCCTCACACAAAAAGAGTTATTTAGTCCAAACCCACCTTTTCGAGGCACCATTGGGAAAAGTGCTGTCATTCTCTGCCATTCTCCTGACCACTGTAGTCTCTGCTGTACCTGGCCATTGTATAGACCACAAATGGTCTTTTTCTTTCTTTTCATACTTCTACTTAACTGTGCGCTACTGGGCACAATTGAGAATCGTGTCTGAAAGTGTATAGCTACATGTAAAAGGTTCTTTTATGTTTTCTATAAAAGATACTTCATAAGAATAAGTTGCACTGTATTGTGTTTACATCTTATCAGCTGCTTCTGGCTTGATGTTATAATAATGGAACTTTTATAATGTAAATAACTACATGTAAGGGCCACAGAAAATCAATAGCTAGATATTTTAACATCCTGTTTAAAATAAACCAAAATATTTAAGAAAGGTTATGTACCTTTGCCCAGGAGCTACTTTTTAAAGCAGGATAAAAATGACTTGTTTCATTTGCATGCAAGTCAAGTGACTTAGCTGTTTAAGAGTTAACCACATAAAACATTTTGCTTTCCAAAACTGACACCTTTTTCCCTAGCCTTAAAATAAACCCCATTTCAAGCTATTGTTTCTAGTAAATAGGCAAAAATCTGGGCTGAAAATGTATATTGCCAGTTTCAAACAAACAGATTTGAGTATGTCTGTGGCTAGTAAATAGAAAAGTAGCACCCAGCTCTCCCCAATCTTCGGGTTTAACAAACCTATGTCTTTTTGAAGGGAGAAGCAGAGTTCTTCAGAAAACTGCCAAGTCAGATGCTGCTGGAGAAGGGCTGTGATTTCTTGGATGCATCAATGTACTCTTAGGTAGGAAAGCACACAAAATGAATTGTTATAATTTCATTTGTGTTTCTCCAAGAACGACACAACCTATCTAAGCATCCATTTACTTTCATTGCCTTCCATGTAATAAGCACTTGTGACTTTGCGCATCCTCAAATTTTAAAGGCATGTGAAATAAAACCTTTTGAAAGCTTAGTACTGGACATGTGCTCTCCCGGGCACGCGCTGCCCTCCTCCAGTTAGGAGGCAGGATTAGTTTGAGACAGATCAAGAGGAAGCCATGACTACACTTGTGTCTATGGCCAAAGTGGAACATGTTGGTCTGGCTATTTCTGATCTAAACTGGGTAATCTGTGTCCCCAAGGGACAGCACGCTTTGTCCCCAGTTTTGAGACCTTTTGTATAAATTTCTGTAGGAATTGCGTGGACAGGATCTGTAAAATGGGGTTCTTTTCTCTGGTGACAAGATTTCACTCTTTACATTGCTATAAGCCAAACAAATGTAATGAATCCTCAAGGGTGATAATACAGACAAGATTTCACCATTGCTGACAACTGCTGGAAAGCTGTGACTTGATACTACTTTGCCCATGAGCTATGACATGGCTATTTCCATAATACCATTGCACTGACTGTTCCTGCTAGAAGTTACCACAATGACAATGAATCCCTGTAATCCAGGGATAGCCAGTAATGAAGAATAAATAGCTTTTTGATAGAGGGACAGACTGGGGTTACTAACTGCAGCTTCAACGGCTGGAACTGGGCATCATTGATAATACTGCCTAAATTTAATTACTTCATTTTGTGACACATAGTATCCCCCTTGTCTTAGCCTAATTGTTTTGACTTGCTGTTGTGGGGAGAATAGTTTGTGCCTGGAAAGGAAAGGAAAGGTGATTTTGAAGTTATAAAAGAATGTGAATTAGTTTTTTGTTATTTATACCAGAGTATAAATATAGCAGACCATATAGCATCTTTCTGTTATTTGAAGCATTCACGACATAATCACTGCATTCCCTGAGCTTACTTTCAAAGGAGATTGTCCAACAGTTGCACTAAATAATCTAATAGCTGAGCCAGAAAAGCAGCCTATTGTTATTTATGTTAGAAGATGAATATGATCATGTGTAGTTTTAAACCATGAACTCCTAACCGTGCTGTGAAGCCATAAGAACAGAAAGCCTAGACTGGTTCATAAAAGCTATTTGACACCCAGCAGAGGAAAGCAAACAGTGTTTTCCATATTAACTATGGAAGAAAGTAATTATATCTAACAAGAAACAGAAAATAATGTTATGAATCTATGCGAAGAATTTATTTACCCCAACAGACATTTTTTCTTAAATATTTTTCATACTTTTATTCTAAATTGGGCAGCCATGGGTTTTAGATAAATAAATATATTTTACTTAATTTTCTCTTTTCTTTTACTAGACTAATTTTATTTTCAGAAAGAGATATGTCAGATTTATCTTATGTTAGTTTTAACATCAGGATATCATCTGAGGATTTATGTAAGAGATAAATTTATGAATAAGTGGTGTCTATTTCCATTTAAAATTCTCCTTACTTACTATTGTTGCCATCATTGTTATCATTCTCATGGCATCTGTAAGGCTGCAGAATGTGACATTTTAAAGATATGTTTGGTAGTGACTTTTTCAATTTCTGTTTGACTAAAATGTTTCCTACTTCATTCAACTACCCTTACAATTTACATTAGACAACACTCCATCAATAAAACCATCAAAATGATCTACTACATTGTAGACAAAAGTTATTGTGTCAAGTTGACACTAATCAGTTAATTCCAGTAAACCTTCAGATAAACAAAAGCTTGTTGTCTATTACTGATGTGTGTGATTAGCCCCCTGTATGTCCTATAGCTATGCACATCTATAGAGATGTATCTGGCAGACACTTGGCCTGAGGGCTCTATATGTAAACCAGGACAGGATCTATAGTTAATGATGTTGACCCTGACTCCCTCAACAGAGATTGGATTCAGTCCTCATAATATCCCGACAGCTGATATGTATACTGTGCTAATAATATTATCAATTACTTATGCTACTGTGATTCCCGGTGTTTAAAGCTGATAAAAGGTTCTTTCACGTTTCTTTTTTCTACATCCCTGCTATCCTACTGATCGTGTGTTAGTTGGATATTTTTCATTCTGAAGCCCATTTATTTCATAACTGTAGCTAAGGCAGTGGGTAATATTTGAAGCTCGGATGTCCCCTGTCCTACATTCTGGGTAACATGGTAATTTTTCATTTTGTTTTTCTCTTTCACATTTCCTCTACTCCAGAAAAGATGGACTGAGTATTTATCTACAGCTTCTGTGACTGTAGTCTAGAAGGTCTGTAGAAGCAGCTGATGATCTGAGAGGTCTCTAGGCATATGTGTTCAACTGGAGAAGTTTCAAAAGTCTGGCATTTTCTGAAAGCCAGACCTGGGTGCCATTGCTCTCAACTGGAGCAGTCAAAAACCAGCGGTCTGAAGTCTGTAGATACTTCCAAAAGCTCAGCCATCATAATGCAAATGCTGGTCCTTCAGACCATCTCCGTCACTGCAGAGCACTTCTGCCTTGCCCAGCATGTCAAATGGGTAGTGAAGGTCTGTGTACAGTGAGGATCAGAGATTTTGGTCTCTGATTTTTAAGCCTGGGCAAACCCCTGACTATGCTATAAATCAGCATGACGTTGCTCTCAAGATACCTTTTGCAGTAATAATAGATTTTTTGGGTTGGTTGGTTGTTTGGTTTTTTGTGCTAGAGGAAGCAAGGTGAGCACATGGGGCTTTACTCACTACTGTGAATTTTGTGCACTGTGTGTGTATGCACAGAAAAGCCTCCAGATTGTGCCTCCTCTGGGGCGGGGACCTACCCTTCTCTATGCTTGCAAAACTTTAAGTACATACAATACACTTACACAGAGAGCAGATGATTACAGCATGAAGGAAGGCTTTATGCCTTGGTAAAGCCTTTCTCTATTCTGCTCTGCTTGCACATACAGAAGCTGGTCTTCTGGCTTTCGGTCCCCATGAAGTGCCCTGCTCAGCATAGGGTGGGAGCTGCGAGCAGCCCAGCTCTTCCTTCGAGCAGCCGGATAGCAAGGTTGAGCTGTGCTTCCATGCACTGAGCAGCTCTGGTTGAAATGATGACAGGGACCACTGTTAAAAATTAAATTCTGCCTTATTTTTTGTGCAGTTCTTGTGAGTCACATTCGTGAATAGTAGCGAGAGATTTAATGATCGCATATTTTTTATCTTATTTCACTTCGGTCAATGCCAATTTTTTTCTGTTACTGTCGACTTAGAGCTCAAAGTAATTTAGTAATTGATTCTAAGCACGGCAGCTCGCCAATGGCAGCTCTCCATTCAGGGGAATATCTTTGCTAATTTTATCCATCAGAATGAGATTACCATGCTAATCTCTCCCAGCCCTAGTACCTTGGTCAGTTGGGACACACTGATGCAAATGATGTTATTAAACACAAACCCTTCACCCAAGACAGGAGAAAAATGAGAGCAGGAGAGATGAGCAAATCAGAATCTGTTACAAGGATTTCTAAGGCTGAGCTGGCATTGTCTGCGTGTGTCCTCTTCATCACCCCCGAGCTCTCACGCGTCCAGCACTCCTATTTCTGAAACAATCTATGGTTGCTTGCTTGTTTATATCTGATTTTTTTCTCCTCAGAAGGATTTGGCTACCGTTACACATTCTTAGCTTGTAAGGTGTAGCAGCCATGGCTGCTGTAAGAGAAGCTTTTTTTCTCTGCAACAGTCTATTTGCAGCCTGTATCTATTAGTAAGGTCTATCAGCATTTCAAATCTCTTTTCTCTTAGGTTAGAAAGGATGCACTGCATGTGGCTGCTCTGAGTGACAGTGCTGCAATCCCCTTTATCTTAATCATGGGTGCTTTTGAGAGGACCCCTCTGTTCTTGGCCATTCAGGAGAAAAGAAGCCTTCAGTTAAGGTTTTTCATCTGCTGCTTTTTCTGCTACGGAGCCCTGTTTTGGAGTATGTCCATCAGCTTGGTAACTCCATCTTGTAAAGGATGGGGATCTCTGGCACGAGTCCTGCAAAGCACTAAAGCATATGCTTAACTTGCAGGGGCCACGCAGAGCTCCGTCTGCAACTCCCTCCCCTCGGCATAATGGGATCTGCTGATAACTGGGCCTCGTCTAGCTCTGCCTGATTTCAGATCCACTTTCAATCAATAAGAAGCCTTTTAAAATCAGGCCAAATTTGACCCTGAAAAACAGTTTTGGCCCATCTGTAATTTAGATCAGTTCCATCAAAAGTGCAGACCATTTGGCAGATGCTGCTGAAAAAATAGCATAGAAAGACCAGCATCTATTTGTACAACACATTTCACTAATTCTTGGTGTTCCGTGATATATTAGTAATTATTTGCTGTTTTTCTTCAGTAAAGAAAACAGAACATTTCTCCGTCATGACTCACACAATCCAGAAACTACAAGGTTCTCATTTGTTCTTTTGAAGCTCCTAAACTTTGTGCTTAGGTAATTAAAAAGCCAAATTTCAGAACTTCTCTCTTGCCCTAACACATCATCTCATTACAAGAATGACTATGAATGACAGAAAGTAATTTGTTTAATTGCATTAACATTTTTATTATAAAACCACAACAGAACCGTGTATAGTATGTTAATTTTTCTGCCATTTTTTTATTTAATTCTATTTTCTTTTTAGTTTGTTTAATTTATTATTTCTTTCTTTTGTAATCAGCTTTAAAACAAAGTTGAAAATGAAGATTTGCTTTCAGAAGATCAAAAAAATAGAAGGTATACGCAGCTACATAAGAGATTAAACTAGTCTAAATAAATGTACGGAATGTATTTTCTGGCTTGTTTTTGAATAGAAAAAGGAAAGAGATCTCAAAATGCTCAATTCAAAGGTTAAAAATGCAAACTGTGGTTGCCTCAGAAGAGTTATACTCCCAAGAGTGCTTATCGGAAAGTTTAAATTCTCAAGGGCAAATTAGGAGAAGCACTTGTGGGCAGTGTATGTCACCGTCTACTTTTATCAAGCCAATATTTTTGACAGACATATATATTGTGTTGGCAGTTTAGAGAGTTCACCAAACACCACAGTTCTTGAGAAAAGCTCAGATCTGGAAATTTACTTAGAATCGCGGCTTTCGGTGCAGCAGAGCCAGAGGTCGGCGGCGCTGCGACACAGCCGCCCCGGGGGCCAGGTGCTGCTCCCCGCTCCTTCCCGCGCTGCCGGGGCAGCATCCTGAGCATCGCCGCACGGCAATGTCAGCGGGAAGGTGAGCGAGAGGTGCTCTGCCTGCCACTGAAACCTTCCTCTTCCTCACGAGCCCCACGGAGAGGGCATCGTTCGTAGACAAACATTGTCCAATGTCTGACTTAATTCTTATTACCTTGTTATTTATGGGTGATCATTAAATGTTTTTTGAAGTTAAAGATACTCTCTCCTAGGATCGATAGACATTTCTGAACTGAGTACCTTAGGAGAGAAAATACAGAACGTTTTGCAAACAGCAAGAGCACTCACTTCAGGCTGTCTTCTCAGTTCATCGACGCTGCAGAACTGCAATAATACCTGCTTGTTCAACTAACGGATATAGCCCTTCCTATACTTGTAAACTAGGTACACAGCCGTCCCCTCCTACTTTAGGAAGTTATAAGAAGTGGTATAGAAAAACAGCTGGGCTATGCTTTTCTTGGTTGGCAGAAGATACAGTTGTTCACAGTCAGAGCAAGGGCAAGATCCAAGGCTACCGTACAACAAACGGGCTCAGGTATTTTCCAAATGGAAAACAGCTAAGCTGCTTTTACCAAAGTGGCAGCGTTTGGTGCATAAGGTGTCATGTGCTTACTCGCACGGCCATGCCTGCAGTTGCACGCATGGCATCTTCCTCCGCTTGCTCCTTGCCAGGTGGCTCTGGGGCAAAGAGATTTTCATGGACCGTGCCAGTGAATGGGGCTGGGCACTATTTGGGCTATGAGCATGAACACAGCCTGAGGGTCCTCCCAGGGTTTCCTCGCCTCCCTGCCTCAAACGAGGTCGGCTGCTTCCTGAGGAATGGCAGAATCAGAGTCTCTCCAGCCACCTTGAGGCCCCAGTAGTAGTAGGCAACGTTAGGGAAGATAATGAGGAGTTTATTCTGCCACAGTAGACACCAAGACATTTGATTGAAACATTGGAAAACAGTGACCAAAACAACCCAGTGTGTTCACAAAGTCCATTTGAAAGTCAGAGCAGGTCCTGGCTGCCGTATGGTTTCCCACCTGGACACCGCTCAGACCTAGGTGCTGGGGGTCCCTGCAGGGAGGCTCCCCTGACACCGCCGACTTCAGTCCCTTCCCTTTGTTCATGGTCCTTACTACATGTACTGTTGGGCTCTCTTTGAGGGCAAACTGGTCCTCAAAGCAGACTCTGGTGTTTTGCTGGCCTTTTTCCTCCTGTTCTCATCTCCGAGGAGCTTCATTGTACACCAGTTGTGTGTCCATGAAAGTGCTCTCCCTTATCAAGAAGCTTGATTTTTCTTGATAGCTGATTCTTAAAGCAAATGCAGTCAAAACGCATCTCCCCATTCTTCCCTGTAGCCAGTCTGGGCTTCGCTCTTCCCCCCATACCCTTTAATGGGCCACCTGCCCATTAAAGAGCTTTAGACAAGTCTCTTGCTTACTGTGTCTAATACCTGTTTGCTTGTGATGCCATGTTATTGTATGCAGCAAGAAGCAAGGGTTATACAAGTACCTTATAAACTGGACAGGTTTCAGTTAATCCCTGGCACTGCATAGAGAGCCTGCATGAATGTAAAGATGTCAGGGGAAGATATGAAAATAAACTGTGCCTGACTTTGCATCATCTGAAAAATTGGTCTGCAGAGGATCCTGCTGCTTCCAGTCTCATATTCTGCTACATAACAACCTACATAGGACCGAACCCAAAATCTAGCGGGGAGCATTTACTGCTGTATCATCAATTTGTCCGTAGCAAGATGAAAGGAACAGCTGAAAGAAGTCAAGACTTTTCATGTGGCAATAAAAGAAGAATATTAAAATTGCTGCTGCACAGAAGAAAAAATAGTGCTGAAACAAGGACGTATATACTGATATCTGGTGCAGAGGCTGATGGACATCTCCTGAGGACTGGGATGCCTGTGGGTAGGGGTGTGGTGTGAGACTCAGGAGATGGGGTTCTGCCTGCTGCTTGACCACTCCTCTCCCTCCTTGTACTTGTGTGCCCTCCCGTCATGTCCTGGTGGGGTCTCCAGGCGTGAGGTGACACAGAGTTATATGGGCACAGTCTCCTGGCAAAGGGCTCCCGGCATGGTGCAGCTTGCAAGAGAGCTCCGCTTGAAGCTTGTGTGCTGTTCTCACTGCAAGAGCTGTAACGTGCTGCCACTGCTTAATCCAACATTATTTCCCACAAAGGACAAGTGATAAGCGGGAAAAAAACCCCGCAGTAGCAGCCTCTGATTTTCTCTCCCCCACTGGGAAAGGGATGTGGAAGAGCACTCGTGCCCATGGAAATGCGGCGGTCGATTTTCTACACTGCATGAGCATAGCTACACTTGAGGCTTACCTTGAAACTCTGTGTGCATTCATTGATAACCCCATTATGAAATTCAAGAGACCTAATGCAATTGTGTCTAGGAAGATTTACTTGTTAAAAGGAAAACAACTTTCACATAAATAATTTACTACAACAGAAAAATAATCCTCTGTGCTATCATCCTTGCATTGAAACTAATCGAAGGGAGTTATTTTTAAATTGCTTGGAAGCGTACTGCTCTCATTTCATTGTCAATAAATACGCTCCATTTCAGCACAGCGCTTCACTAAATGCATCTGAATTTTCAAGGGGGGGAGGAATTGATAAGAATTTTTTTAAAAATGCAGAAAGAAAAAGTTCCTACAGGAAATTTGTATGCTGGAAATTCACAACTCCTTTAATAACCTGAAAATGGGCCTTGGTTCCTGTATTGATTCAGGTCCAGCATCTGCTTTGCCACTGAAGTTGTGCTGTAGACCTCAGTGGGAACAGATCTTTAATCCTCTGCTGGAATGGATTTGTCTAAATCCTGAAAAAACAGCAGAATTTAACCCCAATAAGCAGCACTCAGAATTTTAACAGATGTATGAAAGGCTTTGTTTGTCTTCTTGATCTGACTGCAACGGAAAGTTATAATAACAATCACTAAGGCCTTTTTTTTCTTCTATTTTCTTTTTTTTTTTTTTTTTTTCCACCAACTTCACCAGATCTACCAGCAGGAGCTGTAAGGACTGCTAACAACATTTGCATTTTTAAATATCCCTTTCCCTTGTATGTATGTCAAATCAAGTAAGAGTACCTGCACTTTCAGTTAATCTGGGCAGTATTTTCTAGGCAAATATTAGATCTATCCAGGGTAATTCTCTTTCCAGTTTTCCTTCCTGGTCCTTACACTATTCCAGTTCTCTGCAAAGACGTGTTTTTCCCTATGGAGGCTGCCACTGCTTGAAAAAAGGCAAAATCAGCTTGTAGAGATGCACGTGGGAGCAGTTCTGAGCTTGGGAGGATGGTAGAGTGTCAGGCCACACATCACCACCACCAAAATCCCTGTGTCAAATCCCGGCTGGGCCACTCAGCAAGCCCTGTCCTGCCTTGGCATTTTAGTTCGTCAGTGGGGTTTGGGTTGAGACAAGCATGGATTTGGTTTGTGCTTACACTGAACAGCCTTCAAGTGCACGGGCTGGTGTTACAGGGGCCAGAAATACAAGCTGAGTATCCATATGTGACACTAAGATGAAGTCTATACACATGTTCTTAGAATTAAAAGCTAGAAATAATTACAATTTTTGTTTAAATAGAAGTACTGGGTAGACAAATGGCCTTTCTGTACAAGGACAAGTCTTCTTTATTGTTTTCTGCAGTGGTTTTTAATAAAAGCTGTGAAGTGAACAGTTTCGTTTCCAAAAACTGACATTTTCCATTAGAATATATATAAAGGCATGGAGAATTTGTGGGTGAGTATTTTGATTGAAAAGCCTCTTTTTAATGACAACAGTTTGCTTTATTGGAAAACGCTCCCAGAAAATGCTTACCATTAACTTGAAATCTCTCTGAAAGACTGATTTGATTTTATTTAGTAGGTGTTTAGTTCCGAGGATTCAGCAATAAGTGCTTGTCCTAGCATAAACATTTTTGGGAGATTCATGCATATTCAGTGGCAGTAAAAGGGCACTAAACGCAGATTTGTGTAAGGACTGCGGGATATTAGATGTGTCAGCATAAGACACATCTTGCCTCTTCTTTTTATTCTCTCCTACTCTTTATGTAAGCCCTCCAGGAGGTCTTTTATATAGCTGTGTTTTCCCTGAGCATGGTTTAACCATCATGGGATATACTTGAACTGGCATAACTGTTAAATATGGACAGACTAATTCAGTTTTAGTCGAAGTCCCGGCAAGGCACCAGAGAAATCATGTCATCTCTTGTGCTACCTGAATGTCACTGCTTCAGAGGAAGTCACCTTCAAGAAGAAGTCATCTCAGTGTCTCTTATTGTCCTGTTGTGTCACGGCTTGGATCTCCACGCTGTTAAAAACCAACCTGTTAATTTCCATGCACAATCTAATAAATGCAAAGGAGTCAGTGTGGAACAGTCTCATTCACAGCTGGTTATTTTGTGTTTCTGTAATTAGCGTAGCACACACAATTACAGCTGTCGGTACTCTTCGGCTGAACCTACCTAACAACTCGCTTGCTCTGACAGGGCAAGATCCTGCTCCCTTTTCCCCCAGCTCACCTCTCCCTCTGCCCCCTGCCTGCCACCAGCTCTTCCCTTTCCTTCTGACGCCCACCTCGTGCTCAGTGGGTCCTGTGCTGAGCCAATTCAACTCATTAACCTGGCAAAAAGCTATCTGCTTTCTTTGCTAGGTTACTTTTCTGCCAATGTAGTGCATCGAATTGGCTCAGCATTGGGTTCTGTGAATGTCAGAAGCGGCAGAAGGGGAAGGGGATTATGTTGTCGGCAATGGGGTGAGCTGCAGCAAGGACAGAAGTTGGAGTCCCCGTTTGGCGTCAGAAAGCCACTAGATTGGGTAAAACTGCAGGTGTGATTTCTCCCTCTCTTGATATGTAACCCCACTCTCCTCAGTAGGAGCATTCCCAGGACCAAGTAGCTTGGACTGTGTCTCGGGACTGACAGACTGCTTGAGAAGGCACGACGTCCAACTGAAGCTTTTTCTGGTGCTGGGCATTGGCGAGGTCTTTCTGTTGACGTGGACTCTCCAATGCGAATTCAAGATAAAGCCTATCAGTGTGAGCCATAATTTGGGCTTCTCTATTCGGCTGTCTATTTTCATGCAATGTGTGGAAACATGATTATTTTTGAGCCTGTTACTGATCGAACTTGGTTGAAATCAACTAAGGGGCTTAGAAGTTATTACAGAAAGGATAAAGAAGGACCCAGACAGACACACAAGCAACATGACTGCAGTGAGCTTCATTTCCTTAGGAAGCCAGGCAAAAAATTAATCTTCCACAAGGTCTAATTTTGTATGGACAGAGATACCAGAACACTAATGCATAAAAATTACTAATAACATCGAGGCTGTGCTGACAGGCGGAAGAAATTCCAGTGTGCTGTTCCAGACCATTCCCCCTCAAAGTTATCCCTCCTCCTCAGCATGCATAAGGACAGCATTATTAGTATGTGCATGAGCTGTCAGGGCAAAACATCTGGTGTAAGGCAACCAGTTTGTCTTCCACAGCTGCCGCAATCTGTTTCTAAAACTGTCTTAACAACCCCATGAAGAATCAGCCCAGTGTACGGGTGATCTTCTCATGCCACAAAGATACTGTAATGCAAGCCAGGGGTCCTAGCACTGTGCAGGACTGCAGGACTGGTCTCTCCATAGGTGCCTTTGACCTATGCTTTCTGCAAAATATGGCCACTTGTGTCAAAGTTTGCTGTAGAAATTCTACTGAAATAAAAATACATTGGATGTTCTAAAAATTCATGACCTTGTAGCATTTTGAGTTATTTTTTACTTAGTCTGTGTAGGTGTGAATCTAGTGATGACAGCACTGGCTACCAATGGCCAGGACTTGCTGCCGGCCCCGGCTCCTGATTACCCACCGCACACCAGCAGTCATGGGTAACGCTTGCACCTTTATTCAGGCTGCACACAATAGGATGCATTGTGGCTGTTGGTGTCAGGAAGGAGCCTCTTCCCAGCTACCGCAGAGTCCTCTGGCTCTCTTACAAGCAAATTTGATTTTTTTAGAGCACCAAGGTCCAGGCATGGTTCCCACTTTTTCAGGGCAGGCTCCTGTTCAGTGGCCGAGCAGTAGGAGTGCACCACAGGCTTGCAGAAGCTGCCTGCAGGGCTGGTCCCGTTACGTCCATGGACCCCTCCATTCACCTGGGCCTTGCCCACCTCTAACGCTGTGTCTATCACGTAAAAACTGGTTTTCCTACATTTTCATTTCTCGGCAGATGCAGGTACTACTTTGTAGTACCACTGAGCTGTCACTGCTGTCCTCAAGTTGGCAGATGACACATCTCCTACAGTAAACAGAAAAACAAGGGAATATCTACCTTCAGGACGATAACGAGGAGCGGGGAGAACTTGCGGTGTTATTGCTGCATCAGTGCACTCCCTCTTGTCTAGGAGAATTACGCTCTGCGGCTGAGAGGTAATTTAACTCTCGGGCTCATTCACCTCTTGGCCTCCGTGTTGCTGCTCTGAATATAATGGTCGTGGGTGCAGGAGGGAACGGGGAGCGCGTAGGAGCCCGTGGCCATTAGGAGCGAGGATGGAGTCCCTGAAGCACTTCACACCGACGAGGTGACATCCAGAGTGACTTTTTGTCCACTACTAGCCCGCCTGAATTAGAATTGGCAGGGATGGGGTGAAAGGACAGGGATCCTGTTCCCGGTCCTCTGAGCCATCCAGTCCCCTGAAGGGTATTTTGAAATGCAAAGTGCAGTTCTTTTATCTTTGCTGCAACAGCATTATTTAAAACACAAATGTAGCTAAACTATTCAAATACACAAGTTAAAAACATGTTTGAAGTATCAGCCTCCCACGGCCTGACTCCAGAATTACTGAAAAACATCAGCCTGGTTAAATACTGGCGGTGTACTTAAATGGTGTACCCATGGTCTGAAAGTCCTGTGCTGCTCTGACCGTTGCTGCCAGTTTCTCCATTATTCTAGCCAGGGAGTTGATATAAAGAGTTGCTTTAAGGGTTGTTCCAAGTTCAGCTTTGACTTTTTCATAATACCCAGTGTTTGTGGCTTTATTTGAATTTTTTTTACCTGTCTTGGAGTTTTCAAGAAACAGTGGATTCACAGTGTTATTGACGTCAGTGGGTAAGAGCTGGATGTTTCCTTGGAGCATCTCATCTAATCATGCTTCACCCTTCAAAGATGAGGTGAGTGAGCCCTGCAGGGAGCTCCTGCCCATGCTCCAGCCCTCCCCGCAGTCCTTCCGCTATGGAGGAGGGTTACAAAGCTGCACATCCAGACTGTGGCATGCATGAATATACCCACAAAGAGCCCAAAGAGCTGTGTGAAATTTGTGGATGAGTCACAGGTACAACGGAAGTTGACTGGATTTGGACAGTGCGCATTTAAAGTGCTAAAAAACCCTGAAAAAGACCTCCGTTTGGACGCCCAGGTTTAGCAATTTTGACCTCAATCCCTCTGGTCCTCAGTGTCCACCTGTAAAATGGGAATAATGATATAATCTGGGTTTTTTCAGATGTGGCAAAGACAAGTCCATAGATATTTTTTAAAGCACTGAGGTACTGGAATGAAAGCTATATAAAAGTACCCACAAAGAAACAAATGTCTTCAGTTCAGATTTTGAACAATGTGTGGTAAATAATGCTTGCGGATTAAGACGTAAAAAATAGCAAATTTGTAATAAGTATTTATTTTGCTCAATGAATAAGGCAAGAATCCTGTGGAGGAAACCCTGCATGATTAAGTAATAAAAAAGCCCTCTGTATATAGGCTTAAGATTTCATTTACAGTTCCACAGGCAGCTTTTATCCAAAATTTAAGTGTTTGACTTTGTTACCTCAGCATTCCTGCAACTGTAGTTTTCTGAATGGAATACATATGTACCCTCCCTTTAACTGCTGCTTTCTCATTGCTTATTTAAGAAAATATTTGAATTGCTTTAGATGTCTTGTGAAGTTAATTAAGTAAAATTAGGGGTAATTAAGTGTCATAAAACATGATATAAACTTGTTGATGTCAAGGGGGATGTCTAAAAATGACGACAATGACAGGTAAATTTGACATATGTCAGTATTTTTTCCCTAAGTTTATGTACTAGATAACCACATCTGTTTTCTTTTCCAAGCTTCCCTGTCCATATAATCCAGGTTTATTTTATTCTGTAGCTTGATTACATTAAATCCATTGTTATTTTTTAAAGTAAAAATTATCTTCTAATCATGTGTCTCGAAATGCCTCTGTCAAACACCATTTTATATTAACATTTTTAACAATAT
The DNA here is from genome assembly GCF_034638445.1 of Ciconia boyciana. Lineage (NCBI taxonomy): Eukaryota > Metazoa > Chordata > Aves > Ciconiiformes > Ciconiidae > Ciconia > Ciconia boyciana. The sequence goes on from NC_132938.1 coordinate 27,497,335, forward strand.
AAACGATTGGGTTGGGTTAATTAAAATATATCATTAAGACTGTATTTTTCCTATATTAAAAAATTGATTGCATTTTACATCTTCCTTGCTTTTGTTAGAGCAGCTCCACTACAAGTTGCTGTATACCAGCCTGTTGTCTACGTCTCCGCACATTGACCTTTGTTGTAAGATCTGCTATAGACATCACAAACTCTCACATCAATTTACTACAATTGGATGTGGCATCTTCCAGCTAATTTGATTTAGGAAGAAATGCACCTGGCTCTGTTTTTCCCTATAGAATGTTGAGGGAGTTCGGAGTCCTCCCAGATGCCATCTATCTGAGTAGCCCATGTGTTTTTCAAGGTCTAAGCGGTTTGTCTTCATCTTCCAAAATGTAAGCCATTACAATAGGAGAGTAACTAAATTATTTAATGTAAAAATAAATTTGATTTGAGGTGCAAAATGCGTACTTATGTGAACATATGTATATATGCATGTGTATATATGTATAATGCATGCGTGTTCTATATTATATATATAAAAATATAATATATAATATGTGTATATACACATACTCACATATGTACATATATATGCATATAAAATGAAAACGTGTTCCTATGCTGCAACAATATTTAATATTCTGACTTTTTTTACAAATTTACTTTTTTTGGTTTTTAATGTTAAGCTGTTACAGGAACTCTTTGCAAGAAGAAAAAACATTTCAGGTCTTGTGAAACTTTCCAGGCACTGATTTAGATCATGTGGATCAAGCAGGCTATGAAGATCAATCCTGTTCCAGCAGCAGGAACACAGACAGAATGAACTACAGAATTCTGTTTTCTGTTTCATCCCATAGGTCCAAAAGTAAAACCATGATTTAAAGCATATACATGAGCCTTCTTTACCACATAAGAATTTTGAGCAGTCAAACAAATTAAATCCCGGGATATAGAGTTGCAAATGGCCATGGTGATTAAAATGAGTCCGGACAGTTCGATGGAGGAGGTTGGTGTGGTCCTACCGGAGCAGGAGCTGAACTGAGCAGGGCCAGCAGAGGATGGTCCTGCAGTACTGAGCAATATTCTAGATGTTTTCACTGGTTGATTTTTTTGGCATGGAGGGTGGGTGGGTAAGGGGAAAGGGTTGTTTACTGAAATATTATTTTCATGGCTAACTACTTAAGTTGATAAAATATATGTAACAGTGTAAACTCAACATGTTCCACTTTGTTGCAAATGAAAAGCCTAGTTAAATTAAAACAAAATTGTATGAAAACTTCTCACCTTGGCTCTTCAGAACTACAATGGTTGTGTTTACTTGTTAACTGGCTGCCAGTACTTGGAGGCCCAGAGCTGGACACCAGATTCGGTGTCCTCCAGGAATCCAGAAGCTTTCCCTGATGCCAGTGGGGCCTGATCCTTGCATGCAGATTAAAAGTCATTCTTGATGGAGTCAGTGGGTGCTGGGTTTGTGCTTCAAAGGGCAGGGGGAGAAGGGAGAAGAATATGGCTTTTGGAGGGATTTGGTGTCCAAGAAGTCTGGGGGGTAAAATCAGCCCCTATCAGAGGGAATCTTGAGTAGCACAAAAAGACAGCTGTTAAAAGCATAAATATCTGCTCTTAACAACTACAGTAGATATAATGAGTGTGAAATACGGCTTTGGAAACATAAAATGAATTACTAAGGTGATTGGGCTGGCAATAATTTGCAAATCTTGAAACAAAAAAACTAACCAGCTGTATGCTACAGTTTATTTTGGTACTTTGATTGCAAAAACTATAAATGTCTGTGTAGAAGTAAAAAGAAATGATTTGTTAAAGGTGAAGTTGGAGAACTGGACTATTCTGAAATATTTTGACTGCTCTATCTGCTCTTTCTTTTCCTGTCTACAGACTCATGAGTACAGACCACATCTCCAGATTAATTCTTTGTATTTCACAATGTTTCCAGTTTTGATAAAATAACTAAATTATGTGAAACCGATAAAGGAATACTGTTTACATATTTTGAATCTACTTTGGTTATGCCTTTACAACAAAATCCTTAAATAATTTCTGGAAGTGTTTCAAGTAGTTGCTTTTTCAAATCATTCAGGCCCCCGGGAAGTAAAAAAAAATTGGGTTTTGTTTAGAAAACCAGCTTGTAATGAAGTATAGATCTAGAATACAGCCATCATTTACTTTATAAATACATTTATTTATTTTCTCACAGAATAAACTTTGGCAATGGTTCCTCTTTTCAAACCATTTGTCTGTAATTTCCATTTACTGCAGTGACACCTAATGGTAGGAGAAGAAGAATTGATCTCCAGCCGCCTTGTTTGCTGTTGAACAAAGGGGGGTTTTGCATTTTAAGCTGGTGGGGAATGTGTGGATTCTTGCCTCTCTCCTCAAAGAGCAAACAGACTCTGCTGCGATCTGGAAAGCATTCAGCTGCAGGAACAAAAGCATCTAAACTAAAACTATAGCCCTTAGAAAGCCAAAGATCTAGCCTTGCCATTTTTTATAAGCTTGTAAGTCCTGAACTTCCATTATGAGTAAGGAGAGACAGCTAGGGCTGATTATGAAAATGACTAATAACAAAATGACACATAATAGTTCTTTGTGGCATATGGTCATGACTATACATCTGGAAGTTTCAGGCTCAAGGGGGCTAATGTTTGTGATGGATATTTTAAATTCATCTGTGCTAAAAGCTGCCAGAAAGTGAGTTATTCAGGTCAGAATAAAAGTTGGCAAGATACAGGCCAAAGATGTTCAGAATTTACTTCTGTATAACAAGCTTATAAAATACCTTTTTATGCAGCTAAGACCAGCTGGACGAAAGTTAATCAGCCAAATGCAATTATAGGAGGTGTAAGTCTTATTAATGTATTAGGAATTCTCAGGGTACTACTGGACCATTCCAGATGTGCTGCTGCATAATGAGTACAGCATAACCTTGATCAAGAAGCCAATCTGCCCGGTCTCCTCATCTCTTCTAATAATCTATATAATATTTACTTGCGATGGCTCAGAAGGGACTAATAGAAATAATAGGTTCTCATTCAAATGTAGACTTCATTTTCTAATACATGCAGCTCAGTATAGGCCTGAAATGACAAAATTTCACTTCATCTTTAGTAGAAAATGTCATTTCTTTGAACATGCAGCTAACCAAAAGCAGGCCTTATTTAATATTATGGCTAGGACAGGTGTGTTTTGACACTGTAAAAGCCAAACGAAATGATCAGGTTTGTGTTGGACTACTGACAGCCTCCATGGGATATTTTTTACTGAGATATCGGGCAGTCAGCTTCAGGGAGAGGGGTATTCCAGACTGCTCTGAAGTGAGATGGCAACCAGGCAGGCTGGGAGGGAAGAGCAGACTGCGGATCCTGGGAGAAAAACTGGGACTCGTGAAGACAATGGGAGGTTTGTCTTGTTGGGGTTTTGTTTTCTCGTACTGTGGCAGGATTCTGCCCTGTTGGTTATGAGGGAGCTTGCAGAAAAGCTACCAGCTGTGTCTCACTAAGCCACTTCTTCCTCTGGACAGAAAAAAAAACAGAATAGGAGGCTTGACTCTGACCTGCCTATTCAAGCTACCCATAAAAAATGTTCCTACTCTGTTTTCACCTTCTGTTTATTAACATGACATTCACGGATCAACTTTCTTACCTGCAAATGTGTTATTAACCGGGTAGCCACAGGGACACCAACCTTCACCCTCAGACATTTGTGCAACTCACTGGCCATTGGTAATTATTTCCCCTTACAAGGGCTGCCAGCAGCCTCCACCCTATGCTGTTGTTCTGGTAGTATTCTGGCATCTAAAAAGACCACAACAAATGTACGTGTCTTCCCCATTTGTACTGACATTCCCCAAAGGAGGCATGGTTCGTCTTAGGGACCTATTGTCCTCTTTGTACATACAGTCAACTCCCATTAATCTCATTAATGAGACCTACATTCCCAAACTGGAAGGAAAAAATTCAGCTGGTAGGAAACAAAGATTTCCTGGGGAGGCAAGAAGGCAACTAAGGAGACCGTAAGTCCTCCGTCCCTCTGCTCCCCTCCCTGCGGTACCCCAGAAATGCCCAGGGGAGCACCCATGGGAGCACCTGTGCAGCAGAGCAGGGCCACCCACCCATCCCCTTCAGCTCAGCCCATGACTGATTGCACACATAGGCGGGGAGGAACAGGAAAGAAAATGAGTGCGGTATCTCTGTTGGCCCTTCCAGCAGAGATCAATGTCTGGCGACGTTCAGTAGGTGTTTCTTGTGGTCCTCAGAAAACACACAGGGAGGAAGGATGCATGTGGTGCATTCACTTGTGTGTGCGGCATTTTTGTCTCAGGAGAGGAAACATAAGCAGCCATTTAACCTTTCATATTTTTTAATAAATTTCACTGAATCAAATCTGGAAACACTGTTGTGGGCTTAAAATAACCCTCATTTAGCTAAACTGCTTGGGAACAAAACTTAACGAACTGTCTCTGCTGGAAGAAATAGGCTCTTGCAGGAAATGGTGCAGCCCAGACTGAGTAATTACAGTATCTCACTGAAGCTTGCTTTCCTGCCGTCCTGGTGCCATGTGCACAAGGGAGCTTTCCCCAGCTCCTGTCTGGAGGTAAGGTACCCCTTACCTCCCTTCCCCAGGAACCAGAGCCACAAGCCCAAAAAAGTGGCATGTGCTTCACTCTCCTAAGGATCAGGCAACTTTCTCTGGGGCATCAAGGTGCCAGAAGATGGCCCTGAGTTAGCGCTCTGTGCCTGCTGTTAATTGTAGCTGGATAATTACTGATGAGAAATGCCGTCGTGGGTGTATATAAAACAGAAAGTTATCTGAGACCTGCAGTTTCAGAAGCATCCACTACTAAGCCTGCAACTCTTGTAAGTGAGAGAGCAGCCAGCTAGATTCAGGATGAGGTCCAGGCATAAGCGAAGTAGGCGCTCGCTCAGGGCAGGGGTCTGAGACGGCTTGCAAAGCCCCAGCCCTGGGCGAGGCGCCTGGAGCCGTGGCTGTGGCTGGCCCACACCACCCACGCACAAGTGTAGGGCAGCCCGTGCTTCTGGGCAGAGGGCAGTCCTGCACAAAGCAGGCTCCTCAGCCCGGTGAGGGCGTGAGAGATGGGGCTGGGAGACGGCCAGGCTTCTTGTCCCCCACGCACTGCGGTGCCCCTGCCACCGGATCTGGCTGGATGCTGCTGCTCAGGCCTGGGAACAGGGTAGGAGCAAAGGCAGGTGGAGAGCAGGGATGGATGTGCAGAGAGTGGGGCCATGGGAATACGCTCAGCCTTGGTGCTCTGAGTCATCCAAGAAAGCTGGTGCCAAGGAGCTGCTCTGCTGCGATTGAAAAATTGAATTTTGCTTGTGCTTACTGGGAAGACTTGAGTCAGCCCTGGTTCTGCTACTGTATGCATAAAAAAAAAGGAGAATTGCCCTGATTATGTGACATTATTGCCTTTATTATCTACGTCAAATGAGTCCAACATTTTTTCAGACTTTGTGGCCTGATGATAGGGCATTCAAATGTCTGTGTCCCTCATCAGAGATTGAATTTAATCGCCTAACAGTCATCAAGCATGTTGCGAGATGTGGCCATAGCCCCCAGATGCATGGCAGGCCAGCCTGGGTAGAGGGGCAGAGAAACCAGAGGAAGCTTACCCAGGCAGGCAGCACCGTGGCTGTCAGCTGTACACATCAGCTACTGGGACTTAAAATTGCACTGAAAGCTAAGGGTGTTCTTGAGGGATTCATTGAACAGAGGTTGCCTTAATCATATGCTTTGTTCAATCCTTCAGCAGAACTTCTTCCTAGGCAGTGAAGGGCCTTCCGAAACACTGATCATGGCACATGTGGCTCTTCCTCATGAGGAAAAACAGTCTCCTGACATCTCCGCTGGTTCGCTTTGTACTTTCTTTTCCACAATGAAGTGTTTTCCTGCAAGCATAGCTATAGCGGGAGAGAAGGAAAGCTGGCTGTACACAGAGGAAGTCCCTTGAACTAGGAAGCACAAGATCCCGTATGCACCACACTCAGTGCAATTCCCTTAACAGGCAGCCTAGTGCTACAGACATAACACAACGTTCAAAGCCACATCTACCATACTCCTGTGCAAGGTGTTTGGCTGGCTGACGCTGTCCCACCAGCCTTGGATGGCTGCTTACGGGTCAAAGGCATGGAGTGATGCTGCTCCTGCCGAACTCCCTCAGCCTCCACCCATCAGCAGGATCATTTCCCTGCTGCACATCAATCGTGTACCCAAACTATACAATATGCTTAGAGCTGCCCAGAACAGTTTATCTGTGTTTTTTGCAGAAACATTGCAAATTCATCCAGTAGCAAATGTTTAATCATATTGGTCCTCCAGGTTACACAGAGTTCCCCTGGAATGAGGCTTTCGAGGCTTTTTGGGTATTTTCCTAAGCAAATATTTAAAAAAAATGGATGCCCAAAGTCTGAAATAAAAGATCAGCATACAGTGATACAACTTAACATTAAGGAAAGTCCTTTTGGCCAGTGGAAGAATGCATCTCTCCTGACTATGCCTAGACTGAACGGCCTTTGCATGCTGTTGGGACATAACTGGAGCCTGCACCCCTGCTCCTGAATCCAGGTCTGTAGCTGTCCTGTGTATGTATTGCCTTTGCAGTCAGCCACTGGCCTGTGGAAATGCTTTGAAGCCTTTGAGTCACATTTTTCTTCAGCAAGCTTACCATTAACACATAACAATTGAACCAAAATGCATTAGAACAAAAATTATTTTAAATTTCCTGCTAATACCCCATCTTGGTGTATGTGCAGAGCACAGAGGTTGCTGGAAGGGTGACGGCTCATGCAGACCCTGACGGCTTTGATCGGCACCCTTAGTGCTGGGGATATGCCTTATGGCTGGGGGGTAAGGCACTGAGAGGCACTTTAGGATCCTGAGTGCTGGAGGAGTTAATATTCTGTGCTAGGTGGAGGACACAGTTACCTCATGACTATTTCAGTGTTTATGCTAAGGAAATCAAAGAGGAAGGCCACTACCTTAGAGCTGTGTTAAATGTGCTCATCTGGAACCATGTGCTGCCACTATAGAGAGGAAGAGAGATCCACAACTGCAAAGTTTGGATTTATGTCTGGAAAATCAGATGCTCTTCAGTGTGCAAAATTTAACTGGAAATCTAATTAGTAAAGATTTTTTTTTTTTTTCAGTGAGATGTCCTTATCTCAGTTTCCAGTAAGGTAACAGATACTAAGACATGAGCCTTCCCATGATGTTAGGTCTGGTTTGCTTCCAGCCACTGAGAAAACCCAGAAGTCTACATACTAAAAAAAAAAAAAAAAAAAAGGGCAACTAAACAGTTTAAAACTTTCCATAAGATTTTACCTTGAGTTGAGTTCTAGAAATGTGCAAAAGTTGGGTTCAGTCCAAGTTCCATTATTTCAAAATCCCATGCAACAGAAATGCTTCTGAGGGGCAGGCACAGATTTTGATGTTACTGCGATTTCAGTGTGATTTGGGACCCTTTCAGTTTCAGAAAGAGGGGAATCAGCTGCACAGCACAATGAAGCACTGTAATGCTGCATATAAAGTCATTTACAAATTGGGATTACTTATTAGCTGCAAAATGGTTAAAGCTGGACTAATTGTTGGGCCAAGACCTGCTGGGAGGAGAAAGAGAAGGAAATTTAGGAAATCCTTTATGGGTCCCTCATTTCCAAGCTGCCCTGGCACCAGGAAAGCCAGAGCAGTTCCAGAGCTGCTTCAATGCCCGGTCCCACTGCAGGGCCCAGGCTCCGGCGGAGAGGGCAGCCGCACCGCGGGCATCAGCTGGTCCCTCTCCAGTGCCCCGTGCCTCAGGCACCAGCTGCTTGAGGGTCCTTTTCTAACCCATAAGAGAAATCAGCCCAATGTGGGGAAAACCTAAGCTGCCCCGAAAGAGCTGGTTTCTGTCCTTTTTGTGTATACTCTGTATTTAATCCTGGGGAAAAGAAATGTTTGTCCATAGCTAGTTCCTCTGAAATCCTTTGCTCTCCTCGAGCGATGTTGTCTGTTACACAGGGAGCAGCTGAGTGATTGGCAATGCACAGTCTCATGTGGGAGGGTTGGTAATACTTTTTGGAAAGCAGTGCTTTGACAGCAAATGATGTCCAAATAGAAGCCCTCATCTTTTTGTCCATGTTTTGAAAAAGCTCTCTCTAGGTTTAAAAAATAACCCAAACTTTTGAAATTGCAAGCAACATTTCTTCTTTCCAGAGGTCCGACTTTATCATATAAAATAATCTCTGTTACCCAAGTATTACATGTGTCATTCTTGGAGACCTGTTTTTATTTAAGTACAGGATTTAAAAAAAAAATCATATTAATTAAGTTACTTATTCATCACATATCATAAAGAACAATGCCTTCAGCTGAAAAGTTTTTCTTTCTTTTGACAATAACAGTAGTAAAAAGCTTGTATGAGCGCGTTCTGCTACCTTGTATCTTTGGAAAGTGAATTTTTAGTCACACTTTTCTAACTAGATTTTTTTTAAAATAGATGTTACGGTGCAGACCTGTGCTGCAATGGATTCAGTTCTGTTCAGTAAAAATGCCTGTTACAGTCACAACCAGATCCCAAAGAAACTCTTAAAAAATAACTATATCAAGCTCTTCTCCTACCTACTGCTTTTTTTCCTGGGATCCAGCTCTTTTTGGGTGCCTGGCTCTTTCTTGTACGTTTATGTTTGGGATCCCCCCCAGAAAGCCCTGCCCTGGCACAGCCCATCTCTCTTTCTAAGGTCACTCAGTACTGGGAACTGGCAAATTGCTTTAAATCATTTCTTAGGTCACTGTTCCTCATAGCCCAATAAGTCAAAGCCAGGTTGTGATCAGCTCTACCAGCAATTTGACCACAAACTGTTATACTTTTTTTTTAAATTCTTTTTTTTTTTATTTACCATGAGTTAAGAAATTGAAGGAAATTTCATTCAGGAAGCTAGAGCTCTTCCAAAAAAAAAAAAAAAAGAATCAAACCAAAAATAGTGCTTCTACTTTGGAAAATGGAAAGAAGACCTTTATGTTCCTATTTCTGTTATCGAGTGAAAAATGCAAAGCAGCTGGAGACTGACCTGAGTCTGGACACTGGGAAAAAGGGCAGAGGGGGAAGGGAAGAGAGGGGCAGCAGAGAGGGGAGGCAGGAATGTCCCTTATCAACAGCAGGGCATGCATCAAACCTGTAACGCCCAATGTGCACAATATCATGTTCACAACTTGAAAACCATAAACAGTCTGTTAATTTTAATACCTATAAATTATATTATAATTAACTGAACATAGTCATGACTACTCATCTTAGTTAAATATACTTACTATAATATTCTTTTGCATTACAGAAATGGTTTAATTTGGTGAGGTTCTAAATAATAATGTATATTCCCATCAGTATTCCAAATGAAGCCCAAATTATGCTGCAAATACACTATTTGTCATGTATTTAAGGCTGTGAAGTCAGCATTACTTCTGAATACTTGTATCAAGGAAAACAGGGGCTTTTTCATCCACTGCAAAGCAAGAAACAGTGTCCATGGCATAAGGCTCACGTGTACAACGTGTGTAAGAAAAACATAAATACCAATAACACGCCAAAAGTTGGACGGAGAGCCTGACACGGGGTGTCTGAAATAAGTGAGTCCTGATGCTGCCTCATGTGGTCTCCGCATCAGGTGCAGGTCTCTGAAAGCCGCCTCACACATTCTTCACAGCCCTGAACGGGCCGTACAATGCCGGAGCCTGAGGTTGTTAAGTTCAGTAAGAGCAGGAATGAGCCATTGATGCTGCTTGAAACAAGGGAAGACAATAGGTCTTTAAGACAGCTCCCATTGCTGAATGTAAATTGTTTTTTAATAAAATGTAGACAAAACCAGATGATGTCAGAAGAATTCCTCCCCTGTGCCACCCTGGAGATTCTTCAATAAACGGCGAGAAACGCATACATTTTGGGAAGCCTTTCTGGGTTTCTCATGCCCATTGCAGCTGTACACCAGAGTCTGTAGGCCCTTTCTTGCATACCCAAATCCTTAATTCCAGCAGGGCTACTACTACGAAAATGCAACAGATTAGGTCTGTGGAGTGGGACTACATGGCTATTTTCTTTCTCCTTGTGGGACATTCCATGCTTCGTTTGCTGTGTTTAATTTTTCCCTCCCTCCCATCAGCATTGTTTTCCCCAGATCTTGTTGGTGGTGAGTCCTTTCTTAGATTAACAGAAATCACATAAAAAAATACAGACCCATCTGTGCATTTATGTGTATATACGCACACAAAATAATTGCATGTGTGTGCACGTATATATTTATACATATGACTACTATACATATATGCATGTAGAGGATGTGTAGAGCTGTATGTGTACACATATAGTCATTTTTTGGAGAGCGATGCCTTGTGTTGGTAAATTGTGTTAATGAGAAGCAAATCTTCAAGCTGATAAATAATGGCCTTTTAAGACAACCTATATATTAGCAGTTCATGTTTGATCATTTTCTTGAACATTATCCCTCAGCAGTTAGAGTCATCTGATTTCATGTGTTGTATCTGTATTAAAAATAACACAGTTCCCTGTAATTCCTTCTGTATTTTCTTCAAACACAAGGGAGAAAGCACATTCCCTAATATATTTTATGGGCACACTCTCTTTGTAATATTTCCTTTGCAAAGGTCCTGCTCATATTTGTATCTTATTACTTTTCTTATACTGGATTTATTGATAGTTTCTAACAAAAATATGATTTCAGTATATTTACGGAACAAAACTCAATATAACAGCCCCCAATTCAATTTTTTTCATCAAAATGGAGAACAATAAAGAATCTAAAGTCTTCAGTTCAGACACATAGCATCAAAAACCCCTATATTGTTAAAAGAAATAACTCAATAACAGGGAAGTGATAGATATTACTTAAAGAAGAGCATTAGCTTTGTTTGCCTTATCTGTGTTTCTAATAACCCAGACTACAACTTGGAGAGTTACACATATTTTGCCCCTGAAACATGTATAAATTCAGTCATACTCTGTAAATGGGAAAAAATAATGCCTATACATTAAGAAGTATTTATTGTGTATTGTTACTGCTAGTAATAATGTTAGCTACATTCAGATGCATGTCACATGAAGGGGTTTTGTTGTTCTGCCCCACTTCTTTTATAAACGCCTTTTGTTTATGGGGTTGAATTTTTTTGCTAAAAGTTCATATTCTGCATCTCTAATGGATTACTTTCAGAGAAAGACTGTGGAGCTAGTTTGGGGGGGGGGGGGGGCGGATTGTTTGTTTCTCTATTGACCACTAGCTAAAGATTTGATTAATAACTTTGGCTAACAATAGATTTTTAGTTAAATAGATGGATGAATTCATTATTTACCTGTTCTTATTCTCGTGTGTATTGCCCAGTGACGATTATAGCTGTTTTAGAAATGATCCTTATTTATGGTATGTTGCATCATCCAGAGATGTAGTAATGATTTTAGATTTTCCACCTAAATTACAGGGCACTTTCCACTGAAAATGGTAAACAATATTACAAACTTAAAAAAAAGAAGTAATCTGATTTCAGGGAAGAGGGAACCCAGTGAAAGATGTGTGCTTTTATAAGGATGGACAATGGAAAGCAAAATAATAACTCCTAAGTTTGATTGTTCAAATATATTCTGCAATACAGAGAGCTGCATGCAGGCTGGAGCAGGCATGGGGCAGGAAGGTTAAGTAGAAGAGAAGGCACAATACTTCAGATTGGCAGTAGACTGCAGCAAGAATAATCTAATCAAAACTAAATTCAATTATCTAGTCCCAGGGCAGGCTCCTGGGACTGCTGCACTGAATGCTAGCAGAGCTCCTCCTAGACATTTTTCCCCAGTCAAACTCACATGATGAATGCAGATGAAATTTGAAATATGAAAATCTGAAATAATTTATGGAAGTTGTCAGAAATTTGGCCTGCTTGTGGTGTAATTTCCTCTGAGACGAGGCAGGCTGGCTCATTGCTTCTAGTCTCAGAGCAGTTGCTGGTCTTCCAGTGGATGGATCAACCCCTTTAAAATGCTCTTCCAGACAAATTACAGCTCATTACAGACAGCCTTGCACCATGCCATTATGTCAGAGGAAATCTTTTTTCATTTGCACAAATTTGCTTGGAATTCTTATATTTATTTGAGCATCCATTATCGAATCTGAACATTGAATTATCCACAATTATTTTCTGGGTAGGCGGATGTTTGTGTATATGGAATAGATAGTGACTGTGTAGATGTACAAATATTACAGCATTGCTGAAAATCCTGTGTATTTCAAACAACCGCATTTATGTAGAGAGTTGCTACATATATATATATACATATATATATATATAAATATATATATAAAAAAGTATATATATATATATATATAAAGGTTGTTTCCTGAAGCTGGTCTTTAGGAGATGCATTTACTTTCTGAAAGGAGTCAGCTACAGAAACCAGCTCACTTCCCAGTGACTCAGAGTCTGCCCTTTGTAGTTATCACAATTACAGCTTCTGTCTGTGCATATGTAATTCTTGTATGGTCTGGCCCCATGTGAGACATCTCCAGTTGTTATGTGCTTTAAATTACATTCTGTAACAAACATGCTGTCTCCATCACTGCCGTGCTCACATCTAGCACACCTCCCACCTCTCCCTTGTGCTGAGAATGGGAGCAAGCACTGGCATGCAAGAAAATGGAAGGGGCAGCCATGTGTCCTGAAGTCCTCACTCCTTTGCTCTCAGGCAGATTTTGCCTCAATTAGGACTATGAGCTAAATGATGTACTCCACACTTACACTTTCTGGTTGCTTAACCCTGTTACTAGGCTACTGATATCACAACTTTATGGTTGTTTAACATCAGAAACATTCATTGGAACAAAGATTTTACAAGCGGTAAATCTTGGGTGAAATTGTCCCCTTAGTTTATCTCATCAGGGAGATAGGACTCTTAGATGTGAAACTCCCTGAGGACAGGAGTTGCTGTAGCAAAGCAGGCCAGTGTGCCATTGAGACCATTTTCCTTCTTTGATCATGGTCAATGTTAAAAATGTAAAAATCCTGGCGTTGGCCCTTCTGAGAAGATCTGCCAGAAAACGAACAGCGTTTGGAGGACTTCACTTAAAATATGATTAGTTTTGTCTTTGCTTTAAGAAACAGTCCATTGCAAATACTGTCAGGTCTTATAATTTATATAAAAGTTTGATCATATTAAAGTTTTTAACTGCCTTTTGTATCTCTTTATATAGATATCCTTTAACTTATTTCTGATCTATTCCAGCACCACAGCTCTCATGCCATCATTATTTGTGTCCTATGAACTTCTCACAGAATGCTTTTCCCAACCTTTATGGAGTAAGAGCTGGAGGAGAATAGAGGGCAGGACTGTTTTTCTCATGATGTTCACATAAATTCTCTTCTATTATTCAGTCAGGTAATTAAGGACTGAGGAAAGGCTCGCAGTGCGATTAGATCTCCCGTAGTCAAACCTTTACAAACTGCATTTAGGACTCTGGTATTTTTATTTTCTTGAAATAGAATTAGTTTTGAAAACTCTTTCACAACACTGCAGCAAAGCGAGCAGAGCTCAGTTTAACTAATAATACATGCCCGCACACACTCGCGCGGAGCCCACTCTGTTGAGTTGGCCAATATCCTCCCTTGGGGGTCCCTCCTTTGTTTGTGTCAGAAGCCTGCCCAATGCTCATGGAGAAGGTGCTCCAGTATAGACACAATTCTCTGTAGGTCCTTCCACTCCCGGTACTTGCAGCTACAACCCTTGGGAGAGGTCTGGGGCACCGCCTGACTGCTACGGGAGACCGTGCCTGGCTTTGGTGGAGCAATCCCTGTTTGCTTCTTGTGATCTGTAGGATATGGAGAAGGGCATGTGTTAGCATGTGCATTCTCCTTCCCTTCAGTATTGTTGGCTGTTGTGGCGATGCAGTATTGAAGATGTGCATTTGTCATTTTTACCCATTCCAACTCTTTTTTTCATTACTTCTCTAATTAGAGGAACTTTCTTTTTTGTCAGGCTGAAAGGATTTTTTCTAGTCACAGGATTTTTTTATAAAGTCCTCAAAGGGTATCTTTCATGGCATTAGTCAAATGTGTGCTTGTATTGATCAGAAAACTGTCCACATGAGTATTTGATAGGGTTTGTGATGTATCGAACTTCCTGCTACATACCTTTGCCTTGCTGCTTAATCTAGTCATATGCCCATAAGAGAAGACTTTTCCCCATCTGGCTTTTCAGCCTGTATTCAGTCTCTCAGTGGAAGTCAGATATGACTGGACTGTTTGTAGGGTGGACAGCATTTGGGACAGAATGTAAAATACAGACTGTTCAATGATCTCAGGTTAGTTATCTCTGCCCTGGGACAAAGCCCAGGCAGAAAGGTCTCCATCCCTGCTAGCAGAATCACCAGACACTGTAATAAACACATGAGAATAAGGCACGGTAGAATTGGCAATAATTTTATAGTCAGCAGATAGCTCTTAGTGACCTGCAGAAACTTGCAGAGATTGGGGGGGACCTTAATTCCAGCAACCAGACCCAAAAGTTCCTGGTTGGTTCAGGCAGCAGAGGAAATGCATTCTTTACAGGAGACCCTTGAAACGTCTATTTATGGCTGAGTCCAAGAGGTGTGAGTACTTATAAAGGGGAATTGATGGTGTGTTGGGATGATAGGAGAGCAGGAATGAACCCTGATTGATTATGAGGCTTATGAACATTAGCCAAATGCGGTCATTTGTGCAATTAATGCAATGATGCTGAGAACAGCAATATCTAGTACTTTATTGTAATACTCTGAACAGAATTTTGAACTAAGAAGGAGTCATTTTGCTACTACAGAAGTTATTTATGTTAAAGATACATAATGATATTAGGACTTCAAAAACTCGAGCCACAAAATCATTAAACTAAGAAAGCTTCGAGCTATTTTATATGTCTCGTATTTGCATTTTACTCATAATAAATATAAATTGCAAATATTCCCTTTAAAAATGTCAGAAAGAAAAATAATTACCTAGGAATCGGGAATTCTGTTTATTAGGATTTCTGCTTCTTTTTGTGCTACACATTTCGAAATATTAGCGAAGTCACTTCCCCACCCCTCTCCATACCCCTTGGTAGTGTTGTCAGGATGGCAAAAAAAAGTCAGAGAAACATGTAACTTATTTAAGTCACCACATTCATTCTTTCATCTGGATAGCTGTTGCATGGCTGGAATAGGTTGTAGCCTCCCAGCTTCTCTTTGCTGCAGGAAACTTTGTAATAGCACTTAAATAAATAAAGAGACTGGGTAGGAGATTATTGCTTTCATTGTGCTATTGTATATGTGTATTATAGAGTCACCCCATAGATTGACACAATTAGTTGAATGCGGGACAAGACAAATGTTGTATATGACAGTGGGGTAGTATTGAAAGATGACCCCATATCTGGAGAGCTGAGAGTTATGGATCCATTGATAGCTGTTACCAGCGTTTTGAAGCGTGGCTGTTAAATTTTGCCTGCTGGCTTCTGGCTGCGGGCCTGCCTGCCTGCCTGCCTGGGCAACCGCGCGGCTGAATGGAGCTGCAGGCAGCTTCGGCACTTTGTTCTTCTGTTATAATAACTGACCACTGACAGGAGGAGCCTCTGCAAAAAGCCAACGGGGCCACAGCACTGCTAATCTTTGTTGCTCGTTCCACTGCCTGTGCTTCTGTTGTTGAAGCAGTCTAAAGGGCTGAGACGCTTTCAAACGCCTGTGTATGTATGGCAGCGCCAGTCGAGAAAAGAGGCTCTGTTCACAAAGAAAATATTCTAAATAAAAGTGGGAATTCTAATCAAACATTCAGCATTTCCTCCACAGACAAAATAAGACCATAATAAGATACCTAATAGTGACAGCTCAGCATCTCTGAATACAAGCCATTTTGTATTTAGATGCACACATATGCTATAGACACATGTATGCAATAGACTGCTAACTTCAAGCATCCAGCCTTGAAGATGTTGCCAGAAGTTTCTGTCTGCTTTGTTTTGAATATCTGTCATTATAGTAATAGGTGTAAAGATTTTATATGCTTTAGTCTTTGGTGACCACTTTACCTGTAAATAGCAAGGCCAGTATTTCCCTGTTAAAACAAGCAAACCAACAAACAAACTTAAGCATTTAAGTAGATGTTCCACATATTTAATAGGAAAAACATTTAGGAAACCTCTAAGGGATTTTTTGCCTGGCTTCCTGAGTAAATAAGGCTTATGCAATCTTGCCCTTTGGGTTGTATGTTAGTGTGTGTGCATGCGTTTGCCCAAGCGTGTCCCCATGTTCCCCATGCTAGGGATCCCAGAGGACAGTCTGAAACAAAACAATGGTGATATGTTCCTTGCAGTCTCATGAAATGGGTAAGAGTTGGATTTTTCCTGCTAAAGAAAAAAATCTTTTTGAGTTCAGCCCGTGTCGAAACAGAGAATCCACCCAAGCAAGACCTTTTGAAAAAGAAGTCTAGCTGCAAGCTGCAAGCAAAGAGATGGTCAGGTTCAGGAAAGTTCTTTGGCATAAAAAAGAGCCTCTACTAAAAGAAGGGAATCGCCTGTTTGACTTCATATAGCAAAAGCTAGGCACACAGTTGACTTCCTCAGGGAAAGCCATTTTTACCTTAACTGCTAAAATTGCTGGTTATTAAACGTGTCCCTCACAGGATTTATCCATGCGGGCATCAGGCCTGTTGGATTCTGATGGAGGAAATTCTACATTTGGAGGAAACTAGAAACTTTTGTCTGACTTTTCTAAACTAACACCACTTTACGGAGGGGTGGTACTGGTTAAACACACAAGTACAGGCTAAATGCAGTTTGTCACTTGACCCTGCACTTCATCAGAGGAATATTCTGGCTGCACACACGCAGATAACTGTGTCATATAAAGGAGTCTCTGTTGACATAAGCTCAAAAAGACCTCATATCGTTGTGGAGTTTTGTTACTACTAATGAGGAAGAAAACATCTTTTGAATTAAAAGATCAAATGAGCCTACTGTTCCTCTGTTTGCCTCAAATCCCTGTGGAGGGAGGAAACTTATGAACAGTTCCCACCAAATTACTGTATTGGGAAGAAGCTGGACTCTTGAATGTAGATTTTCCATCTCAAAAAGAAACGGGAGCTGGCAGGCTCCAGGCTGTTGTGGTTTCCAGTGCCTCTGACTGCTCTGCTCCCACGGATGCCGTACCTGCAGAACCCCCCCTGGCTGGTTACCGCCCACAACTTCCTGGGCTCTCGTCACCTCTTCTGTTCCACCTTGCATATTTGGGAGAGGAAAGAAAGCACTCGGGACAAAGACAGCACATGTGAGGTGATGTGGTTAACCAAATCATGGATTCCATGCAGGACCGGGAGTTAAAATTGTAACATTACTCATAAATTCGCCTGGTCGACCCATTGCCTAGTTTTAGAGTGCCTGTGCAGTATTTTCTCTGGAGACCCCAGGAAAGGAGAGGTGTTACAGAGCAGGGTGGAACACTTGGATACTCCTTCTGCACGGGGCCAGCAAATGCTGGTCTTCCTGGCCAGGAGGAAGGATACAGTTTAGTATTAGCAATGATAGAGGGGAGATGGGGATTCGCTGATAAGAAATCAGACTGGCAATCATGAGACTTGGATTCTGATCTTTGTTTAATACTAGAGAGCCCCAGTTCCCAAGTCAAAGTACACATTGATTGTTATCTCATGGAACATATTTTTTCCGTATAAAAAGTAGACAAATAATATTCGCCCTGACATTGTTGCCAAACTGTGAAACTCTGTGTGCGTTAAGATCTCTAGGAAGAAGCCAGTAACCAAATACAAAATAACAGAGGTTTTTCATGCCCTGCTCATTCATTAATAATTGTAAAATGCCTTGAGATCCTTGCATGTAGAGTAGGATAGAATATGCTGTAATGTTATTGTTAATAATAAAATCAAGATAATTTAGAGATAAAAGGAGATTGATAGATGTAATAGAATTCTTGTCTGGGAAGAGACAACCAGCAGTTTCTCTTTCCATTGTCCCAAATGTCTTTGTTTGCTTTTCAGAGACAAATTACAATGTACTAATAATTTCATTTAACTCACTGATTTCTTTTGTCCTTTTTTTTTTCCCCAAAGCACTATTGCTTTTGCAAGACAACAATAATCATGACTCACCCTTAATATCCATTTCTTAACAAAGTTCTTCTATTATTCTTTCTTAACTTCCCGGTGTTCAGGAAATGTTGTGTGGTATAAAGTTAGGGGAGTTACTTTATTCGAGTGGGGCTTTTTTTACCTTTACTGCCAACCTCCGGTGTGAGTACTCCCACCCCAAGGCAGATGATGAGGAGGATGCTATTCACATCTGCAAGGGTTGCTACTTTGGTCTCTCTTAAATCTGCTCATTCTGTGGGTGTGAATAGATCCTTGGAAGTCAGTGGGATTTCATAAGGTGAACAAGATTTTAGCCTTGCTGACTATAGTAAGAGTTTTATCTGATTCGGGATCGAGGTGTTGGTCCCAAAGGTGAATGATCAAAGCCAAAGTGATAAGAGATGAAGTGAAAAAATGAATAGTCATCCGTTTTCCCCTACAACCTGTTCTCATTGCTTTATTGAATTGTCTCTCTGGAAAAATAATTCAAACCGCCTCTTTTCATGATGCACTTTCAAGTAGTATAAAAGGGGAAAAGATTGGTTCTAGTACTTTGCTATACTGAAAAATACAAGATACGGTAGAGGCTTTTGTATCCATCCCAGGAACCCTAACAGCAGGGTCTCAAAATGTTCTTCTTGTCCTTGCAATCAGATTGTGTTTGGTTGTTAAGGGGCAAGACAAGATTTAAAAGATAACTCCTTAAGAGGATACATTTTGACGTAGGACTCTTTCCTACCACTGATTTTACACAATACTTGGGCACGCGGGATGTCTGTTCCATATACATATACTCGAGGTACCATCTTGCATGTTTTAATCAGTGAATTGCTTACTTCTGTGGGACTTGAATGAGTCTCTTCATTGTAGACCATTATGCTCAACGGGATATGTTTGCACATCAGTCCTTGTAAAATAAGGGCATTTCCATCTAGTCATTATGTGGCATTAGTTTTGGTTTACCTCCAAGAAGCCATTTTAGTCCTGAGGAAAAAAAGGGGCTTCACCTGTGGAAAGTTTACACAAGTCTAACCATGCCACCACACTAGGGCACTTGTCACCCCTTGCAAATCAGGATCCAGGACTCCGTTTTGCACCCTGGCTGCCAGAATGGCTTTCCACCAGCAACACCATCCTCCTGGGGCCACACTTCCCTGCACACTGGGCTTGGCTTGTATCTCTCCCAGATGAGGGAAGAGTGGCCAGCTCAGCTAAGGCCTCGGGGACCTCACAGCCCCATGGAATATGACAACAGATTTGCAGGCCCTCTTTCGCTAAACCATTTGGGACATCCGAGATAATAGACTTTTTACCACCTTTTATTTTAAATCTGCTTTTTATTACTATTGCAACATTCACAGCTGTTGGCTCGCCTTTCTCCTGCCTCACGTAAGCCTACGTCCCTGTGCGTGTTTGGGTGCATGTGTGTGTGTGTTGCAGGTGTTACAGGTGTGTGGTCACATCAGAGAGGGATCGCGTCGAGATGGGCACCATCTCCATCACCAAAGCCCCAGTCCGGGGTGTGGCGGGAGGACTCTGCTGTTAAGGGCAGACCCGTGTCCCCTCGCTCGGGGACCCATCACCGTCAATCAGCAGGTGAGCGAGAGCTGCCAGCCGTGCCGTGCCGTGCCGTGCCGTGCCGTGCCGTGCCGTGGGGGGAGCCGGGTCGGGCCCCACGCTGCTCTGGCAGGCAGCTGCATGGGCCCGGGCCGGCAGGGCTCCGCGGGGGTGCGCGGGTGTGTGCACGCGTGTGCGTGTGTGTGTGTGTGCGTGAGGGTGTCAGAGGTGCCCCTTTCACCCGCCTCGCTTCCCCGGCAGCGCTGTCCTGCTTCAGGCGGCTGGTGGCTCAGTGCACAAGCTGATTAGGTAACAACAGAGCACCTTCCCTCCCTGTTTCCTCTCAATGCGCTTGGGCCACGGCTTTTGAAGGAGCCCAGCCCTGCCACTATCCAGCCATTATAAGGGGATGTATGGGGCTTTATCCGGAAAAAGCTCAGCCTTGCCCCAGGCTTCATCAATCATTTAGACCGGTTCAAATCCCCTTCATCGCGTTCCGCCTCATTAAACCTATCAAGGGGGACTGAAGAGAGTTTGTATAGGTCCAGAATGCCTGTACACTCCTTCTCGCTATCTCAGATAGCGCGGATGGGAAGAAGAAGAAGAAGAAAAAAAAAAGCCGAAGAAAAAGGCAAAGAATCGGCTAAAAGGAATTTCGCTGCCCTGTCCGCTGCCTCCGCACATGAGCCTGGCCGGGCGGCCCCTCCCGACCGCGGCTTGAGGAGCCCCTTCGCAGCCCGCCCGGGCTCCCGGCCCCGCGGGGGCTCCCGGCGGCCCCGCCGGAGCCGTTCGACAGCCCCGCCGTGTTACCGGCCCCTCTGCCCGCCGGCAGGCGAGAGGGGAGCACGGCCCCGTCCGTGCGCAGCCCTGCCGGCGGGGAGGGAATGGGCCGGCCGCCATCGCGTCCCGTCCCTGCCTCTTTGAAATAAACGTGTTACTCTGTCCCCTGGGAGAGCGAGACAAATCAGCTCCAGTAGGACGGTGCTGGTTGATATTCACCGTTATGTTTTTATGCTGGCGACGTCAACCGCCAAACTGCCGGTGCCTTGCACCCCCCCCCGCTGGCCGGGGGTGCGGCGGGGCCGGGCGCTCCGGCGGGGCTGCGCTTCGGCCCGCGCCCGGCGCCGCGCTCCGGAGCTCGGCTTCAAACCGCTGACATTTGCATTTAAAACAAAGAGGGGCGGCTGTGTTATCGCCGATCCCTTCTGATATTAATAGTCATAAAACCCGGAGTGATTACCGAAAGGGAAGGTGTTAGATGCCGGGAGCCTGGGTAGGGTTGGGTCTAAAAAAAAGGAAGACGAAGGGAAAGAAACAAACAAAAAAAAATCCAAACAAAAAAAGGCAACGCACTGAATCCAAGTCTGTATTTTAACTTTTTTAATAACGATTTTTCCTGTGCTGTAAGCTTGCACCGAATCCTGGAGGAATTGCTAAATCAGATTAAGGTTATATTTTGCAACAGACTGGATGGAGCAATAAAGGAGAAAGCGCGGAAATGGGACTTCACCCATCAATTAGATCTCTATTAGCAGCCAATGCAGGCTTCACCACAGGAAATGTCACGTCCCGGCAGAAGCAGAGCCTTTCACTTTCCCCTGAAATTAAACAATTCTTCATGCTCGCAGACCCCGGGCGAGCCGAGCCTTTGTTCGCCCGGGCGCAGAGGGTGCGCGTCCCGCCAGCACCTGCTCGCTGCCTGCGCCGGGAGCCGCGGCCGGGCCACCGCCTGCACAGGTTGCCCCAACACCTGCGCTGCTCGCCCGCCTGCCCAGCGCCCAGGAAACCGCGGCCTTAAAAGGCTCTATTAATATTAAAGGGGTTATTCCACTCATAAACGGGCCATTACCAACACAATGGGTAATATTTTGAATAGCAGTTCGGCTCATCTGCCTCCATAGATCATATCTGCCAAGGCCCCCCTCCCCCCGCCGCTCCCCGTCCCCGGGCTCCTCGGGGTCTGTGGGACCAAAAGCGGCTCCTCGCAGCGAGTCTCGACGGTGGCACCGTCGCGGGATTCGGGGCCGTGTCAGGCTAAAGCGGGCAGAGCGGGCGGCTCTCCGGGATGGGGAAAGAGGCTTCTCTCCCCGCCGTGGAGCCGAGTGCCGAGGGCAGCCCGGCTCTGCCTGGCCCGGCGGGCCTGGTGCTGCTCGCCCCTCTCCCCCCTCCGGCGCTGCAACCAGCCGAGCCGCCGGCTCCGGGGAGCATCCTGCGGGGAGGCAGGCAGGGAGGGGCACGGGGCCTTTCCCGCACACGTCCCCCCGCCACTCCTTCCCCCTTCCCGCTCAGAGAGCAGAAAGAAGAAAAGAGAAGAAAAGCCCTTGAGTCTGCCCATAAGCGAGAAAGGTGCGACAGGAAAGGAATGGCCAAGCAGGGGGAAGTTGCAGCGGGGGATAAAGGGAGCTCTGTTGCCCCGGTCCTTGTTGTTCTTGCCGCTGCTCCATTCAGGCACCGAATTCAAATGGATATTTTACAGCTCAGCCCAGCTGAACAGGGGCTCAAAGCCTGAAAGCTGCCGAGCTGCCTCCGCGGACATGCTCTGGGCCCGATATTATAATTTTCATAATGCGCTTTTATGCAGCTCCAGCCTCCTCCGGTGAGGAGCCCGCAGAGCGGCTGAAAGGGGCTTTGAGAGACCGGGGAGCGGGCTGCAGCCAGCGCCGAGCCCCCCGCCGGCGTGAGTGGCACCGCCTGCCCCGCCCGAGGCCGCCTCCCTCCAGCCCCGGCCCCGGCCCCGGCCCGCGGCTCCCCCGCGCTTCCCCGCCCGCCCGCCCGGCTGCCCCGCACCGGCTCGGCCCGGCCCGGCCCGGCCCCCGCGCGGCGCGGTCCGGCTCCGCTGAGCCCGGTGTGCCCGGGCTGGCGCGCCCCGTCCGCCGCCGCCAAACCAGCCCGGGGGCGCCGGGACAAGGCTCTGCCCCAGCCCGGGCCACCGCCGGCCGCTAGCGACGGCCTGCCCCGAGCGAGTGGCCGGCTACACCGGCCCCACCCGGGAGAAAGGGGGAAAGGGGGACTGTCCCCCTCAGACAGGCCGTGGGGCTCGCGTGGGCCCGAAAGCCGCCCTCACACCTGGCCGGAGGGAGGGGAGCCGGGAGGGTTACTTCCACCGCTAAGAGTCGGGCCGGCTGAAAAATCTGTAACCGCGTATCTATCACCCCGGGTAAGTCATCCGCTGCCGCAGAGGGTGCCCGGCTGAATCGTTGGCCGGCTGGTGCCAGTGGCTGGGAATGACATTCACAAGTTATCGATTTCCCTTCAGGGCAAAGCCACGCGGCTCCGCCAATGCCCGCACGCCTCCGCCCCGCTCAGCAGGTGCGGGAGCCGCGCTCCTCGTGTGGAGACATCTGCGGTCGCCCTCAGAGGCGTTCTGCCAGCCCCTTCCCTCTTGGGAGGCGCCCAGTGGCGGTGGTTGAAGAGATAGTCACTGACAAAGGAGAGGGCCTCAGCGGGTATTTCCAAGGCCAGTTTTAGCTTCAGGTGTGTCCTTAAATATTTGCCCGACAGACTGAAGGAAGGGAGATTTAAAAAAGGAGGAAAACAAAATAAGAAAAAAAAACCCCAACAACAACAAAAACCAAAACGGAGAAAGCAGGGGCCGCGGAGGGGGCGGCACACAGGGGCCCCGGCCCCGGCCCCGCATCTCCCCGCCGACGGCTCGGCCTCGCCCGCCTCTGCGCGCCCGCGGCCGGGAGCGGGCCGGGCAGCGGCACCGCCGTCCCGCGGGGCTTCGCTTAGGGACAAGGCCAGCCAGGAGGCGAGGAAGAAATCCTTTTACCTGTTTATAGCGTGGCTTTTGACGGTTAGCCAGGAGTGGAAGGCTCCCTAAGAATCAAATTACTGTTTTTATCGCGCTATTTATAACTGCAACCCGCATATGAGTGGCTTGTCCCCAAAATCTCGTGTAACTACTGCCGTGCGCCTCTAGCTAAGCTCCTGCTGCCGAGTTATAAACACACAGAGGCATTTGTTAAGCAGCTCAAGTCCGAAGACGTGTTTTCTCTCTGCTGAGGTGTCCCAAAGCCTCCCGCAGCCCCGCTGCAGCTGCGGGGGGCTGCCTGGGGGCTTTGCTTTCGTGCCCGCACGGTTCCCGCCCCGGCCCTGGCCCCGCACACGGCTCGGCTGAGCCCCGGTGCCCGGAGCCGGGCGGCACTGTGGGCTCCGCGGCCCCTCGCCGGGCAAAGCCTCCGCTCAGCTTCGCGGCAGCTGCGGCTCCGGGCACCGCTGCGGAGCATCGTTCCCTCCCTCCGGCTCCCCAGAAGAGCTGGAAGGAGGGCGGACGGCAAACATGTCTTCGCTTGAGAAAAAAAATAAACAAAAAAGGCGGTTTCTTATCTCGTTCAGGTGGAATTTCACCCAAGATCCGCCTCAGGGAGGGGAACTGTTTGCAGCCCCGAAATTTGCACGGCGTGAATTGTTCTGCTTCACACCCACGGGGCCCGTGGGATGCCACGAGTGGCCACGAGCTGCTTTAACCCTTTCCCTCCGCCTTCCCACGTGGGCCTTTGCAAAGAGGCAGAAAGGTTGTGGGGCAGCTGGGCCGCCTCCTCCCCCCGGTTGTCCCCCCAAGGGACAGCGAGAGGCCGGGGACCCCGTCTGCGCTCTGCAGAAGGGTCCGGGTGCTGCGGGAGGGTGGCTGTGCACGCCGCAACGTGGATGCTGCCGTTTCTGGGCTGTTTTAGTTGGGAACCTACTGCGCTCATGTTACAAATGCAATTAATAGTAAAAACAGCCTTTATCTGAGGAGTAGGAGGCAGCTGCACACCGCAGGTCATCATCCATTAGCGGGGAGTGTTCAGCACTTAGCAGGGCTGTCGCGTTCAAGGCGAGGGGAGGAAAGGCAAAAGCTAATGCCTTGTCTCCCGACCTCCTCCCTCCACCACCTTCCTCTGCCCGGGACTGAGGCCGGTTTGCGGCAGGCTGCCGCGGGGGACAGGGCGGGCTGGGCGCTGGCAGAGCGTGGGGAGCCGGTGGGCTGCACCGCGGGGCAAATCCCCGGGGAGCCGGAGGAGCTCAAGCCTCCCAAATATATATCCTTCTCGCCTGCCTTCTTCCCAGAAGGGTCCTTCACTTCGCTTCGTAGCAATGGGCAGGGGCCGGCGAGGACCAGGCCACCCCCGGTCCCAGCCGTGGGAGAGCCGCTCCGTGCCTCAGTTTCCCCATCCTGCAGACCCAGGCCAACGCTGTTAGCTCACTTTCCGAAACACCTCCAGACCGATGCCCTGTGCTGGTGATGCTAAAGCTGTTTCCACACCTCCGCGGGCCACCCTTGCGAAATGAGCTGCCCGTCCCAATCCCGCCCGGATGCGTGGAGCATCTAACGGGCTGGCCCGAGCACAGACCTTCCTCTGCAAGGTATTCCTCCTCCCTCCGGCCGGGAGCTGTGGGACTGAGCCCGGGAGCGGCCAGAAACCCGGGAGGCAGAAACCCTCCCCTCGGCCCCACGGCAGGGCCCTGCCAGCTGGGGCAGGTTGGCAGGACCCCCCGAGGTCTCCGCCCGAGACTTTTAGGGCTTCTCCCCCTTTAGATGAAGGGCCATTCTCCAAGTTCAAGAATACACTGGACAAATCCAACAGGTCTGGCTAAAACCTCGCTCGGGCCGCTCGCTCATCGCAGCGCGGAGCAAAATACCTCCTCGGCAGAGTGGTGAGCTGGGGTGAACCACCTACCACTGCTTAAACCTCGGGACAAGAAGAAATAACCTATTGATTTAGTCGCTAAAAGAAAGAGAGGGAGGAGGGGGAAAAAAAACCCCAACCCAAAACAACCCTTTTCTGTACTCTGGAAGAAAAAAAAAAAAGCACCTCTTCGTAGCTCAGTGGGGAAAAAGGTCAAGTTACTATTGACAAGTATGTAAAGACATCTTCTAACCATGGGAAAACATGTATAAATTGTTTCGACTCACTGCATTCAAAACCAATGGAAGTGAATTACAAAACTGCACTTCTTGCATTGTTGGACTGAAAGGATATCTATTTATCATCTTATAAGACAGCTCGAACGATCTTTATCTGCTTTGCCCACTTTCTGACCCAAATTCAGGGTTTTTATGGAAAATTGCAGTCAGTTTGATTGATGAAATCCAAAGATGTCTAAAATGGCACCAAAGATCTCCAACTGTGCAGACTCCAACCGAGGGCTTCAATGTTGGCATTGTTCCTACGAAAAAAGTTGAGAAAACGAGCAAAAGTTAGGGAATTTCTGTTTAAAAACTTCAAATTTCAATGAGGATCCCGAACCTATTATCCCTATTCATGGGGCGAACTGTGTGAACATAAAAGTATTTCCCACACATTGCAAAACAACAACAACAAAAAACCCCTTAGTTTTAAGCCGCGCCATAAACCTTCTTTGTAAAACGCTGAATAACCCCGTGCAGAAAATAAACCCAGCCGCTCCCGTTTAGAAATCAAAGCAGTTTAAGTCGTATAAACGGGAAGCTCACGAGAAGAAGCGTTTAAAGAGAGTGTGAAAAAATACACGTATTTCCTCTGTGCATCCGAAAGGAAAGACAGCCCTAATTTAAAACTCGGAGGCGCAACGGAGGATGCTTTTTTAACCCGGTATGCGTCTTCAGAGGCTTGCATCCAGGGCTTAGAGGAGGCAGCTCGGCGGGAGAAGCTCTTTCCCAGCCCTCCTGGTAGCAGGAGGGTAAACCGGTGCCTGCCGGGGTTTAGCCGGCAACCCACGGAGCTGCGGGCCGGGGGCTTCGCAGGCAGATGAGCGCCCGCTGCCCCCGGGACCAGCCCGGACCCACCCGGGAGGCGGCTGCGGCGCGGAGCCCCAGCGCTGCTCGGCCGCCGATCTGTTCGCTAGCGGCTCCCCGTCTCGTGTAGGGCCAGGCATTATTGTGGAATATTGTCACCTGCCTAATTGTGCTAAATGGCCACCTCCTATTATTAATAATAGCCGGAGCGTGGCTCCTAGACACGTTACCAAGGCTGGGAAGCTGATGAATGAAACCCCTACTAGGGAAAATCTTGGTAGCTGTCTTCTGTCGCATTACCCAAGGGGGCCGACTATAAATCTTCCTTCATTTTAACCACGTTTACCCTCATACTCCTCCAGGCTAGGGATGCTGTGTTAAGATTGCACTGATGTGCCAATGCTTTGGACCAGCTGCTCCTAAATACAGACAAGTCCTTGTCAATTAAGCCATTGAGGAGCAGGGCCTGGGAGCTCTGGGGCATTTTAGCAGGCAGCAGTGTGCAGCCCCAACAATTAGCATCCATTTTGAAGGGACCTCCAGGGCACAACTGCACAGGCAGGGAAGAATCAAAACACCAGGCAACTTCAATTCTGAAAACCGGTCACATAATGATACTGAACAGACCGGCCTAGGAGAAGTGAGCCAATCTTTCTTGGGAAGGACATTTACCCGCTCCCCCAGCCAAGCTGTAGGGCCGAGGCACGCCGTGAACCGTGGAGTCAGAGGAGATAAATGAACACATTCATTTGCCTGTGTGAGCCGAAGTTTCCTTTAGCGGTTCTTCTTTGTAACTCGGTGTCACCTCAAGCAGCTGGTGGCATGCAATGCTCCCATGATCCTGGCCTTTGGCCCAGGCGGAGCTGGACAAGGCAGCCCGCTCCAAGGAGAAGAGCTGCGATGTCTCAGGTCAGAGAGGCCACGCTACCAGTGGGACAGGCAGAGCACTAGGAGTTCAGCTAAACAAAACCCCGAGGGGATTAGGGAGCCTGGGGTATCATTAGCAAAGGTGTTTGCTTAAGTCATTAGGAAGCCGGTAGCTAGGGGAAAAAAAGGCTCGTTCCACAAGGCACCTCCCCAGAGTCGCAGGGCTGGACGTGCGGAGGATATCACAGCGCAAGACTATGTGACCCTACCAAGTTCAACAACAGAGCAAACAGCACATGCCATTAGGGACGGCAGGCAGCCGGGAGGTAACAAAGAGGGGAGGGCACCGGCAAAAATGTTCCTGTATTAAATATGGAAAAGTATGGGGACAAGGGCAGGGGTCAATGAAAGTCAACAAGAGAGCAGGCTTAATGATAGAAAGAATTTAATATCAAAAATACATAAATCTGCGTGGGAGGCAGCCCCAGAATAGGCAGAAAGGAAGGCAGCCTTGGAGTCAACATTCACTTGGTAATAGAGCCAGGATGGATAGCGCCAGGTTGTTAACATTTAACACAAAAGTTAGCGGGGAATAAAGGACGGAGGGCCGGCTCCTGTAATTGTGGGTCCGCCGGGAGATTTCCATATGTCACACTAAATGGATAACGCCAGCCCAGCTCCGCAAGGCTTCTGCCGGGGAGTCCCTTTCCCCCCCTTTACTTTCGTTCCCCATTATTTATTTTCCCTCCGTCCCCCTCCGCTCGCCCCGCGGAGATCCCGACGGCGGCCGAGACAAGGGTCTGGCCCCGGGCACCGACGGGGAGGCGGTGCGGGGAAGGACGGGAGAGCGGAACGGAGCGGGAGCGGAGGCTTTCCGGGAGCCCATGCCTCCCCGGGGTGTCGCGACTCGCTGCTGGCTGTCGCGGCGTGAAATTTAACTCCTACCGCTTTTTAACCTTAGGGAAGCGCCCTAAAGGAAAAACGGGGTCCGAGGCAAAAGGACCGCTCTCCCCGTTCCGCAGGGCTCGGTTCAGCACCGCGCGGGGAACCGGCCGGGCCCTGCTGCCGCCCCCCGGCGGGGACCGGGCCGGGTCCGGCTCGGGGGAGCGCACAGGCCGGGGGACGGAGCGAGCGGGTCTCCACGGACCAAAAAGGAAAAAAAAAAAGAAAAAAAGAAAAAACCCCGCGCCCCTGATCAATACGGCAGTGTTCCCGCGCTAGTTCAGGAGGTCAGGCGGGCGTAGACACAGCATGGAGAGTTATTTATGTCAAGTCGGGTTATTGTAAACGAAATCCAGCAAATTGCACATAGGCTCCTCGGGGCCGCCAGTGGGCTCGTGGGCAGAGGTCAGTGTCAGTCAGTCTGTCCATCCCTCTGGAGACAGTAATTGTCCGGGGGCTGACACCGCGTCGGGGGCGATAGGCGGCTCCATCCATCTCCATCCAGTTATCCCGGCGCCGGGGCCGGGGCTGCCCGCTGCTCCGCGGGTGCGTGGCACCAAGCCACGGCCGGGCTCGCTCCCGGGGATGCCAGGGCGGGAATCCCGCGGCTCCCACGGGCGGTGCCGGGCGGTGCCGGGCGGTGCCGTGCCGGGCCATGCCGGGCGGTGCCGCGCCATGCCGGGCCGTGCCGTGCCGGGCCGTGCCGGGCCGTGCCGTGCCGGGCGGCGGAGCTCCCCCCGCGGCGCCCGCCACCCCTGCGCACCCCGCGCCTCGCACCGCGCCTCGGCAGCCTCCAGCACCCAGCTCCACGGCTCCCCCATAATCCCTTTGTTAATAGGGAGATTCTTCCTTTCTGACAATTTAATAGTCCAAAGTAATCATCTGCGTGACATTGCCCATCCGTCTTCTCAAAAGAGAAAACAAAGGGGATGTTTTTTTCTCTGGGCCTCTCCAGATCCTTTTCTATTTTGAGAGGGGCTCCCCACAATGGGCTCCTTATGAGCCATAATGGTTATGTTTATGAAGCCAGCGATACCAGTGTATGAAGACAATTTTATGCCTAATTAGAAAGTGATGTAAGCAAGGGGGAGACAAAGAGGGCTTGTTTGCCGTGGCTGGGTCCCCGGCCATCACTCCTGGGCGAATATATCGCCTCTTCTGTGCCTTACGTCCACTATTTTTATAACATCTCGTCCATTAGCTCCTCAAACTGTTTATGATATCGTGGACAGTTAGTAAAACAGCTCAATTTAGCGGTGGATTAAAGCAATTTTGAAACATGTTCCGAAGGGAATCGCACGGGAGGCGAAGAGCAGCCCTCCCCGCTCCTATCCAAGGGGACTTCACCTCTGGGAAGACTCCAATAACTGCAACCCCAGCCCCACTCGATTAAGGGATAATTTTTAATATATATGCAATAAATGTTCACTTTGTTAGATTGAATGACAGACAATAATATCGGCAAATCTTCATATCCATCCATTACCGGCAAATGAGCCGCACAAAGAACATATTTGCTTTTGATTAATTTATTTGCAGACTCTGTTTGATAAAGCAATAACTATTTGGTTAAACTTGACATTCGGTCTTCGGGGGGTTATCAGACCAATTCCCTCTCGTTCGTGGTGATAATAAAGCTGTTTAAACGGGATTAATTATTAATTGGTTGCAATTAATTTCCTCTCTTCTCCGCGTCGACAAACAATGAGGATCACTCACTCCCAAACAAAAGACTGCCGCAGGAGCATCCTCGCCCCATCCATATCTATCTAGTTGTTTGTCCGTCTGTCCCTCTCCATCCCTCCTGCTTCCTCTACACGGCACCTCAGCTTTCCTCTCCGAAGCGCTACATCTATCCTGCGGCAGGCAGCTCTCTCCCTGGGGGGGAGGAGAGGGTCGCCGGGACCCCCGTGCGCGCCCGCGCTCCCCGGCCCAGGGGCGCCAGCCCCGCGGCCGCGGTGACGGCCGTCCCTCCCCGGGCGCGGGGGGAGAGCGGGGCAGCCCCGGCCCCTCCGCGGGGCTGGCCTGGGCCGGAGCTGACCGAGCAGGGATCCCGGGACGGCGGCCAGGGGAGCGGGTCGCTGGAGGACAAAACTCCCCGATTCAGCCACAGTGATGAATTGCTCTGGGGGAGAGGAACAGAGCTCCTCTCTCCCCCGCTCTCTGCCTCTGATGAATGGGCCCGGAGGATGGATAGTCCAGAGTGTGTTATATCTTCATCAAACTGTGAAACCCCTCCCTTTACTAATAATCTGTCACAACTTTACAGAACACACACTGAGACCAAAGGGAAGCCCCTGCCCTGCAGCCTGCCCCTTCCCTCCCCTGTCAGGAAGGGCTTTATCCGGGCAGGGAGCACGGGGGAGGGGGGCTCCCGCCGCGGAAAGCTTTCCTCGGCCGCTGCCCGGCCTCTTCCCCCTCGGCTGCCCCAGGAACCCCCGCCCGAAGGGCCCCGTCCCCCGCTCAGGCTCTCCCCGGCCGCCGAGCCCGCGGGGGCCGAGGCGGGTGGGGCTCAAGCCAGGCGGGGCAGGGGCAGCTGAGAGCCCCCCGCAAAATCCGCGGCCTCCTCGGCAAGATTTTTAGTACCGGGAGCGGGGAAGCCACCCGCTTTCCCTGGGCAAAGGGAGGAGAAACAGCTAAGGCGAGCCCCAGCATCCCCCTGCAACCACAGCGCTAGCTCTTGCCACCGGCGTTTCGCTAGGAGCCAGAGAAATCTCCCTTTTCTGCTGGGTATTTACATTCCGAGCAGATGCATATTCCAGCAGCGATGTCCGCCAGTTACTCTATGCCGTCAAAAACAATAATCGAAACTAGCTGCTTAGAAGCAAGGAGACCGGCGGGAGACGCGGTGGGTGACAGGCGGCAAATGCCCACGGGCACCCGTGTGCCCCGCAGCTCCCAGCCCTGCGGCGCAGGCTCTGCCGGCAGCCCCGCAGCGCTGCCCGCCGCTCTCTCCGGCTCTGCGCCTCGAGAAAGGGTCGTTCCGGATTATTCTACTGTTAGCAATAGTCATTGCTCTGCCCGGGAATAGTTTAAGGCGTAAAACCGAGGCAGTGAAAGACATTAGTCTAATGGCGTTTGTCGTGTAGAAGCTGTTGATATTATGTTGTCATTCATCTCATTTAAAGTCCGAAGAAATGCATTCATGAGATTGTTTCTTTATTTTTTTTCCCCCTTCTCCCCCTTTCTTGGTGTTTTAAAAACATCGCTTTCTTTGGCTGTTTGCTTTAGGGGCTTTTCATCTGCGTGTTTCAGATAAGAAAAGAAATCAGATTCTTTTATTTTTCGATTGGATCCGAATTCCTTTTGATGTCCCCATTTAGTGCCTTTGACTTCCCCTGTGAATGGCAGCCTTTTGTTGCCGTCCCACATGCCCTTTAAGAAATTCTCCCTTAAACGCCTGGTACCCGCTGATGGATCCGTTTTCAAATGGACCAGAAGGAAAATGCAAGGAGCGAGAGGCCCGTTTCCTTAGTAATTGCTCGCGTTTGGGTGAAAATGCAGATATTTTTGTCTGATGTGGGAGTACCGGCAGCAAGAACATCAGCAGGGGTTTAAAACAAAGATCGTCAGCTGCGATCTCGCTGCACAAGGCGGGCAGCTCGCTCGATCGCCTTTGCTGCCAAAGCTGGGGTATCCTCCGACGCGGGGAGCGACCCGCGAAACCTCCCGGCGGCCGCGGCCGCTCCGGCGGGGCGCGGCCAGGGTCCGGGTGCCGGCCGGCTGCCCGCGCCCCGGCCTCGGCTTCCCGCCGCTCCCGAGGCGCGGCCCGGGGGCGGGCGGCCCTCGGCCCCGGTGCCCCGCTGCCCCCGGTCGCTGCCTTGTGCGCCGCTGCCTCAGCAGCAGTGCTAGGGAAAAGAGCTTATGTGCGATGTATCTCTGTGTATGTGCGCTTATATCCATCTGCATATGGACGGGTGGGTGGGTGATTGCCCCTCTGTATCCTCAAATGTTGCTGGCGCTAAAGGAAGATTCGCGTCCCCCAAGTTACGCTTCGGAGGAAGCTACTGTAAAATAAATTCGCCATCCTTTGGAGTGCCAGCGCTCCCGTGCTCGGAGGCTCGGCAAGCGGCGAGGACTCCGCACCCAGCCGAAGGTGCCTGTCGGAGATCAAAAGCTCAAACTCACAGGCACTCCCGAAATATATGTATTTTCAACCTTAAACAAGGAACTTTCCCCCCATTTTGCCTCTTGGAGCTTTAAACATCTTTGAAATAATCGGCAAGCGATTAGAAATCGTTGTCAAGAAACGACTTCAGGGTCCGCGGAGCAGGATCAGCCCCGTGTCCCGCAGAGCCATTCGCTAAGCCGGAGCCCGTTCTCTCCTCCGGGTACAGCGTTTTGTCTTGTCCCTCGCCAGGGCTACATCGCTGCAAAACCATTTCCTGACCATTTTCGTTTTTTCCCTTCCCTTGTATAAACTCTCTTCTCTTACACCATTATGTCTCGGGCCACTGAAGGATAATTAAATGCTAACAGAAATAGCAAAAAGTCGGCTACGTGGCTTAGAGCTATCTACTTCCACCCAGCAGAGCGCGGGATTTCAGGGTTGCGATGGGAAAAGGCTGGGGCGAGCCCTTGCAGGGGACCCGCTGAGCCGGCGCAGGTCGAAGGGACGGGAAGGCTAGGGCTCCCGGCAGGTAGTGAAATCTCAGAGCCCCGCTTCTCCTTCTTTTTTTTGGCAAGACACTGCAGCGGCCGACCTGAAAGCATCCTTTTTCTCCTGGGGAGCTCTCCAGGACAGATACCTTCTCCCCCCAAGCAGCAAGAGCTAACCAGGGTCCTCCAAGTCATCTATTCTCCAAGGAAAAAAAGCTCGCATTGCGACGGGGGGGGAGGAAAAAAAAAAAAATCAAGCAAGATTTTCTCTAGAATACAAATGTGGGAGAAAAGGTTGCGTATATTTGGAAACAAATTTGTAGGCAGACATAATATTTCGATTCTGCAAAGACAATGGCAATAAGAGCGGAGCGAAAGGTGCCTTACTTACGTTTTAGGCGAGCGCCTTCCCTTCCGCACTGACCTGCCTCCTGTGCTGTAGATTATTTTATACATTTCTCCCAGATACACTTATAAACAAGTGGAAATTTTGCATCCTACCCGCACCATTTTATACATGATGAGCCATCAGTAATAGGATTATTAAACAAAAACCGTCTGAGGCGCTGGCGTTAACCTTTTTTAAAATGGCTAATTAGGTTTTGCACAGAAAAATTAGATTTAACATTGCTTACATTGCCTACATTTTCAGTTGATGCTACAATAATTTGGGGGGTAGGACGGGCAAAACAATTCGAAGACATAATAAAAAATTAACTATTTTAACATATATTATAGGTCCCCTACACTAGGATAAGGCAAAGAATATTTTCATGATCAAATATTATATACGTAAAACTAATTATCTCTCGCTGCTGCCGCCATCAATTACGCGGGAGAACAGAGCGGCGCAGGGCGCCCCCTGGTGGCTGCCTGCCGCCACGCGCGTGGCGCAACCGCCCCGCCGGCTCCTCGCCTCCTCTGCCCCCTCTCAGTTTTGGGGGGGAAATGCCCTCTTGACCGATCTACAGCTAGAGCTACATTCGTACACAGAAAATAGGGAGGATGCTGGTTATTTGGCCTGGGCTGTTCTCCACAGAGATAGTTACAACGGATGGTAGAGGGTACTTGTGAAAGTAACACATTCTAGACAAAGAGATCTATTCTCTTTCCTTCCTTCCTTCCTTTCCCCCTTCCTACCTTCCTCCCATCTTTTCCCCCTCCCTTCACCCCTTTACCCTTTCCTTCTCCCCTTCCTCCCTTCCTTTACGCTTCCTCCTTTCCTTCTCCCCTTCCTTCACGCTTCCTCCCTTCCTTCTCCCCTTCTTCCTTTCCTTCTCCCCTGCCTCCCTTCCTTCTCCCCTTCTTCCTTTCCTTCTCCCCTGCCTCCCTCTCTCTGTATTTCTCCTCCTCTCTCTCCGGAGAACCCCATCGCATTTTCTCTCAGAACCTTTCCCACGGCGTACCCACAAGCCGGGCACAGAGGAACGCCACGGCCCTGCAGCGCCCACGGATTTCTCCCAAGCGCGGGGCTGTGCGAGAGGCTCTTGGCACCGGGCCCGCCCGGGCCACCGCTTGCCCGGCCGGCTCTGCCCGCGGGCGCGGGTGGCTGCCCCGCCCCGCGCCCACCAGTGACCTTCCCGTCGGGGGGGGTCGGGACCGCGGTCCCCGCGGAGCTCCGCGGCGCGGAGAAGCCGCGCATCTCCCGCCCGAAGGCGCTCGGGCGGCGCGGGGCGGCTGCTGGCCCGGGGCGGCTGCTGGCCCTCGGCGGCCCCGCCAGCCCCCGCTGCTGGGCCCGCCCGGTTGTGCTGGGGGCTGTTACGGGGGCCGAGCGGCGGAGAGCTTTCCAAAACGCTCAGCGGTGCAAGGAGAGGGCGGTCAGCAGCGCGTTCACCCGGCTGCGGGTTTTCACGTCGTCCCTTTCTCCCGCCGTGGTCAGAACAGCGTTTTCCTTTACGCCGGCTTTCGAAAACGCTCACGGGGAGCCGACAGCAGCAGCTTCATCTCAGGAGAATCTGCAGATAATCTGGGGGAAAGAAGCCCATCTTTAATGCCTGCTCTATTCCCTCCCCTAGCTATTTACCAGAGATAGCTTGCTTTTCAGCGTGGTTTAACGTAGACCACCTAAAAGGGCCATCAGAGGAGGAAAACGCTTTCAGCTGAAACCACCTGAAAAATGTAGACAGTTTATCCCACACGGCAGCATTCATTGCTAAACTGCCTGCCCGCTCCTCATCTATACGGTGGGCCACTCGGTTTGCAGGATCTTTACCGGGAAAGGCAGTAAAATGGAGACATCTGCAACAGCAGCAGGAAGCAAAACACATCAGAAGGCACTTGACTCAGGTTTTCTGAAATGGGAAAGATAGAAGAGCATCAGTCCTTTTTAAAAAAATCTCCTTCTATCAGAACAGATAACAAGGTCAGCCAGTAACATGTGAAGCTGCAGTGTTTAGAACAAACAAAATATTATTCAGTCTAACATTTAAAATGCAACATTATAAAAGCATTCTATCATCATATTAAATACTCTCCAGCTAAGCCTACTCTGGAGGCACAAGAGTGCCTGTCCACTCTTACAGGTTGCTTTTCCCCTATGAAGGCTCTACTGAGCGTCACATAACTTCCCGATGTCGTCATCGCGGCTCTCCATTATGTCGATGGTGTTCTGTCTCTCTAGGACCACGCTTTGTGCTGCTCCTACAGCCTCGATTTTCGGCAGGAAAGCCCCTCAGTTTTGCAGCTCTGAGGCCGCAGGCTGCACTCAGTGACTCCCGTGCCCAAAGCAGCGTTTGGCTGAGATCTAGGTGACATGGAGGAACAGTGCGATACCGTAGGGAGACACCCGAGGAGGCTGTAAATGAGCACATTTTGCTTTGGCTAATTCAGTCTCCTTGGAAAGCTTTACAACTTCTAATTTGAATGATGTCTTTTACAGGTATCTTTTATGGCACTGTACCGAGCTGTGCAGAGATACCCTGAGGCAGGAGAGCAATCCTCCAGACCCTTCTCTGATCCATAAGCACCACGGTTTATAGGAAGGGAGAGAGAAACACCGGAGCACCTTCCCACCTATGCGACCCAGAACATGTGCTGCCCTCCACAAAACGCTGAAGTACCTAAAGTATACCGCTAACTGCATTAGCTCCACAACCATATACATCTGTTTATCAGCATTTCGTGACTTCCCCTCTGCTGGTGTGTACCTCCCAGCTAACCACTACTGGCACTTACAAACTAGGTATCTCCCCACCTTATTTTCCCAAGAGGCAGGGTCTGGTGGTCGAGCGCAGGGCATGCCTGCTTCATGCCTCCCCCATATTGTATCGCAGTCTCTTACCTGCAGGTTCCTTCCCCTAATTTAATCTCACGCTGTTTTCAGGGACTCCGTTAGGAGCGGTTAAAAGCTGATAATTCTAGTCATTGGTCTTCTGTAGCACCCTTCTGTGCAGAGACAGATGGTACTTAATAGACTGTATATGCCCCAGTTTGCAGACTAATATTCACTTAAACACCCAGGAAAGAAACAAACCCTTTTGTACTCAATCATTATCAATATATCAACAATACATGGAAAAGGTGAATTGTGCATACTTTTTATTAAAATCCAGGCCTCTCCATCCTTCTCCACACACAGCATTTATCTCAGTCATGTTCAGTAATACGTTACAGATGGACATTTTGAATGGAAGTATACAAATATTTGGAATATGACTGAAATATCCCACCTTTCTTTCAAAATTTGCTGTATGATGTTAAGTCTGCTGCTGCTAGAACAGACTACAAATATATCGAGCTTAACAACTTTCTCTAAGGACCCTAAATCTTGGTATATAATGCAGAAGGTTTTTTATTGAAAACAAACAACTGAAATGGCCCATTAGGACAGTTAGCCCAGAACCCTGCCTTGCCAGGTTCATTGTTTACAGTCAGGACCAGCGCTATAATGCAATTACGTGGCTGTGTACTGTGCGGCATCTTAGGAAAACAGATCTGCTCATTTGTCTGTTTTTCTCTGGTAAAAAGAGCTTGTGGACAGCTTGATGGCAGGATATGGCTGGTCTTTGTGTGCGGCGATAGCCAGACTGATGGTAAGGATTAAAGAGTAAACACTGTAATTGCCTGCGATTTTATTTGGTTTTGAGTATCATTTTGAATAATTTTTTTTCCTAAGTGCCCTGTATTTGCCCGTACCTAGTTAATTGTTGCAGTCAGTGCTTATTGGCAGGGTTTTGGCCCATTCCCAGAGATGGGCATAATTTGGGAGGAAAATAGGTACCTGGGACTGTTCCCCAAAAGAAGTCCTGGCAGAGTATACAGGCAGGGGTTTTATATTTTATCCATACATCCAGAGAAAAGACCCTGGCCCATTTTATTTACTTATGTTGACAGTCATGTTCTCATACAGTCTTTTATAAACACCTGAAAGAAGGAGTAAGTTCTTCTTATCCTGATTGTCTCATTTTGAGTGGATCTTGAAAGGTCCACCTTATCAGGTAAAAACCTTGGACCAAATAATTTCCCACCATGCAGTCAAACATCCAGGAGAAACTAATTTCATTCTGATGGAATCAGAGTTTAGAGTGTGAATAAGATGTCATTTGGTTACAGCTTTTGTGAAAAAAATCTTGCAGCAGAAGCATCTTTAATTAGTACAGTAATTATTAACAGCAATTTGGATCTTGAGCAGGAAATTTCCCTGTCCTATTTCAGTCCTATTTCTTTCAGTCCTATTTCTTTCAAAACCAGCAGGAACTGCATAGAGTTGATAGAGTTGATTTCCCCAGTTAAAATGTCCCATCGATAAAGCCACTCTGAGCCTAGCATGTGACATGGACATGGAGAAAAAGGGCCAGAAAACAGGGTTTGCATTATCTCTACGGCTTCTTCGTTTCAGTAATGGGCAAGAACTATGTTTGCCCAGGATAAGTCAGAAGGTGCCTGTGTATTAGTGTCTCGGTGGTAACTCACAGGCTAGGTAGTCTAT
This sequence comes from Ciconia boyciana, assembly GCF_034638445.1. NCBI lineage: Eukaryota > Metazoa > Chordata > Aves > Ciconiiformes > Ciconiidae > Ciconia > Ciconia boyciana. The sequence goes on from NC_132938.1 coordinate 27,535,061, forward strand.
ACTGCTAAATCAGAAAGGACTAAGCAGTATGACTGAGTCCAAATGACCAAACAGCTTGTGTCCACACCGCTTTCTTGCTCCTTTACAGATTTGCTTTGGAGAAAGTTAATGGGAGCAACCTAAAGCAGAAACAGGGAGTGAAGTAGGAGCTGGCAGTGTGGATAATCTACCACGACTGCTCAAATTCACTTTCTGAATCTTCTTTATTAAACAGTTTAAATGCCCCCAGCATCGCCCTGACTACCCTGGATTTCTGGTGCAATGAGAAATGATGGTGTGGAATAATCACATTAATCTATATCGTTCACATTTACACTATCTTGGTCCAAGGTGCACATAATATCTTCAACATAACCTTATCTAGGGACTGCTGGAAGACTATGTGGGATGGATTGTAGAGAATGGCCAGGAGTCCATGACTTCCCTAAATAGGTAGGAAAAGGATCTTTGCAGATAAGTCTTTGAATTAAGATTGTCATCGCATTTTGTAAAGACGTGTTGTACCAGCCTCATTAACAGTTGTGATACTAAGGCACAGGGGTGCTGTCATTTATGCTCATCTAATGATGTAAGTCAGTAGCACAAAAGGGGTGAAACTGAGCCTCCTCATCCATGGGTTCTTGCTGTAGTTTAAAATATAACTCAAACTCTATTTCACCTAGAAAAACATGTCTTTTCTAGTTGCTTTTACTTTTAGACTGATAAACACACTGAATTGTGTGGTGATTTTGTTACCTAGACAAATATCTATAAGGAACAAGTATGAAACCACTAAACTGATTTTCACTTATGATTTTAAAACAAGATTTACAGTAGGACTCTGGAGGCGAGATCTAATGAAAGATTAATCCCAAGTCACCTAACTGTTTGGTATTAGCCTTGGGAAGTTTATTCTTCATAAAATAAAGCTCTATTTTGTTACTAGATGTTAATGCCTTTACTCAAACTCATCTCAGCTGATAGCATTACTGAAAAAGCTTTTAGCAACTGATAGAAATTGAAGCACTATCTCTATTTGTGTATAACTAATAAATATGGTAGACATGGTTTAAAGTATTTCTCAAACTAGATGGCTTGATACTCAATACTCAAATAGGAAAGAAAAACTATTCACACTGATCTCCAGAGCAGAATGAAATCAGATGACTAGCAACTGAACAAGCTAGGTTCATGAAAACAATCTTTGAATATTATGGGTTGAATATAAAGAACGCACAGAACAGTATCAAATCCAAAATGCAATACTGTATTTCTATTCACTGGGTATCAATGTGCCCCTTTTATCGGTCTTTCAGAATCCGAGGAAGTCGTGATTAGATGGCATGAGTGTTCCATTTTCAAAAGAATAGATAAATAGCATGAAAGTCCCCTTAAGAGTTTAAGAAGACACCCCCCCCCCCCGCACTATTTCTGGTTCCTAGTAAACTTTGCTGTTCTTTGAGAAATACCATTCCTTCAAGATATCATGCAATTCTACATCTGCAAATGCCAGAAATACTCGGATGCCAACACCACTGAAAAAGTCCTTCAATATATTAAATACTTCTCCTAACTACCCTTCTTGTCACAAATATTATTCACTATTCATTTCTAGTGACCTTTTTTGCAGTGTTAGATTGGTTTATACTTTAAACAAGAAGAATCTTAGTGCGAGGGTCTCCAATGAAATTTTATGAGATAATTATACAATAAATGATGAACAGAACTTACCACTACTATTTTGTGATCATCATCGTTCTGTGCTTTACTGCTTTTGTTATCGCCACCTCTAAAGGCCTCAAATGAGGCCACTGAGAGTTTGCTGAATGCTGCACTTGCTCAGATGAAGAGAAATCTTGGTTTTTTTTCGTCCAGGGCTTTTGCAGTCTGAGGCCCTGGCTGAAGTAAGTGGGGCCATATCAACCAAGTTAAGTGCACCTGTAAGTGTTTACCAAAAAAATACAAATGGAGTGTCCCACTTAGTTTTCAAGAACAATGAGTAGACACAATCCAGTTTCTGGATAATTAGAAATATGGATTATCATGAATGAACCTACTTGAAAGGCATGGTAGGAAGTTACTATTCCAGTACACATAGAATACAAATTATCAGATCATAATGGTCTAAATCTCCATTAAATTGAACCCCAAGAAAACTGCAGAAACAGGAAATTCACCCAAGTTTCTTCACCCATTTACTATGTAAGAGGTCTTAACAACTCCAGAATTCCAAAATATGTTTCAGAAATACGTTTACTAGCGATTTGCTATGTTATTGAGGTTGTGCTCCCCCGTTTGTTCATTCACTGGAGTTTAGTGAGACGAAGACTTGACCTGCACCTGATATGATGTCCTTATCACAACAGAATCAGTTGTGAAGTTTTCCAGCACTGACAGGGACATAATGAAAACAGATCTGTCTTCTGACCTTGCTACCTTTTGTAGAGCAAGAGATGGCATCTTCAGAAGAGATGAGAAACTACGGCTCTTTCTTTTGGCATAACATAACATCTGATCACTAACCATGCCTTTCCCTTAGCTACTATTTGCCCCTCCATTCTCATTTTTATCAGTTTTGCAGTGTTTAGTCTCTTCTCTGGGCCGTCCACTGAACACAGGATACCACCCCGATAAGAGGATTAATATAAAACATATTTGTGTCCTCATGATGGAGATGTATTTGACCAAGAGGACAAAAAGCTGTTTATTTTCCTATGCTAAATATTTTTTTTCATGTATCAAATGCCTATTTTAAGTTATATTCTAATTAGAAGTAAAAATACTTTAGGAATAGAAATGCATTAATTTGATGATTCACTCATAAATTTAACATCAATCAGAAGTTACAGTTAGAAGACAGATCTACATGTTCTTATTTATATTCTTTTTTAATTCATCCATGTTTGATGTTTGAATGATTATTTTCCAGTTTTATTGCTAAGTGATAAATCCTCTGATAAGCACTATGCAAAGCTAAGACAAATAAATATTTGATTGAAACAAGTTTTATTTTATTGCATGAACTGATGATCACAGGTGAAGACAAATAAATTTTATGGTTTATGCCTAAGGCACCTCTGGTTTAAAACTGTTGTAAAATAGCTTGATCATACTTAATAGTTAGAAGTGTACACTGCCACTATAGGATAGTAAGGTAATCAGACTAGCAAATGTTATTGATATTCATCTTCGTCCTGGAAAAACATTTTTATTTGCTTCCTTTTAGCCGAGGTCTTCATAAAAGCAGGTGCACTGGAAAATATTCTTGAAGAAGCGGGTTTTACATAAGACTAGTTAATTTGGGCAGTCAGATCTATTATGGTTATCATGTTTTGAACCCTACAGTTCTGACAGCATCCTTATCTTGGCCATGGACAACTCCAAAAAGTTGGTACCATGTTAACTGGGTGAATAATTGGTGTTCCGGCCAAAAGTGCCACATCTTTGTTGTGGATTTCAAGAGGGCAAGCTCCATGACCTGCTCTCTGTTCATATTTCAGGCCGATAGCTTAGCTGGAGCTTAGGTTCAAAGCATCCATATGCTACTGAGGAAAGGCTGATCTTGGGATTACAGCTGATGAACAAGGTTCTGAATTGCTTGGCTTGGATGGTGCCCAAAATACATCCAAAAGGAGGCCAAAGACTGGGACGTGACGTTTGGAAAGATTCAATGAAGTTTGAGAGACTGGTGTTTGGAAATTCAGATGAAAGCCAAGATTTTACCTTGTGCTTGGAGACAGCACTGCCAGACCTTTCTCCTGCCTGGTGACTCGTGTTCTAGACACTTCTCAGAGGCTTTTCTTTCCAGCTCCAAAGTGGGGGGCAAGTTTTTAGGAAAATTTTGATCATTTGACTATGGGGTCCACTATGGCATCTCATTTCAGTCACAGAGCCTGAGAGATGCTTTTTTCCAGCCATCTTGCAAAACTTTTCCCTCAGAAATTGCAGAGTACATTTTTGAGATTATTTTTAAAAAATCACAAAAGAATTTAATTTCCATCTGTTTGAATAGAAACTCATGATGGAGAAACATTTTTGCTCTGAAAAATTAATCATTATGTAGAATTTTAATATATCAACCTTTTTTTCAGGTAAAAATGAAAAATAGCAGCAGATCTCAAAGGATGCACTAACCACTGAATTTTTCTTCATTTTGTGGATATGTTCATAGTGTCCTTTAAACCAAATCAGTAAAAACAATCATGTCTGATGCTGTTTCATGCCTCCCAATGAATGGATATAACTAACTGAAACCCTTTAAGGATGATTCAAAGAGGGTTTCTCCTTAACATCCCAGGAGGAACCATCTGGGTTGTCAAGCTGTATAAGCTTACTAAACTCCATTTTAAGAGTATTTAGATGTTTTAATTCCACTGTTCTCACTGGAAGGCTGTTACAGATTCTGATTGTTTGGTTAGGAGGCTTCTTCTTCTTTCTAATCTAAATACATGAATAGCAATTTATACCCATTTATTTTTGTATCAGCTTCAACTTAGCTAATTGCATGCCTGTCCTGTTGTTACCTAACTAATGCAGAGCAATTGTCTTCTACTGTCCTCTCATAAAATCAGATATTCCCCTGAAGAATACAACTCTTTATACTTCTGTTTCAGTTCCTTATTCTTGAACTTACGTCACCAGAACTGTACGGTGTGTTCTAGATGAGGTTTCATCTGTGCCACACACAATGGCAACAATATTTCCCTATTTCTTCTTATTGCCCAGAGGATCATGTTTATCCCTCACACTGCCTATCATTTTGGCAGCTCATATTTGTGCTTTGGTAGTCTGGTACCTTCAGCTCCACCTAGGTCAATTCCAGATGATGCTTCTTTCCACTTGCAGTCTTCCTGAGAGCACATGCTTATGATTTTGCATTTAGTACTACTGATTTTGATCTTGTTTCTATTTCTCAAGCCCTTGAAGCCATCAAGATTTTTTCTGCATGATAAAGCAACCTATTTGTCTTGAAGATGCCTCCTATCTTTACAACACTGCAGATAACCCTATCTCCATACTAATACCTATGCCATTATGCAATTATGAGCATAATGAACAAGAAGAGTCTTGCAATTTATCTTTAAGGAACTACATTAGTAAGTCACCATCAGTCTTCCCCTTTTAATCTTTGCCATCTTTGCCAGAGTCAGTTCCTTACTTACCTGTGGTTCCTCTAATACCCTTCTTCTCCGTTTCCACTAGCAGTGCCATGCAGCATCATGCCATTTTTTTTTAACTGATGAGGTAGATGAAATCTACCACATTTCCTTTTTATAGAACAACAACTGTATTTGACACCTTTCATAAACTTATATTGACTTTTAGATGATTTACAATTTAATTCTTTTATTTTTTAATTGTTTGTTACATTAAGAAATCTCATCCATTAGGTTTATTTCCAAGATCTTTTCTCAAGTATGTATTCATTCAGATCTATGTGAGGGTGGTGGCATCAGTAGCAACCTTCCTGTCTTCTCCTCCAGCAGCCTACACTACCTAAAACTGCCATTTTTTTCCTCCTGGCCATTTTAAGAGACTGGGGAAGGAATTACAGACATACTGCTGTAGCATATATAATTTTTATTTTCTTATTTCACCTGTACTTGAATTCCTCTGTACAGATGACCTCAGTAACCATTTACTTAATTTATTGATGGATAGTCTTGCAAAATATAAAAAGCTTCAATAAATATCTTTTGTTTATTCTTCAATTTATTTTAAACCATATTAACTTGCAATTGCTCAGTCCAGGGTTATTTTCAATAGATTATTATCTTACAATGTTTGTATTATTTCCAAAACCAAGACTGATGTAGCCACTCAGCTTGTTGATGCAGTATTGATGAGGAAGTTTGTGAGCTGTAACACTTTGGAATTGCTGCACTGTATGGTTACAAATAACCTGTATTCTTTCATCTGTATCTTAGAAATCAACATTTTTCATAATGATGGAATTCCTGAGAACATTTATTCTGTTATTAACCTTCACTGTTACTCATCACTTTAATTTCTATGAATCCTTAAGTGCCTTATCCTTCAGTACCCCTTAATAACCATGCCTGCTATTCCATCATGTATTTGTTATCCTGACAATGGTGGATGTCACACTCATCACTAGTTGTTCCAGTTTCTTAATTTTTGCTGCTTAAGACCCTCACTTTTCATAGAATCATACAAATATTGATTGGAAGGGACCCTAGGGGCCAGCTGGTCCAATCTCCCCCTTGAAGTAGGACCGTAGCCAACTCGACATTGAGTCACCTGTGGCTTTTTCTAGTTGAGTCTTGAAAATCTCCAAGGATACAGATTCCACTACCTCTGAGCAATATACAACTGCATGGAAATTATTCTCTCATTTCTTATTGTTCATCTCCCATTTCTCAAGCACATTCCTGTCATTAAGCCCACTACCTACTACAGCTTTCTTCTTACACTTCAACCTTCTCCCAACTGATGTTCCTTTATCTATTTTAATACCTCTATGTCTCTGACTTTTTCTATTTGTGCTAAAATTAGTGTGCAAATTACACTCTTCCCTTTTAATCTTCTTTTCCCATTTTCCTTTTTATCCACCCTGCCAGTCTTAATCCTAGAATGCTGTTTAAAATCCTTAGCATGAATGACTCTTATTGCCCCTACATCTTCATGTCTTTCCTACCTCACCCATCATGAATTTACCTGTTGAGGACATCTTCTCATAGATTCTGCCTCTCCAGTGGGCCATCAGGGGAATTATACTGAGCACTGGCTGGGTACCTTTTCCTTTAAGCTTCTTTCCCTGGATATTAATTACCCATCCAGTTATTGCAAGGTGAATTTGGTAATGTCAGGCGAAGTTCCAGAACTTTCCTGCTCCTGTCAGAATTATTTTAAACTTTACATCTGCACATTGTTTCTTGCTGCAGACAAAACAACTCTGAAGGAATCACATGACAAGCTTGCCAGACTTTTTAATAGATCAAGGCTTTTAATAAAGGCCCTCTACCTAATGTCATCCATGAAGATTAAAACAAAGGTGCCAGACATCTTATCTTACCAAAGAACTATTTGTAGTGGTCTTGGACAAAGTGTAATGTAAGACAATCTTATCTATGACAGAGAAGAATTTTTTAAAATCTCTGTTTTATCTTTTGATTAGGAAAATGAGATCAAGGACATTTGCTTACTTTTCAGAAGTGTGCAACTCATCAAAATTCCTATCAACAAGAATAATCATATCACCAAAACTGTATCACCAAAATTCTCATTAAACCTCAGTGAAGAAGCTAACAGTGAGTATAGACAGTTTTCTACAGACATTCCCTGAATTCCCTGTGCGTCTCTTCCCATGCCACTGACGGATATGCCATTGACCATTATATTTCAGAAGCTGTCATCCACGTCGATAATCTTGCTCTGTCTTTAACTCTTCATTTTACTTGTGACCCTCTCTAGATTGCTTACAATTTCCTTTTTATAATTCCAGATATCTCCCTTGAACCCTAACACCCCTGTATTTTACCTTCGTAATAAAGTGGCCATATATAAGCAACCAAAGATTGCCAAAGAAGAAATGTAAGATAGCTCTTTTCTGCAAAAGTCATAACACGGAAGGCTGAATTCAATAAGAAGTTCTAAGCCTCAAAGAATACGCTTCCATTAGCAGTCACAGTGGTCAATATATAAATCGGAAGCATTATGACTGAGTGAGAAACTTATCCTTGACTTATCAGTAGACTATCTGACTAATTGGTATCCTTGAGGATTTTTATATCTCAGTAAGAACATTTTCTGGGATATGGACAGCTTGATTTCATTCAATTTCATGCCACTTCAGCACATGATTAGATCAGATTTAAATGGATGGACTTTACCTATGACTGTTTGGAAGGACAAATCTAATTAACCTGATTGTCTTTCCATGTATTCTTTATCTTTTCTAGGTTCTAAGCTCTTATTGATTATCAGTGGCCACAAAAAACCGTTGGATAAAATATGCATATACTTTTTTTGGCAACGATTATAAACCTAGATTAATCTAATTAAATGATATAGAATAAAAAAAAAATAGAAGGATGAATTATATAAACTGGAACCCTTAGAGTATTTGCCTCCTATGTCTGGAATTGGATATGCTGTGAATGAATAAAAATACCCCCCTCCAAAAAAAAAGCAACAAAATGTCTACAGAAGACACGTCAGTCCACTGTATTTAAACAATTTAATATCAAATATCAAATGTTTAAAATATTTCCACATATCCCTATCATGTAATCATCCATCCAGTTTTCTGTGACTGAATTTCTGAATGGGATCTCGCAAAGAGTGCAGAAAGTTACTGATTTCAGAGTTTATCTGTACCGCAAAGTGATATTGAAAATTCAGCATGTGGAGTACGTGGTAAAAGGTAAGAATTTATATAATATAATAAATGAGCCCACTGGAACCTACCCTGGTTAAGAAGACATACCAGATTGTGTAAAAACTGTGCAAAATCAAAAGCTTCTCTCTGAAGCCTCTAATTTTAATATGGGTTTCTATACCGACCTGTAAAACATTTACTTTCTAGGTACTTTTGTACTTAAGAGTGCAGATGATACTGACAGACATGAAAAAATGTCTAAAGATGCTTATGGATGAAACCAGTGGCAGCTTTGGGGATGCAGAGAACAAAAACTGTGCAGCCCCCACGTTTGCTGTAGTTGTGAGAAAAGTTTTGTATGTGAATGGGGTGGGATTCCCCACAGTCTGACTGGTACACTTATGTCGACGGAAGATACCTAGTCTTTGGCTTGCATCAGCTTCAGATAAAAGCAGAGAACATCTTGGTGGTTCACTTTGATTCAGCTTATACAGCTTGCAACCCTAATTATTTATCTTGCAAGCATCTGCTTACGCTGAATGAGTGGCAGAAATGTAACCCTGTTCATGAATACCTCTGCTGAAAAAGACTGGACCACAGATTATAGCGTTATTAGTCTTTAGTTATTAGTACAGTACCGTGTCAGCTGATACTGTCACCAAACTTCATTTTTTTTGCTCAGTTCATATAACAGACAGTATTTCAGAAAGGGAGTGTTTCTTTGCACATTTCTAGGCATACATACAGCTAACACTCCTTGCATCATGAACTGAACTTGTCCTTGGGAAAACTGACAGCTTTGGGGTTTTGTCCGTTGTCCTCTTTTTATTCCCTCGTTGTAGCCTGTGATTAGTAGGAGAAAAGGAGCCTTTTACCAACAACCCAGTACTGAGTTCAGCATCGATCAATGCACCTCCAGATACTTCTTTAAGCTTGCAAGAGGATGCTTATCAATCTATCTTTCCTGCTGCAGTATTTCTAATCAGGCAGTACAGGTAGTCGAAAGTTCACATCTATAATTCACCATGTTCCTCCATTTGTTGATACGGTCTCTTGCTCCACAATTCTAAAATCTTCCTAACCTTCTTTGCATTTATTAAAAGAACACTTGCCCATCTTTCTTTAAATTCTTAAGTTTCCAATATTTTTCATGTCCTTAGTGGGTTGGACATTGCAAATAAAATACACTGCTAAGGCTGCTCTCTGATTCAATCACAGGCCAAGCCTTGTGCCATACCTCCAATCTTTAAAAAGATATATATAAATTTAGCATAGTTCTTTGTACCATCTTGAGCTTACACTTGCAGCTTCTGTGTCACGTATCTTACTAACACAGGGATATACCAAAGTGCTGAAAGTTATGAAAATACTGACACAGAAAGCAACTGGAAGGAATATCTTCCTATTTTGCACATCTTCAGAAAGGTTGTGATTTCTCTTTTTCACTGCTTTGGCAGGCACTCAGTGAGTAAAAGGGTAATCCTTCCAGGAAGGGTGAGTAAATGGAAACTCCAACTGTGAGGGAAAAGAAAGAAGACCATGTTTGATATTGCTATAGACCATCGAACAAAAATCACAAAGCAATCTGGTACAGAGAGACAGAAGACTTCTGTTTCTTTTTCTGAAAAATGTAACAGGCATTGACCCCATGTCCTTTATTGTTTCTTGAGATTTGGACAGCCAGCTTGAGATAATCACAAACAAGAACCAAATTGTTCATTACAACTTTGCATAAAAACTTATTTTAGCTTTGCGTTATACACTACTGATACAAATAATGGAGCTAGTTTGGCTATGAGGAACTGCAATCCTATCGACCTTGGAGGAATGTTCTCTCTTTTATTCGAAATAAATGAAAACTGTATACAGATGTTAGCAACAGTACCTTCTTTCAAATCAAGAACGACAAAATAGATAAAGCATTATCTGAACCTCAAGTGCTCCATGCTGCAAGGTGGTGAACACTACATAAACAATGTTACATCAGCTTCTATTAAAATGATTGAGAATTGAGGCCACTGGAGACCACAAAAGATCGCAGGCATCTGATGGTGATGCTATTAAAAAGACAATAAAATATCCAAATTTAAAACAACCTGTAATGCAAAATACTAGTTCTATAAAATATTTCATTATGGCTGTCAAAATGTATTTAATAATAATCATTGTTTATAAAATATTTCCATAGTGTCTGTAATAAGGTTCTCAGTAATTAACTGGAAACACCAAAAAAGACTCCCTCTTCTTCAGATCTTCAAACAGGCCTCAAATTACATATGGAGTGTTGCAAATGATTTCATCTGAAAACATGTAGCGACTACTAAGGAAAGTGGCAACGGGGACTCAGGAACTGTGGATTCTGTTTCCAGCCCAGCTATGCTACTGCTCGTGTGCCTACAAGGAAGTTACCAACCTTTTTGACCCAAAGTCTTTATTGGACATCTAAATCATAGCGGTGTTGCGAGTATAGTAAACTTGCAGTGTGTCTGGACAGTATCATCTGGAGCTAAACAAATGCAAAGTATTGCATATTTTCTTTCATATATTTCTAAAATTTGTGAATTATTTTACAGACATACTAAGGTGCTTTATTTTTTTTCCCTGAGACTTCGAAGTGGGTTAGTGGAAGCAGGTGTACATGTTCGGGCCTGAAAGGTCAAAATATATCTCTTTGCATCCATATTTTTTTAAATTAAGAGAGAGCTGATCCCAGGTATTGTTACTGCCAATAATTCTCTGATAGGCTTATACATTTACTGGGGGGGAAGAGAGAGCTGTGTTAGTTACATTTTCAGAGATGTCTGTGCTGATTGTGTCGAACTGCCACAGAGGAGAAATGGGACTGTATTGCCAATGAGGTAGCTAAGTCCTTAGCAATTACAATGATACTCTTCTAAATATCTGAACTATCAATCATCAATGAAGGCAAACTGGTGCCTTGATGGTCCAGAAGAATCCCCCTACAGCTGTTGGAAACCAAATCATTAACAACACAGGAATCAATTTCTGCCCCTTCTCTCTGCTCAATCAGCAATATTATAGCAGAGGAGAATTGGGAAAGGGAGAAGCCAAGAGCTGAAACTTGATTTCTTAAGACGTAATTTAATGTCTTCTCTCAAGTTAAAGCAAACAGTAGCGTGGTCCGAATTGCTCAACAGGAGAGACTATATCGAACAAGAAGCAACAACAGACGCAGAACAAAGTGAAGGGGAAAGCCGGGAAAAGAAAAACTGATATAAACCAAAGGGGACTTCTTGGCTGTAAAGGGCCAAGTATGATATTCCTTATTAAGTTTTCCAAAGTATGGCACTTTTTAAGCCATTAACTTTTGGGAATAAACAATGGCTTAACATTCTACTTAAATGAAATTAAGGCCAATCTGTGAAAGACAACTTTTGCTAAAAGAAAATACAAAATTTAGTGTTATGACTGACAGACAGCAAAGCAGACTCTAGAAATGAATGCTTTGCAAGTGTATCTATTCAGTCCTTCCTAAATTACAAATGCCAAGAAATAAATAAGCACTCCTGATAAAGACATGGATGTGTCATCCTAGGTCTAAGAAATACATAACCTTGAAGACTGATCAGAAGGGTTTTTTTCACTTGTGACATTTCAGTTTGGCAGCATTAAACGTCTGGTGGTCTTCAATGGGCATTTCCACATTTCAGTTGCATCTAAAGAAATCTCCTGGTTATATTAGTATTTTCATTCATAATTGTCATGCTTTAACCCCAGCCAGCAACTGAGCACCACACAGCCGCTCACTCACTCCCTCCCGGTGGGATGGGGGAGAGAATCAGAAGAGTAAAAGTGAGAAAACTCGTGGGTTGAGATAAAGACAGTTTAATAGGGAAAGCAAAAGCCACGCACACAAGCAAAGCAAAGCTAGGAATTAATTCACTCCTTCCCATGGGCAGGCAGGTGTTCAGCCACCTCCAGGAAAGCAGGGCTCCAGCACATGTAACAGTTACTTGGGAAGACAAACGCCATCACTCCGAATGTCCCCCTCTTCCTTCTTCTTCCCCAGCTTTATATATTGAGCATGACACCATATGGTATGGAATAGCCCTTTGGCCAGTTTGGATCAGCTATCCTGGCTGTGTCCCCTCCCAGCTTCTTGTGCACCTGGCAGAGCATGGGAAGCTGAAAAGTCCTTGACTAGTGCAGCAACAACTAAAACATCAGTGTGTTATCCACACTGTTTTCAGCACAAATCCAAAACATAGCCCCATACTAGCTACTATAAAGAAAATTAACTCTATCCCAGCCAAAACCAGCACAATAATAAAGAAAGTAATCTGGTAATGGTTAAACTTAATTTACTGGGGCAATATTCAAAGCCTTAATTTTGGTTTAGCATAAGTGTGTGTCAGTCTTTTTATGACACATTTGAGAACACACCGAGTCCTAATTCTCTAGTGCTGTTTACCCATAGACTCTCCTCCACCTGTAGAAAAATAGCCCCAAAACAGCAGGTAGTTCTTGTGTCTACTTTGCAGCCACTTCAGCAAGAGATGAGTGGCTGGAAAAAGAAGTGGAACATCAGGTTCTGCATCTTCAATTTCAAAAGTGTTAATCAGCCTCAAGCCTTAGTTTACTTGTAATTGTTACAGTATTAGAATCCCTATCAGCTGACTCTTATTTTGCTCCTTCACCCGTCAACATACTTCATTACACATTCTCCTGATGCCTTCCTGAGTCTCTTCCAATCAATCTTCAAGTTTAATCATCATAAGCCAGAAATGAGGCTGATTGCGGATGTTGATTCCAACATCCTTGGTCACAAAAATATGTCTTTTTTGCTGCTAAAGAGTAATTGAAAGCATCTGGGAATGATTAGAAACTGGAGCAGATGGCTTGCTGTCCTGGAACCCATGCTGCCAGAAGGGGGAACCTGCTGCACATCCTTGAGAGAAACCCAGGCGTACAAACCACATGAGGCTAGAGGAGCTAAAAGACAAAGGTGTCAGTCTTGAGGCCCTCACTTTGTTTTCTTGTACTTTGAGACCACTTCAGCCGCGTTATACTAGGTTTACAGACTTCCAGCTGAGAACAGAAACATGTTCGCATAGCTATCCGGTACAGATCATTAAAAAAAAATCAATATTAAGACAAGGGTCAGATTGATGAAGGGAGGATTAACCCTTCCCAAGACCTTGCAAATGGCATATGCTACATGCTGCAGAGAGAGCAGGAGGCTTCTGCTTTGCGCTATCCAGCTTGGTCCTCCTGTCAACGTCACTGATATACCTGTGCTTGATTGAAGCTCTTTAGCTTCAAGGTTTAATGATTATTGACCAAAGATTTCATAAACTTATTTCAAAGCTGCTGCCTTTTAATTTAATACTGCTTACAGTATGAATGTTTGGGCACATGCAGCTTTGACAAGGCTTCTTTTTTTTTAATCTTTTTACATTATAGGGAACCAATAACACCAAACTACATGGACACAGCCTGAAGCGGCATGATGTTTAATGTGCACATTGCATCACTGTTGTGTGACATCACTGTGCTACCACAGCATCGCGGAACCGTTGAGCACCCTAAGACCTGCGACATTACGATTCCCGCTTCCGTTGCAGATGCACAGCACTAAGTCTGTGTCTCGCTAAATGGCTCTGGAAAGCCTGTTCGGCCCTCAGTGAGCAACCACTCCCCAGACGAGCGCCGATTACAAGCCAGCGTTAGTATTGCTGCTGTTACCGTCACGAAGCAGAAGGACCCCCGTACAGACCCTACGGAGCAAGCTGAGAAGCGGCGGCCGGGCCTGCTGCGGACAGCAGGGCCCCGGGGGCGGGCGAGGGGCTGCGGAAGGGCGATCCTCCTCCGCAACGGCCTCTCCTGCAGCCGCGTTCCCGGACTCGAGGGGGTGCCGCTCCCGGTGGGGGGCCGAGGCAGCCCCACACCACACCACCTCCCAGCAAGGCCTTGTGACGTCGCCAGGCGCGGCCGGACGCGTCACGTCGCCAGGCCTACATTGCCCGGCAGGCCCCGCGGCCCGCTGGAAGTGACGCCCGGCGGTATCCGGGGAGCGCGCGGCGGCGGTGGCGGTGCTTTGCCGTTTGTGGCGCTTGCGGTGGGTCGCGGGCCGCCGGGCCGGGAGCAGGAGCTCGAGCTCGGGAGGCGGCAGCAGCGGCCCCGGCCGTCCCGGTCCCAGCCCCAGCTGAGGCGCTTCTCTCCCCGCAGGTGCGGCCATGGCGGACTCCACGCAGAACGGGCCCGTGCAAGGCGGGGCCGGCGGCGGAGCTGTGGTAAGGACTCCCCGGCCGTGGCGGGGGCGGGAAGCAGGCCGCGGCGCCGACCCGACTCTTGGTGGGGCCGTGAGGGTGCTGGGCCGGCCACGGTGCTTCTCCGGCAGCGCGGGCGCCCCTTGCGCTGCTGGGAGGGCCCTGCTGGAATGGCAGAATGGCCGGCTGCTCGGGCGGGTGCGGGCAGGGGGAGGCAGCTCTTTCACTTTCTGATTCAAAACGTGCTGTTGCTGCGCCGCCGTTCTTGAAAATGCCTCGATCGACACTAACTCCGTGTGGCTGTGACTATGTGTCTGCGGTTGTATTGTGCAAGTAAGTCAGTAGATAATGATATGAAGACGCTTGCAGGTCAGTTAGGTTAATTTCTGGTCATTTTCATAAGAGGGGTCTAGGAACATACAGGAAAAGAACAGCCTTGAAAAGCTGGTTCAAATTCGGAAAAAAATTTTGAGCTCTTTCAGGTAATGTTTTGACTCTTTGGCACCTAATGGCCAAAAGCACTCTGTGCTTCATTAGAGCCTGTCTGGTACTGGGACTATATCAGGTGTGAAGAGGACTGTGGTGAAGGAGAGCTCAACAACAGGAGAGGTGGTAGATTACCATTAAAAACTTTTTTATCTTTTTGAGGCCAAGAATATGTAGGCCAAAATGATGCCACTTTCCTTATGATGTAGCTATGCTAAATTTACCTGACCCCTTCTTTTTTTTTTTTCCTCTCTATAAGAAGTGTGGAGATACAGCCCCACGTGTGTGAAGTATATTCTAAAAGGAACCTTGAAGCGATAGATGCAAAAGTTAGTCAGGTCTAAAGACCTTGCATGATACATTTTGGAAGCTGGCTGTTTTGTGAGGTTGGCTTGTTTAGCAAAACTACTGCCACACAAGATCTTACCACTATATTTTGTTGTAATGTATAAAGTAGCCTTTTGATTGTGAGACAGCCAAGCTATTTTTGATCTGGTTAGTAACATTGTATGAGTCAAGTTTCATACAGAACGAAAAGGTGCTTTTTGCTTCAAGCTATAATTTGATCGTATTTGAGGTTGGAGAAAGACTTGCCATTTAATATAGAAGGGAAGAGTGTTCGTGGTATGCAAATATTAAGATACCAACTTCTGTGGGGGTTGGGTTTTTTCTTTTCTTCTTCTAATGTAGCAATTTCTGATGGCTAACAAGTTGGATACAGCAATGTGGATTTCCCGCTTGTTCACAGTTTACTGCTCAGCTTTATTTGTCCTGCCTCTTCTAGGGTATGTATTGTAATATTGTGAAATAGCATTAAAAATTTACAAAGTAACTATACTCCCTTTTCATAGAGTTGTTTTTCATGTAAGGGTAAATTTCTATTATTCGGCTTACTTGGATGCTTTTTGTCAGAACAGTTTACAGAGTTTTAGATTGGTTTGAAACACTTTCAGGTGTGTCTGGAAAATGTGTTGAGCAACTGTGAAGTAGTGGCAGATGCATGTTTTTCTGTGTAGTTATGGAGTAATATACTGAGTTATTTTATCTTTGGCACCTGCAGTAAGTCAGTGTTACCAGTTTTTGAATCATATTTTGGTAACAGTGCTTATGTACGATAATAGAAATGCTTCAGGTATTGTGCAACTGTGATGCAATTCTCAAGGGTGGAAGACTTCTGAGCAGGGGCTTGGTTCATATGGTAACGTCTCCTCTGATGATTTGCAGGTTGCATGAAGCAGCAAGCTTTTATCAGCGTGCCTTGCTGGCAAATGCTCTTACTAGTGCCCTCCGACTACACCAAAGGCTACCGCACTTTCAGCTTAGCAGGGCATTTCTGGCCCAGGCTTTGCTGGAGGACAGCTGCCACTACCTGTTGTACTCTCTTATTTTTGTGAATTCCTACCCTGTTACAAGTATCCTTTATTTGTGTCATCCTGGTAATGTTTTAAAATATCTTAAAAACTTGATTCTTTTCATCACTGGTGCCATGATTTGAAAAACTAGTTTAAACTAGAATACATTTGCTATTCATAGAACATACTCTATGTAAAATAGGAGAGGCTTATGTTGATTGATCCATGTTCAGGTTAATCACCTCTATAACTAGTACATTGCAGTCTCTGGCTACTTACATTTTCTTTTCCTGAGACTTAAGTTCAGTGGATTTTATGACCAGCCTCGTGTGATACTTTGAGAAGTTGGTAACTTTCACTTATTACCAATATAGGGTTTATATATGACTCCTCACTGTAAGTAGGACATATATCATGTACAGAGACAATTATTCAATAGTAGCTTTTTCAGATAAGTTATTAAAAAGATAAAGACTGCAAAAAAGACTTAAGTCCTGTGGCTTGTCAAAGGTGACATGTAAGAACTGAGTTTTCTTTGTGCCACTTTGTATGTATGCTTAATGTCCTACTCTTAAAATGTCTCTGGCAGAGGAATGTCTATGTTCTTGCTCTCTAAAATCTGAATGACTGGCAACTGCATGTTCTTTGGTGAAGAAATGCATTTTGTAGCATCTCTTAATAAAAAATATTATGGCTAAATGTATATGATAGATTTTAAGAAGTGACCTCACGTGTCTTTCGTGCAGAAAGAATGCATATCAGTAGAAATGCACTGGTGTGTAATGGTGTATGTTGTACTTTTGCATACCTGCACACACACCCATTTTGAAGTTAATGAAAATGTATAGTGAAGAGAAAGCGTAAGAAGCAAAGGGAAGAGCTATAAATATAGTTGTTAGACATACGCATGTCTTAATCCAGTATAGGTCATTTCTGCCAACTTCTTGCAAAGAGCCATCAGTCTGACTTGTGTGTTAGCATAACATCACGGAGAAATGAAGCACTTCTGCAGCCTATAATTTTCCTTATCGCTTGCTTCAGTGAGTATTTTTCCAGTTCTGCTGTTCTCTTTGCTTCATGCTGCCACATATACAAAGAAGGTTCTTGATGTAAGTATGGTATGATGTATGATTCGATTAATACTGTTGGTATTCTTGGGGTTTATAAACAGGTTTGAGTTGCAGCTATGGTTTCCTTTAGCTACACTAGAGGAGTTAGAGTGAAATTGTAGTATGGAATCTCAGCGCAGAGAATCTGAGAGAATCTAATCTTCTGTTATGACTCAATGATATGTTGGAGTTGACACTAATTATTTTTCTTCAAATGCTGTTCTTTGAAGGAAGCAAATGCTGTGTAACAGTTAAGTTGAAACTTAAGACATGTCTTTTCAACTTAAACCATAGCCTGTGAAATTTAATTTTCTATTTCAGTAGTAACATAACAAACTGCCGGGTGAGGCTAGAAAGCAAAATAGTTGTGAGTTGGACCTGCTGCTTAGTGAACTGCCTTGTGCAGCTTAGTGTAGCTCCACCTTTGGTGTTCCTAACTAGGCTATCTTGCTGCCACAGGTACTTGCTCCTAGTGGACAGAATAAGGCTTGTGACCATCCCTGTGCAGTTGAACCTAAAATGGGTGGGTGAGGCAATTGCAGTGCCTCATGTTTTTAATTGAACTCTATGTAATTATGGAGTTCCAAGCTTCTGGTAGTTTTCTTTGGGATATTAATCTCAATACCTTTAAAGAATCTAGTCTTAAAATGCTGAAGTGAGTTGTAAATTATAATTGTTAGTGTATTGATTTCTTTGTGCTAGAGAAGATAGGTGTAACTTGTATGTTTTCTGGCAATCTTCTTTCTTCTTTAAAGGCACGAAGTTCAAATAGTCTGCCCTTTCTGAGAAATCTTTTAGAGAAACTGAATGCTAATCAACAGAATATTCTAAAATTCATTGCTTGCAATGAAATTTTCCTGATGCCAGCTACAGTTTTTATGCTCTTCAGGTAAGAATTACCATAAATATTTTCAGAATTAGAAACTTTATACACAAGATTACTTTTTGCAATTGAGTTCTCTGTGGGTCTCAGATCTCCATTGGTATAATTTTGGCTGACCAAGGCTTGAACTTAGAGTTACATTTATTTGATTCCTAGACTTGTCAAGTTGGTGCATCACGAAATCAAAAAGCATTCACTCTGGTACAACTGAGCACCAAAAAACCTTTCCCTTTCATAACATGGGTGACATTGTTGGGTCAAATAAAAGTTTTTTTTCAGTCCGGGAACTGGTGTTCTCCTACATTGTTCAGTAAGTTTATTTTTGGTCAGCATAATAGAATATTAAGATCTTCAGCTTCACTGAAAGTGAACCCTTATTTTTGACTGTTAGATTCCAGAAGTTTAAGTGGCATGAAATTTCATTGTGCTAAAAGTGTGCAAGCAGGAGTAGATTATGTCCTCTCCTGTGTTACTTCTGACTAGTGACTCTTGTCTGTTTTTTATGATTCCATTTGGTTTTGCCTGCTGTGCAGCCTGTTGAATTCATTTTAGGGATCTTGACCACACACATGTTGGAATCCTACTGAAGTCATATAGGCATAATGACCTGCCAGTCACTGAAGTTTGGGTCATTGCCTTTTAATATTTGGAGGGGGAATAACACTCTTTGTTCTATACAAGTCATAGCACAGTGAGGGCGCTTGTCCTGAGTGGCCTGACAGGCAGCAGAAGGGAGGCTTTATCTTCTTGGAAGTTGATAGAATGCATAATTTGTCTTTATCTTTTGGTATGTCAGCTGAACACTTCAATGCTTCAATCCTGAAGGATTCAATTTCATTTAAGGCCAGGTACCAACTGACAGATACACTCTGTATCCAGTATCTGAAACATTCAAGTGCTTTAAACTTCTCTTTAGGAGAACTTGCCCCCCTGTCCTGGGGAATTTAGTATGGCAAGTGCTGCTACTTGATAAGTCATCTAGTAGATACTGATGCTTGAAAAAGATCATATACCAAATTTTAAAATAGTATAATGGTTAAATGCAGCTATTGTGAGAATTTGTTCTTTAAACTGCTTTAGCATATTATATTGCTTGTAAATACTGTACAGGTGCAAGACTTCCTCTTTTCCCCCTTCCTGTAGCTCACTTTTCACTTTATATTTTTTTTTCGTGGTAAAGATACTGCTCCTATGCGAAGATGCTCTGGTTACTGGAACTGTCGTGTTCATCTTCAAACAGAGCTTTTTAATATTGTGTTATATAAAGAAGCTTCAGTCATTAAAATTAAACTCACGGTATTTCTGTGCTTTGCTATGTACGGTTTGTATGCTACCCTTCCACTATTTTACATCACCATCATGTGAAACAGCAGCCTTGTAAAGCATCAAAACCGAATTTTAGCGTAACTGAAATAGTCGGATATCAGCTTGGCATTAATATTTCAATACATCTATAAGTCTTCAGTGTGTTCTGAGAAGTTTTGCAAAAGATACTAGAAATATGGTCCAGATACTCAAAGTGCTATGATTAGAGCTGAAAAAGCTCACTGTAACTAGACTATTTCTGTCAGCCAATTTCTTGACCAGCAAGCTTGTTCTTAATACTGAACAGGCATCCACCATCACTTTTGTGATTCTTTGCCCACCACCAGAAATGAGGCATATAAAAAAACTTCATAAATATAAAATCAATACAAGAACAGCACTTCTTTAACTGCTTCATTGAGCAGTTTTATTCTATAATGTAAGCTTCTGCTTTTGTAAGTGTATGGTTATGTACTTTTTCTTGTCAGATCTAGATTATCTGAACCAATGTGACACCAATCTAGCTTTCTTTGAGCCCAAGTAGTTTGCTTGCTTTTATTAGGAAAAGTCCTGTTGTGTGGGTTTGGTTGGTGTTGTTTTTTTTTGTTGTTGTTGGTATGAAGCTCTACTTCTCTATTCTCTTTCAGTGGTCAAGGGAGTCTGCTCCAGCCCTTCATTTACTACAGGTTTCTTACATTACGCTACTCCTCTCGGCGAAATCCATACTGTCGGTAAGTGCTAAATTGATTTTGGAAGTTAATGTTTAACTGCATAGCGGGTAGGCATTCAGAAATTTTTAATTCTAAAATTAAATCATAATTCATAATACTAAATCTGCAAATGGTAATTATAGAATGTGGAATACACCTAGATGCTAAAAAAAACCAAACAGCTAGTTCAAGTTTAAATTTATTTCATATAATGGAACTTTCCTGAAATGTACCGCCATCCTTGAGCGGGAGCTTTCAGAACACGCTTGCGTAATTGAAACTACGCTTTGGGAGAAGAAAGTCTTTCAGTTGTTCTGCAACTATTTACCAGAAAGATATCCTTATTTTTAGATTCCAGGCATATCTGAGGCTAAGTCTATACATGAACAGGCACTTAGGAACTTGTATAATGTTGACAGAAAAAAAAAATCTGTGGGTGATCTTAAACATGTTCATTACCTCTGTTAGTTAAATTCATAAGTCAGGTTAATTATACTTGAAATAGAGCCTTACTGATTTTTTTGAAAGTTGGTCAAGCCAATACTATTTCTTTAAACTTTGAAACCATAAATATTTCTATGAGGATTTGCTTGGGTCAGTGCTTTCTCAGAACTTTTCTCATGACAAGCGTTGCATAGTGTAAGATTTTGTGAACATGCTTTCTAGTCTGATTGATACCCAATTAGAAAATGATTTGCTAAAGTACCAGGGAAGTGGCGTTGGCTGCCATGGTATGCAAAGACAGGTCTGAGAATCATAAACTTAACTGCCTTCTATTCCCTACTATTTTGTAAGAAATCAATTGTTCCATCTTAGTACATGTATTTTTTTTAACAACAACAAAAATCTATGAAGGTGCTTTACTTCTTTGGTATCTAAAAATAATTTAAGTTGTGCAATAGTAAAACTGACTTTCAATAGAACTAGTTCATCCAAGATTTTCTGCTGGCATTTATGTGGTTTTAGGGGAAACTGGTGTTGTGGGTTTTATTTTTCATGTCTGTCTTTTAGTAGTTGCTTCTAGAGTGCAGGGTTCTTGCATTCTGGCAAGAAGCAGTGCAAACACGCAATTACCTCCCAACTCCTTACACTACATCTGATAAACCATTACTCTTTCTTTTTAATTTGTAGTGCTGTGGTGGTTTTTTTTTGCTTTTTTGCTTGAAGGTGGAATTTTTCTGCTGTCTTTATATCTGTCCTCAGCTGGAAGTTGCTGAACTAAAGTTAATTAAAATGTTAATATTTAAAGGAATGTTTAAAATCAATGTTTAATGACTTCTGAACTCTTGCAAGATACTGCGACACTGACTTGATCTAAAGAACTTGCTAACTAGAGTGTGTGGGGGGTGTTGAGAAAAGAAGTGAATGAAAAAGATCAGATGATACTTACTTCTGATAAATGCTGTAGGATTTTAATACTCTCTTTAAATCTGATTTTTTCAGGACTCTCTTCACTGAGCTGAGGATTGTTGTTGAACACTTAATAATGAAGCCCTCATGCCCTGTTTTTGTAAGAAGACTATGCCTTGGCAGCATTTCCTTTATAAGCAGATTGGCACCAACTGTTGCATAGCCAGATTTCAGGCACTTGTGTTTTGTGAACATTATGAGCAGCTGGCACTTCTGCTGATGACTATAAATTCCTGGTTTTACACTGATCTCACTCCAGGCTGTATAAAAATGTGTATATGCTTTTCTTGGAGATAATATGAAATTTAGCATATCAAAAGCAATTTATGGAAACTTAAAATTACTGTACTGTATTGCTAATTGGTGAAAAAAGTAGCTGCATGCTATGCAAAACATGCCCAGTCATACAGAATTGTTTCTTTATGAATCAAGGATTGGTTGAGGTTGATTAAAACTTTAAGAATTCTGTGCTCAGTAGGTTTATTTTAGTTGGAATTATAGATACTGGAATTATAGATATGTCTCCAGTGGATAGCAGTTGGTACACATACCTATGCAGGACACTTTGGACAGTATTCTTCTGCTTACTAAATGTATCTGTAGAACCATTTTGTCTAAATGACTATACTCAATGTAAAAATGTGGCCCACTTTGAATTTAACAAAAGGAATTAAAATCTATCAAGCTGGTGTAGTTAACAACTTTTCTGAAGAAGAGGCTATTTTTATTAATATTACTTAAAAAGAACTCTTCCAAGTTTCTACCTTGTGACAGTCTTACATTGTGTTGTTGGAAAAAATCTGAAGACTTTGATCACAGAAAACTCTGTGCAGTTACCTTGTCATAAGAAGATGTTTTACCAAGCCAAATTGCTGACCTGTAGGCTTTTCAGACAAAGATGCAATGCTTAAACTTTTAACCATCTCTTAAGTGAACTAATCAATGTAAACTAAGTAACTTTTGCAGAATCATTGCATATTTGTTCTTGTGTCTACACAACTGTGAGACTGCAGTAATTAAAGCATGCCAGCTTTTTAGAAAATTAATCTGTAGCTAGCTCTATATAAACTGTTCTTCCAGTTTCTGAGACTCTTATTGTGATGGGAAATTTGCATAAAGGATTGCACCTGTTTAGGCAGCTTCTGAAACAAATGGTTGTAGGATTTTTTGGCATAAATCCATCTGATGACTGATCTGAAGCCAATGTCATGACTACAGAAGTGAATATTATATTGAGTCCTGATTATGCATTCACCCAGCAGCTGAAAGGTAGGTCATGGAAGAAGAATATTATCTGTGTGAACATAACTTCTTTCCATGAATTCAAGGCAAAGTATTTGCCTAATCTTCTGTAGCTAATTTTATGCAATTAGAATATTAACATTAAAGAGGTTTCATTGTCCTTTTGTAAATTTCTATAGCACTGTACTTAACTATTCTTCCTTGGTCAGAGAAATCTTATGTGAAACACTTTTGAAAACAGTCCTGAAGCAAAGTATTTTCCTGTAACTATTGAGTTACCTTTTTTGTGATGTGGGTGTAATTCAGACTGTCCAGTTGTATTAGTTTGTTAGATCAGAGCCATGTATTTATACACTTCATTTTTTGCTCAACCTCTTGGTACTGATGAACCAGTTGGTAATTGAATATGATACTCTTTGACTACTTATCTTGCTCTCTGAACATGATTAGCTATTTATAGAACACTTGCACACTGCAGAAGCAACTGCATGCAGTAATGCTCTACAGCTGCTAAAGACTTGCGATAAGATTCACTATATGTATATCCTGTAATTTGAGGATTTTATAAAAACTAAAATTTCTACTGTAATAAAAGGACTGTTAAATATAATCTGCTAGGCTCTTCAAGCTTATTTTCTCTCTAACAGAACATACTGATGCTTGAACCTGGAAGTTGAGCAGAATGCTGTCCTGTGTGTATGTGTGCATATTCTTACATTCCCACTGCTGCTTCTAAGTCAGGACATAATGTCTCGTGCATTTCTAAATTATTTTATAGGGAATTTTTGCCTTCTAAAGTGCAAAAATTTATGACCTTTTCCTTCAAAATTTAACTCAAGAATAAGCACTGCAACAACGATATCTAATTGGAGCAGAAATCTAGACCTACTTCTCGCCGTTTCAATTCTTCAGCACTGTTCTAGATCCTCTTTCATGTTACATGGTAGATTTTTTGAGTGGTGACATCAGACTGTTCTGCTCTTTGCACCACTGCTATTTAAAAATTAATGTGGTCATGTAAGTTGGTCCCCCATACTGGGAGTGGAAAGCGAATAAATACTTTTGTAATTCGGGTAAGCAAAATAACATGTTACTCCTGAGCAAATTTTTGCGGTCTAAGACTGCTGTTATGGGTGCAGTCTACTGTTCCTTTAATTGTATGCTGTCATTAAATTAGAGAAGAGTCTAAATTAGATCTGAAGTATTGCAACTGTAACTGAAGGATGCTAATTCTTGAGATCCAACTCTATGAATGGATGAGGAAAATTAAAAGAAGTAAGTGAATGAGATTTCAGTAAGTAGAGAGTTGGAAGACAGTGCGACAAAGTAGAGTTTATATGTGGATACAGAATTTGTTAACTCTTTCTATTAAGTCTTAAAAATGGATCAAGAGGAGGAAGATCTTTCATAAATGGGGTTTGATTTGGCTAGTAGTATATTCTTGGCTTTGCAAGGAGTTGCTTGACAAATGAGGCCTGGGTTTTACTTGTGGCCTGATAAAACTGACCTCTCTGATGTGCCAAGAAAACATGGAACAACGGAGTAAGAATAACTTTCAAGCAAAATAAATAGGGCAACTGACCGGCACTCTGCATCAACTTTGACTTTTGCTGTAGCCTTTAGGCTACTGAAGTCACAAGACTGAGTTTACTCAATGCTGGCAAAAACATTCTGTCCTTGTGCCTGCTTCCTTTCCATAGTTTGTGACCGTTTCTATACTAACGATTAAATTAAACACATGAAATGCTGGTTTTGTCCTGATAGCTTGAGATCTTTCTGGTGAAGAATTCTCATGCTGCTGTTCATGCTGCTGTGCTATCAACAGCTAGCTGTGATGCAGAGGCTGTGGTAGTAGAGAAATTTTGCAACTGACCATAAAATGCCTGCCAATCCCAACTGTGAAGCAGAGAAGTTTTTGTCCTACTGAAAGGCTGCCTACCTAACATAGTAGTTGTTTCCAGTAGTATAAATCACACTGGTCATTGTTTTTATCGTCTTAGCTTTCATAACTAAAGTGCTGTTGCATGAGTTCTGTGGGTAGACCTACGCCTTGCTGTGCACAAGCTTGCTGTAGAAGTGATGCTCCAGCGCAAGACTTGTCTGTTCTCACCTGTAGATAAATAAAGCGTCAGGACCCAGTAGGTCTGTTGGAGTAGGTAATGCCAGTTGGGATTTCTTACACACAAAGTAATTCACTAATGCATCCATCCTTTATTGTCTTTTATTTAATTTTATAGTTTTATTGTCGTTTTTGTGCTGTCAGTTTCATGTTTTACTCCCTTCTTTGATGGATGTTCAAGGGGAGCAATATCCATTAATATTTTAAGTTACATGTTTTAAGGAATTTTTTTTAATGTATTATAATCATGAGCCACTATTTGTTCCAACAGTTTTTGAGCTGCTAATGATATATGTGATGGTACTGTCCAAACAAATAATGTAGCTGGTTATTTTGTACAGTCTGTTGGACCTTTTTATCGTTAGCTGCCTGTATTGCCACATTTGCTGTACAGATCCCTTGTTAATTAAGGAAGTACAGTTCTTGCCCATTTTACAGACAGGAACTGAGGCATGCAAGGACAGAGCACTCGCCTGAGGCAATGTAAGAGCTCTGGCAGAGCAGGAAGTAGAAAAAAGAGTTAGACAAGAGTCCAGGGGGAACTGTGATTCATTTCTATACCATATATGGCTTCTTGGTCCTGTTTCCAAAATGATAGTAACTGCTGCTTAAACAGTTTCAAAAATACTGTACCTTATGGTGCTCAGATTGAGGGTAGTGAAGACCATTGACCTAGAACAGCATGTTCTTTTAAAGCGATGTCAAAAATTGATTCCCATGTGCGAGAGCTAGGTATGGCCCCTGGCATCTTCATCTTTCTGGTGAGGACAAATGACGCAACAGAATAACATTGTGAGCATTTACATGCTAGATGTTAGTAGGGTATGCTGATCTGTTGTAATTGTCTATAGTTTTTAATTGCTGCAGCGCAAGTATTTGTGGTTAAACTATACTGAAATTGGTTAGTGTATGTTTGTACTATAACTTCTAACGTGCTATGAGTTTCTTAAAATCACAGGAAGATTCAGGCCTTGCTGTTTTAAATCGCCTTTTAAGGATAGAACCTTAAGCAATCCTTTATTTCAAAGATGCATTATCGGGATGGATAATGTAATTGAATTGAATCTTAAATGTGGATTCAAAAATGTCTTTTTCATAAAATGTCAGCATTATTTATTAACTTTTCTGCAGAAGCTAGCTCTGTGATAATAGCAGATTTTGTGCAGGTAAGGGGGTTTCATTGCTTAGTTCCGTGCCATCCAGATGGTACAAACTTCTAAAATGAATTGAAAAATTCATCTTTTACTTGTATTCAGGGACTGAGGCACAAAATGCTAATGTAAGGGCTCAGAGGGGAAATATAGTTCTCCTGCATATTTGAGAAAATGTGAAGCCCTTTCAAGAAAACCTAATAAACGTAATAATCACAGGCTGCTGACACTAAGGAAAAAGCACCTCATTCGCTCTTTCTTTTATGCAGTGATTTACTGGTCCCTACTGATTTTCAAATTGGATCACTGCAGTAAATTATCCATGCCAGTACCTGTGAAAGAAAGCACTGGGATCCATATTTGTGTAGTGCTGTGCTTAAATCAGCAAGAATGATAAATTTGATGGTATGAAATTGGAAATATCAAGGGCTTTTCTCAGTGAATGAGCAAGTATCTCCATTTGTAATTTGTTGTGACCCTTTTTCACTGTGTGTGCTTTGTATGTCAAATATTTATTTCCAAACAAATTAAATTGTTTTCTGTATTGATACAGCTACGGTTTTGTTGATGTTCTTGAAATCAAATTGTATAAGGGTTTTTTTGATTTAAAATATTATCAATATCATGTTGCAAAACAGCACTTGTTTAAGTTCAAATCTCTGAGTTTGAGTTACTGTCCAACAGCTTTCCATGTTAAATGTTCTAGGTGTATGTTGGGTGTTGTGTTTTTGTGGTTGTTTTTTGTGTGTGTGTTTAATGCAGGATGTAGTGGGCTACTGCAGCTTCTCATTTCTTTTTTCTAAAGAAAAAGGAAGATTAAGCTGTATATCAAAACCAAAAAAGCTGATCCCTGTCTTTAAGTCATTGGAGCTATTCTGCTTTGCACCTGGCATAGGTAACACCAAGTCCTGTGAAAAAAAATTACCTACCTGCTCAGTTTACTGCCATATTTTCAGTGCAGGTGTTAATAGAGAAAGTTGACTACACCTGTGTTTTGGCAGGAGTCCTGTCCCTTTAATCTTACAATAGGTTACTTTGTGACTGATTACATCCTACTACCTAAATAAGTGCCACTGCTGAGTGAGTCATACCTAGTACTTGCTTATTTGGAATTTATATCAGTATAATAATAATTTGTTTTGCAACTAGTAAGCAAAATTGTAAACCAGTGTTGTTAATAATGTGACCCTATGTTACCCTCTTCTTGTGGGCTAGGCTTAGCTCATTTGTGATGGCAAGTTAAACAGCTGACTTCTGTTCAACCCCAGTGCCAACCAGATGGGCTTTATTCTACCACAGCTGGCTACCACCATACAGCTGCAGTTTAGTAGAAGCAGTAGTGTGGATTGTATTCTGAGGAGCCATGAAAGACTTTGCTCTTAAAAGAAAGCAATGGTTAATTTCAGTTCATCTCCCTTTATCCTGGTTTCCAAGTGCCTGACCAAGATACCTTGCTTGTGAGGCGAGTGAAGTGTTGCAGCAGTCCAGATTCCTGCCTGGGGTGAGGAAACTGGTTTCCTTGAACAAGTGCAGATCATGGTATTTCATTTGCTGTGTGTGTTCCTATGAACGTTCCCTCGTGCACCTTTGCCAATGTGAAGAGCAAGAGTATGTTGGATGAAGACGGTGCATCAGTTGGTTGAGATATTTCACAGGAAAATTAAGCTGAAAATCAGAAATTATAAAGGTGTGGGGCTAGATTATCTGCAAGGGCTAAAGCAATGTCAACTATAGTTTTCACAAAGGTAGGAATGTAATAGAAAGAGAAGGAAGAAGAATGGGGAGAAAACTAATGAGAATGCAGAAGAGTTCTGCTCTGCGATAAAAAGAGGTATGGAAATCCTACTGGGTGCTCTGTTGCTTTCACAAACCCCAATTCACCATTCATGGTTTTATGCCATCAGTATCCTCTGGATAGTACTTAAGTTTTCTAGCTGTAAATTATTTCTAATTTTGTCTCTATTAAAATACTATTGGAATAGCATGTTCAGATGCTGCCACATGGTACAAGAGCTGACAGGCTGATCTTGCTTTACTTAAAATGGAAGACAGCTGCAGTGGAATTGTGTTCTTGTCCATTATGTTTGAAGCTCCTATAGTGGAAACGTAGAGAAATAAACACTTACTATGGTCTATATTGCTACTGAGCTTCTTGGCTTTTTTTTCTTTTCAAGCTTTTCTCTTTCCATGTTGCTGTGGTACATTTTTATATTGGCAATCTAGGGGAAGATACCATATGTACAACTACATGGGGTTTTGTCCTGATGTATGTTTGCTTCTGTGTGCAAAGACACCTACAGAACATGATATTTCTAACTTAGCATTTTAACATTTTTTGATTTAATTTTTTTATGTAGAAAATCTGACCAAAGTGTTTTGAGATGACAGATGTTTGCCTGTTACAATCCCTTTCAACATACTTTCTGCTATAGCAACTTCAGTTAGGTTCTGACTAAAGCACAACAAAAATAATTGTGAATCCTTTCAGTGATAAAGTTTAAATCAAAGCCATTATTAGCAAGTTTTTTTGTAATGGCAGATGGAAATCTGAAGCTGACTTTCTGAATTCTCATGTGTCCACTGGCATTTTATCAGTTGTATCACTGTATAATACAGAGAAATATTTAAACCTTAGAAACTACAGTTACAGCATCAAGCATTAGTTCAGCGTGCATTTGTTGAGCATCCAGTGGTTCTATTCACATTTTTAATTCTCTCAAATTTTTAGCATCACTCTAGGGCAGAGGTATGCAAGACATTTTAGTTGCATCAATGTATATGTGCTGTGGACTGATGGTGTGTATGTATACTTACAGCAGCAGACAAATGACTAAATAAAACACGTAATATTTTGAGGGTTTTTTGCCATTTGGATATGTTAATACATCTTGCTCTTTATGATTAAAAAGCCTCTTCCTGCCCTCAGCCAGCCTTCTGTCTTTGTGACGTGTTACACATTTGAAAGGGAAACAGTTTTTTAAAAAGATTCTTGCACTGCATAGGTGCTTCTAATATCTTGCCTTTTTACACTTCAAAAGCACTGGTCAAGTTTATTTCACATTCTTGTAATCAAATGTTTTTTCTTACAAGCAAAAGAATCAAGCTGCTTTTAAGATG
Organism: Ciconia boyciana; assembly: GCF_034638445.1. Taxonomy (NCBI): domain Eukaryota; kingdom Metazoa; phylum Chordata; class Aves; order Ciconiiformes; family Ciconiidae; genus Ciconia; species Ciconia boyciana. Next base: position 27,564,495 of record NC_132938.1, read on the forward strand.
GTCCTTGATTTGTTCATGTAGGAGACTGTAGGACAGGTGGAGTAGCAGGAGACTAGGCCTGATGATGCAGGAAGCTTCCTCCAGTCCTGTGTTCCTGTGCATGTCTGCATATTACTATAGAGATAAGAGTAGTTGTTTCAATGTATTATGTACCTAGTATCGTGTTTAAGAATTTTAAACTAGCTTTCTGCTTTAGGATGAAGATAAGTGCTGCTAACCTTAAGAGTTCTTTTTTCTTACTCAAAGGCTGGAAATTTTGTTTGGCGATATGATTTGGTCAGCTGAAATGAAATGGAATTCTTCTTCCATGTGCTGATTTTATTCCAAAACACTGACCTCTAGTGGCTGGTTTGGAACTATGAAGCAAAACATTTTAGCAATTTAATGTGTTCCTCATGTGCCTACTGGCTACAGGAGAGTCTTTTTCCCTTTAAATTTCTCAGGAGAATAATGTCTCTTCATGATTTATTGTACTTTGGCTTTGCCAGTATCTATCTGCCTTATGCATTAGAAAGGAGAACAAAAGAAAACCAGATTATGGTTAACATTTCTTTTAAACAAGTAACTACTCACAAGCCCAAATGTTTGTTGTGATTGTTGGGAAGCTAAAAGACCCTATGATCTGTGAGAGTGTCCCATAATAAAGATCTTAAAACATTTATTGTCAAATCCTTGCAGTCATAAAGCACAGCAATTATATTAGCAGAATCCTGATTCCTTTTTGCTTAGGATGTTGCTGCTTTACAATGGAAGTGTTTTGTGTGTGTGTGTGGGATTATTGATACAGGAACAGTAGTATTTTAATCTTTTTCCTGCATAACCATGAAGCGCACTTTTCTGGATATATGTCGTATGAATCTTTCCCTTCTCCCTAATTTGATTGTAGCTGCATATGTCCCAGTATAAGTCCCACTGATTTTTTTTTTTTGAGATAGGCAAGTGACTCTTCATTCCCCAGTGGGAGAGCAAATTCTTTAAAAATGTAATGTCTCCCTTTAGGAAAACAGAGTATTGGGTAGCTAAAAGGAGTGCCTGCATTGGTGTGATAAATCAGAGCTATAGCGGGTTTTTTAAGCAAATCCCCTGATTGTTCTTATTTACTGTGAAACCAAACTGGCACATCTGCTCTAGGCTCACTCCTAATGAGCTCCAGTCTCTGTCAGGGATACAGGGCCTGACTGGTGGGGGGGATGCATTACTGCCAAGTTCTTGTGTTGTACCAAGTGCACATGGCAATAGGAGGGCTTCCAAACCATGGAAACAACATGTGGTGTCCTGAGGTCTTTTGAGCACTAAATAAAGGGCCAAATGATATCTCTGCCTCCATGCCTGCTGTCAATCTCTAGCCCTCAAAATTTATCCCATTGTTCCCCTATCCTGATATTCCTTCCCTTCTTTACCTGTCCTATCTTCTGTTGTCTGCTCTTGTGAAACCCTTTCTCTCTTCTGGAATTCCCTCCCTCTGCTTTATTGTACTCCCAGTTCAACTGATTCTGCAGTACTGATGTCAGCTTAGCATCCCAGAAGATCTGGCATGTGTCACCTGGGTTCCTGAGGACAGGATGTGGTTGCCAGCCTGTGCTGTGAGAGGACCGCAAGCTGCTCCAGCAGCAGCAGGAGATCACTGGCTGCCTGGCTGCTGCTGGGGTCCCAAGAGCTGGTTGAGCACTGCTGCACACAGTTGAAGAAACTGAAGATGACTCTGCTGGTGTTCAGGTGAATGAACTGCATGTGAATAATTGAAAACACTTATCCATGTGCTGGAAATGAAAGATATTTACTTCTAGTTTATGTTTATCTTTGACCCAGTGACCATGAAATAACTTTACAGACCTATGTGACTCAGAGTGGTGTTACGCAGACTTCTGTAGATTCACCGTTTTGTGCTTTGGAAGAGTCATTCCCCTCATGCACCTGCCCACCACAAAATATTTTATCTTTTTCTGCTAATTTAAATATTTCACCTGAAAAAATTAAAGGCTGTTTGGAATCACTGGATACTTTATGTATTCATACTTTTTTTGGAACTACCAGTATGTATTTGCTTGGTGTTAACAATATATGTGTAGTATCATAAAAGGTACAAAATCAAAACAGTCTTTCCCTTTTAGAAACCTTGCTATGCTGTATGAAAGACACACAAGGCAGGATGTTATGGGAATCCCAAAGAGTAATTTAAACTATATTAAGTCATTACCTCAGCTCTTGCTGCTGATCTGGGGACATTGCAAGTCTCCTTCACTGTATAAACTTGAAATCTTTAGTGAATTTCAGGTTCAAAAATATTCAAATTGGCTTTATACTACATCATTTTTCATATAAGGAACACTAAAATAATTGACTGTATGTTAGCCTTTACGTATCACAGATTTCTTGCTAGATAGTAATACTGGAGAATTTCATCATGATGTACTGTTGTAACTCGAGTAATCCAGTCAGTTACTTATTTCTTTTAAATAAACAGGAACAAGTTAAAAAGCTTCCAAAAGTCTGTATTTCAATCCAGTCGCCTGTCTTTCTTGATCTGTAAGCAGTTCTAAGTAAACTTTTCAAGTGCCTCCATAAAGCAGGTTCTAAATCTTAAAAGGTTGTGCCCACATAGTCCCTGTTCCTCCTGGAGACCTTTATAACGTGGTAAAACAACTTAACTTTCTAAGTTTTTACTGACAAGGTAATATGCTTTATACAACAAGGTTCTAGAGTTTTTTGCAAAAGGATGCCTGAGGAAATGACCCTGATATGGTAGCCAGCCCCCCTCTTCTTATGAGCATATATCAAGATCTTCATGTGATAGGTGTATGAGCAACCTCTGTCCCCTAGCCAGAGGTTCAGATGGCACAGAAGCCCCTGTACAAGCATGGCATATATAAATAATAATTTTTTTTAATCAAGTCAGAGTTTAGCAACTTGAATGTGAATGAGATTTTTTTTGTCTTTAAACTGGCTTGATTTCATGAAATATGGGCTTAAAATAGCTATTGATTAACCATTATTCACAATTAAACTTTAGGATGCAATTCCAACTATATTGAATGAAAATGTTGCTACTCAATGAGAAACAATTCCTATATTCTCACCTATTCGCTATGGCTATATATAGTAGTTTCTGCCATAGGTAAAAAGTTGTTTAATATAGTTTGGATGTGCTGAAATATGTAAACAGTTCCCTATCATTTAGGGTGTTTCTCCATTCATTGCTAATGACTGATAACTAATGGTTGTCATGCTTATAAATAAGGATTTGAGATTTTTGTCTTAGGATGCTGCAGCTACATGCCAGGAGGCATGGTAATTCATTATCAATTGCTTTATGTACTTGGCTATCCCATGCTGAACTGGCTTTGATGTTCTTTTGCTTGCTCTTTGTCTCCTTCCTCAGGTTTCAGTATTTATCAATAGAAAGGTTCATGCAGAGCCCTTGATCATTTAAATCCTGATTGACTGCCACACTGGTAGTATCTATTAATCTGTCTACGGTATTCCAGCTTTATTATTTTCCTTCCTGTTTCATATTTACAACAACAAAACCAGACAAGGCAAATTCAGTTATTGAGCTGGATAAAACAATATGAAATAGTTTAATAATTCCATTTGTTTTTTGATAGGAAATGATAAACCTAAAAAAAAAGGTCTAGAAGTAATGCAACAGTTAGCATCTCTTCTAGAGTAGGGCAGAGACTCTTCAGGAATTACAAATGCTTCAAGAATTTCTATATTCTTTCAAATATCTTTATGTAGGGAGAAAAAAGGGAACTCTGTCAACCTCATGTTTCTTCTTTTTTTTTTTACTGTTAGGCTCTTGCTGAAATAACAACCAGCCAGCAAAACATACATCAGCTGCATGTTAGACCCAACTAAAATTGGTGAATTGATCCCACCTTTGCTACTTCAGGACTTGTGGTGAATTTAGTATTTAACTCCATTGCTGTACATCTGGTACTTAACGACACAGCATCTGTTGCAATACTCCCGATTCACCTGGTATGGCTGTGATTGGACTACTGGGAAGATGGATGTTAATTATTTTATGCAAGTATTTTACTTCAATCTGCCTCTATCGAGCTTCTAGGAAAATTTGTATTGGCAATGCTAATCACTAGCTGGCTGGTAAAGCAGTTATGTGCCAGCAAACCTTGTTCAAAATCTAATTAGGTATGTTAAAGACAGGCACTGTAATCATTCTACTCAGTGATCAAATGCTTTGTGGATTATCAGGTACATTAATTATCCAAATTCCCTGCCAAGCTAACTTCTGGTGAGCTCCTATGTTCCTCACAGTGTGCAAATGAAGACAAGGAAGCCAGAGACATTTTGTCAGAGTCATGTAAACTAACATCAAAGCTATCCTGGAAAAACTTAAAATTGCCCAAATGCTTTTTCATAAAAAAGGGTGTAATCTGATGTCAGTGGGACTAATTACATGCATGGTCCTGAGCCAAGCTGTAGGTGAGAAGAGCAAGAGGAGGTGTCACAGCAGGGCTGGGACGGTTACAAGAAGACATCACAACCCTCTGACTGCAGGATCACCTGCAAGGCACTCTGGAGAAAGAAACAGGTTTTTAATTAGTTTTATCAGCACTGACCTGGGAATCACGTTTTAGGGGAGACCTAAGGGTAGGGAAGTGCATTTTCATATAAAAATCTTGCCAACAGATTTAGCATACGTGTTATAATGTTTTTATCTATAAACCCATATTGCTACGTGATTTTCCTGCGCTAATAAATTTAGCATACGTACATATGTTACACCCACATATGTATTATCTCCTTATTACGAGCAGTTCCTGGGCAGCAGGCGCTCCCGACGCGTACTTTAGATGCAGGCGAGCCGGTTTTAAAGTGGTCCCTCCCGGGGCCACCTCGCCCTCCGCGGGCACGGAGCTGAGGCGAGGTGAGGCGAGGCGAGACGGCTGAAGCAACGCAACGCGACCCTGCGGCGCGCGCCGGCGGCTGCTCCGCGCAGGCGCAGCGGGAGGGGCGGGTGAGTCAGCGGCGGCCCCGGGGCGTCGCGGCCGCCCGGCGGCCCCGAGGTCCCTCCGCACATCCGGGTGCCGCGGCGCCGCCCACCGCCGGCCTCCCGGCTACCGCTGCCGTCCGGGGCCAGCGGGCGCCGCGCCGCAGCCGCGCCAGCCTTCTCCGATGCGAATCGCCGCCCGCTCGCCGGCCGCTGGCGTGCGGCGGGGAGCGGCCAGGCTCCGCGTGCGGTCGCCGCCATGATGCCGGCCCTGGCCGCCCAGCGGCGGGGCTGCCGCGGCCTTTACCGCCTGTACCTGCGGTGCCAGGCGGCGCCGCTCCCCCGGGCCTGCCACGGTGAGTCCCTCAGGGCACGGCCCGCTGCGTTGCGCCGGCGGGCAGCCGGGAAACCCCCGGGGCGGGCGGGGCCGGGCCGTGCCTGGCCTGTCGGGCCGGCGGACCCCCACCTTCCCCGGTCGAGTTTCGTAGGAAGCTGTAATCGAGCTGCGTGCTCGCGTGGGGAAAAGCGAGTGCCAGCGCTCGCAGGCGCCTGGTGCCAGCCGGCCTCGGGCGCCAGCAGGGGCGGGAAGGGAGTCCTCTTGAGGCAGTGACACTGTCCCCGGCTGTGGGGCATCTCCGGGCCGGGAGCCGTCGGAGAGCGCAGGCTGCCTTCCGAGTGTCGACTTTAAAAGGAGGAAAGTATTGAATTCGTAACTGCCTGGCTTGGCGAGGCGTATCCTGACGAGCCTAATCCCCTATCGCGGGTATTTTCACACGCCCTTTGTAGGCCTGCTGCCCTGTCAGCCCCGGTTTTACGTAAAACTGATACATCATGGCCGTGTTGGGGTTGAAGTTTGCAGTAATTCTATAAAATGAAGCGAAGTCTTACAGGATTTATATTGGTCTGAGAAGTGAGCCCTGGCTTTTCCTTTAGGCCACAGATCCCACGAAATTTAAGTTTGACCAGTTTTCTCCCTCTTCATGTAACTACTTATGGTTGAATTGCAGCAAATACCTTTTTCTTTAGTGGTTTCTTGTGTGTGTATGGATTAGTAGGAAAAATGTCCTCTAAACATGCTGATTAAGTTTCCCTTTCTCAATTGCTGCAGTATCACCAAAGCTTAGGAAGCAATATTGCTCATCTTGTGCCATGTATTTATTGTAGTCTTTTATAAGTTGTAATCAGTAACTTCAGTGAGCTGTGTTGAGTTGATTTTTCTGGGCTTTTGTCACATTAGCAACAACTAATAGTCAATAAGAGCTTATCTGACTTTTTTTGGTGAAATTCTTCTTCTGTAAGTTTCACATTGGTGCATGCATATGTGCAGATGCTTCTGTACCATAGTGGACTAAAATAAAAGGAAAGCTGTTGAGACTTTTATGGAATAAACAGTTTTATAAAACATTATTTTCTTGAGAGGTGCAGTATTCATACATGATTAGTCATACTTGGTATGACTTGATTTACCAGCACTGCTTAATTTTTTATTGGTTTTTTTTTTATTTATTCTTTTAATGAGTGCTTTCCAAAGCAGCTAGTTTGCTTGTTGAATTTCTGGTTGGAGGAGTTATATACCCTCTCTACAGAAGTGTTTGTGCTGCCTAAAAGAAACTGGTTGCTAATACAGGTTGGCCTTTACTGTGTACAACCGGACTTTTGGCTAGTCTTTTGAAATTGAAGATTGCCTACCCCAGGGTGATTTCTCAATAGGCTTTTTATATATTTATCTTGTAACTTGTCTGTTGTAAATGTAGCAAAATTTAAGATTCTTCTGTATAAAATGTTTTATACAATGTTGTGTGCTTTCCCATGTAATTTCTGTAGCAAGTTGCTCTTAATGTGTAACGCACACAGTTCAGTTTTTTTCTGAATTGGTAAGCTGTGGTTTGTACAGAGTGTACACAGAGTGAAATGAAATGGCAACACTGGCTAATAGTTTTGTAGTGCTCTGAATTTGTTCTTTTATCAATACTTGTTCTTTAAAGATTTTGAGGCAGTGTGACTAGAAGGGCACTTAACGTAAGCCAGTCTTTTCAAATAGCTTTGTATCTTTTTTTTTAACCCCTTGAGTTCATGTAGAGGTCTTTGGAAAAAGTGCATACTGGATTGTATGGAGAAAGAACCCTAACATTAGAATGAAGTTTAAGAGTGGATGTTTGAAGGGAGGCAGTGAAAGCATGTTGTGTACTCCCATTTTGTAATTCCTAAACATTAGTAAAATAAGCACAGGTCAGTACTTAAAGCTAACCTACTGTATCTTATGTTGGCGTAGCTGGACCCCTTTCCCTTCTTTTTTCCTTCCAAAATGGTTGCCTGAAACATCTTTTTTTCCTCCTCCTGTTAGGATGGCAAGCTTCAGTGAAAAGTGGGAGTCTGTCTTATATTCTACCATGCAATCGTCTGCCTGTGCAGTTGATGAGTCAAGTGAGAGTTTATACCTCCAATGGTCAGAAAAAAGATCTTGGATCAGAAGGTACAAATAGATCAACCCCTGAAGAAACCCTACGTAAAGTTGGAACAGGTAGTACTAAGCTAAAATAAAGAGTATTTATATATATGTAAACACTTTATGTATTTAACAATTCATAACTTTTTTTTTTCAATTGTGTGATATTACGGTTGCAGAATTCTTAGTATTTGTTGCTTGTGGGCATCTATATGTAAATTTCAAATGCATAAGCAGGGAGGAATGCTGAAATTTATTTCTTTGTTGTTCCAGTATTTAAAGGACTTAAGTTCAAGTTTAAATTTAAATGATAAAATGATTGATGTCAGAAGGGATTAGGTAATTTAAGGGATAAGAAATGGAATGTATTACTTGTCTTTTACCACTTTGCTTGCTTACTTGCATTCTTTTTGTAGTATTTCAGGTTTGTTGTGTGAAATGAACTAGTGATAAATATTGAATGAGTGTGAATACTGAGCGCTCTGAATTCTCCAGGTCAGGCTATAGATGACTGGTAAAGAAAGTTGAGCGGTTTCATCTGCTAGGGCTTTCTAACCTGACAGTTGTCACACCTACAGCATTCACATTAAACACTTGATATAATGGGCATAACCTGACCCTCCTCCCTGTTCAGTTTGATTGTCAATTTGTGCTAGTTAGGTACTTGTGAAATTCAGAACTGTCTTGTCCGTGGTCCATCGTAGCATCCTCTGTTTTTTTTCTGTGTAGGACTGCACAGATGTATGTTTGGAAGACTACTGTGCTTAAGAGATAAATGCTTTCGAAAATGAAAGCTCTCTTTCTATGTGCTTTTGTCTAAAACTAAGTGGTCTACTAAAGAAAACTTTCTTCTCTTTGTTGTCAGGTTAGCAGGTATTCATTTTTTCTTTAGTAACTTGTAAATTCCTGAGGCTTGCAGCAGTCTTTAAAAGTTAGTAACTATAGCCAGCTAAGAGTATTACTTTTCTGATGTTTGGAAGTACAAAAGTGGATCTTAAATGTTCTAAGTGTAACAATTAGATATTATTTCTTAGGTCTGTGATTGGTTTTTAGAAGAGTATAATACTTAGGACTGTTTATGTTTCTTAGAAAGTCTTGAGCTGAAGGTAGTTGCTAGGGGGCGAGATTCTTGCAGAAGAATTTCTGACTGAATACAGTGAAAGACTGTAGTTGTTGGTATTTTCTGGGTTCTTAACGTGCAGTTACTGGTGTTAAAAATTGGACATGTGAAAACAGTCTAGTGCTATTGCTTTCATGATTGCCTTAAGTTTATATAATTGTTGACTGTCACCAGAAGGGGTGTTCCCACCTTCTCCCACCCCTATCTGATTACTCCCTCTCTTGTGCTGGCATTAATGACATTTAGGCCTGTTTTTTGAAAAATTAATTGCTTTCTTGTTTTGCAGAGCTAGGGTAGAGGTAGGATGGATCAGTAAGCTGTCCTGCTCACTGTCTCCAGAATGGCTGGAGGAGAGACGCTGCCCTTTGTGGCAGCGCAGCCTTGAGTCATAGTAAGCCTTGAGTGGAACGGTGCCATATGGGCACCATGAGACTTACCTTTTGTTGAGAGTGGGGGCTGACATATGCAAGAGTATGTGAAACTGTAGCCTAGAGAGATTGTGCATAGAGGAACAATCGCTTTGAAGTTTATTTTGGAATGTGTATTGTTATATGCATGCTTCATATAGGGCATGTTTTCTGGGCCCTAGTGGATAGAACGTTCTTATGCATTATGGACATATTACTACTGATTATTTAAAAAAACATGATATTTTGATAGAATTCTGAAAAGGTAATATACTACTTGTAAAGATTACTGTACTTTTCCAGTAACTTGAATATTTAGCAAATAATGGATCTCTTTTGGACCTCCATTTCTTTATCAGTAAACTTGGGAAATGCTTTTCCTGTTAATGTTATATTGAAAGTATTGATGTATTCATCTTCAAAGTTCTATCATATCAACCTCTGCCTGTCTGAAAAACAGTAATTGTGAATTGAAGGATTCCGTATTTTTTTTTCTCACTGATGCACTGTGATTTTGTCTGGTCTCTAGGCCGAGGTAGTAAACTTTAAAAGGGTACTAGATGTACATAGATCTCTGTGCATAGGTCTTTGGGCATAGATATAAATCTTGATAGTTTTGTGCCTTTTTCCCCCCCTCTGCAATCTTATGACCCAATCTTTTGTTAAATAGTGCTGGTGATATTTCTTTTAATGACATAAATGGTTGCACGCAGTTTCTGAAAAGAAGCTACTACTCAGTTTTTTGCTAAGCAATCTTAGCTGAAGTTTTTTTATCATGAATATTGATAGATCGGCTGTCTGGTGTTTTAAACCAGGTAAGAAAAGAAAGGAACAGCAAAGGATTTTTTTGCTTTTGTTTTCAAGTCAAACAATAACTGATAGGGATGACTGTTTTAGGAATGCTAGTTATTTATGGTCCAGCCTTATTTGTTGTGTAATAAGATCAGTTTCATAAATTTATAAGTGTTATTTTTCCAAGAAAGTATGCTTGGATTGTTATTAGCCTTAGTCCTCAGTTGCTGTTAGGGCAATAGCTAATTGCTTGATGGAAAGACAGTTATGTAGTCCAAGCTTCAAGAATATCTGACCTTTAAATAATTTGAGTAGCATGTTAAGCTAGGAGTATCTCATTAATTAACACAAACCTGCTTGAAAAATCTTCAAATTTTTTTTTTTATCTATCACTTTCAATAAGGTAAGTTTTAATTTTGTTAATGACTGTGGATGTGTGGCAAACATCCAATGTTAGAGAGTGTTAGGGCACAAAAGAGTGGGTACGTTGGTTCAACGTGTTAGAATCATAAGGTGTTTGTTCTCAAAGCTATGTCGAGATGTGTGAGATAAGGATGCAATATTTGTTTGTATTTCTCTGATTTCTAAGTAGAAAACTCACTGAAATTACTGGAATCTATTATTTTCCAAATATTAAGATGTAAATTATATTTTATTGGCTTTTTATTGAGTCATATCCTCAAATTTCAAAGCCAGATAAAATACTTTGTTTTCATTCTAGCTCCAGCTTGTGACACAAGAGTTGTGGATTTTAGTTTAAATATTCTGTATTTTAAGGAGCTAGCTTTTTGTAAGTGAAAAAGCTTCAGTCCCTTAAAATTGAATTACAGCTTGAAAGCTTTATGAGACTCAGGTGATCAGCAGTCTTAAACTATATAGAATTCATTATATTTACTAATCTAAAATTTTGCATAAAACTTGCCCCAAACTATAAGTACACTGTTAAAATATTTTTAAAAATATACATACTTTCTGAAGTATGTTGCAAGTTGGTGCTCTTCTGCAAGCTGCTGTGAGTTTACTGATCAATGCTATATTAAATGTCTTATTTTGTTGTTTATTTTTTTACTATTTCTGTCTTTTATTTTGAGAGTTTTAAATATTGGAAATCTACCAAAAATGTTTTTTAATTATCAGGGTGGAAAGCAATATTAGGATATATTCTTAGTTTGCTATGTGAGCCAAACTCTTTACTAGAAAGAAAAGCAGGTACTTCCATATTTACAGTGAGCTTTATTTTTATTTTACAGGACAAGATACGACCAATGCAGGTCAAAAGCAGTCTTTCCTTAAAGAGCCAATCCAAGTAAAAGGTAAAGAAATACTTCCTGTATTGAAACTTTACTGCTGTCTGCTAGTAGTCAAAAAAGATATGTGTAAGGAAACTGTGGTTCCTCTTCAATTGTGTAACAAGTTATGTGAATAACATTTTAAAACACTCTGGTATGTCAGCTTTGTTTGAAAATGACTCCTGAAAAATCCAATATAGCAGTATTCCTTCTAATTACTCACTCTTCTGTGTCTGTTTTTGCTTGTTTCATTTAAGGTGATGAGTTTGTCAGGAAAAGACTAATTTGTTTTCTCATCTGTTATCACAGTCTGTCCTCCTTGCATGTTTTCAGGCGTGTCCATTCGCCAATCTCAGACTTAATGTGGCTAAGCTGAATACTTGATCTTCCCCTTTCCTTGTTAGAAGTCTTCCTCTGTTCCTTCTTATTGCTGAGTTAATCTAATCAGTGTTGCTTCTAAATATATTTTGACCACATGAACTGTCTAATCTGAGTCCTGTAATGTTCCCATTTGTGCCTGTAGTAAATACATGGTTTTGTCTTTAGTTACATTGTTTAAAAACGTAAGTGGATAAAATAAGAGCATAACTTTCTTTCATGTTTTTAATTTATCATGACTTGATTTCACTCCGTCTGCACTCCGATGTTTCTATTATGTTATTGTGAGAATTATGCTATTAAAAACTCCAGTGCTTTTGATCACTCCTAGCCTTCTGTGTATGGAAAGAACTTTATCAAAATAGAAATTGCCATTTCTCTTTAAACTCTGTCAAAAAAAAAATAATCTCTGGGGTGAAAGTGACTCAGCAGGATATAAACTGTATCAAAATTCCTTCCTGTCTTTCCCCAAATTTAAAGAAACATCAAATTGTAATACTTGTTGGTAACAAGGTGAGATCAGTGTCTCTGTATGTATATTTTCTGTACACTTTTGTCTACATCCTTTATGTCGATTTCTTTGGGTCTGTAGTCACAGTGTATGCGTGCAGGGGGAACATACAAGATAGGAGAAATTAGACTGTGAAATAATTGTAAAAATAGATCTTTCAGTGAGAAGAGAGTTTTACCTCTGTAAGTTATTGACATGCAAGCAAGAGTTTTTATGTTAAAGATTTTGATAGAATCTAGAAAGTGGAATTGTAGTCTTCAGATGCTGCTGTGACTTAGAAATTTATTGATCCAAGTATTACTAAGACAATAACATTTTTAAAGGATCACTAATCTTAAAAAATTTTACTATTTAAAGTGTTTTATTTACATCATCTTTTATTGGGCTTTGTCCTTCTCTTGGAAATACCAAATTGATTTGGTTTTTTCTCTGCATTTATCGCCAGTTTTGTACAGTTATTTGAACTAGGGGTAGGATTGTTGAGATATTCTGCAATGTACAATTGGTTATAGTATTTTCTTTTAGTGAAATTTACCTGTGTTTCTGAAAGATGGATTAGTAAGTGTTTAATAAATCCACAAGTTATTTTTTACTAAAGTTAGTACACTTTGGATATATACCTGTTTTAAATAAGAAAAGATGGGAAGCATTCTTCTTGTTTAAAAATGTTCATTCTGTTCTAACCTTAGTAAATGATGGACTGTTTTTAGGAAATCTCTAATTTTTTTATCACCTTCTCTCAGGAGCATTGTGGGATGAATGTGATTACTCAACTACTTAAAAAATTGTTTAAGTTCAAACTGGATGACAGAAATCAGATTATTATGGTAAATATTGATATCTGTAGTGTTAGTACATTGTTGAGTATCAAGCAATATATTTTGCCTTTAAGCTTTCAAAACGCAGAAATAAGACAAGGTAGAACTCTGGAAAAATTTTTCTCAAAGTCTTCAAATGCAGTATCTTTCTGTAAGTATCCTGTGACTTAAGGAGAAGTTCTGGACTAACTATAGAATCATATCAATCCTGTGGTACGCACAAAGTTCATGTGTGTTCGTAAGTTTTCTCACCTGCAGAATTTGAGCTTTTTGTTTTCATTTGTGTTCTTTAATGTTATATCCTTCAGCAATTGTAACTCTTCTTCCAATAAGCGTAACGTTTTTAACGGAAGTGAGTGTATAGTGACTTACATTTGAAAATTAGATGAAGTTATGTATGTATAGACAAGCAGGAAATAATGGCATAAATTTAAAATTCCGTTTATCCTTTTTCTGAATACATGTAGTATTCTTTTCCTTGTGCATGAAAATCTGATGTGATAAGAGTACATCTTCTAGATATACAAAGCATTATAAATAAAGAATGTGCATTTTTAATTGTTATAACTGCCCAATATTAAGTGTGCTAATTTTGAAAGTAATAGTTGAGAAAAACGATGCATACAGTCTGTCTCAGTTCTCTGTATAGTCTGCAAAGGTCAAAAATCTAATCTGCAGAAGGCGGAATTGGTTAAGCATTGGAAAAAAAGAGATGGAGCTCTATGTTGCCATTTCAGCTGCTGGAGCGAGGGTTTCTAAATTGCCATATTTGAATGAAGTTTTGGAGGTAAATCATTCTACTCTTGCTCATTTCCACAATGGAGAACATTCCTTCCTCTTCGCTGGAAGTTTTCTATCTCACTGACAAGCATTGTTTTTCAGATCTCCACTTAGAGATATCATGATATGACACTAGATTGAATTACCTTTTGACATTTCTGCTGTAGTATCCACGAGTGACTTAACTCGCTCATCTATTTCTGTTTTTAAGTGAAAGCAGTCCTTAAAAAAAGAGAGTATGGACCAAAATACACACAGAATAACTTCATCACTGGAGTCAGAGCAATAAATGAGTTTTGTCTTAAATCCAGGTATGATGGGTTTGAATTGAAATTTAAATTGTGAATATTTGTTTGTTTGTATGTGCTTCAAAAGTAATTGCGATTGTAGAGTGATTTTGCACAGCAACTTTTTCTAAATGCTTTTGTGGTATACATAATCATAAGTGGCTGAAGTTAGTTCTTGTTTACTTAGTGTTACTGTGGATTAGGAACTTGCACTTAGTTTGCATGTTTCCGTAGTTCCTTCTTAAAGTAATTTATTTGTATTTATATGACCATAAACCTAGTTGGGGGGAGTCCACCTCTAGAGCGGCTAGTTATAGGGAGAATGGCAAATAATTCTTGTTTCAGCATTTTGGGGTCATGATGGTTTGATGTGAACATCTCTCAAAGATCAGTGGAAACTTCATGTTACGTGAGGTCTGTAGTTTGGAATAAAATATAATCTGGTGCATTGTAACCTAACTATTGTTACTTGATTCATATTTACCGTCTTTTACTATGTGCCATGCCTGCCAGCAGGTCTTCCTGAATATTGATATAGTTCAGGTGTCTGTCAAATTTCATGCATGTTATGTGTGTGACCCGTATTAAAGCTTAGCAGCTTTGTTTATAACTTTGTATGCTGTCACTGTTCCTCCCCAGTTTTTATATATACTGTATGTCACCAGACTTGGTCTTTGCTGAAAATCCAGTGACAAATTATGCTTAGTCCTCTGCCATATTTTTATCATAACTGGCTTGTTGTGCAGAGAAATAACTAGCTAAAGTTTTGCTGGATTGACCAAAGCGGGGTGGGGGAGAAAAGGACTAGGTAATTGTTTGGGCTAAAAATGAAATGTTCTGTTTTATGTAAAAAAACCCCCAAAACACAAACAAACAAACAAAAAACCCACCAAAAAAACCCCCCTGATGCTTCGCAATGTAGACGCCCTAATGTATAGCTCAGCACAGGAAGTTTATCTGTTCCCCCAAGTAGTTTTGTTATCTCCAACCTTTTGCAGCTTGTGCTGGGTGTGTAGGTTTTGAAGTTGAATTGCTTAACTTTTCATGTTATGTGACTTCTGATTTCTATTTAGAGATGTTAAGTCATGAACCCTGTTGTTTAGCACTTGTGTGCATTATCAATTACATGCAGATCATTCATTGGATATTTTATTATTCAATGTTTTATTACTTTGTCTTCCATGTGTAGTATTTCATAGCGTGAGGACATGATTTGGACTTTTGAATGTGGAAAACAGTGGTTTTCAATAGCATCCTAGAGATCACTTGCTTCATGTTGCGTATCTGTTCTGTTTGGCTCAAGTAAACAACTTCATTTTTTCTTTTGTACTGCAAATTAATAATATCAAAATTGTGGAAAACCACCCAGACATAAAAGTAAAATTAGAATAATATGAACTTTTTCTTGCACTAAATTGTTTGTCTACTTTCCTTAGTGATTTAGACCAGCTGAGGAAAATTAAACGACGAAGCCCCCATGATGACACTGAGAGTTTCACTGTGTACCTGAGATCGGACGTAGAGGCAAAGTAAGAACATTTTTAGGAAGGAAAAAGTTTGGATCATTTAAAATGGATTATATTTTAGAGAGAGGAAAAAAAACTTTTAAAAGTCAGGTTGACCATGTGAAAGGGCACTAATGTTTTCCATTTTCTATCTGAACACATTTTAGATACTCATTATTGTAATAATTACATGGAGTATATAAAATTGGAGGGTGTGTTTCATGTGTTCAGAGATTAAGTGCATGTCCTCAGCCCCCTCTTGCCCAGCTTTTTATTCTGTAAAGTAGTCTGCGTGGCTTCTTATCAGAAAGAACAATGTGATGTTCTGCTTTTAGGAAAGGCATTTGTAATGTAGTCAAACTGAACAGTAGTTGCATAAATAGAACCAATGTTAAGTTACTTTTACTCTGTGCAGGTCTCTTGAAGTTTGGGGTAGTCCAGAGGCTCTTGCTAGAGAAAGAAAACGACGTAAAGAGGCAGAGATCAAGTACAGAGAAAGTGAGTATAGAGTTTTCAAATAACTTCAAATGTAGACAGCAAAGTATGATTGTAGAAATCCACTAGATGGTGTGTTATTTCACTGAGAACACACAAATTTGGAATTAGCAATTACTGACAAGGTTTTATAGCATAGTGCTAGAGTAACACATTACTATCTATGCAGATATAGTCTGTTACTATCTTATGATTTATCATCTATGTGATACAGCAAGAGTATACATTCAGTTGACATCTATAGTCATACTTTGGTTTTGGGGGGCTTTCAATTTTTGGATTATAATTAACATCTTCAGTGGCTTTGGATTTTTTTTTTTAATCAAGAATTTTGAAAAGACTTAAAACCAGTTCAAATCTTGATACCATACCGTTACTCATTTCTTTTTCCTCTGAAATGAATTCATTTTACCTTTGTGCTTCAGAAGGGGGGGAAACACGCCCAAATCATCTTTTTGCCTAAAATTATTGTTGTCATACTTGCTGGTATTACTAATAACAGGTACAGTCAAATCAGTAGTTTGTAATGGATTTTGATCTGTCTAGTCAGTTAAAATCATAGGAGAGGCAATATTGCTTCAAGGTACTTATTCCAGTTGTACACCTTAAAATTAGAGGTGTCTTTTTTTTTTTTTTTTGAAACAGTTGTGCCACTGGAACAGCCTCCTAGTAAAAAGGCTAGAGCTGCAGGCACTTGTTAAGGTATCTGTAAGTGTTTGTACTGAGTGCAGTCAGTAGCTTCAAAATTTTTAGTGACCAGCAGAATAATTCTTGAACATAATCCAAAAAATGACATTAAAAAATACTACTCAGTCATAATAGTATACTGAAACCTTGTATACTTGAAGTGGTAACTGCCTTTTTTTACAGGCTACCCTTGTACTGCACTGCCTGTTTTAATCTATTTAAATTACTATGTACAATGTATTTTGTATATCTTTGTAGGGGAGGATCTGGCACTACAGCTTCTAGATACTGTAGTATACTGATGTTTACTTTGAAGTTACTGAACATCATTAGTGGATGGAAAAATACTGACATTAAGAGACTTGCTTTGAAACATCCTTCCCCCTCTCCCTTGTGGTTAAGGGGTGGGAGGCAGGCAGTAGAATGCCTGGATTTGGTGCAGTGTATTTTGAGTTTTTCCCTCTGTGTATCATCCTTTGTTTGTAGAAATGGCAACGATGTATAGGATCATAACAGATTGTATTTGGCATTTTGCATGAGTATATAACAATATGTGTTTCTGATTTACAATACCAGGAGAGGAGTTTTTCCACAAAGAAAGATAGACCATGCAGCTCTTACTAAAAGCTGGCTGCTCCATAAAGAAATAGACTTCAGTTCCTGAAACTACTGGTTACTTGTATGTCTTTATGATAACAATTTTGTACTGCAGATCTATTTAGAAACCAAAGGCTGTTGAGGGAATACAAGGAGTTCTTTGGAAATACTAAGGTAAGAGATGTTTTAGAGTTTTTGTCTAGAAAAATGCCACAAGATGTACGATGACACCTTTTGAAGGAAAAAGTTGTGAAATGGTTGCATAAGCTTAACTAACTGAATGTTATTAGAAGATTTATTTGTGCTGTAATGTACTGGATCTGTCTCTGATTGTAATGCAGTGGTAAATGTTATGTTGCCAGTTTAAACGGGTTCCTATTGTGGCAGTGTAACCCACCACTAAGGCTTTTTTTTTTTTTTAGTCAATTGCCTTCCTGTTAACAAAATTGCAGCTGTATTTGTGATTTCATCTATAGCCTGTAAACATATATAGTAAATATATTGTTAATGTAAAGAAATTAAATAGGTTTCTTAAGGAAAAAACCCAAAACATTAACACTTTTCTCTATGCCCTACTGGCCCTTCCTCTTTGCTTAAGGAGACCCGTTCCCTAGATCCAGGTGTTCTGCTATGGTAGAATAATTTCTTAATCTTTCCACTGCACAGCTGGCTCCTGTCCTTATGGTTGCAGTGGCCCCTGCTGGAGGTTTTGTTGGTTGTTTATCCTTTTTATAGCCATCCATTTATTTGTAGAAAAGTGTAAGACACAGCTGCAGTTTGAGTGAGCAATCAGTAGTAAATTAGTAGGCTTCAAGGACTGTAGCTTCGCTTTTGCAATACAGGGAATGCAAAGTTTTTATTTAATAATTTGTATGGTAGGTCCTTCATGAGGTCAAGATTTGGTTATTTTATTTTAATAATCTCTTATTTCTTTATGCAGCCACGCTCCAGTCCAGCAGCTATGTTTTTCAAGGGACCAGGGAAGGTGGTAATGGTAGCTATTTGCATGTAAGTTTAAAAAAATAAATACTTTGTTTATGCAAGTATAAATCAATTTATTGCTATTATCCTGAAAATGAGAACAGTCTGTGTATTCAAGCTAAAGCTACCTGTGTATCTGTAACTGAAGGTAATGGATTTGTTTATTCATTGTTGATGGGAGAGAGTTTAGGTAAATACATTCGTCAATATATAGAGATCAGGGATAGAATATATGTCTGATCAGAGAAGAGCAAATTTTGAAGTTGATCAGACTAAACAGTTTATTGAAGTAAAAACTAAAATTTTGAAGGACATGGAGAGGCAGGCATTTAAAGTTGTCCTTTTTTCTTGCTCTTTCTTGAGAGGAAGCTTTTCATATGTTTTAAACAATCTTCCATATAACCAACAGAAAAGAATTAACTTTTTCTGCTGTTACTCAGCTCTTTTCCTCTCTAACTGAAAAGGGGATATTTTAGGAGGATTTTGCCTTTCACATGTCTTACAAGTTTGAATGAAACAAAACTAAACTAATGATCCTGATTTAAAGCAAATGAACACAGAGACTATCTGGCATGAAATACACAGAATTGTGTTAAGTTTCTCTCAGGAAATGATGGCTAAAATTTACTTGCCATAAAACATGTGCATTTTAAAAATACATTTGATTTTATAAAAGGTATTTATTTGCTAAGACGCTATCGCTGTAAGGGAGGAAAATAGAAACATAGGGAAAATGCTTTTTTGGCACAGGAAACAATGTTTTGAGCAGGAAATATTGTTTTGTAGGAAAACTCAAGGAGTTATGCTTTTTGCTTGGGGGGAAAACACCACAAAGCTTGTTTGACTGAAAACCTCCCTCTTTCTTTATTGAGTATTCTGATAGTAACTATTCAGAGCTTTCTAAGTTAAAAACGTATAAGAACTGCTAGTTTGGATGTTTCTAATGAGAAAAACAAAAAAAAGGAAAAAGGGGGGGATGTTGTATGGTCACTTCTACCTCCTTCACTTTCTTACAATGATCTAGAGAAAACAGACCTTTCCTCCTGCTTTGTAAATCGGGCATTGCTATAAACATTACACTTTCTTCACTTCATAAATACCTTTTGGATTATTAGGAACTTTTATAGATGAATGCCTGGCAGCCAGGCCAGCAGAAGTTTGTGGAGCCTGTTGTATAGCTCAGTCATCTTTTTGTGGAGCTTTTTTAGAAGTTAAAGGATCTTGTGGCCCTCAAATACCTGATGACTTTTCAGAGATTTAAGTCAGTGCCACCATCAGTGCTTCTTTGTTTGTGTCTCTGATCTTTTTGACATCAGCATAATTTTTAATGGCTTCTGGTTTTGGGTCAAGAAACGCCAACCTGTTTTAACTTCTCCAGTTGGAATGATTTGATAGGCTTTTCACAAACTTCAGGCTTCCCCGGTGAGGATTAAATGTGGTTCAATCAAAAGCAGAGTTCTTCTCTACGGATCCACGTGTGAGGGTGTAGACCAGCTGCACTGGCACACTCTGTTGTTAATAGAATTCTGTGTGTGAGGAAAAACTTTGAAGCTCTGTTGGAGAAATACAGGAAGGTAATGTTTTTTATCAGAAAGGGAATGATCTATTACTAGCAAAACATTCTTCAGGGTCTGGCACTGTTGAAGTGATTTCATTGTTGTGCTAATGCTTTATCTTTTAAACAATACAAAGTTTGCACAGTATGTAATTTTTTAAAAAATACTAGTGGTCAAGGATGTTAGTAATGTTACTGCTTCTTTGGAAACAGATGTGATAAAATGTATTTAGTTCTCAAATCTAGATCCTAAATAGAAGATTTTTTCCATAGATTCATAATGGATCTGAATATTTTCAGTTTGATTTTTTAAATTTTGACATTTATTTTTTTACTGTCCTTTCTTCAAAAGCCTAAATATTTTATGTAGGTAGACAGGGATGGTTGTGTAGATCAGACCAGGTCCTTCTAGACCATTATCTTATGCTGTAAGGTAGAGTATAAAAAGTGAGCAATCACATGATGGTACAATTCCCTATATATATATTTTTCTCAATTCCCTGTAATTCCTGTTCCCCATATACATCTTGGGGTTTTGAGGTGGTTATCTTTGAAACAAATTTGGAGTGATAAATATGTAAAAGCAAGTATTAATGCCCTTTAATTTTTTCACATTTACGGTTCAGTCAGGATAGATTTATTTGAATTTTTTTAAATTGTAATTTAAATTGTTAAGTTAGGAACCTTGATTTGAATAATTGATTTTAATCTACTTTTGCATTTATGTATTTTTTTTCCCAAATAAAGGCTGATTCTGTTATGTATCAGTACATTTTAAAGTTACCAATTAAATTTAGACTTTACACTAAAATTGACAAGACTTCTAACAGCAAGGAAGATGTATATCTGTTTCAACACTTGTTTTTTTCCATTCTGTTGGTGAATGTCTGCCTCTTATGTGGACTTTGGAATACAATTATAAACAGTTGTGTTGAATGAAACTGCTTATTTTCTAGGTGCGGAAGACAGGCTTATTAGAAAATGCTGTATAGTAGTAGGTTTAATAAGCAAGAGAATTGTACCTAGTGAATAAAATATTTTTTTTTGTTATTTCTTGGCATGGTGTCCAAAACATTACAATAGATCTTTTTCAGACTTTACCTAGCTTTGGTTTAAGTTCTGTTAAGATTTCCTACTATTTCAGGTCCATGCAGATAGAAATGAGGTAGCTAAATCAGTCAGTTGAGTTCATTTCAGTACAATAGAGAAAATACTTTCTGAATTGGTGGTCACTGATGTAAAAGATAACTTTGTTTCAAACTGATTCAGAGTATTTTAGCTGCTTCCTCAGAATCTGCTGGTTTTGGATTATTTTTCCTCTGCTGTTTAAAGTCTTTGTAGTATTTCTTCAACAGAATTTAGACTTTCATAGGGCTTACTATTTTCAAATGCAGTGGTGAATTTGTTTCTTAAAGCTGTCGTGGTTTAACCCCAGCCAGCAACTAATCCCCACACAGCCGCTCACTCACTCCCCCCTGGTGGGATGGGGGAGAGAATCAGAAGAGTAAAAGTAAGAAAACTCGTGGGTTGAGATAAAGACAGTTTAATAGGGAAAGCAAAAGCCGTGCACACAAGCAAAGCAAAGCAAGGAATTCATTCACTACTTCCCATGGGCACGCAGGTGTTCAGCCATCTCCAGGAAAGCAGGGCTCCAGCACGCGTAATGCTTACTTGGGAAGACAAACACCATCACTCTGAACGTCCCCCCCCTTCCTTCTTCCCCAGCTTTATATGCTGAGCATGACGTCATATGGTATGGAATAGCCCTTTGGTCAGTTTGGATCAATTATCTTGGCTGTGTCCCCTCCCAGCTTCTTCTGTACCTGGGAGAGCATGGGGAGCTGAAAAGTCCTTGACCAGTGCAAACATTACTTAGCAACAACTAAAACATCTCTGTATTATCAACACTGTTTTCAGCACAAGTCTAAAACATAGCCCCATACTATCTACTATAAAGAAAATTAACTCTATCTCAGCTGAAACCCGGACAAAGCAATACATATTTTACTTGCAGTAAAAACCTGACTTCCCCCCCACCCCCAACTGACTTTTATCTATTGTCTTATATTGATGTGAACATCTAGTCAGAGAGGAAACACCAAATAGCCTTGATGGCTCTGTAGCCTCACTAGGTTTTTTTGTAATTACTTCCCATGTAGCACTCTTCATCTATCCTATGTTTCCAACTTACGGGACATCATTAACAGATTGATTTTGTTGGGCCTGACATTTGAAAATCTTAGTGTGGTTTATTTTTAGATTTCTAGGATGTCAAATCCCCCCACAAATTTGGAATTTGTAGGGGTGAAATAAAATATCAGCTGAGTGCCTATTGTATCATCTGAACAGGTGGGGGCCCCACAACTGAATTGTGCCTTCAGATAAGCTGTCAACTCCATTAATACAACATTGAGAAGAACAATACAAAAGTCAAGAGACGGTGCTCATGAATCCCACTGGAGTTTATTTAATTTTCTTTCTATGCTAAAGATGCACTATGCTGTGAGTTGGAAGAACTTGTAATTAACACAGGGAATTTAAATTATGGTTTAGTGTTACAACAGCCTTCCTTTCTTCTTGGGTTATCTACTAACTTATGCATTTTTTTACTTCCCACCTATAAATTATGGTGGTGCTTCACCATCTCATGAGGTAATGAGACTAAATTAAAAATTGTAAAGCATGTTCAGGTCCTTGGATGGAAGGAGGTATAGAAAACAGTGCTACCTCTTGCTTGAAGAAGTGGATGTACTCGCACAGAAATTCTTTAAGGATGACCTTGGAAATGAATGTTATTTAATCAACTATATAATTTGGTGTATGGCAAGGGGCTGGACTTGTGCTTCCTCTAACTTAAATATAATTTCTTGGCATGTGGTTGTTCAAAAATGCAACTACAAGATATTGTTAATACTTAATTATAACACTTAATTTCATTTGAATACTTTTAAAAATTGCCAATAAGCTAAACTCCAATATATTAAAAAAGATAGAGGAGAATGTTATAATCCTCTAGTCTGATTTTCTTTGCAAAATGATTGTATCAATTAACCTACTGATTCTAATAATGTTTGAAGTGAGAACGTAGACTCGGATTTTAGTGGATAATAGTTACCTTTCTCAGTACAACATAACACAATGCTTACTCCAGTGAGCTCGTAACCTAAAAAAGACTTGACAAGTCATGCTGGACATCTTAATGGAAAAGTTCCATAGATAATTTTTACGGTGTAATCAAATGACAGCCTTGTCTTTCTGTCTGTTGTCTTCTGTTTGTATCCTACTGGGAATTGCCCAATCTGAGATTGAAGTGGGGAACCTTGCACTCCAGTATTAGGAGGGGGATGTATAGGAGGCAAAGGGTTGGAGAAAGAGAAAAAGAATTTGTTAAGGCTTGTATTCTCCCGCTGGTGGGCAATTAGTTGTTCTGAGTAGTGAATGTGATGGTAGTTTTCAGGAAGTGTAACTTATTCAGGACTGCTTAGAAGTTAACGATTTTGGAAAAATAAATTGTATATCTTTACATATCAAGTTTAGCTGAAATGGCATTTTAACAGTAACCATGCAGAATATGTGTATGCCTTATCTGCCTGTACAGGTGTCTAATGATTAAACTGATATTTGGTTTCACCACTTGCTGGCAGGTATGCATGATTATACGGCACTTGTGGTTTTGCTGAAAGTATTAAAGACCAAATATTCCGTTGTTCTTCAGCTTATTTCTTCTCTTTGTTTTCAGAAATGGGTTGAATTTTTTCTTTAAGCTACTTGCTTGGGTTTACACGGGTTCTGCAAGTATGTTTTCAGAAGCCATACATTCTTTAGCAGACACATGTAACCAGGTGAGTATTTTTTCCATTCTGCTTAAGTTAGCGCTTGTAATAATTTTTCAGGAATAAAGACAGATACTTATATTAGTTGTACTACACTTGAAAGCAATAATTCAAAGTTTTTTTTATTTTGTCCTACATAGGCATTGCTAGCTTTGGGCATCAGTCAGTCTGCAAGGACGCCTGACCCGAGTCACCCGTAAGTTTTTTGAGTAAATAATGATTATGGTAATTATATATAGGAGTAAGATCAGTTCTTGTTTGTGCGTCACCTGGTTCTTTTTAATCTGTTTCATGTCATGTCTGAAATGCATTGATTTTACAATAGACAAGAAAAGGGATTTCTTCCAAACTGCAGGAGTTGTAGCTTCAGTGGCTTGATGCATGTTATATTTAACTTTTTTGTGTGTGTGTGTGGTCTGCTTTTGGATGCGTATTATTTTAATTGACATTATTTCTCTAAGTTATTCTGGGCTCTTCTGCCTCTTCTAATGGATAGATTTACTTTGTTTTTAAACACTGTTCATGTGAATGACAAGACTTTTTAAAAATAAAAAATACTGTCCTCTTCCTATTTTCAACAAAGTGCTTTTCTGCAAGGCAGCTACTTGTGTCATAAGGAGATGTGTTTGACTTAAACTACTCTTTGTTTTTATCTGAGTAATAGGGATATTATTGATAAGTTCTTACAACTTAATGAAAGTTAGAAGTGATATTCTCCATTGTACTTTCCTGGTGTTGACCTGCTTTACGCTTTACATGTTTGGGCAAGTCATTCATACTGTAAGCACTAGTTCAAAATATGTCTAATTTACAGAATTAGTTAAGCTTTTCTTCATTAAGAGCATCAGGTAATATGAAAAACATTTTAATCTTAAATTTGTCTAAATATTCATTGTATCTCTTTCCCCTTTCTCACTTTTTTTTCCCTTCTTCCTCAATATAGTCTTTTGTACTATCGGTTTTTAAATGTTGCTAAAGATATGTACTGTTTGTAGTAGCAGTTAATACCAAAAAAAGGAATAAAGGTACACTTTTAATATCGCTTCAGCTCTTCCCACTACTCTTAAAAACTGCAAGTGTTGAATGTCTGCAGTTAGCTGAACTACTTAAAGATGTCACAAATTTTATTCCCTTTAAGTTAGCATTGTAAAATACATTGACTGGCTGCCTATAAGGCTAGAGTTTTCATTTAGAAGTAGCATTTCAATAAAATGTAAAAGTGACATGAATGTTGGTTTTAGGGTTTTTTTTTTTAGTAGTAAAATCCTCAGTCTCTGCACAAGAGCTAATACAGCTGTGTAAATAGCTTGTTTAAAAACAAATTAGAAAAAATACCTATGCTTGATGTCCTTGTGTGTACTAGGTATCCTTTTCCAGGTGGCTTTTTTTTCCCCTTGTATTACATTGGATTTAGCAGCTTTGTCTGAAATAGATGCCTAGTCATATGATGGTAATTTAAAACATGTTAAAATTAATGGAAAAAACTTGTAGATATGTTTGCAGAGATAGAGAATTTTATTTTCCTAAATCACTTTCTTTGTTTTCATCTAGGTATGGTTTCACAAACATGCGCTATATTGCCTCCCTGATTAGTGGAGTTGGCATTTTCATGATGGGTGCAGGACTTTCTTGGTATCATGGGATCATAGGTTTACTCCACCCTCATCCTATAGAATCTCTTCTCTGGGTAAGCTAATCTTGTTTGATATTGTATCTAACACTGGTGACTTAATAGAAAGTAATGGCACAGTCTGAAATTTGCTTCCTGAGTCAGTTTGAGTCCCAACACAATTAACTCAAACCATCCTTAATGAGAATGTGTTTTAAGAAAAAGATCATGTTAAACTATAACTGATCTTATAGCAAAATGAGCTGTTCTTTAAACCCTGCATCCTCCCTTCACCCTCCCAAGAGGCCCTCCCTTCCTGTTTTGCAGTATATTGCATAATTCAAATATTATTGGTTGCCTTCTATTCAGGGACAGCTACATGGCACAGTGGGTAATGAGGTTCTGGAATGGTGCGTTTGGATAGGCTATGGTGAAGAGATCTGTACAAATATGCATATAACATAATAATTGAGACTTTTTTTTTCCATACAGGCATACTGCATTTTAGCAGGGTCACTGGTATCTGAAGGAGGTATGCAGTTTCAAGAAATATTTCTATTTATCCGTAATCTCTAAGAGTACAATGTGAATAATTACAGTAATAATTGGTCCTTGCTTACACAGTAAAGTTTTCAGCTCTGTTGCAAATACTTGTGTTGTAAACAAACAAAAAAAAAGAGGGAAAACTTTTTTCTTATCTGTCTATGTAATAAATTGAAGAACACATAATTTGGAAAGTGTATGTAGAATGCCTTTTTGGTATTCAACTATCAGTGAATATAACTGTTCCAATCTGTATGGGAGACATGAATGTAGAAAAGATGGTAGCTTTATGCTTTGTCATTATTCAAAGTATCAATAATCAGAGCTTTCTTGATGATCTGTTGCTATGATAAAAAGAAAAGTTCCCTCTCTTCAAAATAGAAACAAGTCTTTTTGCCTCTAACTATTTTCAGCAACTACTTTGGTGTTGTTTCAGCTACCCTTCTTGTTGCTATAAATGAAATTCGCAGGAGTGCTCGAGCCAAGGGTCTGTCATTTTATCAATATGGTATGTGTCGTTCTAGCAATAAGGTATGTGGTTATTTAAAACAGAATCTCTTTACCAGTATTTGCATAATGATAGAAACAGTTTTGACTGTTTTCCCTTTCCCCTTGCTTTGTTGATCTGTTTTCTATTCTAGTAACAAATACATTTTACAAATTAGGTGAAAACCTGTTGATTTAAGTAATGCTACTTAGATATGTTTACTAAACTACTTGCATTTTTCAGGATAAATGCCCCTTTGAATTTTTCAAACATTTTGGAGAAGCTTCCATAATTGGCACAGGGCTTGTTCTGTGTTTTTATGAATGCTTTCAGAAGTGTGTGCATATGCAAAAATTCAGTTTACACCTATATACTTAGGGAAATGTTTCTCTTAAGTTGCTGGTGTTAATATAGTTTAAGTACTGTGCATAATGTAGTAAAGATAAACTTTCCAAAGCAATGTAATTTTTTTTCTTGTATACGCAGTCGTGCAGAGTCGTGATCCTAGTACAAATGTGGTGTTACTGGAGGATGCTGCAGCAGTTCTGAGTGTGGCCGTAGCTGCTACCTGTATGGGTCTGACTTCTTTAACAGGTAAAATTCTGCCTCAAACTCAGGCAAGAAGGATGTGAATTTCCTCCTGTGCATGATACAAACATAGAGCATTTAGTTTATATTGGTTGACTTAAATACATCTCTACTCTTTTTCTGATACTTGTACTGTGTAAGCTTCTGGAGGTTTATATTGTTCTCTGATCTGATTTATAGTAGTTGGAGTTGAAAACATTTAAAATAAAAAAAAAAAGTTTGTTTTTTTTCATATGGCTTTTATTGGTGGGGTTAAGCTTGAAAGAGTAAATGCAGATGGATCTAACTTCCTTTTGAGCTATTTTGTCATACAAATGAAGGTATTTTTTACTAAAGGTATATTTTATTGTAGTAATTGTAGTTATTTATTGTAAATCACTTTCTGCCACAGTGGGATTATGTAGCTTGAGCTTCCTTATTCAGTGGTGTGCAGCTCCCCGTGCATGTGGGGAGGATTTAAGGAAGCAGTTCTTTCATTCCTTTTGATACGTAGTGGTATTAGTGTTATCTTCAGATTACAATAGTGGCTCCTGAACAGTGTGGCAACCCTAACTCATGCAGGTAGGATGATCTATATGGCAACTGATTCAAAGTCTGCCCTTGCTGCACACAGTTAAGTTTTCTAAAGAGGGAAGATTATTTATTTGTCCCTTTTTAAGTATTGGCTTTGGCTTTTCAATTGTTTAAGAAAATAAATGTGGTAATTTTGTTTCTTTGTGGCTTCTAATGAGTTAATTGCACGTTTCATTTTTTATATAGGATTCAGTTTTTTATTCCATCTCTAGTTTCCTTCATAAACTTAAAAATACATTACTGTTTCTACAAATCTGAATATGAATGAATACATGTTTAAAACTTATATAATAAGTACTGTTTTCCAGAAATGGTTAATACTTCCAAGTCTTTGAGTTACTGATAAAAAAACCACAGACTTCTGTGCTACTACCTGTGTTTAGGTGTGTATAATTTTATATTAATAAAGGTAAATCCCAGAAACAGAAACCCAAATAGCTGACAGGAGTTTACTCATTTATTAGTCCTGCAGGAGACAGGAGTGGCTGAGGGACAGGAGGGACTTGAGACTTTATCTTAAGATATAACTTGTTTTCTTCCAGCTTCATCTTGTTCCTCAGTAGGAAAGAATTGCCAGTGCATTAAAAAAACCCCACCCAAACCAAAACAAACAAATCCCACCAAAAAGCAAAAACAAAAAAATCCCCCAAAATATGTACTCTTTTCAGTGTGGAATCTGAATTATCTGCTATGTTTTAGAAGTGCTCTGTGAAACTAATTTGACATGTCTTGTTTAGGAAACCCTTATTATGACAGTGTGGGGTCTCTAGGTGTTGGAACTTTGTTAGGAACTGTGTCAGCATTTCTAATCTACACTAACACTGAAGCCCTGCTGGGACGATCCATTCAACCTGAACAACTGCAGCGACTCACTGAGTTACTGGAAAGTGATCCCGTGGTAAGGTAAGAAACTTTACAGCTCAATCTCTACTAATAACAACAAAAAGCAAGAAAATAACATTTGGAAAAAATAGTTCAAGCACTTTAAATGAGAGAAATCTGGTGAGATTGATTATTTTTAGGGCAGATTCTTCTGTATTGAGATTTTAGAATCTTAATTATTATTAACTTCTATTTCTGTGCTAAAAATTTAAGTAAGTGAATACTTGTACCTCTCAGATGTTCCACAGCTGAAATAAAATTGCAAGTATGTTCTAACAGTTACGTTAATTACAGGAGTTGACAATGACTTAATGAGAAAGCCATCACAAACTTAAAACTGTTTTCAAATGCATGAAATGCAAGCACTTAAATGATACTGTAATGTTGCTTTTATAGGTTATTAACACTTAAATATTTAAATTCTGTTATTGTTAATATTCAGTGTCTGGAATTCTGTAGCAGTTGGCAGTGAAGTGCTGCAGTAGTATTATGATGTAATAGATTCTGCATGTTAGATTCTTACAGAATGAACTTAATGCTAATTTCTCTTTCTTTGTAAATCTGCAATTTGTAATGAAATAAACTTATAGTTCATTATGATTCTGAAATCTTGTTTAAATGCTTTTTAAGCAGCTATTTTAGCTTACTTTAACCCTATTAACATTGATTTAGAAGCAAACCCCTTTTATTTTCTTCTTAATCTTTATTCAGGAGTATATTTCTGTGTAAATCAGCTGGAATATTTTAGTGCTTTTTTTATTCATAGTCATTAGTGACCTCTGGAGGGAAAAAAACCAAGCCCATTAGTTAACACCAGAATACTTGAAAGAAACTAAGTGCTGCATCATCTCAGTTGCAAGCAACAGGTCTGATCGACATGCCCTTTATTCCAGAAACTAAACAAGATTCATATTTTGGAATAGAATTGTGTTAGAATTCTCACATGTCAGTAACTAAACTCTGTTAAAGTATTTGTGGTGGCTCTGGATTAGTCTGAACGGTGGTGCATGTGTGCTGTGAGTAGGTGAGTTCACGTGGTTATTTATACATGACTTCTGTAGTTCTCTTTTCCAAAGTGCACAGGTGGCTTCTGCTTGTCTCAGGCTGGAAAAATAAAATTTCTCCTACCCCAAGCACCATTTTATATTATATTCCATTTTGTAAATGGCTATAACTTCTCAACAGAGCAGACTTAGTTCATCTCCTTCTTGCTGTAGACACTTTTTTAAAACAAGAAGTAACCTAATTTTAAAAAAGCAAGAAGAATAAAAAAAGCGAAGACTTGGTAAGAAACTGCATGTTTCTCTTAAGGTTAGAAGCTGAAACACGTTTAGGTACTTCTCATACCACTGTTTGCAGGACCTTCTGTATGCACTTTGTCTTGAGTGATCTCTTTCTTAGATCCATTACATTATCCGCTTTGATTTCTTTTAGCACACACTTCGTTTTTGACCAAGTTCTTGTAACAAGCCTAATATCTTGAGATTGGTTAACTTACATCTTCTAATAAGACACCTGGTCTTGATCTCAAAATTCTCTGAGATGTAAATGTATATTACCCTTGCTTGTAACTAGGCATAATTTTGGGAAAAAGCTACTCTAATTTTTTTCTTATTCCAACCTTTGGTTAGTTTGGTTGGTTTTGTTTTCAACTCTTTCCTGTGAAATGAGGAAGTCTTTTAGCACCAAGTATTTCTTCTACTTGTACAAAAGGCTTCATCAGCATAGCTTTGGGCCTGTAAGAGTTTCAGCATTTTCTTGAACATTCAAACTCTCCCATTGTCTTAAATGGAGTTGTGTAGTAGTATGTCCTACTCTTACGTTTTTCTTGCTGACACCAAATGTAAAAGAAAAAGCTCCTGAGTACTGGTATGCTTCTAAAGCTGTGACTAATATTTGCTCTTTTTATTTCAACCTTTCAGGGTTTTCACCTATCAAACTGTATCTGAGTTCTCAATGCAATCCTTTTTGCAGTTGCTGCTTCCCAGAACAGTCCTCCCTTGTTCTTTCAGGGAGGGTTTGCAATCTTTATTTTCAGATGTGTTCTGACAAATATGAAGGGAATATATTAGGGAATCATTTAGTATTCATCAGAAGGTATTTTAGATCCAAATTGGCCAAAGGGTCCAGAGGCTCTGATTTCCGCTCCCCCCCGTCAGCACCACCACTGCTTAACTCCCTACTCCAGCAGTAGCTTACCTGAACATCATGTTCCACTGCTAATTATAAAGTATTTGATTTGTCAGACAATACTAACTCATGTACTACTAAAATAAATAATCTCTGTGTTGTTGATATTTTTTTCAGCTAAATCTTGATTTCCTCCCCCCCTTTTTTTCTTTTTACAGGCTTGTTTGACAAGACCTACATTCCATAAAACATTAATGACTGGAATTAATGCTCTTGATATATCAATTTTTTCCCCACCTTTTTCACTATTTTTCCTTGGGCTGTCAGGTGAAATTGTCTTTAGTTAAATGGATTGCCTCATTTGCCGTTCTTAAATTTTGTCACAGTGTTGTTAATCTACTCTTTTTTTAATTCTCATCAGTATTGCAGGATGAAAAATTAATTGGCCTTCACAGTTATTCTTAGTTCTTTTTACTCTTGAATGCAAGTTGTGGAGCCTGCTGAATTAGAAGCATTTTTTTCCTTTTAAATATCCAGTATGCTTCTCTGCTACTAATAGAGAGATGCTCTGTTGTACTAATACATTGTTTTGCTTTTTTAGATCAAGAAAACAATGATTATTGCATGTTTCTGCCTACTCTGTATCATCAGTACCAATTTTACCATTTCTATCTAGTAGCAGGCGTGTTTCCAGGTTATCCTTTGGTTTTGCTATACTTAAGAAATGTTGGTTTGCATTGCACACAATGCCTTTTTTTATGCTTCTCCTGTCAGTTTGCTGGACTTCATAATTTCTTTTTTAGGCTCATGGCTATTTATTTCCCCTTTCTTTTCATTTTGCTTGGTAATTTCTATTTGTAGCCCTTATTTAATTTGTGATCCAGAATGGGCATTCAGTCAGAGTTGTTCTCAGCTGGAAAATTATTTGATTTTCTTTTTTGCTATACAAACATTCCATTCTTAACTCTCATTCACACCTTTGGTGCCTAAATCTTTCTTGTGTTCATCTTAACTGAAATCCTAATCTCCTACACTTCAGAACTGTGAAATAAAATATATGATGTGGTACAGACTGTCCTGATTCTGTTCTTATGGAATGTAATCACGGATCCCTAGGCATAAACTATTCTTAGTGACAGTTTCATCTTTAATTTTTACTTCATTGTAATAGCTGTTGGATAATTGTTCTACTGTTGTACCAGAAAATCTGTCATTCTGGTTTGGAGGGAAAAAAAAAAGTATTACAACTGATGGCGCAAAACCAGTAACTTGACGCCCTCTGACAAATTTTTCTTTAATGTGAAACTTGCTCTTTTCCCTAGTTTGAATTGATGGTGTCTACTAGCCATCCAGAAGCTTCCATAAGCAAGCTTTGTAGCTTGAAGTTTTAGCATAGGCATTTGTATTTTTGAATTATTAGTGATTTTTCTCCTCCTGACTCACTGTCTTATCTTTTCTGGACAGATTATAAGCAGTAAGGTAGACTTTTTTTCTTCATATTTGCCGAATATGCATCATTCCACTGAATTTTATCAGGTTCCTGCTTAATGAGAATCTCAAATATCTCTTGTTATCTTCTTGCTTAGCTCTGGTAGGCACTTGATATATCTGCAACATTTTTGAATCACATGGATTCAAATTCTCTTCAATAAGCCTCATTGAACCACATCCATTATCTTAAATACCCTCTTGTGTGAGGAGGTAGTTTGATGCCGGTTAGGTTACTCCAGTTAATGCTGTTTTGATTTGGTAGCTTCCCACAGAATAGCTGTGTACATTTGATTGGAGCTAGAAATTCTTTATTGCTACCAGTAAGCTGATAGTTCTTTTAATCTGCTTAAATGTTTACTAAGATGCATTTTTTGGTGTCTCTGTATTTAGTTCATGTTCTATTTCATTTTTAATGTTCTTACCTCTCCTCCACCCCGAGTTTTACAAGAAATATTCCACAAACATTTCCTGTGACTGTTCATCTTAAATTTCTGCCTCCTGTTCTTTGTTGGCTGTTCACTCTAGCAGGCTACTTAGAAATATATGCCTTCTGCTTTCTTCCTGCACCGCCTGTGAAGTTAGTTCTGATTTATAAACATTCAGATGAGAAGAAACATTTCTAGTTGGAAAGAGTAAATTTGCTTAAGACAAAGGGCATGCTAAATTTAAAGATGCTGTGAAATTGCACAACTTAGTAAAATGAATGGGGAAAAATAGTTTAATACTTTCCATCAAGTGAGCTTTATTGCTGAATCTAAATTTTGTGTTAGAATTTAAAAAACTGTCAAGATTGCATTTTTCTGTTAATAAAACCAAAGTCTTTGGAATATTTTATAGTTGACCTCAGATACTTGTTTTGCTTTGGAAATGTCAGAAGAAAGAATTTCAAAAATTTGAAACTTCTTTGTGATTTATGTCCCATATTTTGGTCTCCACTTTTTTTCTAGCCTTGATGGGAAAATGTGGAAACTTACTCTGCAGTGGCAATTTTAAATTCTACTTGGCTTTAAAGATAAACTAAGTTTGTGTTAATTAATTAGAAAAAAAACTAGAGTATTTTATTTTATGATTTTATTTTATATTTATTTCACTGTTGAAATGCACCACAATATGTCTGGGTCCTGAGTTTGCTTCGTATCTTATTATCCCTGAAAAATAGAGGGCTTTTTGTTTATTACCTATATTCACACATCACAGAGTTTATCTAACAAACTAGAACAAAACTATGCTATAGAAAAACATAAGTTTTCAAAGGACCAAAATATAAACATATTGCAACATTCATCTTCTAGTATCTGTTAGGAACCTTTAAATAAATATACATTTTCAGCATTTACAAGCAGCTGTATTGTGATTAGTCATGATCAGTAATTCGGTATGATCAAAAATGAGTTCCAAACACAATATCCATAACTTTTTCTTATATCAAATGTAACTTTAAATAGAAGATCCTCCAAAAGGTCATGCCTTTACCAATTGTAGTTACCTAGGAAAGGACACTTCTATAATTGCAATGTGTGCTTTCAGTAATTGACAATAGATTATTGTTCCTTACCTCAGAATTGAGGGTACTTAAAGATTGTTAAATAGTGTCATGTATATGTATATACACAAAAACTTTTGTGCAGTAGCAAATAAATTGAACTTGAAAGTTTTAACTCGGAACAGGGAAGTTCTCACTTTCTATTGTGGGATGGGTTTTTTTTAGTCTTTTTAGTTACTATTAGTCTTGTTCTAAATCTGCGAAGCTTCTTGTAGTCTGTCTTTTATTACAGTGACCCATTTATAGATGTGTTGGTGTAGCAGATACCTGTGGAAGTGGTGAACCGGTTAAATATAAATCAGTATTTAATGGAAGTGTGTGGTGGCAAAATGAGGATATGTTAGTCAAAGGCAGTGGCCTTTTAAAATTACAGGATCATTTTACTGTGACAATATTGTTAACATCAGAAGTCAAACTAGCTAGTTGTTTGTTTTATGTTGTTCTACATTTTCTTTAAAAATTATGTGTTTCAGAGCAATTCATGATGTTAAAGCCACAGACATGGGAATGAGCAAAGTGAGATTCAAGGCAGAAGTAGACTTTGATGGACGGGTTGTTACTCGTTCTTACCTGGAAAAACAAGACATTGAACAGCTGCTACAAGTATGTTTAAAGAAAATGATTTTGTAACTTCCAGTATTTGATATTTACTTTTCAATTTCAAGTATGTCTAAAAAGATTTTCAAGTAGGTGAGAGATATTCCACTTCTTCATTTTGCAGGATTGCAGATGTTTTTACTTTGTGTTAGTGTGTTAAATATCTGTACATGGAATCGTATTGTGTGCTGCTGAAGTAGAGCCACTTCTGGGCTGAGTAGGGCCTGGGTAGGAGAAGGGCAGATTTTTTTTTAATTCACTTTTTTGTTAGAAAATACAGATTTGTCCAAAATAATTTTGATGAGAACATAATTCTTCCAATAAATTTTTATTGAATTACAAGATCTCTAGTTAAAACTGGAAGCCTGTCACCTGAGAATAAGCATCTGTTTTGGCAGATCCCTTTGCCTTGGGTGCTGAAGAGGCAGTGTTACAGTTTATAGGTCCTGCCGTTCAGACTAGGCTTGAATATGGATTGCTTGCATCACATGACGTAGCATTTTGACAGCATTTAACAATTAACCACCCTTAAGCAAGTGTCTGTCTCCAATTTTAGTGTTGTTCAGAGTAGCTTTTCTTAATCTCTCTCTTCAATATAGAAATGTAAAACTGCTTTCAGCTGGATTCTACATGGCAAAGCTATGAAGTAAAGAACAATTTATCTAAATTACAAGGAGAGTTTTAAGTGGGCTAAATGTTTTGCTTGCCTACCCATTTTCACCAGTAACTTGCTTGTGTACCTACAGATTTCTTTCTTTGCTGCCCTTTCAAAATGAAAAGTAGATGTCAGATGCCCGCATTTTATGTCTGTCTGTTAAATATGACTTAGTTATCTGAGTTTACATTTCAATTACTGCAATTTTTTAAACAGTTAGTGTCCCAGCTTTTAAAAAGTACCGCCCTTTAATGTCAAAATAAGAATGTATGTATATTATATATTTAGTGCAGTAAGTGATCTGTTCATGTATTGGATTTCAATTTAATACATTTCTGAGAGGAAGAGTGCTATCAACTTTGTACAACTGAGGCCCTGCAGGTTTGCTTGGTTTTATATTGCCAAGTCTCAGTTGCTTTGCTGTTGCAGCTGTTTAGTACGCTACTTTTCAAAGGCTTTGTTAGCTTTTTTTCTTTACCCGCTATTCCCTTTGGCGATTGCATACAACCTTCGCTGGTTCTTCCAACTAGTATTGTTGGGAAAGTTCTTCCTGATTGTTTCTAGGTTGGCAACTGTTTCTTACACAGGTCATTGTAGTTTCATGTAGTAACCTTGTGTCAGCTATAAAACCATTGTTGAAGGATAGCTGCTTTCAGCAGGACTCAGCCACCCGAAGTCAAGGGCAGACATAGTGCTTGCCTTTTGATCTATATTTTTTTCAAATAATTAGCTCATTCAACTGGCACTGCTATTAACATTACTCTTTCTAAAGCTGCGAAATATTTGCTGAAATGTTGTCATTCAGATTAATCTCGTTTCTGTTTCTTGTTAGACTTGCTGTGATTGTAGCCATAGGTTATTGTGGTCGGGGTATCTTTTAAGCTTACTCAAATACATTATTCCTCTTCAGTTTTAGGGGTGGGGGGAGAGAAATGGATGTTGTGTTGTAGTTGTATACACAAGAAGAATTAGGTATTTCATCATTACTCTGTCTGTTGGCAATAACCTATTTGTCCTAAACATACTGCAGCTATATCACCTAAACTATGGCTGAGATACTACAGGGCAAATGGCTTCTGGCCAACTTGGTGTGAGACCTCTAAGGAAAGCTCATGATAACGCTGTACTACCTGCTTTGGTGCTTCTGATGTCTGTGGTTTTTTGGAGGGAGGAGCATAGCATCAGGTCTTCCTTAACCTCATTCCTTCAGTTGCGTACGCTGTGGGTCTCCTAGTCTGAGTTCCTATCAGCTATCTTTGAGTTTTTTGATATTATGGAGGAGCAGTATTTACAGCAGCATTCTTAGTAATCCCTGTGGATTTTCAGATGAGTTGGTAATGTGGTGCCCAGTGTAAGCAGTGTAATGGAATAGCAAGAATGTATGAAAATGAGGGAAGAATACACAGGGGTACCTTGCTCTGCCTTGCTGTGAGCACGGGATACCCCAGAAACTTCTAGAAAATGAATGGAATTCTTCAAACTTACTTGGCAGATACAGGAGGAAATCCATTAAAGGTAGAAGAAGGTTTTATATCAAGTGCAGGTGTAATGGTAAGCCAGCTGTTTTCATTGAATAGATGCTACTCTTCTGTGTCTTTGAGACATAAGAACAGATGACATTTTGAAAGGAAATGACAAAAGCTGAAAAGTGTTTGTTTCCCCCCCCCCCCCAATATGTCAGGACCCTCTGTAGTGTTATTCCTTTCTTTTCTTTCCCTCATCTCAACCTCTTAAACTTGACTTCTTCCTAGGAAATTCAACAAGTGAAAACCCTTGAGGAGTTAGAAGCCTTCATGCTTAAGCATGGTGAGAATATCATTGACACACTGGGAGCTGAAGTAGACAGACTTGAGAAGGACCTAAAGGTAAAATTTAGCTGCTTATTAGGGAGTGCTTATTCTGCGATATATTTTAAACAATATCGCTGCATCTACTTTTTGGGATTTTGTTTGTAAATATGGGAGAGCAGAAGAGGTTGATAATCCTAATGCAAATTTTCTTGCTATAGTATCATTAACTAAGTTCTGACCAGCAGCAAACCCTTACTTTGCCATTGATCCATTTGTTACGTATTTTGTTCAATTTTATACCACTGTAGAACAATATTTTTGTGAATTGAGACCTGGTTGTGTCTTTGTTACTGTATTCTCAGAATGTCACATTATTTACAGGCTGTTGAATTCTGTTTTGGTTGTAGAGAAGCAAATGTAAATTTTTTTTTTTTTTTTTTTAAATCTGGTACTTAGCATTATATCAACTATATTAGAGTGTGATGAGGGCTTTACTCGACAATTTTTGCTCTTTTCGAAGCAGTACAGTGTTTACTTCTTTTATAAGCCTGTCATAACTTTCTTACTACTTTTTTTTTTATTCTGCAATTTAAATATACTTTGGTTGATGCAACAAAGGATTGTTTCCATTTTTAATTTTATAATTATATTGTGGCTGTTAATCTTACCTTTTCTGGCATGAATACACAACTACAAGTATACTGACTGCCAGACAAATACAGTCCTGTCATGACTGCCTTTTCCAGTCATCAGGAGACACTGCTCAAGAGCATGGCTGTCCTTGCTTATTATATTTGATAAATATTCTAGTTTTAGTTTCTATCCCTAGAGTGGTGCTGCTTAAAAATAAAAATATTATTTTTGAGTTTAATTGCACCAGCAGATCCAGTTCTTCATGGTTTTTGAAGAGTAGGGTCATGACTAATTATTTTATAAACATGAATACTGTTTTTTGGTATAGGCAGGGATTTCTGTGATTGCTTTACTAAATATGCTAGTCAGATTCACATGCTGGATGACTTTGAAATTGGTGACTTTCAGTAAACGTCTCATGGATTATACAATCCATATAATGACGATAACATATTTCTACAATATCAGAAAATTCATATTTCTCAATAGAAACAGTATTTTGAATCTTTATAAATAGCTTCAATGGCATAGAACAAATTATTTCAGCAATCTTCTCCATTATTCACAAAAGTATCTGTTAAAACTTTCTTAAAGTGAGACATATGTATGTTTACTTGAATGGTTTTATATAAAAACTAACTGCCCTTTTAAAATCAAGAGGGCTCCTTCATACTTTATAAAGCATAAGAAATAATTTATCTGTGATGTTGAAAAGTATTTGTCAAATAAAAAGATGACTTAGCCTTCAAAAAATTACTTAAGTATGGGCAATGTTTGTTGAAGCTATTCCTCATTTTAAAATAGTCCCTATGTTACCAGAAAAGGGGATTTGTTATCCAGTTGCCAACTTCATACCAAAAGTACATTATTTGTATCCATGTGCAAAAATGTGTTTGAATATTTTCAATAAAAATGTTTTTAATTTTATTTCAGCAACGAAATCCTGATGTTCGTCATGTGGATTTGGAGATCCTATAGACTTGGCAGAAGGAAATCTTCAGGTTGCTACCATTTTGGAAAGAAGTCATGTAAAGGGCTGAAAAGCTTCTGAAATTGCAGTGACCTCAGCACCATACCTTGCTTACTTTTGCTGTAGGCTTCCTGGACTGTTAGCACTGCTTCTGTTTCTGGGAGAGCACTAGACTTGCAGACAAAGATTTCCATGGCAAAATCAATTTTAAGAAGCTACTTGATTTAAATT
Source organism: Ciconia boyciana (assembly GCF_034638445.1). Taxonomy (NCBI): domain Eukaryota; kingdom Metazoa; phylum Chordata; class Aves; order Ciconiiformes; family Ciconiidae; genus Ciconia; species Ciconia boyciana. The sequence continues at coordinate 27,602,652 of NC_132938.1, forward strand.
CCACAGGAGAGTTTGTCAGAGTATATTTACTGCAATTCAGAACTTAAGACTTGAGGTTTAGTTACACAAATATAGCTGCCTGAAAACATACAACACACTTAGTTTTTCCGTTTGTGTCCCTTTGCAGTCAGTTTGCACTTCTTTAGTTTCTTTCAAGATATCATTAAAGGTTCTTGGGAGATATTAAGATTAGCTAGGAAGAGTTTGTTCCAGTGGAACCTGCCAACCTTAAACTAATTATAATATTTCAACTGTGTGATTGTTTCACAGTTTTTCTTTTCTATGAGAGAAATTCTTTCAAACAGGCGCTGGCCTTCTCTCAAGTACCATGACCTGGAAACCTGCTTTTTGCCAGTGTTGTGATTACCAGCCGCACTTCAGAAAAACAAGGTTTTTCTCCTCAGTGGAGTCAGCTGTATGTGGTTAGCCAGAGTATGTTAAGTTATTGTGAAGAAATTACTGTGTAGAGATTTCAGTGAACTTCCTCTGCTTAAATTTTGTTCTTTTTTCCCTACTTTGACACTTGTTCTCTTATTTGTAAGTATCTTCAGATGTAATCTGGGAGATATTTATGGTAGTGCTTATTAAAAGTTACCTGGCATTTTTGGCTTTTTATACTTTTAATAGGCTGTATTGCCAGATATGGTCTTTGCTAGAAGGTGTAAGAGATGTAGTTGGAAGTTACAATAGTAAAAAATGTATTAGAACTATTTATAATTAAACAAATGAATACATTGTACTTTTAATTTATTTACCTCTAGACATTATCTATTATCTGAATTCTAAACCGTTTATTTTGTGTTTATTAAGAATTGACCTTGCTTGTTTGGGAAAGTAAAGTAATTCTATCAGTGGTCCTCAACAATCGTGAGATAACTGCTTAGAGTTTGTAACTTTGAAATGTGCAATTCTAGCACTGTATATAATCAGCCTCAAGGCTTTCTGCAGTAGGCATCCAAGTTGTACCAGATTCTTTGAGACCCAGCCTTTATTAATAAGGCCATGAGTACTGATCATGCAAGTTGAAATATTAGTGAAATAACTGCATATAAATAACTCTGAGGAAAATCCTTTATGCACTTTAACATATTTCAGTAAAATGAGAATTGCTCATGGGTGAGAGGTGGTAATAAGATACTCCTAGTGACTCAGTTGCTGAGTAATGACTGACTTGCTGAAAGAAGAAATGTTGATATGAAACACAAGTCTTCAACAATCAACTTAAGATTAAATTACAGGCATTGCAGCAAATAGTAATTGTGGAGACCAATATGTCCAGATTTGACTGAAAGCTTTTTAGAATGTTTGTTTCATACTAAGTGTCACTTACCAGTGAATTATGAGAATTTAAAATAGCATGCCTTCTGACAACTGCGAAGCACTTTGCATGCTGGTCATTTTAAGTAGAAAAACATTCCAGAGTTTAGTTACAGACAGGACTTCACATACACTAATTGTGGGTGAAGGGGTCTCTTTAGTACTCTTGCCCATAATCCCTGTTCACTGTTGGCTTCTTTATAGCATATTAGCTGCTTATGGCTAATCCAAAAGAAGGCTTACTTCATCTGGCTTTCTCCTATTGTGAGAAATACCCTATCTCCTAATTTCTCCTATTGTCTCTCATCTCGGTATGCACTCTGCTGATGTTATCTTATTCATGAAGACCACTGGCATCTGATAATGCATAACCTCTTTTCTTTTTTCTAGAATATTTATATGGATTTTGAATTTGAATAAACACCTTAATAAACCCAGAAACGTTATTCCAGAAATCTTAAAAACCTGAAGAGAAGTAAAACTGGGAAAATGTTCTTACTGGGGGGTTAGTGAAGACAGCCAATGTGATCTAAGTGGTTTGTATGCTGGAGTTACTGATGAATGAATAGTGGTAGTATGCACTTTGCAGGGCAGAAATTTCACTGAGAGGTTAGTAAATGTTATCTCAATACCGAAGTGTTCCCATATCTTGTTTAAGAGGAGGCATGAGTTTATAATTCTTACAGGGCATCTGCTCCAAAAGCCTATAAAAATGTTTTCTTATTCTTCAGAGATGTAGTTCGTATGAATTCTGATCTTAATTTCCTTATCTGAGTCAGAAGCATACCCATCCACACACCTTTTGTTTGTGTTCCAAGATAAAATTCAGATCCCTGTCTCCCAGTTACATTATTGATTATAGCATCACAATATGTTAAATTTAAGAAGCCAGAACCTGAATGTTTTTGGGTACATCACAGTTACATAGTTTGAGGACCCAGTTCCATTTTTAAAAATGACCTGGATGGTGATGTACCACAAAAAGGCAGGCAGACCAGTTTTGGCAATACCTTGTAAGTTTACACGTCTTGCAGTTGGATGAAAATACTGATTCATTGAGCCTGTCAGGTTGGAAAGAAAAAGTAATTCCAAGCTGTTACATTTTAATATATATTATAATTTGCAGATTGTTTTTAACAGTTTTGACATTTTTACTGCTTTTTTTCTTAGCTGCCTTTATGATCTAAAACTTGAGGTGATGTGGGTCCAGTACTTAGTTTACTTTTGTTTTAGTGTTTTTGGGGAAAATGTTTAGTGAATACATTTACGTGACAGAATCCTCAGAATTAAAGAAAACTTAGAGTGGATTTTTTCCTTATCACAAATGCAGTTGCATAATGTTTCTTTTAGATTGATTTTTAAGGAAAAGGAGTGAGGATTTAGCTAACAATAAAGTTACATTCTAGGATTTTTTCAATTAAGGTGTAGTCTTTTAAAATGTATTTTTGTAGACTGGCCTTGCAGGTTCTATTTTTTCAAACTGTGTTTGAAGTACTATTGCCCTCTGCTTTGTGAAAGATTGCTTATGTGTTGCACAATGTCTCATAATTCTGTAAAACTTAGTGTTTGAAAAAATTGTTTTAGTGTTCCAATATACTGAGTGATCTTAGTGTATTTTAAGTCAAAGTAGGCTGAACACTAAAAATAAGTGTTTTCCTGTAGAATTTGTTTTTCCATAAAAGATAAAATTCTGAAGTGATTACTTTTCCCCCATGAATCAATTTCAAGTCCAAATTGTCTCCTTTGTACACTGTGGAATTCAGTATTTGATGTGGTCTCCCTCTACCCCTCCACTTTCTAAAGCATTTATTAAGCATACTGTAGTAGTAAGTACTTTAGTGGACTGTTTGCAGAGTGTTCTGGTCTAGAAGTAGCAGGGACTTGGGGAACAGGAGAACATATTTTTTAAGGACAAGTTGCATCCTTTATCCTCTGTGACTCATACTCAAGCTGAAAGTTTTTTAGCCTCTGCTTTTCTCCTTCCTTGAATTCCCACAGATTTTATTATTTTTTAATAACTCTTGCTTTTAGAGGAGGAAGCCATTATGTACCTCTTACGTTTTTAATCGCAGGGCTAGATGCTACTCTTGGTCTCTGGATTTTGTACTGTACTTCTTGTTCATTGATAGTTGACAGTAGTAATTGCTGTTTTGAAAGCTACAAATCATGTTAGCCAAAACTACCAGAGTTTTCTGATTGTGGCAGGTGCAGTTTTTTCAGCTATATCTGGAGACTCAGTTTTTGTTGAGAGATTTTTACTGGCCCCTCTTTGATAAGGAGGAGTACGGGGAAGAGTTTTAGGTATGTTTTGTCTAGGTAATACACTGATTGCAATTCTGTGTTCTCCTTATTTGTTATCATTTTAGCTGACTCTTTTCCCATAACAAAGAAAAAATTATGCATTATGGAAGTACCTGTACTAATGATGAGTGCATCAAATACAGGCTTCCTGCAAAGAGTTTTTAGGCTTTTGTGTATTGAAAGTGTGGCAATTTTTGAAAATTCTCAATTAAGTAATCCTTTTTCTAAAGTTGATTTAGATGTGTTTCTTACAAAAGAATCCACAGAAGCATATTGTTTAAGATTTGAAAGAAAAGTATTTCGTTTTATGGTCATATGTTCTTAAGGCATTTTGTCTTGGTAGAATAGAACAATTGATTAATATTGACTCCTGTACAAAAACTGAACTTCTGTACATGCCTAAAGGCTTACATTGCAGAAGTGAATATAAAATGACAATGTGCTTTTTTCTTCTAGCTTAAGCATTATGCTGCTTCTGTTCTTATTGTTAGCTCTGAATAGAGAGTACAACTGACAACTCTTTTGCAGTTTACCTGCTTAATGTAAATGAGAAGTTGAGGTGTACCAAAAAGCTTTTTTTTTTTTGTAGAGGGGTTGTGTAGCTCAAATAAGTAATTTTTCCTTTCTTGTTAGTAAGACACAAATAATTAAGATCAAAAGTAGACTATATCTTTATTACATATAAAAAGAAATAGGAATCCAGGCTTTAAAGCACAATAGTCAGATTTTTGAAATGCATGTCCTTTGAGGAAAATAAAATGTGCCAGGAGCTCTGAGTGTGGTTGTATGGACTATAGAAACGGCGGTCAATCAGGTTTTGCTGAAGCAAAAGAAAAGAAACTGTAACAAAGTGTGTGCTAAAAAGAACAGAATACAAGGAAGGAAAAAACCTAAGGTGTTGAGCACTTGGGAATAGGAAAAGATGAACACAGTCTGAGAAATGTGGCCAGAAATAAGAAATGATGATTGGAGAGGAAAAGAACAGTAAGAAATGATACTTGATTAGAATGCATAAAACTGTGTAGTATGACATTCTCTTTCTTTTAGCAATATTCAGATAGTTGGGTGGTTCCTCCCTCCCACCCCCAGCAAAAACTCCTCTTCCTCCCCCCCGCCCCGTAATGAAAATCAGTGCCTCCGTTTAACTGTTGCCTAGTACGGTATTCAGTCTTGCAGGCGTAAACCTGTTTGCCCTCTGAAAACTTAGTCTTATTGCTAAGGGTGATGGTGTAAGCTCAGTCTGGAGCTTTGTTGGTGAGGTATGTATTTGGTGAGTGGAGGGTGATTAATTTTAATTGTGGAAATGGGAGCTGGTGTGAATTAAAGAGAAAATGAATTGATTCTTTTAGCCAGAAAATGATTGAAGCACCATACTGAAGATGTTACGGGGGGGGGGAGGGAGGAGGGGGAAGTGCAGTGTTCTAAGGTCTACAGAATTCTTGCAATGTATGTAATCGTTGGTGAATATGTTAGTCCATATTTTTCAAGTTGCTTAAATGTCTGGATAAGCACGATTTCTACTTAAATCATCACTTTCTAAAAAGGAGTTACAGAAAACATTCAAAACATAATGTGAAAAGGATGTACATTTTTTAAATACCACAGAGAGATACTATAACAGATTATAGTAGATAGTAGATATAGTATATGCTACTATAGCATATAGTAGATAGGCAGAAAACTCTCGTTCTATCCTATATTACATGAGGCTCTTGAGGACAATTTCTTTTTTCTGTGTAAATCAAAGCCACCAATTGAAATAAAAGGTCTTGGTTACTTTTTATAAGTGTTACACTAACAGTAACCCTGGTCAAATTTTTGTATTGTCAGCATTCATAGTGCTGTTATGGGGAGAAGGTGTCTGTTAAAATAGTGGAATACAGCTCCATACTCCAGGATACATTTGATTTTTGTAACCTAAATTTAGACTGTATTTAAAACTTCTGAGGTTGTGATCAGCTGCTTCAAATCTGAAGACAGAAGAAAAAAAAATGCAGTGTTGTATAAATGATGTAATATAAAGTTTTTTTTGTAAGTTTCTTTTCAAATTAAAGATGCTGAAGAACTATGTGAGAAGAAGCACTTGAAAAATGCCTAAAGCATTTGGAAAGCATTTTGGCTATCGCCAAAATTTTATTAAGTCTGAAAGTCAACGGTGAGGATTTTCACTGGTGGTAGAACTTTCAAAGGGGGATCTCAAAGTTGAAACATGTTTTTCCATGCAGCCTTTTAATCAAATGTCCCTGTGTCGTGTCTCCTCCCCCCCCCCCCTCCCCCAGCTTTTTGGTGTGTTGGCTTTTTCATTCTGTGTCTTGGTTACTTCATATTAGTAGAGGGAAGTCATTTTGATTTGTGAAGTGTAGACATTTAAATATTTCTCTGCATATGTTCTTTCTTTTGTAATTATACTTGAATTCGGTACATCCTGTAAAATATCTGGAAGTTGTAATTATTCAGTAAAATGTTACATAGCTGGTAAAGGTGGTGTTCTGTTAATTCAAGCAATTTTATCTATATTGTAAAGGTAAGCAATAACACTGGCTTTAGGCAGTTGATGACTTGCTACGTTTCTGAATTCAAAATGCATATAACAGTATTTTATGGATGCAAAACAAAGGTTATATCCATCTATTTGTACTAGTTACTCAGTTTGCCTTTGTGATGTTGACAGTACACACTCTGTTAAATAGTATGCACTCGGTACGTGAGCAACCTGCCTAGAATAGCCAAGCTGTATTTATTAATACTCCGTACTTCACTGGCAACTGTGCCTTTCATCCTCTTCACCCCCAGCCCCGAAGAGTGCAGTTTCTTCCCCAGTGCAGAAGCTCTTCTGCCTGGCTCAGAGGCCCCACTGGCACTGTCTCCAGTTTGGACTACCAGTCCTGATCCAGATCTAAGGATGACGTGAAGAAAGGTAGTAAGGCAGGTGGGTTGCATGTCTGTGTATAGTCAAGGGTATGGAGAAGTTCTTGAAGAGGTTGGGTTTATGTGTTGGACTTACATGGTAACTGTAGTTTGACAATCCCAGAAAAGCTGTCCAAGTCTCTTAAGAAAAAGCTAGGTATCGTTCACTTGAAATTAGTCAGCTTAGAAAGGATTTAACATACTGTTTGGTTCATTAAAGTGCCACTTTTTATCACTAAGACTGATGAAAACTGGTGATTAATCCAGTTATGGAAAGAACTACTTATAATTGGGCTAAAAAAATCAGTATGTGGTTGGAAAGAAGAGACAAAAATGCAAGAAGCCTGGGTGATAAAGTGGACAAACTTAAAAAACTGGAGTTTTTGTCTGTATGGTATCAGATATCAGAAGTAAGGTGGTCAAGCAACACACTGCAGGAAGGATTTTGGATATGCAACATATGTCTTGACTGCTAAAGATGTTTCATTTCATAGTTAAGAGACTCCCTTTCTCAAGGGATTTTCTTGCAGGGACACTGGACAGTAATGTGTGGTCTTCAGGTTGCAAAAGGCTGTGTGTCACAAACTCACCTCCTGCGTTCAGCAACATTATTTTTGGGTGGTGATACCATTGCCAACAGTTTCGGTTTGTGTGTGTTGGCTTTTTTTTCTTTTTTTTTTTTTTTTTTTTTTTAAATGAACCAAATGACACAAAATCTGCCTGAGCAGGGAAGTGACTGACTTCAGGGCCATGTCTGTCTGAGGTCAGGTCCGAATATTGGACTGTCTTTTGGGCTGTCTGAATAACCAGGCAGATGGTCTCAGCCATTTCAAGAGGGAGAGAGCTCTGTCTTTTCACTTAATGTAACCTGGAATCTTCAAAATCCTTTATTTGCCATTTGTGGCATTTGTTGAAGGGCCATTCTTAAATAATTGTCTTAAATGGTTGGTAATGTGTTGAAGTGGGACCTTGCAGTCAGCTGGTTGGGGGTGATCTTAACAGTTCTCTTCAAGAATCAATTTTGTCTGTCTTTCCTAATATTTTATGGGAGACTTCATGAAAAGATCATGGAAAAGGAACCTTCCTTTACCATTTGAATTAAACTTTTTGAAAACCTTAGGAAAGGGACATAATTTCTGCCTTCACAGAAGCCGTGCCAGCTCTGCCTCTAGTAAATTACCCATATTGACTTACCCAAGTTCTGTAGTGATTTTTTTTTTTTTTTAAATTTAGACTCTTTCAGTAGTTCTGCTGCTGAATTGGGGCTTAGTAGTAGGATCTTTTCTAGGCCCTCTTTCCTACAAACGAGGTGGCTTAAATGTTACTCAGTGCTCTAGTGTAACCTGATACTCAGTGTTTTGGAGAAATTTTTTTTTTTCCAGAAATACTGATTGAACAGCAGTTTACCATTGAAATAAATCAGGCCACTCTGGATACACAAAGAATTAAGTTTAGGGTCGAAATGTTTTTTCCAAAGCAAGCTGCAGTATTAAAGAAAATCCATCTTGCATTTGAGGGGCATACCAATACATTCATATGTGACCTTGTGTTCCCTGCATGTTATAATTGTATGTAGGTATCTTTGGTTGTAGATTTGTACCTCACCGATTGTCTTTCTCATGAAACAGACCAGTTATCTTAGCAAAAATAAAAAATACTGTGGAAGAAGACTCTAAACAATTTGGACAATCTGGAAACCTTGATGAAAGGAAGACATTTCAGTGAGGCTGTAGCTTTGAGAAGACCAAACTTGTGGTGTTCTATGTTCTGCCCTATGTTTTAATCTGGCTGTCAGAGACAGCATAAAGGGGTTTAACAGACCTGTGGTTGAACCCTGTGTGGCTGCTTTTAATGTCTTTAGCCACTCAGACTGACTGACATTAGAGGAAGAAGGTAGGGAAAACTGAGCAATGAAACGTCTATTAAGCAAGACACCTTACAAGGGGATACCTGAGCTATGCCATCATGTGTTACAGTGCAAGCTAAAGAAGTTAATAGAAATGGAAGGGATGCTCTTCACAACAGGGAGAAATTTGAATAGTTTTATGACAATTTATTGCTTTGATATCCTCAATCTCCAATGTACATAAAAGAAACAATTTTCAAGTGACTTGGATAGAGATGTATGTTTTTTGCACATTCTCTGCTCATTTTGTTTGCTAGGGGTGCATAATTTTGACCTCTATATGCTAAGGATAAATTAAAGTTATGTCAGTGCTAATCCTTACCAAAAGCTGATGTCAAAGCAAGACATCTAGGGCTGAGCTCAGATGAATTCCTTGGTGGGAGAATACTTTTGGCAGCTCTCGGTTTCTCCTGACAGCCCATTTTCTAGCCCCACTCCACCTGGAGAATGGATCAAAATGATGTATCCTCAGCAGAACAAAAGTGAGCAGAGAACAATGAAAATCATACACCTCTTTCTTGCATGGTGGTCTTTCAGACCTAGCCTTAGACTGAGGTTGAGGCACTGGCAAGGCACCCCAAGTCTAGTCCTGGGGATGAGTTCCTCATAGGAGAGTCTTCCTGCAGCCTTTAATTTCCTTCAGCAGGTAATGGTCTATTAAATACAAGGGATAAAGAGAAAAATAGCAGAGGGATGAGAGAGGAGGAGCCACATTTGTGGTGGTGTCTTGTTTCTTAATGTTGAATGAGATCTCTGCCTTTAAGATTTGGTCCCATGGCTATAGACATGAAATAATGTTCGCTTTGATAATTGTTGAATTTGAATGAGGAAATGTTCCTCTTTCAAGTTGTGGTTGTGCAAAATTTCCATGATATGCCTACTTATGACCCCAAACACTTACGTCTTGCTGGAGTGAAGCTCCTGAATAGATACGCTGTTCACATTTCTTAATTCTCTCCAAGCATAAATATGAGGGCATTTGTTCTTTCTTCTGCCATTGAAGAAAGCCAAGCTTTCTTAGAACCTAATTGTTCCTACCTTCTCTAAACAGCTCAGATCTGTTGCTTCCACTAAGAGCTTAGGTTTTGATCGAAGGAAATAGATGAATACTCATATTATCTCATCACAGAGAACTTAGCAAAGGACGACTGCTACTTGTAAGTAGGCCTATACGAAACTTGTGGATTTTGACCTGTTCTGCTCCTTCCCCTTTATGCCTTACACTGATTTCCTTGGTTCTGACCCTCAGTATATAGCTTCAGTCTCCAGGTGGTTCAAAACAAAGAGTTTTGGGTAGAGGAGACTAATTCCAAAGTCTGTGTTCCAAGAGCTCCACCTGCTCATTAGAGAATTGGACACTTCTGGATCATCGGGGGAGATGTGCAGCGATGCTCTGGCTAGCGTTTGGTGGGTTTACGAACACGCCAAGGTTAATTATTTTTCTTGGAGATTAGTCTCTCCCTGGAACTGTCTTCCTGATGCCGTGGATGGGAAAGGTGGCCTGGGTGTTTCCTTCATGTTCCTTTTGTCAAGAGATTGTTAGAACTGCTTGCTGCTCTGCTTCTCGTTTTGGATTATCCTTCAGAAAAAAATCCCTCTTTCCATCAGTTCAATAAGTAGTTCAGTTGTTGGCTCTTTCAGATTCACATCCTTTTGCAAGAAGACTTTTCAGTTTTTCACTCACGTTACTACAAGGCATTTTTGAAAGGCTTAATTAGACTTTTTCTGCTGTACTACTGACCCTGTTGCTAAATGGGAATTAAATTTAATACTAACTTTTCTAATGGGAAACTACTTTGAGTCATTAGCAAACCTGTTGCTTTCCATTTTCTTACAAAGACTGCCGTGGTTGTGGCAATTATATCTGCCAGATGAGTAGGAGAGTTTATAGTGTTTTTAAGGACAAAAGGTTTTTTAGCTTTTTCCCAACACACTTATGTCAGTTCACATCAGATTTTTTTTTTTTCTCTTGACTCAGGTAATTAATCTGCTGGTGTAGGTTTGTTTTTTTTTTTTTTTTCCCCTTAACACCATACATCTGCAGTAGAAGCTGCTTTTATACTTCAGATGTTGAAGAGTCTATGGAGGAGGGTTTTTGTATTCACAGGGCAAGGTCATATACCGAGATCTGCCAAGTATTCCAAGCGACTCCACGGGGCAGGGAGGATTTATACCTGCAGAGCTCTTCATGTATGAACTTGCTAGGAAATAACCAGGACAGAGCCTTTGATTTAAACAGGCCCTGCTCAAGGAGTGCTCAAGTCACATCAGTGGTATTGGTTTGATCTATCAATAACTAAGATCTATATGATTGTCACCTGGAGCTGTATTCATGCTCTCCTCCTGCTGAAGCACCTGGGGACCATTTGTAGTCACCCGAGGTGCAGATGAGCATAAGTAACTGCCAGGTAAGGAAAGATGAGTTTGTTCTTCCCTGTTCTTTTTGAGATATCATCTATGTGCGTGTTTACAAACCAAAGCTAAACTTTGCAAGTTGGTACTCATCTTGCGTTGTTGTCTGTGCTGTGTGATTGCAAAGCTATGAGAACATGGTGAAGGCAGTATCTTAAGGACTCAGATGTTAGGAGAGAGCAAAATTGACGCTGCTGTGCAAATGTAACTCAGTCTCCTTGTGCCTGGGAGTCCTTATGTCTACTCTACAAGGCTGCTGTTGCCCAATGCCTCAGCCTCCCGCAGGAGGATGCTGCTCCTTCAGCAGTGATTTGGTATTTTGTTTTATCCTCGTCATTTGATCCATGGCCTGGTTTTATGTACTGCATGCACTCAAACTACTTTGCAGGCAGGGTTGTTACTCTCTTCAAGGGCTTCTCTGTTGTGCTTAGCGCTACAGCTCTGGTTCTTCAGTAGCATGAATCTTCACAAAACCCCTATGAAAGAAGAGGTAGAACTACCCCAGTTTTGGGCATAGCGGGCTGAAGGTTGAAACATGCCACCTCATGCTGTGTTCCCTGGGACTCCGATGCTTCAGTCTCCTCACCGTGATGGAAGCATTTCCTATTCTGACACTCCTCCTTCCACTGGCTTCAGTCACAGAGGTGCCTCAGCAGAGGAAAGGCGGCAGAGAAAACAGCAATTCCCACCTAGCTGAACTCCTGAGGGCTAGATTTTGCAACTTGAGTAGTCTTGTTAAAAAAAGATTACAAAGACTTTTATAATGTGAGCTTGCACATGAGCTTGTTCTAAGCCAATGAGGTAAAAAATAAATTCCTTCATACGCGTGAGATTCAATGGCTGACTTTGATGTTAAAGGTCCTCTTCAGGGACATCTTGGTACTTCAGCAAAGGCACAACTGCCAGCAGCTGTGGGCCATGCTTCTGAATGGACCAGCACAGTTTAACTATTGCCTTGCCAGTATGTTTAACAGGTATTTAGTGGAAGAGTAATAAAATGCGACATTACTGAATTACACCCCCCAGCTGTGCCGTCTGTTCCCCTTATTTCCCAGGTGTGGTTCTCCCCCATCCCAGGGACCTCCTCCTTACCCCTTCGCTCTGCCTGTCCAGCCCCAGTCGCTACCTCTGATGCTTATCACCTTCTTATAGACTCCTCTGTTAGACCTCATCTTTCCAAGTTTCAAAAACCCAATTGCTGCTACTGGTTCCTTACCTACATGCTCTCCTTCCCTGCCAGCTTTCCCTGCCAGTTTCCTGCCTGTACTGCCCCATCACCCCATCGGTTTCCCCATAGCCCATCCCCATTCACTCCTGCCTCTGGATCTACCCTCTGACATTTCAAGTCATGCCCCAAAGGTCTGGGAAGTCAGAGCTTTCCAAAGAGATGTTAATTATAATTTTTTTCAGAGGGATTAACACAGTTTTTTTCACCTACATTTCTAAGAATCACCTGAAATTATTTTGGTGAGGGTTTCACGAATGAGGATTTTCACAGAAAATACAGTAGGCTGAATCCCTTGATCTAGAAAATGTCAGCCCAACCCCGGTTAGTTTTGCAACATTACAGGCACCTGAAAGCATTGTTTTATAATGGAAATATTTGGCAACCGTTTCTATGATTCTGTGATAACGGATGACACCAGCCTGTGGCCAGGCCCGTCTTGCTTCACAGCCCAGCAGAAGGGTTTGCCGTGGTGAATGTTTGTCACCGTAATTCCTCTACAAATTATTTGGAGTCGGGATTTTCTAAGGTGTTTAAGAGAACAGGAGACATTCAGCCATCACTGAATTTTGAATTAAAATGGGATTTAAACTTCACCGCTTGAAAATCCAGGTTTTAAGATTGCAGATGGGTACTTTCTCTGAATGGCCTTTCTATCTAACCAGCGTATAAATATACGTGGTTTTATTTTGAGGTGAAAATGATTTATATTACATTCATACTTGAATTCTTCATAATCTTTCACTGCACTTGCTGGTGCTTCATACCAAACAAGCATTTAATGCAAAAGACAACCCTCTAGCCTTTTATATAAATCTAAGTCTAAAACTTTTAATGTATATTCACAGTGAGAACCAGTTGTGACGGCTGTCACACCGACACAACAACGCCTATAGAGAAAGAGAGAGACAGGTTAACCAGAGACGAACTTTTATTGTGCATTTTTATGCAACAGAACAAATGGAACTGGAGGTATGTAGTAATAAAACCAATATTCAAATTAGAATTAACACCTGAAATAGTAAACTGTAGGTAACAAATGTCTTTATAATTAAAAAATATTGACTGTTTAAAAAATTATCTAAGATTTTATATTCTTTAAAAGAAATGTGTGTTGCCACATAGAAAACAATTCACACATCCTATAGAAATTGTCACAAAAACCTTACTAGTCTATATTACACTATGCACTTTTTTTTTGTACAATATCGGGTAAAGGTCTATCCCTAACCTGTACTTACTCTACACGGTACAATCATCATTAGAAAGTATTCATAGAATTAACTACACCATAACAATAAAAATATCAGGATTAATGGTTTTTTAATCACAGTTTCTCCACAAATATTTGTCATAGAAAATATAGCGAAGGCATGTTGGCACAGATGGGCGTGCGGTACTGCTACACAAAGTTTGAGAGAAGGCAGATACATAAATGACAGTAAGATTAAAGAGTATGGAAGGATAAGACAAGAATCTCTATCCTCCTGGGACTTTCTGGAGTGACATGATAGATAGCGGTTTCCTTCTGTCGCAAGCCTGCTGTCTACATCCAGCGCTGGGAAGGGATGTGCTGACTTACAAAGCACACTGCTTAAATACAGATATCTCGCTCTGCAAGGGCTTATGTGCTATCTATTATTTTGGGCCCCATACTATTATACCTAACATCTTGCGGATATTTGGACACTTCAATGTGTATGAATTTATAATGCCTCATGAACAAATTAATCAGAATAAGCTGTTGTGAAAGGTTTGGGGCTTTTTTTAAATGAAATGGGTGGGTCAAGAGTCAAGTGGCCATGATGGCAATTAAAAACAAAGACAGACAACTGAGAAAAGTTGTTGTACTCCATTATTTTAAAACCGAACATGAACAAAAAAAGATGAGCTGGTGTCTGCTAATGCCTGTCTGTGACTATGATTCATGTCACTGGCCAGTGCACGCAAGCAACCGAGGGCAAAACTTTGTTCATAAAGAAAGGTCCAAACCTGCAAAGCCATTTCTAGTGCCAAAGTGGCTTTCAGGATGAAACTATACATTTGGTTATTTTGCACAATATGAGAGAGTGGTTCCAGGACACTGGCTACACTTCTTACACTAAAAATAAAGCTAGGCTTACTAGTTATTTCAGCAAATCTTTAGGTTATTAAGTGAGAGAGGTCTGTCCAGTCCAGTAATTCTGTTCTGTGACTGTTAAAAATGAAGCGTTTGTATTTTTAACCTCATACGATTAAACATTTGAAAGGAAACCATCACAATGTTTACAAAAATACAGCATGATACATATCGCCGTGGACAAATTTACAGTATAATGTTGACTCGCACGTTCTGACATGTTTTACCAAGTAGTTCTGGCAAGTGTCACCACATTAAACATAGACCAGCAAGACTTACACCATCTGAGCAATGTAACATCGTCTATTATAGTTCTTTTAAAAAAAGTGTAAGTTCAACACTGAAAAGCTACTACAGGATATCTGTACCGTGACATTTCTATACACTGAGTTTCTCCTCCAGAGGCCACCATGCACCGTTGACCGCTCAAAGAAAGTCACCTCTTGCCTGTAGTGAGGGATGCTGTCCCAAACCCCTTGGCCTGGTGAGGTCCAGTGTGACTAAACTGCTCATTCACTTGTAGAAAATAAATGAGTTATTCTGGGGCAAGTGAGTGCCTTTCAACCCCCTTTTAAAAATCACCAAAAATAAAATGAATCGAGAGGTACTGGACATTTAAGAGCCTAAAGCATATCCTGGCTGACCGAGGTCCCACCTACGGCGATGCACGGTGAAGACCGTGTCCCGAGATGCCCTGTGGGCCAGGCGTGAGAGACTGGTCACAACCGCAGGCAAAGAGGAGGCAGATGGCAGGAAGAAACTATCGTGTGGGCAAGCTGACCTTTGAGAGACTGCCTTAGTCCTCCATCTGCGGTCAGGCCGGAGCTAGAGGAGCACTTCACCCGAGGGCCCTTCCTGATCTTTGAGGAAGGGGTTGGGTGTCTCCTGCCCTGCCCGGCGCATGGGGAGAAGGTCGGGAAGGAGAGGAGAAGGGTAAAAGAAACGATTAGTAGCTTCTCTTGTGGCTTGCACGAGGCGGTTAGGAAAGCTGGGGAGTATGAGATAGGCGTTCAGGAGAGTCAACGCTGATGAGGTAGCGCTAAGGATGGTCAAAAGCAAAGTGAACTTCCTTTCCAAAAACCAGTTCCCTGTACCTGCTAGTGGGGAAATGTTGCCTCAAGGAGAGCTGGTTCAGGCTGTGAAGGATGCCAGCACTGGCCTGAGCGACTGGACAAGGGTAAGGAGATGGAAACACCCTGACGCGGAAAGGAAAGGGTATCGTTTCTTTGGCATTGCATATTTCTGGAGTGCATCAATTTGGAGGGACAACGGCCTCCCAGGCCTTTAAAAGTAAAGGTTTTCAGTGGACTGTTTTTTTTTTAAAGTTGGTATCTGCTTCCAATGTTATGTGCTGTTGTGAATTCTGCTCTAGCACAGCTCTCTTCCTACAGCTCTTAGTTAGTCTGGACCCCATGTTTACTTACGACAGAAGGTTAAACTAGGCTCTTCTTACCCAACCCCTCCCTGAATGCAACACTGAGCATCTGACTGTTAAGACCAGCACATTGCCTCATCTATTTCAAGGAATGGATATAAAACACAAATGAAAGCAAAAACAAGAAAAGGCAATTTAAAGCCTCTAAAGCTACATAATATGGCTGCAGAATAGGAACAGACAAAGCAAAACCTGTCTTCTGAAATGGCAATTTGTTTTTAGCAATCTTGTTTTAATGAAAACTGTCATGATCAACTCTAATCCCCTAGAAATCTAGATAAATATAGTGTCTATCTGATATAAACAGCAATTTTTATCTATTAGAAGTGCCTGTTATTGTTCTGAGTCTTTGAAGGATTCTGCTGTTGACGAGCGCTGCTGTTTTACCCGGGAAGCTTAATTTCCTGGCAGAGTTGGCTAAAGGAACTCTGTGAATTTTCCATCTTGTACGCTATTTTAAGATAGCATTTATAATTATGTTATTTTCTCTTAGGAAATGGGAGACCACTTCTTTTTTTGTCATAAGCGTGCAGACTTGTTCTTACAGCTCCTACTCAGGGAAAGCAAATAGTACCCAGCTGTTCTGGGTCCAGACCTGGGCTTGTTATCAATAGGCAGACGAGACAGTAGCTGCTGTTTCTTTTGACATTTTTATAGTTTTTAAATGATCTTTCCTCTAGAACTAGATGAAACGAACTGCAATTTCCCTTTGAAGGTGCTATGAAGGATTTGCAAATAATAGGCACTGTGAAGTCCCATACAGCAGGTCTTGAAATGGATTTCTTTCTGCTAACTGGGATGTGGTAGGATGGAGAAGCTGAAATGTATGCAGTATGTGTTCAAACATGCTTTGGACTCTTAAATGACAGCAGGGTAAGTATGTTTAACAAATAGTCTCTCCTAAATTAAGTGGTTGCTACTGTTGTATGAGGTTCTTCTCACTGCCATCAATCACCAGATCCATCTTGCATACCTCTATTGAAGACTTCGTCCTGTGATCCTGGATGGTCAGTCCCCTCATAATACGAGTTCCCGTTGTGAAGGAAAGTCCCCACCGCGCGCCCTTGACGAGCGTGTCCTACTGCGTCGCTGAATACCTTGTTTATTTGCTCTTCGGATGGCATCCACCAGTCCGGGTTGGAAGTACAATGCATCCTAATGAACTCTGCAGGAAAACATGCAAGGATAAAAAACAACTTGTCTTTGCAGCATCCGTCAAGGCGTCAAAAGCTCATGGGAAATAAGAAAGGGGGCATTACTGCTCTCCTTAAGCAGAAGTAAAGCCTTATGGGGGATGCCATGATAATGCCACTTGGACCTATTTTATTTCTGTACAAGTGTGTTTCTTCACATGCAGTGTATGTTGTGATACCTGAGCTAATTATGTGACACATGGGACCTGCAGATAAAATCCCTTCTTGTGGAAATAAAAAGAACTAATTCAAAGTGACGGTTGTGATTCAGCGTGTGCAATACATGTGAAAGCTAACATGAACCAGGATGTATTTCATTTGAAACCTGTTGTGTATTTATACCTTAAGGTGATTACTCTCGTGGATCTTTATGATCTCCCTCTGCTGGCTGCCTCAACATCTGCAGGCTGCAGTAGCCCACAGCCTGCTTGAAAATGTCACTCCCATTATTTCAGTTTGGTCCTCCTTTCTGTTTGGAATATCTTTCATTTTAAGTCCTGCTTTTCCATCCATCTTCCCGATTCTGACACCTATTTTTCAGAGACTAAATTTCCCTTAGAAATAGCTAAATGAGATGAGAGGGCTAATTTGGGGAGCCTTGCAATAATTTTCAATGCAGGAGAAAATTAATTGTACTGCATGTAATCTGGCTGTTTAAGTAGCTGCTGCTTCCACGTACAGCTATTTGTATGTGATGATTACATTTTTTATAATTTCTTTTTCAGATTCTTTGACATGCAATATGCTAAACTTGCAGAAGGCGCCTTGCCAATTCTGGAGTTGTAACTGCTAGACATAGCTCAAATAGGTGTATTTGGACTTTGAAATGTCCAAATACGATTTTAAATGTGAGGGCACCTTATTAGATATATTGTATACACTGTACCTCATATGGGAACTGAGCTTCTTATTCATTCTGTAATATTAGTTATTCCCTCATGCGGTATTGTGTGTCCCAGGATATTTTAAAATTCTATTTTCTACTGTTGACAAGCCAACAGCACAATAAGTGGCGTAAGGCAACTTCATTACTGTCACCACATCCCAAGACCAGGGAATGCTGTGCTTTTACGTGAGTTCCCATGCCTGCAAGGTATCTCATCTGTTGGACAATTAGGACGTGATTTTTGCATAGCTCCTCCAGCAGTGTGTCTGCAAAAGTGATAGCTATCTCGGTTTTAAATTCATTTCCCTGCAAATCCACACAGGCAACAGTAATTCCTACCTAGTTATGTTCATGTGGGGCTCCACAGACTGGTGTTTTTCTCAGAGAAATGGTTACCACGTAAAGGAGTAATGCTATAATTTAAGCACGCCAGGCTGTTTTAAAGCTGGTTTCAGACATCAGTCAGTTGTAGGAATATATTAAAAATGTTTATAGATGTTTAAACTACTCTGAATGCAGAGAGAGAAGCAGTTTGTACTCCCTGCTATGGTGGGAAGGCATAATTGGATGTGCTGAGAATTAGTCAGACACTTGTTACCTTGGCTTGCAAATGGGTAGGAGCCAGTGGCCAACTCTTGGCACTGGAAAAAGTTGTTACGTTCCCACCCGCGCACGAAAGCCCAAAGGGAGAGCTGTCTACTCTGCTTTCTCAACTGGTCCTTAGATACTGAATGTTTTGGCTTCCTCTTCAAGCTTCTGAAAATTAAGGAAATTGGCTTTTTTCTTTCTCCCAAGGAGTGCTCCACATGATCTGTATGTCCAGGACCCCAGAAAGGAGAGTGGCCATGAGCAAAGTCCATCTACAGGTGGATTTACTGTTAGCCTTGGTGGGAGGCAGGGGGAAAAAAGGGGAAGAAAAGGGTATTAACACTCTGCTGTGCATAATTAAGTGATGTTTAAAGTCATTTAGTAAATGGTTAATGCACTTGTATTCAGCCTTCAGTTTCCAGGAGAACTTCTGGGACCCTGAATCTCGCTCCAGACCTCTGTGCAGCACAGTGTGCAACGGACTTGCCCTTCTAGTAAGCTCTGATAGAGTATATGGTCTGGTAGAGTATCATATAACAGGTTAACAGGTTCCTTTGTAGTAAAAAAGAGCCTCTTTGCCTACTTTGGCTGTATGTAAAATCTGAGTTCATTACCTGGTTACATCAATGTACCTCACCTACAAGTCTTATCTACTTGGCCTTGTTGGATTCTTCTACCATAGATGGGAAGAGGCTCCGTCTGATGTATATAACCACTTTGGACTCCAGTTGGATGCCTGAAGATATTTTTATCACTGACTGACCAAAATATAGCTTTTTACACTGCATTGATTAGTAAAACATTCTTGAAGTCAGTTCAACCAAAATTTCATGTATGCGCTCACAAAATACTATAAAGTTAACTATGAGTTAATTAAAAATATGATAAGCACATGCATTTATAAAATGCAGATGCTGATACTACAAACATGTTTTTAATTGGGCTTTAAAAAGTCCCGTTTTTTATGTTTCATTGTAAAGCTCAGTACCAGGCCTTTCGAACAATTTTAGGAAACCGAAGAATGAACTGCCACAACAGATAATTATTCTCAGTCTGGACCCTTTCTCTGTATTGTCCAACATCCTCACTCTCTGGCATTGTGAAATGCTTGCAAAACTCCCCCTCCTTTTCAGGCTAAACACGGGGGAAAGTTGTTCCATAACTTTTTCAGCCAATATTGCATCAGTACTCCAAAAAAGAAGTTAAATCCTTGACAACGCATTTGTATGTAATTAACCTGTCGATGTTCTTGACCCTACAAAATGTTCAAACCTACTCTGAAACTCGGTTAGCTTTTAACTCCAATGATGCACGGTGGCTTGAGCGCCATATGCTTACAACACATTAGGCTATAAATATTCCTTTGGTTAATTTTGCTGTATATCAGTGTTAAAGAATGCCCTGTTAATTTATTATAAAAGACTGTAATCAGGATTGTCTGATTTTCCTTCTTTGCTGTTTCAAGTATATCAGTGTCATATGCCCTTGTATTAGTCTCCTTTCTTAAATAAGCAGCCCTGTTTTTTCCCATTAACCCTCCCCCCCACATATATAGTACATACATACATATGTATATGTATGTACAAAAAAAAAGGCGGAGGGTTTCTGGCTGCTTGTCACCTGCCTGTGAAACCCCTTCTAGTTCTGTAACTGTCAGCCAAACGCTTCTACTGAGCCAGAGCCAATGTGGTGAAATGAGATCACATATGGTGGACACTGAGCGAAAAGATGCAGTACCTCTGAGACATGTTACTTTTACTGGATCCAGAGGACGTCTTTCAGGACCTGTCTCTCCTGACTGCACTGACCTTTTCCTTTTTCCAAGGCCGCATGAGTACTTAAGCTCATCGGTTGTGAAAACAAATCTGATGAGATAGCGAAGGAGCCGTCGTCCATCTTTCTTGGAAGAATTTACAGCCTCATCCCACTGTTTACTAGTGATGTAGACAGGGTAGTTGTTCAGCAACTGCTTGCTCCCCTGAAAAAGTGAAATATTTCTGTTGCTTATTTTACAAGGCAAATAAGTAAAGATATCAGTTGCAATAAAAACTACGCTTTTTAACTAGCCGCGATACTGACAGCGAAACACATCCTGAAGTGAACACGTAATTGCTCTTACTGAGAATGAGTACTTTTAAAATTACATTTCCATTTTCTAGAACTCGAATTTGGTGAAGTACAAGGAATACATTTTGAGAGATGGCTATTGATAATTTCCACTTTAACAAGCAGGTTAAAAAGAGTTAAGAACCAGTGACTGGGTATACTATTTAAGTATAACCTTTCTTCTTAATCTGTTAAAATGCATAAAAAGAGTCTTTGAAGAGCATGATCAAATGGATCACTTCATCGCAGCTGACAGTTTACTTCAGAGGTGACTCTTTTGGTCTGTTTTATAATAAATTTATTACTTCTGTAGAAAACACCTGAAACCTGACAGCAGTTATGTTACTGTGAAAAATATAAAGAAAATAAATAAAGGAACTATGAAAACTAAAAGCTTCATTATTATTAATGAATGCCATATTAACTCAAATTATAGCTTCACAGAAATTCCACCATGTCAGCTGGAAAGAAATTTTGCTTTTAACCTTCATAATTTGTGTGCTTCAATATTCCAACATTAAATGGATGTTGTGGGACTAATTATGGGGCTTCCTGTGGGCTCCACCCACATTTATAAGTCCTCTTTAGTCAATTGTACCTAAATTGTATTTAATTCTTGTTGCCCATAAAATGCTATAGTTCAGGATTACCCAGTTAATGTAAAACGGTACTGTTAATATACTTGAAATACCTGAAGTACACAAAACAACTAAACCACACCCTCCTAGAGACACTTTTACAGCTACACCTCTTTATTAAAACACATAAATCTGGAGGCCCAATTAGTAAAAGCTTTGTATAGCCCCCAGCTTAGATAGGAGCTGGGGAGACAGGAGCTCATGGTGAACTAGAGAAACAAGGGTCTGATGCTCAATAGAGGCAATCACCCGCACGCTGCACTTGTGGGCAACTGTTGCAAAGTTCTCCTCCTTGCTTCCAGATCTTTGATATCGAAAAACTATTTTAAGGACTACCTTTGCCTCCTTTCATATACTTCTTATAGCATCCTGGGAGACAGGTTGGGAGCATCTTTGAAGTTTTTCCTCAGGTATTTGCTTTTAATTTTTTTGCAAGTTTGATAAATATGTGGAAGGTTGCATTTAGTGAAGACAGTGATGAGGGGGTCCTTGGAGAATCTGTGCATATGATGTAGGGTACCACCACCTCCCACGGCAGGCTTAACGTCACTGGGAGCTGAGCCTGTGTGACTGCTGGCTACTTGTTCACCTTGGTGCAAACCTAGCTGGCTTGGTGCAAAAGGCAGCTACAAGGAAATCCAAAACTCTGCCAAGGAAGCCAAAATATAGAGGAGACAGGCTTTGTCTCTCTGATGGGCTCTTCTCCTTTCCCCAAAACACCTCAACCCTTTAGCTTGTAAATCCAAGCTTGTAACCCCTAAGAGAAAGTCCCTTTACCTATGGTCCAACTCTGCCTATAGTTTGCATTTCACTTGTCTGCTCCCACTACTGCAAAAGGGCCAGGGTCAATTCCTCCCCTCCACTCATGACGCAAGAAGCTGCTTTAATTTTTGCCACGTACACATGCCCCTGGAAAGCCAACAGTACGGCTGAGGAGCTTTGCTGTGGAAAGAACATTTCCTCCATCCAGCCCAGCTCCTCATCCTCTGCCAATGTGGCAAGGGGGCCAGGGAAGGAGGAAGAGCAGGGGGGCAGCATGGAAAGCTCTCTGGGGGTAGGATGCTCTTATGCTGAAGCAACTGTGACCACCCCATCTCAGTGGGAGCTGACACTAGTAGTTCCTTGGCTTGTTCCATCACAAAGGTAACACACAGGACCATCAGATCCCCACACTGGTACTAATTTTTTTCAGCAGCTAGCTCAGCATCCCTTTTATATAAAGCTAATTATATTCCTACCTTAGATTCCTGAAACCTACTTCTTTCCCTATTTAAAAAAACTGTAGTGAAGCAAGAACCTTTCTTACCGATACCGGCGCAAAGTACAAGCTGCAGCTAACTCGGCAGGCACCGCCTTGCTTTTGTGCCCTGGCAGGCAGGAGCAATGCAATGCAAGCCCACAATGGCACAGCGTAAGGCTCCAGGCTTGCTTATGTGTGTTAGGGATGGATGCTCATGTGTGGCTTTGCTAAGTAGCAAGCTATCCTAAACACTACCTCTCTGTTTAAATGCATGGCACTGATGGAAACAGGGTGCAGAAAGGGCCAACATCTAAATTTCATGAGAGCTCGCATTACTATTAACTGAGGAGAAGGCAATAAATTTTGCATAATTTCTGCAGCCCCAATTTTATTATACTTCTCTCTTATTCCCCCTGAAATTTAGAATATTTTTCCTCCTTCTTCTCCAAAGGCATGATATAGTGTTATGCTACTCTTTTAAACAATTACTGGGTTCCTGCTACAGATACACTTTCATTACTTCCTCTGAAAGAAAAGCACTTCTGGGCAAAAGATTCTTGGTAAATATATGATGCAGTTTGGTGTGTCCAGCAGTCATTAAACTAAAACAAACAGAAAACCTTCCAGAAATGAAATAAGCAGATCCTGAAGGAAGAACCAAAGTACAAATGCGTTCATGCTTGTATTTGTACATGATTAAGCTTATGAATAAAAGATTAGCATCTATGTGTTTAATTGAATAAAAAATTCTGTCACATCATGACAAGCTATTCCATGTGGGACGTTACAGAACAGCCTCATTTTTTACAGTGCTTGAAAATTTTAGTTAAGCAAAAGAGCATTAAAAAAAGGAAAATGAATACTTGGAATATATTTGAGTGATAAAAGCTGATGATAGATATAAATATAAATACATATATTAATATACCAATTTGCACAGGATAAAACTGAATGGAGGAGCAAAGTGATGCACATCCTGAACTGCTGCAAAGCATCTTCAGTGAAACTACGTTAAGTTGGACTACGTGAAGCTTGCACTACATAAAATTTATGTGCAAAGGGAGGTCAGACTAGACCTAAGTCTTCCCTCTCCTGATTTTGTTTGCGTGAATAATGGGTAGTGACACGTATACACTACATATACAAAGACATGCATAGCAAGAGCCTCAAATACAGACAGTCTAAACTAGAAGAGCCTCAACAAAACCACTTCATTTGAGGCATTTTTACAAGCCTGGATAGAAACACACTGAAGCAAAATTAACGTGAGTTATACTAGAGCTGATGGATAAATCTATACATCTACGTTCTAGAGAAGGGGAGGACTTAAATTTCCTGCTTTTTCACTGCAGCGCTTTTAAACAGAGCATAATTACAAAAATCCCCAAACTCCGTATCAAGTATAAAATTGTCAACACTCAACATTTTGTTTGGGATGCTTTCTGAAAAGCAAGAGCACTCCAAAGACTTGCAGAAGTCTATATTTGGGTCTGTCTGCAAAATGAAGTAAATATGTATTTTAGTGTTAACCATCTCAGGGCTGCATCAGGGCTGTACTAACTGTATACACACGTGTGCCTGTGCCCATACGCATGACATGTCGGTACCCCCCACGCATGGGCTGCAGCCTCTGTGCACCGGCAGCCGCCGCGTGCAGCCACCGTCAATCACCCAGCTGCAGTTTTCACCAGGCTAGCCCTAGCCTAAATTCTACCCACAAAAGTGATGTTTCTGAGGAAAGGTGAGAGGAAAATGACCCAAAGCAAGGCAAGTGCAGCTGGTACTGACGGAGAGAGTTACACGCTGCTCAGTAAAGTCATCCTAGATTATACTAGTGATGAGCCTCCTCCACCTGGGGGATTACTGTACCTAAGAATGACAGTTTAATAATAGATTTTACATATTTTTACTACTAAATATATTCTTCCCGTGCCTACTGATTTATTTGCCTGCATGTTTTCAATGAATTGTCAAACATAAAGAGATGTAGCTTGTCTTCACTGTATACTACCTCAGTCGGATGGTCTGTTGGCTGTGGTACCATAAGCTGGTTGTGATGCTGAAGTACAGTCTTCAAATAATCTAAAACAGTCTGGCAGGGCACTGCATGAAACAAATTGCAATTACTGTATATTAGCTATCTAGCATAAAATAGAACAACAATATTAAATCAAGCACTGTTCTTCAGGATCTGTTTTGTACGTCTGCGAGATTTATTTCAAATAGGAAATACTTCTCATTTTGATTTGTGCAGTTATTTCATTCAATAAATATACAACAGATGTTGTATTTCCTATGTTGAGATCTCTGACATTGCTTTTATTTTCTGCCCACTAGTTTTCAAAGGGCTTTTTTCCTAGTTTGAAATGATAATTACTACAAATACAAATTAGGTCAGCAGTAATGATAATAAGAAAAAAATTTGTAAATACTGTAAACAGCCTAAACCATACAAAGGAGAAAACATTTCTTGGACCTAAATCATGCACTGATTAACATGTAAATATGCTCAAACATTTTTGAAACTAGTCTGATTAACTATACTGAACAGATTTAATGATTCATATACTTTAATTTCTTTTCCCTCCCTCCTCCCAAATTTGTTATAAAACTAGGTGTTAGGCAAATTGCTTTATTTCTCTTTCCGTCATCCTTCCCCCTTTCCATTCCCATCACTCTCATCCATTTCAGTAGTGGTACCAACATCCTATTCCCTTCTGCTGAGGTGATAGGTTAATTAGGGATGATTCAATTACGGGTCTCTCTTAAGCAGATGCTGCCACATCCCTGATTAACTCTGGAGTATTTCTGAGATACAGTGCTTTTCTCCTGAGCCTGAAACACCGTAGGAGAATTAAACAGATATTAACCCAACATTATGACTGACTTGTGCAAGACTAAATAAGCATCGTTTTCGAGGTACCTTATCAGTCTCACATTTTGTATGGGTTGTTTTTGTAAAATATTCAGAGATAATCTTAGCTTCAGCTAAAAATCCAGAAAAAATATTTCAGTGTTCCCTTTTTTTTTTTAATTATTATTTCTTTGCATTCAGCCTTTACACCTGGAAAAATGCGGTGTTTTGGGCTTTGTCTTAAGCCGGCAATCTGAAAGCAAGCACTGAAATCACTGAGAATGTCTCAAGGTAGGATTTACAGGTATTTTGCACCCTTTCCTGGGGATTCACACTGCGCAGCAAGTATGCTCCTGTCTAGGCAGACAGGGTGCAAAACACCTTTACTTTGTGCAAAACAGACTCTACTAAGGGTGAAGCGGTGTTACATCCAGCAGTCCGCACACAGAAGTCATGCAAAGTGCCTGAAATGAATAATAAATTCCTATGTTGTTTCACCGCACGCTGACTTCTCTGTAAAGACGACCCATCAGTGTATTTACTCCTGTTTCATTTGATATATCACACTTTGCCATAGGTTAGGAGGTTATGCACCAGGCAAAAGTTAGCATTTCAAGTGATTTGTACCTGTTTTATTTCTCCAGTGACTCCACTGCTTATTGCTAGACCAGGGCAGTGTCTCGGTAGTGTGGCTGCTACACAGTGCCACTGCCATATGAGCAGGAGAGCCTGGATGCTTCTTTTTTTGTAGGGGGAAAAAGCACTTTTAAGTGTCACCGGATGGTTTTAGAAAATGTTTCAATTCTGAAAAAGTCAGAAGGGCAGTCAAGTTTAATAGTCCCACCAACACGTTCTGTGGCCTTCCTCTAATGACAGCTGTGTATTTATCATATAGCAGCAATCAAAAAATTCAAGTTCTTATGTGGAATAAAGGATTAAAATATACTAACCACAGGTAATGTTTTAGTACATTGGATATTTGTAAGAAGGTGTGGCAAAAAAAGGATTTGGCTTTTTTCCCCTCATTTTTATATACAGGAAAACATATGGGGGAAGAAGAAAAGTTGTGCGGGTTTTTTTTCCCCATGTGGATGGCTGAAGGATAAGATTGTCTTTTGAGATCCTTTTCTTGTACTCTGTGTGTGTTTGCTGTCTGGTGTGTCCAAAACTAAGATTAAACTAGGAACGCCCATGCACAGGTTACTCCGTGACTAAGTAGGTGTCCAAGAAAGAGGCACAAGGATCACAAAGGCTCGCTGCCCCGGGCAGCGTCAGAAACCCTGTGACAAGGCCAGCAAAAACTCCCACTGGGGTGGAAATTACCACGGATAACCAGCATCTCCCGTGAGATCCTGGATCTCCTGCGAGGTGACAGCAAGGGTGGAAGGGGCTATGATGGGCGATTGTGCTGACGCGTGATTCTACTACTGCCTGAAAGTACTACAGATTGTACTACTGCCAAGTACCAGGCATCTTTTGACGCCTGGTACTTGGACTTGGAGGAGAGTTGAGTGATACTTGGGAAATCAGAGCTACTTGCGAAGTATACCTTTCCTGCCCTGTCTAAATGTGTCGCTTTTTGTTTAGCAAGCTCACTGAGGACACAGTTACCAAAGCATCAGCGGTACCTGGGAGCTTTAGACTTCTTTGGTCCCCATGAAGCTGTGCTCAAAACAGTCTGTGAAGTTTGCACTTGCTTTTCTGGTTACCTCTATTAGCAAAAGTCCCTAGTGATGACCTGATGGTCATCTCTCAGCCATACTTGGTACCATTACCTGTAATTATGTGGAACAACGTGGGGCCTGAAAGGGAACAGAATATAATGCATCAAAAATTTCTAATTTTTAGGAGCTGATCTCACAGCAGGATGGTATTTTACCCACAGTAAGTAATTTCACTGCAGGCTATCCAAAGGTGTATTTACCTATGTTCTTCCAAAGGGACGGGGCACAACTGTGAAGACAACAGGGAACTATTTAACCTGGTGTGTCCCCAGCACATAAAGTACAGCTCTACTTTAACTGTATTCTGCTGATAAAATGCTTTCTCATTACTGGTGAGAAATACGAAGGTACTAAAAGCTGGCTGAAGCTTATAAATCATAAAAGCAGTAATATTTTGAACACAAAATTATATGATTCTGTTATCATTCTAGTGACTGGAGGATTCTGAGCGCTTTTGACTTGTAAAGCCATCGTACATCACACCGTTTGCTGTTGGTACAAATATCCTCAGCCTTTCAAACACCAGATGCTACTTGCAAAGCCAGGGTTCTTGGGCTGCTGCATTAACTGAAGCCTAAAGGAGGCCACAAAGAGGGCAGCATGAGGCTGAGAGTCAAAGCTTTGGTTTTGCTTCTGTGTCCCTCTTATGGCTCTGCAAATATTCTCTTTGCCGAGAGATAAGAGGAACTGTTTCCTTCAAATCCTGCAGCAAACGTAACTTTGTGAGAGCCTGCGGCTCCCAATTGTGAGTACTAAAAATCATTTAAACCTATGAGCTTATTTATTTCATATTTCTTTGACTTTGATGTGGTCTCTAGAAAGTTAACAAGATCATAACCCCGAGAGTGGATTCTCTGCAGGTTTATGCATGTATCCCCTATCACTGACAACACTAACAGGGATCTGTGCCTACTGTAACCAATGGGAAAGACACTCATGTCGAAATAACACTTGCTTGTTACGATTTAGTAGAAAGCCTGTGGGGAGTCAGTAATTTTGCTGCCCATTAGGAAGAAGTTTCCATCGCCTTTACTTTCTGAAAGTGCCAGTGACTCAGAAAAGACACTGAGAGTGGCACAGAAACCTGGCCTGCAGCGACCGAAAAGAAGAGCGAGATCTTTGCGGGAGCTAAAGGGTGAGGAGGAGGAGGTGCTACAGGGGACTTAGCATGCTGGGGAAGGCTGGTCTTGCTAAGATGCTGAGCAGTGACTAAGCAGGACACACGTAAGAGGTGGCGGGTCTTCGCTGTTTATTGATCCAAGTTATAATACTTCGTTGTTATTCTAGGCATCCGTACGTTGTAACAAGTGCTTCTTCGGCATAGCTTATCACAGCTTTCTCTGCAGAGTATCCCAGTTTCTAATAAACAGTTGAACGGTGTGGTGGCCGCTGACTGTGCCGATGACAAAAGCCGGGGCGCGATCCCTCAGTCTGACCTGCCACACAGCGCAGCAGCTCCCAGACTAAATCCTCTTTGCACCAGACCGCATCAGCAGGTGAAACACAGTACAACTCAAGCCGCCATCTCCCAGCGATGCAGCTTCTACCCTTGGCTAGTTGTTACAGCGTATTTCACCCTCAGAAACATACACTTTATTTCAAGTCTGCATTTTGTTTTCCTTTGATTGGATTTTATAAAATCTTTGAAAAAGAAATGGAAAATACCTGTCACCTGTTACGTACTTACAGTTAGTGGTGACTTATAGTTAGTGGTGACTTCTCCGTCTTCTCTTTGCTAAGCTCAACACTGACCTTCCTGAGATGCTGGGCTTGTGCTAAAAGCAGAGTCCCTACACCCACCTACACGTCTGTACATCCAAAGACCATGCCAGCCCTCTGGGGTATGCTGTGCATCAATATGCAGCTGGAAAGCCACCCTGTCCTCCAAAAGCCTTTCTCAGTGTCCGTTTCCCAGGGGCTGAAACCAAGCAGAGCCGACGTTCTCTGTGCCTCAACACGTGGTAACGCTGCACTGCGTTCGGCTGAGTCTGTTTCCTCTCATCTTCCTCACTCACTGCTACCTCTGCACCACCTGCAAGCTGTGAGCAATGATTGTATGCTTTCTCTCAGCGATGAAAATATTAAAAAACACAGGCTGTGAACAGTTTCCCAAAGAATCCCTCCAGAAATTCATCTGCATCATGGCAATTTCCTGAATACAAAAATATTTGTAGTTTTTAAATCACTCTTTGTAATATAATGCTATGTAACACCCTGAATATCTGCAATGCCCTCATCAACCAAACTTTTCATCTCATCAAAACCATAATTTGGCAAGATGTTGCCTGGTACTAACTCCATTATTCTCTTTTAGTACTCTATTAATTGAAGCTGACATCAGCTGTGCAATTAGTTTGTCTGGGCTCAGTATCAGGCCAATGAGCCTACAATCACCTGGGACATCTCACATGTATCCTTTAAAAAAACCCCAACCATACAGTATTTGCATCTTTCAGTCTTCTGGAGCACCTCAAATATTCAAAACCATAAAGAAAATCATAGTCAGAGTCCTCTTTGTCCACCTTCATGTTTGTTTTAGCTCCTCAAGTGAGTTGTCCAAATCTCACAATTTTGAAAACATCACGCTTTGGTAGCAGCTGCCTAATGCTTTTAGTAATAAGTCGATGTGCACTTAGGGATGAAAAGCTGGTGTGCCCAAGCAGTTATTGCTCCCGGCGGCCTGTGCTGTGGCTCTCCTGGCGATGCCAGTCTCTGAAAGAGGGACTCCTGATGCCGCTCTTGAACCACTGTGTCTTACAACCTGGGCTGGCATCAGCATCTCCTTACCATTTCTAAAATGCCGGCAATTCTGGTGCTGACTAACAAGCTCTTCAGTTGTCCCGACATTGGGAGGGAGTTGCGGCAGACAGCGGAGGTGGCAGTCTCACCTGAAGCCGCTGTTGAATGTGTGCTAACACCCAGAGTTACC
Organism: Ciconia boyciana; assembly: GCF_034638445.1. Taxonomy (NCBI): domain Eukaryota; kingdom Metazoa; phylum Chordata; class Aves; order Ciconiiformes; family Ciconiidae; genus Ciconia; species Ciconia boyciana. The sequence goes on from NC_132938.1 coordinate 27,632,432, forward strand.
GTGGAAATGGAAAATAGTTCTACCTGCTTACCATCGTCATCATATTGTTGTGACTGCATCATTTTACTCTTCACAAGTACCAGAACAGAAATACTCAATGACCAGTTCCATATTATTGTCAAAACCTACTATTTCCACCTGGTAATGGTCTGATATTGTTATTAGGACGCCATATTTTTCCTTTAATTTGCCAGGGGAAGAATGCCTCCTCGACAGCGGGCTCCAGGTTTAATTTTAATTATAAATTCCACTGATCATAACCTCTGCTTTTTACCCATCACCATCAACTTCCCCTCTACTCCATTTGTTATGTTTCTAATTGTTCTTTTGCTTTCCCTCTAAGCTGGTTGTTTTTGGAACCAGCATGAAACTTTACCTCCTAGATAGTTTTTTGGAGCCTTCAACAACATGCTTTTAATGTTTGCCAATTATCACGCATTGTTTTTTTCTTTTTTTTAACCTTTGGCTCTAACAATTGTTTCCAACTTTTTATGAAGGGCCAAGAACATCTCTATTATTGGTTTGGGCTGGGGTTTTGATCATTATAAATGTTATTGGGCCGCAATCACTTGTATTGGTATCCGTCAAAATGAAGACTCTCATTTATCCTCCCCCGAAACGCGGCCTGCAGCGTAACACGCTCCAGGGCTGTTCATATTGCCAAAGCACAGTACTATGAAGAGATACTTGGGCTTGCTGTAAATCAGACACATCTCCCACCACTCCCGCGGCATCAGACAGCCCTAGTGAGAAGGGACGGCTCACCCCCAGCTTGGCTGCATGCCTCCCTGCGGTGGCCTCAGCCCCCGTAAGCAGACAGTAAGAAATCTGGTTATTCTGTTCATTAATGAGATTTTGTGCTCTGTAGCCAACACCGGCTAGTATTACTCCTGCTGTTTTGCACAGCAGAAGACGAATCCCTTAGCACTTGGGACCATTTACTTCTGACTTGCCAGCAAGGAGGAGAACTGGGAAAGGTGTACATCTACATCCACCCTGCTCAGACCGGCAGCTGTTAGTTAAGACTGGCTCAGCATTGCAACGCGTCCTCCTTCGCTTGACCTTGAGCGATGCTTCACTCTGAGTTCATTGCAGGGCATTTCTAAATTGATGCTTGACTGTCAAAAAGATGTAACAAATGATAGGGAACCTGCTGACGAACTAGATGGCAGTGTGAATTTCTTATAATATTAACGGAGATGCCTTCTCTGCCTGAGATTTGGACAAGTGTGCAGTATAACATGGCTTGGATCATTTTAGCTCATACACTCATTTATTTCAATAGTCAGCTGAAAGCCAGTGAAAGCTGCATGGACGGGCTGTGAAGACAAGTTGTTGGGGTGTAGTGAGCTGGAAAAAGAGCGAGGGGCAAGGAGAGATGGGGGTTAGTAAAGAGGAACTGATCTCGGTGCTTAAGACCCTACAAATTTGGATGTTTGTAATTAGAGGGTAAAATAAAACCAGCACTCATTTTTAATGAGAGCAGTCAGCAGAAAGCAGAATAATCAACATTACACACAGAAGGGTGTTAAAGATTGCCTAAACTGACCTCTTGCGCCTGCCAAAAGCAGGGAAGGGAGAAAAAGAATAGTAAATATCCCGTTACTTTTAAAATCCCTCTCAGTTGTGTTTTCCAGGTGGAGTGGAAAACCATTTTACTTCTGTTAATCTGCATCTGAAAAGCCATTGTACTTCTTTTAATTTTCTTTTGCAAAAATATTTCCTCCAGAAGAAGAATGTGCCCCTTCCATATGCCCCTGGGACGTACACCTCTGCCTAAACAACAGTAGAAAAGAGACAAAACAAGGCAGCCGCGCATCTCTCATTTAAGTGATGCTGCCACATGCTCCTGTGGCTTTTATTTTCGTCTGTGCTCCCTCACTTTCCTTCTACTTAATAGAAGGCACCTCTTCTTGTCCTCCCTTTCAGCCGTGAAGTCTTCAGGACAGGGACCTCCCGTGTAAGCCCCTCTACACATTTATACTACTGATAACTAACAGGGAAACCAAGGGGCCCACTGGTGAGTGGGGACAGCAGTTTGGGTCACTAAAATGCCAAGTGCTGACCTGCAAAACGCAAACCGAAGTTGAGACTGAGGAGTTCAGCTTTGCTGGGCTGAACCGCAGCCCTCCACAAAACTCCCACCAGCTCTTGCTCCCCAAGGTAGGCAAAGGAACCTGCCCGCCCCCCAAATTCTCATGGGTTTTTACCCAGAAACATGGAGAAAAACAATTAATGAAGCCCTGGTCAGCTGCAGTTACGTGTTTCAGTAAGTTTTTGTACTCAGGCTGGTTTAGCAAACTAAGTTGGCACCCCCAAGCTGGCAGCAAAGCTGTGCTGCAAATTCAAAGGGGTTCTCGTGCCAAACACTGGGCGACCACGCTCGAGGCTCTCTCTTCCCAAAGTAACTTCACACTTTGAAGCTGAACAGCAGAACGAGGCCAGAGATGAGACCAAAACATCCAGAACATCAAGGGAAACCAAAGAAATGGTTAAATGTGAACATCAAGAAAAAGGACAAAAAAAAAAGGACATGAAAAAGTGTTCGTCACAACCCTTGATGGCTGCTTTATCTGTGCTGCGGCTGTGGTAGGCTCTTTGGAAATGCGATGCTCTGAAAGTATAAAGGAGACAGGATTTGTGGGGAAAAGTAATATCTTTTATTAGATCATACGATATAGTCAGGGAAGAGAGTCAAGCCTTGGGCACACAAAACCTCCTGGAAAACTTGTCTGACTTTTTCAATTACATTGATATTAACTCTACCTGCAAATCCCGCTTTGCTTTGGCTACTTCCAGCCACCATGAACGTCGTCTCTGTAGGTGATCACCTCTCTACATTTGAGGGGGTTTTTCACCCCCATTCTCCTGTGGTTTGCTGGAGTATTTTTTGCTGCTGGGCTAACAAGGTAAGAATAATTACTGTATTTATCACACACTGCTTCATCTTACTTAGTTATACCTTTTCACTACTTTCAGGCTGGTTTGCCTGAAACCAGGCAGCAGAGCTGGGAGCACCAGGAGGCAAACCCTCACTCGTAACTCCTGGCCTTTTCTTTAACCACCTGGAAATATTTTCTCCCTTTTAGACCGAAAGCTGTGAGAAAGTCCTGCTGACAATAGCGAAGGAGAACTGCTTAATATCCTCATATGTTAGAGGGTCTACATCCAGGTCTTACACGCAGTCTCACAAATAAATCTTTAATTTTACTATTGGGAATGTATCACAGCCCTAGTCATTTTTATACAGAGGAATGAGATTAGGAGACATTTTTCTCCTCATATAGATGGATTACTTTGCTCTGTTCTTGATGGTCTCAAAACCTTAAAAAGCCAATGACAAGTTTGCCAAACTCCTTCCAGGAATTTTCTAATCTTTAAGTATTTTTCAAAACAAGACAAAATAACACATTGAATGAATATGTTTCTCTTTTTTTCAGTTGGACTGAAAACTGAAAATGTTCAGTTAATGTTTTTGCCTAAAAAAAAAATTATTGGGGAAAACTGCACAAACTGCAAGATGTCACATTGCTCCAAAACCAAAGCACTGAAATAGGAATTTTTCTTCATATATTCCATAGCTGAAACAATTAAGATTTCACACAAATGTAAGTATTGTTTCAGTCAAATCAAATGGGTATTTTTTGAGAACACCCCCCCCCCCCAACAACCAAAACATATGCAATATTTCACCCATGTAATCGTTTTTCTCCAGTGGTGCTCTGCCAAAGGTGATGCTAGGCTATGGGGAAAAAGATCCTACGGGACTGGAGGGCTTCTACAGCAACAGGGCAGAGTCCTGAAAACAGAAAAATCTTATTTTCTATGTCCAAAAGCTACAGGAGGATATGCTTTGTGTAATATTTGTTAAAAAAAAAGTCATTGCCTTTACATCTGCTGAGAAAAAATTCTTTTTCCCGGTAGTCTCTTTGTGAGCCATGCAAATGGTGCTTTGCAGAGCTAGAGGCAGAGATGTACAGCGGTAACTATTTTTAGACCGCAAACTCTCATGGATTTTAAAAGGGCTTTTGCATATGGAAAGTAAAAAAAGAGAAATGCAAAGTATTTCAGGAAAAGGATAAAATGATTCATAGATGGCTACAGAGCCGAAGGGAGGGGTTGGTGCTTTTCTCTTCTGTTGACAGGGTTGCTAGTGGGAGCCCCAGCGCCCGCGGGGAGGGCACGCTGCTTGCCTCCCACTGCCCCACGGGGTCCCCTACGAGCATCACCAAGCAGCTCCAGTCCAGCTCCCTCAAGGATGAGAGGGAAAACCACTACGTCAAAAAACCTGCTCTTTCAGTGGCTTGATGGGACAGTATGGCAGCCTCCATGCTCATATAGCTGCCTCCACAGTCACTTTTCCCCTGCATTAATGGCCCTGCCTGGCCCGTCGGACACCCAGCGTGAGACGTATGAATAAGCAAGAAAGTTTGTGCTCCGAGGTGACTCTGATGTGATAGATGATGGCAAACAACACCGAAACCCTCTGCAGAGGGCTTTCTGGCTCCCTGCCAAGGCATGCAACGTCTTGATGGGCAAAAAAAAATGCTCAGAGAATGAGCGTTGCACCCGTTTACATACAGAGTTGGGCGTTTCAAGTCACAGAAAAATTTCTGCCAGCTTCTTTGGTAGCAGGAGCTCACTGGAGCAAAATCAGCACTGAAGACAAAAATAATTAGACATTGTCTTTAGTTGATCTTTGATTAACCTTGCTCAGTGGTGGCTGTGGGAGTGCCCGGGGAGCTCAGACCTCTGTCCTACCACGTAGCAAAATCAGAGAGCAACTTCTGTGGCTCTTAGTGCTTCCCCAAATACCTGGCTCACTTTAGACCTATCCGTATATGTCACCCAGACAGCAGCAGATGCACGTGATGATGATTTTATGTTGGCAGATGAAGTCATATGTCCTTGCACATTTATGTTTGTCTGCTTCCTTTGATATGCAGTTAACAAGGTGTTTCATTACTCCTGGGGGGTGAAAAATGACTACATTTATGTACGTTTATCTTTCTTTTTAAGGGAGATGAAAGGTAACTGTGGTGACCCAGGAAAATACTGGCTGCTTAGCCTGGCATTAATCCTAGCAAAATGCAGGCAATGCAATGGGATTCAATTGACTAAGAACTAAAGAATATGAATATAATTAACACCAGTCAAAACGGTCTTATGGAAAGTGGATCTTGTCAGACTAACCTGATTGTTAGTCCTTGTTGAGATTACAGGTTCACTTGAAAGAGTTGGGTTGAACAGATGTAATACACCTAGACTGCTGAAGGGCATTTAACTTACTACCATGAGTTATCCAATTGCAAGAGCAGCAATACACAACATCAGCAGACTATAGCATACGTGGATTAAGAACCTGCGACCGACATCTCAAGTATTTGTCATCGGGGGAATCATCATGAATAGAGGTGTTTCTAGCAGGGCTCGACAGGGACTGACAGCAGCCTCAATACCATTTGACATTTCTAACCAGAATCACGAAGTTAATTTAAAAAAAAAAAAAAAAAAATTCTGGATGATGCAGAAATTGGTGAACCAGCAAACAGCAGGAAAACAGAGCAGCCAAAGCAATCTGGATCACTTAGTACATGAGCACAGCCGAATACAAAGTATGTATGTCTAGGAAGAAATGCACACAGAATGAGAAGCTCAGCTCCATGACTGACGGCCAAATGACCAGGGCAAGCGCGGGTGGAACAAAGAGACTATTCACCTTCTCTCAGGCAGATAGGAACATATCACACGTATTTCCAGTGCCCAAATTTTAAAGAAATGAGCAGAGAGGTGAAAAGAGCTGCAAAGAAGGATTCAACTCATTTGGGGAGTTTTAAACAGCTTTGTTTGCTTAGTTTATCTAAGGTGGGAATTAAGTCAGCTTTCAATCTGTAAGTACCTTCATCTGGAAAAAGCACCCAGTCCTATACAGCACTTCATTTAGCAGATCAAAGCATAAAAGTCAATGGCTAGAAGCTGATTTCAGATAGTTGGGCAGGGCATAAGGCACACATTTTCACCAGTGTAATTAACCACTGGAGTCAAGTTCAGTGAACTTTGCATGGATCTACCCTAAGCACCTCAAACTTTAGCTAGCAAAGGTGCAGCTCCCTAGCATTTATAGATGTGTCAGAAGTGTGTTGTGTACTTATTTTCCTTGCTGAATTCCAGTTTGCTTTTAGTATTATTATTTGAGGTGCATTTTTGCCTGTGCTTAAAGTTTAGAGCATACAGGTCCCAGATACTTTGTTCTGACGTGATACCACTTTTCAAGTATGCCAGTGCACCTTAACAGTGAAAAGTCCCAAGTTTAAAGGGGCAAGAGAAGTTTTTCACAGAGGGGGTTTCTATTAGATGGGGTTTTTCTGTCTGCTGCTTCTCCCCCAGTGGCAGCTAGGTATTGCTGAACTGGAGAACTTGTTGCCAAGCTTTTTTTCAGGTATTATTTGAAGATGAATGGGAGGAAATGTATTTATGCTTCTCACTGAGCTAACAGCAATTTAAAAACACCGTTCAAGGTAAAAGCCAAATCTATTTTGGTTAAAAGTATGGACGTAACTTTGAATAGTTTCTTTAAGCAACCAAAAAAGGAGACCCAAAAGGGAATTAGGTTTATAAGCTGCAACATCACTTAAAGAACAATACAGATAATCCGGTATAAAAGCATGTGTTTGAAATTACCATGACAAATCACCTGATGTTTGGAATTTGGGATTACACAGTACATCCCATCCTGAACACAGCTCATTAGTCTAGGACTCATGATTAGTATGGATGAGTATCAGCAGATAATTTTCCAGTGGGCACAGCTATAGGAATTTTGGATGGAGACAAATTCCAGTGTTTGATTACTATGACTACAACCTCAAAAGACAACTAGAACTTAAACCAAACTATTACTCAAACTGTTTTTATCACTGACTGACAATATTATATGGCAGGGGATTATTTACCTGGAATGCTCTCCAATTTTCTACGAAGTTCCTCGTTTTCTTGTTGCAATGAAATTACCTCCTGCTCTAGCTCTTGACACCGAGGGCAGTAACCTTCTTCCTCTTCCTCTTCTTCCTCCTCTGGAAGTGTAGAAGATGATGGGTGACCATGAGATTCAGATGTTGCTGGAGATGTCCATCCACCTAAAGTGTGTACTGGAGAGGTTGAAAGTGGATCCACATCAGCCAAATGGCTAAAATCATTTACTGATGAGGTGTTCTGAGAAGGGAAGCTCCCAGAAAGCAAATAGTTCTGAAGGGAATCAGTAAAAACTCTCAGAAAGGCTGAGGTTTGTTGTTTCTTTTGCATATACTGCATCTCTATGTCTAAAATGTCTGATGTCTGACTATGGACCATTTTCCCAAGCTGACATTGCTCTTGTCTTTCACTATAATTTGGGTTTTCCTGCTTTATACAGGAAATCATGGACTGAGAGTGATTGTTGTCCAGTAGTTTTCCACCACAATTTAAGAGACTTAGAACCCGGCTGCATTGTTGGGCAAAGGCATCCAGAATCATTCGACTCTCTGAAACAAAAGAAAAGATGAATCACAGAAACCTAATGCAAAAGGTTATGCCAGTCAGTAGCAGCTAGATGAATGTACACAACCGTTTACAGTAGCATGCATTTTATTTCTGAACACATTAAAATTATGGCTTCTGCTTTAATACTTCTGCAACACTGTGATTTAAAACAATCCCGACTTTGCTTCTATTTTGAGACTGCCCTTGTGCCCTTGCTGTTAATCAGAAATGCATTGTGATGATAGTCACTGCTTACTGCCATCTTCTTTCAGAGGGATTAAGACAGGAAAAATGGGGAAGAAAACACAAATTCCATCCAATTTGCTACAAGTAAAAGTTCAAGTAAGTATTTCTCTGGAAGCCTATTTCAAGCTGCTGGCAGGCATTGCCTGCACATTTTTGCAGGACTTTCCACTACACCTTCTTCCTATGCCCTGCTCCTCTCCAACAAGGCTTTCAAGCGTTGTTTTTTCTCCCTCTCATCCTTACTGCACTTGCCTGACATTGGGCATGGGACACTTCACGTGACCCACCCCCAATTTTACGGACTTTGCTTCTGTTCCTTTTTCTTTAGGTTCCAGGAATATCCAAGAACAACTCAAGAGTGACAAGCACAAAACCCTCTCCTTACACCAAGGAAAGGCATCAAAGGTACAACGTGAAGCTCCTCTGGTCAGAGGAGGAATTTTTTCTGTCCTGCTGACCTCCTAAGAGTTTGTGGGTAGGCCAACATCACGCAGCGGAGAGCACTGCAGAGTTCTTTGAGCTGCTCTGGACATAATCAGAACACTCTATGTGGGGCTGTGCAGCAGTTTCTGCAGGCAGCTCCTTGGCTCTGGAAGCAGGAGAAGGATGCCACGCCGCACCTAGTCAGCCTTGCCTCTAATGACAGGAGGTGTCACATCTCAGGGAGCAATAGCAGCTACAACCTAAACCTCCATAGTAGGGTCATTCATTTCTGAGTGTCTATATATGTAGAGTCAAGCTGCTGTAACAGTTCTTGGACCCAGATGGAAAATGATCAAGACACTTGGCTCTGATTTATGGTATGACCTGTTAGGTTCCCTGATAAAAATAATGCTTTTTAAAAAAATTTTAGCTTCTTCATAGCTGAGTTCCTCTAGGTGCCTAAAAAGATGTAACTAACATTTTGCATGAGAGAGAAAAAAAAAGAGTGGTAGATTTAAGCGCTGCCAATTTTGGAGAGCTCTTCTCAGGCAGGCTTGACTTTTAGAAAGTGACAAACGCATTTACTTTCGAAAAGGCAACCTGCTACAGATGCATGAGACTAAGCACCCCAGACCTTCATCTATCTTAACTTCATCACTAGAGATGAAAACATAGCCTCATCACACTGATAATATATAAAGAACAGAAACGTTCAGAATTCAGTCCTTTAAGAGGTGGCACTTCTCACGGTACTTCTCCAAAATCCAGAAGACACACCTTCTGGTGGAAAATCTACTTCATACTGAGGTTAGTACAGCTGGCCTGAAGAATATTTGAAACAACGCTAATTTGCATTTTTACCATCCTCCAGATCTCTGCAAAGAGGGCAGGGCTGAAGCAGCATACAAATGCTTTCAGTCTCGAACACAGCCCGAGGAGACCTCCCCAGCACAAAACCCGAGGATGTGATCTCCCGAGGACTCAAACGTAAGAACAGGGACGTGAGGCAGACAGAATAAGCACAGGCGCAGAGCTGGGCTATGAGGCTGCCCAGGGCCAAGCAGAGAGAGCCCACCGGCACGTGAAGGATTGGGGTGGCCCTAAGACCACTTAAAGCATCCTCACCATCAGCCTCCTGTGCTAATGAGTCGTACCATACCCTTGTAGACGGGCTCAGACGAACCAGGGCAGATTTCTCCAACACATCTTTGATCCAAAACATTAAGCAACGCCCTCTGTCCACATTACAAACTCAAAAGGGCAGAAACGCACCAGCACTGCTGCCCCTTTTGCAAGTGGGTGCGGGTGCCAGGTGCTCTGTAGCCTCCATACCTGGTGTCCCTCCTTCCCTTTTACTGCATTAACCTACAGCCAGCTGTCTTTAACCCTTAAGATGCAAGTGCAAAATAACCCAGCACAACAGATGTAATGTTAATCAAAAGCACAGAACCCTGGTGACATTGCAGCTTTCTAGCTGGGACGTACCGATAAACCAAAGGAAAATCAAGAAACTCAAGCATCACTAACAGCCTTAAGTTGTGCTTTCTTTGCCTTATTTCTTTACTTCCCACATTTTCCCTTTAAAATTATTACAGGATGTTATTGATTGTAACTTTGCAATCCTACTACAGAGCAATTTTTCATTCATTTTAATCCCATAATCCGATTCCAGACCTGAAGTCATATTTACTGTTTGTATTTTAATCATTATGGTCCCTGCTGACAAAACAGTTACTCATTCTTTGCATATCCTTGTTGCAAGGGGACAAAATATGAATGAAACAACTGAGAAGGGATTAGATTAGTATAAGATATGTTATTCTAATATTATGGTTTCTCCTAAAATATGGCAAAAAGTAACCTGACATTTCAAATACCAGTTCTGAAGAATGCTATAATAAACACTAACATCAGTAAAGATAAAATTAATGATTAGTTTTGTTGTAAAATTGAATGCATTAGGCACATTTACTGTGATAATGGCTTAAAACGTAACTGAAATTTTATACAGAAATGACAGTATTGATTTACTCTTCAGTTCAGTATCAGATCTACTACAAAGACACAATAACAGCAACTATTGCTTTTTTTCTTAACTTTAACCCATACTCAAAGATATAAAAATGAAAGTCATGACAAGGCAGGGCTATTTTGAAATGCTAGCAGAAAGATTTGCAAATGCTTTTTTTGTGGGTACCGCTGGGCAGCAATAGCGAGGGATGCTCGCAGCACACGTTCTGGAAACATCTCTTTCTGTGCTGAAGCGGGTACCACTTTGAAGTGACTTCTACACCAGTAATGGTACATGTACCCACAGCCTGAACAACCCTAAAGAATGATAACTACAGTTATTTCTTGTGATGGAGAAAAAAATAAAAACAAATGCTTCCCATTTAGCATATATTGTAGAAATTGGGATTTCAGCTTTTATGGACTGACTGTAATTAGAAATGCAAGCGCTGTGCAATGTCTAATCACTAAGAAATGACAAAAAGTTGTTTTTATGTGATTACTACTGAATAATCACTGATCTGATTCTTAATTGATTTAATGTAATGGATGTATTTTCTAGGAAAGGAGGATTCTATTGAAATGACTCCACCAGACTAAACCAGGGTAAAGTCTTATTGTGATACTCCTTCCCCTTATTACGATGCTCACCAACCATGTAATTCTAATGTCTCAGACCCCACAGTCTTTAGGCTTACAGAACTTCTATCGACTTTAACTAGACTTTTGCCTGAAGGCAGACTTGCCAGATCAGGCCCATAAAGTGCTAAAAGAGCAGGATTAAATTGCTAAAAGTGTAAGTATTCCTAACTAGATTATTTGCGAGTGCAAGCAACCATAAGATAATATCATATGGCAAATCAGGTACTGACTCCTGGATATAGCATTCATCTTTACATCTTTTTCTCATTGATGCTGAACTATGGGGCTTCTTCGCTATCCAACTGCCAGACTAAAACCAGGGTTTTAGTAAGAGCAGACTTCTGAAACTCAACCTGATGACTTACACTGATGCATCAGAAAAGACGTCTGGAAAGATTGGCAGGTATAACATCAGCTTTTCCTACACCTGAGGATCTTTTCAATACTTAGACCAGACAGCTTTATTAATAAGGCATTGTGTTGGGTCTCAATGGCTCTGGATTCAGGTCATGGCTTTTCCACAGTTTCCTTTGTAACCTTGGGCAGCTGGTTTAAAAAGTCATCTTTGCAACTATTGAGCGGGTCTGAATACCACACGTTCTCCCCTGCAGGGAATGTATTCATTGGTATTTAATTTTCAGCCAGATTCGAAAGTCCAGGTTCCTTAGCAATTTCAATCATCTCACTCTTCACCTTGCAGTGTTTCAGTCCTCTCACCTGATGATTTGTATTTCTTGACTTGTTGGATTATTATCATATTATTATTACTTTAGATCCTGGGGCAGCAGCTCTGTACCCCCCAAAATGGCTTTGTCCATGTATACAGACTTTGTCATTATGTTTTTAGATATGAACACTGTTGTAAATATCTATGCTTGAGTCACAAAATCGAGAGCATTTGACACCTCCCATGACTAAGAGATGCTTTCTTGGGCATTTTGCATGAAGATCACCGAGACAGTCCAGTGGATGAAGGCTACAAGTGTTTGGCCATTTCAGTACTGAACTGATAGATCTACTTACAGATGAGGGTTCCCAACTTCTTGGTTAAGTCCAAAATTATGATCTTCACCTTCTCTGTTCACTTAAAAAACTTTTTTCTGTCCGGATGTGACAGAGCTTGATTAACTAGTTGTGTTAAACATGCCAGGTTGTTGGCACTGGAGTAACACCTCTACGACAGCTCTGCTCTTCTTTCTCTGCTTTCCAGGAAAGCCCATCTTAAATTTTAAGGCACACTGTAAGGTCTAAAACATGATTTCCTAAGGAAAAGGAGTTTCTTTGGTGGACTATGATACTATTTAATGTACATGCTACTAAAGACAAAGATGCACATTGTTTTCATACCAGGAAAATAATCTGAATAGACTAATAAAGAATTAATATTTTACAGGAGAAAATGGGTATCTGCTGGTGTTTTGAATACATCCATTTGTGTGACTTAGTCTGCAGCAGCAGTGGTCAGAGTAACCGCTGCTCATTAGAGGAGAGAGAAGGCTTGTGCTGCAGAGCAGCTCCACATTTCTTGTCGTAAGATGACATTTCTCATGCAGGATCTTTCCCTCCAAGGTGGGATCTCGAGCTAGATCTTTCCTCACCATGGCACAGGGTGGAGAAGACCTGCTTTTCCTCCTTCCCATAACCCCTCTTCCCACAATTCTTCTGGAGCCAGAGGTCAGGGTGTTCTCTTAAAGAGAGACTGAGGAAGAAACCATTCATTCTTGGCAAGAGCTCTAACCATAGGAAAAGCTTCAAAAACATGGAAGCATCCTTACTTGTGGCTGTGTTTGAGGTGCCCACTCTCAAAAGCAGACTTGGTGCTCTGAATCCCAAGGGGCCAGAAATGTCATGCCTGAAGATTACGAATCAACTGCATTAAGTGTTTAAGTTGCTAGTGCAGAGTTAGACATCCCAGGAATGGTGTTTTACTGGCCAGCTTGCTCACCGTTGCCTGCACAAGTGACGAGGTATCCGCAAAAACAGAGGACTCTGAAACTGAACTTATGACATGGGTGTCCCTACAAAACTGTGATCTACAGCTCTCCCCCTCTTCACTCAAGTAAGCACTTGTCAAGTGCTATGGCTAAGCTAAGTGGGAAAACTGTGCAAGTCATGGATGCCTTGCGGACAACAACCCAGCGTACCTGCAGCTGGATACCTGCTAAGGGAAGGATCCTTCCCCCCTACAACATCCACCACTTGGGAGATAAACCTGTGGCTAAGAGGTGTTCTGGAAAGGGCCCAGCCCGTCCCCCTTGCTTCTGTGGAGAACCCAGGAGCCGGGCAGGCACTGGGCAAAGTGCAGAGCAACCATGCATGCAGCACATGCAAATGCTCCCACTCCCCAGGGGCAAAACCCCAGCTCTGCTTCCCCAGTGGCAGCCTGAGCCATTAAATTGGCTCACACATTCGTTAAGAGGATTTCAGGGCTCTGGATGATGGTATGGAAGTCCTCCACATACATACAGCCTCGAGGTCCCAACTAGTTCACCCTCGACAGCTCCCTGCTCAGCTTAGCGGTGCTACGGCTCCTCCAACACAAGGCGCCTGGTGTTTCTCCATCACCAAGCAGGAAGGAGAGGTGCATAGCTCAGCAAAGCACCCGTACCTCAGGGATTACAATACCCAGGAGGTCTAAACCTTGCGCCTTGCTTTATCAGCCTCTGGTAATAACTTGTACAAAATCCCACTTCGGCACACTGTAGCAAGTTTTTGGTTTGTTTTCTCCTGTTCTGTTTTGCTTGGTACTTAAAAGTCTTAGCTGGGAGAAGGGTATGTTGGGACCCATATAGGAACCTAAAGTAAAAGTAAAGCCTGGATGTGCAGGTGAGAGGACAGGGACTTCACAGAACTTCAGTGCGCGAACAACAGTTCCTTAGCTATCTTTTTTAGCACAGGACCAAAATCAACGACAAACTTTGAAGCCTGCTCTAGCTCGTGGTTAGTACAGTCTACAGACACAGGAGAAAGTCCAAACTTCTGCTCATCAAAGCCCAGAGGGCTTTGCTATGAATGTGGCCTCGTGTATCATCTACCAGACAGGTAAGCATTTTCCATAGTGTAATCTGCTTCTGTAAGGAATGGTAGGTGTCACATTTATCGGCAGCGTTTTACTTGTGGGCTACAAAAAAATACTGAAATACCACCATTTGGGCATTTAAAATAAGAAGTCATTTCAAGAAAAAAGACAACATGACCTTCTGCCACGGATCACAGGACTACGCGTCAGAGCCGTGAATTTTCAGGCTGATCTATTCAAGTATTAAACTTTTTTGGTAAAGTACTTGAATTATTTGTAACTAGACATGATAGATTCATCCAGTAGACAACTGCTTCTGAGCAAAACCAGGCATTAGAACATAGCCATCTATCCTATTAACTAGCATATCTCCCTGTTTAGTAAGGAAATGTCATCACATTTGTTAAAAAGGCAAACAGCAACATACCAAAACAGGATCCAATTTTTCTAAATAAATAAATCAATGATGTGTCAAAAATTAACAGATGAGTTAATATACCCGATGTTATCAAAACCAGATGGTGCTTCATAATATTCATCCTGTTCAGTCAAACCCTGAATATATTCTGGACCATCAGTATATAAAATAGGATGCTGCTATTTGTGATGGCAAACAAAAGCAATCATGCCTGCCAAGCACATACTATAACAGGCAGCATTTCAGCTCTGCTAGACAGAAAGTAATTAGAATGCTTTTAATGTCCAAAAGAATGATGCTGATAGGCTGCCACAGATGTGTAGATTTATGAATATTTATATGGTGGTTTATAGCTGACACTTTTATCAGTTGAAGAAGATAAAATATCTGCCTGACTCAAAAGCTTGACAGTCAGGTTAATAAAATCTCATTAAAGAGAATGACCTATGCAATTATATAGGATTTATTGTAATTCATTTTTGATTGTACTCTGCTTAAAGATGCAATTTCCCATTTCCTGATGCCAAATTTAGGTTGCATATCAAGATCTACGTGGTTTTTAACTCCAAGCCATCACTAGAAGAAAGACAGGCGTTCAGCATCTCGGTATCTTACACCTTTAAAGGAAAAAAAACCGTAGAATAATCTGATCTCCTGTTCCTCGCTGCATCTTACGAAAACGGTGCAGGCAGGCGGCCGATCTATTTTCTTTCTGTTAAAATCACCATCTCTTTAACAGCCGCCTCTCCATTACCAGCAGCTCCCTCCGGCAGCCAGCCCCAGCCTGCCGCCCTCCCCGTCCGCGACCGCGGCGGAGCGGCCGGCCCGGGGCTGCCCCCGCCCCGCAGACGGCGGCAGCGCTCCCGCAGCTGCCAACGGCCGCCGGGCGCTCGCCCCGCCAACTCGCCAGCGGCTGTCGGCACAGCCCCGACGGCGCGGCCGCGACCCGCCCCCCCGCCGCCCGGGGGGTGATGCCGGCCGGGCAGCGGCCCCGGCCCCGGCCCCGACGGCGGCCCCGCCCGCCCCCGGGAACTTTAGCGATGCCCGGCCGACGGGCGGCCCCGGCCACCCCCCCACCCCCCGCGCCCAGCCCCGGGGCGCCCGGCGCCGCCAGCCCCGATGGGGGGGCCGAGCCCGCCGCCAGCCCCCCCGGGGAGGGGGGTGCGTGTGTGTGTGTGTGTGGGGAGCCCGCAGCCCCCATCCCGCTCCCGCCTGCCGCAAAGTGCCCCGCGAAGTTGCGCGGCAGAGGAGAGGAGTTGCGGGTACCTGCGCTCAGCTCCGCGCCGCCGCCCCCCGCCGCCGCCGGGCAGGGGCCGTAGCGGCCCGAGGAGCTCGGGGCCGGCGGCGGCGGGCGGGGGTGGCCTTGGGCAGCGCCGGGGGCGGCGGCGGGGCGGGCGGGCCCGTTGGGGAAGGGGCCGTGCGGCGCGTACGGCAGCAGCTCGGCGGCGGCGTGCGGGAAGGGCTGCCCCGCTCCGCGCCCGCGGGGCACCTCCACCATGGTGGGTCTCTCATAGCGCTTGGCCAGCGCCGCCCGCTTCCCGGGGAAGGTCTTCAGGACGCTGTAGGGGCCCCGCTGCTTGTAGATTTTGGGGGTGCTGGGCCCCTCCTCCGCCGGCTGCATCTCCTCCTCCATCCTCCGCCGCCTCCCCCGGCGCGGCGCGGCGCGGCCCCGCTCCGGGGCTGTGTCTGCCGCCGCCGCGGCTCGTCTCTGTGGCACGGCGGAGCCCCGGCGCGGCGGGGCGCCGGCCTGATTGACAGGCCGCCGCGCCAATGCCTGGAGGGAGACGGGCGGCGACCGGCAAGTGTTTAGGGTAATCTCTGCTAATGGCAGCGGGGCGGGGAGGCGGGCCCTGGCCGGGCCGCCGCCGCCCCCGGCACCCCCGCGGGGGCAGGTGAGCCGCCGGGCGCCGCCGCGGCAGGGGACGGGCGCCCGGGGAGCCCCCCTCGCCCCCCGCCCCGGCTCGGCTCGGCACGGCCCGCCGGGTACCGCCCCGCCCCGCCCCGCGCTGCGCGGAGCGCGGAGCCGCCGCAAAAACTTTGTGTCCCCTCCGCCGGGCGCGGAGCCCCGCCGCGGGTGCCCCGCCGGCCGCCCGGCCCTCCCCTCCCCTCCCCTCCCCGCACGGAGCGAGCCGCGGGCCCGCCTCCCCGGTTATTAGGGAAGAAATAAATAACGCCGTAAATAAAAGTATTTGGGAGTCCAGGACCTGTCAGAGTTGATTAGGGCACAGAGGACATTTTCTTTCTCATTATGCAAAAGCATTTCATGGCGAAATAAAAGAGGTTTCGCTGTAACTCATGCATGTCAGATTTCCAGGAATCCGGGAGATTAATCACATTTAACATTATTTGCGACGTCGTGTCCCCCCCGGCCCCCACCGCCCGCTCTTTGCAAACTGCCTAAATGAGGCGGAAACCTGGGGCGAAGCCCCGTCCTTGTCCCCTCCGCCTCCCTCTCCCCTCCGCCTCCCTCTCCCCTCCGCCTCCTTCTCCCCTCGCCTCCCTCTCCCCTCTGCCTCCCTCTCCCCTCCGCATCCCTCTCCCCTCCGCCTCCCTCTCCCCTCCGCCTCCTGCCCAGACCCTTTCAGGGACAGTTAAGAAATAATGAAACGCTGGTGAAAGACAGGAAGAGAATGAGATGCCATCGAGAGACGTTTCTGAGAAATGGTGGAGATCTGGGTGAGATGGGAGACAGCTGAAACTGAATGATATGTTGAAGAAAAATAAACGATAACAAACCGCTTGCTCGCTCTCCCCATTCTTTTCTGCGAGGCAATTTTATATTTTGCATTAATTTTGCTTCTTCTGTCCCACTTCTCTCCTGCTTCTGCTGCTATAATTTATCAGGATTACAATAAGCCCTCTGGCTTTTGGAAGTAAAATTACAGAACACCTTAGTTATATTTAAGCGGTGGGAAATAATTCCTCTGTCATCACGTGGAGTTTCGGCTACTTATTGTGGTCATCGCTCTCCCGTTTCAGTTTTATTTATTTAGTCGGAGTTGGGCTCGCTGGAAATGAAAAGCGAGCCTTCTCTGCTGATATAATTAACTCCCATGGTCTTCGGCCCTTCTCCTGCAGAAAAGTCAAGCTAACTTCTACAAGCTGGGCATTTCTTTCATGCAGGGCATAGAAGGAGCTGGGCTGTTTCTGGTTTTGATTTTTTTGACAAGTAGAATAAATCGATTCTTTGTAGCAGGCAAAAGCCTCTAAGTAAAGGCTAGTGTAATAGAAATCACTATTTTACTTAAGCAAAATCAATCATAAGTCTTTTTGTTTTCTGACTGACTCTTTGATTGCCTGTGCTTAAAAAAAAATTGTACTGTAACGCAAAAGAGAGAACGAAAATAAGTGTGAGGGAAACTCTGCTTCCACTCAGAAACAAAGTGTGTCCTCCACCTTGTCTCATCTGACTGGCCTCTGCCACAGCTGTGGCCAGCAGCTGTCTGAGGTCAGTATGGTAATAAAATTGTATAAAGTTAGTATTAGGCTCTTAATATTTAGATTCAAATAAGCAGCCAAAAATTACCTGCTCAGGTGTCAACTACATTCCTAGGAGCTCACTACTCTTTGGCGTTGACGCCTACCCCTCTGCTCCGGGTGGAGGAAACAACCCTTGCCTACCTCGAGCCTTGTACAAACCAAGAAAACTGGGGCTGGCACGTCATGTCCTCCAAGCTGCCTCCTTTATCTGGGGTCCCTGCAGCTCATCAGGCAGATGCTGGGTCTCTATGGACATGAAGAGAAAAGCAGATCTGGGGTTAACAGAATCCAAAGCCACTGAAATGAGGTGGGGACCTCAGCCAGGAGGAAAATGGAATACATACTTTATGCACTGGATTTCTTTCTGCTGAGGTTTTTGACAGTGCCCATCACTGGACTACTAAAATGCCCCTTCAGTTGCCTTCAGGGAGTCTTGGCTTTTCCTCTGCTCTGCTCTCCATGATTCTTCTGGGTATGTAGACCTAAAAAATGTGCTGGGTTTTTTTCCCCCCACTTTCCTTCTATGAGTCTTTCCCTGAGTTTCAGACAAGGAACACTGGTGCCGTGGCCCAAAGGCTGTGTGTTGTGCCTAACTTGAGGGGCTCCTGCAGCCCAATCCCAGTCCTGTGGAGCAAAAGTGTTTAACCCCGGTGGTCGCACCTTTGGCCTTGGAGGATGCCCCCATTTAGGGGAGCACCATGTTACTCATAAGCTGTGTACAGGTATGCGGTTGTTCTTGCAGGTGGACTGACGTGGCTTTGCAGCTGAGGAGCCAGCAATAGACTGTCAAAGAGGCAGGCTGGGTGAAGTGATGGTCTCAAAGTATGGGGAGATGCCACTGTACCTGCTGGAGCGGTTGTGGGCTGCCCCCTTCCACGGCCGCTCCCTGCAGCACGTCCTACAGCACCCCAGTGGTCTTGTGAGTAACACCATGTAGTCATTAAATTATTATTAACCAAACATTTATCTCTGAATTAGTCCCATTTTGGTTGCACACTGGATTAAAACAGTTAACACATAGCCCTTGCCTTGACCAAGTAAAAAAAAAAAGCCTTAGCTGATACCAGCAGCTCATTTCAAGAAAGCCAAACACCTTCATTTCCCTTAGACTGTGCCACCACTTGGGATTTGACCCTGAAGCGAAGGTTGCGTCTTTCCCTACCTGTTTACTGATGCAAGTTTCCACTGTTTTACTGATGCTAAGAGCGGGAGATCTGTAACAGGATTATTTCAGAGCACTCTGAGTGGAAAAAGGATGGGAAATAACTGACCCTTGGAAAAAAACCTAATCAAAACAAAGACAAAGGGCACAACGAAAAATAAGAAACCCAACATTGCTGCAGCGTATACTCCTCTGCTCCTAGAAATCACCGCAAAGAGAATATTTGTCAGTATATAGAAAAATACCCAATCTAGACACAGGCTATCAATCACTGAACATGCCTGTGTTGAAGGTACCGTGAGGTACTCAAAGAATAAAAGTGTGATTCATCTCTATCTTCCGAGCAGGGGCTAAATCTTGCTCCACTTATTCATGGGAGCGGTGCTCCTGTGAGAACTAAAGCATGCAGGATTTGGCCATGAACTGCCAATATTGCGCTGCACATTTGGAGTGCATGATGAGAGCTAAGATTGGCAACTCTCCCCTGTAATCTAAACCACTCTGCAAGCAGGCTAGCCATAATTTGCTGCCCTAAACATTTAACCCCAGCTAGTTAATTTAAGCTTAGCTCCGTTGCTCATGTTTATGGATAAAGAAACAAAAGGGAGAGCATCAAAAGGAAAAGATGACTGTGGAATTCAATATTTCAGCAGCTGTTGATAGGTAAATGTTATTGAAGTGTGGCATTCAAAACCAAAGGCCTGCATTTATGATAATGAGCCTAACAAGGAAATGAGATTGACACAGCAATTCTCTGTTTTTGTTGTCCCCTGAGGTTAGAGATTATGCAGTGCTGTCGCGGAAGGAGTGAGCGTGCACTTCACTCGTAAGAGAGAAGTAAAAATATAGTTTATTGATACAGAATAGGGAGTTAACAAAGTTCAATGCGACAGTGTTTTAACAAGATTCGATGGCGAGGCACACTTGATTATTTACTGCATAGAGGACAGGGTCAGACAAAACTGTCAGGGAGACCCTCCCGTTGAGTCATGAGGTTCGGAAGGATCCCCTTGCTTTCTAAACTCCTTCTCAGAGAGGAGTCTAGGTGCGGCTAGATCCAGTCCTAGTCCCAGACTTGGTCAACGGTTTATATCTAAAGGATTATATATGCGCAATCAATCCTTTATATCACTTAGCTAAGATTTCAAAGTTTAGCATGCTATTAGTCACTTACCGAGGATCTGTTGCGGCAAGGAATCTCTCAACCTCGAGGAGTAACCTTGAGAGGCGTCCCTGCTCAAGGGGAGATCCTGGCGTGCAGCCCGCTGCCGTGCAGGAGAGCTCAAAGGGCTCTTGGGCTGCTCACTATTTATGGGGATAAGATGATTGACCCATAGTCATATTTACATGCCGACCACAGGTTTTAATTTCTTCGGTGGGCGCGTTGCACAATAGCCCTAGGCTATTGTGTTGTTATCTGTCTCCTGAATTCACTTTGAGCTGATGCAGCCATCGTGACCAGATGCATCCATTACAATCACCGCTGGTGGTTATCACCTAAGCAGGGTTACAGGAGATAAAGGTCGGGGCAGGGGAAGCACACCGTCACACTCCACCCCGTGACTATAGTCAATTCATCTTATTCTCACAGAGTGGTGAGTACGGTCACCTCTTGCCTCTGTGCCATAAATAGTATATTGATAATTTATGCACTTATAGATCCACAGTAAGTAGACAGTGAAGCACTGCTATTTGTTATGCGTTAATTTGTATGTTTTGGGTGGTTGAAGTTGGGTTATTTGTTTTATCATGTGCCAAACCTTTATATACAATATAATTATAAGCAATAGACACACTAATGTTAGAGTTAGTAAAATAACAACTGGGTGAAGCATAAGATTAAACACTCCCCGTTGCTGTCGGTGACCATCCAAGAAGAGTCTCCCACCAATGGTGTTCTCCATCCTTCTTTACTCTTTCCAAGACATGGTGTATCTCTTCTGCATCATGATGAACGGTGATCAGAGTTTTGTGTCCATTGTTTCGTATGCGTTCTAGCAGTTGACACAGGTCATCGTGTTGTAGTAGTTTCTTCACCAATGTAAGATTCATTCCGATGGGGGTAGGCAATAAATCTCGACTCAATGTATAGTTAGATTGTAACAATTGATAAGACGTAACAGGAGCTGAATAATTGAAGTCACATCCCACAATTTTAGTAAAGTTACAAACACAAATATTTGAGCGATTGCTTGTATCTACAGTAACGTTATCTACAAATATAACATCACAAAGGGTTCTCATACAAACACATCCTTTTCCAGTATACACAAGTACAGTTTCAGGGGCTTCATCAGGTCGTATTTCAAAATGACAAACATTTTGTTCAGTGTCAAGACAAATGTCTTGGGCTTTGAGGGTGTTACTCTCACAAATAAATCCTTGTTGTTCCCGTACAACGCATGCATTAACATCAACAGTTTGCCATTTGTTTCCATTTTGGTGGGCCCATACTCTATGTTCTAATGGATAGAGTACAGTTCCATTGTGATTCAATCCCAGCGCAATGATTGGGTATATGGTGTATACCGAAGCATTGTGAATTGTTAAGACAAAAGCTGTGGCCTTATTGCTAATGGGGTCATAAGTGAAATTGACTAAATACCACCAGGACTGGAATTCTTTCTCAAATTTAGTTGCATTATCCCAAATTACCTTTCGAATTTCAGTGGGTAAGGTACCCCCTTCACCTTCTCTTATAATTGCTGCTACCATAGATTGCATCCACAGTTGAGCTTGGATACAACTAAGAGCTAGAGAAATATTGGTTTGGGCTACACCAAGTGCATCCACGATCAGTTGGTGGTCCCTTTCATTAATTCTTTTCCACTGAGGTAATATATCAGATAAGAGCCATTGGTTAGTTCCCAATGCTAATAGAGAAGACCGTAATGGGTGTTCTAATTTGTTCAAATCACTTGTTGTTGTGCTCAGTTTGTTTACGAGTACTTCGGCATCGATACTATTTAAGACTCCCAATCCTGTCCCTATGATACCGGTCACATCTCTCCTTGTTCGTCTTGGAGAGGTGAGGGTTCGCCCATGTAACCATGCTAACCATCCTGCATAGGACGTACCTAGGAATGGTGAACAGGTCGGTTTGATTGCAGACATATTAATTTGCATCAGTAGTTCTACTCGTTTAAGAGACCATGATGGATTAAATAACACTTGTTGTTGGCCTGTATTTTTGATCACATATGGTCCAACTTCAGAAACCTGTGGGGATAGAATTGTCTCATCCTTTACAGTCAGGGCGGATGTTGTGCTAGGCTTAATAATGTCTATTTTAAATTTAAAGGATAATCCCACACGACGGTGAGCCCAGAGGCAGACTACAAAAACAGGTCGTACTAAGGTAAAATTGTACCAACAGTCCAGTTTTTCAAAGGCGCAAAGTTTCGTATCTTTGGCTATTGGTTTTGATGTAATGTTGTACACAGAAATCTGAGATGCCTTCTCATGGGTAGACCCATTGATCATCCGGCATCCTATTTTAATTTCTTTCCCTGCTGTTCCTCGGAGCCGGGGAACTTTATCATCAGCTTCATCTTTATCCCAGCTCCATTCATTTTCTAAGTATGTTTCAGTTCCGTGCATGACCACGGTGGAAAGCTTTAAATCCCCCTTACTAGAGTGTATTCCCATACTTCCAGTGTACTTAACACGAGCTTGGGACCATGGCCATTCTAGGGTTCTTTGACCACAGGCTAAGAAGAGCAGCATTGTTAGGGTTTGGAATAGTAACATGAACACAGCATTTCCATCTGCCATCTTGTGGGGTGCTGTAAGAGAAAATAGAGACTTGTTTCGGTGGGGAGAGTCCGAACAGGTTACCCCATTAAGAAGAAGGAAAAATCCATCGTGAACTAATTCTGTGTTTTGCACCACTGCTATCAGTAGCTTCCCAGGCAAGTGGGCCACGAGGTTTAGTTAAAGTCATAGGGACAGTACCGATAGATGGTAAATTAACCATCACAGGCTGTCCTGGCTGTAATGTCATTGGATATTCTCTTTTCCTAGTAGGTGGAGCGCTAAGCTCAGTTTTTGCAAAGAATGCTCGGCTTACAGGGCTTCCAGTAGGCCCATACCGGTTGTTTAATTGATGGAGTACTTTGGGAAGTCTCATATCCCATTGAGCTTCCTGTGGTTTGAGACTCCTTTTCAACAAGCCATTAGCTCTTTCTACCATCCCATTTGATTGAGGGTAGTATGGGGTGTGGAAAACCCATCTAATTCCCTCTTGTTTTGCCCAATCTTGCACTTCCTTACAAGAAAAGTGTGAGCCATTATCACTCTGGATAACATCAGGAGTAGGTAGATTTGAGAACCAAAATGGTAGCCCTCGCACTGTATTTCGCCCATCGGCTTTCCGACATTTAGTCGCCATAAGCAAGCCGGAGACTACTTCCACTCCTGTAAGGATGTATCGATATCCTGCAGAGGATTTGAATGGTCCGATATAATCAATTTGCCATGTAGACCATAAAGTTTTCCCTTCATTGATATGTAAAGGTGGTGCTTTAGCAGGATGATCTGCTTGTAATTTCAGTCTACACTGAGGACATTCTGTAAGAATAGTTTCACAAGTTTTTCTATTTATAGGCCAGCCTTTACTCTGTGCAGCAAAGTAAAGTGCTTCTTTACCTGTGTGGCCTAGGTTTTGATGTAACCATTCTCCCAGTCGATACCACTCAGGATTTAAGGTGATTTTCCTAATTTTAGTTAGCTCATCTACCTTTTGATTCCACTTTGTGGCTGGTTGATTATCTTTAGCATGAGCTTTTACCCATCCCATCTTGAAAGGTGTTTTCCTGGCTATATCTAGTAATAATTGCCAATCTTTGTTTCTCCAAACTGGGGATCTATTTACTTCCCAATTCAAGGTTTCCCATTGACAGAGCCACTGTGTGGCACCGGCCCACACAGCATAGGAGTCTACATATATGATTTTTGCTCCATTCTGTGCTGCCAAAACAACTGCTCTTATTTCTCCTACTTGTGCACTGCCTTCACCTTCTTCTACTACTTGTTTGCCGGTGGTAATGTCTAATGCAACAGCCTTATATTGCCATTTACCATTTACCCTTTTTGCTGAAGCATCTGTAAACCAAATGTTTTCTGTTGGTGTACCCTCAGTGAGGGGTGGTGCCACCAGAATGGGTGAAGGTTTAAAAGATTGTTGTAATGCTAAAGGGTCTGTGTTTATGGGCATCTGCAATTTGGAAAGCTTAGTGTGTCCTTCAGTTAGTTGCATATTTTCTGCAACTCCTGTTAGGTAGGCATACCATTTTCGGACAGTGGGTTTTTGTGCAACTCCTTCTGGGGGAGCAGTCCCCTTTAGGATTGCTTCTAGTAAATTAAATGGTCCTCTAGTTTGCACAGGTTGTCCCTGATGTATTTTCTCAACTTGTTTAACTGCTCGGACTAAAGATAAAAGTCCCTTTTCCCATTCAGAGTATCGTTGTTCTGTTTCTTTAAATGCGGTTGAGCTAAACAATAAAGGTCTTTTTGGCCCATTGGGGACAGTTTGGAACAGGTTACAGTAAGCAGCATGTTCGGCGAAATCCCATTTGGGTATAATAGGGTCGCGGGGTGTACTGGTCCCAGTGACTGATATGTTTTTAACTCTTCAGTTAGAGTTTTGACTGCCTCTTTATGTTCTAATTTCCACTCCCAGGGTTTGCCTTTCCGTAAGAGTGAGTATAAGGGACGGGAAATGATAGAAAATCCAGGCACATGTTTCCTCCAATATCCTAAAGTTCCCATTAATTGTTGTAACTCCTTCCTTGATTGGGGCATTTGCAGCTCTTCCATTTTTCTTAAGGTATCTGGAGGAATCACTGCACTGCCTGCTATCCACCAAGTACCTAAAAATTTTACTTCTTTGCTTGGTCCCTGACATTTTCCAGGTGGAATCTCAATTTCTGCTTTATTTAGTGCTTGCCATACTGCTGCTGCCGCTTCTCCAACTTTTTCAGGGGAAGTTCCTCCAATCAGAATATCATCTATATATTGGTACAGTTTCACTTCTTAGGGGAGTGAGACTGTCTGTAAAAGTTCAGCAAGCGCAGCATGAGCAATCGTGGGTGAATGTTTATACCCCTGTGGGAGTCTGTTAAAGGTGTATTGTATTCCCTCCCAAGTGAAAGCAAACTTCTCTTTATCCTCCTCCTTTAAGGGAACCATAAAGAACATATCTTTTACATCTAGGGCTGCCATCCATGGGTGTGCAGCTGCTTGCAAAGTAGCTGTTAAGTTGGCAATGTTTGGCACAGCTGCTGTGAGCGGGGCTGTATTGGCGTTCAGGCGCCGATAATCGACTGTTAAACGCCACCTCCCGTCTGGTTTCCGGACGGGCCAGACAGGTGAGTTATATGGGGAGTGCGTTCTGGAGATAATTTGTCGTTTCTCCAAATCAGCTATGACTTCAGAAATTCCATTTCGTGCCGCAGCAGAAATGGGATATTGCGGTACGTTAGTGATTTTTGACTCTGGGAGCGCAGGGGCTGCGCGCAGTGCCCGCACTGCAGCCTCCCGGCTTCTGCTGGGGTCGGGATCGATGTTCGAGCCGAAGGACCACGCGCTGCCGTTCGGCAGGCGCCAGGTTCGTCCGTTTAAAACATCGAAACCTAAAATATTTTCATGGTGAGCTTTAATTGCAAAGCGAGTACTCGACATGCGCTTCTCGCCCGGGAGCCATAAATTGACCTTGGCAGTTTGGCACTGAACACTCGCTCCGTTCACGCCGGTAATTTTAACTCTTTGCCGTCTGGGTTGTACACCCAGCTTCTCGGCGTCTTGTTGTGTTAATAGTGAAATTTGTGCTCCCGTATCTATTAAAAACTTTACCAATTGTCTTTGAGGACCAACTGGAATTAAAATGTATGGGCCGTTATCACTTATCCACTGATAAGCCTCCACTTTCCGGACAGGCAGGCCCAATTGCCTTCCGGACACTACTCGTTTTTTGACTTCATGCCCTGCAATTCCTCCCTAAGGGGGAGGAAGGGGTTGTCTCCCCTTCTGGGGTGTGGCGCAGGAGGAGTTGAGATACGCTCCTTCCTTTCACCGTTATCTCGTTTTTGGAAATGCTTCAATTAGACTCAAAATTATGCCAGTAGGTTGACCTTGAATCGCAGCTCTGGGAATGCCTAAAGCTAATGCATTCCTCCACAACTCATTCCTCTGTTCTCGAGATTCCGTTTGGGGTTTTTAAATTTGTTTCCCTTCGATCTAGTTTCTGTTCCCGTTTTATGGGTCTTACTTTGTGATCTCCTCCCCGGGGCTTCAGGTTTTGTTTTTCAGCTGGTGCATCGTCCCAGCCCATCTCACGGCCAGTTAACAATGCCGTGCATCAGTTCTGCCCAGGTAGGGAGCTGCTTGTGGGCATTTTGAGCGTTATCACCTAGTCCCTCATTGTGCTCTGTGTCTTTCTTGGATCTCATCTCGTTTTGCAACTAAATGGGATTTAAGAATTGCCGGGGCTCCTCTAATCAGTGGTTTTAACATTGCAAAATCTACTGTAGCAGACAGTGGGACATCATGGGACCCTCGTTTGTGCATGGCTTGTATACAGGCGGCTTTTTGTGATGGCTGTAGAGAGCTCACTTAAAGATTTAATGGGAATTATGGAGGGTTCACCTCGCTCCATGCTGTCTATTCCTCCAGCCCAATAAGCTACTCGGCTGGTGATAGAATGAGGTGTATTTGTCGGGTCAGGTCCTAAATTTAAGAAAACTCCCGGACCCCAATAGCCACTTGCTTCATCCTCAGTCAACATTATTCGGTCACCGCCACTGAGGCATACTCGCCACAAGTATTCCGTTTCAGTTTCACCTGGTTTTCTGCTATATCTCTCTTGCAAATTTGTCAATTGCAACGGATCCCAGGGGATGGTTCGCGTAGTATGTCGCGGATGACCACCCCGAGGACCCACAGTTCTTTCTGTTTTAACAATGGGTCTGGCTTCATACTCAGGAGGATTTGTGGGGAACAAAGGGTCGTCGTCTTCTGGCTCGCTATCATCGGGGATCACCCCAGATGTCTCCATCCCAATCTTCAGGGGATACTATTAGTTTCCTAATCTGTACAATGTCGGGGCGGGGAGCCTGTATAAGCATCATCTCGACCTTTTCTCCCAACTTTGTCTTTTTCCTTTTCCTCCTGTAACTGTTTCTGCAGTTGTTCAATTTTAAAAGATAGTAACAACTCAGTTGCCTTTCTACCTTCTATTTCCTTCTCTAGGTCCTGCTCCTTTTTATTTCTGTTGTCTCTTTCCTGATGTGCAGCTTCTAAACAGGCACCTAGCATCTTGCAGATAATTCCTTTCCTTTTTCCATCTTTCGTGTGGCCTCTAGTTACTTTTAGGTGTTCTTCAATGGCTTCCCAATTATGCCAATTGTCACGAGTCCATTCTGCTGAGAATTTGGGACTTGGATTCACTCCATGCCTCCGTAAATAATCAGTGATACTACTTGCCATCCTGTCGACTACGCCAATTTGTCGCGGAAGGAGTGAGCGTGCACTTCACTCGTAAGAGAGAAGTAAAAATATAGTTTATTGATACAGAATAGGGAGTTAACAAAGTTCAATGCGACAGTGTTTTAACAAGATTCGATGGCGAGGCACACTTGATTATTTACTGCATAGAGGACAGGGTCAGACAAAACTGTCAGAGACCCTCCCGTTGAGTCATGAGGTTCGGAAGGATCCCCTTGCTTTCCTAAACTCCTTCTCAGAGAGGAGTCTAGGTGCGGCTAGATCCAGTCCTAGTCCCAGACTTGGTCAACGGTTTATATCTAAAGGATTATATATGCGCAATCAATCCTTTATATCACTTAGCTAAGATTTCAAAGTTTAGCATGCTATTAGTCACTTACCGAGGATCTGTTGCGGCAAGGAATCTCTCAACCTCGAGGAGTAACCTTGAGAGGCGTCCCTGCTCAAGGGGAGATCCTGGCGTGCAGCCCGCTGCCGTGCAGGAGAGCTCAAAGGGCTCTTGGGCTGCTCACTATTTATGGGGATAAGATGATTGACCCATAGTCATATTTACATGCCGACCACAGGTTTTAATTTCTTCGGTGGGCGCGTTGCACAATAGCCCTAGGCTATTGTGTTGTTATCTGTCTCCTGAATTCACTTTGAGCTGATGCAGCCATCGTGACCAGATGCATCCATTACAATCACCGCTGGTGGTTATCACCTAAGCAGGGTTACAGGAGATAAAGGTCGGGGGCAGGGGAAGCACACCGTCACAAGTGCATGGTGCTGTTTTTAGCCTCTTTGGTGATTCCAACTGCGAGAGACAACGCTGTGCATATTTGTCAAGGTTGCACTTTAATCAGGTGACTCAGGAGCTTTTTGAGGGAGAACATGAACTGCTGGTCTCACTTAAACCTTAATCCACATCCTATGTCAGAGATCCATCAGCCAAGCGATGCGGCTTTTAGTCCCTGCTTTTCCCTTATGCTTACTCAGTGCTCTGTGAAAATGCTTTGAAATAATTGAAATGTATCTATCACGGTTACATTGTATTTTGAGAATTACTGGAATGTTTCTCAGTGACATTAATTGGTTTTAAAATATTTTTGTCTTTCTAATTAGTGCAAGATTGATGAGCAGTGGAAAGGGCATTTTTATACAGGCAGACACATATTTCCACGCTATATTTGTGTCTTAATAAAATGGTAGCTAACTGGATTCCTGTGCTGAGTAAACACTGGCAAGAAAGAAAATATCCTATAACTTCAGAAGGAGGAAATATCCTAAGTTTTAAATCGGATCACATTGTGTAAAAAAAAGAAAAAAAGAACTGGTCTCCCTGAGGGCTGGAAAATGGATAAATGAATTATTTAAATATAGTTAAAGGACACACAGGAAAAAGTAATGGCTTTGATACCCAATGTAGGGAAAATTATTAATATTTTAAGGAATCGATTGTGGTCACATGGAAAAGCTTGTTTTAATTAAAGATAGCTTACATAAAGCAGTTTTAAGAAGGGAGAAATAGTATAGGGTACTTGTTGCTGAGAACTTTTGAGAAATATGTCATGGATAAAACAGATGACATAACATATTCCAAACTTTTGTCTGCCCTAAAAAAGCTTCACTGTCTGTATTGGAGTGATTTGGAATAGCTTCACCTCCCTGGAACATTAGCTCTTGCCCTAGCCCTTGCCCAAGCTTGGTGCTCTTGTCTTGGCCAGCACCATGTAACGTAGAGTTGCTCTATAACATTTAATTGCTCTTTGCAATGTTTAGATCTCGTTTTGGGGCACTTAGCATTTTGAGAGCAGCACCTCAAACGGTCTGCTGGCTGCATGCTGGAAGGGAGGCCTGGTGCTCCACAGGTTGGGATCCAGCTGCTTTGCCAAACCTGTGCAGCTCTCACCACTTCTGCTGTTCCTTGCCCTTCACATACTTTCCAGCCTCAGTTATCCAGGCTTGCAAAAAGGTGGTTCTTGCAGGGCAGGAGGAGTCACACTGAGCTAGAACTCAATTAGAGTAGAAAAAGTTGGTTTCCTGAAGTAGAGGCGTTATTAATATTTTGCATCGAAGTGTTATGTTTGGGCCCAGCACCTATACAGCTTGGCGGCTGTTCAGAAATACTGTCAAATTTTGTCAAGCAAGCTGCGCGTACCAGTTGCAGTTAAAACACAGATGGGATGAACAGGGGAAAACAGCTGGAAGCAGAATGTTCCTTAAACTCATCTAGATGGGGAACCTGACGGCGGTTCAAGCACAACAGGATACACATGATCAGCCATGCGGCGTCTACCAAGCAGAGAGTCAACTAGGCTTAATTTGATGAAAAACACAGGCCTGACAGATGCCTTGGAGATACCGCCAGTGCTGGAAGCATGGGAATGACACCTGATTCTTTGCTGAAGTTAGGCTTCACCCCAGATTAGATGCCTTTCCTAGCTTTAAAGAGGGCCTATTAGGAATTGAAGGGTGTAATATCTTCCCTGCGTTTGCCTTCATCACTCTTCCATTCTCAAGCAGCCCCTAAACCTTACATTAAATCGTGACAACTTAATAGCTTATTCTTGAATGCAGAGTTCAAGGACTTCCTCTACATTAGTAATCTTGTAGAAGTAACACTGGTAATCCTGTGGGAGACCCAAAAAAGCTGTCCTTGGGGGCAAAATAATTACTTACAGTCCAGAAAAGAGGAAAGCAATGGGCAAAACATGGAACCTCCTGACACCTCGGTTGCACACCTGGTGGTGCAACCCAAAATGACTCAGTTGGGAGAGTTGCTAAAATCTTTGGAACACAAACTGAACTGAATGCCACATTAAAAGAAATGGAAAAAAAAAAAAGACAACAGTACGTAAAGGCAAAATTGTGTGGGAGCAGGGCCAGGAGACTGCTGTGGTTTCAAGTGAGAGGAAATTCCATCACCCTGCAAGTCTTTGTGCCTGGCAACATGTCCATCACGAGCTGCATCTGCCTAGAAAAAAAATAAATAGTGAAACCGTGTTTGCTCAATGGTAAATGCACAGACGATGTGTTTGCAGAGGCTGAAATTCACCTGATGCACCACCCACCTCTGGCTCTCTGCACACAGATGAGTTGCACCCAAAAGACATCCAGAGGTGACCTCAGAACAGCACTTCAAATAAGTGACATTCTATAAAAATGTATGCTTTTCCTTGTTTAAATGCAAAGGATGTGAAAAAAAATTGATGATATGTGTGTGGTTGTCTCAGATAATAATATGATAATATCCTGAGCATCTATCAGCTTTGCTTTTGTGATTACTGTATCACGAGAATCTCTTTATGTCCTGGCCATTATTCAGCATCCTTGTTATTATATTCTTGTTTCTTTGCTATGTGACAATGGGTTTACGTCTTAAAACAGGAGAGAGACTTGCCCATCAATATCAACAGAAAGGCGAGAGGTCATTTAGCTAATGCTCTGTCACTGAATCCCTTAATTTATAATTGAGGAAATCTTATATCATCTACCATCCTTGGAAATATCTTCTGGTTTTGGTGCTGATTCTGCCACCCTTAGTTAGAGTAAAGGAGATCAGAATTTAGGTCATTTACGTTATTTTAATCTGGACTAACATTTAAAAATTTATGAAAAACTCCTTTGCAGCTGGTAGGAAAGTGGCTCTTCAAGGAAGACAGTATTTCTTGCTCTCCCTCCACAAACATCCATTTCACTTATGTAGGATTTAGCTTGTTAAGAAAAAAAGGGTTGTGGGTTTGGTTTTTTTTTTTTTTTGTCTCTCTAATTCACCGACCCCTTTTATTTTTTAATGCTATGGTTATTGTAATTTTCTTTTGCTGGGATAAAAATCCTTTCTGATCAGCTCTATTAATGATGGAGGAACCATGCTTTCCAAAGAAAGGGCATTAGCTTCCCTATTTGTTGTTTTCAGACCATATATATGTATGAAAGCCAGAGACTGTGGCTCCTGGAAAACCCAAGTACCAAGAAAGATAGCTGTCCAGGTTTGAAAGAAAATACATGGCCCAAATACATCTGGACAAAGCATGAGCACAGACATAGCCTTTCTTTCTTTACACTGTCTCGCAGACACGCATCCAGAAAACTGGAAAACTAAATATTAAAATCTGACACTTGCACAGTTAAGATTTTACATGTTCACTTACACAGGCATCTGATTAAAAATGCAAATGAAGCTGGCTTTGCTGAGACGCTGACCTGAGATCAAGCTTTCTGAAGACAGGCTATTTCGACTTTCCTCAGAAGAAAGAAAAAAAGAGTCAGGAGTTTTTATTCACCTGGATGAAACAAAAAAATATGTAAGAACTATTTATAAATATGTATGAATAAATATTTAATTATATATATGCTGAACGGTTTAACTGTTGTTCAGCAAATACATAATTTGTTAATTTTGCCTGCTTCCACTGAATAATTTATTCATCAGATCAGCTTTTTTAATATTCACTAGATGATCGGCTGATCAAATCCTGTTAGCTGAATATGTTATTTGATTTTTTTTGCCCTTTTCAAAAATCACTTAGTCTATTGGAAGAACATTGCTGTGATTTATTAGTGGTATATTCCATCCAGTCCATGGTGACATTCTTCAAGAGTAACCTCTGAAGACAGTAGATTTCTTGCTTCTGTCATATGATATTAACCTTTTGTAATCCTGACATGTATTAGATGTCTTTGACCAGGGAAATAAAACCCCATGTCCGACAGCACCCTTTTGTGTCACACATTCATGACAACACATGTATGATGTGTTTTATTTTTCATTTGATGACTGAATATTGAATTATTTAGATTAGCTACATCAATCAAACCTATATTCTGGTTCATCCAAGTGTCTTCCCTGCAGTTTGTTCAGTAATATGTCTCTGCAAAGGATTTCTTCTAACCCCTAAAATTGCCATGTAGCTTCAGAGATACCCTGACATTACAGTGCGGAACAAGATGCAGAAAGGACAGTGTCTAATCCTTTACAAGTCAGCCTTGAAGTCAATCATCTTATAGCCCTTTGTAGCTAGAAAAGGACTTCTTACACTTACCACTTGAAAAGGGAGATTCTTAGCTTTCGATTGTACTGTCTTCATACCCCGGGAGGTCTGCAGAGATCAGGAAGTAAAGCCATGGTATCATTACATTTGGAAAATTATTTTGTTTTTTTATAGTCTTCTTTTACATTTTCATAATTTTTAAAGCTTCTGAGGACATACTTTTTCTCTTAAGTTACTGAAGCCTAAATATTTGAATAAAGTTAGCTTCATAAGAAAGAGGTTGTAAAAAGCAGCATCAATTCAATTAAAAAAAATATATTTTCAAGCTAATTCTCTGTAGCACTGCTCTATAAGACTATAGTATATAGAGAATAAACAACAGGGCAGTGACACCCAAAAGCATGGAGAGCACCACTCTGAAATGACCTGTGTAACTTTGTGCCAGTGCCAGTCAAGACTAGTGCTGACATCTAGTACTCAGATATGTGTGCCACAATCTGTGTGCCACAGCCTAATGTATTCCATATTTCAATATGCATGCATATGTAATAGGCTATATAATATTCCATACAAAAATTGCATTAAGAAAATGTTAAAGTTGCCTAATTTGGCATTTAAAAGTCAGGAAATAAAATTAAGGTTGTACATGCAACATTAACTCTGTTCCCTAGTGCATTTTCCTATGATACAGTCTAATTGCATGATCAAATATTATTTCTCAGATTATACAGTATAATATCTACGTTTTTTCAATCTTGCAAAGTGTGAGGTGAATTAGGCAGGACCCAGCTAGATTTCTATAAACCTCCATACGAGAAGACTCCAAATAAATGTGGACTCGTCAGTTTGGAGAAGGGATAACTGAAAGGGGTTATAACAAGGGGTTATAAAACCATGAGTGGTGTGGAAAAGGTGAATAAAGAATGATGATTCACTATTCCTTCCACTGTAAAAGCTGGGGGACATTTGCTCAAGCAAGTTTAAAACAAGCTTATTTTACATGCCACACGCATGAACTCACCACCATAGGCTGTTGGGGAGGTCCAAAGAATAATGCATCCAAAAGACATCAGAGAAATGTGTAGAGGAGAGAGCCATTGCTGACTATTACATGTGAATTACGGGTACAATGCCTGTGCCAAGAAGTCACTGAATTGGTGGTGGCTAGGAGTTGGGAGGATCTACCTCGGAAGGGCTCATCTATTCTTTCTCCAACCAACCACTGCTAACCATGGTTTCAAAAGAGTAGTGGTTACCAGTGTTTCCATACAAAGTAATGATGATGATGACGACAATGACGATGACGGTAATACCCTGTATTTGCGATCCCTGCCACAAGGAAAGGAGAGGTAAGTGTGACCCCTTGGTCTCGGGAAGATGTGGCCCTTGTTTACTAGCTGAGAACCCCATCCTCTGAACCACTCCTTACCAGAGACGTTTCTGTGCACATAAATAACCCAGTGATACGAACCTAAAAACTTTGCAGGACTGTCCCTGTAAGGCCCCATTCCTGCTCACTGCTCCACACTCAAGCAGGATCTTACCTTAGATCTGTAGACCTGGGTGTTTTAAGCACTGAGTGAAGGGCAACTGGATCCTTCTTCATATTTCCCTGCAGTTTGAGGCACACGTACCTGGGGCTTCTCTCTGTGATTCAGGTGCCAGAGGTATTGGTTATGAGACTGTTGCAATCCACTGCTGGCTGGCATGGGGTGCCCTTGGTGGGCCAGCCAGTGATGGTGAGCATCCCGGGGAGCTCTGGACCAAAGGTGCCCAAAGGGGCATAGGAGATGACACGCTCTCCAGGTACAGGCTCTGTTCCCACATGGAGTGGGAAACTTAAGTGGGGCTGTTTTCCTATGACATGGGAGTGCAAGTCAGAAAAAAAGCAGGTGGAGATGACAGCCATGTGATAGACCATATTCACAATAAATTCCATTTACCTCGCATGTATTATCTGCCTGCTTCACCTGCACTGTGACTGCTAATTCATTTCTACCGAGAGTCTTTTTCTGATGCTAATGAGGTTCTTTAAACAATTGTTGCTAAAAACTCACTGAGTTGCTAGAGAAATGGTCCTTTCTTTTCCCAAAATGCAGAACAGTCCTTCCTTCACTCTCTGATAGGCCTGAAATGACAGTGTTGTTCCACTGGAACCTTTAAGGTCTGTTATTTCACTTTTCGTTGGGTCTAGAAGTCAGTATTTTACATAGTTCAAGAAATAAGAGTTTGGGGAATTAGATTTTGAGGAAGTCTTGACAGATAGCAAGGTATTATGTATAATTAACAGCAAATAATCTACAATTAGAAGAATATGCATATACAAAGGTTATTTTTTGGAAATTAATGATATTTTAGAAAATATATGAGCGATGATTTTTACTCCCTCTGAAGTCTGAGGTTCTTCCTGCCTTGCAGGTAGAGTAATATAAAAACAGTGTCAATTTTAATTTTAAAAGACTTGAATTCTTAATTTTGTGTTACAGACATTAAAATGCCTGTAACCGTCTGTAATGCTGATCTGTCTGTAACATCTCAAGATTACATCTGGGTGAGGTACCAAATAAAAAAGCCAGTCTGTCTTTATTGAGGGAGGAGTTGATTTTCTGTATGTGGGGAAAAACAAGCTTGATGCTTACATCTGCCATGCTACAGTGGCTCATACCATAGCATTTTCAAGCAGGTAGGGGAAAAGTAAATGTGAGAGGAATTACAATCTTGTGGTAAGGACACAAACTTAAAGTGCTGTCTGTAAGCAGCTGTCCCGTTACTTATCTGTATGGTAAAAAAGAGGTCATTAGTAATTTGGGGGGTTTCATTCCCTTTTGTTCTGCCGTTTAGGTGGGGTATAAAATACAAGCATTGTAGAAACACTTTGCACTGGAGCAAATCACTGCACAACACCCCCAGCACTGGGGAATGTAACCCTGCATCCCATCGCATATCTTTAATGTGGTGATCATAAACAACCCTTTTGTCTCTCTGTTTTATTTTTCAACAATATTTCTTTTCTTTCCCAAACTGGAGACTAACCATTCCAGTAATGGATAGACAAGAGGCCGCCAATCTTTTTATCTCTGTGGGAGACCCAGCTACCAGCAGCTACTGTTCCTGGAGAGCTTGGCAGCCTTGGTCTGCTCACAGTCCAGCCTTGGGGACCTGTATGATTTCTCTGTGGACTCTTCCCATCTTGTACAGCAGAATTTCCTTCCAAAATAAGGACCCTGGAGTTGTTAAACACTCAGCTCTGCTGGCTGATATTCCCTCCAGGGCCAGATCTGGAGGATCTGGGAGGACAGCTGCCCTGGAGGGTGGACATGGTTGGAAGCAGCTCTGTCTCCCAAGACGTGTCTCCAATGCCTGTCCCCTCCTCTGTGCCATTACAGTTGAGCCTGGCCATGTGCAGGATTTGCCACCTGCCTTGCAGGTGATAACATCACTGGAACACAGCACAAGGACATTTGGGCTAGATTAGTTACTGCAACGGTGATGTCCATGGGTGGAGCAGGTATAAAGGCAGTTTCAGAAGGAAGCCTTCATAGCTATGTGACTTCCCAGCACACTTTGAAATGTCTACAAGCCTGAACCAGCAGTATGATGGGACAAAGCAGTTTCTTTTGGAGTTGCTAGTGAAAGACAGGATACAGGCAATACAATCAAACCTTGGTCATGCCCAGACACAGATAGAGGAGCACTGGAGCTGTGTTTTGAACCTTCTTCTTATTGAACTTGCAGCTTTTTGGGATGGCAAATTCACTTTTAGATGAGCTAGACCTAAGAAAATAAAAAGCCTGATGTCCAGCGTGGACACGTTTCACACGCGGCTGCCTGCATTCGAGGCAGCTGGTGGTCTTTGCAGGTGGAATCGTGCTTTGCACTGGCCATGGACAAGGACCATTTGTACAGTTTATGTGTGGTTAGTTGCTGTGCTGTAAATTCAGTCCTAACCTGGTACTAGTTAAATTCCCTATTTAGGCCAAACCAATCCTCATTCCAGAACGTAAAGCAACAAGTTGAACCTACACATATTTACATTCCTCTTCGTCCATCTCTTCCTTTTCTTCTTACATTTACTCTCCTGTTCATTTTTCTTTTGTTTTGTGATGCTTCATTTACTGGTTCGCCCCTCCAAGCAAACAGTCTGGGGTAGCAAAATCTGTGGGGGAAGGCAGCATCTAAGATTTTGGACTCTGACTACTGTCCTTTAACAAATCACACTGGCCATTTTAAGACTGATTTCAGCTCTCTGTCTGGTCCCACCACCAGAGTTTTTGTGCTTTTAGCCTATTAAAGGCAGAATAAGGAAAGACTATAGTCCCATGATGTAGCTGTGCAGTTCACAGTCTAAGCCTGCAAGTTGGTCTGTCCACAAAACCCCAGAAAAAGAAGCAATGTTCAAATACCTGAGACTTCACAGTCTTGCACCTGCAGGAGAAAGCAACCAGAGACTGCTTCTTTTGAATATCAGGGGAAAAAAAAAGATATTTAAAGAGGCAGGAACTTATGGATTCATTTGTTCAGACTGATAGAAGCCATTAAATGTTTGCAAAGCAGTTTTTCTCTGTAACATTACACTTAATGGGAACAAATTAGCTGAAAGATACGATTGCAGAAATGGTAACAGCAGGATTCTGTATGAGCTTCGAGTTTACAGAGTGGTTTTTTCTGCTCCTTCATAAAGGAAAGAGCTCTTAATGTATAACTTCTGTGGCATTGTAAGCAAATAAAAGATGACATAATTCTTTGCCCTTAAAATTGACTTAAGTTAGATGATGCCTACACACAGATAAGATATAACTCTGAACTATTGCATTCTTCAGGGCTGGCACAGTTCTTGTAGACTAGGACTGTTTTAATCAGCAGGATGAACCCGGTTATAACAAATTAGCAGAAGCTACATGGCCCAAATTCTGTGTTAAATGGGTCAAATGTTAGTACTGGCTGTGAGCAAATAAAAAGAAGCTATGGAGAGAGCATTAATAAGACATTCACCGAAAGAACCAGATGAAGCTGTATCCAGACTTTCATGGCAACGGTAAGGCTGTGGGACAGTTGTCAAAACCGATACTCAGTAAAGCATTAAGACTTCATGTGAGAAGACAAACATCTCAAACGCTAAGTGTTAAAGCTATCCCCATCAGAATGGGCGCTGACATCCAGCCACACACTGTAATGCAAATGAAATGGCTCTGAGTCCTGGCTCTGACGCTCTTAGTCCTTCAATGTTGCATTTCTAAATTTGCTGTATTACTCCCGTTATTCCTAGCATCAGACCTCAACCCTATTACAACAAAGAAACTGCAGAGGATATATAATTTCAAAACCACTATGTGATCTTGTGTAGTCAGTATATGTTGTGGGCTTATATAGTGCTCAGCTCTTCCAAAAAGTAAGGTCTAGAGGTTTGCCCAAGACTACATAACAAAGC
The DNA here is from genome assembly GCF_034638445.1 of Ciconia boyciana. Lineage (NCBI taxonomy): Eukaryota > Metazoa > Chordata > Aves > Ciconiiformes > Ciconiidae > Ciconia > Ciconia boyciana. The sequence continues at coordinate 27,670,253 of NC_132938.1, forward strand.
TGGCAGAGCAGAATATGATTTAGGATCAACCACCTACCCCATATGGCACTTATTTCTTGATCATGCTAAGTTAGTCACAGCTCTAGCAACAGAAATAGGAGGAGTTGTTTATTATCCTCAGCGTAATAATGATACCTCAGGCCACAGTGACAAGTAATTGAAACAACAGGGGTCTTAGAGATACTTAAAAGCAAAGATCTTAAAATATACAGAAACCGGTGTTGACAAATGGAATGTGTAACTAATAAATTGCCAGCTATCTGCAGTATAATATTACAGCCCAAACTTAGTCATTCCAGAGACTTCCACAGTGCCACTTGCTACTCTTCAGAGTGTAAATCTCCATCAAGCTGAGGCTAAAATAACAGCAATAATAATAATTAGTTATTCACACATACATTTGCCTAAAGGGATTTCCACTTGTAAATGCCAGGCAGGTGAAAAGTAAATTTAACACCAAGGTGTGACAACAATCACATCCAATCAAGGACCTAGTGCTATGCAGTACTGGATATTATGGCCTAAAGCTGATGAGGAGTGAATCAAGTAAATAGCGATCTTTATAAATACTGTTGACTTATTGTATCATGTTGTGCTGGTCTGAAAATATGTTAGGTCATACTGGCTAAAGATTTAGAGATTAAAAACAAAACAAAGCGATTTCTCCACAGTTGTATTTGCCCTAAACAGATGTCATGGAGCCCTTTATTATAAGCTCTCAGAAAGGAAGGATACAATCTTCAAAGTAAGTCTTATGCCATCAGACCCACTGATGTGTATTTCTCTGTGTTCTTTATTAAATGAGATTGCATTTGATATTTTTCATTTGCCTTTATGATCTATTAATAACACTTTACCTACCCATCACTTGGTATTTTCTGCATCATTTTATCCAGTGCTTTCGCTTTTAGGATGGTCCTAGAATTTATAGTACTATTCCATGTACTGTATGCATTTTGGGCATATATTTTATGCAGCTGAGATATATCATACTTAACAGAAAGTTTTGCAAAACCATAGTCTCACATTGTAATGAGATACAGAGAGATTAAGGCTATTTTAGTACTTTGGCTACTGGATGGCAGATGAAGGGCAATATGATTAAATGCAAGATAAAACTGTGAGCTGAGTGATAAAACCAGACAAGTACATGAAAGATTCTTCTGTCAGAGGTTTTTCTTATTTGTCATGTAAATATTGCCTGAATGCACTATTACTGAAACTAAAGTTTGTAATTTTGCAGCTAGTAATTCTCCATTAGAGGTACTGTTTCATTTATCACTATGGGATTGTCTTTGAAAGACTAGGAAATAAGACAAAGTCATATAACAGTAATGTCCCTTAACTCGTGCTAACCTGACTGCACTGTTTATTTCTAGTAGTGTGCACCATTTGCCAGGGGTGAGATCTAGCAAGGTACCACAAGTGCTGCCAGCATGGCTCTGTGATGTATAAAATCAGTAGCTGGCTCCAACAAAGTGCTCAAAAACCCCAAAGAAAATCAGATTGCCAGGCTCTCTAGATCTTTGGGGTGGGGGGATATGTACAACTGGTGGGTGGTTAATATGCAGAGCAGAGAAGCACCAAGAGCTGGCCAGTAGGGTATGCTGAGCAGCAGCATCTACTCAAACATCCTTGTGGATTGTTTCTGCCATTAAAGTGTGGAAGAGTGGGGAAGAAATGGGTGTGACACTCCAGCAACCTCAGCTGACCTCTTTCAGGACCCAAGGTGAGACGTAAAGAATGGGCATGTTGGAGTTACCTCTCTGGTAACACAGCATTTGCACCAGGAAAAATAGGAGTCCCATTGCCAGCAATATTCCAGCTCCATTTTCATATCATGCCACAGAAACCCAGTCTGATCCAGGTTTTTGGGATATGGTTGGAGCACCTGAGCCTCACACCACCAGTGCACACTAGTTCTAGCAAGGGACGAAGTTTGTAGAGGTTTGCAGAGGTTTGCAGAGGTTGCCAGTGCCTCTTGCTGAAAGGCTGTGGGGGCTGCCTGCCCACTAACACAGCACTGGAGGAAGACAGCGTTCACCATAAGCTACCTGAGCAAATTGTAGGCTCTGTGTAAGTTGCAAAAATTACTGGCGAAAGATTTCAAACAATTAATACTTTTGTTCTCAAGCAATTTATGAACAGGGGAAAAAAAAAATCCACAAAAACCAGTGATGGGTTGAATATGCTTTTTTTGCCTGGCATTAATGGATATCTGAAGGAGCTGGGTTGCATGACTCATTCAATCAAGCTGTAGAGATAATCAAAGGCGGTGAGAAATACTTCCAAAGGATCCCATTCTGCATTCTTCAAACATCGCAAACTCCCAGTGAATTCAGTACAGAAGAATTAAGATGAGGTTTCCATCCTTGCAGGTCTCCCGTCTCCCTGGTACTTTCTGTACAGCAGAACTGAGACTAAACCATCTACCAGAGCTCATATGGGAGCTGCACAATTGCCCCTTTCTGTAGGACCTTTGTTACATGCATTTCTAGTCCCTGGGCTGCACCTAAGCAGTCTGTGTGTGACCTGCTGCCTGTCCCCTGCCACGCTCTGTCCACAAGGCCCTCCCTGTCACCTGGGGATGGAGACCTGCTGGGCAGCCCCGGGTGTCTTGGTAATGAGCTATCTGGCTGCTCTTGCTGAAGTTCTGGGGTCCCTCAGGGATATGTGACACCCAGGAGTAAATTGGAATTATCACTATAAAAAATCAGATCTTTTCATGTCTATAATTTGTTCCTGTGTTTGTGTGTTATTGCATTGCATTAAGCTCCCTCTAAAAATAAAAAGCTACAATTCATAATCAGAAAGAGAGAGAGAGAGAATAGCTGGGAATCCCAGATTACTGAAAAGGAGAGGAAAAAAACAACACCAAATTGCTGCCTGAGATGATTAAAGACACTTCAAAATTTTATAGGGAACAGCCTGCAAAATTGCTACAGAAAATGGTGGGAGATAAGGCAGAAAAGGAGTTGGTTATCAGAGGGAGAAGTTGGGGGTCTTTTCTGAAAAAAGTTGCCGTATGAAAATATCCTCTGTGGTCTCCAAAAAAAAGGTGCCAAGAGCAGATATAACCAAAGAACATATAGATGATCAGTGTCCCATGCTTCATTCAATCAGGCAATCAAGATAATTAGAAAGTATGGAAAAGATTGATTAATGGCCAAGACAGACATTGAGTTGACCTTTTCTTTATTACTACAGCAGTACATTTAAATAGTCTCCACTTAATAGGGTTTAAAATAGAAAAGTGAGCTGTTATAGATATAGTAAATGTGTAACTAAGAATGCATGATCTAACACCCCTATTCTGTAGCTTGCTTCCCACATTTAAACTCCACACCATCTCATCTGAATATGAATTAGTTTAATTTCCTGAATCCATGCTCCAGCAGCAGTACTAGTTACTACCTTAGAGACACAAATTTATTTAACGGTAGTAAAATAAATATAGTTTTAAAAGTTTTTAAACTGAAAATACAAAGACCTAGGGGTCAGTGTTACTTTGTGAATTAGCATCAGTCCAGGAGACTAATGCTAATCCATTCAGGGGAGTAGGACCAGGGGAATTGAAACAGACTCCTCATGCTGGGCACCCCAGGCTCAGTGCTGAAGGAGGAAACTTTTCCAGGGCTTCTTGGTGGTACCTGCTGCTAGGAGAGGCTGGCATGTCCGCAGTTGGGTAGCCTGGGCTGCTCCTTCTTCATGTCAGAGATTTTGGCTCAGTGACCCACAGCTGGGGCCAATGGAGCTGCCACAGCACCGGTGCCAGCAGTGAGAGTGGCAGAGAACAGAGAGACGACAGAAATCTCAAGGGGGAAGAAATTTTGCTAAGGCATCTTTAGTGGTATTAGCCAGTCTCCTGGGTGTGAAGGGAGAGCTACCAAGCGGGCTAGAGGGCAGGAACCATCTGTGGTGGGGACTGGATGAGCGCATGGCAGGAAGGGGACACCATGCAGGAGAGGCTTGCAAGGATTTGCGGTACCCATAAAAAGAGATCCTGAGCCAAAACAAGCGGCTGGCAACGCTCACCTGAGAGGGGCTGTAAACATAACACAGGTCACAAGTCGCAGAGGCCGGCTGACTTGTGCTGCTGGGCGGATGGTGCGGAGCTGGCTACCTAAGCAGCAGACTTCAGGGCATAGCAACACTGCCCTAATCACACAGGGAAGCTGGGACTCAGGTGTGTCCAGGGAATATCCTCCTTTGGAGAAGAGTTGAATTTACCTTTTAATACAAAACACCCCTCACTCCAGTAAGAAATGCAGTGAGCTGGGCTCCATAAGGTGACCCTAATAGCAAATGTAAATGAGAAGCAGAGGTAGGTACAGACACTTCTCAGCAGCAAAGAGTGGGAATGAATGATGCTGGATTTTGCCTGGAGGCAACCCAGGGCAGCAGTTTTGTCAGATCTCACACAAAGATAGTGCACTGTGTACCCTGCCATCCAGAAGGGCTGGACAGCAAGCGGCGCAGGTCTGAGCACGCTGCAGAAGGCTCAGTTTCCCACTGAGGTCCGGTGATACCTGCTAAAGAGTCACAGCGTTTGCTCAGCCGCTGAACTGAAGAACAGTGTGTAGTGCTCAAGGCTGCTTGCTGAACAGTGCTCTTCCTCACAGGCAGGTCTGCAGGGAAAAGAGAAGGAAGTTAATTAGTAAAACTGTAAGGCATTTAGAAAAAAAAGGAAATATTTGGAAAAAAATCCACACCAGCCTCTGTGGTATAATGCAGGTGAAATCAATGGATTTCTACAGAGAGTGTTTTTGCAGAAGTTTACAAAATCTGCAGGAAAATTATGACATTAAGCAATGCTTACAACTACAGAATGATGTTCGAAGCAAAGAATGTTAGGTGTTGTTCATTTGCAGTAGTCCATTGCCCTCCCCCACCCCAAACTAGAATGCTAGCCTTTTAATTTTGTAGAGTTGAGAGCCATCGACATATTGTATGAAAAGTTTTCTTCTGTGAGGCATCTCTATTAAGCAGAAATAATCTTGATCACCAGCATTGGATCAGACATTCAGCTCATGTAAATCAACAGAAATCCTTTGGTGTCAATAAAACCACCTTGATTTACAGTAGCAGGAGATCTGAGCGGTGTATCGCTTTGAAAAATTGAGGCGTAGGTTTATTCATTGTTTCAAAGGTAGAGGCTTGATCTGCTCTGCTGGGACACAGCCTTGCTGTGTCAGGCAGCTCTGCCGAGGTCCCTGCAGGCTCAGGAGGACCAGGGCTTGCTTACAGCATGTACTTTGCTGGATCAGCTCCTCATTGAATAGGAGCAAGTCCAGCACTTCCCGAGGAATGCCTCTTTACCCTAGCCCATCAAAAACGCACTTGCAATGGCAATTAATTGGTTCTGGGATACCCTCCAATGCAAATGGCCAGATCCAAAGCCCTCTGTTTTGCTGGCTTCAAAGGGCACCAGCTTAGTCTCCAGGGTGTCGGTTTTGAGGCTGGTGCTGGTGCTTTATATGCATCTAGGTCACATTTCGTCTGTGACCAAACACGCGAGCTGTGATCCTGCGCTGATCTCAAAACGGGTGTAGGGCCACGTGGAGCCTTTTTTAACCCCACTGCTCCACTTGCTGCAGCCTGGGGATGAGAGTGGAGTGGGGCTACTCGAGTGCATGGAGGTGCTGATGCCTGTCTGCATTTGCTGGACTGGACCCAGGCTTCGTAGTCCTGTTCCTATAGCACTGACAGGTAGGTGAGACTCCAGAGCTGGGCTTATTGAAAATGTTCCTGCAATTCAAATAAATATGTTAAAAAAGACTAATAAGGAAAAGCATACCTCATAATATGAAAATGTAGCTGCATTTTAAACAAGAGGGCATCAACTATTTTGGAGACTGCAGAAGGTGACATCGGGTTAGAGCAGGGTTTAGTTTGGTGTTTATACTGCATTAAACGCCATAAAACTGGTGGTTCAATGTGGTGAGATACAGACTACTTCTGTCTAGTGCTGAGCATTTTCCATTCTCATTGACTTCGCTGGAGGAAACTGAGGGAGCTCCATACCTTGGAAGGTGACTGCAAGATCTGACATTTGAATCATATTAATAAAATAGTTTCCCTTGGTGGGATATGCATTTCCCCTCCCCGTAAGTTTCAAATAATACTACTTAAAGTAGGAACAAACATTTTACTTATGGCTAGAATGCATTTATTGGTAATTTTCACATAAATCAACTTATATGAAAATGTATTCATAATCTAAGCCTTCTCTATAGTGATAAAATGTTTCTGCTTCTGTGGTAGAAAATAGCTTATTATGCAAACAGCATTGCTAGTGTTACATTATGCATGGGAGTCACCTGGAGAACATCACAAAAGCTTCAACCAAAAGGAAAAAAAAGAGGAGAGGAAACCGGGTGTTCCATTTACTGCACCACTTGCCTATTATAATTAGCTGTAAATGAGCTGATATCTGTACTTTGAAATGTATTTCATATATGCCTTGGTAACACTATACAAATAAGAAAAGCAGAACAGAATGGAAGAATATGAAACTCACCAAGGAATGGCCTTGCAAAATGTCACCCCAATTAAAAAGCGAAAGCCAGTTGCCATTTTAAAACTGGTTAGTTGTATTTACTTTGAGAATACCTTGGTTATATTTATATACTACTTGATTTAATTCAGGATGCTGTAAGTTCCCGCCGGACTCTCATTATTATGAATGACATTATTGAGAAGTTGGATTAAATAAGATCTGCTCAGGCTAAAAACCATATTGCCTTAGATTTTTTAAAAATAATAATGAAAAAAAGAATAAGTCCCAGCACAATCATCCAAGGCCCAGTGTCTCATGTGGCCTTTCTTATTGAGGGATGAGAGTGGTTTTAAAGAAAAGTGGGAGGATCACTGCAATAAGGGTAAGTCCTCTGGAGACAGTTAATTCTTATAGTTGTTCTTGTGGCACATCTTTTGGGAAGTTCTGGAGAGACATCACATATCAGAGCAGCTCTTGCCCAGAGTGGGTTTACAGTCGGGGTTGTTCAAGACGAGGTCTCCGTGATTTTGTAGTCTGAGGACTGGTATTCAAGTAATTCTGAGTCTTTCACAAACCACTCAGTTTTGGGAATGTATATGACTCTCTGCACCAGCTCTATCTTGGCCACTGTCTTTATGCCTACAATGCTGTCACACCTCTTAAACCTTCAGTGGAGGGATTCCTTTGGGTGCAGTCTTCTTGCAGGGGCCAGATGCTTCCATCGTCTTCTCTATATCAGCTTGTAAACAGTGAGCTCTTAACTTCTCTGATGTTCTTGGCTGTGTCTATAATCTAACTGAATAACTAGTATTTCCCTGAATCACTGGGTTCTGAAAACATTTGGCTAAGCCGGAGCAATCTCTTTTATGATGTATTCATTTGATCAGCATTTGCGGCAAAGGCAGGACAAACATAAGCAGGGCTTCACCCCCCTTCACAATCTTTTAGTCTTGCCAGTCCGCCAAGAGATGAAGTTAGCCCAGAGAAAAAAGAGATGACACCGAAGTGAGGAAGGGAGGTGCTGTGAACCAAACCTGGTGCCTGGTATCGCTGCTCTATGGCTTGCTGCCAGCCAACACGCATCCCTCAGCGAGGGTACAGGGCTTCGCAGTGCCCTGCCGCCTGCAGCAGGTCTGCTGTTAGCATCTACCAGATCACCTAGTCTGAGGCAGCCTGAAACCTTGTGCAAACCTCTTTGTCAATCAGCAGTTTGCAATGGTGATGTTCCCCAGACAGTCCCTGGGGCTTGGACTGGGTCTGGCGAGGATGGACCATAACTACAAGTTCCTGCTTTTTCTAGCCCAGCCCAAATTTGCTGTGTCTTTTCATGTCCCTGGCAGATATGACAGTAAGTTCACCTGATCTGAGGGAACCAAAAAAGTTATATGGTGCATGATATTGCAATCTCCCAAAACACTGAGCACTGAAGGGACTGGTCTGAGCTCATCAGTCATTCGGCGTTTGCTGGCCCAGGAAAGCACGCTCTGACCTTGGAGGAGGGTGGCTGGTAATGCCTCATTGCAACCGGCTCTGCTGGGCTCCAGGGTTTAGAAAGTCAATTCTGCCTCATGAGGTCTCACGTGAGCATTCCAGCTGTTTTGCTTAAGCAAGAAGCTCCGTGGAGTTCAAGCTGCAGAGAACTGTACCTTTCGGCATGAGCCAGCTCAGACCAGCTGTTATGCAGCAGTGATATCTGCTGCTGATCAGGTAAACTCGGGGACTGAATGAAGCGGGTGTCTTATGCTTTTTGGCTCTGCATGGCTACCGAATGACACAAGACAGCAGGAAAAGCAGCTAAGAAAGTATCCTGAGAAACAGGCTGGAAGTCGAACGTTACAAGTTGAAACTCTCTGAAAATGTGCTAGAAAATTGGAGATGGTTTAAATCTCACCATCCACAAGATATGGATGCCAGCAAACAAGAAGATAATCAGAAGGCAATTTTGTTTCTGGCAACACTTTGATCTGAGGCAGCTCATATGCTTAATGGTTTTCATTTAACTCTCTTTTGGAGACATCACTTGGAAGTGATGAAAAACGTCACAGAAGAAAAACATGTTGCTAGCATTACATACATATACTATATAGAAAAAATACATAGTGTGTATATATATATGTATACACATGCAAGCATATGTGTATACATACCTATCTATATCTATATCTAGAAATCCAGGACTCAAAAAAGAGAAACATAGTCTGTGACTCATTTAAGGCCAACAAGCCAATCCTGGAGTCCAAAGTCTTTAGTAAAAGACAAGATCATGACAAGAATCTGGGGCAAAATACTCACAGGAGTGACTGTTTGAGAAGTCGGGATTAATCTGTGCCAAATAAAATAAAATTTCTGAAAAGTGGTAACTGAAGCTGCATTTTTTCTTATGGCGGTGACATGAGGTGGCACTGTGGCTGGTAAGGGCAATCCAGAATATTAGATGAAAAGAGAGTGGCAGAAAGTCATGGCCAACAAAAATAGCATATAGAGATGCACTGAAAGCCAATGTAAGCAAAGATAATGACTGATATTTGGGAAGATATGCAAAATTGCAATGGATTATGTTACTTTGCAAGAGTGCATATGCTGGCAGAGTGTGCACAGCATGGACAAAGAAGGTGACAGCAGCATCACTAGCTCAGAGCAATTCCTTCTTTGAACAATGGACACTGCTGCAGAAGACGAGTGGACTATTAGCTTGAAATCAAACAGAATATTTATGAATTTTAAGTTGGACACAGGTAGACAAGCTGGTGTGAGGCCAGAAACACAGATATTATCATGGAGATAACAGCCACAGGCTGTAGGAAATGAGTTGGAAATGTTGGGGCTTACAGTGGGAAGCTTATCTCTACCCAGGGAGTGTGTGAACTAAATGTATAAGCAAATAATAAATTAAAAAAAAAGGATTTGCAGATGTGCCAAATTTGGGGAGATCTATTTTTGACTTAAAAACATGTAATATAAAAAGTACAGTTATTAAAATGAAAAAAAGACTAAATCTATTTGATAAGAATTTGAGGGCATCTTCCAGAGGGTAGACAAGGAGGCAAAACCCCCAGACTAAATCTGAATAAACCTATTTACCCCCCATCTAATGCCTCTAAGACAAGGTTTTCTGTCATCCTAAACCAGAAGGCAAAAGCACAGCTAGTGAAGCTGTTGCTATTGAATCACAGAGTAAGTGAAGCATTCCTCCAGAGTGGATACAATTTCTGGGCATTGCAGGGGAAAAGAGAACCTGTGGTTACTTATTGATATATTAAATAAGGATGTGAAAGCTAAAGTCTGCTTCTCAGAGAGTGACAACTTTGGAAACACGGACATTGCCGAAGACACTCTGTGTGTGATGTGCCAGTGCCGGCTGGGAAACTCCCTCAGTGACAAAGTGTTTGCTCACCCCACACTGTGTCTTCTTGAGGAGCAGCTGAGGAGCTGCTGAGTGCACTACATCATTATATGTGCCCATAGGACCAAGTTCTGCTCCTGGGAAGAGTTCAGCAACAACCCCACCATCCTGCACCCAGTTTTTCCCTTGTCTTGGTTGAGAAATTTGTCTCCACTTTCACTGTCCTTTTGTCCTATCTCTACCTTGTTTATGATCCTACCTATGTTACAGTACTGATGAGGTGATTTTTTTTTTCACTTTCTGGCCATTAGTTAATGAATTACTTAATGAAAAGATATTTAATGAGAGCAAACTTCTAAGCTCTGCTACTGTTCAAGCCTTGGGAGACTGTGAGTGCTCCTGGTTCATTCTGGGGTCTGGATTATAGACCTCCCCCAACTCCATGGTGCCCTTTGCTTCTTTGTCTCAGGACAGAGGTCTGTGTGGCTCTCCAAATGTTATAGAGAAGTCTTACCTCAGCAGGTGATTCCTTTTTTAGTTTCATGAGTTCACCCCTGCAGATGGCTGGTGGGCTGGACTAGCTCACAGTGATAAATCTGCAGAAAAGTGATTGAGGAATGTTAAATGAAAACTCACTCTGTCCCCAAATCAGCATCACAAGTGCTCTGCCTGCATTTACTAGTGAAATGACAGACCTGTGTGAAAATAGGAGCAAGTCTTAGCACATCTGCAGATCGCAATAATGAACACACAGTTACAGGATGCTGAAGATCCTGCTGCTCCCTGAGTCCAGCATAAGGAAGATGAGTCTTTCCTGGTACACAAATGGCAACGACCATCCTGCCTGTGTGCTGCCTAACTGGTTTTGCTTCTGCATGGAAATGTGTCATGTCTTCATATTCCACCAACCCCCCAAACTTTGTCTTCACTTTCTCAGAAAGTTTTATCTCATAGCCTAAAAAATGATAAGTCCTTTAACGTTCAATGTACTCAGCTGAGTTTAACTAGAAATGAGCAAAAATCGGTTTGAGGCATACTAGAGAGGCAGACACAGTTTAGTGGAATGACCTTTCCTCTTCCCAAAGTTGGGGCATCATCAGTAATTGCTTGTTCCTTGAGAGAGGCAGTAGCTGGGCTGGAAAGGGCAGAGTCACTGCATCCCTGCACCTTTCAGTGAGATGCTACAGGTTGTGTCTGCCCCACTGCAGGCCTTCAGGTCTGGCATGAAGACCAGTGGGATCACACTTCTTATGATATAAGCTAATTTTCCTGCTCTTTATTGGCATGCAAATGCCAAGAGAGAATGTGTTTAAAGACCCGTGTAATTTTTCCATTTTGCTAGGAAAAAGGATGGGTGTGAAAAGTAAGGGTCCCATACCGATGTGACGAATGGTGAGGAAAAAAGATGATTGCCTGGCAGCAAGAGGTGGCCTCAAGGACTGGAGGCTTCCTACGAAAGCCTCCCAGGGGAGCTGAGATTTTAGGATGGTGGCTGGGAGTCAGAGAGGAGCAGGAATTACCGTGCAGGGGTGGAGGAAGGTGGAAAGAAGTCTGTGGGACCATGAGATAATGTGTTCTTTCAGGCTGCTAGACAAGAGAGAACAGTGCTGCTTCAGACACAAGGCTGGGCTGATAGGGTAATACCTTGCTATAGTCAAACTGCAGAGTGGGATTATTATGGCTTTGGATAAGAGCTATTAACTATTGTTAAGGTGATTGATCACTTTTATCATTTTGTTATGGAAGGAGTTTCACAATCAGAGCTAATCATGGGGCATTACTGTGCCCCTGTCTGCTTAAATGCTGAAATCCAGAGATAGATTGTGAGATGATTACAAAAATTGCAAGACTGTCATTTCCATATTGAACATGGACTGGGCAAAAATCATAACAACACATGTATTGCTGAGACACCCCATGTAGGGGAAAACACTTCTGAAGTTTGCTTTCAGCCTCTGGAGAGGGAAACAAACAAGTTTGCTCACTGTTCTGTTTAGCTTTTCCAGCACACAAAGTTTCTACAGTTTTAAGACTGCGCTGCTGTGCATCTCCTGTGATATATGTATGTCTGGGTTCTCTGGTACTGACTTCTGCCATCGCTCGCAAGATTTGCTGATGTTTCATCAGGGAAAGCTCAGAGAGAGGTTTCCCTGTAAATGTGTTTAAAGCAAGGAGTAATAAAAGCGCACCTCACATGCAGAGGAGTGGAGAGGCAGATTTGAACTCAGTGTTGCATGGCCAGAGAGACGTATTCAGGTATCTCCAGAGCAGTGAGATGCTTTCCAAGAACACAGACTTCCATCTTACTCTCTCGCATAGTGTTGATAAGGCCTTTTATGACGCTTTCATCTGAGAACTAGAAGACTCAAGTTCATGGCCTTATTCTATTTGATGGGAAAAGAAAAATCTATACTAATTAAAAATTATGCAGGGTCTGAGAAAACCAGCTGGATCAAGTCACGTAAGTTCTAGGTGAATCCAGCGTGGAGATCTGGTCATAAACAGAATAACTGCCAGTAGATCGATACCTGGCTCCGAGCCTGGTATCACTGGCAGAATTTTGGGTTTTTTTGATTGTGGGTCAGTCTACACGACACCAGGCCTGCTGGTGACAGATGGGGTGCACCTGTCTCAAAGGGGGAAAAGGATCTTTGCACAGGAGTTAGCAGGGCTCATTGAAAGAGCTTTAAACTAGATTTGAAGGGGGAAAGGGATAAAACCAGGTTCGCTAGAGATAAGCCTGGGGGTGGCACGCCAATGTTTGAGGGACGGTGTGCTAGCGAGGTCCTTCGGTCTGCCATCTCAGTGGAGGTAGGGGGTGGAGATCCATGCGGCAGCAAAGATGCAAGGGTTATTGACGTGTTAGAAACCATGGAAGTGCCTGAGAATGGTCACATAGGAATTAGGGCTTCTCCCCCCAAAAAGGTGGCAGGATCAGTAGCCCAACTGGAGTGCATCTACACCAATGCATGCAGCATGGGCAACGAACAGGAGGAGCTGGAAGCCATTGTGCAGCAGGAAAACTATGATGTAGTTGCCATCACGGAAACATGGTGGGATGACTCGCACAACTGGAGTGCTGCAGTGGATGGCTATAAACTCTTCAGAAGGGATAGGCAAGGAAGGAGAGGTGGTGGGGTAGCGCTGTATGTTAGGGAGTGTTTTGATTGTCTAGAGCTTAATGATGGTGATGATAGCGTTGAGTGTGTAGGAATCATGGGGAAGGCCAACAAGGCAGAGATCACGGTGGGAGTCTGTTATAGACCACCCAACCAGGATGAAGAGGCAGATGAAATGTTCTGTAAGCAGCTGGGAGAAGTCTCACAATCGCTAGCCCTTGTTCTCGTGGGGGACTTCAACTTACCAGACATCTGCTGAAATACAATACAGCAGAGAGGAAACAGTCCAGGAGGTTCCTGGAGTGTGTGGAAGATAACTTCCTGACACAGCTGGTAGGTGAGCCAACTAGGGAAGGCTGGACCTGTTGTTTGTTAACAGAGAAGGACTTGTGGGTGATGTGATGGCTGGAGGCTGTCTTGGGCAAGCAATAGAGTTTTCTATTCTTGGAGAAGTAAGGAGGGGGGTCAGCAGAACTGCTACCCTGGACTTCCGGAGGGCAGACTTTGGCCTGTTTAGGAGCCTGGTTGACAGAGTCCCTTGGGAGGCAGTCCTGAAGGGCAAAGGAGTCCAGGAAGGCTGGACATTCTTCAAGAAGGAAATCTTAAAGGCGCAGGAGCAGGCCGTCCCCATGTGCCGAAAGACGAGCCAGTGGGGAAGAAGACCAGCCTGGCTGAACAGAGAGCTTTGGCTGGAATTCAGGAAAAAAAGGAGTGTTTATGACCTTTGGAAGAAGGAGCAGGCGACTCAGGAGGACTACAAAGATGTTGTGAGGTTATGCAGGGAGAAAATGAGAAGGGCCAAAGCCCAGCTAGAACTTAATCTGGCTACTGCCATAAAAGACAATTAAAAATGTTTCTATAAATACATTAGCAACAAGCGGAGGGCTAAGGAGAATCTCCATCCTTTACTGGATGCGGGGGGAAAACAAAGGATGAGGAAGAGGCTGAGGTACTTAATGCCTTCTTTGCCTCAGTCTTTAATAGTAAGACCAGTTGTTCTCCAGGTACTCAGCCCCCTGAGCTGGAAGATGGGGACAGGGAGCAGAACAAAGCCCCAGAATCCAAGAGGAAATGGTTAGCGACCTGCTACACCACTTAGACACACACAAGTCTATGGGGCCAGATGGGATCCACTCAAGGGTACTGAGGGAGCTGGTGGAAGTGCTCACCGAGCCACTTTCAATCCTTTACCAGCAGTCCTGGCTAACCAGGGAGGTCCCAGTTGACTGGAGGTTAGCAAATGTGACGCCCATCTACAAGAAGGGCAGGAAGGAGGATCCAGGGAACTACAGGCCTGTCAGTCTGACCTCGGTGCCAGGGAAGGTTATGGAGCAGATCATCTTGAGTGCCATCACATGGCACGTACAGGCCAACCAGGTGATCAGACCCAGTCAGCATGGGTTTATGAAAGGCAGGTCCTGCTTGACCAACCTGATCTCCTTCTATGACAAGGTGACCTGCTTAGTGGATGAGGGAAAGGCTGTGGATGTTGTCTACCTAGACTTTAGTAAAGCTTTTGACACTGTTTCCCACAGCAATCTCCTGGAGAAACTGGCTGCTCATGGCTTGGACGGGCATGCTCTTCGCTGAGTAAAAAACTGGTTGGATGGCCAGGCCCAAAGAGTGGTGGTGAATTGAGTTAAATCCAGTTGGTGGCCGGTCACAAGTGGTGTTCCCCAGGGCTCAGTATTGGGGCCAGTTCTGTTTAGTACCTTTATCAATGATCTGGATGAGGGGATTGAATGCACCCTCAGTAAGTCTGCAGATGACACCAAGCTGGGCGGGAGTGTTGATCTGCTTGAGGGTAGGAAGGCTCTGCAGAGGGATCTGGACAGGCTGAATTGATGGGCAGAGGCCAATTGTATGAGGTTCAACAAGGCTAAGTGCTGGGTCTTGCACTTGGGTCACAACTCCCTGCAATGCTACAGGCTTGGGGAAGAGTGGCTGGAAAGCTGCCCAGTAGAAAAGGACCTGGGGGTATTGGTTGATAGCCGCCTGAATATGAGCCAGCAGTGTGCACAGGTGACCAAGAAGGCCAATAGCATCCTGGCTTGTATCAAAAATAGTGTGGCCAGCAGGACTAGGGAAGTGACCGTGCCCCTGTACTCGGCACTGGTGAGGCCGCACCTCGAATACTGTGTTCAGTTTTGTGTCCCTCACTACAAGAGAGACATTGAGGTGCTGGAGCATGTCCAGAGAAGGGCAACGAAGCTGGTGAAGGGTCTAGAGCACAAGTCTTATGAGGAGCAGCTGAGGGAACTGGGGTTGTTTAGTCTGGAGAAAAGGAGGCTGAGGGGAGATCTTATCACTCCCTACAACTACCTGAAAGGAGGTTGTAGAGAGGTGGGTGTTGGTCTCTTCTCCCAAGTAACAAGCAATGGGACAAGAGGAAATGGCCTCAAGTTGCGCCAGGGAAGGTTTAGATTGGATATTAGGAAAAATTTATTCACTGAAAGGGTTGTCAAACATTGGAACACTCTGCCCAGGGAAGTGGTTGAGTCACCATCCCTGGAGGTATTTGAAAGATGTGTAGATGTGGTGCTTAGGGACATGGTTTAGTGGTGGACTTGGGAGTGCTAGGTTAACAGTTGGACTTGATGATCTCAAAGGTCTTTTCCAACCTAAAAAATTCTATGGTTCTATAACTAGTCCATGAGACACACCCTTCCAGTAGCACATGGCTGATCCTACATTAAGATCTGAGATGCCCAGAACATATCAAATAAACTCACATCTATGCCTTGATGTTCTCACTAGTGATAAATGAGAGCAAAGAGAATATCTGTTAGCTATACACTCAGTGTCAGGAATGTGGCATCAAGGAAGCAGCTCTTTCTGTGCTTTTTCAAGGCTCATTTTCTCCTTGGGCACACCATGAAGAACAACCTACAAAAATAATGAATAGCCACCATAAACAATGTAATGTTCAGCTCCTATTGGAAGGTGCATGTTCAGCTTGACCTTGCAGAAAATGTGCATATAATAGTAAACAGTAGAAATAAGAGACAAGAGACTGCATCAGGACGGGACAGAATGGAAAAATACCAATGACACTGGCCTAGCAAGTCAAACTTGGATTGAATTGTACAAATAATAAATGGTGCAATAAGAATTCTGCAACTAAGTAGCATATTCTTGTCCACAATATTAATAATGTGCTAGACCAGCAGTGCATGTGTTCACCAGTGCAATCTCTTGAAATGTTGTTTCTCTGCAATGACTGACTATTACAGGCAGAAAGAGGGATCTCCTACTACAGGTAGCCTGCGTCAGAGACCTCATGCAAAGAAACCTTTCCCTGTCACCACCTTGCTTTTTTAAAGTCTGTTACCTCAGGCAGGTCCTTCCTCACATCTTCCCTGGTATTTTTCCACTTTTGACTAGGAATATGAACTCTTCTGGCCCTAAGCCTCAACACTGGCAGAATCTGATTTTGTGCACAGCAGGCCCAGTTCTGCTTTGAAATGATCACCTTCATAATCTATGAATGGGAACATCAGTAAAGACATAACTTTGTGGGGTCTTCCTGGATCGGTGGGTTTCAGCACAACTCCATGTACATGAAGTGCCCAAAAGACACCTATGTGGGTGTTCCTTGTTCTCTTTTGACATGGATGACCACTGACCATAATTTAATGTATCAATTCATCAGTCATAACCCATTCATCTGTCACCAACGTAAAAAGAGTCCTGTTCATAGATATTATACCAATCGGTAGAATGATACATATATAAGATTAATTTGGAGATGTTTTACATGACTACAGATACCTGCCTTGGGAGGAGGTGATTTTGCAGGGAATGGACAAGAGTCAGTGTCAGCTTGTGTGCCCAGATTTCAGACTGCTTTCTGAACAGAGGGGAAAACCAACTCTAAAGTCTTTGAACGTGCATGCTAGCTAGATTAGATTTGTACTGATAGCTTTTGTTTCCGTTCCTTTCTCTCTTGCCTAGTTTAATATGCATGGCTATATATGGAGAAAATGTGTCTCTGTGCTGGCATAGCAAAGATAACCTTGAAGAGTATAAATGAATGTACGTATTGATGGAGCAATTTGTGTTTTTATTGATTTCTTGCTGTGTCTTGCTGAATTCCTAGTATGTAGAATAGGCTGTAACTATTTTGTTATGAAGAATGCTACAGAATTTTCCCACACCAATTCTTAAGGGACATGGACGATTTATACATGAGAATATGAAAGAAAGCATTCGGTATATATTGATTATTATTATTTATTACTATAAGTAGGATTTAGGGCTCCAGCTAGGGATACAAGACTTGAGATCAAAAAAGGGTGGCATATTTTCTGTATAGAAAGGCAGAGCTGCCAAGATGAAATACCAAGATTTTAAGCCTAAAATACATGGCTTTTGCCAATGTGGAGAGAGTTGAAGGTGAAAGGGTGACACATTGATGTGTTCCTGAGAAGAAAGGATGCTGTCGCAGAGCAACGATTAATGTTGTCAAAATGCAAATGGGCGGCTAGAAAAGGAAAGGCTGGGCTGGCTCTCCTCTGTGCTGAGGGACCGGCTTGTGCTGTAGGGGTTTTTCCAAGCAGGTGAAGTGGGGCAAGGTGTCACTGGCATGTGGGGCATTGGGCTGAGACGAGGATGTTGACCAGGTCCAGAGGCAGGTACCACTCCAGGCCCTGATCCTGCACATGCTTCTGGACCTGAGATCCTTTGGTTTCTTTGAAACCAGTTATCTTCTACGTGCACACAGGGGTCTGTAAATTACGGATCTAGTTTGAATTGGTGATACAGTGATTAGTAACATTAAACTGAAGACTGTGGATGCCTGTATGGGTAGTTTGGTTGGATTTTCTTCTGTTCATCTGTGTTTTGCAATCCCTCCTCCTATCGCAGACTCCACCTGCTCTGAGCAGAGAAATAAAGCAGAGAAAAGTGTTGAGTGCTAGCTCCTGTGCAGCCTGGCTGGGCTTTGGGAGCAGGCACTGCAGACCCCCCCAAGTGCTGTTTAAGGCAGCTCTATCCCAAATTTGAACCAAGCCTCCGTTCAGCGTAAGGAGCGGAAACTGCACCTTTCTTGTTTGGTTGCTTGTGAACAAGGAGATGTGCGGCATGTCCATCCTGCTGCACAGAAATTAGTGACATCAGAGACACCACGCTGGGAAGAAGACACCTTCATTTGGCCCCATATTTGCTTTCTGAAAGTGCCCAGAAGTAGATGCCTAAGAAAGCACGTAAATAACAGTGCACACATAGCATGACACTTCCCTTCAGATACTGAAGGATTTTCTAAGCTAGAGGTTGCCTCTGAACCCGTGTTTAATAGGTGCTGATGGCACCATCCTCCATGAATTTGTCTAATCTCTTCTGAGCTAATTTAGGCTTTTGGCCTTTGTAACATCCCCTGGTATTAAACACCACAATTTAATTATACTGTGTGAGAAAGAGTAGTTCCTTTGATTCCTGTGTATATCTGGGCCTCTTAATTGTAAATGAGCGTACATGGCAATTAATAAGGCTTTTAAACTGGAGAAGGGAAGTCATGAAGCTGATCACATAGATCTGGTGTGTGAGGCTGAACACTGAAATGTGGGAGTGGGTAATGCCAAAGGCCTGAGCAACTAAAGGCTGGGACTCACAAAATGGAATAGTAGTAACGTACCAGACCTTGCTAGATTTGCAGGCTTCCAAGAAATAGAGAGAATAATTATGTGAAAACATGAGAATGTCAGAACAATGACTAATGGTGTGATATACTTTATCAATGAAGTTGTGGGTCATCATGCAAGTAACTGTGTATGATGAATGCCTGTAAATGAAGACTGTTTTAGCATATTTCCTTTCCATTCACCTCCTTACCAAGACTTGAACTGCACAGTCTTCAAAATTTGTGTATACCATGGATTTGTACCATTGCATGGTGGTAGAGTATGTTCTTTGTTCTCAGCCTTTTGTTATTGTTTCTTTCCATATACCACATTCTCGAGAGAAATACAGGACCTTATTTTTGAAGAGTGACAATCTAAACCTAGGCCAGCTTTTAAGTCATACATTAATAGAGAAATATGCATATTTAACAATGACTTAAAACTGCGCAGTTTCTATGCATAGGCGAGCTGCAAGGCTCCAGATATGTCAAGGCAGCTCACTCCTGAAGGTTGTGGACAAACCCAACGATTCTTATTGCAACCTGGCAAACAAAGTGCGTCAGCCCATCCTCGCAGAAGGGCAGCAGCTCTGCTGGGCTCCCCTGAGCAAGTGCCACGGGGACTCCTGCTCAGACCCGGCACTTCTTTTGCCAGCTTGCTTGATCTTTAACATTGTTTTGTTGGCTAAGCAACCTGTTATTGTCCAAAGACTGCTAATTTCCTTGACCCACTACATACTGGCTTTGTGGCATGCAGGGGTGACGTCAGTCTTGCAGAGTGAGGGTTTCCACTTGGTGATGGGTGCTTGGTGATGGGGAGGACACCAGGGCTGGTTACCCTCACTCTGTCTCTGATCACACCATGGAGCCCACCTCTGTACTTTGAGCACTTCAGAAAGGCAGATTTTTCTTCACAGCATTCTTGTGGAGACAAACTGGAGAGAGACAAATAGGCCCACAGCTCGTTTGATTTCATGGAAGAGCCTCATTTTTGGTATACTGTTTTGGGAAAGAGCGTGTGGCTCTCAACCCAAAGGAAAGGCAGGGCACCCGCCTGGTATGCCACCAAAATGAGCTTCCTGAGGGCTGGTCTAAATGCTTCCTTGTCTCCATCCACATTGCCTCAGCTGGAGCAGAGTCTTTGGAGCCCTGTTGCATCTGCCCACGTGTTGCACCTTGTTGGGCTGATGACCTCAGCTGAGCTGGCATCCAAAGACATCTTCCTTAAGGTATCTCTGTGTGGAGTGCAGGAGCCAACTCAGTCCTGAAGCTCTGAAACTTGGTATCCCATGGTCAAGCCACCTTTTGACAAAATGTTGCGCTAAGTCCAAATCTATTGATCTTCAAGACACCATTTCTTCATTAACACTGCCACTGAAGGGAGAAGAGAGGCAATGCTAGGGAGCTAGGGACAACAAATTCCCACAGAGCTGACTACAGGGCTGTTGTCCTTGGTGAGAGCTGTACACAGGTTCCTGTTTCTGTGGGAAATTCCAGTGGAATTTCATTTCTGTGGAAGACACAGAACCTCAAAATTTCCTGTGGAGCAAGATAGCCAAATGTTTTGTTTGGCATGACTTACATTTACAATTTTATTTTTAATTTAAAATTTCTGAACTAAATAACTTGAGGATAGAATCAAATTATTCTAGACCAAATAAGTTGCACCAGATGTTATAACTTTTTGAAAATGTTTTATTAACTGCAACAAAATGTTATTGAAAATCTTCCTGTGAGACATTTCAGTACCGAGTTATGGAATTTTTCTAATTGAAACATTTTCTGTCAGAAGATTTTAAGCACACTCTATATTTGTTTTGCCTGTGCTTTTTTAGCGTTTTTAATGCATTTTTGTAATTTTAAAGCAAATACAAAAAAGAAAAATAAAGGCAAAAGAAATTCTTTCTGGGACTGAGAACATTTAGTACTAACGGACAATGCAAACCCAGAAAGTATTTTTAAAATGGCCTGTACACTCCTACAATTTCACACTGAAGACTAATTGCTTTTGTAAGCTGCCAGTCTTATTTTATACAACGCCCAGATGTTACAGTGCTTTCATTAATTTATGCTGACAGTATTGTAAAAAAAACCCTCCAGAAGAGCACAGGAGGGGGCAACTTCCTGGGGAAGTTTCACATCTCATGGACCATTTGTACCATTTGCTTTTAACCGTAGAAGAGAGTTTCCTGTTTTCATACATCTCTTTTTGGAAGGAGGAGAGTGGTTTGGTGACAAAGGAGCACTCAAAATACATCAACGTTGCCAAGGCAGAAATATAAAGCAGTAATGTGAGGATCTTGAGGGCATTGTGCAGACTATTAAACTAATGGAACAGCTGTTGCTGACAGAGGGGCAAGGTTTCCAGGGCTTTGGGAAACTCTTGCAATTACTTGCTAGGTTTGGTAGCATTGTTGCAGATGTTCAAAATTCAGACACTAACTGTTCAGCAACTAAACGTAATGAAAATTTTTTGTGAAAACAACAGAAGATTGGGGGGGCGATGTATTATCCAATACGATGATGCCAAAAGCCATTTAATGGTCACTCAAAAGATGATGCCATCTCCTTCCAGACCACCACGTCATCCATTCAGGGCTATTGGCTGGTACTTCCATCTCAAAGTCTTTCTTGGTGCTAAGAACATGCACCCGTTTCTCAAACAGGTGGAGCAGAGATCATTGTTTCTCTTTGGGTGTTTCATGGCCCCTAGAGCATGAAAATCAGTCAGAGGATCTGCTTGCTTGCTCTTCAGCAATGGTCTGTGGTTGGAGTGACAACATGAGAAGTAGGAGGTCTGGGACAAGAGCTCCATTCAGCTTAAATCCACAGCTCCAGTCTAGCAAGATTGACCTAACTGTGAGACTGTCGGGTACAAAATCCTCTGTCTCTGACTGTGGTGTAAAAAAACACTATCAACTGCTCTGAGGGCCTGATTCTGATGGTTTAGGTATTCTCAGAGCCTAGTGGACAGGAAATCTTTGGGATGTAAGGAGAAAAGCGACTACTTTCTGGTTGTTGGTTGTTCTTACAGAGGAGGTCGATATGTGCTGGACTGGAGGGTTCATCAGAGCTTCCCCAAGAGGTGCATTTCACTAGGCTAGCGGGATACTGAGTGAGGTTTCTTGGGATTTTAGCAGACTTTTGGTATTTAAGACCGTATTTGGTCATAACAGCAAATTTGGAGAGGCTTGGGAAAACCAAGACCTGAAAGTGTTCTCCTTTTGATCATCAGCGTTTCAAGGCAAGTGTAAAATTGAATAAAGAAATGTGAAGGGTTTGTGGCTTTTGAGTATTTAATAGCTTCCATAATCTCTCTCTGAGAGACACTGGTCAATCTTCTCTGTATCCTGAACACTACCTAGATCCTGTGCTTCTACCTGACAGTGACAGCACAGTGCCCACTGCTGGGGCTTTTTTAAAAGGTTTTGTGGTTTGCGCACAGACAACCATGACAACAGAATCTGCATAAAATGTTCACTTATTTCTACATAGTTCTCTAAAGAAACTTCCCTTTGTTATGAAATACTTATTTTTCAGTACCTCCTGGATGACTGCTGCGTCAGAATCCCATCAGTCTGGATCTTGTACGAACCCACAGAGTAAACAGCAGTTTGTGATTTCCAGGCTGAGAATGCAGCTCCTGAAGCAAAAGTCTGACCTTCACTGTTAACGCCTAGTGCCTCCCCTACTGAATTTACCAGAAAACTCTGGAATCATAAGATTGGACTTCCCCCCCATTTTTTTAATGATAACAGAGAACTTCTATAAAAATACATACATCCAAAGCCAGTGCAGAAATGAGCATAGATAACACACAAAATTAAGAACTGAAGGGCTGTATTTATATTGATTCTGTTTTTTTGCTAATAATTATATGGTAACAAAATGCTAAACTAACAGTACCAAATACAAAAGAAAGAGAAAAAAAGTCAATACTTATTATATTCGGACTCAGAATGGTCAGATAGATGTGACTACTTTTTGACACATTTGCCAGTATTTCCTTCCCCCCTCCCGTTAGCAGCTGTCTGGTGAAACCTGGTGAGTGGACGCAAAGGGACAAACCCAACCAGAGTATAACTTCAGAGGAATGACTCGAGGGACGTGTTCAGTCCATTATGATAAGCAGGGAATGCAGGCTGATTGGCATCTCTCCAACGTTACAAGATTGTATTTAAAGACGGAGAAATTACTTTTAGCACATGCTGTTTTCCCCCCAAAATGTATGCACAGCAGTGCACACTGTCTTTTCACGAATATGATTGCCTTTAAAAGATAAGCTGCTTGGATATGTTTTTTATTCTTCTGATTTTTTTATGGATTTATAGGTTGAGGAGAAGCTCCTCTTGGTGGGGGAAGTTTTTGTTTTGTTTGGGTCTGTTCTAGGAATCAGCCTACCTTATTTATAATGAGAAGGGTGGAATCTGTAGGTGTTTAATTAACCTAAAGTAAAATGTGAAAGCTGGTGTCATTACAAAAGATCATCTTCAGGCTGCACCTTGACTTGAGAAACTCTTTAGAAATGCCAGTAGATCTACTGGTGACACTGCCAAGATCAAACCTAGAACAAAGGCTGTTACTTGGAATCAAATATACTTGTTTATAAGTGAACTTCACAAGGTTTCTGAACTTTAATACTTATAAAATTGGTTCCCTGGAAGGCCAACGAACAGAGCAGGAGCCACCCTATTGCTCTGAGCTTGCCCGGTGGCTCGTACAGAGGAGTCCAGGTTATGACCAAGCCACTGAAGCGCTGCAGCAATGAAGACCATTGCCTTGTTCCTTGCTCAAACCTGTGCTTTGCTCTCCTTTTTTAAACTACTTTCTCCAAATAACAGCTATGGGCTTGAAGGGTCTGACATACTGAAGCTTGCCAAACATAGGATAGAATTGCTAACATAGGAAAGGTTGCTACGTGTGAGAGGATATATCTTCAAGTCTTTTAAAAGCAAACTCTGAGTGAACTGAAGCTAGGATGTGAAGCCAGATGGTTGCTCTGCTGAGGTGTGGTGGTGTTTTGTGACCCTGCTTTACGCAGGATGCTGTCATGTGTCCTACACTTCAGAGTGACAAAGAAACGGGAAGGTCACAAATGGCCACAGTACCACAGCCTTCCTTTTCATGCACAGTTTTGCTGAAGAGGTATGTGGCAGATAGTGCTACTGATAATGTAACCAGCTGTCCAAAATTAATTTGTACCAAGGCAGTCTGTGTCGTATTATGTCTCTGAGAACTGAGAATGTCACAGGAAAATGGCTTTGGCAAGCAAAACACAGGTTTCTTTTAAATCTTACTTCAAAGTTAAATGGTGCTGGATTATGACTGGACTATATTAGTGCTCACCTTTGGGGAAGACGCTTGAACTCTAAATCTTTACTTATCAGATCCATACTAGACAGATTACTGCCACTGTCTTTCTTGTGGTCATGATTCAAACGTGGACATTTACTGCGGCAAGAAGAGTTACAAACATTAACTTTCTTCTTCTCGCAACATTACCTGGAGGTCATGCATTGCTATCTGGAAATAGTTTACACTATTCCTAAAAGCTTTAGGGCCTTCCTTGAGTGGCTTTATGACCCTTGGAGCAGCTCTAGGTTATCCTCCTCCATCCCTCTGTGCCCAGCCGGTGGCTCTTGTCAGGTCTTACCAGCACGATGAGCGATCCAGTTACATGGCATGTAAGCCTTGAGTATCGACGAGACTGTTGAGGCTCCGGGTGGATGAATCCGGGAGCATCTGCCAGGGGATGCTCATCCAGGGGATGTGGTGGAACACACCCAAAGTGTGATGACAAGCGTGATTAAGTTAGAGTTAGAACAGGGAAGTAGTTGAGTCGCCGTCCCTGGAGGTATTTAAAAGACGTTTGGATGAGGTGCTTAGGGACATGGTGTAGTGGTGGTCTTGGTAGTGTTAGGTTTACGGTTGGACTCGATGATCTTGAAGGTCTTTTCCAACCTATACGATTCTGTGATTCTCTGATTAGATTTCCTGCAGTGTCGCCCCGCTCCAGTCGCCTGTAGGGGGGGGAGACCGGCTGTGGGAGAGGGGTGACGTTTTCAGCCCGGCTGTGGGAGGGGGGTCATGTTTTTAGACCGGCCGTGGGAGAGGGGTAACCTTTTTAGACCGGCTGCGGGAGAGGGGTAACCTTTTTAGACCGGCTGCGGGAGGGAGTGAGCTTTTCAGCCCGGCTGTGGGAGGGGGTGACGTTTTCAGCCCGGCTGTGGGGGAGGGGTAACCTTTTTAGACCGGCTATGGGAGAGGGGTGAGGTTTTCATGGCGGCTGTGGGAGGGGTGCGGGTTTTGGCGGTGCCCCGGGGGCAGCGGCGGGCCCTTTGGGAAGGCTGGGCGGCCGGGTGCCGCGCCGCAGCCGCTGCGAGGGCCGGCCCGGGCGGAGCGCAGCGCTCCCCCTGCCCAGCCCAGCAGCCCGGCAGCGGGTACAGCTGTTGGAAGACACTGACTTTCACAGATCTCGCATGTGCAAGTTATCTGAACACAGACCGTGCTTGCTACTGAAAGCATCGGACTTTCCAGGAAAAAGCAGTAAGGTGTATAGAAAAGGATTTATTTCATTAAGGACCACTGTTTTTATTAATACACAAAGCTCTTGAAACAGCTGGAGGATTACTGCTGCAATGACCGTACACGGGGAAATGTGGCTCACACGTATCTCCGTAAGCTCTTCATTTCAAGAAGGAACCAGCACCAAAGGAAGAAGGAAAGGTGGTCAGAGGCTCACATGGGATGCCCGTTTGGGACTCAGGATGGGCTTGACATGCTTCTCCTGCTCGCCTCTCTCTCCCCTGCGCTTTAACTACAACTACTTAAAAAGACTTTCCTATGCTTTGAATAGTTTAGAGCATTGCTGAAAATGCAGATGCTGGGGGCCCTCACCTTTACTTCAAATCAAAGGAGATGTGGGTGAAATAAAGCCTCAAAGAAGGCTCAGTACTTCATGAAATCTTATGAAAAGTACAATTTTCTGAATTAATACGTCGAATGAGATAACTTAGGTTTCAGACAGGATTTTTGTTTTTCATGATTCTCTATACCAGGTAATTTTGGACTATTGAGATATAGGTAGGGTATGCTATACTTTCCAATTCCAATACTTTTTCGTTGCATCAGTACCTTTGGGGCGGAGCTCACTGGAAGGTTGTCCTGTCTTTCAGCTAACAGTGTACGGAGTTTGCCTCATATAAATATGGATGCTCCTGTCCCAATGGTGAATTCAAAGTCTGCCCAAGTAGTAATCTGGCTTTCTGAAAATAAAAGAATATCAAGAAAAAGTCAGTGGCTTTAATTTATTCAGACTACAAACAATGCGGTAAACTCCTGTAAATGTTTGGGATGCATCAATGTCTTCCTGAGTCTGGCAGTTATGTTTTTTTCAGGGCACAACTCGTATTTGTTTGCAGACGCTGGCAGGGGAGACAGAGTGCTCTGATGAGCTGCAGGCACAGGCTGCTTCAGCAGATTCCAGGGATTTGTTCTCCTTGTTTATTCCAAAAATAAGCGCATCTCCTCCTAATAAATGTTGTATGCAAATATGGCTCAGTCATTTCTACATGAGGTTCTAATTCATTCATTTAAAGATGTTCATTTTGTAGTGTATGTAAATTTGCATATGTAATTCAGCAAAGGCAGGAGCAATCTTTTATTCTCATCACTTCTGACATTTTAATCAATGATTTATGTCTTATTCTTACATTTATTAGCCCTCCCTCAGAATGCTAAGGCAGATTATTATGCATTGATATTTCTATACATATATAAAGCTCATTAAGACTCTTTGACAGAAGGATGGTCAAAGTGCAGGAACAGGGGGCAGGCATTTGAGGGCTCATGCTTTACCTTCTCTACAGGCTGGTTGTGCTCATTTGATAAACAACTTCCCCGTGTCACCGTCATTCCATCTGTACAATAAAGATAGCATTGCCCGAACTCAGAGGTGCGACTAATTGGAGTTTTTAAAGCTTTTTGAGCTCTCTGGCTGGAAGCTGCTATATAAATATTCTTCTGGTCACAAAGAAAATTAATGAGGTACAGTCCTATGTAATGGAGATATCACCCGTTATTTCTAGGTTTTGTCTGTGTTTAAAGGTGGCTGCAGAAATGACATCCTCCTCTTCTAGAGACTGCCCTTGTAGGTATTCATAGTCACATACTCACTGACTTTTTGACAAAATGCAGCTTTTACTGCTATTTCCTTCTTCTGACTTCGTTGGCTTTCCAGATCTGAGAGACTAAACTGGATTTTATTACCTCCTAGACACTATCAACAGAATAATTTATCTAGTCTCAATGCCAGTCAGTCACTCCTCTGTGAATCCTTGGAGGGCAGTTGAGTTACAAGGATGATTGGGAAAGGCCGAATTGTAAGACACAGAATTACAGAGGAGTCATTTTAAAGGCCTGATTTAACCTACAAGACCTTTACGGCTGGGATGAATGTGTGAATAGAAAGAAATCATCTGGGATCACAGATCCCATTTTGAGTCTGAACCAGGTCTCAGTATTTAGAAGAGTTGTTTGTGATGAGAGAAAACAACAAGGGATTTTTCAAAAGTATAATTTCAACTTAAAGAGTGGAAATATGGCCGTGCAAGTCTCTCAGAGTTAGAGCTTTGCCCACGTGATTTTTGGAAATTTGTATTCCTATATGCAATAAAGGCAGCCCTGCTCCCTGCAGGAATCCAGTTCCAATTTCCAGAAGTGTAAATCCATTGATGGTACCTGTCAAAAGCAAAATCCCAAGCATGTTTACTCTTAGAAATGGGAACTATAAACTTACACTTTGTGCATGGGTAGATACCACACCATATTCTCGGAGAACACAGCCATATGTGAGAAACCTGTTCCTTATTTAGTACAGCCGTTGCATGCAGCTGAAGTTCATGGTGTCCCTGTAAAAAGAAGATTTCTGGAGGACATCTGAAGTCTCAGTTCAAACTCTTTTCAACGGAGTAGTTTATGAATTGCCCGTGCTGCACACTGCAGTCTGCATCCTATGTTCCATGTGTCTGCAGCTACTGACTGCATCCAGTAAATCCATGTGATTGCAGCTACTGACTAGTTGGCCCAAAGTAAGGATGACAGCCACAAGAGAGCTAGAATTACAACTAGATATTTTCATTATAAGAAAGTCCCACCTGACACCTAGTTCTACTCAGATATTGTTATGAGTCCTATGACTGTCAAATGTACCCAGATAATTTTGACGCCATGCTGTCAAGCCCAGGATAATGGGGATAAACAACTTGCATTATAGTTTCTTTCTAAGAACAACAAGTAACTATAGTGATACTTAGAAAAATAATCATTTTTTTACATTCATCTAATGCTAAAGATCCTAAAGAGAGATGTATGCACATTGCTCTGTTCTTGGACGTGTAGCTTAAAAAAGTTCCAGTCGCTACCAGTGAGGAAATGTATTAATTCTAGGGAGGTGCTCAAGAGTCAAAGAAAAGTGGGGAAAAGAGGCACTGTAGGATCTTGCCAATCTTGCCTCTTCTAAAAGCATGGGTCAGACTCTCCTCTCCTAAGCAAACTGTTGCAAAAGTAGCCAAATTCCAGAACTCCAAGGCTAGACAACTACCTTAAAACAAAAAGAAAAAAGATTTTTCTAAAAATGGCATGAATCCAGGGGCTGGTGCTCTAAGAAAGTCACTGTCCATCCATCTCCTCCTCCTCCTCCTCCTCTTCTCTCTCCTGACAGGTGGGAAAAAAAGCTCCAGTGTTTCACGCTCTGAGGAAACAGAGTTTCCTCAGAAAAACAAAGCATTTCCTAGTCCATGTTATAAGGCCATACCAAACACATTTTATTTTATTTTATTTTATTTTATTTTATTTTATTTTATTTTATTTTATTTTATTTTATTTTATTTATACCAAATGTGAAAAAAGACAACAGGGATTGAAGTTCTTGTTTTTTCTGGTTTATGTTGTTACTCAGACCAGACCTCAGCACCACACAGAGCTGGCAAAATGGCATGAAGGGAAGAGACTCAATTGTAACTGGAATGGTTTATTATTTATTAATCCTTATCCTACACCACCCTCCCACCTTCCACTTTCTGAGGAGCAGTAGCACACCGACTCACTGAGGAATTATCGAAAGAGTAAGAGCCTGTCCAGCATCACCCTCTTCAAAAGAAAGCTGGTAAGCAGTTACTGCCTGTCAGGTAATACACACCGTCTGAGACAAATCCTGAATTTAACCCTCCTTGTCTCAAGGGCTGCCAGGACAAGACAGCCAGAGCCCTCTCTGTGTCTTCTGCTGCTTCACCGGGTCCTGCGGGAGGGTCCCTGCGGCACAGACAGCGTCCCCTCCTGCCAGCTTCACCTTCAGCACCATCCGCTCGTCCTGGCTACTCTCTGGAGATGGGCTTCCTCCAGACATAGGGTCTCTGCTACACCTCTGATTTCAGGTCTGGAAGGTCTGGGCAGGAGAGCACGGAGCTGACCCAGGCAGTCCCACGGCTGGGGCAGCCCCGTCCCTCCTCACCCGTCACTCCTCAGCCGGGAAATACATCACTCTTTCTAACTAGCAAATGCTCCACCAGAGGAACCTTTCCCAGCCCTTCTCAGGGTTTCTTCAATTCGTAATTAAATAAACAGCACTGCAAATCTGTATTACTAGGAAACATGTCAAATATAAACCTAAAGGAAAAAGATGCTGGAGGGATGGATATAGTCTGAAGAGAATATACCAAAGGATTTATAGGACTATTAAACACAGAAAACAGAACAAGAAAACACAAGAGTACACAAGGATCACCATTGAATGGGTTTCTTGGGAAGCCCAAATATTCTTTTTACTTGCTCTAGAAACAGCACTTTTTTCATGTGCTATAAAGAGACATTTGCTCTCTCTGCTATGAGGAGACAGTCCCACAGCTGGATCTCCACAGAGAAAAAGGCACAGGCAGCGTAGTGCTGCCATGAGTAGTTAACATTGCTGTTGTCTTTCTTTTATAGTGCCTACCACCATGTGGATACCTCCAGGAGAGAGGCAAGATTGCACTGAGATGAGCAATGTTAGTGCAGTGAGACCAGCGTGGGATCCGATCCCCGTTGTGGGGTGGTCCCACTCACCTCCACCATCCCATGGGAGACTGAAGACCCCATCACAGGACCTCTTGGTTTGGAGAGGACCTTCTGAGAAAAAGACCTAATTAGTGCTGGGGAAGCTAGGGTTCTAAGGGATGAATGGGGCCAGACCTGAGCGTGGACAGCGAGGCGGTGTGTGGACCACCGCTGAGTGCTCGGTTCTTACACTGCAGGTTCTTCTCTCAGCTGGGAATTTGGCTATGAATCTAACATCATCCACAGCACTCTCCCTTTGGGGTCTGTTCTCTGGTGCCAGAAAGGTCCTGCAGAGTGAACGCTGAACTTCCCTTAAATGGGAAAACAGCAAAAAGAAAGAGATTTGGACTATGAAAAGTGCAAAGTGATTTCTGCTTCTTTATCAGGTGCCAACAAAATAGACACATTTTCAGTTAGGTACCCATGTTTTGAGCTTTTAATTGCACGATATATGGTGTCACTAAAAAGTCACCCCGGAGCAGCAGGTTCTGTGCTGCTGCTCCCTTGGCTGCTCTTACTGAGCAGAGCTGGTCGTTCAGCTCACGAAGCTCTTCAGCTATTGGAACATTTCATAAAAAGCTGCATTTCTGGAAGGTTTGATATGTTTGCCAGTATCCGCACAGGCCCCAGCAATTTATTTTTTGGTAGTAAGTACTACTCATACATTGAACTTAAGAGTTTTCCTGTGTGGTTTTAAAAGTAATTTGGCCAGAGGTAAGAGCTGCAGACCCCATGGGCTGTAGCCAGCATTTGTTTCACATAAATCATAGCTTGCTTTAGGTTGCATTTTCTTTGGAATGGAAAGCTAATTTCTTTAGTTATGTTGGTCCGAGAGCATCAAATTGGACCATATTGTCACTGGTAACAAAAACAAGCTTGCAGACTGCTCAGGACATCAGTAAAGGTAATTGGTCAAATGGCTTAATCCAGCCATAACTCTAAAGGTAGATGTCTAATAAGTTAGTCAAAGCTTCACCTTTCATGAGCTATCAGTTCGTATATCACCCTTGACATGAAAAGGGCCTCATTCCCACAGCTTTAGCAGCAGAAGGTTTTTTTATTCTTAAAAATAGCATCTGTGCACAAGATAGTCTTAGAAATTTTATACCAGCAACTAATATCTTACTAAATCAGACCTTAAGGATCGTTCTCCTGGGATATTGGAGTTTATTTTGTAATTGTACTACTCATTCACAGAAGAAACACCTTTCAAATCAAACCTTAATATTAAATCCAAGCAAAAGAAGCAATCATGCCTCCAGCTTCTAACAGTAAGATGAAATAAGTTTAATTATTCAGTAAAATAATTTATGGACAAGTGGCTTCTTGGTAGCCTGTGTCATCATTATGTCGCAGACTAACAGAACATTTTTTTTTAAATTAAAAGACTCTTTGCTAATTTATTAATTATATGGCCTCTCTTTTTAAAATTTTAATGCTGCACTTCACAGCACTGTAAAATAATTATAAGGAACAAGACAGTGGTCTCATTCATGAATGACATGAGGATGTTCCCTCTGTTCCTACAGCAAGCATTACCAAAACCCCACTGGTGACCACTGCTGGTGGGCTCCCAGTCCTGGAGTCCCAAAGCTTTCCTCCTTTGCTTTAACATGGAAGTGACTCTGTCAAAAAGAGCTATTTCTAACAGATAATACTGGATATGGATCCAGATATCGTGTTCCTGTCCTTACATTGACTTTGCTGAAGGATTAACATTTAGGAAGAGTAAAGACATCTCTGCCCCCAAACTTTAGTTCTCTTCACAAATGAAAAGGTTGCTGCCACCATGTCACAATGAATTTACCTCCTGATTTGGTCATTTTTTTCCTATTGCCAAGCTTTAATAGGTCTGGCTGCACTGATTTTGATGGAATTCATGACCCCAGAGAATCAAAGGTGTTAACATGACCCTGGCTTTGTACAGCATTAAATAGTAAAACAACATACAAGGTTTCAGGTGCAGGAACTTCAGCCTCCTTACTCTGATGATTTTTTAATGTTATAAGGAAGGAAACATTAAGTAAAGCATTTGAGATGTGACTCATTAAACTTTGTGTTCTAACACCATTTCTTATAAATATTTTCTACAATTGAAAAGAAGTAAGTAAATTCTACTCTTTCACATTTTCTTTGCATCCCTTCTTTGACAGGAAGGAGGAGAAAAGAGAAGAGAGAAGAAAGAGAAAAAAAACCCCAAGCATTAAGAAGCTGTTTTGTGTGCCACTGCTGGGATCTCTTATTTTTCTCTTGGTGGACAAATAAGTAACCTACACACTGGGAAGGAGAGACAGTAGGGACAAAGTGCAACTAGTACCCGCTCCAACGTGCAACCTGGGGAAAAGCAGGTGCAGTAAGCGGTCCTGGCAGCTACTCTGACTCCATCGTGGTTGCAAGGCCATACGCCTGTACCGCATCTTTACCAGCAGTGACACTCATGCCAGCTGTCAGCCTGGCTTACGAGAGACCCACGGACAGGGGACCTTGCGTCCATGCAGCCCGTGGGTGCCCCAGTTGCTCCTCTGGTCCCCAGCCTCAGCTGTGGCTCCACCGGGAAGGATGTGTTTCCGAATGCGTCAGCAGCATGGCCAAGCACATGGCTATAGGCTGCAAACACAAGTGCAAGGGAAATCATGGCATACAGTCACCCCCTCTGAGGCTTGGCGAGCTTGTACCAGACAAGAGTCAAGTTGCTTATGGTAATGCTTGTACTTGTGCTTCCACTCACATCAGGTGGCAGTTTTGTCTTTTTCTTGGGTGGAATTTTTTTTCCCTGCAAGATTGTCTAGCCATGTTTGGGTTTGGGTTTTTTTGCACATGTATACTTTTAGCATTTGAAATGTCCCATCCCAAAGCTTGATTAGCATTTTGCTAATTTTGTAGCTACCACCTGCTATTACTAGAAGATATAAAGAACAACTGTTCCATATCCACTTTTTCTATGCTATTCACAATTTGACTATATCCTCTCTATGCTGTTTCTGTTCCATGCTAAGGAGGCTTAGTCTGTTCTTACTCCTTGTAATGGAGGTACTCTGTTTACCACTTTGGCACCATGCTCTTTTCTTTTCTGGTTGCCCGGTTGTCTTTCTGAGCCTCTCATCACCACTTCTAGCACGTCATATTTTCTAGCTATTTATATGTCTGTACTACATAGTTTACAATCAAACTAATTTGCTTGTATCATTTAGTACAAATTCTGTCTCCTTATACATATTCTAATATTCAAAGGATGCTAATTCTCTACTAACTAATACCCAAATGTGCTGGCGATAATCAGAAATGGACAAATCAGCAATCACACCCCATATAGATCTCAGTATGCAAGCCTTGATTATATAGAGCTTAATACATATGGGTACATGGGAAATCAGGCTGTTTCTTCTTGAAAGTCTACTATGTAAAGTTTAATTCCAGACACTACACAAGAATATGTGCAGATAGCAGGCATAAGGCTTTGTTGCTCTCTTCATTCAAACTTGGGTACAAGCTACTGAAAAACTGGACAAAATATTATGCTTTTAGCCCTTCCCATTAATGGCTTGTCTCACTTTTCTACCTATTTTCACATTACAACAACTCATTCCAATACATGATCAGAAAAAGAAAACTGAGGCATTATGATATAGGGGAATTGCTCATCTGAGTTTAATAGCTCTATTTTTATAATTATTGATTGAAAATTACTTTCTCGGAGGGCTGTTGAAATTCATTTTCATGATACATTTTGCACCAAAAATGCCAATACTTCCTGCTCAATAATCCTGCCTTTAGTTTGCCTAGTCCTTCATCTGCTAAAAAGAGGCTCCTTTGTGTAACGCGCCTTTGTGCAGCACACAAGTACACCTCAGCGTAGCAATCATTTGTAGTAGGGCTGTCTCACTGCATCGCTGAGATGAGGCAGATTAGAGGAAATGCTAACTTTAAGCAAACGACAAATGATCCAAGGGGACGCACGATTACCAACCACTTGATAATCGCCGCATGATAAGATCGTTATGGTTTGATTGCATTTCAAGGCTGTATGATGGTGCTTGTGCTGTGGTGCATCCTGAAAGGCACCAAGAATGATCTGATATGGAGATCTATGAAAAAATGTTTGTTGAATTGATGGATAGTTTCTATCTCTCGGATAATCCAAGCTGTAGTGTTGTGTACAAAATGCAACAGTAATCCTCTGCTTGAGCCCGATGAGCTGGGAGTTCCCGTCTCCTCATCATATGGTGTTTCTTGGAAGTCAGGTTCTGCCTAGCTTTAGTGCGAGAATAGGGGGTCTAAGGGTCCCTTCGCCCACCCAAGGCCATGAACCATTCACCATTGCCTTGCCCCATATCAGCAGCCTCCAACCTGGGGAATAAACACTCCAGCTGGAATATTAAGTGGGACTACAGATCTGACAGAGAGAGAGATTGTCCTGCAGATGCAGGTGCCAGTGCGACTGGAGGAGAACAAACAGCAGGGAACCAGGAGGAAGCGTCATTCCCAGGGTCAGGCTGCAGCCAGGCTGGCAAGGAAGAAGCAGGGATGCTTCTGGCAGCGATGGGGATTTGCACTGCTTCCTAGGTAGGGAGCAGAGGGAACACTGCCGTCCAACTGCTAGCGTGCAAATATAGGTCCATCAAGATGTTGTTTCCTGGGATTGCTGTTTTTTTCTTTTATGCTTCACAGAATATTTGTAGGTATCTTTCCCATTACTTTTATGTGCACCAGAAGTGCTGAAGCCTGTTGTGGTTTCCAAGCTGAACCCTATGGAGCCGCAAAACTGATGAGTCTTGAAAGTTGCTGTTTAAGATTGTCAGTCATATTTTAATTGTGCAGTCAGCAGAAGTTTCAGTACATAGCTGTGATTTTTTTTTTGGTATGTGTCCTCAAAAGTTTTGCTCCCAAAGAATGTTGATTAAAAATTTTAATAGGGGTTTTAACAGCCAAGCTACATGAAAATGCTCAGCCTTTAAGTACTGTCCCTATTATTAATAAAATTAGCGGGGATACACTCTGGATTTGTGTAACAATTA
This sequence comes from Ciconia boyciana, assembly GCF_034638445.1. NCBI lineage: Eukaryota > Metazoa > Chordata > Aves > Ciconiiformes > Ciconiidae > Ciconia > Ciconia boyciana. Next base: position 27,704,937 of record NC_132938.1, read on the forward strand.
TCCCCCAGTTTCTCTTTTGTTCCTCTAGATCATCTTGCTTGCTTCAAGTATCCTGTCTCCATGATTTATTGCTAGATCTGCTTTGTCACCATCTGCTCTGCTGTTGCTCAAGAAAGAACAAATCCCCAGAAAACATTACTGTCCAGACTAAGCACCATATAAGCATCCTTTGCACATTCAGCCAAACATTGACTAATGGCGAGCTAAGCTATAATCACAAATTCCCTCTTTTCCTGTTCACTACAGTTCAAATTCATATCAAAAACTTGGTGGAATTCAGCTATCCTTCTTGGGGATATAGGTTACCATCTGTCTGGTTTCCAGTGGTACATTTAAAAAACATTTGTCCCACTTTCATAAAACATCCTGCTGCACAGCAACCAATTTGATATCTAATTACACAGCATTATGTATCACATATGTCACAACCAGAATAATTTGACCTAAGTTTCTCTTATCTAGTCTAGTCTGTTTTGCTATTTTAAATTAAGTTATCCAAACACCTACAAATCCAAAAGTATGCCTCTAGCTAATGTAATTAAAAAAAAAATAAAATAAGTAAATATTGAACTGCCTGAGGAATATTTTGGATTTAATTTGGGAATTTATATAAGATTTTCATTTCAAAAGCAAGCTACATTTTAAACTAAAGGTTAATGTACTTACCATTGCATAAAAAAAAAAAATCCAAGTTAGAAAAAGCAGGCAAGAGAATAGCAAAAGATATCAGTTTTTATGCTGCCCACATAAACACATACAAATGCCAAAACTATAACAAAATAAATGAATCTTCCCCACTCCTCCAATCTTCCTGGCTGTCCCCAGAGGCCTGTGCAGAGGACAAGGCAGTCATTCTGTGGTCAGGCAGGGGAGAGCATCTTCTCAAGCCACATCTACTCCTCCTGCTTGACGAGGAGCCTACCCAAGCCTGCGGGAAGCTTTCTGTTGACTCCACCAAGCCATGGCTCTGTCAGTGTCCCTCATCCCTGGCCAACACACGCAGCATCACTAACCGCACCCCTGAGCACCTTTACAATGCAGTTAACGATGATCAGGGCACAGATGCTCTGGGAGCAGTGTGATTTCAAGTGCACAGGAAACCGCTTGATACCAAAATCCCGTGCGGGGGTGGCATTCACCATCCTAGACCAGTAGCTTGCCTTGTGCTACTTTGCCCAACTGTGCTGTATTTCTACCCTGCTCATGCAGGGATGATGCTCCAGCAGTGGAGGGGTAATGAATGCCTCGAGCCGCATTGCATTTCCACCCTGCCTCCCCTCCCCCTGGCCAGGATCTTTCTTGTTCCCCCCAGCAAAGTGTTGAAGCAGAGCAGAGTTGCCATGAACATGGGCTTAAGGGGCTAATGGTCTGTAGGTCCGTGGGGGCTTGTTGAGGGTGAGGAATAGGGAAAGGAGTCCCCCTTGTCTTGGAGACTCCCAGTTCCTCTGGGAGAGCTCCCAACCCAAGAGTGGGATGAGTGTGTCTCAGGAGCTGGGGCTCAATGAGAGGAGAAAGAGAGCGAGACGTAGGAAAACAAAAAAATTCTTCCCTCTTCTACCTGGAAACTCAAGTAGACCCCTTGGCCAAAAGTGTTGTTATCCAGCACTAAGTTGTGTCATGATACTTTTTTCTGCTATCAGGTCCTGGAAGATTCAAATAGTATTTCCCATTGTTACCCCAAGGAGAACAGTTGCAGCAGACCACTCTTGAAATGACAAACAGATGATGGATAGTAGCAATTATTTTTTTTGAGCACAATTTTTTTCTGTCCGTATCTAGCCAGAGAGCAGCTATCTTGTTCACAGCTATTTGTCTAAGAGAAGCTATAAATTTAACTAAAGTTCATGGGGAACATACACTTTTGAGGGTGGCAGGATACTTCCCTGTAGTCACATTGGTTCTGTCTGCACTGAATCTGAGGCAAATTACTCAGAAGTCTCCCTCAACTTCTCTGAGCCTTCCAGATTGGTATGAGATAGTTAGTCCAAAGAACAATGTTAATGGTGGAGTCTGTAGTGTAGGATTCTTCCCCCAAACTCAGAACCACTTTAGAAGAACACGCACCATCAAGAAGCTTGTCCTGAAAGCAGCCAAGCTTGATCATCCAGCCTGTCTCCACTGAATTGCCTCTGTATGCTTCCATGTGTGGAAGACGCTGGCTGCTTTGCAAAGAAAAGGTCTGTTCCGAGGAAGCTGTATTGTTGGAGTGAGGGACAGATGGGGTGGCTGAATATATAGGGCTACCTTGAGGGACTAACTCCGTCATTCCTAGAGCATGAATGGCACTTACATAAGGCGTATGACTGGACAAAGGAGGCTCGCATCCCCTGGTCACAGTCACAGTTTGGTTGCACCTTTGCAAGCATCAGTTGTCTGATAGCAATGTCCTGAACGCACTGTGGACACTTGGCCAGGCTCCCCGGGGCGCAGGGGGAGAGGCAGGAGTGTCAGCAGCGCAGGGCTGGAGGCGCACATGTGGTTGGAGCTGCCCATCTTTTGCAAATGATGATTATTTTCATTATGTTATTAGTGTTAAACTGAATTCACAGTAGTAAATGCCAGATTTTACCAGACAGAGAATGATGCCATTTAATAAATGGCCATTGACTTCTCAGGACGAATTGCAGCAAAAAAAGGAAAGTTTGTAAATCCCTTAGATTTTAGAGAACTTGTTCTATTCTGCAGACATCCCAGTAGGACAGAAAAAGCTCTTTGTAGGAAAAACTGCACAGACATCATATAATGTTTCATTATACTGCTAAGCTAGTCAATGAGATTTAGAAAATATTCAGGCATCGATACCAAAGCCTATTTGCTAACTACCCCCAATGGTAGTATTATAGTACTGGGCGCAGCTAGCTGGGAGAAAAATAATCTCATACCCATTAAAATTTATCTGCTGTTTCAGGACAGATTATCTGACCAAGATCAGTATAACTCTGAAGTTATCTCAGAGGAGACCTCCTGAGCTCTATGATGTTCAAACCAACATCTGAATGAGTAAAAAAGAACACAGGTAAGTATCATAACTTAGGAGACATTTCATTATAAGTCTATCAGTGGACATTTTACCTCTTCAACTAGCCAATAAACAAAAAAAAAAAGCACAGAAGGAAAGCAATCTCTACATTTACCTTGGTGTGACTTTGCACTTTTTGCTGAGTGACAGAATTTATAACTTTATGTCCAGAACTTCATTTGCACATCCACTTTTGAGTACATTCGCTCATACAACAACTGTGATTGCCAGAACAATCATGCTTGCAGCCAAGGTACAAAACAGTCCTCCATTTATGATTTGTCTGTGCACAGAGGTCTAAGCACTCCAATAAAGGCAGGATTTAACAGTTCATCCCACTTCCCATCATGGAATTAATCAGGACAACTGATGGTAAGGCAGCCTTCCCATTTAATAAGCAGATAATAGTCATGAGTTTTGCACACATAAGAAGACAGTATCTGATGTCCCTGACCTGTACAGTGGGGCAGAAGTCAAACGTTTGTATAAACTTATTAGAGATGAGAGTGGAACAAAACAAATAAATTATCTGTACAATTGAGTTGCCTCATGAATGAGAGTGGTCACAAGAGGCCATCAGAATAAAGCAGTCTTGCCTCTCGCACTGTAAGGAAGCTGCTACTCTGGGCACCTACACATTTTCCATAGAGATTCCGGTGTCACCAGTTCACTGCTGCTCATGTGCCATGAACTCACCAGTGGCATGTGCAAGTTTGATCACATGGATGCTGCTATTTTATTTACCTGAATTAGGGTGCAAATAAGTCTCAGGATGTCTACAAATCCTTTTTGTGTCTGTGCTGAGTCTCCACATGGCTGTGCAAGGAGCTGAGCAGACGTGTTCACTCCTCGCACTTCCCATGGTTTTAAGTGCAGTGCTTTTTTGGGCCAGCTGGTAACTAGATTACCTGTTATCTAGAACACCTAGCTTCTGTTAACCAGAAGTTACCCAAATTCTGTTTTAGGAAACAATCGATAAAATCTGCTTGGTCAGTTAGTAAGAGGGTATTAGAGTGAGCCTGCAAAACACAAATGCATCTGTGATTACAAGCTGATACGACAAAATGAACTGTATTAGTAAAAACTAATCTGAGCATCTCTATTTTTACTGCGCTAAAGACTGTGATTTCCCAAAGCATGTTTGTATTACCTAAAGAATATTTGACCACAGGTGTGGGAATAAGCCATTATGAAATCTGTGAGTCGTCTAGCTTCTGCAGCTGAGAATGCCTGATGACCGGGTAAAGATGGGAGAACTACCAGTGTTTCATGGAAAGATTCTGTCTGAACTCTTAGGGGTAAAGACCTTGCACTCTGCTAGCAGAGAGTTTTGCAGAATACTTTCCTCATACTTAAATTGAACTCTTAAGTGCTTGTGTAATAGAATAATAATGATCAACCATACAGCATGTGAGCTGCAGAACAAAAGTTTAGGCTAAGAAAGAGACAAATAGGTGACTGCAGAGAAGTAGAGTAATTTATAATTTGAAACTGTACTAAAGAGGGAAGCAGCTTCTGAGCAAATAGAAAGCTTCTCACAGAAACATAAGATTAACTCTGAACTAGGTTAATCTACATGGTGTTTAGCTGTTTCACTCCTTGGTACTCTAAAGAGTAGATTTGTAATAGGTCTACTAATCAAAGTGATGGAAGAATAAAATCTTCACACTCAGCCAAGAAGGGATCAAGTCAATATCAAAATCATAACATTTTAAGTTGAAGCTGTCTAGCTGGGCTTTGGAAATGTTTAGACTACATGACCAAAAGTTAGAAACTAAACATTTGAACTAAGCTGATAAAAAGTGATCATTAATTAAGACTGAAGTCAACAATCTGGCACTGAAGAAATTCTAGGACACCGAGCCAAAAGTCTGAAGTTAGATGTCCAAAGTAAGTTCATAATAATTCATCATTAGTTTGAGATGAGATAAGCTCATTGGAGGAAGCGAAACATGGATAATACAGGGGACTACAGCCAGTCTGTATGATAAATATTAACTTCTCTTCTGAGAGGGAGGCCAATGGGGACTCAGGATTCAGCTAATTTAGGACTGGTTTTTATAATTGGTTATTTAGGGCTGAGGCTACTATTATTGATGTTGTCAAAGACTTATACTGAGATGCCAGCTAACTACCAAACCCAGCTGTTGAACCCAGTTGTGTCCCAGCACATACTGGTGCCAGCCCTTGCTCCAACTACCTCTTAGTCTAAAACCCAACAGTTTATTAGTACAGGAGATGAACTAACAGCCTCAGTAATAAAGTCATAACCACAGTGGGAGGTGCTCACTTCATAGCCACCCAGTAGCAAAGATCTCACCAGCCAGCTTATGAGCAGAGTATGCTCTGCTGAGCGCTGGGGATTTTCAAGGGACGACCCATGGGCTGCTGGTGGTCTGCAAGGCACACAGAAGTGGATGGTAAAAGCAGAAACTGCACCTACCTCTAGTTCTTCCTCTGTGTCTACTTTTGCCCTATGCAACGGTTCCCAGTTTCTTTTAACCATCTAGTGTCCCTCAAAAGCTTGTTGAAGAGGACAGTCGTGCATAGGTTAGAAGATATAGGTGGAGAGTTGAAAGAGGAACTCTGCAGTGATGGATTTTCTCTTGAGTTTTTTCATTTGCAAGAGGTAACCCTGGAGAGAAGGTAAAAGGTTGCCCATGTGCTATGTATATGTTATGTGCGTGGTATGCTGGGCACCCTCCTGCTTCTCTTCCCCAGGACCATGTGATGTGTCCTTATGGAGCTGCTGGCTGCGCCTGAAGTGGATGCTTGCAGCCTGTCGTGGTTTACCCCCAGCCGGCAACTAAGCCCCACACGGCCGCTTGCTCGCTCACTCCCAGTGGGATGGGGGAGAGAATCAGAAGGGTAAAAGTGAGAAAACTCGTGGGTTGAGATAAAGACAGTTTAATAGGGAAAGCAAAAGCCGTGCGTGCAAGCAAAGCAGAGCAAGGAATTCATTCACTACTTCCCATGGGCAGGCAGGTGTTCAGCCATCTCCAGGAAAGCAGGGCTCCGTCACGCGTAACGCTTACTTGGGAAGACAAACGCCATCACTCTGAATGTCTCCCTCTTCCTTCTTCTTCCCCCAGCTTTATATGCTGAGCGTGACGCCATATGGTATGGAACAGCCCTTTGGTCAGTTGGGGTCAGCTGTCCCAGCTGTGTCCCCTCCCAACTTCTTGTGCACCCCCAGCCTCCTCGCTGGTGGGGTGGGGTGAGAAGCAGAAAAGGCCTTGACTGTGTGTAAGCACTGCTCAGCAGTAACTAAAACATCCCTGTGTTATCAACACTGTTTCCAGCACAAATCCAAAACATAGCCCCATACTAGCTACCATGAAGAAAATTAACTGTATCCCAGCCAAAACCAGCACACAGCTTTGTTGTGTGAATGATTTGGACTTGGGGGTGGTCCAAGACTGCCCTCCTGCAGTCAGCATAGACCATCCCAACTCAGGTCCTGGAAAATGCAAGCGGTGGGCAGTAGCAGCTGCTGGCAGGGAGGTGAGGTGAGGCGAGAGGCACCTGCAGAGTGCCAGAGACAGGGCAGGAGCAGGGAAGGAGAGAGTGCTGGTGTCTGAAATAACCACTTCCACCAGCAGCCAGGGCCCGACGCGGTGCTCTCGCAACACGCCGTGCAAACTGGGCTGCTGTGATGCCTGCAGCCTGGTGTCCCTGCGGGAGCTCTCCCACCAGAAATGGGATGTGCGCTCCGCCTGCCCTCCTGCATGGTTTCACCTGGCCATTCTCAAGTATGTCCTTAATACTCTAAACATTGTTCAGAGAAATAATTACTCTCCAAACTCTGTGTTCATTCTCACTGCTCACACAATGGTTGTGCACATTCGGTATCATAATGGCCCTTCTGCAACGCATGCTCTGCACCAACAGAAACTGCTGCCAGAAAAGGAGAATCTGTGCCATTTTTTGATTATGAATATCCCCTCTCATGTCTCCCAGCCATAAACAGCTCCTGCAATATCCCCAGCCTGCACCGTAGATGGCAGTGTGCAGTTACTTTCCTTGGCATATTTACCTGTTAGCTGGTTCCTTGACATTTGCTAGAAAACTACTTCACTCAGTAAACAGCAAAAATTATAACATCTGAGACTATATTTAAACACTATTAATTTCTTATGTGAAATAGGAGTATTTGTTAAGTGTTTGCTGTAAACTTCAGTGTATCATAAATCCAGTTGTTTTTATAGGTCAGATCCCAGAAGAAATCTAAGCAGAGACTGAAATGTAGATAAGCGAAAGAAAATTTCCTCAGGCTGTTGTATGTAAGAATAATAAGTAATACTTAGAAGTAAAGCTATTAATTCCCCAAACACATGACTACATTCAATCTATGCGAACACTTCACATCAAATTCAAAAGCTAAATATTTTAAGTCAACATTACTGCTCTCCAAAATAACTAATGGGATCACCAAAACATTTTATGAATCTACATATAGTTCTTTAAAGTTTTAGTCCTTTTTAGGTTTCCTACACCACAGAACATAGCCTGTACTGGTTCTGCATTCAGAGACATCTTCCTACTCAATTTTTTCCTTGAGTAACAATCAGACCTCATAACTGCATTGTACCTACATGGTGGGAATGCTCTAAACTGCAAAGGGTGAAATGGGCTTGTGTTCCATTTGGTTTCTTGAAGGAGAGGCAGTAGTACAAGATAGGGGACTGCTCTCCCCCCCGAGTCCTCTCAGTCCTGCACTTATGAGCATCACCATGCAAGCTTTGGGGGCTGAAGCTGGTTTGCAGGAGGTCCACTAACCATGGGGAGATTAGTGCACAGCAGCAGCCCAGGTTTCGCCTGGGGTTGGGGGTCAGACCCTACAGTCTGTTGGTATCACTAAAGTATAGCTGATGCCAGCCAGGAGGGTTTGAGCTGACTTTTGTTCCTTAAAGCTGGGCTTCAGGACAGTCATCTGATGACTAGCAACTAAGCGTATAGGAAAAGATATGGCTTGTTTTCCCTTCTCCCAAGAGTTTTATCTCCCAAGCAGGAAAATTGGTGTGGAGACCAAGATGGAAATAGGACAAAGTGTGCATGGGGCTATCTGGATTAAGCAGAAGTGAGCTCCCGAAGCTGTTTCAGGAGCCCCTAACAAGCCCCTAGATCCAATGCTGCTGTGCAAGGTTTTTGCTCTCCACTCCAACAGAGCCACAAGTGGAGGGGATATTAGGTGAGAGGACTACAAATTACACTAGTGCCTGCCTGCTAAAAATTCTCCAGGGAAAATCTTCCCTCAGATGATTAACCACTGCAAACCAACCCAATCCCTCTCGAGCTGAGGTGCTGAATGCCAGCAGCTTGTTTTAGCAACACCGAGTTACTGCTGAATGCATGGTTATTGCACTTGCACACAAAGATGGAGGCTCAAGTGGTCCAGGCCCCTCAAGGAGCAGATACAACATTTGAAAGTCACCACTCGCTAAACAGCAGTGAGAGAAGAGTTGCTCATAGACATTGTGCCAGGGGACACTGCAAGGCAGTCCACCTCGCAGGCACCCTCCAGCTGGAGAGGGGCAGCTGTTCACATGAAGGAAGGTGCTGTGCGGGGCAAACATTGGAGGATGTCATGTCATCTGTCCAACTAAGGCAAGGGAGATGCACCAACTAACAGAAGAGGTTGCTCCAGGGAGAACTGTGGTGGGACACAAATGCAGCCCGTGCCTGGCACTGTTGAATTGGGTTTGTGATGATGGCAAGAGCCAGTTTATAACTTACTAACTTGTTTGAGGATGACAGATCCCATGAGACAGCCAAACAGAGCAGACAAGTTTGGAAGAACTGTGATGAGACCTGAGTGAATCAGGTGGGTGGGCAACACGAAGGCAAATGAAATGCAGTGCCTGCAAATACAGGGTAATACTGTTTAGAGAGGCACATTCAGACTTCAATTTAGACACTTTACAGGACTTTCAGTTCACTGTATAATTTCAGAAAAAGGACAGCTCAATGAAGACATCTGCTCAATGTTCAGCTGCCGTCAAAAAAATTACTAGCAAAATATTTTGGAAAGAGTATTAGTGTGCCTGCTCTAGGACTTGAGTTAATGCCAGTCCCCAGTTATTACTGATCCAAAGTTTAAAACTATTATATATTGGGCTCACTAGATAAGACCTATTTCCTGCACATAAATCTTGTTTGGGTAAATTTCAGGGCTGTGCACTTCAGACCAGAATCCCCAAGTATTTCCTCTGCGCACACCCTGACCAGCCATACAGCACGTGCCTAACAGCTTGCTCACTGCATAGGAAAGGTGGAGGTGGTGCTGCTGCAGGGCTTTTTACCTCCCCTGAAGCAGTTCTTGATGGCCAGAGAGATGAATTTGGATTAGGTGAGTGGCAGGACCCATCTGGTTTGGGATCTGGAAATGCAGCATATCAGGAGCCACAAGCAGTTGGGCACAACTTGCAGCAACTCTGCAGCTATTCAAAACGGCACCAGTTGACCCAGTCCCTGACTTGCCCTAGACTGGGGGGAGCTGAGATAAAGCTCTTCCTTCAGTCCTACCCATTTGCAGCCAGGACAAAGACTATGGGTCTCAGTCTTTAAACTCACCTAATCTTTCATTCACCGATTGGATTATCATCAATATAATGTCAATTTCTGTCATCAAATGCTAATTTTTTCAGACCTGCAATGTTTTACGTACTTTGGGAAATCCGCTGTGCATAGGAAGTGTTAAGAGGCTGTGCCAAAGACAGGACAATACAATGAATGAACAAAATGTAACTATCTTTTATGAACGTGCAGTGATATAAATACAAACCTGAATGGCTGGTCCTCAGTTGGGTGAAATGTAGCCTGAGGAAGTGGGTGTGGAGGACCTGAGCCAGAGGAACTGAGGGAATGCTCCCCCATTCAAAGATGCAGGATTTGACCCTGGTTTTTAGCATTGGACAGCAGCTATTGAATGCTCAGAATAAACTGGTAACAGCAGTAATATAAGCATTTTTAAAATTCCTATTTGTACTATTAAAATATTTAATAAAATTATCTAATTGGTTGCTGACTAAAGTGTCAGGGAACAGTTTAGTTTACCAGGTTTAGAGCTACAAAAGAATTATTCTTTTCAATCCAGATGATCCCTTGCTAATGAGTTATTTGTGTAGAACTTTGATGTGTTAAAAACCATCGACTAGTGCTAGACATTAATATATCCTACAGAACTAGTTCTCCCATAGTTCTGTAAAGGATGCATTTTACTTAAGGCTTAAGGCCCTCTATAACCAGTCCATCTGGAGGTTTCTTTACACATTAATCACCAGTTATTCTCATGCTTTAGTTTCATAATAATAAAAAAAGAAACTGCATACTTTTAAACTTAGGCACATGTTTATTAGGCACTCTGTTAATTAAGGATTGAAACCGTGCCCCCACATTCAGCACTATTTGTTTTGGGAAAAAAAAAAATTGCATTGGTATGTATTTGCTTTTTCTTTTTGAATGTTCAAATGTTCTTTTTCTCAGTGTGAGTGAAAAAAAAGCAGTTGTCTTCATTCCCTGGTAAGCACATTTTCTTTCTACACGCAAATGTCATGTTCTCTCACATCCTTTCACTTTTTTTGGTCATTAATTCTGTTGCAAGGAGAAAGAAGTGCACACTCCGCTATAGAGCAAAGCGGGTCTGACTCGTGCTCCCTCTCTCCCTTGACCTTTCTGTAGCACTATTCATTAATATGACTATACCACTAAGTCTTCCGTTTCTGGGGAATTGCATGGCAATAGCATATTGAGCTTTCCACCTCTAGCTGGTAAGCTTGGTACTGCTTAAAAATGGTTACAGTTACAAAGATTGTTAGGAAATATAGTTATTTACTAGCAATAACTCATTCTTTCTCTGCAAGTTGCACAGAAAGAGCCATGTTCCAAATTATAGCTGATTAACATTTTTCAGGTGAAACAGTAGTCAAAATGTGGCCATTTTTCAATCTTTGGTTGGTTGTCAAAACATTTCCCCATGTTCAGTGCTTTGAAAACAGTTGTTAGAAATATAACAAACCAGCCATTTTTACACTCAATTTTTGACTTTTTCTTTAGGATTTGATTGGCTCTCACTGTTGGTGAGAGTTGGTGGTGTAATTACTTACTGGGTTTTTTCAGAATGGAGAAATGTTGCTTGGAGAATTTGTTTCTGAATTCAACAGCACAGGAACTTCTGGTTTAAAAGCAAATGGAACACCTCTTCAGAAAACCTTGCTTGGTAGACATAAGACAGGCTATTTTTAGCCGCAGCTGGAGTGAAGGAAGTGTAACTGTACATCCCATAAGATCACCAATTCCTATCTCTTCTAGACATCCGTCCTTGCTCTTCTACTCCTAACATCTCTATGTGCGCCTGGATGCTGAGACAGAGAGCAGAGAGCACTGCTGTGGTTGTACAGAAGAGATACCCTCAGTGCACCTAGGTTACTGTATGTAAGCAAATCTCTTCCTCTTTCATTACATGGTCTCCATAGAGCTCAAGTGTAAGACAAAAATGATCTCCTAAAGGATCGATGAGGGGTGGCTGGCATAACGTGTCCCTTGAACAGGAATGGCTGCATTGCTGGCTTGAAAATAGCTTCTGCTCTTGATGCCATAGAAGGAGAATAATGATTTCTGAAGTCTGAACCTACCTCTTCCACCTAGCAGTGCTACAGATTTCAGATAAGGGAACATTACTGTGATATGCCTATACACGTATCAAGATACCAGTAACCCAGCGTCCTACTTCTTGAGTGAGCCCCAAGGCATTTATAGCGTGACTGATCTCACTTACTTTGACAGTCATTAGGCTGAGATAGCCTGACCTCTATTTGATTTTTCTCCAAAAGCTGTAACTGGCTTTCTCAATGGGTTAGTTGTGGGCAAGTGTAAGTGGCACTGCTTTTAATAGCTGGCCCACGTAACTGTACCCCTCAAGTATTCCTGAGAGACTTCAGAAAACACGGTGCTATTCCTGACTGGGGTGAAGAACTGGTCAAATCCCAGAAATATTTATTCAGAAATAAATCATAACAATGTTGACTGTCAGAGCCTGCAGCTCCCACCCTGAAACAGTCCAGAATGATCCCTCCCTGCCAGATATGAAAGGATGCTGAAACAGAAGCAAGGCAAAAGAAAGAAGAAGCAGAGCAGCACATTTTCCCCTGACTAAACCAACCAAAACATGCTTTGTGGGTTTTACAGATCTGTCTTAATTTGATGTAGGCAACGGGACAGGGCTCTGCAGCCAGAGGAGGAGCGGAGACGTGGCGGGGACCTCCCCGGGGCGTGGGGCTGAGGCTGAGGTACATCCTGGCGCTCCCACCAGCCGTCCTGGGCTGGGAGGTGCATGTGGCCTGCCAGGTGACAGGGATGCATGTGGCCTGGCAGGTGACAGGGATGCATGTGGCCTGGCAGGTGGCTCTCCCAGCAAGGCGGTTGCAGGAAGGTCTCAACAACCAGCCAAGAATAAGGATATAGTTTTAGAGAGCAGCGTACAGGGTTTTATTCAACACAGTCCTTATGTGCTTAATGAAGCAACTCACATAGCTAAAGGGTTTCCAATTGAGATGGTAAATTTTTTTGCTTTTATTTTTAAAGGGAAATCTGCTTGCACCAGGCTGTTTTTAGAAGATGCACTGCTTGCATCAGTTTAGCCTTTATGTTCTTTGACATTCAAGACAATATTTAATGAAGAGCCAGGGTAAAATGACCAATCCTGATGGTTACATCAAGCAAGATATGAGCTGAGCCTATTTATCATTACCCTAGTCAAGACAGAAGTGTGACATTATTTAGGAGTGTTTGGAAGACCCAGTCTCTGCTCGGACTCCAGTAGCCAAGCCAAAGTCCCAGGGCTTTACTAACACCGGTAGTGCCTGCCTGAAATGGTAATACGATTGGCTCTCATGCTAGAGCTTCATGGGTCACTGACTTGTTTTATACTCTAAAGGAACCCCAAAAGTATCATAGTGAAAACGGGGGGGGGGGGAAAGCCCAAACCCAGAAAACCGAGTGTAGTAAAATTATTAGTAGGAATTATGAATCGGTTTAAGGAGATTTTAACATTTGTTTTTACAATCAATCAGTTTGGCAGAACTGAGGTAATTACTGCATGCATGGATGCAATGATTTCAGAAGTCATTTAAGAAAAATTGTTTGATGTTGCACTGAAGCAGATGAGGAGTGCTATAATGTGCTTTCCCCATAGGTTTGCTGTGGGGACAGTAAGAAAAGCCTGGTAAATAATAATACCTTAAACTACAATCAAATTATCTTCTCTGCCTGTTACATGACTCATCTCACCTTCATTAGTTATCATACTAAGCTTTATAAACAACACCTATCAGAGCAATAGCTATATGAGCTCTTAAAAACAGTGTTTTTCATTCAAAATTAATGATGACACATCACCTGGAAGCTGGAAGGCTTCAGCTAAGAATAAATAATAAGCAAAGTCAGCATGGGTACTTTGCAGGAATGTTACCTAACAAAAAACAGCCTAAAAGTGACGTACTCGGAGCCATCTGATGTCCTCACACTGCAGACGAAGGATGCTCACCAACAGCCTGCATGACATTTTTTCCTGTATTCTTAATTATTTATGGGTTTAGTGTAAAGTAAATGACATAAATAGATGCAAATGAATCTGCTAGCATCTCACATTCTTTAAGGATGTGGTTGCACAGGTGCAACCTTTACAAAAGGGGAGCAGAGCAAAGGTTTTTGTCTCTCTGGGTCAGAACAACCCAGTTCATCTCCTCTAGAGTCACATCACATTCTGTAAGCTGCATCAGAATTTCGGAGAAAGCAAAAAAACAAGCCCAAAGAAGTCAGTTAAGATCCCAGCAGTTCATAGGAAAACTGGCCATGTATCTTCAAACTTTCAAGGTTGGCTGCGTTTGCAAGAGCAGTACCGAAATCTGCCTCTCATTTTTATTTGGCACAAGCGAGATAAATCCACTCGAGTGAGTGAAATGCCATTTATCCACACAAAAATAAACCAACCTCATATGCACTTTCAAGCAAATACTTAAGCCCTTACAGGATTTTTCTTGCAGGATGGGGCAATTTGGGATTCAAATAAAGAGAAGGGTAATTGTGCCCGTTTGACGGAGACCCTGTCCAGCTGCCATCGGATTGCACAAGAGGAGAGCAGAGAGTAGCCTCTGGCTAAAGGGGGACACAAAGACAAACTTTTTATTAACAATCCAAGCACTAGAGATGCAACACAGGAGAAATGAACCCAGGTCAAAATCTTGCTGATGCCTGTGGATTGGGAGCCCCCCCACTTTCACCCCAGAAGAGTATCTCTGCAGTTCCTGCAGTAGTTTAATATCTAATATATATATATATATCAGAATGATTTTTTTTCAGACCTCTTTTTTTTTGGAAGCTGGTGATTTAATAAGCAAAATCAACATTCTTATGAACTGTGACACAGTTACTTAGCAATTATGACCAAATGTGGCTTTCCTGCAAAGCTGACAGGACGGATCTGTTGTCTCTCTGTCCTCTGCACCTGAGGACAGCTAAACGTACCACGCAGACGTCACTGAGCTCCTGCTCCAAGCCTCATCCTGGTCAACAAAGAGATTCCTTTTGACCTTCCTGGAAGCTGGATTAGGCCTTTGAAAGCCATACCTTTTAAAACATTCCATGGAGGCTATGTTTGCTCTAAAACCACAGTGAAGTAAATGCAAAACTATATTAATATTTAACATTGGCCTATAAAAGCTAGGAACTCAGAGTCAGGACAGCTGGTACAAGTTTAATTCACATCATCATTTCAAATGAAAATGCAGAGGAGGACTGAATATCACATCTTCACGTTTGAAATCTATTTTCTTTTATTTGATATCCAATTTTGTTATTTCTATTCCTACACCTGTTAAATAGCCATGAAAAATATTTTGCATTTATACAATTTTTTAATTTGCTTTCCCTATCTGGTAGTACTGGTTATACTTAAAGAAATCAAAACAGAAAAAAAAAGGGTCAGAGGGAAAAAAAAAAGAGACTAGATTAGTTAAAAGAAAAACAAACACAAATATTGTGCTTGTGGACTGTATTTAGGGGTTGGCCAGAAGTCTAAGGTCTTGATAGATGGTTCTCGGCGCACAGTTTTATTGCTGGTACACAGCACACTTTGTTCCTTTTGTTTCACTAAACCTGCCAGCTTTGGAAATTAGTGACACGGGCATTCAAAATCTTTGACAAGTGGTCAGACTCCAATATATATATTCATACCCCAGCGGTAAATGATGGCAGGAAGTTTCAGATGCAGTAAAAATGCATTCTTTAGTTCAGCCCCACTTTAATGTAACGCTAGTTTCGTAAGCACTTTTACTTTTAAGCAGGAGCGCCTCTTTGATAGCACTCAGGGGAGACATCATTTAAAGAAATGTTGCTTTGCTTAAACCAGAAGTCCAAATCTGCTCAGTTCATTTAAAATATTTTTTTTTCCTCTAGAATAAATGAATAAGCAGTTCCTTTTGTGGTTTTCCTGGTGCTTGGTGACTTGCTATTATGCTTCCAGCAGAAGAAGGCTCAGACGCTCATATGAACAGCTGTGCGCCTCCTCCTCAGCCCCACACTCGCCCTCTCCCTTGGGAAAATAAAGGTGACGGGCCTGGTGTTTGACTAAAAGAGGCTATAAATCTTCCGAGGATATACCGCTACGTCTTTGCACATAAAAAGTATCGAGGAAAGGGAACAGGTTAAAAAGCAAAGAGTCTCAGTAATAAATCATACACTGTGCTTGTGTTTTTAACTCTTAGAAGCGCAGGGCTGCTTTCATAACCTGCCGGTGCAAGAAACCCTTCTGCCTTGGGCGCCAGGCTAGCGGGAAGGCACGGGGCGTATTTAGCTGTGCCGGAGCGGAAGATGCCCGCACCTCAGCTCAGCCGGTTTTGCAGAGAGGCTGAACAGCCCAGCGGCCGAGAGGAAGGGGCCCCCGAAACGCAAACGCTGGTCTGGCCGCAGACCCCGCTCCGTCCAGGCGCGGCCCCGTGCGACCCACAGGGACGGAGCGGGACCGGCCCCGTCCCAGGGGCCGGGGGGCAGCGAGGTGCGGCACGGAGCGGGACGGGGCGGGACGGAGCGGGAGGCCGCTCCGGAGGCCGCTCCGGAGGCAGAGGAGCGGGGGCGGCAGGTGAGCGCGGGCGCGGCGGGGGCGGCCCCGCGGGGGCGCGGCTGCGGGGGCCGGGGGAGCTGCCCCCCCCCAACCCCCCGGACGCGGCGCAGGAGGCCCCGCACCGCACCCGGGGCCGCCCCCTGACTGCCCCGGCGGGGCGGGCGGGCAGCGGGCCGGCGGCGGCGGCGGCGGCGGGGCGATGGCGGGGCGGCTGCGGGCGCTGCTGCTGCGCTGCCTCCTGTTGGGGCTGCTGGGCGGCGGCGGCGGGGGCCAGCCCGGCGGCGGCGAGTACTGCCACGGCTGGGTGGACGGGCAGGGCGGCTACCACGAGGGCTTCCAGTGCCCCGAGGGCTTCGACACGGCGGCCGCCACCATCTGCTGCGGCTCCTGCGCGCTGCGCTACTGCTGCGCCGCCGCCGAGGCCCGCCTGGAGCAGGGCGGCTGCACCAACGACCGGGAGCCCCCGGACCCGGGAGTCACCGCCCGTGAGTGCCCGGCCCGCGGGTCCCGGGGCGGGCGGGAGCCGGCCCCCGCGGAGCACCCCCCCGCCCGGAGCCCGGCGGCCGCCCCCGCGGCGGCTGCGGGGCTCCCTGGCCCGGCCCGGCCCGGCCCGGCGCGGCGCGGCTCGGCTGGGCGCGGCCCGGCGGGGGGGCAGGAGGCGGGCGCGGCTCCAGGTGCGCACAGGGAGGAGACGGCGGGGCCGCGGGCGGCGGCTGCGGGAGCGGCCCCGCGGCGGGGTCAGAGCGGGCGGCCGGGGGTGCGCTTGGAGTCGTAACTTCACGGTCGACAGGGGCCCCAGCAGCTGGATCCATCCTAACGAAGGCGCGTTCGTATCTTAAGTTTGCATCGGCCAACTCAGCTCTGTTTAACTTGGTTTTTCCCGGAGGTGAGACTGGGCTCCGGTGCTCTGCAGACACAACCCCACCGTGCAAGGGGCCGTCCGGTTTTCAAACAGAAGGAATCCGGCAGCGCACGCAGAGCCTAGTTTCCCAAGTCACACATTCTGCGCTTACTTTCCACCTTACGAGTGGAAGCGACTTAACAGCATTTGAGCTTTGCCTGCAGATTTTCAAGCTGTTAGGTTGGACAGCCCCGACAGTTTTGGGGGATGAGGGAGGGGGAGAAGAGTGCGATTCTGGAGCGAAACCTAACTAGAACCAGCAAACGGGACACGGTGTAGACAGCTTTTACCATTGGCAACTATTAGAACTGTCAACAGAAAGAAATTTTGGCTCGTACGCACAGGGTTTAACTTTAATTTTGTTCTAATGATAATGGTCGGAAGCCCTGCCTTCTGAGCAGCCCAGTATGCTAGTGGGACTGAAACGGTGTGGGGCTTCATAAACTCTATGGAGTTTATTTCTACGCAGCAGACCTGTTACTTCAGCAGGCTAACGTGCGTGGCTTTTCCTGTTCTTTCTTCTCCCAGAACCAGTCTACGTTCCGTTCCTCATTGTGGGATCAATATTTATTGCCTTCATTATCGTGGGCTCTCTGGTAGCGGTTTATTGTTGCACATGTTTAAGACCTAAACAGCCATCACAGCCAATACGATTTTCTCTGCGGAGCTATCAGACCGAGACTCTTCCCATGATCCTGGCCTCGACAAGCTTCAGGACGCCGTCGAGGCAGTCCAGTACCGCGACAAGTTCCAGTTCGACCAGCGGCTCGGTTCGCAGGTTCTCCTTTCCCCGGGCAGAGCCAGGATGCCTTGTGGGGTCGTCACCTCCACCGTACACATCCGGCTGCTTCCAGACAGCCCATGCAGTCCACCTGACCCAGCCGTCGGGATTTCTGGTCTCGCCGCCGTACTTTGGGTATCCTCTCCAGCCAGAGCCTGCCCTGGCTGGGAAGAGCTGCTCTGATTTTAGTCAGAGCTGAAAGGAGTCATCAAGAAATAACGCAGCCTTCGGAAGCGCAGGGACTGCTGCTGTTGGGTGTCACACTGACATGCTCTGGGGCTGCAGGAGTCAGAACCGTTCCGGTGGGTGAGTTGCCCTTGAAAAGTGCAAGGTCTCATTTGGGATCTCATTTCCCAAACTTGGATCAAACTTAACAAATGAATTGTAAAATATTCCAAACTTAGTTGCTCTAAAACCTGACCGCTCTGATCGTTCCATCTAATTTGTGCAGAACGTGTTCAGAGACAAGTAGAAAAACCATTTCGGGATAAAGGTACTCATTTCACAGTGTTATAAATGACATTTTAACCCTAAATGCTATTGGTTAACAAACGGTGGCTGCATTCCACTGGTAATAATCAGACTAGTTCTATAAAGCAGCAATAACCCTGAGAAGTAAGAGAGAAGTAATATTTACTAAAGGGGATCCTAAAAACAGCTGACTGCTTCCTACTTCCATGAGCAATGAAAACAAGAGGAAAAATTTTAACTACAGATATCAAAATGCGTAGGGTTTTTAAAATACACATAATATACCTGAACTTACACTGCATATTTGTATTAGTAAACTTTAACTATGATAGATAAAACTAGTACTAATTAGGCTAGTTGAAAATGAGCCAATCCCAAGCAGCCAAATAATTATCTGTGAGAAAAGCAGAATATATTCAGCAATATCACTAATAACTTCTCCGCATAAAATTCTAAAACTGGTGTTATATTAAAGCATTTTTCAGAAGGAAGTGTTTATTTTTGGCTTTTTGCTCAGCAACATGTGTAAGTTGGACAAACTGATCATAAAGTTCTATTTGTAAAATTAGCCATGTATAAAATGTAAAGATGAGCTTGTAATTTAAAATGTATTTACAGCATTGACAACACTAATTATTTAGTAGTCACACACAAAAAAAATTTATCAATAAACTGTGTGGATGAAATGTTGTGTCATCTGTATGGCTCTGTACAGCTAGTGTTTGATGAGCAAGTTCTCATTTTGATGGTGTAACTGTACTGTATTTTTTCCTGTTAAAAATAGTTAATTTCACTTTCGTAAATTATTTACATCTTTAACTGCACCTGTTGTGCAGATTTAATATAATATAAAATTCTGACTATGTAGCAAACTAATAGATTAATTAATGTCTTTTATATGTAACTGTGGTAAAAATGTGGTAAAAACTACACTGATGATTAGTTTGATATTTTAATTTAAAACATCCTGTCCTAGGAATAAATTTTGTTTGCCCTTCTGCATTCCTTCACCCAAGTAAACCAACAAACCAAATGGAAGAAGAAAAAAAACGCATATAAACCAAACACATGCAGCAAGCAAATGGAAAATAAGCAAGAAAAAATGCAGTCATTAAAGGGCTTCTCTGTATACTTATTTTTGTCAACAAACGAAGTCATTCTGTGTGTCAGAATCTACAACGTCAGAGGCTGAACTGTCCTATTTTATCAGCCCCAAACTCCCTGTCTGTAGGATCTGTTGAAGTACCTTATAGCTGACCTGGTCTACAATATCGGTGCATATTAGAATTACAGCACTTTTATTCTGAATTACAGTGTACTTCTTTGGATTTTAGGAAAGCTTCATTGGTTCTTCCTCAAGAGTTGAATACATTTTTTTCTTAGCTAATATCTAGCAATCAGTATCTTAGCATTTGTGAAAAAAATATTTTGAAATAACCCTTTTGCTTTTTTATTGCATAATTAACATTACAATCCAACAGAGATTACTGCTGGAAATGCGGTTTCTAGGCAGAAAGACAAGTTGTATACAATGATGTTTTAAGGAATAGGCTTTAGCTTGAGTGCTGTGATTGTTAATTACAAACTAAAATCATGATACACAGTAGTGTATACATTTTATAAAAGTCTAAAAAGTAGATTTCGAGTACTTGGGAAATTGAAAGGTAAGTGTTTTGGCTTGCAATTTTTTTTAGAAACAATCTTCAAGGAAGGGGGTGGGTAAATTTTTGCCCACCTTTGTTGATGGTTCATAGGACTCTTCACATTTTGAATGGATAAGAAATATGGGGCTGTTCATCAAGTAACTTTTTGGAAAAATAATTTAATATTGCAACAGATACCAGGTCTGTTGTTTGGAAGCATCCTGCAAGATCTGCTGAACATTCCTCTATACAGCAGAAACATAGTAAAACAAACTGTATTTTTAACAAAAGCAAGTCTTCAGTTAGTTAGTAGAAATCTTTTTCTATCTCGTAAACCAAGGCAACACAGATCATTCTGGAAGCAGAAACTTGGCCCATTCTAGTTAAGAAGGTGCAATTTTGCATTCCTTTAAGGAGTGATTAGTCATCAAAGCCACTGACACAGGTGGTGGGTAGCTGAAATTTAGTGTTTTTGTCAACGATAGGCTGTACAGAGAAGCCATGCATTGGACTCGGTTACTGCCCATTAACATTTGGCGGCGTGCGCTGAGCAGGCCAGGCTGCTTCACCGTAATGGTCTCAGTGGGCTCTACCATCAGATTTATTAAGGTTTTAACACAGGGATGGATTTTTGCTGTGGATTTTTGTGTACAGGCTTACCGATTTTAATGATTATTCAGCCCAAGTGGAGGCTGTGCAGTTTGCCATGTAGTGTGAAACTCAGCCTACCGGGGAAGACCCCTCTGAGCTACTTCCCTTCCTCCCCTGATGCTGCATAATGGGTTTGACCTCATAAAATGCTTGAAGAACTTGACACACAGCAATAATTTCCTTGAATCAGACTTACATAAGTCTACAAGTTTACAGAGTGCAAACACCTGGCAGATTGGTGGGCAGAGTGCAACAAATCCTGCAGACGGGGGTCTGAGGCTGGGAAAGATCAGGTGTAGTTAAAATAGCTGTACTGGGTCACCTGTAAAGCAGGTGAGGGGGGATTGTGCATCATCTGCAAATAGATAGAGAAAGAAGAATCCATAAATTAAGAAGAATCTATAAATTATTGTTCATGTAGCCACAGTGGCAGTGACCTATATAGCTGAAGGGAGGTGTCCAGACAACAAGCCCATGGACTGAAATGTGTGTTGCCTGTGCCAGTAGTTTCCAGCCCAGATGGATGCAGGGTGCAGGTGAGAATGCTGAATTTCCTTCCTAATGAAAAGGACCTATTGGCACTAAATGCCCCTGGGATTTATAGAAAATGGTCATTTTCCTAAAACCTGCAGACAGAACACAAATGGCATTCTGATACACAGTTTTAATGACTAATGAAACAGTTTGAAGGGCTAGATGTGTGCTTGAACTGAAAGAAATTGCTTGCTAGCAGAAGTAACATTTACATGGTACTTTACTGCCATGCTTATTTTTTAACGCAGTAGGTTTAACTATTTCTTTTGTAATACTGGAGTTAGTTCATACTCATTTTACTAGAGTGACACCAATCTGAAATAAATCAAATGAAACAAAAATCACAGTAAATTGATTATTGTAGTTCACACACATGCACAAAATGCTTTGATTGCCATTAACTGGTAAGGGCATGTCCGAAGCCCAAGCCTTCGGTGGGCAAAGAATAATAGCGACGTGAATTGGATCAGCCATTTGTTTTGTGTTTCTACACTTTGGGTTTCTTAAGTGTGTATCTCAAAAATGCATCAAAACTCTTCAGTGCTAGGAAAAACATTACATGTACTTGCAAGAATGTCTGAAGGATTTTATTTGAAACTAGATAAGCGGTATGGTATACGGCTACGTAAGCTCATGGATTATTTGTAATACTAATCTCACCAGAATTTAAAAAAAAAAGTGACAATTTCAAAATTACTTTGTCACTACAGTTCAGTTAAAGCTTGACAGTAACATTAAGGATATGGAGTCAATTTTTGGCACTGTTTTTCTGCGTATTGCGATGTGCTGTGTGGACTTGAAGTCCTCTGAACAGAGCTTCTGCTTTTGAGGGGGCTGCTGCTCCACAATACTCATGTAAACAGTTTTTGATTCGCAATTACATTGAGGCTGTAATTCCATGCTATGCTGTCTTCATTAGCAAAGGCAGAATAAGAAATGCCTTTCAGTTCTTTTTATTCTCTCCATCTACGACTTGTGCAAATTCAGGGGGCTGTGGTGTAAATCAGGTTAGTGAAATGATTTAGCTTAAAAATAACATTTGACATAAGAAAGGAGGGAAAGGATTTGAAAGGGAGCCTGGATCATTATCAACTGGATTATAACCTGAATAATTTCAATGGCCTCGTGACTGCCAGTGTAATAGAGGTGGTGACGTACCGTGAGGTGGAATCTCCTTAAACCAGCTCTACCATTAAAGACTGGGTATCATGAAACTAACAGCGTGGAAGATGCATCTATTATCGAACCTGCCTTGACAGAACACAAAATCTACAAAATAAATTAGTTGCGTAGTGTATATAAAGAATCAACCACCTATCTACAACCAAAACAGTTCAGGTTTGGATATACCAATTTTTATTCAGTGGGAGGGCACTGTTAGGGGAAAGAAATACCTGCTGCTATCGCAGCCAGAGGATACAGTCTTTATCACTGTCTTCTGAAAAACGAGATGATGTTTCCTTATTCCTGCTCTACCGTTCTTGTACTGCATACTTCTCTTTCAAAATACGGTATCACCACCAGAAGTATGTTAGGGCTCTGCTGCAAACCACTAAATTGCAGACTCCCATGCACCCTTTTTTGTTTTGTTTTGTTTTTAACTCTTTCTGGACTTCACATGAGAACTGAAAAAGACATCTCAAAATAGGTGTTTAAAAAAACCTTAAAACCATTTTCTACTTTTTCAGTTTACCTTAATAATATAAGAATTCTTTGGTATTTGTGAAATGATATTTCTGGTATGTCCAATTTTAAAGAATTCAAAACCAAGAGTGATGGGATATACGTTTTCCTTTGAAAGTAATCCCTAGCATTTCCAGCCAATCGATTCAACAAAGCTTCTTAATTTAATGGCAAAGTTTATTCATTTTTTAACAATTAAAAGACAAAACATTTAAAATTTGCAGTTCAAAACATGCACATTCACCAAATGCCAAATGACATGTAACACTGCATAGAACTGAATGTGTTACTAAAAGAGAATATTTATAAAACACAGTGCATTTAACATCCAGTTAAAACTAAACCTGAGAAACTACCATAAACACTGAGTCAGAAAGTCTTCATTCATGCAGCTTCATAATTTCCACAACAGTTTCAGCAGTAATGGCTTAGTGGAGCTGTAAAACCTCACTTTACCTTGAATGCAAATTTTGCTAGTACAGACTGACCGCTTTCTGCAGCGGTTCATACATATCGAACACTGAAAATCTTAATGAAAAATCAAGTTGAAGTAGAAAACCAATATTAATGCATTTATGGCTTCTATTCTACAATAAAGAAACACCATAAAATATGATTTTTAAAAAAACTTGTTCTGGTCACAGCTTTGCAATTACAAATCACTCTCTATATGGAAATGCTTTCATTTAAGTTAAAAGTATCAATCCTCCAAAGTGCCCAGCTTTGCACATCATTACTCAGATGAGTAGTCCTTCTACTCACAAACAGTCCAGTTGAAGCCTATGTGAGTAACGGTTTGCATAAGCAGGAACCAGGTTTGGAATGCTAAAATATTCCTTTGTTTAATAAAGATCTATTGGTTAACAGCGAGGAAACTGGGGGAGTGAGGGCAGAGGAGGGGAAGGAGAAACTCATTTGTTGAGTTTTGTTACCAGTGAAAACATCCAGTACCAAGAAAGTTGAACTGACAAACTCATTTGCGTACATAGCGCTAGCTTCTCGATATATTATGAGCAGACTTTTAACGAAGGCATTAAAAAACAGGGAACAGCAACCACCATGCATTGCCTCAGAACACTTAGAAATATTGCCTCATGCAGACAGAATGATAAATTCATCAGAACTACAAGTGCTTTTACACAATACATAAGAAAAAAGGGAAATAACTTCTCTCCTTGAGTTTAACATGTATTCCAAATTACTCATCGTTCAAGATGGGTTTAAATGTAACAAAAGAAGTCTTAACACACTTAACGCGCATCTTCGTAACACGGTGAATTTTATGGATGCCTGTGGACATATAGGAATTTTCAGCTATCTCTTAGTGTTTCAAAATATTTTATTTATCATTTTATACAAATAGAACGATGACTAAGTATAAATCTGTTGAAACTGCTTTGCAAAAATAAGTGTAAAATTAGGAAATGGCAAGAAAAAATTCCAAATACAAATTATCAATAGCTTTGTTAAAATTTGTTTCCTGTTACTTACTCTTTTGAATCATTTATATATATATATATGTATATATTTAAAAATAATCAAGCAACAGTATTTATATAAGATATCCGATTTCTAAGTGGCACTGGTTCAACTTTTTGATGGAAATTTTTAATACTCATTTGTAATTGTTATGCAGTGCACATGAAACAGATGGAAAAGTCCATGTGAATTCTGTATTTAATACAAATTTGAATTTTCAAACAATAAGAACAGAGGCATTGTTATGAGCATTTTTGCCTAAACTGTTTTTTCTTTTAATAAACATCTGCACAGTCCCCTTATTTTAACAAAGATATGATGTACTAACATGATGGTAATAGATTATATTATTGTGTACTCAACATGAAAATAAAGTGCATATTGTATACTTGACCTGATTTAAAAATGGGCACACACAGCTAAGATGATCTTATATTTAAAAATGGAATTGTATGAGCAATCAAAAAACATAGTTAGAATTGCCACATTGTCTTTTTTACTATTTCCAAGAAGCGGTATCTTCCAACCACTTATTACCAGACAATAAATAACATATAGTGTGTACAAAACATATAGAGACAGAAGAAAAACCCATCAGAAGTAATAAAAATGAAAAATGCACTTTGTGAAATACTACTTCAAATTCTGTAAAGATGTAAGGATGAAACACTGTGATAAGACTATCTTAAAAACCTTAAATTACAGTCTAAATTTAGGATCTTAGAGCGGTTTCAGTTGCTTTCTTCCTTAAGCTAGTTAAACTGGGGATATACTGTGTGTTGTTTTCCACAAACTGTATTACAATGGTGAGACAGAATTTTATTTCATAGGAAGAATAAGAGATCATGTAATTTCACATTGTAAAGACTTTACAATGCATTCTAGTCCTCAAGTCCCATCTGCAAAATCAGCAATATAATTAAAAATTTACCCATAAAGAGATTATGTATGGATTGAGTCATTTTATATGAGTTAAGTACATTGAAAGATTATAAAGGAGCAACAGTGTCATGGTTAATTTCAGAAATGTTTTGAAGTTGGTCATTGTCCCTTGGATGACAGAAAATAAGGATCCCCATTTCAGGAAAGGGGCATGCCCCCAAATTTTTTCTTGCCTTAGGTCAAGTGATTTGGCCCTCCCATATTGATCCATCTATTTATCTATGCCTGAAATGGCTTTTCTGAAGGCAGTTCTTGTCTGCATGACTGACTGGCAGTACTGTTTCTAGTGGGATACGTTTCCCTTTGTCCCTGTGTCTTCTGTTTTCTGTTTAAAGATCACTCCGGGAAAGTGAGAGGAAGACATTGCATAGCATGCATATGAAATGCAGACTGCCTTCCCATTGATACGCCTTCCTAAATATGTACTTTCATATAGCGCCTTTTGTTGGGCTTTCCATGTGTATTTGTAAGTTTCTCTTAGAACGGAGCATAAGAAACTTGGATAGTGCAATGAAGTTATATGTTAAGTGTTTAGTTAGATGAAAGGCAAGGAGGTAAAGTCACCTTTAGTAAGTATATGACTAATGAAGAAGGGCAGAGAAAAAATGGGACTGGACGACTTGTTACTTTTAAGTTGAAAGTGGATGATTAGGAGAGCAAAGAGGAAATTCTTAATTTAACAGATCATTGGGGATGTCATTGTTCTGCTTTTCCATCTAGTTGATCTCTATTCAAAGAAAAAAAAGATCATTTTTATGTAATGCACAGAAATTTAATTAAAAATAAAACCAACAGCCACTATAGAAAAATGTATTTTAAATGTAATTATGTTGGCTTTTAAACTCAAAATTAAACATGGACTAAAAAACCTACAAGATTTAACTAAATTCTGAAGTTAAAGTAGCTTTTCTTAGTTTGAAACCTGATGGTTGTTGGGTGGTAAGCTGAGAAATACCAACTACTTAAAAAAGTTATCACAATGTTCTCATTTAACACCTCCCTCCTTTTTTTTTTTCTTCAAACCAGGTGTGTCTTTTTCTGCAGTCACTTCCTCTCCGTTTTTAAGTAAAGATGAGAGTATATAGGTATTCTGCATGACCAGTAAGTTGTAAAGAGGCTGCTGCAATGTATTTCACACCTTTATAGGAAATGGCTTTAGTGCAAATAAAACAGTACATACCACAGACTAGCAAAGGGCATGCTTTGCTCTCTATTTCAATGTATACATTTCAAATAATTTTAGTATAAAAATGCTGAAAATTTAATTAATTTTTAAAAATAAGTTAAAACAAACTTTCTTTGGAACCTACAGTATAAGCAGATACAACTAAGCATCGCAAAAATAATTAGTTTGCTAAAGGGAAGTAAGGCAGAGCAATTCTTAAAAAATTAAACAAAATAATATGTGTACTCAATTTTACAAGGTGGCAGCCATTTTCAACATATGCAGTACTAAATGAAAATAAGGGAAAAGCTGGTATAAGGCCAAAGGTGCAAAGACTTGCAGTTTTGAAAGCAAATGCCGTAAAGGCCACTCAAATTAGACTTGCTGTACTGTAAATCTTTCTCCTGAAGTGCAGAGACTCAAGCATGCAGTTCTGAGATCAGGACTGGAGTAAATTTCCTTTCAAATTATTTATAACAACAGAAAACATTTATGGAACTTCTTTGGCAAACGTTTTTAGGTTAGTTTGACACAAACATCTATAAACATCTTGACTCAAAATCTTTCTCAAAGAAGGTGAATTAACACCATTAAGATACTATTTTTTTCAGCACTTGTTGAAATCAAAGGCTTGTTATAAACTGTATTTGAATATATTAACACTTAAAAACCTTCACAGATGCTAATGGTCTGTCAATGTAAAGTGTGTTTAGTGATCTGACCATTGCCTTCTGAGTATATGACCAGTATTGATTCAACTTCATTGTAAAATAAGCAAGCTGGCAAGATACAAGGTAAATTCCAATCTGTTTACAAAGGCTAAGCAAATACTTGTCAAAAAATTTAGAGATGGTGTGTTACTGTATAGTTGCACAGTGCTTATGTCTACTGAATACACAAATCCAAACTTTATGGAACAAGACCATCATAGATCTTTAAATCTCTGATAACTGGGCCATGGTTGCAGCTCCCAGCAAAGATCTAGTAGTCTGTCTCACAAAAGTAACTACTAAGGCCTTAATACTGAGCAGTGTTCCTTCACCATTCTTCAGGCCTTTGTTTTGTGGTATCGTAAGCTCTTATTACTTCAGACTGGGAAACTATTCCATTTTCATCTTGAGAGAAGGCATAGCCATCTGCAGATATAAAACAAAATAGAAACCAGTTAAGCTTTGATCAGATTTTTTTGTTAAAGCTTTAATAAAAACAACTTAACAAAGGTCAATAGAGGGGAAAAAAAACTTTTCAGCAATTAGTAGGTAGAAAACCCCTGCTGTTTCTTACATAGTTTTGCAATTATAAAATATCAGAAAGAACTCTATGTAGTATCTTAGGAATGAAGAGAAACCTACCAACAGGCAAAGAACATGGACTACTGGGTTTACGATACTGCATCTCCACTATAAACAAATGCAGTGAAAGGTAGAATTTTACTTCTATATTATTAATGGATATTAATTTTTGTTTATCAGTGAACACTTACGAAGCAAGTTTTGCTGCAGAGAGTCAGAGCGATACAAGTTCACGTGGTTCTTCTTAAAAACATTCTTCAGGAGTTGGGCTCTTTCAGTTAAGCTGGAAAGAAAGTGGACACATGTGAAAAGCATTTACTTACTAATTACAGTATCCCTTTATGTTTGAGTCTGTTAAATGGGAATTAATTATTAAATGAAAAGTCTCCATTCTCCTTTTTCTTTTTTAATTGTGCCTGAACTAATTATTAAGATGATGATTAAAAGCGTGTGCGAGGGCAGATTATGAAGTCCAGATCCCTGGTAATGTTTTTACGTGTCACAATACAGGCAAAACATCTGTCTGAAGCACTGCTGTGCGCTGACAATACAAATAAATGAATAGTATTGTAAACATCTGAGCGTGACACCTTTTACACATGTGGTGTAAAGGGAAGGCACTGGCTTCCTTGACGTAGCACAGCCTGATAAGCACCAGGCCGAATTACAGTCTTTTTCTTACATAAGAAAGTGCTCTTAGCCTCTACTGAAACAATACCCCAAAGGGATGGGAAAAGAAGATGGAGGGAAAGTCACATTCGTGGCCATCAGATGTGTGTACAGAAATGTATTGCTTCCATGAAAAGTGTTCTAGCAAGGTGTATTCCCTGTGAAACTCTAGAAGGTGTTTTTCTGGAGATCATACCCAAATAATAGACTACTATTACTACTAGAGGTTGGTCACTTCAGCCCATCTCCTTCCTTCTCAGCAGTACTGAGTCTGTTGTGTTATAAGTTTATTGTGCTTTAATGTGACCCAAGCGACCCTCTGTTTCAGCCCAACTAGAAAACAGGAGTATTAAACAGTTTTTAAACTGAGACTCAAGCATCAGCTGAATGCTGCAAACTGCAGTGAATGGAGTAGTGAAGGTATCAGGTCTCCTTACCGTGCATCTTTCTTACATTTAAAGTTCTCTCAAATAGGATCCTACATTACTAAATAAGTAACAGACGGACTAGCCATAGCTCAGAAAGCTTTCGAAATCTGATTAATTTTGATAACATATTAAAGATGTGCAAGGGACTATATTAAAAAAACTCACACAAACCCTTCAATTTCTTCCTCTAAATTTTATATTCACTGTGAATTAGAGCTTGCGTTTCAGAGAAATATCAACTTATCATTTAAACATTTCCAATGCTGAAAAATCCAGCCCCTCTCCATGTGAACCAGTCTAAAAATTAGTTCACTTGAAAAAAAAAAATATCTTATGTTTATTCTGAGTATATAGTGATTTGATTTTGTTATAGTTTTGCTAGATTATCAAAGTTGTCTCTTGTGTCAGGACATAGTGAGTATAACCGATTTCACATACCTACATTACTGAGTTTTGATCAGTCAAATTACTTTTTAATATTTTCAATTAGCTCAGCAGACTTACCTTCCCAGGCTACCTACCACACTAAGTGGTGCAAGGAATGGAACTAGATTGCTTCCCTTATTAGATTAGCATTCAAACCATGAAATTAGAAATGCTCATTCTTTCTTCACTGAGTAGGTACTTCTTATATATGAAGTTGAACCATTGTCTTAAACTGGAGAGACTAATGGTCTATCTCCCCTTTCTGTTCCCCTCCAGCCTGGTGGTTAAAGCATATACCAGGAGGTCAGAGCTTGGCTCTTCTAAGCTGGAAGAGGGCAGTAAAACTATTATTCCCACACCCATAGAGGAATGCTAACTGCAAAATCTACAGGGTAAGAGGACAGGCAGAGGAAACTGCTTCTGTGGCTATGTTTTGAATGAAAAGATGGAATGAGACTTCCTTGTAAAAAAGGAATTAGGTACCAGTTCCAGGAAAGCAGTTGGCATCTGCTGACTGAACCAAGAATGGAGGGGTTGGAGTACTGAGACACACCTTACTCTCAGTGTTTTCATAAGCTAGCTCTTTGGGGATTTTTTTGTTTATTTGGTTGGGTTTGGTTTTTTTTTAATAAATTTTTTTGTCCTAATTGCTCCTCTAGGCTGTGTAGAGCCTTGTTTTTTAGTTCAGAGCTACAAACTGTTAAAGTGACAAGACTAATGAAAAATTAGGGACTGAGGTTTAAACCACAAGGATACACAGAGTGAATAAATAAATATTTTCATGTAAGATGGGAGGTCAAAGAGGTGGAAGACCATGTGAATACTTAGATACAGTTATCAGCTCTATCTCCTTTGCAATACATGTGAGAAACCCTTCTTAATGTGAGTTGACATCAGCAAATTTCTATGAATTTTTTGTTTTTGACAGGTGTAATTTCCTAATAAAAAACTATTTTATTAAAAACATAGCAGGCCTATTCTAGCATTTTTGGTACCATCATTACTCTTTGCTTGTGTTCCAGAATGGAATGTTTAGATTGCTTAAATGCTAAGCGCTGAAAATAATGCCTTAAATTTTACAAGAACATGAAGTATGCACATTTCTTAGTTTATGTATAATTAAGTTTCCACTGCACAGATCTGATTGCTGGTACAGAAAATAAAAATAAAGTAGGAAATACATTTGGAAAATGAAAAGTGCTTCCAGCTATTCAGGTATTAAATTCTGCTCTATTTCTGTACTTGAAGAAATACTGCAGGCTCTTTATTATGAATCACCCTGTTGCCATTCAAAAGCATATTTAAAAATCTACATGCAAAGTCAAGAAAGCATGGTTTCATAATTAACCAGTGATAAATCACAGTAACTACATCCTATGCTCATTATGTGTACCTACATGGACAAGCAGAATATTAACTATTTTTGAACATGAAATGTATACATTTACAGGCAATTAATCTCATTTATAGAAAAAAAAAAAAGACTACTTCATATATTCCTGACCAACCACTTAGCTGGTCTAAAAATAATTTCCAAGTGGACTGAATGAAAAACAATTATTATATAAAGCCGCATTTGCAGTATATATCTCTAAAGACATTTCCAAAAGTTTGGCCTGTTATTCATGTTATTGTTAGTCTATGTAGTATTCAGCCCAGTAAA
This sequence comes from Ciconia boyciana, assembly GCF_034638445.1. NCBI lineage: Eukaryota > Metazoa > Chordata > Aves > Ciconiiformes > Ciconiidae > Ciconia > Ciconia boyciana. The sequence goes on from NC_132938.1 coordinate 27,735,801, forward strand.
AATATTTTTGTAGTAAGTATTAATATTGTTGTTTCTGCTTAAGCATTATATACAAGGTATCAGAAAAACTGTTTTTGAACAATGTTTTATATACAAAAAGTATCCTTTTACCTTAGTCATTTCAATTTTATGTACAAATGGCTTTGTGAATTTCAATTACAATGGCTCTAATGATAGCAATCATACTTTTTGTGGCACAAATTTGTTAGTCCACTGAAGCTGCTCTATTATTTATGCTATCAAGGCACCCTCAAGTCAATAGTATTCTGACATGAAAGTTTAGTTTCTGTTGGAAAAGTGACCATGCAAAATTTACACCTTCTTGCTCAAGATATATTCTTACTTAACTGACAAATATATGTGACAAAACCATTTTCAACTTGTTGCCTACGGAAGAACAGATTAAAGTATTTTTGGACAGTTTTGGGGAAAAAATCTGGTTACACATCTTTAGACACACTGAAACAGCAAGATACAACAGGAATGCTCTTTTTGAGCCTTCAATGATAACAGTTTAAAAACATTTTCAAATCAGCACTGGAAAAATACAAGGGATGACAGATTTTAAGACTATATTAGCATGCCCTACTTTGCTAAAATACAATAAAGATCTTTGAAGAACAATATTTTAAATTATTTCAATGTAAATGTCAATTTTTATCCTAATTTTAAGAAAAAAGCTGAAAGCGCAAATTCAGAATTTAAATAGAAAATTCCCATCCTAACATTGATTGATAGGAAAACATCAAAAGGTAAAGCCCTACAATCTTACTTGTATTTAAATGCATGCAATATCAGGTCAACACAGTTCTAAAAATGTGCAACAAATATATTCTAGCTGAAAAAACAGCCATGAAAATTAACACTAGTATACTTCTAAGCAAACATTCAGATACTGTCTGATTACAGCATCTAACCAATAGTCATCTGTGGAAGTTGAGCCCCTTATTTTGTGTTGTAGTATTTTTAAGACGGGAATGGACACAGTGGAAAAGTTCCTGAGTTATCTTTCACACTATTTCCCAGTTAGTTCTTAATCAAACAGTGATTTATATCTTCTTAGGTTATTTTGGCATTTCATGAGAACAAATCCTTTCTTCTGTTACAACATAAAAAGGTACTTCCAGAGGTATGCACACTAGAAAAATGTTATTTAGTGCTGAAGAATACACAATAAGTTTGTCAAAAACAACTATTTGTTCTTGCATGAAAAGCACTACAACTCAAGAATAAAAAAGTCTCATGTACGTATTTAAAGAGATATAGAGGACATTCCTTACCAATTTAACTATTTACTCTGCACTGGTAACTAGTTAATCCAGGCTTCTGCAACTTAGGAGACTCAAAAATGTTTACAATAGTTCAATCAAATTTCTGAAGATGCAAGTAAGTCAGTTCATCAGACCATTTCTTTAACAAAGAATACTGTCTTCATAGAGGGTGAAGTTTTGGCTCTATTACCTGAATTAAGATATAATTTAAAAAAATCACGAAGGAGTAAATCCTTAAGAGATATGAAGATGTCTAACATCAATTTGCATGTTAGGTGGATGCTTGTATACTTCAAAGAATACAGGTCTAAAAATAAATTTGTGGAGAAGGAATGGATCTAAGACAGACATTCTGGTGGGTAACTTAACAACCTTCATGAAGCCCTCCTAACTACTGAATTGTGGGATAAAAAGATAATTATAAAACTAGTGGTGAAAACACCAAGTTCCTCTTACCTAAATAAGAAGGGACTGGAAGATGTTCTGTAGGATGAAGGAAGAGCATACTGCCTAGACAACTGCATTAAAAATAGCTGAATTTGGGAATACAAGAGAAGTCTTGGGAATGCAAGTATGGAACACTAAAAAGGTACATTACCTTACTTTCTTCTACATCCACAAGATGTTCACCTTTTTGCACTGTCTAGTACTAATGTCTGCTTTCTTTTCTGTAATTCATTCTTTTACAATTTCTGCTTTTTGCAAAAGAGCACAAAGCATAGATTGCTTCTGGCTCAAAGCTCAGCACATTGATATATGAGATATATGAGAGATATATGAGAGATATATATGATATATAATTTGGAGGAAGATCTTGCCCTGAAGCTGCCTGAATGAGCACTGCCACTGGAAACAGGCATCCATAACAATCAATTTAGATCACCTTTAAAGGTAAGAGAACTTACTCTTGCAAGCACTAGTTGCGTCTTGCAGTGATGAAGGAAAAATATGCTCGATGCAGGAATCATCATCAACTAGGGGATTTTGCAGTACTTCCAGTATGAAGCTGCTGCCACAAAGACAGCATATACAGCCTGATGGGAGACACTAGGCAGGTATGTGCTCCTATGCAGTCCACCACACTAGACTAGGTGTTCCACAGGTGGTGGGATGAGCTTCCAGGCCTCACAGTACCTCCGCTAGTATTTGTCTATAGTACCAGGGAAGATGAACTCCACTACAGACAAACATTCTTGTGAAAATAATTTCTAGGAAAAGAAAGGAAAAGTAGGAGCAAACACACGAGCTGGATATTCCACCCATTAGAAATGGTGGTCATCACCTTGGTATCCAATGTAATTTGGCCTCAACCTGGTAAATCCTAGTAAGCTGATTCCCACAGAACTGGAGGAGGGATACAGTAAGATTGAAGGAGAAAGGGAACTTAAGTATCTTTATGAACAAAAGGTGCTTCTTGAAAACTGAACCTACAATAAAAGAAGTGGCTGTTTGTGTTTTTTCTGGTCTCTTTCCATGCATACCTTGGTAGGAAAAAAGCCTTCTTGGCTAAGCCCTTTGCCATGAAGATACTAAAAATACAGCAGTCCAAAGGAAAGAAAGAACAGGAAAATCGAGTATCAACAGTTTTGGCTTATTTTTAGACTTCACAAAACTCATGAAAATGAAAAAATTGTCCAATTGTTCAGTTTTACCTTGTCCCTTTTCAAATTACCTGCCTGACCCATGAAGGAGGATGTAACAAGGGAATTCTTGTGGAGTCTTAAGTTAAAATTATTTCTTACCTCATACAGGTTAGTCAAATTTGTTTGCTCTGGACTGGCATTAGACACAAAGCCAGCTTGTTCTAATCAATTTCAGCAAATCCTAGACAGATTTTGCTGTTTTCCCCTATGCTACCAAGCAGGTTTTAAAAATTTATTTTAATTTTTTAATTGTGCTTAGGCCCAATTTATAACTATACTAGCGAATGATGCAGGTTTAAATTCACTTTCTATTAACTGTTAACACAGTCAAATGTGACAGAATTAAAATCGTACCTCAAGTTTGTTCTATATGTAATAACTAGCAACATAACAGTGAGCTACGAAGAAACACATCAGTTAAAGCCTTTGGTAAAAACCTACATCTAAGCACATGAAAAAACATACGGGCTCAGTAGACCTGAAACCTCTTTACAGAAGCCTTTTGTTTGCATGGATTTTGAAAAATAACCTTTTGTCTTTGATACATGCATTAGGCTGAAAATACTTAGCTTTTTTTTTTTAAAGACAATGATCTACAGATTTTTACAGTACCTCTTGCCATGCACAACTGCCCCAGGATCCTCAGACTTTGCTTCCAACTCCTGAACTTCATCTACCAGTGTCTTAAAAGTAGCTCTCTTTACTCTGTAAGTAATACAAAATACTGCCAGATTTACGCTTCTTGAAAGTAAAAGAACAGATTGTTTTAACACTTATATAATAATTCAATTTATAAATCCATTTTCCCGGATGACTTAAAATTAAGCTTTATAATAAGAAATATTATAAAGCAAGTCTAAATAATATATTTTATCAGCTGTTTTTGAAAATTAGAAACAACGTTTATAGAAAAGACATTACAATTATTGAAACATTTAAAATACTAGTAACACTTGTAATAAAGTTTGTCAAAAACAAACAAGGTGAAAAACAATTTTATATAATCACCAGAGCTGATTTTCATTTGCTTTTCTTATATTAGTAATTAGTAATTAGAACACACATTTAAAAGTCTGTACTTTCTCCCGTAAACCTCGGCATTTCTGTACTCACACTTTGTATACTACATCAAAAAGTAAAGCTGTCATAGGAATACATAGAAGTCCCATCCAAAACACTCCAGAGCTGAACATCATCGCTGCCTGGAGGGAAAAAAGCACAAAATGTGATGATGTCATGACAAGAACTAGGAAAAAAATCCCTAGAAATATCAATTACTTGGTTGAGGGCATCAAAAGCAAATTTAAATGAACCATTCTAGACTCTCTAATGTGAAATAAAACTTTAACTCCTTTCTAAAGTACCCTGAGTTGCTATAGAAATCCAGTAGATAGTAAGCACTAATTCATGTTAAGAAGCTGGTAGAAAGATCACGCTGCTTAGCTCTTTGAGAGAGGGGGAATCTACCCCTGCACAACCCTGCTCTACACCACTGTGCTGATTGTCGACATTTCCATTAAAATCAGATTTATCGAAAATCCATCCCTCCCGCCCCTGCACAATCTTTGTCAATACATTATGAGCACAATTTCTTATTTGCAATCAACCCTAACAGGATATAATGGTTCCCGACCCTTGATATGATATTGGACACTGTTACAATCATTTTGCAATGATTTGCAACTCAGATCAGTTATCTCCAACAGAACTCACTGTACCACAGTTCCCACACTGCTCCTACCACAGTTCCAGACTCCTGTTCAACAAACTGCTTAAAAATGAGAAGTAAGAAAACAACTAATTACATAATTATGGAAGTATGCAACATATTGTTAAATGAAGACCTAACACATTAATGCACAGTGAAATATTTGCAAACCAGATCATTGCTTTTAGCTGTGTGTTTGCTTTTTTATACACCGCTTTATACATAGGAATTTCTTCTGTTGATAACTTAACTTGGTCTGTAAACATACTAAAAACTAAAACAGACTAAAAAGCCAAACCAAACATCATAATGTATGGACATTAAAGGAAAAAAACCTTTAATCTACCCTTGTAATTCAAGCCCAAGTATCTACATCAATAATATGGATGCAAGGGGTATGATAAATACTTAATGAAGCATATTACTGAAAGATTGTTTTGCAGTCAGTATTAAAAATACCTTTGTAATGTAATTAGATTGCACAGAGATTGAAAGTAACATTGCTACACAACGACAACCTTTCAAATCCTTTGCTTCGGTACTTGGAGACGTTCCCTTCAAAGGTTAAACCTCAGTATGTAACTAAAATAAACAAGCTGAAATTTTACTAATATTAATTAGCAGACAAATGCAGGTAGCTTGCGGTAGCTTGCAGTAGCTAAAGTCTAATTTCTGAATGTGTATACATGAACATTTTAGAATTATACTTGATCTGTTCATGTGTAAAAATAAAAGTGAATTATTTTCAGAAAAAAAAAATCTCATTCTCATATAGATAAAAAGTTCTATTTACCTTGTTTTCATATTCAAATTCCTACTGACACTGATTCTTTGGAAAGCATTAGAATGTTTTTGAACTGAAAATTTGGTAATCTTTCCACAGCTACGTTAAAAGGACATAGATATTGCCCTGAGATTCTAGTAATTATTTCTGCCAACAGCTGTCAGCAAAGGTGTAAACACTGAGCAGTGACACGTTCAGAATAAAACAATTCACATTTTCAGTGGAGGAAAAAAAAAGAAAATTTTTTATCAGGAAGTGGAGAAAATGTATTAGCACAGTCACTTTATAAGCAAAACATGACTTTTGACATACTTGATGAAATAGTCATTTCCAGAACAGCAGCTAATAGGAAATGTCTATCACAACTACATTTTGCAAGACTTTTTATAATGAAGTAGCAATTAGAGAGACGAAGTTTCCTAAAAACGAGAAAAAGCATAAAAAATACAACCTGAAGGAATTATGACTCTTACTTCCTATCATTAACAACATTTTTTAATTTGTAAGAACATAGCAAAGAGCTGTCCTTGTGTTAGCCACCCTGTATTAAATGTTTGCTGGTGAAACAGCAAAAGTGATAATGTAGGTCTTAGGATGTTAATTCTGACCATTGTAATGCTAACTATGAATGAAGGAACAACTGGCGCCTACTATTCAGTCCATCCAGCCTTTGGCTTTACAAATGAACAACATGAATTGAGGAAAAAAAAAAAGTTTTTCTGTGTCATATTTGAAAGCCTGTCAGATTTTTTTTCTTTTACAGAGTTAATCCAAACCTAAAAGATTTAAAGCTGACATTCGCATTACAGACAGAGGGCCTCTTTGTATTTTTTGGACGAAGAGGGGAAAAAATAAAATCCCACAGAGGTATTTCCTTCCTTTCTGTACAAGAAAGCTCCCCCCTCACTCTGTAGAAAACATTTTTGTCTCTAACTTTTCACATCTCTCTACACATAGGCAGGTCATCTGGGAAATGGCAAACCAATCCTTTTCAGACAATGGCACTAACAGGAGCAGCCTGTTCTGGGGACGGACTCTGGCTGCCTCTGTTCGTGGTTTACAAATTGTTCCTAATGTGAGAGATTTGTGGTCTATGCCAAGTTTTTCCCCCCTTTAGGCCTTGTGAAACCAAATGGAATCTGCCACAAAAGTGGCTCCCAGGGGAATTCAGAAGTAATCCAAAATGAGAGCTGGGAAGCCTAGTGTATTGTAGGACTTACAAATCCTGCAGGGAGGATAAATAATTTGTCGTCTGTGGAGCTCATGCTCAATATTAGGACTTTCTAAAGTGAATTAACATTGCTTAATAAGTGCATTGTACAGATTTTTATATAAGTTCTTATTTAAAAAAAAAACAACCCAAAAATGCTGAGAATTACTCCCTTTCATGGCTTAGTGGCAGGTTAGAAATCCTGACTGCAAAACATTTTTAATGCCCTGATGAAGATGTACTGTTAGGAAATTACATGCCAAAATTAACAGAGAATATTCCCTTTTTCTTCACTATGAAGAAAATATTCTATGTTCTGCTGAAACAGCTAGCTCAGATTTTAAAAAGCCTTCTAAAAGTAAAGAAAGATGAAAATAACAGTAAAATTCTTGCTGCAGAAAAGCTTGTGAAAACCATTTTCAGTTTATCTATTTCAAGTATCATCTAGGTACGTGTCCTCTCCTTATAAACTACCGAACTATTAAAATAATACCTCCTCAACAGCATCAAACCAGCTACAGTTTCTCCTCTCAACAACCTACAGAGACAACTTCATTGGTTTTAGTTATCTGCATGTGTTTGCCTTCACACATGCCGAAGTACTTACTGTTGCAATATTAAAACAGATCTGCATTTAACTCCCAGTGCAGTAAAGTTCCAACAAGTGAGTTCTTGTAATGCCTCTAGTCTTTCTTTGCTATTTAGAGTTTAAAAAAAATCTCAGTTCCTGTTAATTAAAAACTAAGTAGGAACTCTGCTTATTTAGTATATTAAAAAGGATGTCCATTTTCTGCAAATACCAAACAAAGCCTTACTGGTATACAAGAAATAGTAAGAGGTACTGAAACAGAGGGAGTACCAGGCAGTCAGGAAGCAGGATAACTGTGGATATCTGCAGGCAGAATCTATAAATTCTTACTGGAACAAATCTCCTATGAGATGAGAAAAATGAGTAAGGATAGACTAAAGAACATGCCTTTACTTTTTCCCTAGCTTCTCTCATTTGCTTCAGCTAAGGATACTACTAGTCCATTGCAAGATCACTGATGTCCTCACTGCAGGTGGGTATGAAGGGTTGACTGTATCCCACAGAGGAATGATTAAGGTTATGGTCTTAATTATACAAACACAAATAATAAATAATACTATAAATAATAAATACATATATACAAAAGCTCACAAACACAGACATGCACTATAAATCCTAAAGCTTCACGAAGTACCTCTGGGGTGACACAGAGCAATACAGAGAATTAACAGAGACTTAGGTCTCTCTTCTACAGATGTGTCCGTAGTTCAGTCCCTTGTTTCAGTGAATATTTTAATATTTTAAGTATCCATTGGAACAAACATCTTGCCTTTTCCTAGAGAATACCTTAACCACTCAAAAGCCAGCATGTTGTCTCATCTAACCCAGTAAATATTTGATTATTCCATACAAAGTGGAACAGCAGAAGACACAGTTCTCTCTTCAGTCACCCTTTCAGCAGAAAACATTACCCTGAAAGTTGCAAAGTACAGAGAAACTGACCTCTGGCTTTTGGGTAACATTCATTTGGGGTGAACGTTCTAGTATTTAACTGTTGGATAAATGGCTATTTTAAAAAATACAGGTGATAAAGGTCTAACTGTGGGAGGTCAGGTTTGTGAATCATCGGATTAGCATTTATCTCTAACCACAGTAAGGCATTTGAGCCCAGAAAGGGATGAAATGCAAGACGGCATCTTATTACATGTTCTTGTGACTAGCTTAGAGTGGTTGCTCCTTTTCACTTTGTGAATTAAGTTCACAAGCATTTAATTCCTTCCTTGCATTTTATGAAAGCCTGGGTTACCTCAACGGATATTTCACATTTGGAAAAAAGCCCCCAAACGAACCAGCAATAAATCCTGTTGCCAGGAATAGCTCTTATGACAAGAAATTATCAGTTGCTATCTCTGTTGACTTTAGACAAGAAACAGTGATGGAAGTGCTTTCAAAGATAAAAAGCAGGAAAAGAGTAAAGAAAAAAGGCTTCACAATACATATTACTGCCTGGAAATTTCCTCAAAAAGCTGGAGAGGAGAATGACACACAAACACAAAAAGCTTCCCCAAGATTTAGGGAGAGAAGAAAGTCCTGTTAGCAAAAGTTTGCCTAACGAGGTTGCACTACAACTCGAACTAACAGACCTGAAAAATAACCTTTAAAAAATTCATTATCCACCTGGATGTGAAATTAAACAAGATAGAAAATGTTGTCCAGGTGAGATTTATCACACTACTTTTAATCGTGCTTGTAATCAGAGAACATTAGTTATTCTGCAAGAAAAGGCCAGACTCTCCTCTTTTGCCTCAGAGCAAAAGATTCACAGGGAAACCTCTCTGAGTTGATTCAAAGATGACATAAGAAATAGTGTCTGGCAAAGGAGATGTAAAGCCACGATGAGCGGATGAGTTCTGGTGGTTCTACAGAGTTTGTTACCAGGATAGGGGCTGTCTGCACTGCAATAGGTGTACCAGGAAGGAGTACAGGAAACATTGAGTTTCACTAGGATTTGTGAGGAACCGAAGTCCTTCCTCACTACTGCGCATCAGGAGAGAAAGTTGCTATGGAAAAAGATGGCAGTTAAGCATCATTAGTCTTTTAAGTGTCATGTGCATAACTGCAACAGGAACGTGTACTGGATTTGACTCATAACATTTTAAACAGAAAAAAGACATAACTTCTGCTAATAAAGGAGATTGGCAATAATATGCTGAGGGAAAGAATTCAGTTAAATGCTGATACTGGGAAAAGACTAAGCAATAAAAAGGAGGACTATTAAAACAGTAATACTACCAAGACAGACCATCATAAGCAAAAAAGGTAAATTTGGTAGTTCAAAGATCAGCCCTGCTGTTTCTGTTTGTACCTGTGCAGTTAAAGAACAAGAATGGGAATGTAACTATTGAATATGGAATAAGATCTTTGAAGTGTATCTGGGAATAGCAGACTCTGGCTAACAAATATCTAGTACTAGACTAAGTACAATTAAACCGTGAAGGTCTGAGGACTCAAAATGGAAACTACCTAATGGGAATTAAATGGGAAAAGAAAAAACCCTTATGAAAATATTTTGGATTCCTGAAGTGAAAGACTAAAAGCAAACTTTATATTTAAAGAACTGAATAAGCTAAAATATGTTAGTATCAGAATGGTAACATAATTTTAGGCTCTCAGGTGAGGATAGATGATTAAAATGGGTATGTGTTATGGGATGAATTCTGATTCACTTTGAAAAATCTTCAATAAATCATTGAGTTCTTTTATGAAGCAATAATATTCTCCACAAACATACACTGAAACATTTTATTTCTCTAAATAGGAGGTTCACATAGGTATAGAGGGGACGATAGATACAGATTACTGTTTTGTAAAGACTCACAGGTCTGTAAAAGACAAGCTGGGAAAAAACTTGGAGGGGGATGAAGATGTGCTAAAAATGTGGGAAAATGCCCATAGGGGCCTTTTGCTGAGGATGGGCTTGAAAAAGTTTTGGACTATGAAAGAAGACCCTAGCTTTTGTTGTTTAATTATTTCAATGTTCTTGAAAAGTGTGTTTCAAACATGCTTTGTAAATAAGCAATAGTCCCTCGCTTAAAATTTACTACACCAATTACTCCACCCAAAATGAAGACCCAGAATTTTGCATAATATTTTAATCCAGATTGGTAATAAGCAGTGAAGCAGGGGAAAAAAAAAATTACTGGCTAACTTAGCATAACTACCCCAGGTATTAGCCTTTGAAGAATGGCTACTTTCCACAAGTTTTGTGATAATGAAGTGAGAATTGAGCGACTTCGGTATTTGTTTACCATATAGGGCTCAAGGAAATTTTTAGAAATACAGATTGTCAACTGAGTTATCTGACAGCTTCCCTTAAAAGCATGGCACTGTACTTCTCATTTCATTGAAGAAGTCTATCTAGCTGAGAGAAGAGAAGGCTCGGGGGGGATCTTATCAATGGAAATAGATTCCTGAAGGGAGGGTGTAAAGATGACAAAGCTAGGCTATTTCCAGTGGTGCCCTGTGACAGGATAAGAGGGAGTGAGCACAAACCGAAACACAGGAGGCTCCATCTGAACATCAGGAAATACTTTTTTATTGTGAGGGTGACTGAACACTGACACAGGTTGTCCAGAGAGGTTGTGGAGTCTCCATCCTTGGCGATATTCAAAAGCCAGCTAGACATGGTCCTGGGCAACTTGTTCTAGGTGTCGGGGGGGTTGGACCAGATGACCTCCAGAGGTCCACTTCAACTTCAACCATTCTATGATTGTGTACTAGCCTGAATACTGGTTTTGCTCTTCATTAGACTAAAACAAATGCCCCCTTTCAGATCAGACTTTAGACGAACATCTCCCCAGAGAAGACCTGTTCATTAGAGACTGAAGTATCTGGACACCTACATTTTTAAAAAGTTGGTTTTTTTTTTTTTTTTGTGGGTGTGTGTAAAAAAAAAAAAAAATCAGTAAAGGGATTAAAGGTTGTATATCTAGTATTTTAACAAGCACAATTCCATATAAGCAGGTTATGCGGAATAATACAGAGGGAAGCAATATTTAAGAAACTAATACTGTTAGTATAGTATATTCTAATACATCTTTCCTACGTGGTGCAGCTAAATCACCCAACAAGGAATATTACTGTTTTTCACAAAGATTCTGCAAACCTCAATCAAATGATCTAAAATTCTGTAAAATACATGCTTGTTCCTTAACTTCAATTTCCGTCAGTAGTTTTATGGATCCCCTGGGTCAGACAGAGCAGAAACAGATGGTGCTCTGGAGAACTTTACAGTGCATTATCTACACTACCACAATAAATTAAAAAGTTCTGCAGATACTGAACTTTTGCTTTTAATCTCAATGTCATACTTATTCCAGTAAGTGTTATAATTTTAAGCTAACTTATTAATCAGTTCGGTGTATAAAGAAGGCCTAACAACTCAGAGCACACAAAAGTAACAAACCCAGAAGAATCAGGAGTTGTACTAGTATGAAATACACACATTAAAGTATCAACTTCAGTTATATCAATGTAGTAGAGAAAGAGATCCATGCAGTTGATTTACTCAGGTCTGCAATTAAATCGTTCTTCTGGTCCGTAGTGGCACCTTTTTTGAAATTAAATGGAGCTTGTTTCATGTAATGGGTCAAAATAGCTGTCCTGTGGCATGACCCACTTCTCCATAACGGTGTTAAATCTAACCACAAAATGCCTACAAAGAAGTTTTTTTTTTTTCCTTTCTTGTGCATCTATACTTAAAAGCACAACCTTTACAAGTAAAATATTAAGAAAATAACCTGTAAAGCTGGTTGTTCAGATGCTTCCACACTAGACAGTACTGACAGACAACAAATGCGTGAATAAACGTTACTGCAGATAAACATTGTACTGTAATAAAGTCTATGTTGAGACTGCAAAGTTGTTATAAAATCACTGAAAACTTTTGAAATGTTTTCCATATTTCTCTCTCATATACTGTGCCTCAAGTTCCCTCTAACAGAAACCATGTTTTGCTACTACTACCAAAATCCTCCTGGTAGAAAAGGTATTTTAATACTTTATATATTAGTATTATTATTAGTATTATATATTAGTATTATATTAATATAAGCAGATAAAACTTGAATTCCTAGTATTTTAAGATCTGTGTCTAAGACTAGAAGAATATAGTCCCTAATTCTTTGGAATAAACTCAAGACATATTTTTAAATGAATGAATCTAAAGTACAAACAAAACTAATATGAAGGTAAATAATAACTTCAGCTTAATTAATGATAAAATACATAACTCTTGTTTCAGACTACTAAAAGACTCATAGCTTCAAGTTGATCTGCCTGAATTAGCCATGGATACTATAAAATTAACTACTTAGGTTATCACCCCTTTTTCATCACATCTCCTTCTTCAGTTTTACAGCCCATTCTTCCATTTTCTTCTGCTTCATAAATCCTGTTGCTTCTCTCACATTTTTTGTCCATTTTTCCTTCTAGGCTGTGTCTGCAGAAGGACAATGGTGAACTAACAGTTTTCATCTGAACATCATCAATCAGGGAAAATGAATGAAGTTTTCTTCACTAGGGACTTTTTTTTTTTAAACTGGAATAGAAACTGTTTTAAGGTTGATGAAATGTAACTGGTTTCTTGTTTGAATGCTGATTCTAAGGTTTTGTCAGAGTTTTAGTAAAGAAACATGTTTCAGCTACTATCACCCAGATGCCTGTTACCAATCTCTAACAGATACCGGCTATATAACTACCGGTTATTCGTATCAGGAGAACACTTGTGCGAGGATACCTCTGCTTATGTGAGCCAGAAGCCACCTTTCAACTATTCTGGTGCACTACCTATTTGGCAACCTATTTACCACTATTTATAGGACTTAGTAGTACTGTAACATGGACAGCCATCTAGTTCCCACACTGTGAGGAACAGTACTGTACAGTTGGGACGAGTTGGTCCAGTGTGGGAGTAGCAATCTTGAAAGACCAGAAAACAAAGGTCTTGATGCCAGAACTGCCTCAACATTCTATATCAACAGGGCATTTGGGATCAAAGGGGTCCTTGTTTGGCTTTTTTGGGAAAACTCAGAGAAAAAGAGAGAGAAAGAAAAATACACTTGATTATAGTATTAGGAACATGTCAAAGAAAGGGGGGTAGTGACCTAGACAATGAACAAAACTGCTGGCACTCTGTCAGAAAGTAATCATTTTTCATTTCACTATATTTTCTTTTAGAGCACAGCATTTTACAATCTTTCCTTCTGTACTACTAACATACAGCCACACATATGTAAAAGCCAACTTTAATTATCTTCTCTACAATCGGAATGATACGCAAAATGATGGAAACAAAATTAGTGTAAAAAGTAGGGAAAACTTGCAAAAATGTGACATACTTATTTCTTTGTTCAGTAAGTTATTGGGTGATGCTTTGATACTAAAAGATGAACTCAAACCAACAATTCTTATGATTTAACTTTGGGCTGCTAGCTTCAGTGCTCCAACATAAGAGTGTTTTTGCAGCATGAGCAGACTCTTTTCTTCTATTACAACTATTTTTTTCTTGAGGCATTATCTTGTAGTGTGCTCTGTTTAAACACATTTATCAGAGCTGTATAAGTATTTTAAAGGAATAGATGAAAAATCTGAGTTTCAAAATATTTAGATGAAACCTTTCCTCTGCATCCAATGAATGAGTTTTCCATCAGCTCCATATGCTTTTTCTCTCCCCTTCAAGAGCATTAGTATTTTATTTTCTTGGAATAGACCCAGCAATAAGCAGCAAGAATCTTATTATTTTCATGACATTAATATGAAGAAGTTAGACTGAATCCTTATTAGAGTGTTTCAGTAGGTTCTTTTCCTTCTCTTCTAAAAGAAGCCATGAAAAGATGTTTGCAGAAGACAGATACCATCATCTAGCTGGGACGGAATGGTTGGATGAATACTGTATCAAGAATACTGACTCGTAAGACTGTAAACCTACTAAGGTAGAACTCTTGGTACCAGCTCTACAGTTTATTAGAAAAGGGGCATTTTTAACAACCACATTGGGGGAAAAAAACCCCTGAAAATCCCCTTCAGCGTAATTTATCAGATCAGGCCAAGGCAAAACAGACAAAAAGCTACAGAAGTGGAGGTCAGCTTTTGACTTGTTCATTTAATTTCTGCCAAATGTACTTGGATGAAGTCTTCAAGTCTGACTCACACATTTGAAGAAATCAGACAAGCAGTATTTGCACAGGCAAGCAGAGACGTCCGTATGGATTTGCTTCTATCACACCACAATCTTTTTCACAGTTAAATTTGTGAACCTTTTAGTTTGAATACTTATTGAAGGCCTGGACTTGCTTTGGAGAAACCCAGTGAATTCTGCCCTGCCAGAGACCACCTGGTCAGCGAGGGGGCTTCCGGGAGAGCATACAAAAATGCTGCTTCCAATCTGAGCCGCAGCATTCATCGACAGGACTTTCAGTAGCACAGAGTACAGCTCAAAAAGCTAGACCAGACCTTTTAAAATAAGCTCTTATGGTCTATCAGATGTTTAGGAGACTTTATTCTGATGTTACAGACTTCTGACTATATTCTTAGAAAGAACACAAAACCAAATCCAACCTCGCACAACAACTCCCCCAAACAACTGCATGCACGTACACACATCTAAAGCTACTATATACGCATATATGCATAAACAAACACACTAACAAAGTCAGACTATCCATTTCAAGTACATATACAGTTTTATCACAACAAATAAATGAATTTGAGTTCATAAGTCAGACTACTTTGGTGTCATGTCGAATTCAAACCCCAAGAGTATTTATTTTTGTTGACAGCTACATCTCTACGAACAACTGTTTTTCCAAGTTTGTAGGAATTACATTCCCGTCAAAAACATCTTCTGCTCACAATAACTTCAGAGACTGAACGTGTACTAAGTAAAATATTCAGTTATTTCAACAGTGAAGTAGCCACCTTTATGTCATACCAAATATAACACACCCTGCTGCTCCCACTGTGCTTATTACTATAAAAGTTTTTCTGTCTTAAAGATCAATGTATTAAGTTTTTACAAAATCTCTAAAAATAACAAATTCCAAAAACATTCTATTTCTTCTATAAAATACAGTGTATATGAAGAAAAATGCTGAAGTATGATAGCTTCAATTACTTTAATTTAGAATAATGTACATAATTACTTTTGAGTAGTGGAGGCAACACAGTAATGTACAAAATCTACATATATACATGGGTAAGGGGTTATAATAGAGAGGAAAACCAGCAAGAAATTGTATAATTTAAAATTATTTTTTTTCTTAGGTGTCCAAGTACTTAAGTTAATTCCTTGTGCTTTCCATTAAAACGTAGCAGTTATATAAATGCCTATATACTATTTTTCCCATGACTGCTTATGCAGGAGGTGAGATTTGGGGGTCTGAATTACCTTCAAGTGAGGAAGAGATATGCACCTAAATTTCCCACATCCTGCATGAATTTTTAAATTGCTGAATTATATCATAAAGGTGGAGTTAAAGGCACTCACTCTTTTACTGGTGTAAGATTTTATTTAGTTGATATGCTTTAAGAACCATTAGAAGAACATCTTTCTGAAACAAGCAGGTATTCTCAGTTTCTGATTCCCACTGAGAATGCACACCAAACTTCTCAGCTCAGGAGGTACTGGCCATGCCCAGAAGCAGACATTAGTGTCTGTGAAATTAATACTAAACTTCACATGTTTCTGGAACTGAATGGAACAGAAATTTTGAAAATTGTCTGGAAAAGTGTCTGGAATCCAAATTTTGAGAATTTTGGACTGAAGTCCCAATTAGATCAGCACAGGCAGCAATTAGGCATCTTTTATGGATTCAGTCCTATTTGCAATATTCAGAGCAGGTTTACAGAAATGGGGTAATAAATGAAAGAGAAACCAGTAATTACTGTCAAAAGATTAAAGATACAGTACAATAAGGCATTCTAAGCAGCACATTAATAGGAAAGGAAATGTGTGCATGACAAGCAGCTGCTCATGCAATGTTATGCCACCTCAGATTTTCTGAGGCATTTTACAGTTTCAAATACTTAGCAAATTTGTAAAATTGAACATGAAAAAAACAGCCTTAACCAATGCACTACTTGTGCTACCTCATTATAAAAAAAGCCTCCAGCCCAATAAGCACTGTAATTCTGAGTTCTGAATTTGGTAAGATTTCTCTTTAGAAAATTAAAACTTACTAAAGAACTGCAAAGCAGCTTACCTGTCTATTCTTCCTCACTAGACCATATAATCACAGCCTGTTAGTTGAGCCGCATTTTCACAAGACTGAAAATTAATTATATTTTAAATAAACATGGCTACCACATTGAAGGTGTAAGAGAAGCAACCCTCTTATGCACCTCTAGTTAGCAGAAGGATCCAGTAAAGATTAGGCCTGTACTAAAGACTGAAACAATATTCTTTGCACACATGCAGATATTAGTTAAAATATACTTTTACCTCTCCTGACATATCAGGTGCCATAGGAATGACTGGCCACAAAGAAGAGTAGATTCCAAAAAACACTACCCAAAGTGCTATGCTGCCCCAGATAGCTATATGGCTGAACTGTTAAGCAAAAAAAAAGAAAACAGAACAATCATCACAGATGTATTATGACATAAAAAAAGATCTTTGCTACTTAGTATTTACAATGTGATTCTGATATATTGGATGAAATTTCCATGCCTTGTATTAATTTAACTCTGCTACTTCAGCTAGCTATTTTTTAAAGCAAGATGATACTTTCAGCAGCAATATTATGGCATTTTAAGCCAATTCAAGTTCAATTACAATCAGTTCAGAGTAATTTGATTTTTCTAGTTTAAAGATTACTTTGAACCTTATCCCAATGTCCTCCTTTTCAATATTAAGCTTTATTTTTAGTATGTGGATATTCTGTCTTTCCATGCAGTACCACAGTTCAGTTTGATACTGTGGGCAGGGCTGACAAACTGTAAGGGCGTAATATAATAAGTAAGAAAATAATACAATTATTCATCCATTGTATTTTATAGAACATTTGAGAATATGGTAAAGACACTGGCTTACCAAAGTCCAATATGAGGTCTCTAATCCAGCCTTCAAACACACAGTTAGAACCACAAACTTAAAAGAGAGAGAGACAGACAGAGAGAGGATTCTTATTTAATATGGGAATCTTACTTAACATACAGAATTGATTAGTTTCATTACATTTTCAGGAGAACGAAAGAAAAAGCTTAATGATTTTCATACTTCATGTTTACTTGCACAAATGAAGTAACAGAAGGGATAATCAATCTCTTCAATTTAAATGTGATTTTCTTAATAATACTCAACAAAGTACTGTGTGTGTCAACGCACCTAGCTGTGTAATAGAATCCAAACCAAAGTTTGTAAAGCAATCTGATCTATGGACCTGCAGAAGCTATGGAAGAGCCCTTCTGCTTTAACAGAATCTGCTCCCCCAAAAATGTAGGACTCTCAGCAGCCCCAAAGTGAAATTCTTTTAGACCACAGCTAGCGGTATTTTTCCTCTTTTCTTGTAAGTGTGTGCACTAAGATCTGAAGTGCCCCTTTGAAATGACCACAGTAAAATGCCACTAGAAGAATTAAAGATACACCCCAGTAATGAGCTAGTAATAGAACACTAAGAATTATTAGCTTCCATTAATAATCTCCACTCATTTGATTTGGAAGACTCTTCTTTTGTATTAGAAATTTTAAACATTTCCCTTGCCTCCCAGAAATCTGCAAGTCTGGCTCTTACTGAGTTGTTAGCTTCTTTATCGATGGTATTTTGGTTACATAGAAAGGTTCGTGAAAAGTGTAGTCCACTTCAGTAGAGATAGCAGACCCCCTAGTTATGGAGAGGATGACTACTACTTTCTGCGTGAAGACAGATTTAAAAGATGTAGATGCTGGGCTGAAAACTTGCAATTGATCAAGCTTACACTAGTCTACATTAAAAAAAAAAAAAAGAAAAAAGAAGTTTTGTTTACTTCATTAGTAAATTAATCACCTTCGCCAAACCCTGAAAAGCCAGAGTTAAATGTTGGCAGCCTAAGACCTATGTTCTGCATACAAAATAACACATTGAATGAGTCTGTTATGTCATTTTCATTCTTCCCTCTCATCTTTACTCTTTTTATGGAGCAGTCTCTGAAAAAGTCATGTTATTGTCCTGTAGGGCATACTCCATTTTAGTTTAGAGATAAGCAGTAGTAGGAAGTTTATAATCCCACAGCAAGGACTAGTTGATTCAGGAACATTGTTTATCTCCTTCCTTTGAAATTCACACAAACAAGTTTTCTGTTTATCAAAGAAAGTTATTATATTTTGTAACTCACGTGTGAACCTGTATCATAAGTTTTGCTTTATGTGCAATCTGAATAACATGAGGTTGAAAAACGGAGTCACAAAGACCAAGCTCCAACTGTAACAACTACAGTTTAAACTCTGGTTTCTTGGCCAGGTTGGCAGCAATGATGCAAGTGAGTTTGTCTATGCTTGAACTTCAAGGAGCCTCAGAAACTCAGAAGAAGTGTACTTCAATCAGAAGCTGAAAGTAAGTGGTTAAATATATCTGACAAGTCTTTCGCTATGTCTGGTGCACAGAAGGATACAAATCCTGCCAGAAAGCTTTCATCCTAGCTATAAGTTTATGCTTTTAATTCTGGAATCTCCTATTTCAACTACTGCTGCATTATTAAGGACAAAAAACCCCACAGTGCCACAATTCCATTATCTAAAACATGTGTGAAATCTCATTAGAAGAAAATTAAGGACCATGATGAGTGTTATAATTTACTTAGTCTATCCAGTTCTGGTGCTGTATTTGGATGAGTGAAAAAAATGAATTATGGCAACCCCCCCCCCCCCCCAAACTTGTCATCTGGTACACTTGCTTGCTACTTTTGAGTCAGCTGTAAGAAAATAAAACATCCTTCTTTAGGATCAGATCAAGAATTCTCATTGCATAGGCAAAATGCATACACAAAACAAACACTGCAGGTCTGTCTAAATGGAGTAGGAATTCACTATGTGAATATATACCCTCCTTACATCTTAACTGATTCCCTAACAAAGTTACCAACTATGCACAGCAGCTTACTGAAGAATTTGGATTTTATTGCTCCCTCCTCCCCTTGATTGAAACTAACAATAGCTCACTGAATCCTACCCAGGAAACAAGAAATCAGACTCATATTCTGTGGTACAGATATATTTGTCATACAAATATTTTCATGGCACTCTACTCCTATTTGAAATTTATGTTTGAAGAAATAATTCCAGGACATGATATGAATCAGTGCACATTCCTGACTTTATTTGTGGATCCAAAGAAACTGTATTAATTTCTGAATCCCTTTGTTACTGATTTTTGCACAAGTGATGAATGTAGACTTCCTAAAAACAGATTAAAAGCAGTGGGAAGAATAAGTACCTTAGCCTTATGATTTTGATATTTCAAGACAATGACTGAAAACTGTCAGTGCACATCACATGCACATATTTTTTTTTAAAATCTTCAAAAAAATGCCTCCCCCCCAATTTTGAAAGTCTCTCAAATCTTCATGTGTGCTCCAGACCTCCTTGAACTCCTGTGCAAGAGCAGGAATACATCAGTTGCAACCCCATCCCTCCCCATATTTTCAATCTGAAGTGAAGGAAAGTGGAGAATCTGGAAAACAAATGAAAAAGCAGGTTGTCTGGACTTATAATGGTGAAATAATGTTTTCTTGTTAAATTCTTGGCCATTCTTGCAGGTTAGTAGCAAGCAATTAGCCTCTCAAGATGGTGAAGTTTCAGCTCTGCTAGTTGAAAATCAGTTGCAGAAGGTGACAGAACAATTGCACCGTGACCTCTGTTTTATCATTTATGGACACAGCTTGACAAACAGTAACAAGTAGCTCCAGGTTACTATATCGAAAGTATCAGAAATTAACTAATTTCTGAAG
The DNA here is from genome assembly GCF_034638445.1 of Ciconia boyciana. Taxonomy (NCBI): domain Eukaryota; kingdom Metazoa; phylum Chordata; class Aves; order Ciconiiformes; family Ciconiidae; genus Ciconia; species Ciconia boyciana. The sequence goes on from NC_132938.1 coordinate 27,755,927, forward strand.
GTGGTGGAAAATGTTGCTGCAAATCTGAAAATACAGGCTTTGATATTTGTGAGTCAGCTGATGTCACAGATGATACTCAGATGTTCTGCTGTACTGTAAGATTTCAAGACTCATCCATCTACTGATGGGTGACAACCTAAACGACAGCACTTTTTGAACAGTCAGTTCCACAGCACCTAGTGTAATTCAGTAAACTCCTAGTACAGCATATGCAACTTGTTTTCTCCTGGCACCGAGCTTGGCTTTTGGAAGGAAGCGCAGAGCAGAACGACTGGGTAGGATGAAGTTCTGAGATCACTTCAGGAAAGAACTTCAGCTATGATTGCAGCAGTATGTTGAATAATTTGGTTTAACAAGAGTACAGTGCTAACTCACTCTACAAAATGATGGCCAATACAAAAGATACTTTTTGAGCAATCAAAGAAAAGGAGACGCTATCAGAAAACTTGGCTTAGGTGCTAGGACAGGTGAAGTTATGCAACTCAGGTACACATACGTACAATTCATAAAATAAACTTCAGCTGAACTGAGCAAGGTTGCAACTTCTAAGTACAGTAAACAATGAAACATTTGTAGGTAGGGTGAAAACCCAGTGCAGAGAACCTCTCCCCAAGAAGAACCTGTTTCACTTAAAACAACAGGTGGTTCTGGTAGATACTCTTATGAAGTATTTATCCATATTGGGGAAAGCAGTGACATTCAGATAAATGACCGACTTCTAAACACTGCTCAGTGTTATGAGATCATAATACAAATAGACCTGTGTCTGTTGAACTGCTTCTGTCAGGATTGAGCTATGACAATGACTGTGACCTTACATCTTAATTTTATTAAGACTTGCACAGAAAACACTTACCCAGGATATTCCATCCATCCCTAATGGAGATCAATTCATCATATGATAGATTGCATGATCATATGTGACTACTGCTGACAAAACATGCTGTGCTTGGCTTTTGGAACAGGGAAAGAGAAGTGTAGAGCAAATAAACTTTCAAGAGAATGTGTGACAAACAATTTTTCAATGTGCCTGAAAGATCCAGTTTAAAGTCCATGTACGGACTGGCAGGCGAAACATTTTATTTTAACTGCCACAGCAGTAGCAAATACACAGAATGGGCTGTGGTTACTTGGCCCTTTATGCTCTTTAACCTTTCTGGTTAGCTGACCAGAAAACAGTATTCAAATTGTTCTCTCATACATAGGAGATGTTGACAGTAGCTACATTCCCAAAGGACTACAATGTATTCTAGAATACTTTCCTTTTATTTCAGTTATGATGCTTCCCTGTTCCCTAAGGAAATCAATTTTGATGTGAATCTGTATTTGTATTACAGCCCCCTTATCTTGATGGAAGAATTAATTTGTTTTTTGTATCTGCCAACAACAGGAAGTTGAAAAATTAATTAAACTCTTAACGTTGAATAACGTTGAAGAACAGAAGAGAGTAAGCACAAGTCTAATTTTGCTTCTAAGAGAGATCTTGGAAAACCCTTATCTGTTGGGTAACACTGATACCCAGCAAGTGAAAAGCAGGTATTTAGCTTCATTAATTTATTCCAGGAGATAAAAGATTAAAAGAAAACAACCTAATAATTACTAATATCTACAAGAGTAACAGAAGATTACTGTTAGGTGTGGGTCAGGTGTAATTCTGGCAGTTTGGCTGTCCCCAAAGAGGCACCCCACGATTCTTGGTTCCATGTGGCTCTATCCTTCCTTCAAGGCCCCATGATAAATTAAGAGGGGGAGAACAGAATTGTATCTTCACAAGTCCACAAGCCAGTTCCATATCCAATAACCTGGGATTTCTCCAGTGCAGAAACTTACCTTAAATTAATGAGCATGCTAATTAGGGCATTACAATTCCCATTATTTAAAAAGCAGACAGTTTCCAGTAAAGGACAAATGTATCTTCTGCATCTTTATTGAAGTGCTTTGTTTTAAAAACTGGAATTAGAATGCGAAATGCACTTCAAACTTCTCAAAGACTCATTCGAGTGCTATTTCTTATTCTTAAGGCACTACAATGAATCAAGTCTTCTCTGTGGAGAATTATAAATAATAATAAACCCACGTGTTTTTAAGAGTTAAAGGTAGAGCCAATATAGATAGTCAGTTGATAGAGCACCAGATCGCTGTAGAAGACTTACAGTGTATACAGTGTTCCCCAGTAGCAGGTAATCTGAAGTTTTACCATTGCCGAATACGGTACCTGGAGAAGGAAACAGTGATAAAAATAAAAACATTTAAACATTTAAATATCCACAATAGCAGTATATATATGCAAAATCTTATTTTTGGTACAAAAGAGATGGTAGCACTTCCTACAGGGTACTAACAGCAGATTTCACCTTCAACTGTATTAAACAGTAGAGATCTAGAACTTTTATAATTTTCAGTCCTTTAAAACTTTCAGTGACTTCAGGAATCACACTAGAACCAGGAGCTTTTTGTAACATCATATACCAATATGACTAATATTGCATTCAGTAGTAATTTAATTAGAGTGACTTTTAAGATCAGAGATACAGTATCTTACCTTCAGAAAAATATGAAATATAATAGCTATAGTGTACACTGATTGTAACATATAAGTAAACAGAAAGCTTAGAGAGTCAGATTTTCACTGATTCTGGATATTTTTGGTATAGAAACTTATTTTTTCTCTTACCTGTATTTCTGAGATTCAGTTTAAGTAAAAATACAAAATATACTCAAATTTAATTATTGAGATGCTTGTTACTCATAACATTTTCAAAATTTACCCACCTCAAATCTGTGGATCCATTTTGCACATATGGATACACACACAGCACTTATGCAAAGAGGCATTGCCCTAAAGAGATGCGTTTGCATAAAAATCACATCTATTGTGGTTCTTAAGTTCAGAATTCTGAAGCAGTGCATTTATGCTTATTTAACAGAACTTACTTTATGACTATTGCTAGAGCATGGGCTTTTCTGATCCCAGTTCTGTGAAAGTTCTTGGCAGGCATGGGACAACACACAACTCTCTAGAATGAATTCCTCATTCTCAATTAGAAGTATTGAGCTTGCTAAATTTTATGTATTCAGTATAGAAATGCTTTTAGCACTTGAGATTGTTCATACACTGCAATTAAACCAGAGCACTTACTCTGCTGTAGAGATTCTAATCACTGGGATATTGCTTTCTACTGCCATCATATAAAGAGATATCAAAATACTGTGCATGTAGTAAGGAAGGATAAAAGTACAAGACAAAAAAAAGAAAAAAGAAAAATAAAACCCACTAATGCTGAGAGAGCATAAGGAAGGATGTTGTTAAAAAGCTGTGCTTGGGGAAAGAGAATAAAGGTGTTTGGTTTTTTTTGGGGGGTGGGGGTGGGTTTAAAACTGCTCTGATTGGGCTGGCCAGAGGAAGGTGACAAGCTGATAAAAATGGTCTGTAGTTGAAAACACTTATTTTTCCACTATCCTCAGCTAGCATACAGTATATTAAACGCTGCTAATTAAGTATGTTTTCATATTTGTGTTGAGTGTTTTTCCAGCCTTCATATCACCTTTACACATGCTTGAAATGAAATGAATTTTAATTGTGGATGAAGAGTGCTCCTTTCTAAAAGCTTTTCAGGACCTGTGAGGCCAGCTTATCACAGAAAAAAAAAGTTCTATTTATTGATATTCTGGAAGAGACAGCAGGTGAAAGTTCACACAAAAAATTAGAATAAAAATGCTTGCAAATAGTCCTCCTTAACCTAGCCCTCTCCCATTCCAAGATGAGGAGCTCACAGTGGCTGCCTCCTTAGGTCTAGCAATACTGGTTGCATTCCTGGCAGTTCCCCGATTTAACTTTCTCCCTGAACAGACTAGCACACCACAAAGGACTACAAGAGCTCTGGAAGCCTGACAACAAAGCTGAGACCATGGCTCATTTTAAAGGTTATACAAAAGAGAGAGCAGTTGGTGGATTTACTTGTACATGTAAGTTTGGCTTCTGCCATTTACTGTTATGTTGACAAAGTTGCATCAGAAGAAGCTTCTGTGAAGATTTATGTCTTTGTCACTTTTCATATCCACATGACAGCACATGGAGCGCAGAGACTAGTTTTGTGTACCTATACAATGATTAGGTCCCATGGAGCAAATTCTGACAAACAATTCTTACAAACCCATACCTATTCTCTGATCGCATATTTCTTGGTAGACTCTACTACAACACATGCAGTTTGAAATTTTCCACTTACAGACAAGAAAGAGGTGGACAAGTGAGACTAAACAGGAGAAAATGCTCAAAGAAAAGGATAGACTGTGAGCTCAGAGACTTTCATGATCTTCAAGATTTGATTTTCAACGTTCTAATAAGTACCTGCTCAAATATGCACTCTGCTGCTTTACAATATATACCTAGCAGTAAAGAGCATAATGAGGCTAAAACAGAGGAAGAGGCAGGCAGCTAAGCCTGTTCCTATCAGTCAGAGTGCTGGGACTCAGTACTCTTATGCGCTAAGCTGAGCTATCCCCCATTCTTCCCATTCCTCCTTTCATGTCTCAGGATCCTCCTGTATCTCTTCTTTGCTAAGAGAAGGTGGAGGCTGAGACCTGTTCTCAGAAGTTCCTCTCTCTCTGGTGGATCTCTCTGGCACTCATCAGCTCCTCCCTAGGAAACTAATAGCAATACTTCCCTTTCCTCTTTACACACAGCCATCAGAGATTTAATTAACAGCAGCTCCCACCCTGCACTCATATCCCCTTCATGGAGAACTCTGTGCACCAGCCAGACCCACGGCAGGTACTGGTTATACCGCCCACCATGTACACAATCCCCAGGTCCCAGTTCTGCTCCCCTTACTCACCTGGCCTTTCTCTAGGAATGAAAAAGGAAGACAGAAGGCAATTTGTTCAGACTTGTAGAGGCCACTTGCCAGCAGGTCAGTTCTAGCCCAGGGGCTGTGAGCCAGAGAGGCCTGCAAGTATCTCAGCTTTGCCATTCACACATGAACTCTATTCTGCTTCACCACATATACTCATTAAACATTTCTCCATCACGTAATGCATAAATCTCTCACACGGACTGACTACAGCTTGGAATGGGGATTTTGGTTTGGATTTGAGGATGTGGTTTTAGAGTATGCATTGACATTTTGGGACCTCTTTCCTCCTGGGCTGTCTAAACCTCTCCAATGCAAACCACTGCCACTGAACTCACATCCCATGGCCTTTCAGAGAAAACAAGCCACTACCTACTTCCCTTTACCCATCAGAAGTCACTGAGTATAAAATACTCTGCAAGAAGTTTTCCCCTTAACCTTTTTGGGCACAAGCAGCTGTGATCGTCTCACTATCTAGTCTCAACAGTTCCAAAATGTCCATGAGATTATTTCTGTCCCCTGTGTCAGGGCAGACTGCTTGGCTACATCAGGGAAACTGAGAAGACTAGGAATTTTACAGAAAAGCTGCAGGGTACAAACTTTTTTTTTCTCCCCACAAAGTGGAAGCAAAACAAGACCCCACCCCTATGAGAGCTCCCATACACACCAACATTCCCACAAACTGGAAGCAAGGCTTTCAAGTTTCCTCTAATTAATACAGCTTTCCTCCCAACTGTCCTGTTTCCTTCTGCAACTCAGGTGCATATACAACAGTTGAACGAGAAGAATGACAGGACTGAGCTGTCCAAGGTGTCCCTGTTTCCTCTGTCACAAGCCTCCTCATGTAGATGTAAACTAATGGGTTAGTATGCCCCTGAAGTAACAGGAGAGAAGGTATACGCATCAGCCATAAAAGCTTATAAAACATAAGAGACAATGCAAGGGACAGGAGTGATTTAGGATCTTGCAGGTATTTACCATGGTAGTGTATTATATAACAAAAAGAGTGTAATGAAATAGCAATCTCTTTTTCTCCGTCTTGTTTCAGTTTACTTAAAACCTATTTATATAGTTTTATATAATATATATAGTGTATATACATATATATACACACACACTATATATATACTATAGTTTTAGTAATATTACTCCTGCTTTTAAACAGATTTTAAATAAAACCTTTTAAATATACTGCATCTGCTCTAGTTCTAGAAGTGGTATCTTGAAATTTAATCACACAAAACTGTTAGTACTTATAAAGTTTTCCTAAGAAAAAAGAAGGCATTTAGATATTTCATACCTTTCAACATTTATATTTTTATTTTTCATAATACTTACCATGCTGGAGGGCTTTTAGTGGAAACCAAAACAGAATGAATGAGTGGAAGAGGCCATTTAAACAATGAACCCAGAAAACCTAAGGGAAAACAGAAAATCCATGAGAACCATTCGCAATAAACTAGCTCTGTGAACCCTGACCTTTCTTTTTATCTGTGTGTTAGATTCACAAAATGTGTTTCTTTCAGGCCACCACTGTGAAGTAATATAACTGACAGGCACTTTCTGCCTCTTAGCTCTTCATGGGTCATTTGTTTATTTTTATGTTTTGAAAAAAGTGTGTATTATCTCCTCCTTTTAATTTCAAATCAGAAGGGAAATTAAAATGTATACATAAGGGAATATCATCAGAAAAATTAAACTAAACCAGACAACTGGAGCAATTGCTACATTCTAAATAGGCAGCTAAAAAGGACTCTAGCTTTTGTAATTTACATTTTGTGTAATAAGAAATTTGGATAGTAGAACAATCAAACCCTGAGTTTTACATATACCTACCTACGTATTTCCACATACAAAGGAATTAAAAAAAGGACAAATAAAAGTACCTTCCTTAATTTCTCCTTACCTGCTCCATCCTTGAAGTGCACAGCTTCATCATATTTAACTTCCTTTAATGTATTTGCCAAATAATTCAAATTTTACTTTCAAACTTATTTTCATTTGTAAAATACACCTTCTGAAAAGAACTGTATTAAGTTTAGGGATAAACAACCTATTGATGCTTTCCATAATATACTGTGTAAAGACATAGAAAGACTTAAAAAATATGTAACCCATTTCCTTCAGGATAGCAATCATGTTTTTTCATTAACAATGCTTTTGACAATCATAGCCCTTATTGTAACTAACCGATGTGTATTATGAGTGTTAAGGTGTTCAAACAATTGAAATTAAGTTGCCTGCCTCACAACATTTTCCACAATGTCTCAAAGTCTTTTGTTAGATTATACAACTACACTAGGTTGTATGATCCAATTTACACTCCAATACTTTGCCCATTTGAACTTGTGCTACTCATTAACCTTTGTCTCTCCTTCTTGCTATGTCATTACCAGAAGTTTTTATTTGACAGAAAGCACAGGTGGGTGCAAGAAAAATTAGTTCTACTTTTCCATTTTCCTGACCAATTCTTATTGTCACATGCTAATCCTTTAACCTCTGTCATGACCTCATAACCTTTGATCCCTTTTACCATAACAAACATCTGCATCAACATTCAAGGCAGTAATGTTTCCAAATCTTTAACACCAACTATTCAACTTATCTAGGTGGGAATTTTGTAGTTGGGAAGTCTGTAGACGTTTACTCATAGCAAGTATTGTATGGCAATAGCCACAGAATTTCCAGTGAAGTCAACAATACATCTGTGCAATAATAAAAATATTACAGACTTACTTAAAACCAAAATAATCCAACAATTGTAACTCATGACTTACATTATTTATCAAAACTATCACAACACAAAAGTGTCTGTATTAATGGACTATGAAGAGTCTGATATTTGTGAAGCATTCACAGTGACACAAGAAACTGTATTTCCTAGTTTCCTTACAACTTTCAGGTTTGTTTTTGTGGGTGAAGGGTTGAAGTGAGGAAGAAGGAGAAAAATCTCATATGCTTCAGTGAACAAACACGGTTTAGACAAATAATTCTATATAGATAGGGGCACTCCAGTTTTACAGCACAAGTGGCACAGATATGAGAGCTAAGCATGCTGCATCAGCTCTGCACATCTACTACAGACCAGCACATATAGGCATTGTTAATTCAATGACAGATTGAAAATGTCCCCAAGTTCAACATACAACAACATTACTTGAAATGTCCCAATTATATTTAGAAAAATCAAACAAAATCAGAAGGAACTCTTACAAACATAATGTATTCATGAAATTGCAGATTCAGGAAAAAGTTTCATTTAGGTTTTTTAAGAGATTATTTATGGACAAATCTGTAGAAATTGTGTATGTTTTATATATGAAAGAGTCCTACATTCTTTTACTACTACTTGTGCTAGTCTCTCCAAGATGAATGTCACCCATTTCCCACCAAAAGTAGCCTCAGATTCCTTTTGATCCACCCTTACGCATTCCTAACTGTTTCCAAGTATTTTTTCCCAAAACTCAAAATTAAACCATAAAATCACAACTCCAAATTGACAAAGAATAGTACCAAGTCCCTCCCTCTACAAATCTAATGACAGTTCTTATTGTCCTCTGCAACACTTCTCCACAGGCTTCAGTAATCCATTTCCATATAACAGTACAAATACATACAGCCTAGCGACAGAGAGGTCTAATCACTTCTGCCTATAGAAGACAGCTTTATCACCAGCAGAGGAAAAAAATCAGGGCTAAAAAAAAATAAAATGCCTGCTGTCCATTTCCGTACTTGGATAAAAGTACAGAAAATGGATAAATATGATTTGCACCATTCACAGACAAGTAGACAACTGGAAATAGTAGTAATAAAAATCCCTTCCATTTTTAATTATGAGCAGCATAGAACAAAAAGGATAACTATACTGAATTCCTCTTTAAATATACTTATTTTTTTAATCTACCTTAGTATTAAAGTCCAATGCATTTTGGGAAGTCTTGTATAACTCTGGATATTTCAGCATGTTTTCTTTTCGACAGGATCTCTCAAATATTCCAAGAGTTAGTGGAGGCATTGCTGTAAACATCTAGTAGATAGATTAAAACAGACAAACAAACAAAAAAACCGTATTGCAAAACTTTAGAGGTGAGCTTAAAGATTGCTTACTCAAGAAACTTTCATGATTATGATTGAAAATAACTGAAAACACACAAATCATCTTACCACATTGTAGAGACCTATACACCATCTTTCAAAAAGAATTTGTCCAGAAAAGCCATTGACAAAAGCAAACCAGATCTGAAAAAGAGGAGAATCGTATATTACTCAAATGTTCTGTGAGGTGTGATTAATAGACTTTTTTTTTCCTCAGCTTCGCAAAAAGGGGTATCCCTGGAACACATTTACAACACAGTTGAGGATGTTATGGCGGAAACATATATAAAAAAAATACAATAATAAACCCAACTTGTGTTCAGAACAGATAATGGGCAATCTAGTGAAATATGTGAGCAATTCCATCTAAAGATGAAAACATTTCAAGGAAGTAGCTATTTTCAGAAGGAATTTCATGTTTGTTAAGTATTTAAGAGTGATTTAGCTCACTGCATTTCTATTGTACTTAATTCTTAATGAAATAAAAATTCTGAGAAATATCAGGGGGGAAAAAAATCATAGGAAACACCTACAGATTAGAAGCAGTAATCTTCTAATCATTAGCAAACCTCCTAACTAACAGAATTCATACAGTAAGCCGCAGTTTGGAACTGAAAATTGTACCAATAATCCTTCCTCATACATGAAACTGATGAGACAATGAGGCTTTACCAGAGCACTAAATCAACTACAATTACTTAGTTAACAAGCACTAACTCAACTACAGAGTATTTTAGAGGCACAGTTGGAAATCTCTTTCATTGCCTAAGTTTTATCACTTTTTGCTAAAAGGTTAAAAAAAGAAAATTTAATTTGAAATGCAGGATGACACATTTTCTTATGTTTTTCACTATAGCATGCAGCATGACTGCTTTCTTCTATTTCTTGCTTCAAGCTTATATTAGTTCAATGACAAAGTGGAGAAGAAACATGTCTGATGAATCTTTATTAACAAGCTACACTGAAACTATATTGCCTACAACAAACATAAGCTGCAAGGTGACAGAAGCTAGGATCATCTAAACAACATTCTACTCAATTTACAACTCGTGTTTCTCAAGTTAATGTTTAGATGCTGCTTTGCAGAGACTTTGCTACAGTTCACATTTCAGTTGACTTTATTATGGAAGCATGAATTGCTACAATCAATATGTATGTTTATCAACATGTACCCAGGCTGGCCTCCAGGTGACCTGATTCTATGAACAAGCTCATAGTCTTTTATCATGTTGTGGAATGTTTCAACATGTTTGTGAATACTTTGAGATGGAAAAAACCCTGAAATTAGCAACTATTAACACTAAAAATGGGAGTTAAAATCCAGCTAAAATTGCTATTTGTTCAACTGATAAATGAAAAGTAAATAGATTTTTTTTGTGGCCAATTATTGGAACAAGATTGCATACAAAATCATGAACGTTAGAGGCTGCAATATAGAGATATAAAATACACTGCATTTTCTGAAGTCTTATAATGCTAAATTTCTTTACTTTGATTGACTTAACAGTAACAAGCACTCTATTTTCTAACCTTTCAGTCTATTAGCTGAAAAGACAACAGAATTACTTTATGCCAGTTAAATGAGATTTTTATAAGCTCTTGTGTATTTTGATTTTTAACTTTTGAAATAGGAATTATGATTTAACTGTGATGAATTTAGAAGACATTTATTAGCAGCAGTTTCTCAGTAGTTAAATATGAGGGAGCGAGATGAGTGCATAATCAGTTGTTTGGTGCTGAACAACTAATTATGCACTCAACATCGGCACAATTTTTGGATGTTTTACAACTAAGCTATATGTGTGAACCTAATCCAGAACCTCATCACCACTGTTGGATACAAGCTGTGCTTCTCAAATGCCTTCTCTCTTTTCAGCCTTCTCATTACACATAGTTCCTACCTTTTACTCCCAACCTAGGAAGACAGCTAGGAAGACAGTCCTTGACAGAGGAGGGAAGGACAGGTATTATTATGTGATAGACCCCTTAATTTTTTTTTCTTGTTTGTATCAAATCCTGGAGTAAACTTTAGCATTCTTAATTTGAAAGTGTTTAAAGTGGTGGAAAAGGACAGTTTTAATAGAAAATACGTGACTCAGTATATGAGTCATGTACATTTACATGTACATTTACATATACACGTATGTATACATATAAATATGTACACATATTTATAGATGTGTACATCTCATTGCTAGTAATTTCAGACAGAGTTTAACAAACGTATGACTCTCTAGGAAGAAAATAAAACAGACTGCAACTAGACATATACTTGATCCTTCATAACCAAGGAGTATATGCAAAGAACATTAACTTTCTGTTGTGATCTAACAGTCAAAATGTTATAAAAATTTAATTTAAAAAGAAAGGCCTAAATACATGTACTGAATCTATTCCACATACTCACTTCTATTAAAGGTAAGTGATACTAAGCAACACTTGAAAATGTTTTGGAGTGACTGTTTTAAAGAAATGCAAGAATTTATAATAAAATTTCAATTTACAATGAACGTCATATATGAAGTCACTACCAAGCCTCTCAAGAAATGCTATGCATCATTTTATTCCTTAAAAACCCTGATGCTGTCAGTTTTATTTTGTACAGAATTTAAGTTAAAATTTTCAAGCTATTTAAACTCTGAAAACTACAGTTTTACTGTAGAATTGTAAAGAAATCCTTTAAGTTATAATAGTAACTTCCTGAAATCTTAGCATTTACTTTCTTCCAAAGACAGCATGCAAGTTACAGGTGTTTCAGTTAAGCTTTAGTGTAACAAGGAACTGGAACAAATCTTGGTCAGAACTCTAGATGCAAGCCAAGAAAAAATGAAATTTGGTAGCACCTCTGGGTTCTAAAGTTCTTGCTGAATCTATAAAAAAAAAATGGCTGGGAAGAGAAACCTTTTAATGTGGCTAAAACCAATGCCCTCTGTAGTAGAAACACTACTATTTAGTGGAATACCAGATATACTACTTTAAGAGACAGAGCATCTTTGATATCTAAGCAGAAACATGGGTTTTCTATTGTTTACAAGATACTATTTGAATGTTCACATTAAGAACACCTATGGCTCAAAAATAATTGGCAGATCTGGAGACCTTATAATAATAACAGTTAGCATCTGGAGACCTTATAGCAGCCTTCCAGTACTTAAAGGGGGCCTATAGCAAAGATGGGGACAGACTTTTTAGCAAGGCCTGTTGTGACAGGACAAGGAGCAATGGTTTTAAACTAAGGGAGGGCAGATTTAGACTGGATTTAAGAAAGAAATTTTTTACAATGAGGGTGGTGAGGCACTGGAACAGGCTGCCCAGAGAGGTAGTGGAGGCCCCATCCCTGGAAACATTCAAGGTCAGGTTGGACAGGGCTCTGAGCAACCTCATCTACTTAAAGATGTCCCTGCTCTTGCAGGGGGGGGGTGGACTAGATGACCTGTAAAGGTCCCTTCCAATCCAAAGCATTCTATGATTCTATGATCTGGGGGTGGTGGTGGTGTGGGGGAAGCAGCAAGGATAAATACAGCCCTCAGCTCAAACTGTACGAGGGGAAAAAAGTAAGTCACCCACTTACCCTAACTTCTGAACCTGGGATCCTAGAAAATTACACTCTTAAACATACATGAAAAAACCTCTATGGAGCTTACTACAGTATTAATAGTGACAGTGACAAGAAACACACAGTTTCTTGCTTCACAGTGGGAAATTCATTCATGGACAAGTGTGTTTCATTCTCATTATGCTGGACAATGAAGGAAGCTGTACCTGCAAGATAAGTTTTTAGCAGATGTTGTACATGACACTAACGTAGGAGCAGATCCAGCCACTTCTCTCCTAGGGGTAGGTCCTACTCTAACAGCTCAAATTACTAATCCAGCACCCCTATACAGAAGAACAGGAGACAGGTGTCCTTGAGAAGTAATTTAGACTATGTAAGTGAGGGAGCAGTGAAAATTCAGACCATTTTATAGTTCAATTGCTACATAACTTCCATATGAACCTATGATTTAGGTTCATAGCCCATCTAAAATGAGATGGGCCTCAATGCAGATGCCTGTATTTCTAAGTTTTCAAACCATATAATGCAAAAAAACGGGCATGAGCACAATCACTTTCTGCTGACTGTGTTTTAAACTGAACTCGCTGCAGTTTGCACACATTAAGTATGCCACGGCATACTGAACAAAAGCACCTAAACTCTACAGCTCAGAAGCAGTGTGAGTATACACAGAAAGCCTGCTCATGTTTGGGGTTATGCATGATATGGGTCTCAGTATGACCACAGGCATTCGTCTGACGTGTCAGGCAAAGGAAACTGGGAACAAAATGGTGAATTTCAGTTACGAACGTGAGCAGCAGAAAGTGTGTAACTCAGCTGTGGGATGAGAAGGGCTTGGGGGAAAAAATAATAATAGTAATAAAAAAAAAGAAAGATAACCATCATCTAAAGTTTACGGAACAAAAAAGAGGCCGTTACAGCTCTAATTACTTAGTGTAATTGTTTATGTAGTATCACTTAAATTGTTACAAATGGCCATGTTTAAGGATCTGTGACTGAACTTTAAATGTGAACTCCACGCGTCTGTTTCTTCTCTTTGTGTCCTGGTCTTTTACTCTTTTGTTTGAATTTTCCTCTACATGAAACATGAATGACCTATGCAGATCTTCAAAAATTATTATTTTTTTAAAAATTGTAAACCTTTTTTATTTAACATAAAATAGTTATGTTATTACTAGCTAATACCAGCTAGCAGAACAGAAAGTAGGAATAGGAAAATTTTGTCCCTCCGATGTTGAAGCGAGATTTGCGTAACTTCACAAAATGAGTAGTTTAACAGAAGAGTATATGCAGTAATGGTAATTATAAAACCAAAACCAATCCACAAAGGAGTTCTCAATCACTAGATCAATCTCAGTCCCAACCATCATTATAAGGTAATGACAGCCCCCTCAAAATAAGTGTGAGACTCTGCATAGGCTTATCCTATGTGAGAGTGAGGCTTGATACAGGCTTAATAACGCACATTAGCAGTCTATTAGAAATTCAAAGTTTTCACTTGCAATTTAGAATGATAATTCAGAATCCTCTAAAGTTACTGGGACTACTCCCATACAAAAGATGAGGCCCATGTTTAAATATCTATTGTGTCAAGACACAGAGTAGAAAAAGTTATTACAGACCACTTCTAGTTTCTTATGAATATGAGTTTAAATGCCAATGAACACTAATCACTGTGCAGGAGTATTACTATAGACCTTTACCATTTTCTGAACCAAGAAACCAATGGCACTTATTTTGTATCACCCCATGAATGCCTAGGAAAAAGGCTATATTTTAGACTACATGGAATCTATTACAATACTTGTTTGATTTGTACTGAGCAGACATTTAAAATATAATATGCATCTATTAAGTAAAGGTAGGTATTTTTAGTTATTGTCAGCTAATAAAAGGAAACTTGTTTAAAGCAACTTCCAGACATGCCTTTCATAGTATTATTTTCTAAACTCCAAGACAGAGGAGGCGTGGCCACGAAAGCTTCACAGACATTTTCCTGATGTAGCATTTCTGCATATTAAGCAGCAGCTTACAAATACTCATTGAGCTCTCTGCTCCCACGCCTGATCCGTACAAAAAACTGAAAAGAGAGATTCAAGACTGGCAGTTGTCCTTTCTAGAGACATTCAATGATGAATTTCTGCCCATTCACTCACAGTATTGACAGGAGCTATTAACATCTGTGAAAGTTTTAAGAGCTGACAAATGTTGGGTATACAGCAATTCAAGTAGAAGTCATCTTGTCTTCCAGAGAAGGTGTACATGGTAAAATGCTTGTATGCATTATATATAAAGGGTCATAACCGATATAAAAATGATCTCTTTGCCATTCCATCCGCTCAGGAGGCAGAGACTACCTCTTCTAGTCTTTTGTATTTTTAGACTATGATCTCTGTACCTTGCATTTAACCTTCTTTCACAAAGAATACAAACAGTGGGATATTTATATCTGATTTCAGTTATAAATTGACAATGTGTTTGCAGGTGACTGACAGAAAATTAAGAAAAATAAAGTAGTATGTTCTAAAGCCCAACTTTGTATTTTTTCTATAAACACAAAGTATACATTCATACTGTTTTTTCAAGTACTTCAAGAGCTACTGCTAACCAGTACTTCTGGAAGTCTGATCATTTAATCAGGTATTCAGCTTTTGAAATGCAGGATCTAAAGTATGCCATCACTTCTAAAGCAAAAAAGGATCTTTAATGGATTTGCTTTTTCTATGGCTTCCTACTTTATGTTTTTCTAAACAGGCTACAAACTTCCTACTACTTACATTGAAATCTATTTACGTTAATAACACAATAAAGAGGGAAAAAGGGAAAATTTAGAAAATGTAAAAAATATGCTAAGAAAAATGCATACTTTTTGGCTACAACACTTGTACATAAAGAGATGTTTAAAGTATTTTCAAATATTGCAACAGTGTAAGATCACATACATAAATATCAAAATCCGAAATATTAACCTCATGTTTACATCAGGTCTAACAGAAATAAAGCATTTTCTTTCAGTAAAAACTGGATACATACTGCACAAGTTTAAGATATTAATTTGAAAATATATTAAAAAAACTAAGAAAGTTTTAAGAATGTTAACCCCATTAATGTAAAAATACAGAAGACTGACCTATAAAACTTATTTTGTGATCAAGTTTTGCAACAAATTACATTTTTTCTCCCCACATTTTTAACCCAAAGTATCATTGTGAATATAAAGTTTGAATAAATTATAAACATAATTACTGGATATATATTTGGTTATAAGAAAGTAAGCAGCTGTTGAAAGAAAAAGACAAACAGTAAATGAAGGGGAGCTAGAAAAAAAAATTAAAAATCCATTTAAAAATAAGTTCAAAATTTTAAGGTTGCCATGTGATCATGAAGGTCATGAAAACTACAGCTTACATGCTGTCTTAACCATACCTACCAATAAATGTACATTTATTACAACACAGTCCTCTCATACTATTGTATTTTTCACAAGACTCCAGTATCCTTAAAATCCCAGGTGAGAAAACTAGGTCAGCTACTTTCAGGAAAGTATCCCTGTTCTTGAACTAGAGCCTAAGAAAGCATGCTTACCCCATCAACAAGTGAAAGGCATGCAATAGTGTAACTAAACATGTATGTAAAAACCTTAAGTACTGTTCTGAACAGCAACAGCCCTGCAATTCAAAGCTCCTGACCTGAAAAAGGGCTTCAGATTGCGAACCGCACAGTTACTGACACCAGCTTGAAGAGCTTAAGCACATACATCTTTTGGTAAATTTAAGGCTACTTGTAACTGTATTCCTTAAATACTGTAATGAAGTTATAGATACAGAATTTTAATAAGCTAGCAGTATTATGCAACACAAACATTCAGTACTAATATTTAGTATGTATTTTTAAGACAATTGGGTCTTTTAAAGTAAAAAAAAAATCACTCTAATATTAATCAGTTTATTAAAAAACAAGATTCAGTACTAGTAAGTGTTTATTGACAGTTTAAATGCTTCTTTAAAATCACATAATAATCAAAAGCTCAAAATAATAAAGTTTTTACTTCCAAGGAGTAACATTTACTGTACTGTAAAATTACCTCAATAATATAAAGGACTATATTCTTGTAGAAACAATACAGGATGCATTTAGCTACTCTGTTATAATTCCAGGCTCCATGAACCAACAACAAGTTCTTCAAATACTTGAACTGCAAAAAATGAAAAATGAACATACAATCAGAACACGCATACACCAATATTAAACTGCTTTCTTGTAGTATTTTACAGTGTAATGACTTACCTGAGCAATTGAGTAGTCTGAAGAATTAGCAGCTTGTAGACCTTCATTCCCACTAATACCAACACCAACATGTGCTGTTTGTATCATACTAACATCATTTGCTCCATCACCAATCGCTAGAGTTACTACCTTAACTTGTTTTTTAACCATTTCTACAACTTCAGATTTTTGAAGTGGTGAAACCCTAAGGGGTAACAGAAAGAAAAAGGTTTATACAGGACTTTCAAATGAATGTACTTTCAAAACATACTTTATATTGTGTGAAAAGGTAATAAAAACAGGCTAACTAACATCCTGGTCAGTGACATGGTCTTGTTATCGCCCTTTAGGCTATGTACTAAAAGCACATTCCCAGCCAAATTCATAGAAACCTTGGATTTGTTGAAGCAAGATGTTAATAGGACTTGAGAGACGTAGGTCAAACAGCAATGGGCCCCTAAAACAGAGTAATGGAAGAAACCCCAAACACTGCCACTACCAGTATTAACTTACAACAGTTGCAGATTTCGGCATATTTTGTTGTTATGCTTTTTATTTTTCTCTCTGTTTAAATATGTATTTTATAAACAACAAGATATTTAAGACACAGATGTCAGAGCAAACAGGAACAGGGTAGACTCTTGATCCTCCAGTTTAACTGCTGGTAGCTTCTCCCTTGTTCTTTTCAGGACTGCTCCAATCATCTGTCATTAAGAAAATGCCTGTCCACAGTTGAGGGGACAAATTATTCCAGGAATGACTCTCAAAAGCTCTATTGATTAAACTATACCAGTTTTGGCTCCACCTACCATTGCGTGTGTCAGATGCGTACTTTCCATTTCATGTTGTAAAAATTCTACTCTGTATGCTAAAATTCAGTCCTTGTAGTATTTGAGATATCATAACTGAAAATAATATACAGAAATCATGTGCTAGGACTGGTGTGTTTCACAGGGTGGGGAAGGGAAGAGAAAATCCTAAGCAGTGTGGCAATCCACTCTTGTGCTTCCTGGCACTGGAGTCAAGGATCAAACCCTGCCCCTTGTCTCATGGTACAAACATAAACAAGAAGAAATGCAAAAAGCTCTGTGAGACTGTCTCCTGCACCACTGCTGTTCACTGCTTCCTACAAAGAGAGCAATTCTGGTACCAAAGCATGACTCCTGATGTGGAGCTGGGGATGTGCAGCTGGTGAAGAACCGACCGTTCCTCATCTATCTTTCCAGCTTTCCAGACAAACTCATTCTAGATGCCTCCATGCAAAAACTAGACATGGATAAGAAGCAGAACCTTCCACTGGATATAAACTGACATCAAAAACTGGGGAAAAACATGTATTTATAATTCATTTCCTACCAGTCTTCTATATGCACACTCATGGCAATAACCCCTCTGGTACCATATGCTTCTGGAACTTTGCAATTTGGGCTGTGAAAGAGTCCCCCTGCAGTGACAAAATTTCAGGGTGAAGGATTACATAGGGATGTTCATAACCTGACTTAACTCTTCCAGGTCAAAAAATAAAATAAAACCACAGAAATATACAAGAAATTAAAAATACAAGTTTTGGGGAACAAATTTGCAAAGGAAAAGCACAAAAGAGCAATTACTTCTAAATAATGTTCCTTCCTGAATGTGCTCTGTATATTGCTGCTCACTGGGATACTGCCAAGTAACATAGCCTGTGTAGTTCACGAGTACTGTCCTCATCTGAACCAAGACTGCTGTATGGCACTCACAAGCTCAGTAACAAAAAGAAATGTTACCACCAGACACCAAAAGTTCAGCTGTATTATGGCATCTGTGCAGTCCTAAAGTTCCTCACAAAAGATCCTGCAAGCTGAAGGTCCCAAAGGCACCATTCTCATAAGTATGTGAATACTGGAAGGCCTCATGATACTTGAGAAAATCATACTGTTATATTATTAATGAGATTCCTGATAGGCAAGTCCTTTCTAGTTTGAAGAATTATAGCTCAAAGAATTCTATCAAATCTGGTAAGTGAATGTGGCAAAAAAATACTGTCCTATTTATACTGATTGATTTTTAAGATCACAAAACCAGTGCTAATGAGGGCAATAATAAAAACAAGCCACCTACAAAAGAAACAAAATCTTTCCATCTACATACATTAGTCAATTTTTTTTCAGTACATGGTGTAATAAAATGTTCTTGTCTGCCCACTGATCTCTGGCGTTACAGCCAAGGCTGAATGAGTTGCCAGTCTTGACACTGGACAGACTGACATTACAGGTCAAAATGCACTGCCCTCTATTTAGACCAAACTTTTGATCCATAATTCAATTTGAGAGGAAAAGTTTTCTTTTCCAACTGGTCGTATAAATTTCCTCATCACACTTCTTGTCCCACCTCCAAAAAACTGGAAACAGAACAAACCCTCCATCTCTTTCCAAAAAAAGAAGAAAGAGATATTAAATTCTCCACATTCAACACTAAGTTTTCACAGTTAAAGAACACTAAAGCACCAAGTATATTCTTTCCATTAAACACACAGACACTAATGGCAATGCTTGGCCATCACTTTTTCTAGCTGTCTGAAAACTCTACCGTAGCTACCAAAACCACAACCAAAAAGCAGTTACATGATTGCTGAAGCGAATGGTCATGCCAGCTACCTTCCATTCTGCCTGAATAAGAATGCAATTAGAAAACAACTTTTTTTAAAAAAAAACACCCTCCCCCCCCCCAACAAACAGAGATAGCATAACAAAATCCAATGTTCACATGACAGACAAGCAATAAACTTAAAAAAAGGAAACCAAAGTTTTTCTTAGAATTGACAGCTGAGGCTGGTGACTGACTTTCATAGTGTTCATTGAAAAAGTAAATGCAGCAGAGTGGTGAAAAAGTTCAGGAAAAAACCAAATTTCTGACATCACACTGCCGATATTATCCATTATCCATTTCCTTTACTAACAAATCCGAGTTACAAAGATTTGAGAAAAGCTAACTATTAAGGGCAAAAGTAGTAACAGTCTTTGAGAAATTTTGATGAATATGTCATTTAGAAATGCAAATTTCCCTAAAATAACATTAATTTCCTATGAAAGGAAAGCCCTTTCCCACTGAAAGAAAGGCTATTTAAGTTTTTAGCCATCTAAGGTTGATCATGATTATTTTGAAACATAGCTTAAAACTGTAGAAAACCAAGGTTTTCTAGACATGCTTTTTATGTCCTGAAACACACATTTATTCATATAACATCCATGAAGAATTAAGTTTTGTCTAAACCAGTAGATTACAGTAACAGTCACAATTCTTCCTAGTTAAAACTTATACAACGTTTCTGAAACTCAGACTACTTAAAAGCTGAAAGAGGATCCCAAACTATTCCTGGTGGAAGAAGTCAACTTACCAAGCATATTAGAGAGAACTGTTTTAAAACATCAAATTTTAAACAGAAATAATTAAAAAAAAATTGAGAGATCATGATCTGTCATCCTGTGTATATTTTATACCCAGATATGCAACTTCTGCAATTAAAGCACACTATCTCTTCTATAAATTCATTAATATTACATTTGAAGCATATTTGTTACTTTATTTGCTTCAACTACAATCCTCCTTCCCTTTGTAGAATGAGATCTTATGTATGCATCATAATCACACAACTTCACTATACACCATACTTTCCACAGTATCACTTTATGACTTCAGTCCGTATCACCAAGGTACTCTTTTTATTATGGAACAGATTTATACTTGATGCAATTTCAGTGTTACAGAAAAAATATGAAGGAATAGTATAAGGACCATAGCTCATTTGGAAAAGAAAAAAGAAAATATTTTCCATTTTTCTCTAGCAAATATCAGTATTTTTCATTTTACCTACCCTATAAAGTTATAGGAAGAAAAAAAAAGTTTCAACAACTAGATTAAACCTCACCATTAGATAGATTACTGAGTTCCCAGCATAGGGGTACACTAACGGTGGTTGCCTGTCTTTCCTAGACCATTGTGCTTAACACTGAGACAGTGATGTGAAGGGAAACTGGGTACATGATATCTACGCTTGTCTTTGCTCACATACAATACTCTAACTACCACTGGCTTCCAGTAAAATCCTTGTACCTCTGCTGGTTCTCCTCTCCGTTTGCCAGAAGACACCTTCTCATGGTTCACCTTTGCGTGATGTTCCATCAGCTGAACCCCCCCCAATCCTACTCTGTGACAATTAAGTAAAATTTCTTAAGCTTTAAATGCAATAAATCAGAGAAAAAGGTTGCATAAAATTTAATTGTGTGATTTTTCAAAAGCAAAAAATAAAGGAGCGAAAAATAATATAGCTTTTGGATTGAAGGTAGCTATCCAATTACTTTATTCGGCAGCCTGCGCAACCCATGCTATCAGAC
Organism: Ciconia boyciana; assembly: GCF_034638445.1. Classification (NCBI taxonomy): domain Eukaryota; kingdom Metazoa; phylum Chordata; class Aves; order Ciconiiformes; family Ciconiidae; genus Ciconia; species Ciconia boyciana. The sequence continues at coordinate 27,777,070 of NC_132938.1, forward strand.
TTTTGGAAAAGGTACTTGGGATGAGTACAGCCTTGTGGTGAACTTGGGATGAAAGCTTCTGGGCAACAGCCCTTCAGAAAAATTCTATGGTCCAAGTATATCAAAAAGCATTTCTACGATCTTTTGTTACATGTTTTATTTGAACTCTGCTGATGAGTATTGTGTCAAGACTTGCTACAGCCAGCTTCTATAGAAGATTCCTGACCCGAGAACTTCTTTTTCATCGTTTTAACTTTCCAGGAACAGTGGCTTATTTCCCTTTCAGGCAATGTTGTAGGGGCAGTTGGAAGATGGCACTTACTCTTGTTGCCTGGTGCATCAAGTTCATGGTGAAACCAATAAAAAGTATCTTTTGTTCATTTTGTTCACTCTTAGCTGTACATTTTTTACTACAGAACAATCCATTTAACATTCTTCTTGCACACATTACTCTGAAGCCAATATAGAGTTGGAATTCAGTTCGTCAAAGTCTTTAAGCCAAACATCTGCTTGGAATTAATAACACACACAGATTTTTGAAGTGAAATGTCTACTGAATATTTGTCAGCTTCATCTGTGTTATGGCTAGTCTTAGGAAGAATCCATTGGTAATAAATGCTTCTGAACAAGTGAATACAATCTGAAAACTTCAAAGGAAGTGATGTAATTTGTACTTTTAAAACCAAGGGCTGCTTAAAATGTTTACTGCCTTTATATGGATGGAGAGAAGGCTTATCTTTTCATTTAGTCAAGATGATATATATTTAAATTATTTACCTTAATTAAAAATTACAGTTTTAAAACTTTTTATTTTCAAGCTCACGAACAAGGAAATGAAGTTTTTGTTACTAAAGATGGAGCATTAACAGAAATAAATATTTTGACAGAATTTTGACTTTTGCGAAGCATGTGATATTAAAAAAGCACATACTAAAACAGCGAGTGTTACAAGCAAATATTTTCATTTTAAACCTGCAGCCAATTTTTAAACAACTACAAAATATGTCAGAGCATATACCCAGACATGTATTGAAACCAGCTGACCTAAGTATATTATGGAAATGTAGAAATGGCAAAGAGAATGCTACTAGAACAGAAATTTTCATTTTGCACTTTTTGTTGTTTCATCACAAAAATGCTACCACTAAAAGACAGCCATACATACAGAATATCCTTCCATGGTTCTATAGTTCAACAGAAACGGCAATATTGTCTCTTCAAATGGCATAAAATATATTTTCAAACCAAGGAAAGAGAAGAAAAAGAAACAGTTTTGGAAGAGCAGTTCTACATGCATCTCCTGCTTGTTACTATACTGAGCAAAACTGGAACGAGTAGAACAAGCACAAAGCTCCAACTTGCCTGTCAGAAAGACTACTGCTGTTAGAAAAATGTTTATACACAGTATAAACTGTGTATTAGTGTAAGATCTCAGTTTAAAAGACAGTAAGACCTTAGTTTGAAATTCAGAGTGTTTCATGCTGGAGCATGGCTACAAAGCTAAACCATAAAAAATTAATAAAAAAATCACTTGGTGGCATAACATATCACTTGACAGAAAGGATAGAAAGACTACAAACCAGGTGTTTATTTGGATACTATAACCTGATTTGCTTTTCCCTGTCCTTTTGCAAGGCAGAAAAATAGCTCCATTTTGGACACTGATTTTTCAGATGAAACTGCTTTATCTTATTGGAACATTATTAAACTCTCTACCAGAACACAAGAACCTTCCATTTATTTATCTTATTAATCAAAAGCAGACAAACTATTTACAACAGTTTTCACATTTGTACACACCATGTCTCTACCGTCAGGTAGATAACAGGATAGGCAATAATGAGGTAGTAGGCAGTAAGCTTATATAATTTATTGAAAGAAAATAACAGCAATTTCCACAGTTCTGGAATGTTTGATTGCATTTCTAATACAGATATCTTACCTGTGTTGCCAATGGTCTTGTAAAGAAAAGTCCTTGCTTCTGCTTTTTGACAGATTAATCACTTGGCCTAAACCAAGTTCTTTAAACACGGACAGGAGCGGTTCTTGTTTATCTAGCTACCAAGCACCCAGCTTCCCTTTTCATTCAATCATTCAAATGTAGAAAAGGTGATGTACTGCTTAGGAGACGTTTGCAGTTTTTATGTTTAACACCATAAAAATGCAAGAAGGCCCCAAAACATGTAAGCTATCACTTAGACAGGCCTATGTATTCCTTCCTCAATATAAATCTGGAAATATTAAAAGGCAAGCCAAACCGCTTTCTTATTGTGTACATTTAAAGAAAGCAGGTATTTTATTTTCTTTGATCTGGAAAAAGTTCCCTTGTTACAGTAAGCTTACAGCTCTAATAGCTGATGTTTACAGGAAAGGATGAAAGGTCTGCTTGTATAAAAGAACTCCAAACCATTCAGGGATAATAATAATAATAATAATAAAAGGTGTTTCCAACAGCTTCAGGAAACAAAAATCACCCAGAGTAGTACCTTTAATAATTTTGTGCACTTCTTACGCAGTGTAATCCACGGCTTACAGAAAAACAGAAATATAAAATATTGCCTGCAGAGGAAGCTCTACAAAAGAATCCAGGTGTGCTAAAACCTGCAGTTAACTGTAGTATCAATTTAAGATTAAGATCAGTGTCTCACTCTTGCTGAGACTACCCTTGACAAATTATTTTTCTGAGGATGTGCAATATGAATGACTTTGACAGGTACACTCTGTTGCAGACTGCTCTACAGAAATATTTTGCTTGAATGACTGTATTTCATAACTTCAGCTACTGAAGGGTTTTTTTTTTTGTATTTCATGGTTGGACGACATGGATATGTGTATTTTCTCTGAAATAAGTTTCTTAATTTGTATATGTCAATAAAGATACTGTAGAGAAAGAATAATGTAAACCTTACCTGCAACAAATAACAGCTTTACATGACAAAGCCAAATCCAGGAAATATTGTCTCACTTCAAATGTCAAAGCATACTTCAGAGATTTACCATCGATGATGAGAGCAAAATCATTTTCCTTCCTTAAAGCATCACCAAGAGTACTGCAATGATGGCTAAGCGTCTCTCTTGTTCCCTGTTGCACAAAAAAATTATGTCCATTATTTTTAATTCCTACTATTCTTAAGTCCAGAATTTTTTTTCAGTGTGATCGGAAACACTGGCATTTTGTTTTTTGAGGAAATTACATTTTGATTATGCTATCAAATAGACAGTATAAAATGAAAAAAGTATGGCAACAGCTGTACTATTAGAAACCACAGCAGAAATGGTATGCAGGATTGCTCTCGCACTCTGACCAAAAAAAAAAAAAGTGTGTAAGTTATGGTGGAACTTTTAATGCTCTCTGAATGAACAATAGTTGCATAAATGTTTGCTAAAAGATATTATTAAATAAGTTTTCTATATGCCTATGCAAAAGACAATTCATATATATATATAGATACCAGAAGAAACAATTTCTGTTCACTATTATATAAAATGGTCCTAAATGTTTAAAGTAAAAGAAACATCAGAGATAATTAATAATATAAGTACATGCATTATAACTGATAATTCTAACTATCATATTAAATTTATATTTTAAGATAATATATAAGGGAACATATTTTGTATTTTTTAGTTGCTAAGGACAGTTTGAATCAGACTGACACAAGTCACTACCCCATGAGCCAGTACTGAGAACTTCAGATTATACTCAGTTGACAATACATTAATCTGTATTTATGCAGCAGGACTTCATAGCCTGCTTTGGGGAGGTCACTAATATCTAGTCAGTTACAGTACAGCTCTACCACAGAGTGTCATGAAGAAGAAAAAAATTGCTTGTTGCATTTCTTTCTTTTTGAATGGCCTTTATAGAGCTACAACACACTCTTCTTCTATTGCTTCCTGCTTCACAGCCCAGAAGTAAGAAGCGTTTTACAGGAGAAAGGAAGATGAAAACAAAACTTCTGCTTGTAAAATACTGAATTTGGAAACCAGTAACATCCTATGACAACAATGCTCCTATATTTTTCTACAAGTTTAACAACCAAATAATTGTGCTACTTCAGTGATTGTCAGGCGTATGTAAATAAAATCTGGTGTAACCACCTAAAACTAAAACACCGAGAAGTACAAATCTCAAAATCCTCTGAAATGACATTAAAGATATGCTTTGCCTTTCCCACCCATCTTACTCCTCCCAGTTCCACACACTGTTGTCCACGGTTTTTGCCTACTTTGCTTCCACTGGCCTTCTAAAGATTCACTGGTTTATCTAAAAAGAGATTAGGCTGTTGTGGAACTCTGCACTTCGGGTTTCCTGGCTCTCCCCCCATAGAAACTGCAAGGGAAATGAGGTGCTACTGTTTAAAATTACATGTTAGAAAGTCTTTATAACGACAATAGCTTCTGTAACTATTTTCCAGAGAATCTTCTCTGATTAAGAAATATTGCAACGTAAAGAAAGTATCAATTTTTCTCATATCCATGGACTATTTAGCTTCTGACTAAATTTAAGCAATACAAGAGCCTGAAACTTCATATTCCTCTCGTCTATTCTTTCTTCTCATACATGCAGTATAAAACTCTCCTGTTTAAATTGACCTTAATTTTTTTATCACATACAGACATGCCACCAGGTAGCTCCAGGCATGCTACATATTAAAACAAACAAAAAACCCCACAAGACAACACAAAACACTTACTCCAACTGTAAAACTGTCATATTTAAAATTCCTTCGTGGGCTTACACGTAGTTCTATGCTAAAATCCAATGCCTTAAATTAAAAGCAGTATCAAAACGTCCCTGATTCACTTCTACGCCATTTCCATTAAATATTTCTCGGTGAAATGGAATGGTAATCCAACTATTTTCTGGCTTTGGTTTAAGTATTAAGTTCACAATTCAAAGAATAAAGCTATGTTATTATTGCTGTCTATGATTAACAGTACTATACTGAAATTTAGCAGTCCATTAGGTTAATATGAAGGCAAAATAAAATGCAATGTTCTTTTATACAACTATAAGAACTTACTAATAAAAACACATTTTGTTTGTGAAGCTAAGCAGATTTTCATGGGAATGGAGCCTCAAAACAATTACTGTTGCAAAAAATAGAGATATCTAAATGCTTCCTGAAAGTCTTTCCAATTCTGTATCAGCCAATGCTAATTGGGGAGTGTGGTTTGGGATATTTTTCTTTTAACTCCATAAATAAGGGCACTGGTTCATACAAAAGAGGATCTCTTATTTCAGCAGAGATGGGATACAGTCTAAAAAATATATTGTTTTTTTACTCTAACTTCCTCTATCTTGCATGCTAAGGTCATAATAATGACCAAATTGAGAAGGTATTTGTTTTGTTAAATCTGTTTTACATGTCTTAGGGACAGCGGACTCTGCCTGTCCCTAAAATGATTAGAGCTGATCTAGCTCTTTTTTAGAAGTTGTCACTGGTATGCAACAGATACTGTACTGTTATTTTAACAGCAAGGGCAAGAAGCATCCACTTACCGCCACTCTTTTTTCAATACTGCGAAGAGTATGCAGACCAAGAGAAGCCAACCTTCCTAACTCCTATGAACATAACATCTTTACATAGCCAAGAGGCTATACCCACACCTTGCAGAGCCAAGGAGGAGAGGACTGCCATAGAGCCACTCTTCTCAAAGATCCTAAACACACAGGTCCCACTACACTGGGATTTTTTTTCTTCAAGGTTTCATGGCTGCTCAGTTCCTCCTGTGCTGAGGGAACTGGGTTATCCAGCAGCCCTCATAGGAGCACAGTTCCCCTGCAAGGTAAGGGACAGAGTCCCAGCACGAGAGGTGGACCTTATGCTGCTCAAAAGCCAAAGTTTCAGCCATATTCCTTAACAGACAATATTCCAGTTAAGTATTACATCCTCTTGCCAGCTGTTGTCGGTGTGCAGAAGGGAAAAAGGAATTGCATCCACCCTTGCAGCTGCACTGACTCAAGGTTCTGCAATCACAGCAGTCCATCCCTCTCCCCATTTCCTGAGACCCGCTCCACTCCTCCATCAGAATTTTCAAGGCCATTTTTGACTCAACCAGTGGTACTACAAATGGAGACTGACATCTGATTCCAACCACACCAGCAAACAAAAGGCAGGACACAAGGCATACCTTAATCAAACAGTGAAACGTGCACCATCAAACGAGGCAGAAAACTTTCAAAGGAGTCTCTTGCTAAAATATTGGCATAGAGCTAGTTTATTATTATATTTTGAACTGCCTCTTGCCCTCAAACTATCTGATTGCTACATTTATCTGCTCCTGAAAAAACACGACTTATGTTATCACCAGACAGATTTGCAAGCGACCAGTTTGCATATGCAATTTCAGCTGCCATATGATATCTGCATCTCCATGTACTCTGAACGTACTTTGTGCATGTAGGGAAAGGATCTCTCAATCTCTACACAATCTAGATGCTTCAGTTTGAAATAGGGAGTACAGTGCAGTTATCATATCAGATACTATCTTTTATTCTTAAACTATATTTATATACATTTATTTTTAAAATATATTGCTTAATATATTTTTATTCAACTTTTTAATCACACCAGAAGTGGTTAGTGTGCAATGCTTGTTTAATGAGTTTTTATTGGACTTCTTTTAGTAGTTAAATAAAACTACCTCACTTTAATTCATTACATATGAAGAAGTATACGAAGTAGTCAATCTTTTGCACTTCAAATCTATAAAGTATTGCAGTAGCTCTGAAATCCAGCAGTCTGTGTAAATAACCTAAACATAGGACAGAAGTTCTCACTTGCATTGGTTATTTTTTAGTCAGAGATCGGTTGAGGAGTGAAAATCTCAAAAGCAAAGCTAAGGGCTTGAACCAAAAACCTTCCCTGTTTTTTCAACAAACAATGATTGCAATCTTTCAAAAGCTATCCAATGAACTAAACTAAGAAAAGAAAATTGCCTCTCTTCATTAATATCACAGGCTACTTGTGTCAAAAGTTGCGTACTATCTCAACAGACTCTGGTTCCAGACATTAATCAACAGCTTCTCCCTGTCCTGTGTTTGGGATTTTATTTTCAATTTTATCAGCAAAAATAAGTTGCTTAAAACAATTTATATTTGAAATATAGTCATCATGATTAAATTCATACTAATGTTGAAAATCTGTTATTCGAAATGGGTCAAAACATTTAAATAAGTACTTGTTTTAAAAAAAAGTGGTATTTTAATTCATGTTGTAGCCTACTCTTACATGCTACCATAGAATCTTTCAGTTAAGGCACTCTTGCTGATTCTCATACTTTCTTTTCACTTTCTCTCCCTAAGTCCTATCTTGAGCAACCTGAGCACAATACAGAGTAAGGTAAACTTCATTTCAGGGTTTCCTCCTGAAGCCTTCTGGACAGTGAGTTTTCCCAGTGAAGAAATTCTTCTGCTTCTAAGTTCATTTAAGGCCCCCTTAGAGAGTGGTAAAAGGATTTAAGTTCTTTCCCCTCACGGGATTTTTCACTTAATAGAATCTCTTCTCTACAAAGCACTGTATACTTGCAGGTTGGTAGTTTTAACCCTTACTTGTACTTCAACATCTGATTACAATTTCAGCTGTTTAACCACACAATAACAATTAATTCTGGCAGATACTAAGTATTCTGTAAGAAACAGCATTAGAAAGGAACTTGTTTGGGCACTGCTAGATGCTACTAGAAGCACATGAAGCTCCTGGCTTTGTGCCTGCATGGATGGAGTCATTTCACTACATGGCATTAGTTTGCTCATCATTCTGATGTTCATTTGTGTAGTAGCTACACTGTGGTTTTGGAAGCTGTAAGACTGAGTTATTCAGTAACATTTTGTCACAAAGACCATACGGTCTTCCAAGTATGCAATACTAAAATTAACCGAGAAGATTATAGAAACAAACAAAAAGGCAGCCCCCCAAAACAAACAGAAACAAAACCCCCCACCAAACTGTGGTTTTAGCAGAATTTTCTATGTTGGAGCATCTATTTATCTGGACAAAATTATTTTTCAGGCCACCTCCACCATGACATCTGGATATTTTAAGCAGTAAAATAACGTTTCATTAACTGAAAACTTTGCAGATTTTACTTACATCAAGAGAGCCTTCATTTATAACAATTAGTCCCATGTTCTTTCTCAAAAGTTTACAGGAGTGACCTGTTAAAAAAATTTTTCAAATGTTGAAAAACATTTTCAAAAATTTGTTCCACAAAATCCATTATAATATAACAAAGCATTTTTCTCCTGTAAGAGAACTACAGACAGAATTAAAAAGAAGACTCCCCCAGCTGATATAAATGGTAAAAAAATTATACTGCATTCTATAAAAATTAGACATACAATGACTAAGTCAGAACAGTCAGAATTTTCCTTGCTGCAAATTGCAATGTTGTGCCTTATTCACAGAGGTGCTCAGCAGAAGGACAAGAAACATCTTTACAGGGAGTTACAGAAAACAGCAAACAGATCTCCCTTAGCCTTGCAAATGTTTGGAATGCAACTCACATTTCATACAAAATTTGCATGTATACATGTTCCCATTCTTTTCTTTTATTCTTTGATGCTTTAAACAGAATGTATGCTGTGTGCTAATGATGCAGGCTGCCTAGACAAATAAATATCACCATTCTTAAAGTGAAAATACTGGTATTACGTGTATTGCCTCAAACCTGAAGGTACTAATGAAAATAACCTTAGATCAACTGTATCATGTGCATACAAAAAGTTCTTTAAGATTTAAAACAGTAATAGTAATAGAAAGGATCCATATGGATCCATAAGGATCAAAATAATGCTTTATTTTGGGCACATATCTAGGCTACTGCAGAAGTGCTGATATGCTCACATGCAAGGAATATTAAATCTTAAATGCAGCTTTCATGTATTATTATTTAAAAATACAGGCTTATCGCTGTTGAAATTAGTTAATTCATGATTCTTTTTTTTTCCTCCTTTATAATAAAAGGAAAGAAGAAAAGGAAACCTCTGATTGATGGCAAAGTTTATAGTACTTTAATGCACAATCTATATTGTTTTGCTTTATTTAAGATTATGGTCCCTACCAGCTTTCTCGGAAAGGAGGAAAAACACAGAAGGGAAACTAGGAATACTTACATTTGCTTAACATTATTCCCTCTCACTGTCAAAACCCAAACAATGTATTCTTTTTAATTCATTTTAGATGCTACAAAAATGCACAAATGCATATTTTTTTCCTTCTCTCTATGATAACGTGGATTTTTCTTGCTGTTACTGTTTCAACAGAGGAAGAATCCACCCCCTACCAGTGACTGAAAAATAAGTTAACATTTAAATTCTGGGATGCCATATAATATTATTTTTTACAAGATATGATTCCGTTCTGAAAGCAATTTTACTCTAGCAAATTCCATCATTTCTAAATCTGTAACAAAGTCATCAAATAAATGCAAATATAATACCAATGTTAATGGCAGTCTCTTGTTTGTCCCCAGTAAGTATCCAAATTTTTATGTCTGCTTTCATGAGTGTCTCTATCGTTTCAGGCACTTTGTCTTGTAGTTTATCTTCAATTGCTGTTGCTCCAAGCAGCTGAAGATTCTGTGAACATAAAATATTCAGTACATGCAGTTTTTTCGGTTTAAATTAAGTTTTAATCTTTCAATTTCTTTTGTTTAACTTTCCATATTTACGACAAGATTAATTCATTAATCAGATTCGGTATCAACTAATAAAGATCTTCCAGTTTATTCCTATGAGCTTTAAGTTAAATCTCTGTGTGTCTTGACAAACTGCACAGTGTGACCACTAAAACTTCACCCAATTATTTACAAGCTCAGTAGCTTGTTCAGCAACAGCTACCTTTTCCTGAGGGGCACCTCTCTGATTTGAAGACTTAAGGAGTGATATTATTATGTCTTCTCTCACTTGTAATGATTTCTCTTCACCTTGTAAAAAAAAACCCACTGTCAATTCATATTAATCTTAAAACTATAATCTTGATTATGTTTGGTTTTAACTTCCCATGCAGCAAATCTATATGGTTTTTGTGAATACAGCCATTTTAATACTTCATATTTCTCTACCTTTAAAACTAGCGAAAACCCTGTTAATGACACCATTATAAACCCAATAGTGTGCAATCCTGGTTGCAGCATGGCTTGCATACTACATGCTGAGAAAGTACTTGTGCAGCTAATACAAAAATTTGTAATGGTAGCAGGGTTGCCATGGCTTTAACAAAGTTATATAGTTTTAAGACTGTCTTGTGCATGTCTGGATAAACTGCTCATCTATGTAAACTGAAGTCCCACAAGTGACTGAAGCTATATACCCTCAGTCTTCTTTTTCATGAATTAAACACTGCAGGTTTTTGAGGATCTGAATTTTAAGCAGTTTCAATGTAATCTCTCTTATCCTTTCCAAGAAAAAAACAAAACAAAACAAAACCAAAAACCCCAAAAAAGTCAAGTATCAAAACTTCAAGCAATATTGGTCTCATGAACTCCTTTTGCTTATACATTTAAGAGCCACGGGAGCCTTTTTTGTTGAGGCAGTGAAGTCTAACCACATGCTTGGCTACTCCAGCAGCAGCATTGCCAGAAACTCAAGGGAAGTGATTACAGCTCTGCTCTTTGTGAGGCTGCATCTGGGTATTACCTCCCTTTCTGGGCCTTCATTACAAGAGAGGTTGACAAAGTGGAGCACGTCCAGTGGAGGGACACAAAAATAGCTGGGGGCTCAGAGCACACTGTATTAAGAGTAGCTGAGGAAGCAGGACAAGTTTAACATGGGCAAAAATAAGGCTAAGGGAGGGATTCCACGGCTGCCTTCTACTAACTGAAGAGGGCTTGCAGAGAAGCCATCTTCCTCTAAGAGGTGCATGGTGAAAGGGCAAGAGGGAACAGTCACATTCTGCAGCAACAGAAATTTTAATTCAGAAAAAGAGGAAAAAGAATAATTGAGCACTAAAAAAAAAAATTGCCTACTGCAGCTGGGAAAACTCCCTCCTTGCAGATACTCAAAACTTCATCAAAGTGCTGGGCAAGCAAAATTAGCCCTGCTTTGAGCAGGGGTTTGTGTCTAGATGACCTCCAGAAGTCCCTTCCAACCTTAACTGCTCTATGATTCTAAGATCATTATACAATGAAGCAGATGTTGTTTGCCTGTTATTACACTTTTTTTACACAATAGAGCAACCCTGAAAAAAAGCTTTCCAGTAGTTCAACTCAAAATCAATACACTCTGGCAAGGTAGCCACTTGCTGCAAAAACTTTTTCAAATTAATCTTTCCTTCATTTTGATCATCTAAACTGCAAGGACTACATGACACAGCTGTCAGTATATTGCTAGATTTTTTTCTGTCTAAGCGTTATTCCTCAATAATCATTCCGATTTCATGGTATAGAAAGCAAGGACATTAATTAGAAAACCATGCTCCTCACCCCTACCTCCCCCCAAAAAACAACCCAGAAAGCTACACATACTTTTTCAATTAGTTCATAGCTCTCCTCAAGTTTGAGTGCTCTGTTCTGTATAGCTGTAGAAGCACGGTGATAGACATCTAACCACTCTTGATAATCACTTTCTGAAATCTCAGCCACAGCAAAACACAGAGTTCTTAAGCCTAAAGAGAAAGCAGACAGTATGATTCAGTATTTGTCAGTCCCTTCCTTGATATGCCTGCAATAAGTAACTAATAAAAGCTGAATTTATTCTGTATTTTATGTATGCTTATGCTGATTTTCAATTTACTGCCGCTTGCCATGAAGAACTTTTTTTAAAATAAAGTAAAAATGATATAAATAGCAATTTATTCAACAGAGTAACTCTTTCAAGGCAGCTGAATGTAATACAGGTGATGTACTTCAGGGGAAAAAATAACGAAATTTTACAGAGGATTCGACTTACCTTAAACTGTAAACAAAACACCAAGCAATCCCAAATTACAGTTGCTGAACAGGTATATACATTAGATTTTTAGGAACATTAAAAACTATAAGATTGAATTATATTTCTGAACAAGAATTTTATAAACTTAAATGTTGCTATGCTGGAAAGCAATAAAGTTAAAATATATCAGCATAATGTTACAACTACCCTCTTCTTCACTCCTCCTCAATATCCTTATGAAATTCTCAGCTGGAGTTTGAAATTTACCATCTAGAAGCTGACTTTGAATCCACTCAGATTTAATTTTCCCATCTCACAGATTCTTTCAGCTTTCCAAATTCTTAAAATAAAATCTTTGTGTACAGGCAACATTTGGAGATTTTACTTAACAATCTTTGAGCTGGTTATACTTAACAATTTTTTTTCCTTCAGCAAAAACCTGAATTGAGCCCTACAGTGAGAATTTGAGAGACTGCAAGATTACAAGAAACATCTATTTTTTAACAACACACATTTACCTTCAATTTAAGTAGCCAGGTGTGAATGTGCTAACGGTTCATTTTCATATATTATGAGATTCTTAGATTTCTAGAGCATGAAATTGCATAACTCTTTATATACCGAGAAGAGCATTGCTCTAGCCAAATGATGTCTTACGCAGCCACAATTTGCAGGCAGGTCGATTTAAGAGGGGGATTGGCAGAACCAATGTAGCTAGTACCTTTGGCCTCTCCTCTAGGAGCACCATAATCAGGGATAGCTAAATGCAATCTTTATTTATTCACAGGTTTCTGTTGCCTACAGCTCAGCACCAGCAGCAATTCTGAAATGATCAAGAGGCTGGGCATGAAATGACACATATGTGTCTTAGATGTAAGATAGTAATTTAATACCTTCAGGATGAAAACCATGTGCAATCCTAATATCTTGACAAGTGAACAGCATTAGGAACACAGCTTCTCACCATCTAGACCTAAAGAATTAACTTAAGGCTAACAAATCAACTGGGTTTTTTTTTTTTCCTCTGTGTAGTAAGGATATGCTAGCAAGGTAGAAAGAAACAAATATGAGGTGAGGGGGAAGAAAGGAATTTATGATTGACTAATAGTAATACTATTTCCACAATTCTTTCCAAGTATTTTATGCAGATGATAGAATGAAGAAAAGAAATTGGGAATATCAGCAAACAAGTTTTTCAAGGAATTTGCTTTTTCTTTTTAAATCAGAGCCCAATTATTTCTTCTATTTTTAATTAAAAAAAGATTTGTGGAAAACAAAATATCATTAAGTTTGCTTCTTAACAGACTGGAAAAACAACTCAGGAAAATTATACACTTTCTCTATTTATCCAAGCAGGCATTAACACTCAAGCTTAATAAATGCTTAAATATAAATGCCAGCCATGCTAACCACTTCATTTTTGAACAACACACCAAGAGCATGCAGCAAATGCCAAGGACATACTGTACTGCCACATGAAAGGATACACATGAGAAACTTTGCAACGTCATCGGCTGCAATTTAAATCTCATGCAAAAATAAATACAAATTTATTTAATTGATTCCAGAGAAGGACATACTTAATTTTTTTCCCCCAAGATTGAATTTTATGCTTTTGAAAGGTTAGCAATTCACTTTTCTGAACAGTAAATCTTTTCATCTGTTGAAAAGAAGGGTACAAAAAGTACTTGAACAAACTTCTTAACACTAATACGTATGTACAGTGGTTTTAAAGCTGGGTGGAATTTTTCACTTTTTATGTTGATTCATTCGGTCCAACCTGACTGCTAAGGAAAAAATCGTATCAGTTGTACCACTGATTTAATGAGGACAGTAATTAATAACTGGATTGAAATTTTCATATCAGTTCACACAGGATAGCAGATATTGATCTATTTTTACCTTTTCTGTAACCAAATATATAGCCTTATGACCCAAACTAAGTTCACATCTAAGTAACTTTTCCTTGACTGATCCTGGTTAGGCCTTTATAAAACCCCAAACTGGCCAATCAGCTAATACGACTAGATTCATGAGCTCAAAGGGTGTATCTGAGGCTTCATGTTGTACTATCAGTCGAAATTGTTTGGTTTTAGTTCTGCTTCCACCTTTATTGTATAATTTATTATAACTTTGATACTCTAAGATTATTTAAGGCTAACCAAATGTTTCCTGCAGAGATCTTGATATGGAAAACTAACAAAAGAAACAGATCTGTGGCTTGCTTCTGCTGTCACTGACAGAATCAAGAGACTGAAGGTGCTGACTACGACACTAACCAAAACGCTAAGTTCCATTATAAACCAAAAGAGAAAAATTAGAGAAGTCATATGTATAACGGACAGAAAAAGGATCTTTCCTGATTTGGACAAGAAGATTGCACAAGAAGATTTGGCCAGACATCCGTTATCAAAAGGTAAGGATTGTATTTTAGAAGGAAAATATTTTAATAAAGTTTGCTTTCCAGTGTAAGCTTATTTCTTAAGACACTTTAAAGATAACTTTAATGTTCTAGTAACAGTGTATTAAAAAAATGAAGAGGTAAAAAAATTGCAGTTCAGATTCCCATAACTATTATAATTCTGCTTCCAACTACTCTCTCCCAACTCATCGATAAATTAAAACTCTATGATACTCCACAGTACAACTCTATAATCCTTTACTAAGATATGAGAAAGAGGACATGGCATCGAAGATCTAGGAACTGTGCTAGAAGAACTTACATGAAAGCAGAAACCTTTCTACAGTCTGCTTTCCTGCTCATGTCTATACTGTGAAATCCACTATTATTAAATAACTAACTGGCTGTTTGTATGAATCAGCTTAATTTCACAGTCTTTTAAATTTTACTTACTATTCCTACTTCATGAACCCTCATTGAGGGGTTCCCCAACTTCAGCAACTGCTTTGTAAGAGTGACTGTTAAAACAGCAGAGATACCAAACCACACCATATGGAAAACTAGTGCTGACAATTCCCCTTATTGTGACTGGTGACAGAAATAGTATAGCATAAAGCTACCTTAAAAGCATTATGCTAGTCATTTCCAAGCATCTTCACTTTGGCTACTTCCTCCTGTGTGCCATCCCTTCAGCATTCATCGTGTGCGGGACATGAAAGTGATCACGGGAAATGAGATCTTCACAGAAACAAACAATGTGCAATGTGTTTGCTCCCTGGAAAAATTTATTTTGTTTAAAAGACTTCACTGTGTACTGTGTGGGTGTCAGATTTTTTTGTTTGTTTGCCTTTTTTTTAACGCATGAACTTATTACTGAAACTTCTCAGGAAGAGGAAGATCTTTTTTAGGAGGCATTACTAAAACATAATTTTAAAACTTAATGTGAATAAAACATTAGAGCAACATAAAATTGCAAAACTGAAAAGTTGAGCAGTAACTGAATTTCATATTTATTTTTATATTGAATAATATCACTCACCTTCTGTGGCAAACTGCTCTAGATGTTTTAAGGTGATTTCTTTGTATTTTGAAGTTTCAGCAAGACGGTCATAAATTACAGTATCCTACAAAACAAATAAAATGAACTCAGAACAATTTAACAGAAAAATGAGGTTTTTTGTGTAGACAATAAAAATCATGTAGGAAAATAACAGAAAAAAATGCAGCACTGTATTAATTCATTTCAGCATCAAAAATGAACAGAAGTAATTTTATTTCAGAGGAAGGACAAAAGGACATTCCAAATCCTCAGATTCTCTAAATTTAAAAATTCTGCTATGATGCAGTTTTTCTCTCCTACATTTTTGCTGTTATTTCCCTTCGTTTTGAAAAGTGCTGCATCTTCCTTTGGCTTGCCACCTGAATTCTTTTGATCTCCTATAATGCTGTCTTCCCCTTTAATATTAAGCCACAAGGTAAAAATAGTGTTTCATAACTGCCATTCTCAGTTTTTTGTAGCCAGCTTGATATACAGAATATTAACAACAGGTTCTTCTCTCCACTTGAGAAGATATAGAATGGACATTTATATTCAATCAACTTCATTTTTTTTAAACCATTCAGGAACTGGATTTGCATCCCCCTCCCCCTCAAACTTGACTTAAGATGCAGAACAAGAACTAGTGAGAAACTTTGCCATTCCCAGATACATTATGATTAACATATCTTCCCATAGATCCTGTCTTCAGGAAAATTCACTTCTGGCATAACATCAATGGTAGGTTAAAATTCCCATCTAGTAACTTATGCTAGATTACTATTTCTACCTAATGATTCATGCTCAGCTACTCCAGCAAGTAACTAATAGATTAAACCATATGTTCATCCATTTTCTTGGAGTACAGAAGGAAGCAATTAATAGGAAGCATAAATGTATTAGTCCAGTACAAAGAATAGGATGAACAGGTCTGTCATACCTCCGTAGGCAGTTAGTAAAAAAAGACCTTAACTTGTTCATCACATTAAACAGCTACATAGTAAAATGATGTAAATTGAAAAAGGCATCAACGTTCCTTCCCCCCATTTTCAATGTTTTGACTGCAGTTATAACAACCTTTTGCTTTCATATTTGCACACATTCTTTGATACAGTGAAAACAGAATAAAACTCACAGCTCCTTTGCAGTAGAGTCTTAACTTTCCCGATGGTGTGCGAACTATCACTGACATTCTCTTCCTAGCGCTGAAAGAGAAATAAATGCCCTATATAAGGTGGTTCGTAAATATAAATATTTACCAACATTTAACCTAAGAATATCAATATATATATCTTGTATAAGACAAAGGAAAAGAAGTAAGGGCTATCTATTCGGAATTATGTTCTCAGGTGACTGGGATGGAAAAACAGTTTTACTGTCTAATAATTACAGTGAATGCTGGTTTTCTGTGCATACTTCTGTAGGCCTTTTTCCTGTAAAAACAAATTTGAGAATCTTCACCTTCAGCTGAATACTGTCTACTGATCACAAAAAAGCATCTTAAAAGCACAAAGCACTCGTGACCAATATCGTAAAGAGGTACTGCATCACAGACCACTTCAGCTTTTTCTTCCTTCCCAGCCAGAGTCTCTCGTACACTGTACTGTGCTGCAATCCTATTACTGTCATGCCAGAGTATCATTCATCACGCAAAGTTTTAAGTATGTGAAGAATTGGAAAGGGGCTTGCCTCATTTTAACTACTCTCTGACTCTCAGACTTTAAGGAGATCTAAGTATTTTTTTCTTTTTGTCCTCATGACTGTGGTAGGAATTGGAGGAAAGCATGGAGAAGACTGTCACGGTCTGCTTTCTGCCTTCCCTTTGAGGTCCTCCAACAAGCACACTTTAGATTCAAGATCATGTCCAGTCAAAATGTGTATTTATAAGATAATTCTTTCAAACTTCAACTTTTTAAATAAATCTACAGACACTATTTAGGGAACAAAACATGTTTCTCATACAACAGTTCACAGTAAATTACACAAAAGAGATGAAAGTAAATGGTCCTTTTACAATTTCGGTTCCTGTTGGAACTGCATCCCATTTATAGATCAGCAAATAGCATTATTGTATGAATGGTTCCTGAAGTTCAGACTGCCATGGAAAACATCCTGTAAGTGGAATGTATGGAGATAGGTGGAGGAAAGACTTTTATAATTACTGATGAAGTAACTGACTGAATAGTATCTTCAAGAAAATATTTTTCTATTCCATCTGTGTGTGCACTTTGCTCCAAGTACCAACAATCTGAACAGCAATATTAAATTACATTTCTACTGTGAATATTGCACAAGAAAGCATAAAAAGGCATAAACTACTGCAACTCTTTCTCCATTTCATCTCTAATCCAAAAAACCTCAGATAAGCAGAACTCCAAAACCCTTAGACAGTGTCCAGTTGGGGATCTACTTAGACAACAGTGGAGGAATTCAGATCACCCAAAATGCACTTAAGTTGCCTAAAATAAAAGCAAGTCTCAGATCCACTTTGATTCCTGGAAAGATTATCTAGCCTACTGCTACTTAAATTCATTACACTTGCCTAATGTTCAGTTAAGGAACTGTGGAGGAATTACAGTAATTTAGGGTTTGTATAAACAATAATTTGATACATATGCCCTTGACAGGTAAAAACTCAGCAGTTTTGTACTTGTCCTGCAATACCAGAAGATTGCAATCCTGAAGTTCTGCATACAGCTTCCTATCAATCTACTGAAGATGTATCAGAGAATAACCAAGGTTTTCCTGTAGCATTCTGGAACTTTAGCTATGAAGACAGATATTGAATATTGACTAACATACATTTTCTTAGTAAAACTGCAATAAAGCTAATAAGCAGGACTTAACTGTCAAGGACTGCTAACTTTTTATGAGCCTTTTCATTGCAGTGACAGTTTTATTTCCTTTTCTTGCTGAAACACAGAAAACCACAAAACTGCACTACTACAAATAACTGTCAGTGTGAGACCATTTTTCTGTTTTGTTTTCTTCACCCTAGGAGTCATGTGAGCAGCCATAAAGGCAATGTGGTTATTAGGGGAAAAATACTGAACAGAAGATGTCTGCTGAAATACTGACAGAGAAAATGCCTGCCAGCCTGGGAATTGCTAGCCTGGGAACTAGGCCTGGGAACCAGAAACATCCTTGAGAAGCACAGCTGGCATCTCTGAAGTACAGCTGGGTACCTAGAAACCACTAATAAGCACAAAACAAGGAACTTTAACGGCAACGTTATTGTCTGGAAAGGTGAAGAAGTCTGGAAAAGGGAGAAAACATCCTGAGAAAGTAGGAATTGGCAACTGCTATTGGTTGTTCTAGTTGAAAAAACAGGAAAACAGTCTGGAAAAATAAAAACTGGTCTGAGAGAAAAGAACACACCATCATCTATTGGCTGTCCCAGGTGAAAAACAGAAATCAGCAGCACCTATTGACTGCTCCAGATGGTGGTGTCCTATGCCCCCTTATGTCTCTGCCATATAAAAGTGACTTGCTTTTACCCAAAATGGAGCGCCTCTCTCCGAGAACTCCCCCTGCATGAATTTTCCTCTGAGATCTCCTAGACAAGTTATTGGATCATCACCAGGAACACCTGGCTGACTCCAGACTCTCACCCTTCAAAGTGAGATTTTGTTGGTCATCCACTTTGAGGCCCCACTCCTGGGAGCAGTTTGGTGAGCACTGTACCCATATTATTTTGAATAACATATATATGTGCGTGTGTGTGTGTGTGTACACACACACACACACGCACATATAGGTAAATGATTTTAAGTGTATTTCTTCACTAGTGATAATTTAGTAGCAACTTGTAATATATGAAAATATATACTTGCTGCTACTATTAAAATATAAGTGTACTTTCTTTATTACTCATGAATATACTTGCTTTACTAATAGTAATTTGTAGTAATCTGTAATAAAGAAATTTAGAAAATAAAGCCTTCCTGTCCTTGTGTGTTATGGAATCTTGCAAACCCACTGTCATGATCTCTGTACACCCACAGGCTGGGTAACCCTTTGGGTCATGACAAGGAGGCAGAATAGCTAGTAATTCCTATGGAGTTGCCATGGGATTACAGATGGACAGAAGTGGGGACAGAAATACCTCCCTCAGTCACAAGATTTGTCACTTCCAGAATCTGGAAATGCAGAAGTAGCTCTTGATAGGCTCCCTGTTACTTTAAAATCTGTCTCAGGTTTAAGATGAGAATTTCTTCAGAGTGTAAGCACACAACCACAGAAAAACACTGCTACAGAGGTTTTGGTACCTCCTCTGTCAGCCACTCATTCTTTTTCTACATTTAGAAGTATCAGTCTTCAGTCACAAAACACGATCAGTATATTCCGGACCTCTCTGAATGATGGAGAGGAGATAAGGTCTCAAATACTCTAGAAGGAGGCCTTCTGTCTGTTCAGTACAACAGTCAAGGCAACGTGGATTATTCATAAAACTGACCAGACAAGGGACTAGTCAAGCTATTGCTATATTTCAGGTAAATATATCAGCAATCTAAATCAAAAAGATTTAGTTTTTAGACAAGAAGCTTTACTCTGTAACTATCACAGACTGTTTCTGCTAGACTGTGGAGATATGCCCCAGGGATGCAGATGAAAATAAGTCATTAAATCAATAGATGGTATTGAGATATCATTACTACATCTATACTCAATACTTGCCAGTGAAATTAATTTTGGTGCTAAAAATTCAATTCATGCCTCTAACAAAACAAGCAGATACAAGTCAAAACCTGTCCTGGTTTCAGCTGAGGTAGAGTTAATTTTCTTTATAGTGGCTGGTATGGGGCTATGTTTTGGATTTGTGCTGAAAACAGTGTCGATAATACAGAGATGTTTTAGTTGTTGCTGCACTGGTCAAGGACTTTCCAGCTTCCCATGCTCTGTCAGGTGCCCAAGAAGCTGGGAGGGGACACAGCCAGGACAGCTGATCCAAACTGACCAAAGGGCCATTCCATACCACATGACGTCACGCTCAGTATATAAAGCTGGGGAAGAAGAAGGAAGGGGGGGACATTTGGAGTGATGGCGTTTGTCTTCCCAAGTAACCATTACGTGTGATGGAGCCCTGCTTTCCTGGAGATGGCTGAACACCTGCCTGCCCATGGGAAGGAGTGAAGGAATTCCTTGCTTTGCTTTGCTTGCGTGCGCGGCTTTTGCTTTACCTATTAAACCGTTTTTATCTCACCCCTCGAGTTTTCTTACTTTTGCTCTTCCGATTCTCTCCCCCATCCCACCAGGGGGGAGTAAGTGAGCGGCTGCGTGGTGCTTAGTTCCCGGCTGGGGCTAAACCACGACAGTCCTTTTTGGCGCCCAACGTGGGGCTCGAAGGGTTTGATATAATGACAGATTTGATTGGAATGTGCCAGATAGAATTTATAGCTGTTATTGCTGTTTAGCTATTAATCAGCAGGCTTCTGTGCTTGCCCTAGGCTTGCTTGCCTTACTGTATGTTAGAGTCTAGGGCTCATTAGTGGCTGCTTTTTGCTTTCACTGCTTGCCGTGCTGCTGTCCTGCTGATCATCTTACTCTGCTGTGCCTGGGAACATTTTGATAACAGCAATGGCCTTGCGCCTGGTCTGGCAGATGGCCAGGACATCTCTGCTGTTTCTGTGCTGCTGTACTGGACAGGCTGGAACTCCGGTGTGAACTCGAGTCGAAGGGACTGTGACCTGTGGATGAATCCACGTGGGAGCAGGACACCCCGAAGCGTCTGTGCCCATGGATAAGCCCATGCCAGAGCAGGTATATCTTGAAACGTCTGTGGCCATGGTTATGTCTGTGCCACAGCAGGTATACCTCTCCTCTGAAGGGATTGTGGCCCAAGGATAAGTCCACGCTGGATAAGGTGCACCTCGAAGCATCTGTGGCTGTGGATGAAGTCCATGCTGCAGCAGGTACACCTCGAAGCATCTGTGGCTGTGCATGAGGCCATGTTGGAGCAAGTTTACTTCTGAAGGTACTATATTCTGTGGATAAGTCCAAGCTGGAGCAGGGGCAAGGGGAGGACTTCATTGCAATGTTAAACCTGATGGTCTGGTCCAAAGGGACCAGGAGTGGAGATTGTAATGGAAATACCTTTAAATTGTTGTATCCTGTGATTTGAGTTGCATGTTGTGGGAATTACTACAGCCGGAACCACCTGAACAAATGGAGGAGAAGCCTTACAAGAAGCAGTGCAAGTGCAGCAGTGACCTGACCCGAGCTGGCTTTGGTGCCCAATAACTCCAAGCAACACACCACCTCTCCTGTCCTGAGTAACAACCATAAGAGATGAAGCCCAAAGTCATGGACTAAATGAACTCAGTGGACATTTTGTGGACATTGATGGACATTTTACAAATATTTTGTAGGGGTGGTCCATAGACTAAGGGAATTATATGTGTGTATTATATCAAAGGATGGGAAGGGTGAGGGTGGGTAATGAGAATGTATTGGATACATTGGATACATCAGTGTGAGACCTGAGCATGACATAAATGGTATGGAATAAGGGGTGGATACTGTCCTGGTTTCAGCTGAGGTAGAGTTAATTTTCTTTATAGTGGCTGGTATGGGGCTATGTTTTGGATTTGTGCTGAAAACAGTGTTGATAATACAGAGATGTTTTAGTTGTTGCTGCACTGGTCAAGGACTTTCCAGCTTCCCATGCTCTGTCAGGTGCCCAAGAAGCTGGGAGGGGACACAGCCAGGACAGCTGATCCAAACTGACCAAAGGGCCATTCCATACCACATGACGTCACGCTCAGTATATAAAGCTGGGGAAGAAGAAGGAAGGGGGGGACATTTGGAGTGATGGCGTTTGTCTTCCCAAGTAACCATTACGTGTGATGGAGCCCTGCTTTCCTGGAGATGGCTGAACACCTGCCTGCCCATGGGAAGGAGTGAAGGAATTCCTTGCTTTGCTTTGCTTGCGTGCGCGGCTTTTGCTTTACCTATTAAACCGTTTTTATCTCACCCCTCGAGTTTTCTTACTTTTGCTCTTCCGATTCTCTCCCCCATCCCACCAGGGGGGAGTAAGCGAGCGGCTGCGTGGTGCTTAGTTCCCGGCTGGGGCTAAACCACGACAAAACCTCATTCAGTAGCACTGCTAGTAATGACACGTTGATGCAAGGACTGATGTGCAATTTGTGCACTGATAGGGGACATCGCTTATGTTTACTGAAACAAGGAATCACATGCTCAAGATCATGCTCATCTTTGCAACTGGCCCAGGTGAAAAGACAGTGCACGTACGCAGCACAGGGATGACAGTAAGCATAAGACATTCTTTGCTTCTGGATCCTCAACTGACATAGTGCCTTGCTTCTCCCTGCCCCATAGATACATACTCTTGGGAGTTGGCTTTGGCTCCCAAGAGACAGCTGTGGTTTTTCTATTTGTTACAGTTCCAGGTGACAGAATACAAGAACAGGCATAACACTGCACAATTCCTTCCCTGACAGTATGGGGAGCCCTGAACAGCAGAGGGTCTGAACAACTCTTCACTTCCTTGACCTTAAGGTACCACAGCAGTTGTGGTATCTGAGCAGAGTACCTACCGGACACAACCTAAACTCAGCACAAGTTATCATGCACTATTTGCTCCACAAAGATTGCTACTACATTTTAGGAATAATTGTCAGCTGGTTAAGGATTATCAGGTGCTTTCAGTATACTCACCTGCCAGTTAAACTGAGAGCTACTTTCTTGCTATGAACAAAGTATACTTAGCATATTGTATAAGTCTACTACTTCTCTTTTCACAGGCACAGCTATGATCACTGTAAAAAGAGAATATCATAAAAGACAACCCCACCAAGCATTCCTACAAGTTTTACTTCTGTAACATACTTCTCTGAAAGACTATCCTGTCAAATGTTGACACTGTTGCACTCTACTTGCAGAACTACTCTGGCTTGTACTAGAAGGTGGCAAGGAATGAATTTGCGTTTTTTTCTGGGAAAAACTTAGAACACCTGGAAACTCTTAACTCAATAGTTTAATCGCTACAGATTACTTCTCTGAAGGTACATGCTCCTACCCATACAGATGGTGTTATGTTTGGAGCCAAAATTTCTCTTGCTGTGGAACAAGGGTGACCTCTAGTGCTTCCAACAAGTCAGTTCCAAGCAAAGCTAAATATTACAGAGTAAGAACAAAAACAGCTATAAAAACTGAATGCTTAATAAAGTTGGGTGATTGGTATTCACCAAAAATCTTAACCCTGCAAAGGTTAAGATTTAAAAGCAATTCTCCTTTCTCCATAAAGTATCCCTGTTTAAATTACAACTTTAGACTGACATAGAAGTTTAAAAAGATCTATGAAATCAAGACAAAGATCAAAACCAGAAACAAGGTAGGAATCCTTCACTGCTACTCCATGAATGCAGTATAAACTTTCACAGATGTCAAACTAACAATGCACTTTGTGCTACATACTTCCTAACTTTCCAGAACCGAAGATGAAAGAAGTGACTACAGAAAAATGAAACCATGGCATAAATCTGAAAAATTTCAAGTATGTCCTCTACAATATATAAAAACAACATTAATTGCAAGCAGTCATTAAAAGACATTCAAAACTATAAAAATTACTTCCTGTTGCATTATTTTTTTTCACTGTGGTGATCTTCATGTTTCACATTATTATTGCTACTATTATAACTATAGGCAACTACTACTCTCATTTCACCCAACCTACACATCTTCAGCCCAACTCTCCAGTATTGCATTGGATTTTTGTTTTTTGACCTTTGTGGTTCTTTAGCTAAGCTCAAGGGAAACATAATAGGACAGGAAGGAAAACAATGATCACTTTCTGCAGGCACAATTACAAGTAATCATTCTAAGGAGAAAAGAGCTTCCTCTACATACAATTCTCTTCCCCATCCTGTGCCAAAGTAAGCAATGGGCCTACACAAATACTTAGAACACAGACTGCATACATGGATACAATTTAAACAGATTTACATAACAAGTGAAACTGCATCCAGATTCTTAGGGGTACCGTTATAATTCCAACAGCTTTGACAGAAAATTTTTACTGAAAGCAAAGTATGTGATAAACTCAGTTTCCAAGAAAAATAATTGGCCAGTGCTCTAGTGATGCTGCTCAGAATGGAACGGGTTTCAGTCTAAAGTATTTAAACAAGTCATAAGCAAGTATATTTAAAGTCAAATGCAAAATTTTATTCTATCAGTCAAGGCAAATACAAGTTATGTGTAACACTTTTTGAAACTCCCCTCCCCGCCCGCAAATATAATTAATAGAGCACATGGTGCTAGGGCTTTCAAAATACACTTAGAAGTTCAAATACTTTCCTATGCTGTCTTTTCACATAATTTTTTAAAATTCTGAGGTGAAGTTTTTTTTAATCTTTGTGCAAAAGCAAAAGTGAAAAATATTAGTCAAAAAGGAGACAATGGAAAAAATATATGCCTCTGAAAAAGTTTTACGATAAAACCAGGAGCGTGATCTTCATCATGTGCGCTGCTTTGCCTATAGTATGACGACGTATTGTAGATAAAAGCCACACAACCTGCACACTTTGCCTGTACAAACATTAAAAATGCAAACATTTTTATCTGTAAGAGAAATTAAGAAAAGTATTTTCACAAAAAGATGCCAAGAGGACAATATGCTGTTTACCTTGTAAATTCCAGGACGTTTAGCAGTTCATATCTCTCTTCCTGTCCCAGCTGAAGAACAATAGTAATTAAAAAAAAGCTGAGAATTAATGCAAAAAACCTCAAGGAAAAGAGCCAAAAAGAAACAAACAACTTCTCAATAGATATGTACCATGATGCAGTCACTCCGAAATGATTTACTATAGCAATAGTAAACACAGCAAGTTATAATCTTACGCCAATGTACTTACAGACTCTATGATTACTGAGTCAGGTGTCCTTCCAGTGAACACAAAACGAAGATGCCTGGCTGCTCTGACCAACGCTCCTTCATCTGCAACAAGTCAATCAGTTATTTTACAGATGTACCAGAAAACTGTTAGTATACCCCATGATTTACTGGACACAGTCCAAGCTTTTCTACTTTGGACTTCCTTTTTCATTTATAGATTTTTAAGATTTGATGTGGTGCTGGAAAGAACTCTTTGTTTCTCCTGTTAAAACTGTGATGAAATGAGTTTACAATTCAGAGAAAATAAACTCACAAAGAAACATGCCTCTCAGCTCAGTAGCAAGAACATCCTCTTCAAAGTTTTAAACTAATGAATTATATGTTCCAGCAGACACAATGACATCGCTTCATCAAGAGACAAGACTTCTTGACTTCCTTCTCCCCATAAGCCTACTTTCAGGCGGTTAGAAGTTTGGATGTTAACTAAATGTTGCTTAGAGAACAAACCTCCTAATTGCTAGGCAAGTGCCTTACTCAGTAGGGCACTGGACAAGGTACTTTCCTTTTTGTGTGAGTTCTGTTTTAGAAGAAAAGACTGATAAGTCATTCCTGTAAATAATAGATAACTTCAATGCCTACATTCAGGACACATTTCAAGCAGCAACCCAGACTCCCATAGGCATCAGTTCTCTCCAAATGGCTCAATATGTCAGAACTGAATTTGCTCGCCATGCCCAAAAAAACAGTGCCATGGCCCAGTTAGCTTTATTTATGGCCCCACCTCTGCCCTTGTTTTCCAGTTGTTGAAGGACAGTATTTCCAGAGAGATGGCCACCTAGGAGCTGGGGCAGACAGGGAAGAGGAAGGCTGGAGACTCTCTGCGCTTCATGTTATTTCTCCTGTCATAGCTTGTCGTAATACATTAGCTCAGCAGAGCCAAGTGTATTTTAATCATTTTGCCTTGCTTCATCATTTTGCACTACAATCTCTTCTCACTCTATAGTAGAACTTACCACAACGTTTATCCTGGTAAAACCATTTCTTGTTCATTTTTGATTACAAACACAGCCTTTGTTCTAAATAAATACCATGGTTACCAAGTACAGAATAGGTTCACAAACAAGGACATCAATTTGCCTCCTGGTTTGATTTCTATTTGCATTTGAGCAGTTCCTTCAGACTTCCACAGCAATCTCACAACACCTTAGGAATGCTGTATGGTTAATCACCCTTTGCCCTTACATAATCCACGGGACATCCATATGTATTTTCTAAAGTAAATTAGAGAAGTCTAAATTCTTTTTTGACAAGCCTGATTTCAGCTGACACCAATTCTTTTTTTGAGGGATAAGTTTTCTTTTTTAATTTCAGAAGATATCTCAAAAAACCAATAAACTTTGAATAAAATTTGCTTGCTGAGTTGGTAGAATACTTTACCATATGTTCACTTAATTATCTGATTCTCACCTGGAGATGCTGCTTGATATATAATTTTATCACCTTCTCTCTCTGGAACTGCTGTATGACACACTGCCATCATTGTCAAAAACTCACATATTATAGGTGCAGTTGGCTAAAAAGAAACGATGTCAGAAAGTGATTAATCATTTAAGCAATAACTAACTGAAATGTAGTAATAGATATGGACAAATAATAGTCAAGAAGAAGTTAATGAAAGATTCTTCTTCTCTTCTTTAAACTATCAACAACTAAACAAAACAGACGTTATCTGTACACTAATTTCAGCATGCAGAATAAATTCTTGCTGCTGTACTTCAATACAGGCTATATAGACAGAATTTAGTGGCATTTGCTTTCATAACAATCAAAAGTAGATAACCAGAAACACAGAATAATTCAAATTAGCATTTTATAGGGAAGGTAAGGCTGCACAGGATGAGAGGAAATGGCCTCAAGTTGCACCAGGGGAGGTTTAGATTGGATATTACGAAAAATTTCTTCACTAAAAGGGTTGTCAAGCATTGGAACAGGCTGTCCAGGGAAGTGGTTGAGTCACCATCGCTGGAGGTATTTAAAAGATGTGTAGATGTGGCACTTAGGGACATGGTTTAGTGGGACTTGGCAGTGTTAGGTTTATGGTTGGACTCGATGATCTTAAAGGTCTTTTGAACCTAAATGATTTTATGATTCTATGAATGCTGTATTGAAAGAATTTTACTTTAAAATGATTTTATTTTTATTATTCACTAAAGTCTCTTTGGATGTTGTCTTTTTTACTAAAAATATTCCTTTTTACGTAACTTCTGTCTAATACTATATTTGACAACACTTTTTAAGAACCTTTAGAAAGATGAATCAACCAAACCCAAAAATCATGTGGAAAATGCTGCAAGGTCAGGCAGACAGCTTTTAAAGGAAGACATTTAGATGAATGTCTTGGGCACTTCAGAGTCTACAAAGCTGGAAGAATTTAAAATTATTTAGCCAAGAGAGGGGAAAAGAGTGTATATAAGCAAAATAGTTGATTGTTTTTGAGTAATAGAGCTAAAATTTGCAAAATGAATGAACTGACTCCAGAATGGTTGGTCAAAAGAAACCCCAGCATTCCCTCTAAATAAGCTCAAAGCAGCAGCCACCTCAACTGAGTTTTTTCGTAGCATATTTGTAGTATTTCAGACTAAGAATGTCATCAATCAAGATAACATTATAATTATTCTATAAAATACAATAATCTCTGAAAACCTAACTTAATTCCACAGTGCAGAAACACTAATGGGAGCAGGTTCCTGTCCTCTTCCACTGAGGGCCCCCAGGTCCTCTCAGATGTATTCAAAAGGCTGAATTACAGATTCTTTTCCAAAGCACTTCAGAACACATTTAACATACAGTGGTGAAACCTCTCTTTGAATTTGTGTGTGAATTCTTACTTTAAGATGTATACAAGTGCATTTTTATAGCTTTTATATATATACACACACATATATATACAGATGCACACACACAGACAAACACTTAATACTATAGCTCTACCAGAAAACTTCCAAGGTTCAAATCACCTGCGCACCAAGGATTCTCTAGACAACAGCAGAAACAGGGTGATGACTCATCTAAGTCTACGTTACTAGCACTGAAACTGGCCTGTGTGCGTAAGTACAGGAGGCCCCTCTGCTTTAAATATGCTTGAGAGTTGCACTCGGGTGCTAGCATTTAAGACTGCTCCATTTGTAGGGACAAAATGCTTCACTGTCTGCCAGTTATCCTGAATTATCCTCCCAGGAACAAAATTTAAAGAAATAAAAGAGTAATTTATTTATACTCTTCAAATATAGAAAAAATGGTTACACTATGTAAGGTAGGTGTTCTTGGTTATGACTAGGCAAAAACATCTCTTGTACAAATCACAAACAGAAAATGGTAATGATGGTACTGTATCTTAGTCAAATCACGAACTAAGCTATTAACTTTCTGTGAAATGTACTGTCTCTCTGGGGCAAATACCAGCCTCTGGAATGCCTGTTTCATTTCATCATCTGAACTGATGATCTAACCTCATGGAAGCATGTACACAAAACCAATGTATATAGTTAATTCCTGACTCTTGTCTAAGCCTGGGCACAGAAATACTAAGTCATGTCAGGATAGTAAGTTATCTTGACTGATCCTGAAAGCTTTGATTTATGTCATGACTTCATACGGACAGCATGACTAACGTTAAAACACCCATAGAATGAATAACGTAAAACTATTATATTTCAGGCTCATAACAGCTGAATCACACCATCAAAAAAAAAAAAAAAAAAGGCTCTCCAGAAGTTAACACTAGATGTTATTTCCAGGTGGATCTAATTAACATGCATCAACAACAAACAATTATAAAAGTTTTCATGAGGGCATGTTGATTTTGTGTAAATACGTAATTCATTGTCCTTCAACGGACATCATCCTTTGATTTATTGAAAGCAATGGTTTGATTTCACAAAACAATGGTAATTGTTTCTATATAACTTACATGATTGCTTTGAAGATTCTCCAGTAATGATGAGTCACTAAATGTTTTTTCTTCTCCATTTTGTGAGCCCTGCCTAGAAATAATTAAGTACAAAAGAGACCATCATTAGCATATTCTTAACAATTCATATACAAATCATCCACACTACTGTGCTAAGGTCAAACACAAATTTTGGTTTGTAGCAGTCACAATAAAGGCTGCAATTGCATATTATGAGAAAATGAAGTGAAAAGGTATTTGTTTCGCATCTCCAAAGTTTATCTAACTTTAATAAACTTTGATTCATATAAATACACTCAAATCCACAGAAGTTTTTCTGCTGACTTCAGGTAACAGAGGATAAAATAAAAACAAATCTACAATGTAAGACTCTGGCTTCTTGTCTTCTGATCTCCATAGAACGGGATTATTGGAGGGACTCAGAACAAGATACGCCTGAAGAGATCACATTTTTTTGAGAAATTAGCAGCTTTGCAACAGGTTTGCAAATGTTTGCAGAAAAGAAAGTCCAGTATCTGAAAGGGGCAGGCAAACTGAGTTCAGATATCAGGGAAGTCTGCATGGAGAGGGTTTGTTTTCTATTAATCATGACCAAAAAGGAACCTAGTAAACTGATGTATAAAGACAACACAGGAACAATGGTGAAGTAGGAAGGGACTGAAGAGATCCAAGGTGGAGATGGTTCTGGAGAAATAAAGTCATACACTCAAATTGCACAAGTTTTCTGACTGAAGCTGAGACTTCAAAAAAAGTAGATACTTCTAGGAAGACTTGTTACTGCAGCTGACTGTTGAGTATTAAGACAATGTAGTTGAGTTTCAATCTCAGTAAAACAAAACAGTGCTGAAATGCGAACGTAATTGGAGGAAAGTATTTTTTTCATTTACTTTGGATTTTGCCTTGAACCACATAATCTTAGAAGAGAGTGAACACATTCAGTGATTTAAGTTGAAGGATAAGCCACATACATCAACGGCAGTATAAAGATTCTTTATGAAAGCCAAAAGCGAGCTGTTCTACTCCTGCCCTATCATGAAGGAATATAAAATGGCAGTACCTCCTCTATATAACCACTCAAGGGATACTTTTTCTAAAACCCTATTATCAAAGCAAGAAATTCGAAGCATCTTCATTCACCAAGACTTTTTTTTTTAAATGCAAAGCAGATGGATCTTGAAGTGCCAAATGTTAACAACTTCAGATACATTAAATTTGTTTAGAATAAGGTTTAAGCCTTGTTTGCTTAAAAGCTTCCTGACAGAAAGACTTCAAGATATTTTCCAGATTCTCAGTGCAGGGAAAATATCTGCAGGTATATTTTGTGTCAAACTGGAAAACAATTCTTTCTAAAGCAAAAAATAAAGATTTAAAAGATTTGGAATTCAGTACATTAGTAATTTTAGGACTAGAAATGTTACGGTCATAAACAGATTCTATTAATTACAATAGATTTACAAACAAAAAGCTTTTCTTAAGTATCTTATTTCATAAGTATTTGCAAGATGTTCATCACTTATAAAAGGGAAATACCGCTTGTTTTTTTTTTAAACTACTGTTCAGGCATCAGTTTATCCACTTCAGATGTGCTTATAAAGGTTTTTATGTGTATTAGTCAAAACCAGTCTTATTTCATAAATATCTTATACAGAAGCATGCTTAATTTCACATAAGCATTGCAGTATTTTAATGAAACCACTCACTTGTGCACAGTTAAGCACACTTGCACATCTTTGTAAGAAATATCTTGCTGCTACATCAAACGAGCATATTCAGGTCAGGTAAGATTTTGGGGTGTGCATGTGTGACACTTTTTATGTGTATGTGGGGGGAATTTTTCTTTTTTAATCTAAAGAAATAATTATTATTTCGAATCTAGCAAAGCAAATTTTTTCCTTCAAACTTTTTAAACATAAGGAGACAATATATTACAGCTTTGTGTGACATATCTTGCTGTGACTTTCAACAAATACAACAGTGGTAACTTAAAGACTGTAAATGACATTTTTCCCCTATCTATCTGATCTTATTTTGAATGCTATTGCAAATATTTAGTTTAAGAAAGAATGATGAAGTACAAGGCATCATGGAGATGGCAGCAGAAAGGAAGCCAGGACTTAGTCTTTCCTGAGGTCCCCACTGAGACATTAATGTTGTCCCCAAGTCTATTTGGGTGCTTTAATCTCAGTTTCAGTTAAGAATTAGGTAGTACTAATATTCTAAAACTTTCTGAAGGAAGTAAAATATTAATAACAACGTACTACATATTTTTCACTCTCAAATATGGACTTTTTTTTCAAACATATTAGAGATTATTACTAAACTGTTACTAAGTAACAGTAGAAAAGTGTGAGCAAAGTTACCATAATACCAACTACCTTAATAAATGACAAAACTTTCCCTCCAATAAGCAATTCTGAATTGTACAGGATTGTCAGCAGACTAACTGTACTATACCACAGTGACCCTGTTAGCAATTCTATTCCATAGTACACAACCTAATGCTGTAGAATTCTGATGGCATGAATTTGTGTAAGACTCTGTCAGTCTGCATGAATTTGAAGCTAAAATAACTTGAGTAAAATACCTCACATTTAGCTCTGTTTCTAAAAATCTCGCTCACTGGTTTGAAGCTTGAATCTTCAACAAGCACCACATGCTAAATGATTTTTAAAGCTTACCAATCATCTGAAGGAATACTATAATCCTCAGGCTCAGGACAATGGCTGCACAAGAAGTAAGGGAAGAACAGAAACAGGGAGAGGAAAAAGAATCACAAAGGCTAAAAAATTTGATCATGTACAAAAAAGAAGTTAGTTAATGAAATTAAATTACTAAAAAAAGTTTTAAAGGTATTTCAACAGAGTATTTTGCTAGTGCCTAGATACAAATAAAATATTGCAAAAATATGATGTTTCTCTTGAGGCTTCATAAACTATAAATGATCTTTTTTTTTCAATTGAAAGCTTGTCTACTTACTAACTTATACCAGCAGATACAAAGGCATTTGCCCTCTTTACAAATCTTGATTTATATTTCAGTATATACACATTGTTACAGCTTCTCATTAAAGAAAAGGTAGTGTTTAAATTATCTGAAGCCATGCTAATGCAGCTTGTCTGGCTGAGTTCAAAAAATGCTGATGAACAAAGCTAGCCATAGCACACGAAGGACTCTACCCTGTGATGACGCAGGTTTAAATGTATCACAATTTATAACACACTTAGAAAGAAGAGGCATGGGAGATGGAACAGTCACTTTTACCCTTTTCTGTGTTCCTACCTTCTTATCTGCATCAATACAGAAAGACAGAGTGACTCTGTTCTGCAAGTAGCTATGAGAGATGCTGCAACGGCTATTCACTGTAAAGAGAAACTCTGCTTTCTGAACAGTCAGACCAGAAAACTGCTCTATTTCTTTTCAAAATGGGGTGGATGTGAGCTGGGAAGTACAGCAAGAAAAATCAGATATTTTCTCCTAAAAAATACATTCACACCTAGGTTTCATAAAGGATAAATTTTAGAATTTGTGCTATACCAACTTCAGATGAAGATATATAATGAACTGAATATCAAACACTGATTTTAAGTGCCATTATCATCAATGTATTTTTTTATCTTAAAAAACTGCTATACAAAGAATTTGCAAGTAGTTACCTCAGAGCAGTTTCTCTGAAGTCATAAAATTAGCTCATGTGGTTGAAATTAAGCCCAATATATACACACACACACATGTATATACATATTTGAAATATCAGGGTTAGAACTGTATTTTATTGCAACTGTTAATTAAAAAATCATCAGTATGGTTAATGCATTAAGGATCTAAGTTTTTTTCAAAACGGAAAGCCTAGAAGCCTAGATTAGACTGCTGAAAATTAGGATTTTCAAAGGGATCCAAATGATAAAGCCACAAAAGCCAAATCATCACCTTTAGCACAAGCCCAACACTTAATTTCATAACCTCTGCCTGGTCTCTGCCCAGTTCTAGAGGTGTCTAATTATCTGCTACTGAATGCTCCAAGACTGGCCCAGGTTCAACATCTGACATACTGGTAAGCCACACTGGCATTTACAATATAGGTACTTCTGCTCTATTTATTGCTCCAATGATTTTTTTTCATGTAAATGGTCTTAGAAGTTTGAGGCGATTACAAACTCTGTTGAAGGAGTTGGCTACAACTGCTGACAAAGAAATAGTAAAATCCTTTGTTTGCATTTATTTGGTGAGATTTCTTGATAGCAACATTGATACTTGCAGTTATGGCACTATAACAGTATTCATTAAAGCCTCTTGGATGGTGGCTACAGTACTGTAGCACAAACTACAGTACTATAATTCAAATTCTTGTTCATCCTGCATATTATTTAGTGCAAGAGCATGTGCCTACATAATATGGCATGGACAATAATACGAGTTTTTGGAAGTATGAGGGAAGACTTATATATACTTATATATATAGACTTATATAGACTTATAGAAAAAACATATATACTGAAGCTGTGTTACAGCAGTAAGCCTTTGATATCTGAACTTTACTTTTGTTCCTCTTTGCAAAAAAAGATTTCATGACTGAAGTGATGATACCTCTTATAAGTAACATTTCATAGTCACAAACAAACTGACTCCTAGTTCTATAGATTGCCAGGTGTAAGTTTATTTTAACTGTAGTATTAATGCATGGATTCATATGCGCAGGCAGAGGAAAGGAAAGGCACACAGATAAAGAAAAGTATATAAAAATGCCTACCCATAAGCAACTCCTGCTACAGTACACTTCTTAAATTGCATGACGTTGCATGTCAGGGTACCCGTTTTGTCAGAAAATATGTATTTGACCTAAATGAATGATAAAATTCATTATACATTAACATTCAGCAGTGATTTACATATCTAGTACAATTCATGACTATCAACACACTAAATATCTTCACCAGTTCTGCAGTCTTCATAGTTTATAGCAAAAAAACCATACAGTACATAAACATGGCAGATGCACAGTCTTGACACCCATTCCCAAACATGGCAATCAACTGAGATGTCAGGAAGCTTAAGCTTGCTTCAGTGCATGGTGGTATACTTAACTATTCCTCACTCTATGTATTGTTGAAATGCAAGAAACTAGTGAAGACCAATGGCTTTGCTAGTAAAATATTCCACTTCTGAGAGAAAGCAATACGGTAAAAGAAAAGTATCTATATGCACTTCTAAACCCCTCTTTTTGACATAGAAATAACTTCTTAAAGCCAAAACATTAGTTAAAACCCAACAGTTCAGAAATGCCAAGTTACAGGAATAGAAGAAATATATTCCTTCCTACCTACTCCAGGTCTCCTATTTCCCTAACATCATAAACCCTTCCCCTCTGGAAACTACTAGTTAAAGTATTCTAAAAATTGAAGCTGAAATACAGGTATCTGTAATATATTTAAATTTAGTTCAAACCTAATCTTAAGAAAAAAGTTAATATATGAAGAAATGAAGTGGTCTGTGATGAAACAAAGGCTCTATTAGTCAAAGGTAAACTTCAATTTTAATTCATTAAAATTTATTTCTCATAAAAAAACCCCACAGTATTCTTAATTAGGAATTAACTGCATTATACATGGAGCTAATAAGGCTATGTGTTAGTAAAATTTACTCAGCATCTCCTATTTAAAGATTCTGTTTCTGAGGGATTATGACTTAGCCAAATCAGCAGTTAGAAGACATTTTCCATGCCAGGTTTATGCCTCAAACTGTATTTTTTTTGCGTGGGCAGAATAGGAAAGCAGGAATTGCAGCTAAGAAAACTCAACCTTTTTTCCCAACAACAAAGCTTTGCCTTTCTTAAAATCTGAAGATCTCTTGGGGGAAATCATTATGTGGAGCCCTCATACTTCAGAGAAGACACTTGCTCTTTTTGTTAGCAGAGTGTCTGTCGTAGTTTAACCCCAGTCAGCAACTAAGCACCATGCAGCCGCTTATTCACCCTACCCCCGGTGGGATGGGAGAGAGAATCAGAAAAGCACAAGTAAGAAAACCCATGGGCTGAGATGAGAACAGTTTAATAATTGAAATATAATAATAACAACAACAACAACAATAATAATAATATTGCAATGAAAAGTAAAATAACAAAAGAGAGAGAGAGGAACAAAAGCCAAGGGAAAAACAAAAAAACAAGTGATACAGCCGCTCACCACCTGCTGACCGATGCCCAGCCAGTCCCCAAGCAGCAATCGCTGCCCCCCAGCCAGCTCCCCCCAGTTCATATACTGAGCGTGATGTCATATAGGATGGAATAGCCCTTTGGCCAGTTTGGATCAACTATCTTGGCTGTGCCCCCTCCCAGCTTCTTGTGCGCCTGGCAGAGCACGGGAAGCTGAAAAGTCCTTGACTAGTGTAAGCACTACTTAGCAACAACTCAACCATCAGTGTGTTATCAACATTATTCTCATACTAAATCCAAACCACGGCACTTTACCAGCTACTAAGAAGAAAATTAACTCTATCCCAGGCAAAACCAGGACAGTGTCCTTTGGTCTCCCTAGAAAAATCTGCTCAAATTAAGAATCTGTCAAAAAAGTGGAAGTGGAGATTCCCAAGAACTCTGGCTAGATCTTGGTGGTGAAGGAGACTTTGATGAGAAACATAAGAAACGAAGACAAGAACTGTTGAAGTCAAAAAGAGGGAATGTGTCTGGGAATGTGAATAGCAAGCTAACTGCAGAGAGAGAAAAAACAGATTGTGTAAAATGAGACAGAAGTAAAGCTAAGATTCAACAGAGTCTCTCCCCCACTAGAGGAGATTGTACTCCCCTTTAAGGCCAGGAAGAGAATCAAATTTTCAGATATCTGCACATACTTCTTAAACCCAGTAGGCAAAAGCCCTGTCCTGCTCTGTGTAGACCAACGTTAGACCATGTTAACCTGCAACTACTGTTTTCCCAAAAGGCAGATCTCTTAAGTATTAGTCCCTAAGACTTATTTGCTACATGGCTAAAACTACGTTACTATTTAGTGTTCTTGGAAAGCTAAAATCAACTTCTACATTCCCATGCAATAAACTGAAGAATTAGTTATGAAAACTTCTAGGTTAGGAAATGCAAGAATATGTATACTTGTGCATATAATACAGTTCAATTAAACAAGCACATAATATTTTTTCCACAGAATCAGTTTACCATCACCAGTCAGTGTAACAGAAAGCATAATGTTTAGCATGTTTTGAAAGCAAGACTGCAAATACAATTGGCTGAAACAGCAAATACCATGTGTAGTTCTTCTGGAAGCATGCCCTGTACCATACAACGGGTGATCTCTTGTGAAAAGACTAACTGATTTTATAGTATTAAAAGAGAACTCTAAAGCAAAGTGAAGAATTAAGCCTAAATTTCCAGGGCTTAATTCAGCCATGAGCCCCTGTTCCATTCACTGCTTCCAATCTTCAGTGGCAAAAAAAGAGGGAATGTATACAACCATGAGTCAGTCCTAGAGGATGCCCACTGTCTCTTCTGAGCAAGGCAGAGCATGTGGAAAAAAAAAAATGACATACTAAAGATGCACACTATCATAGTGTATATACAGAGACTAAATTTTTGTGCCACAGACAGCCTTAACGCTCAGAATTCCTCTGATTTTGTAACTTTAATGATACAGTTCAACCTTCTGTGATTACCACATACACATTAATACATAAAGCAGTGTTTGTTCATTTAATACTGGTTTCAAAAATTTAACTCCCACATATTGCAAAGTGTTTTTAAAAATATCTGACAAAATTAAGAAAATAGAAATAAGCAAAAAAAGACTAAGGCAAGAATATAAGTTTTTTGAAATAAATTCTCTCATTATTTTAGTAATTCAGATTGTAAAACCACATTAATAATTTCACACACAGAGTTAGAACCAGTAATTTTTTATACCTGCCCAAGTTCTTCATTGAGATTGGAAGTACGAGCCATTGCAGCAGTGTCCGTAGGTTCATAATGCATGTCTATGTCCTAGAGATAAAAAAAAAAGTATATATATTTAAAAAATTAGTCTTCCATTAACTTATTACAAAAAATCTAGTACATAAATAGAAAAAGTAAGTGTAGAAAAGCAGACTGAACATGAATACAAGTTATCTACTTATGATTATTTCAACACGGGAAGCCACAGACAGAATCAGATCACTTCCAAGAGTCCCCAGAAGAAATTAGATTTCCTCTTTAAAACAAAAATCTGTATGATTCTTTGAGATTTTACTCCTATTATTTCCAGTGATCTGTATTATTGAAAAACTGTTGTACCCATGCATCTAAAATTGATTTAGCAATAAGCAGAAATACTACATTGTAACACAGAGAGGTCAGTCTTATAGATTTATATTGTATGCACAGTCAGTCATTTCCAAATAGCAAGATAAATATACCTTGAGATAAAAACATGAAGATAAATGTAAGAGTACCCAATAAATATAGGGTATATTATAAGTGGTGGTTTCTTTTTTTTTTTTTTACTTGTAAAAAAAAAATAAATCAGAGTTTATTTTTAAATACAGTAAAAGATTAAAACATGGTGAAGTATGGCTATGTAGTGCAACAGAGTGCAGATGACCAACTTCTCTATACCAGTACGATATGCACACACACAAAGATAATGTTTAAGATGATAAACGTCCAGAGTCCCAGATTAAGATAAATTAAAGACAACTAATCCCTCATGACATGAAATGGGGGAGAAACAGATCTTAAAACAGTCTTTTGGATTTGTTGTATAAACAGTTGCCAATCTACACACTCAAAATGGGTGAGCCTTTGCTGAATATTTATTTTAGCATACAGAACATAAAGGAAGAATTTCATTGCATTCTCTTGTTTGTCAACAATTTGTTCTATAGCACAAAAGAAATGAAGAAATCAAAACCAGTTGACTGGTCACAAAAAGATTTAACTTTTAAAATAAAGCATACACTTCACCTGCTACTCCACATACACTTTTATCTATATCTGCATGACGTCATATCACACACACACAAATCTATTTCACACATTTGATCAAGGAATCAGATTAAAGAGTTCAGAATGGTATGATTAATTTACATTTGGAAAAAATGGAAAAATCGAAGGCATGCTATTAAAAGCACTTACATGGCTTTAATGAGAATACCTCACCCCCACCCCAGACTAAACCCTTCATTTCCCCCATTAATTCATTAAGAAAAAAAAAATTAAAGGATGCCAAAATGATCTTTATATATTTTGTAAGAGATAATACTAACAGACACTGGCTTTGTACAAAAAAAACCCCATTAAACTATGGTGGTGGTGGTAAAATCAGCAAAATACCAAAACCATCAAAACATGGGCTACACTTAGAAACAACAAATGAAACTGGACAAAACTCCACTGGACTGCAAAACAGTTTCTTTAGATCATTCTGGATGGAACTGATACCTGAATATTAACAATGAGAAAGTACAAAGCACATAAAAACATGTTCCAAAAAGCAACTTTGTGCAGGTATAAAAGCACTAAATAAAACCATTTATTATTATCTTTTCAGATTCCAGTAATAATAGATAAACAGCATACTTAAGTATTTACATTAAGGAAAAGTCTGAAAAAAATGTATACATAGACAAGCAATCAATCATTTCACTTACTTGTAAACCACTTGATTTTAGAAGTCAATGCATATTGTAAAAATAATATTTACCCAATTTATGAAATATGCCTGGATAAATTTAACAACTTCAAGCGTAACCAACAAACTGATTGGAATAAGATTATTGAAGAGAATGATAAAAGTCAAGAAATTCAATCCAAAGTTGCTTGCTCCACCATCTGCCAAAAAACAAAGCAAATAAAAAAATTTAAGACCATACTTAAAAGTATGTATATACAATGCATTCAGAGTATTGCATTAACTGCTGGTTTTTAAAATGTTCTGTGTCTAAGATGACACTTGAGAATTAATTACAATATCACTTGCCTATATATACTACCTTTGTAAGAGTTAAGGATCTCTATTATAAAGTGGAGTTCAAATTTAGAGATCTTTGCCATCTTCTCCAATTTCTGAAAAGCAAACTTACCAGCCATTCCCTCTTTTGCTACATTTTAAGATCATAATCTGGGAATATCTATATATAGCAACCAAATTCTAAACTCTAAATTTTCAAGTTTTGTATTTGTAAAGGGGGAAATGTGTAGTGGAATGAATTTTTTCTCTATCCACCCTCACACCTTCCTATTCCCCCCCTCCCAACCCAGCAAAATAGTATGAAAAAGGTAAATTCACACCACATGAAAAAAAGAGATTAAATTAGAGAGTTTAATGAAAGTTCTAAAAGAACTGGAAATGTGAATATTCAACATATATAACAAGCAGCTTTAAACTCTTTTCCTTTTAAAGTTTTAGGTAACTCTAGTAGTAGCACCTCAGAGAGGATGCGAATGGGAAATAGCAGTCTGCTCTCCAGTACAGCAAAAGGGTAAAAGATGTAGCCTGCTTATCTGTATTCAAAGATCTCTCAAAGAAAAACAGCCTCAGGCAGGTTTCCACTGCCTATGAAATGTGGATCTGGTGGTTATTCTAAGAGAGCAGGTTTTGGATACTTTCATCAATACCAATTCCAATTCAAATGAAGTACAAGTCTAAAAGACCAGAGAGCTACCATTCACCATGACATTGACATTCTCAACAATGACTACCGAGATTAAATGAAGTTTGATACCTATTGCTACCTGTAAATAAAATAATATTCAGATATTTATTGTTAATGTTACCACTTTTTTTTTAATCAACCATAGGCAACAGATTGTTCTAACTAAATACTAACAGCATTTAGAAACACGGGGCACTGCTGGGAACCTGTTTCACTACCACATAAAAATTAAATAACTAAGGGGAAAGGGGAATAAATTGCTTCTTACATATTAAAAGTACCTTGTACAAGACCAACTATGAGCTGAATGCAGCCTTAAAGGGCATACCTTACAAAACCCAACACAATTTCATTTAATCATGGGGCATATATCAGAAAATAAACTGACAAGGATAATCACTTGAAGAACACACAAAATATCAATGGTCACTATTTCATGGGTTTTTTTCAGGAATAAAACCAAAAGCTTCCGAACTGCTTCACTACTGTGCTAACCACCATATTCTGAAAACTTTTATGTTTCCCAGAAAACAAAAAAAAAAATGGACTGAAAAGAAGAATCAGATGAAAAATAACAAATGATGAAGCACATCCAATGCCATCCTTTTATATTACTGGAAATTGTCAATATTCCATTAACAATTTCACTTTTTTCCACCTCATGATGGAAATCTGAAAGTTAAGTTTCTTCCTTTAAAAAAAAAAAAAGTTTCTTCCTCAGCATCAAAAAGAAGAGAACCAAGGTTCTCAATAAACAAAAGTTCATCATAAATGCAGACAACTGTTTTGTTCAACAGAAACTTTAGGAGAGTGCCTTCAAATCAGAATTCCAAGATTTTTCTTTTAAAACTGACCAAACCATGCCATAATCCCTACTTTGATGACTACATTCAGCAGCTCTGTATTCAAGACTCTGTTGTTTCAGGAGCAGAATGCCTAGTTCTGGTTCTACTGCCTAAGTAAAGAAGGCTCTAGGCCCACGATAAGAAATTCTGAAAACAGGAATAATTGACCACAAAGTATATTTATGAAAACTTCCTTTAAATCTAGTTCCCTCACTGAGGGTCAAATTATGTCAATATGTTGCATGCTGCCATGAAGGCCCACATAATATCACATTGCTTAGCATCCACCGTTGAGTACAGCTGCCCAGTATAATATGTTACATAAGATCATTTGTGCCTGTTCTACCTTCTTTAGGAGCAGTCTGCTAAGATCTGATGTTGGCAGCCAATAATAAGTTAGGTCCCTGTATAGTAAAAATTATAAAGCCACAGCATCTTTTTCTGGGATGACGGAGTTTAAAAATACAGAAAAGTCACTGCGGCTTTAAATATAATCCATCGGTAATAGCTGAAAATGGCTTTAGTCTGATGGCTAGGAAGCTGACTGTTTATGCTAGTGGAATGCTGATACAGACCTTGCCGAGCTGCAGAGATGTAGAGGCAAACAACAAAGCTCCCCTTCCTGAATTTAGCAAGAGCTCAGATGGCACAGTAAGGTAAATTTTATACTTGCTGTGATATACCTAGCCTAATGACTTTAGTCAACAACCAAGAAAGTAAGACTGATAAAAAACACACTATGTAAAGGATGGTAATCATCCTCCTTTCCAAATATGAAAGACAACTGAACACTAAAATATTATTATTTTACATCT
The DNA here is from genome assembly GCF_034638445.1 of Ciconia boyciana. Taxonomy (NCBI): domain Eukaryota; kingdom Metazoa; phylum Chordata; class Aves; order Ciconiiformes; family Ciconiidae; genus Ciconia; species Ciconia boyciana. The sequence continues at coordinate 27,818,482 of NC_132938.1, forward strand.
TACAATTTAGATCAAGATACCAGTCTCTTCCAGTATGCCTTCGATTCCATATAGCTGAACCAATAGAGCAGACCAAAGACATGGCAATAAGGATGCAGAACAGAATCAAAATCTGAATATTCGTAATTCGTTCCACATTAGACATTTTAAGAGGTGGACTTGTTGAATTCTGCAAAAGACAAAAAACAACAGTGGCTAGTAAATATTAGAAGAGGTACACGCAGTTCTCACTTTTCAAATTACATGTTACTGCATCCTTTTCCAAATATTCTCCCAAATACATCATCATCATCAATGGCATAACTGTTTCATTCGAAAGGAAAAAAAAAAGGCAGCTTATAAATCCATGAATTAGAGCTTTCGATTTGTGTCACAAGCAGTTTAAACAATCACACAGAACACTCGTAACAGCAACAGCATACATTAAAAATGAATGTGCATATACCTTATCAGTGCTATAGAAGACAACTGCTAATACACTCAAACTTTTTACAAATCAGAAAAGCAGTAACAGACATGCATGACCAATCTGAAAGCATTCTTTTTTCTCAACAAATGCATCTCACTTTTGATATTTCAAACAGCGCTAGGAAAAGTAATTTCATAGTCTGAGAATGGTTCTCTTCCCTCCTCATTTTGCAAATAAAGTTTCACTTTGTTTTCTGACAAGAATGCTTACCTTTGTAGTTGAAAGAAAGCTCCACAAGAGGACAGTTTTAGGAGCAGTCAAAAATAAAAAAACATGAACAGGCAAACTATAATGATCCAACTTGCTAATAAAATAGTTTCAAAAACACAAGTTACAAAATAGAATCAACGAATATGCTTACTAGTGAAAAAACTACTCTGTGGCTAAGTGACTAATAATAACAAGAAATTGCTTTATTTTTATTGGTTTTACTTCATAAGAAAGATGCTCTATTACTGACATTTTAACTACTATATTGAACCTAGACATGTTTTCTGAAAGGATTTTCTGTGCTGTATAATGGCATAATAAGGTAACAAAACAGATAATTTAGAGAAAATCCAAGTGACAAACCTGCATAAGTTTTGTGTCATGTCCTGTATAGACAACTATCCCATGAACCCACTGAGTATTTCTCAACTGAGCTCCTCGTAGGAGAATCTGATCAGATCCCAATGGAACAGTACTAGAAGGAAGGAGTTTTACATTTTAGCATGAAAACAATCAACGTCAATGAATAAATGTAACTAGCAGTTGTTAGAACCAATGTCTCAAAATTTAGATGATTATTGTAAATATACTAGGAACCTAATTTTCATAGTTTTCTTTTTGGGAGTGTTGACAGACAGAAAACTTGACAGTTAAAAGCAAGTCCAAAAATTTAAGTTTGCAAAAATATTACTTACCATTTAATTTTAACTATGGACACTAAAGATATGGTACTACTAAGCAAGCATACCAAAACTAACAAAGGCTAATTTTCCTGTGATTTATGATTACAAAGCTTTTTCCTAAGTGCATGCAGAAACTCAACTACTCTTAAAAAATTGATTTTCCAAAGCAATTTTCAAATGAAATAATTTTCTGAACTCTCAATCCACTCTTCCAGTGAAATAAATATCCTTTATGAATGTGATTAGCTATTTAAAATTCACAACAATATTTCCTGCACCTTCTTTAAATTGCAAAAAACAGGTAAATTTACTTGTGTTATTCCTTTAGAACTGCACTGAGTAAACAAGCAACAAAACCTCAAAAGATGTTGGAAACATTTAACTGTCTTAAATTCAGACAGGTTTTTGGAATCAGTTCTTGCAGAAACTAGAAAAAAAAAATTAATCTGGAAAAATATTTGAGTGCTTTTCCATAAAAACCAAACAACTAACAAACACCACCCCACTACAACTTAGTCCACTTCTAGAAAACTAGCATGGGGCATACTGACTGTTTAAGGAATCATTCTCCCCACAAACTAAGTATGTTTCAGCAACTGAAATGTTGAATGATATTGACATGGAAAATAATTTCCAGGTGCAGGCACTTCATCAAAAGAAGGAATTGGAAAAGAAAACTGAAATAGAAAACATACTGATATTTACTTGCTTTCTAAATCTGAACTGTGCTGCTCTTGTATTTGAGATGTGTTCCTATCATGGCAAATTACAAGAATAAATGTCCTTTCAAGTATGAAAGGAACCGCTGGGGTTTGAATTACACAAGAACCATGAAGCCAGATGGTAAGATCACTTTGCCATCAAAGATTGCTTCTGCACTCATATTTATTTATTTGCATTCCTTGCTCAGAATAATTCTAAGACTTTTGGACCATCCATCAGCACAATACATAGACATTTCAGTTAAGGAATGGATTAGATGTAATTCCAAGAATAATTAGCTATTTTTAGTCTATTAACACTAACATGAATGTCACAGAAGATGAAAGAAAAATAACTTTCTCTGGTTATATGCAAGTCCTCCACAGATAAATTAGAAACCTTTTCAACTATGGACCTTCTCTGGCATGCCAAAAGACTTTCTGTCCCTTCCACTAATACAAAAGAGTCTAGGAAGGCAGAAGTCAAAACCTTCCACTCTTAATTCTTGTACTCCTTGAAGAGTCAGGTGAGTTCTAAGACTCTTCCTGCCACTTCCTGATCTTCCTCTTTGTTTTCCCTTCTTAAAAACCGTGAAGAATATGCAGTAAAGTCCTTTTTATTGCAGGATCCATTGATTCTTTTTTCCATCAGGACACTGGCTCTCAAATGGATACCCTTCTCCAACTTGGGACAGGAATTTATCCTCAAGGGTCTGTTACTGGGAAGACAATCAGAAGAGAACTGGGATTGCAGCCAGTGGGTGTTGTCTCCAGCAGAACTGGTACACAGACCAAGGAGATGAAAACAGACAGCAAAACAACTGGGGCATAGAAAGCCCAGTTCTGCAAGGTGTCATGCTACTGATCCTCAACATTGTGATCTTACCCCACTCTCTAATCAGGTGATGATGCGATAACTTGACAGAGCTCTCAAGTCTCTATTTCCCAGCCTCAGGCTTCTCAAAACTGCTCCAACTCATCTGATTCTTCTTGTATGCTACGTAACTAATGACTCCTCAGCAACATATTTAGGTTTGTATTCAGTAAAGGATGTTCTCAATAGGGCAATACCCTTTCAGCATACTTTCCTGCCAGGGCTGTCAAGGATATATTAAGAGCTAGTAATTTCTAAGCCACATTTGAAAGCCTACATACTAAAATGTTTTTCTTAACAAGCATACTTCACTCTTATCCAAATTTTTCTTAAGAATGTCTTCAGGAAAACATTTACTTTAGGTCTGGATAACCAATATCTGCCCTTGTTTTTAACTTGCTCACCCTTTTTCTCTGAGACATTGTTTAATCATAATTTCAAATTTATCCAGGCTAAAGAACTTTTCTCCTTTCTCTAGCTAATTGTCTTCATTGACTAAAACCAAATGACATGCTTCTGTATATTCATGAGCACAACAAAGAGCTGCACACTTTGGAGATAAGAGTTAACTCACGCAAAAGCTGAGGATACCACGAAAACTTTTTTGGCCTCTTTTAGTACACAGATTTAGCCAAAAGGCAAAATAACTGTAGTGGAGTTCTACCTCCTTGAACACTGAGTACCCAAAAGAAAAAAGGGAACCTTTGTTTTTTTGAGTTGCTCTCCCATGAAGGGAAAATGAAAAGACTGAAAATGTCAACCAGATACAATATTTATGGCACTCCAATAAGTTATCTAAAGGGAAAGAAGAAAGAAGAGGGAGATACATTTTCAGTATCCTCTATTGCTTTTGCAAAAATGTTAAGATGATACTGGATAAAGTGGAAATCACAACCGCTGGATCTACATAATCTGGTAGGAAGGTCTTAAAGATCTGGTTAAATAAATACCAGTTAGATGAAGCTGTGCTACCTCTAATATGGGCAGAAAGAGAACTCATCCCTGATTTTCCGGGTTGGAAATAAGGTCAGGATCCAAAAAGAGTTACTTACCTGCAATTCTTTTTCACTGAAGGTAAATATTATATTAGAACCACACTTTTGGAACTATCCTACTGCACAGGAACTATATTCAAAATATTCCAAAACTGAATTTCTCAAATGATGAATTGCTTGACCAGCAGATGGCATGCTCCTACACATTCTTGAGGCATAATAGCCATCAGCACAATGTTTCTTCTTTAAATCAAATTTTAAAATTAAATAATTAGATTAAAAAGAAAAGTATGTTTTTTCTCTCTAGCCAGGGAGGAAGGATGAATGTGTGGATCTATTATAACTATTACCTTCAGAGAAGAATTACAGGTAAATGTTTTTCTCTTCTTAACGACAAGTACAGTGGAATTATAATAGATCCACACTCTTGCGACTGAAAACTCCTGGAATGCATCTGTAAGAAATCAGTAAATAAAAAATGGAATATATATAAAAAAAAGGTATTTAATAATTAGTTTGTGCTATATATATATATATCAGTCTAAAACCACAAACATGAATAATATTGTACATGGAGAAATAAATGCCTACCAAATAAAAAAGAAATCCTGTAAATCTTTGAGAATGAAGGACTCAACAATTCTGGATCTAGTAATGAATTTTATACTCCTAATACATCACATTGGGTTCGAACCCATAGAAAACTCCAAATATCAATATCTGGTAAGCACTTAAGTATTTTAAGAATTTCTGAAGCAGTTTTACAAGCATGTATGTTGTAATTGCACTGAGGCTGTCTATTTTTACAGAAACATACTTTCAGTGAGCTAAGGTATTAAATGTCTTTCAGCTACCAAATTAGAAGGATTTGAGGTATATAGTGATGGACTCAGTTCCACTCCAGACTTAGACAAACAAAAAACAACAATAAAAAAAAAACAGAGAAGAAACTACTTCTCTTCAGCTTCTGTAACAGAAACTTAACAGGCAAGGAATAAGATGCTTAAGAAGTGTGTTACTAGGTACATATTCCAGAACTATTAGAATTTGATTAGCACTCCCTTCTACTTTTAATAGCTATTGCTTTATGAAGGTCAACCAGCATAAAAACTCAAGTTGTAGACATTAGAAGTATGGTTTTATCTCTCAAGTTTTTTTAAAGAATAAAGTCTAATAAATAATGTCAGAAGAGATTTTTACCTTTCTAGTCTTAACAGAATAAAGACTTTACTATTCATATTTTGAGTAGTTTAACAACATATAGCTATCTACTGTTAAATTGAATCTACGAAGATGATCTTCCTCGGATTTACATACCCATGCCCATCCAGTCTGATGTTTCCAACAAAGTCATAGAGATGTCGGTTTGGGCTCTCACACTCAATTCTGCCTGAAAGTCTCATCAAGCTTTCTATGTCCTTTATGTCTGATGTTAGTGGCAAGCCCTGTAAACAAAATTAGTTTGTCATGACATTAAAAATCACTTTCCAATATATAAATTTATGTATCAGAAATCTGATAGTGCAAACCCAGAAAACCAGTATCCCTATGGGAACCAAATGGGACTGCTACACTTTGCTGTCACACTGCTGGATGCTACAGACAGTGAAAAAGTCACCTTGGTATCTTAAAACATCATGATGAAGACAGGGTCATAACCAACCATATAACTCAGCAGGAACATCCCTGAAGAGACGGCACACTCAGCCAAAAACTGCATTCCCTACCTGCCCCTCAAGGACAATACTGGCACTATCAGCTTCTTTCTGCAGGGCTTCTCCCTCATCTATCTTCTAAAAACAAAACCAATACCCAAACTACAAATCTTTCCACTTATTTCCCCAAAGAAAGACCCTAAAACAAAGTGCAAGGCATGGCTTAGGAGTAACCATTCATTCCTTCTGCTTAATTAATTGAAAAAAACTTGCTGTCAATAACCCACAGCTTTTTATTCAAACCATTAAAATTTCACAGTCTTCTAAAATGGCCATTAATGTCATAAAATATGTTTTTATAAGCAGTAATAGACTAAAAGAATATTAGCTATATTCTCAAAAATGAAATTCCTACCTGTCGAATTTTTAAGTTTGTCTCACCATCTAAGTTAGATGTTTCGATGTAGCACATAGCTTGCGGTTCACTATTAAGAAAAAAAAATCCTTAATTTTAAATTATAATGTCAAAATCCATTAACTTTCTGTAATCTTTTAATACCTATTTATGCAATCTTTTTTTTCTTATCAACTCTTCAGAACTAGAATAATTTAAAGCCAAATCTGTCAAACGACCAATACTTTACATTTTCAGAAAAGTTTGCCAAAACCTACTTTCTTGGATGAAACACTGCTAAAAATGCTATATATAGTAAGTTTTCTACATTTTTACATGAGATTAATATGCAGACACAAATGTAGTGCATTCATAGTGCCTACTACTGTATGCAGCAGTAGTTTAGACATGAAAGTCTTCTTGCAAAGGGTTCTCATAAAAAAAAAGTCTAAATTATGGATAACATAATACAGTTTTTGAAATATAACTGTCCTCTAGGCAATTTAAAAAGCTTTTTTATAAATTAAAAGTTTTAAGTTTATGCAGAACATTACTACTTGAATAGTTCATCTATTTGACATATACTGGTAAAAGACTTACTGCATTTAATTTTTTCAACACAATTTTTCGATGTGTAACTGTCCTGGATTCAGCTGGGATAGAGTTAATTTTCTTCCTAGTAGCTGGTATAGTGCCGTGGTTTGGATTTAGTATGAGAATAATGTTGATAACACACTGATGGTTGAGTTGTTGCTAAGTAGTGCTTACACTGGTCGAGGACTTTTCAGCTTCCCGTGCTCTGCCAGGCGCACAAGAAGCTGGGAGGGGGCACAGCCAGGACAGCTGACCCCAACTGGCCAGAGGGCTATTCCATACCATATGACGTAATGCTCAGTATATGAACTGGGGGAGTTGGCCAGGTAGCAGGAACAGGCTGGGCATTGGTCAGTGGGTGGTGAGTAACTGCACGCTTGTTTTGTACATTCTTTTATCATCATTATTATCAAGCATTATTATCAAGCCTTGGAACAGGCTGCCCAGGGAAGTGGTTGAGTCACCCCCCCCTGAAGGATTTAAAAGATGTTTGGATGAGGTGCTTAGGGACATGGTTTAGTGGTGGTCTGGGTAGTGTTAGGTTTACGGTTGGACTCGATGATCTTAAAGGTCTTTTCCAACCTAAATGATTCTGTGATTATTACTTTTTTCTCTTCCTCTGCTGCCCTATTAAACTGTCTTTATCTCAACCCATGGGTTTTACTTTTTTTTTTTTTCCGATTCTCTGCCCCATCCCACTGGGACAGGGGGGAGGAGGGTGAGTGAGCAGCTGTGTGGTGCTTAGTTGCTGACTGGGTTTAAACCATGACAGTAACACAGCAGTACTTTGTAAAATATTTTCAGGTCTTAAAACATATTACAACGATTACAGAAGTGTTAACTAGGAAAACAGAGATAGAGAAGGACAAAATTATTTGTAAACATAGTAACATAGATAGTAAACAAGAACAGGTCTAACAGGTGAGGATTTCTGAATGACTCCACTCAGCTCCCATTTTCTGGGCATGAGGACAGAACACCTACTACTTACATCTACAATAGAAAAGTTTTGATCCTCTAAAGGATCAGAGGAGTCATAAAAATCCCTTACAACTTAAAAGAATAAATGTTTACTCTCTATGCCACTTCAAAGCTTCTAATATTTTCTTTCTTTCTAGCATGAAATTCAAGCATCAACTGTTTTTTTAAAATTTGCTTTCTTAATGCAACAGTGGCTACTCATAAGCAACTTAGTTTTAAAATGCTTGCAGGATAAAGTTCTGTAGGTTATTCTAACATTTTGTTAAGCAAAAGCATTAAAACGTGATAAAGATCATAAATTCCTTTCAGGCTAGCATTTTCTTCTTGGCAAACTTTTCTAAAAATGTAAATAACTTCTGTTTAGATAATTTCGATGGAATCACCTATATAAAACATTATTACAACTCTAGCATGTTTATTAGTCAATAGTAAAAACCAAACAATATTTTTGGGAAGCACTTTTAAAACAGACTAAGGCAGCAAAGACATTTCAAGTGAGACATGCTTAATTGTAATTATTGTAGCAGAGATAGCAGTGACCTCCAAAGTAAATAAGTTAGTTAGATCAAGGCAGGCCCATTGATTTGTTAGGGAAAAATAAAGTGCAGTAACAGTGCAGACAAAGCATAAAGCTGACGTGTCTAAGAAACATGCATTTTGTCACAATACACAAGAACAGTGCTGCTTTTGCCATTGCATGCAGCAGAGATTGTGCAACATCCAAGTTTGTGCAGAGGGTCCTCTACCAGTCCTACCAACCTTAAACTATATTCTTTGCTGAAAATAGTGGGTTGGTATAAACATGTATATTCTTCTTAATTTGCTCTAAAGGAATTAAACATATATTTATCCTGGTGTTTTACTGTGTGTTTATTCAATGACAACTTGTCTGATAAAATTTCATGGGGTAGTGTAAAAACAAAGAGGACTGAAACAAATTTTTATTTCTTGGAGTGTTATTGTGTATTTACACTTTAATGATCTGTACTTTTATCAATGGAATCCTTTGTAATTTTATAAATGTGTGGGTTTTGTCAAAGAAAGGTGAACAGCAAAGCAAAGATTATCAACACGGCAGTGTTCTTCATATTTGGTATATGAGGACCCACGTACACGTATCCTGTGCAACTAGTTTATTCTAACCTTGATGACAGACTGATGAGATCAGCTGGGAGATGTTCCCCATTGGTCACTTTCACTACTTCCCCTACTGCCACCTACACATCCCAGTTTGAAAATGATTAGAACAGAAAAAATAAGTGACGGGAAAAAAAACAAACCAAAAAAAATGGACAAAGACAAAAAGACAGAGTTTGAAATTGTTATACAAACAATATATGTTAATTAAAATGTCTGATGACAATTTTTTCAAAATCTATTTTAATCAGGTCAGAAAGAAAAGAGGTAGAATATTTTCATTTTTACTCAGGTGGATTGTTTTACTGTAAGGCACCAATTTTAAGCTGCAGAACACATTGATATTGTACAGTAAAAATAAAAAGCTGTTATGCTTCTTTCTCAACTGACACAGTTTCTAGCCACTCCATACATTAATTGAAAAATAAAAGCCACAACAAAAGATTTTCCATCAACTTTTCTGAAGTAGGTGACAAGAACCCTTCTATGTAGACATGCTAAAAATGATTTTGTGTTTTGTTTCAGCTTTGTAAATTTCAATTTACACTGAACTAGCAAGAACCAAACAGAATTAATCTCAGAGGTTTGTGCCCTTCCACTGTAAGAGCTTATGGTTTCCTAAAATAATTAAGAACCTCTTATTCTCCACAAACTGCTATTGCTGGTAAAAAGAACCAAATATTGTTAGTTTGAGTTAACACCAGGCCCGCAGTCTTGCATTGCTATTGAAACCTAAAAATGTAATTGGGCATCAATAAACATCTGTAAAGCAAAATTGATGAGACTGTCTTCCTGAAGAATGCATGGCCACATGGAGGTGAGAGGTGGAGGAGAGCACATGCTGGTATGCAGGCAGAATTAGAGGTAATGTAGTAGCACAAGGTTCTCTCCTGGAAGGAGGGCTGCAACAGGACCCTAGTAATATAACTAAGGAAGTTTTAGCTAGAAGAAATGCCTGAGCTGGGCCCAGAAAAGCAATCATGATTCAAGGAGTCCCCTTTGCAAACTGGATCCTAGAAGAAAACCTGACGGGAAAATTCAAGGTGAGTAATGGTCATAGTTGGGACAGTGTGTTCTGACAAGGCCAGTAAAGTGAGGTTAAACAAAGAGGTAACAGTCCTGACAAGTCCAGTAGCAGCTGACTATTATTTCAGTTTATCAACACAGGATGTAGGATTCCTTCAGGGGGGACAAGGCTCGGAAAGAAGGCTTTGCAGGCAGTTGGTATTTTTCTGTGTGTGAACTACAACTGGAGAACACTGTGACACCAAGTGTCCTCCAAAACCAAAAGGGCAAAACAGTGAAGGCAAAGACTCAAATTTAGGAGTTTACTCAGGCAGATTATAGAGAAGCTGCTCTGAGAGGATGTAATCTGTTTCACTTGCAAAACACTAGGGTTAGCATGACAGAAGCTATTATCAGGCCAACAGAACAACTGTTTTTGCTGCGTGGTGTCTTGCCTATGAAGATCTTGGTGGAGAAGCACCAATAAAATTTATAAATGCTTCTTGAAGTCCAGAAGTAAAAGGTTTATAGAGGATACTCAATACAAAAACATCTGAAGTGATGACAAACATTAGTACTGAAGACAGACTGTGGGGAAAATTTACAGTATTATCTGGCAACTATTTTACACTTGATAATAATTTAATAGAAGTGTTTTAGAAACAGCTACACTTGATTTTGAGATATAATGGAAGGTGGAATAAACAATGTACTAGTCTACACCACAGTCTGTCACAGAAATGCATAAGATTCTAACCTTATTAATTGTATGTATGAGTGGATTCATTAACTTCAGCGGGATCATAGAGGGTTTATACCTAATCCATAATGATATACATTACAACAATGCTTACACTTGTGCTAGAAAAAAAATATGGAAATTGCAGTGTAAACATACAGTAATAAATCAAAATACAATCGTTCATATTTAAACAATCTTCATTTAAAAAAATTCTTAGAATATGTTGTCTATTGACCTGATCAAATAGATGTTGAAAAATGTGCATCTTCCACATAAGATGTGGATTTCTTAAATAAAATTGTCCAAGGAAATGATGATAAACAACCTCTGATTGACTATGTAAGAAGAGTCACAGCATTACATGCTATAAATGAAGTCTTGCTTTCAGTGCTGAAATTATTCATTATATATATATTAGAGAATAGAGTGAATGTTCAGCTCATAAAGATAGTACTAATTTAATGGTTCACATCTCATGTTCCTTTTTTTTCCTGATTCAACTATCAAACTGGCGACTATATCCATTAAAAACCATTTCTGTTCCCTGTAATATATCCATTTTAATTTATTTGTAGGATGCAATTTGTTAAGTACATATCAAAAAGCCAACCTGGTTAAATATGGCACTCGAGGTCCAGTTTTTAGACAGAGAATCAGACTTTTTTGTATTACATCCAACAACAAAATAACATACTAAGTTTTTTTTAGGGGTAAATTGAATGCCAGTGTAGTTTTAAAACTGTAATTGTCGCAGTTTAAAGAAACACTGCCTGAAATGTTAAATGCCTGAATGAACAAAAGACTACACTTCAGAACAGCAGCATTTTTGTTTATTCCTTATTTCCTTGGAGCAATCACAAATAAATAAATAAATAAATGCAGGGTAGAGAAACCAGCCTCTACACTATAAGCATCAGTGGGCATCTCTACCTTGATGAGAGCAGTACAGTGTCAGCAGGTATATACTCTTTGCCTTTTATTATAACTATATCTCCAACATCTACCTGAAAGAAAACTGGGAGTTGGTTAATGGTCTCAAACAAAATATGTTATCCCTTTGTTTTAAGCACAGTAAATATTTACCTGCTGAATTTGCTAGGAAGACTGTTAGAAACTCACACACTTAGAGAAGCCTGTAGGTATTAGGTACTCGAAGGTCACTGGAATTCTTTGGAAATCTGTTCTTTAATAGGCCTAATCCTGACCTTCTCTATGCAGTTCTTTACTTTTGCTAGTTACTGTAAAATATTTTACTGGAAGACTGAAGTTAAGTTAAAGAAGAAATTAAACTCTCCTAAGATCACAGTTCTGTTGCATCACGCTACATACCTTATCCTTGCTTCTCCAAAGGTATAAACTCATTTCACCTGAACCTTGCCTCCAAATTACTGTGGGTCAAATTTTGTTCAAGCTTTCAGATATGGAAACCAATAAAACTAATGGACTAGGTAGATGGCATAACAATGTTATGTTATGTTAGTCCTTGAAAGTTACCTTTAACAGTCCCTTCCTAACTACTGCGTAACAGCCTTTAAAGTTCTCACAACTTAAGCCAAGGAAGTTCAGCAAATACACAAAGTAATTAGTTTCCAGAAAGAAGTTTCTGCTTTGGCACACCAAATGATACTAAGGAACTGTCTAATTTTGCCATATGCAAATACTCCCAAGTCAATCACATTATTCAAGTTATTTTTCACTGAACTTAAAGCCCACCATTTAACAGCAGTTTTGCCTGACTCATGCCATCAAAACTGACTTGACTTAAAAGTACATTTTAAGAGGCAAGTATTAACAAACAAAAAATAAAATACAAAAGATTATACATTTCCCATCATATCTGGTAATTCTTATCAATGGCAATTATTTGGAGAAATAAAGCAAACATTAAATCTGCATTATGCTCTAAAAGTCACCAACATACACACACCTTTTCCCAGTGGACAATCTCCCATGCACCATTTCGTAGTACTGAAAAAAAGAAAGATAATTTTCCAGTTGTACAATCTAACTGCAGTATACAGGTATGTGTTAGATTCCTTATGAAAAGCCATACAGACACAGCTCATTTACACAATATTTTACAGTATGCCTTGTTTCTATAACTTCAGGTTAAACATTTCAATTATACAGCTCATGTTCTGTATAACAGTTTTTGTACCATAAAATCTTACTCCAAAGTCAGTCATAACATTTTACAGGGTTTGAGAATCAATTAAATCTGATATAGATTGTATGACAGCATGGTGTTTTCTAAAATAAAATAGTAATTGGAATAAAAAGTTCCAAAGTAAAAAAGTTATTAAATTGGGGGGAGGGGGAAATCAATTCAAGAATTTTTTCTCAGTTCAAATATTGGTGAGGTTCATAGAAAAAAGATTCATAAAAAGTCACCAGCAGGCTTCTTAGGATCCAGCTGTTCTTACTGTTATTGGCATGTCAGAGAACTTTAGGATTGCTGCAGTCATCTCTTCCATAAATATATTGGAAATCCCCAAAATCAACCCATGTCATTTAGCATAAGATTTAGTATAGATGTTCCCTGGCAGTAGCAATTAATATTTCAAGCATGCTCCACTACTCTAGTTTTAAGTATTGCTACCTTGATACAAAAACCATGCCTTGTTTACCAGTTAATTGCAAAGATTGTGTTTTCAGAGAATAATAAAGGTGACTTTTTTTATTAGCATCAGTTACAAAGCCACTGAAGATTGATGTGCAAAAAGAAAATGAAATTAAAAGAAAACGTGTTGCCATGTATCAATACTCAGATAGCTCCAAGACATTACTCTCTTTCACTGTCTCTCCCAGCTTTCAAACTGTCAGGATGTTTATCTAAGTACCTGATCAGGATCTGATTCTTATGCAAGCATGTGTTGATTTCAAAAAAAGTGGATCAAAATCTGGGAATATGGGCCAAAATATGGCCTTTACATCTAAGTCTTCCTTGACGTTCTGTCCAGACTGAGCCGTCTTCTTATATATCTCAATGACTTCTGTGAGTTGTTATCTAACCTGCTTAATAATTCTTTAGGACGAGATAAATTTGGGGAAGGAAGGGTAAGAGAATTTATTAGTGCTGATACACTCAGAGCAATGGTAAATGGAGCAGCCTCCCTTTCAGACAGTAAGCAAGATATTTCAATGACTGTCTCACCAATGAGTTGATCATGACACAAAATCTATTTTGACAAACCATTTCCCTTCACGGGGAAAACTACAGATCCATAGCGCGGACAGGTTGTAATACTGTCCTAAAGAAGTCAAGACATTTGATAATTGTGCCACCAAGTACCTGCTTCCATCCCCTTGTGTCAGCAGTACTGTTTGTGGGGCCACAGTACCAACCAGATGAAAGAACCGATAAGGATTAAAAATATACCTTGCAGCAATCCAGATGACTAGGTTTCACACATAGTTATAGTAGAATAACTGCCAGTGGAGTTCTGCAGGTCTGAAATGTAAATAAGCTGCCAGATGTGGCCAGGGGCTTCTTAAGAAGTGCTGGCTGCAGAAGAACTTGCACTGCTGAAATACATCCTAAGGCTGTTTCACATGCAGCCACGCTGACCTAACATAGCATTGCCACTGCAAAGGGAAGGTCGTGCTCTGCCGTCACCCCATGCAAAGGTGTGTGCCCTCACTGCTTAATGCGTGCTGCCTCTGGTGTCTGGTAGACCATTTGATGAACCAATTTAACCCACTAAATGGATGGAAACTGTCAGCTTTTCTGTCTGGATTTGTTTCCTGCTGGTTTAGCTGGTTAAAATCAGCTCACAAATGGTTGAGTCAGACTCATGAAAACATGCTGAGACATGTGAAATCTCAAGAGTACTCTAACCCTAGCTTGATCCAATAAGCTTTTAAGCACAATTAACATACACTGACATTCAATTAAATCCATTTTCTTATGGGAACAAAAAAAGAAGCGGTGGTGTTATGCACCTTTTATGTAACCGTAAGGAACTTGTGCCATGAAGTCTTCTGCAGCCTGGCTTTCACATTTGTTTCTTCCATTTTTCAGCTGTCTCTAACAACTGACTTTCAAAAGCATGCTCCATCTGCCCTATAGAAGACTACTTCACCACACTGCAGAAATGTATGTTTCATCATGTCAGAGTGTCTGATGGTGTCCTGCTGTATATGTATGCAGCCTGAGGTAATAAAAATCACCCCTAATGCAGCCTAATAAACCAAAATCCTGTGCAAAAGGTTTTTTATAGTAATGGGAATTTAGAAAGTTAATTAAGGTTAACTGAGATACAGATGGTCTTTAAGGAACAGATAGATGAAGGGAAACCCAGAATCTATACATGTACGTGTCATTTCATTAACAATTTTGTATGTTTAAAAGACAACCAAAGGTAGAGCTGGATATATAACGTACTATGCACATTGCTACTTTTCAGGGTTACAGAACTGCTGAATACACGAAAACAAAGTAAGAGACTACCATACTGATTAACTTTTTAATTATTGCTTTGATAATAGACTGTATTTGAAAATACATTTAAATATTGCTTTGACAGTATATCAGGATCAATGTTGTACTTATGGGAATCCTGCATTAGTTTAAAGAAACTTGTTTCTCAGTGCTAGCAATATTTTATGTATCCTCATTACACTTTCAACTTCCAAGATGCTCTTTTGCATGCATGGAACATTCAGAATTTTAGGAACAGTCACCAAAGAGCCTAATGAGAGGTAGCCAAGGAGAAGAGGCAGGAAAGACATTAAAACAAGTCTTTTATTAATTTAAAGCTTTGTACACTCTGGACAAAAAAAAATTGAAAAGGCACTTCAAGATTCACTGCCACCTAAAACCATTGGTTGCAATCTCAAAAGCTATGAATGCTTGATGAAAGAATTTTGGATGTCTACATTAAGCTTTCCTTTGTTTTTTATGTCTAGGTAAGAGGTTATCTGTTTCTCCAGGCCTGTTCTCTGGAGATTTCTATTCCCAGTGCTTTCAGTCAATAAATTTGTCTCCCTGTCCTAATCTCTCCATATCCTCTATTGAGCTACATGCTCAGTAGTTTCGTAAGTTATGTTCCCCTCTCCATCCCCCACAAATTTTACAGTAAACTAAGATTTATGTACAATTTAGGTAGGCTTTAAAAATCATGTTTTTAAATTAGAGACATTTCCAGTGGTTAGCAGTGCTAAACAATTCTGATTATCTTTAGTCAATGACTACATCCCTCCCTAAAAAAACCCTTAAGGTTAAGTTTTTTATTTTTTTAAAAAAGATTCCATGCAAGATTCTCCTCTTTGTAGTATTTTTCATACTTTCTGCAGTCAAATTCACATGACACTCATTCCTCCTCCTGTTTATAAAAAAAGGACCAGCTCTATCAAGAGAGGCCTACCTCAGAACCGGTAACATGAAAAGTTAAAGAGCAGCAAAGCAGGAACTTAAACTTGGACTTCCTACCTGACAAGCATGTTTAGGACATATTAGCTAACATCTCCCTCACTCTCACTTTCTCCCTCACATTATTCTAAAATAATCTTCTGATTTAATACTTCTTTTCTTTATACTACTTCTTTTCTTTATTAAGAACTTAAACCCCCCCCCCACATTCCAAAGTTTTGGTTTGATACACTCACTAAATATCTTCTTATCTCTAATCAAGCCATTACATTGATTTCATATTAAAAAACCAAAACAAAACCAAAAAACTCCATTCATCTTTATCCAGTTTTGAAGGAGCATAGAAAGATAGAACTATTTTATGGCTTTTTCTTCCAATTGCAGAGTGTTCCAAAATTGAATTATTCAAGATTTGCTAGTTGAAAAAAATTATGATTTGTGTGCTTAGATATGCATAGACTTTCATCATAAACTAGGCCCACTAAATATAGCGGTGATTATGATCTTTTAACACCTACAGCATCACCTGTGTTAAATGAGTAAATGTTAAAGTTTCTTAGGAACCTCATAAACTTAATATAGAACATACTCCATTTTGTGGGGCTAATGTGTCCGCAAATTGTTATTTCAACTGTTTAGATTCCAAATTTTGAAGTAATCTGCATAAGCAATTTCCCACTCAATTACCTGTTAGCAGTTCAGATTGCATTACTACCATTTGCAAAAAATTAAAAAAACCACACCCCCCCCAATTAATAGGCTTTAAAAAATTTCCTACCTTGAGTTTGTTTCTTGTTCACCGCATTATCAGCTTTATGCCTTTTCTAAATTAAAAATGCACAGTGGTTAAAGACTTCTGTTGACATGATAAAGCTTTCACACTTAAGATAAAACACACATGTATTACCCCCTCCCACTCATCAATTCAATAAACCTACTTTAAAAACATTTTAAACAGGACTACGGATTACTTGCATAGTTATGATCATCAGGAAAGTCACACCCAGTTCCAGGCCAATCGTGTTGTTCAAAAATGTCCTCTCATGTGGGCAATTGTTATCTAAACAAGTTCCTTGTATAAGGAAGCAGTGTATTTGTGTACCATAACTTTGCCCTTTCCTGGAACCGGGAGATGATTCTACCAGAGCAAAGATCATGGAACCATTCTTCATACAAGTGTCTCATACAGATCTGAAGTCAAGGAATGACTGTGTAAACATATAACTTCACTGCCACATAAGTGCCTGCACACTTCAGCAACAAACAGACAAACAAAAATCAACAAAATCCCCCGCCCTCCACCCTAAACAGGCTATGACGTCCCTCAGTTTTAATATAGCTGTGAGAAACCTTTTGACAGAAATCTTTTGATGCAGCTACTAACCACCAGCACTTTCAAGGTATAATCAAACTCATCTTAGCTACAAAAAGCTTAAGAGACTACTAGTTTAAACACAGTATTTAAGAGTAACTAACTTAGTTCTTCCTGAGCAGGAAGATGATTTGGAAAATTAAACAGAATTAACTGTTTTAAGTAAGCTTTTTGAATAGACCTACAGAAATCATGCCTTTGAAATACAAAGAAAATCAGAAGCAATCTTGTAAATTGAAAGAAAAATAAATCAAGCTACTTAAGAGATTTATTTCTAATAAAATGCTGGTATGACTCTGAGCTAGCATCTCTTAAAAGGCCACCTTATCACTTTGCAAAGACTAAGTTAAGGCATTATTTTTTACTAGATTTTCACAGAGTATCAGCAGATTATCCTTTCAAAAAGATGGCTGATTTTACAGATGAATAGGCTTTGATCCATGCAAAGGCATAATAACGTGACCAAAGCAGGCGTTTATTTGCCCACAGGGAGAGTCTTCTCCAGCTTGAAAAGTAACAGTTTAATGTCAGTTGCATTCTGAGCTATGATGGGTGAAAATCATTGGAAACAGCTGATAATCTAGCACTGCATGTCACAAATTTTGCTAGCACTTCTGAAGCATATATGGAAAACACATGCTGTTCATGAATGTCTTCTGCTAACATCTTCTGCTTCTTGGGATTTCACTCCAGAAAAGGAAGCATTTGGTTCTTGAGCTAAAAGTATTATTTTGATAAGTATATTTATTGATATATATGGTTCCCATCTAAAAGCCAATTAATCTTGCTTTCATATTAGATTAAGATAACCATTCCTGGAAATCTGAGATATCTCACTGTGTAAAGAAACTAAGACATAATGAAAATTAAAGGTTAAGGGAAAACACTCTGAATATTTTACTATGTAGCAAGTGGTCAGCTTTCCCAGGGAAAAAAGTGCAGCTGTCAGTCAGCCACATATTCCTGCACGATATAACCAGTAGGCAACATTAAATTTCATACCTGTTTGACTACAAAAACAAAGCAAATTGTTTTATTTGGACTATAGTCTGTGAAACTCAGCTGCGCAAGTGAGAAATTCATGAAGTTACCATCAGCTGTATATATACACACACATATACAGCCTTTAAATTAGCAACTAAATTCTCCCAATCAGTTCCTTCATCTCATTCAGTTTCAACTAAGTACAGCAAGAATTAACTACATGCTGAGACAACGTAAACTTAACAGAAAGAAAAATAGTATTTGAATTGCCTTTAGGTATCTCTGTAGTATTTGATAATGAAAACCTTATTGTTTTAGCTGATACATGCAAAAAAAACACTAAACCTGTTCCCTATCTTCCCCCCACCACCAAACTGTACACTTCACGTTGCAAAGAGCAAATGGTAGAAACAAATGACATAAAAGAAAAGTGAGTGGGTGAGATAATTTTAAAAAGGACACTTTGTACAGTAGCAGCAGCCTCAGTTTTATATTTGCCTAGACACTGA
The DNA here is from genome assembly GCF_034638445.1 of Ciconia boyciana. NCBI lineage: Eukaryota > Metazoa > Chordata > Aves > Ciconiiformes > Ciconiidae > Ciconia > Ciconia boyciana. The sequence goes on from NC_132938.1 coordinate 27,837,158, forward strand.
CAGATGGTGTAAGTCTGTAAGCATTAACAGCAGAATGGTTAAAAATATCTGAAAGAACATGAATTGATTTTATGGCTTTTTTAAAAGGGATTTTGTTTATGTAAAGAGAAAGCAACAAAGACATTTAAGGAGAAGCTGACTATTGGGCAGCAAATACTAGAAATGCAAAATAGAACAAAAAACATTTAACGGAAACATCATTGTCTCTTGCAGGACCACTCAACTCTGTGGCTCGTGAGCTTCACATAACACAGGGGGACAAAATATCTTGCCTACCATCTATTCCCAGAGGTAACTGAGGAGAAGATTGAGTTGACTGTATCAGTAGGAAAGGCAGCATGTGACCAGCCACCCTCCATTTCAGAGCTTCTTTGCAGCTCACCACTCTTCCTCTTGATCATGTTTCTGCACATACATTGTAATTCTGCTCAAAAACAATAAATCTGATGCCCCCAGGAAGCCTACTATTTGTGTGCAGGGAAAGACTATACTGCCTGCAAACCCTTCCAAAAATCAAGAGAACAGTCCACAATATAAAAAAAATGGGAACGCTACTCCTCTAGTGGACAAGGCACTCTGCCATATTATGATGTATCTAACTTCTTGTCCTCCACAAAATGTATCTGCAGAACTACAACAGAAAAAGAGCAGATGAAGAAATTCTTCACATCTAGAGTGATTTGGTAAATCATCAAGACTAATTCCTTAGATACAAAAAATATCAACTAAAAGACTCAACTATGTTATGCAAATTAGAGAGACAGGTTCTACCACACACTTTCAGTGAAGAGCAGGCAGGAAGGTGCTCAGAAAACCCCAACATCTTTTGTATGAAGTGAAACAGAGCCTGAAATTCCCTTCCCTACCCACTGACCCCAAGTCAGAATGGACACTTACAAGTCATGACAATATCCCAGCTCTTTTAAAGTTTTAATTCAATGCAAGAAAAAAAGCAAAACAACCACTACCACAAATACTGACTGGAGAGCGTCAAGGAAAGCCTGGCATAGGTGGGGACACCTGCCTAACAAGGACAAGCATTCCATGTGTGTTCCTGGCCATCAGGTGTCAGCAGATCACACTTAGCACCAAGACATGAAAGACTAACAGGAAAATGCACTGTGCTGGAGCAACGGGAAGAATTTTAAAAAGCCTATTCCCCTTGCTGTCTACAAAACTGTGCAAAGTCACAACAGTGAAACCAAGGATTTTATGCATGTGACTTTAGAAATACAAAGATACATCAGATGCACGGACCTGGATTTGGAATGGATTTGACAACTGGGGAAAATCCGTTTTTAAAATGCTAAAAATGGCACATTAGTTACCTGTACTCATTCATCTAAAATGTATTAAACCAAATAGATTACTATTCTAAACATACTAAAAGTATCACATGGTAATTCCAGTAGCAATTTAAAAGACGCTTTTTAGAAAGGTCCAGGAATTATTTGGTTGTGAAACAGAAATCCATCCAGTTTTAGGTATGGAGGACAACTGAAGAAGCTTGAGACTGTGCAGCCTCCTAGATCCTCAACTCTGAGTTCCTGAGGACTTATCTATTTTTTTAAAGGCACCTCAAATGAAGACGTAAAAATAAGAAGGATCGTGGGAAGACTTTTTTTTTTAATCCTACCTTCTTCATTTTGAGTAAAGCCAGAAGTTCTCACAATTTTTCTATAAAATGTTAGTCTAGTATCTCATCCACAGATTGAACTTAAATCCAGCTCACAAGTATCATTAGTGAGAGTAAAGTACTATGCTCCTGCTCATGCAGGAAGAAAAAAAATGTTTTTCTAACCAAGTGAATATTTAAAGGTTATTTGAGTTTAAAATAGCTTCCACCTGCGATGAATTCAATAGCTTCCAATATTCTTTTAGCAGAGCCCTTGTTTGAGAAAACTGGCAATATTCCGGACTTGACTAGGTTCTGTGGAGGCTTTGGTTCCAGTTCACACTTTAAAATATGCTTGTACTTCATTAATGAGAACTGTTTGACTAGAAACAATCTATATAATAAACACAACAGTCACTGTTTTACCAGGTTATTGTCACTTGTATATATCATAAACACACTTTCAAATCATAACACCATATTCTAAAGACTTCATCTTCTGAAGTAAGTAGCTTTAGAAGTTTTCAGAAGCATCCAGAAGGCAAGAATGGTTCAACACAGAATTATATTACAAAAATTTTGTTGAACAATTTAAGAAAAATTTGAAAGCTATTTACAAAATATTGCTATTAAATACTTACAATATCCTCTATTATCTCCTTCACTGCAGCTACAGCTAAAATAAATAAGAGAGGGACCAATGTTGTGTAACGTCCTGTTGGTGATACATCTGGTATTTGCTATTAAAAAGAGAGAAAAAAATTGTTTGCATTGCTGGTTGAAAACATATTTTTAATACAAGAAGCAGTACTTTCTGTGCAAATACAGACAAGACAACTGGATTCACTTTTTAGACATGGTGCTGATTATTTCTGAGAGAGGATTATTGTCTTCCATTCAAAAGAAGCTGATACAATAAAATATTTGCATTTTAAATACCAGAGAACTCAGTGGAGTTACTTTCAGAGGTTTTAGTGTCTACAGAATACTCACCTTCCTTTTCGGTGTTTCAAATTAAATTAAAATTCATACTTATAAAATACAATTAATTTTTTCAGTTTAGATTTTTATTAGAGTGGACACATGTCCAAGGTTTTTTTACTTCCTTACAGTTTTAATCTCCAAGAGATATTTTGTATCATACTAGTTATTAATTGACAAATTTCAAATAGCTGCTTTCTGCCAGACTATTGTAAGAAACCCACTTTTGCTATGCAGATACAGGCACAGATGGTGCAAGCAAATGTGTATGTAAAGTAAATGCTGAGAAGATGCAGCTACTTATGTGATATACATGGATGGTTATCCATAATTATCTTTATATTGACTAGAGTTCTTAATGGCAACATTAATAGGCGAGAGGATTGCTGCCTTAGACTTATAATAGGCAATGCAGCCCATATGACTAGAATAAGATCTTTGCAAGAAAAGAGTACACTAATAAGTGGTGCTTCAATGTGGTTAGAAGACATCCTCAATTTATCATGAAACGTTCTGAAAAACAGCCAATGTTATTTATGAATTATATACATTTCTTTTTGCTACCACCACATGCTGCTTCTGAAAGAAAATAGGATGTTTATGTACGTATGCTATGTTTCTTGGAGTAAGACCAATATAGACCTTTTTTCCAGGTTACTCCAGGCCACATTTTTCAAGTAATTAAATAGAAACCAGGCAGAAAAATTTACTGTTGGGCAAGTGCCTATGTGTTGGCTACAATGGAAAGGGATCTATCACTTCTCCAGCTATTCCCACCCTTTCATTCCCCCCTACGTGTATGCCCAAACTCCCCCATTCCAATTACACATTATTTTCCAGGCAACATATGAAAGCAAAAGGGGCACCAGCATATACCCTGGTTCCATTACCTCATATGTCTTACTCCTGCCACTGTAGTCTCACCGATAGCCTGATAGGAGATGGTGGGCTTCTAAGTCTTAACGTTCCACTTCCCAACATTCTGCTTCCTAACGTTCCAAACACCTACCTGCCAGCTTCTCACCCAGTCATGCCAAGCCTCAAACAGCTTCTGAAACCCCACATTCTGCGTCTGCTATCTTGACACACACAGTGGTACCACAAGAAATGCTGCTGGACCACTGGATTAGCCCCATCTGAGATACCAGATGGGGTCAAAAGGCTGTTTATTTAGAAGCCACAGGTTTGCAGGCAGACAACCTAATGAAACCCTGAACTTCCGATTTTTTTTCCTCCTAGAAAACAGTGTAAGCTACCTGTGCAGATGTATCCTAAGAAACTGCTCCAAGCCCTCAAGGTAGAAGCAAAGAAACCTGAATAAATACAGAGGAATCAACTTTCACTTGCTGAAACATCTGAAGTGAGGTAGGAAAAAGTACACATGGTAGTGTATGTGCCATTATTTCAGTAATTCTTGTTTGGTATGTCAATTCCTAACACGATCTCCACAACAGAAAAATCAACACATTCCAAAACATGCACTAGAAGTTATGCAGAAAATGTACTTTTTATCAAATATGATTAAGAATACAGAACTAGACAATGGTAATTATCACTGCAGCTGCCCACAGTTCAATTTTCATTCATCATCAGCTATTGCATTCATAGAACAGTACACAAAAAACCATGATCTGCTTTATCAACTTGAACTACTGACAAATTAAAATATTCCGATATATCTGCAAAACATTATGTGCTTCTCAGAAAGCTGGGTCAGGGATAGCCCTTTACAAACATACTGAGTGAAGCTACAGTGGTGGTATAGAAAAGACTGTGTACTTTCTTCCTAATCAGCACAGTTAACCAGCTGGGATATGGGAAATGGCTGCTACAGTACTGGACTCCACTGCTGTTTTTCTTCATCTAGGCTCAACTTCAATCCTTATCAGCTTCACTCTAAGAATAAATAATTGTTCTCTTCAGCTGCAATTCCTGCCCCTCAAAACAGACTACAGGATTAAAGTTAATAAAGTGCAAGTTTTTAGGCAGAACCCTCCATCATGAGAAATGCCCACTACAGGTAACATTTTTCTGTGTATGCCAGGTATTTTTAAATGGGATTTTCCTGTCACAACAGTCTTTTTCACCTGACAGTATTTCAGCTATACTTAACCTGTTTTACAGAAAAATCTGTGTGTGTATTGTGTTATCTCCAAGGAGTAAACAAACCACAAAACCAAACATTTATTAAAGGTACATCTACACAATACAGCTATTCTGAGAGGCTAACTACTCAGAAAGAAGATACACCAACCTCAGTATCTCTGCAAAACACTGTCTATGGTATAAATGCTCTCTCAACAAGTTTCAAACATCAGCATCTTATTGTTGATCTTACCTGAAGTAATGCAATAAAAAGAAAAAATGCATTAGCAGCTCTTCTGAACTGTGAATAAAGGAACCTTGGCAGGAATGTGATTATGTTGTACTTTGCAGTGCTGAGAGAAAGAGACAAAAACATGTACTATTATTACAGTAGAAAAAATTCTTTAAATGTATTCCTTCCCTCTCAGTTACACAAGCTTTCAAATAGAACAGAACCTTTTGTGCTTTCCCTGCTAGCAAACAGATTTGTTTTGGCTAAGAGAGAAACTGAAAGACTTCTACAGAGACAGTCCTGCAGGCATCCATGAAGTGGCTAACTCAGGGAAGTGCCCGCCGCCCACAGAAACTGTCGCGAGCTTCCATGTCGAGGCAAGAAGTTCCCTTGCCACCTCTGCCTGCTCCGTGGGAAGCCGTCAAGCCCTGTTGCCACACAGTTACAGGCAACAAGGAGAGGAAAATACAAAAATAAAGAGAAGGTAGTAGTCAAGCGCTTGCCCCACCGTTGAGGGAGCAGGTAGGGCAGGCCCCAGGCCTGCAGCTCCTGGGCCCAGGGGAGTACCCTACCCCACAAGCCATGGCATACGCTGGGCAGGTAACTCTGCCAAACGGCTCCAGTCCGGGCAAAATTACTGGGGAAAGAGGTATAACAGCCATAACGAGGAGGGTGCTAAATCAGGACTGAGGAGCTGTGGAGCTTCTGCGCTGGGTTTGAGTTTGCACGATTCAATGCAAAAAAACCCAACAACAGGATCAACTGAATTGGAATGGTGCATTTAAGAAATAATTAAAATAATAAAATCTATTAAAAGATAAAACCTTATACGCTTCATTGAATGGAAAGTTCACTTTTTTGTTTTAAACTGATAAATATTGGACATTAAGTGCAGCTTTGCTAGGCTGGAAGAACAGAATACATCCTATCCCAGTGTAATAATCTCTGCTAAGCCATCATCACAAAATGTTTGAGCTCCCAGCTCTTCATCAGCCTCACATTTGTTTAAGAACAGACTGCTACCATCTAAGGTCCTAAAACAGTAACAGTGAAAATAATCATGCCAAAAACTTACAAGCCAAAGACTTGTAAGGATATTTTAACCCCTTTTTAAGTTAACAATATTTACTTTGACTTTGCGTAAGAGTCAATTTAAAGGGGGACAAATGTATCCTGCTAAAAATTGTCTCAACACTGTCAAGAAACAAAGCAAAAGACAGAAAAGACAAGGTGCGTACACAAACAAAAAGCATTATAAAGTTTCTCAAGACCATGGAAAAACCTCACCATATTATTCTCCATGTCTATAAAATTTCTGCGTATTATCAAAGGTACCTTCAGAAACCACCCCTACTTGGGACAGGGATATCTTTGCCATTCATTTACTTTGAATTTTAACAACAGACCTGAGGATGTTATCAGATCTAAACATACATTACTTAGGAGTATTTAGTGTACTACTTAAAGTTCAACAGAAACAAACAAAACACCACAACATAAACTATCAGCAGAGTCCTAAAGCCTGAACTTGAAATTCAAAACTAGTTTCATAAGCAACCACAGCATCTTTGTAGCTGGCTGACTGAAAGAGACAAGAGTTTCCAAAGCACAAACAATGCCATGCTCAAGAGAAGTATGTCTGCATTGGCATCCAGCTACCAGAAATACGTTCAAAGATGAACTGAACTTCAGCTGAACTGAAAGCTGAAGAACAAATCCATACTCTAGGGACATGCTGATGGTGCAGCTGTAAAGCATCCATGCCATCCCCACCCTGTTTTTAAAAATTCAGAAGGTCAGGTTTGTAATTGAAACAATTCTGCTGTTCTCCTCATTTCATTTCATTCCCCCCCTCCGGAGTCTGAGAGGTCAGAGGAAGTGGCAGAAGTGCAATAAACAGAATCTTTTCTTCATTTTTGCTATGCAACATGTAATGTTCTGAAATTAAATATGTATTTAAAAAAACACTAGTTAATACCTGACATGATTATTGCAGAATTTGGTTAGCTGGGGCTGATTGATGAATATAGTTCTCAGTTCCTCTTGATCAGCTAGAGAAGTCTTCTCTGAAACATCATCTGTCTTCTCATAGCCTGTAAAAACACAGCATGGTTTTCCATATAAATAGATTTATATACACACATACACAAGATTCAAGGCACTTCATGACCAAAAAAGACACCTATTGTGAATGTGAACACAACTCATTTGCATTTCTCACAAGAAATGATCATTTAAAAAACAAAAAAGTATATAGTCAAGATGCTTTGTAAAGCTATGATAATGAATAACTGTAAAATCTACTGAATTCATGAGTACACTTAAATAGCCTGTGCTGCTTCATGGCAGTATGAAATGAACTATTGTCTGTTGATGCATTTGAACCCGGAAGTGAGCATACAAAAAAAGAACAAAGAAAAAAAGGGGGGGGGGGGAACCCCAAACCCAGAAAAGGTCAGCTCATCCACCTCTCCCAGCTGAGTGATCTTGAGTTAAAAATCTGCAAAATTGCAGAAATTACTTCCAGCAGTGAGGTAAATAAATATTTAAAAAGGAAGACACCAAGAGAAATGTATTAACACTAACATAAGAAAAGGGCAAGAAGTTCAAGAATATACCAGTAATACCAGTAATTCTAGGCAACATGCAATGAAAAATATACTTACCTGATAAATAAGCATTAAAAACTCAGAAGATCTCTATACTGTATACAGATCACTCAACAGCTTCGAGTTTTGCATGTAAAATTTAACATTGGTCATTGCTGAATTTAAAGGAAAGTCAAATATTTAAAGGGATATTTACTATAACCTTTATACAATTCATTCCATACTACTTAATCTGGTCTGCTGCACCACATCTGCCCAATATACACATAACACACTTTCCCCTTTGTGCTGCTTTTAAACTAGTGTTATACACACACACACCTGTAGTAGTGTAAGAGTTTAGAGTTTGCAAAAGAACACATAAACAGGTAAATTTCTTATAAAAACTTTGTGAAAATGTAACCATTAATCTCAATGGCAGAAAAACAGTTCACCAAGAGGATGTCCAAACAATGAAATTAAATACAAAAAGCATGTGTCTAATATAGCTCTCTTAAATCAAAATGACTAATTTCTATTTATTTGCACAAATCACCTGTTCTGAGAAATACTAATAGAAAATTAACGATCACAATTAAAACTAAGCAAACACAGAAAAGGAATGTAAGCTACCCTGCAGTGAGATCGATTATATTCTTCCAGTTCTCAGGAACACAACCCCTCCAGACCATCATGACCTTGCAAAGATAACTGAGAGGGGACTAACAGTGAGACCTGCCAGCTCCCTCTGCGCTCATGAATGCATCTGACCACATCCCACGGACTCGTGTATGCCCAGTTTGTTTAAGTGTTCCCTAACCTGGTCCTCCTCCACCGAGGTAAGTCTTTCTTGCTTCAGACTTTCCAATTGGTTTCAGGAAACTGGTTCCTGAAGGCTGATCTTATCAGTAGAGACCAAAGTGGAGAAGGCACTACGTACTGCATCCTCTTCTGTGTCCTTTGTCTCCAGGTTCCCTGCCCCATTCGGCAGACAGGCCCACATTTCCCATAGTCATCTTCTTCCTGCTGTTACATCTGAAGGAGAACAAGAAGGGCTTCTACAAGCCCCTCACTGGATTAAACCCCACGTGGGCTTTGGCTTTGCTCGCTAACCCCATCCCTCTGTGCTCCTCTCCAGCCACCCATCCCTGTTTTCACGTCTTGCATGTTCCCTTTTTACACTTGAGTTTTGTCAGGGGCTCCTTGTTAATTCATGCAGTCCTACTGCCACCTTCGCTTGATCTCTTGCTCGTTGCGATGGAGCAATCTTGAGCTGGAAGGACGTGATCCTTGGAAGCCAAGGCCACCAAGCATTTGTTGGTTAATGGGATACCATTCCTTCACCTGCTCAAATTTTCTGCATGACACTTGCCAGAGTATTCCTAGAGAAGTGACAGCAGTATGTTCTTAATTTTGTGTGTGCTTAACTTGAAATGGTATTATTAGACTTACTGATATTCCCAGCACCTGCCTCCACTAGTCAGTGAAAGCTGAGCTTTGTGTATATTCTTCTATAAACTATGAGGAATCTTGTACCAACCTGCATCATGACTTTCATCTATAAAAGGGGATACCAATACATTCTTCTCTCTCAAGACTTTTCCCTAGTGTTTTGTCAACCATTCAGCCATTACATTGATGACCAACAGGCCTAAGCAGTCTATTAAGGCTGGAGCTTGTAAAGTAAACACAGGTACGGCATAAATCAATCACCAAAAAGTTTTAAAACGGTAATAGTAATCTGTGTGTGTACAGCTGCTTATTAAATAAGCACTGTTCATTCTGTATGCCAAATAAGAAAGATACATAGAAAAAACCTATGTTAGAATGCAACTGAATACATCAGAATGTATATGCATGTCAAGGATAATTAAGGCTGTACATGAAAACTTAAAAGCTTATTTCTAGCATGTTCTATAAATCCTTACAAACAGGTTATGCAAAATCCAAGTCATCCTGCAGTCCACTGGCCCACTACATAGCCTCTTATCTATTATATCCAGAACATATATTTGAGATACTACCTTGCAAGGTCAAGTCACCACACGCTGTGCAAAGACTCAGGAGAAACTAGTAATTTCATGCCATTTGCCATTTAGAATTCACAGATTCCACTACTATGCAGGAAATCCCCACTACTACATTCATCCACTGCAATTTCTCTGTTTCTTTCCTTCCAACACCCCCAATGAAAGGCACACATCCAACACACTTCTATTCAAACTTCAGTATGTACCTCAAGAAGACCCTTCAGAGGAAGGGCAGGCAGCCTAACAGACTGGGCCCACCTGAACAAGCATCCATACAATACTCCTCAACTCAAGGAACCACATGGGCACACGTAGCAGACTAAGCGTGCCATTTCCTATTCTTGTCATTACCTCTCCTTGGAGTGACAGCCATCATACAACTAGCTATGCACGACGTCCAGCACACAACTCCCTAAACATATATCCCTATAACACAACTGGATATGGGTACATCTTTAAGAAGACTAGGTTTTCAGTCAAGCCACAGGTGTACATCCAATCACATGTTTATACCTGACTGAGCCCAAATCCATCACATGGCAAGCACACCTTCATTCTAGGTATAGGACATTTACTTTCCAGTTGCTCGATGAAGAAGCAAACACGAAATATGGCTCCTGTGAGAGCACTTGGGTGGAAAAGTTGGAAACTACTGTGTCAAAAGTACCAACATAGCCTGACTAAGTTCAGGAAATAAAGGAAGAGTTTGCACATTTGTGGAATGTACTACTTTAATTTTAAAGCATTCATTTAAAAACTTATGCCAGTATAAGCCTTGCATACTGACACTGACAGAGTTAAAGCAAATGTTAGCAGGCATTAAACACTATATATTACCCATTTGTTAAAAAGACCGCCAAACTATAGACATTTATTTTCATATATCAGTATTACAGCATTTATTTGTTCTCCTTTAATCAAGATGACAGCAAAAAGGTGCTGAGGAGCTTCATAAACATTCACCGCCCCACTTCTTACTACCTTGAATTCACTTTTTTCAATTTTCACTTAAAAAACAATCTTAGGAGTTAAGTTCTGAGCCTCACACATAGCCCTCTATACTCTGCAGCTTCAGTAAAACCAGCTCTCCTGCCCTAGGTGCATTATACTACCATGAAAGCTTTAAAGGTTACACATGTCCCATCACCTCCTTGCCTAAACTTGAGAATACATTCATTAGAGTACACAAACTAGACTGATACACAAAGCTCAGTATCAAGGAGATACAATTTTTCTTCCCTGTTTATGCGTTTGTCTATATGTGTATATAAGTACACAAATATCTAAAAACTCATGCATTACTGAAGTTATTAGATCATCTAAAGTGGTAAATATGCTTAATCTAAATGACTAAAGTGTTTTCCAAGCAACAAGAGACACAAAATTCTCTTTGAAATGCTCCACTTTCATATAAGATTATCAGAGTGTAAAAAAGAGACATGAAATTTTAACTCAGCATTTGATATAGCGCTTCTACATCCTACCCTCCCATGGTGCCATTTCTTTAAACGTGCATATATCACCCCTTGCAACACCACCATTACATCTTGCTTGCATTATCTAGCCAAGAACTTCAGTCAAGAGTCATCACACCTGACTTTCAGCTCCTCTGCAGCTCTGTATCTGTCCTGGTTAGCTAATAGATGCCTAATGCCTGGTCAGAAATTGGGCACGCTCTTCTTGCCAGGTAGCTGCTGATTTTCAGAACTGCTTGAGGACAAAGAGAACTCTCTGCTGCGCAGCTGCAAGGCAAGCCAAAGCTCAGGCATCGCATCTGGGCTCTCAGTATGCCAAATGTCTTCAGGGACACTATACCACCCTGGCCTGCACGCAAGACAGGCCTACCCTGCAACAGTTCTGTTTGGTTTTTGAGGTCCATATATTATGTTTTGTAAGTGAAGTTTTCTACTAATTCGTCAGATACAGGACCATATGTTCATAGGTACCACATTGAGCGTGACTGGGAGTTTTCCCACACAATGCATTCACTAGAATTGCAAATAAAAATTATCTATTGCATTCCCAGGGTTTGTTTGTATTCCACATCTTCAGAAAACTATCATAAAGCATTTCCCATTTCTGCCATGTCTCGCCCACACTCATCTAGCATAGATTAAATCATCAAAAGCTTTATTTAATTACAGTAATTTTTTCAAATACGACTTGCAAGGAAATCTTCACTATATTTTATTTACATAAGGAGAGTAAAGAATTTGACAACAACTGGTTGGTACTCAAATGGCCTAAAATAATGCCAGGAACTAAAATTAAAAAGGGATATTCTTTTCAACAAGGAAGGATGTTAAAGTTACGGTAGCTCATATGTTCACTTGAAATGCCTACCAATCTACAGTCAAGAGGACAGAAATAAAGGCTGCAGATTTGTCCCATTATTACATTTCCTGATGGAGTCTGGCACCTTACAGGAAATCACATCTAAGACATGTATCAATTCAACTATTCACTTTCAAATATGAAGTACGACATCTATCAAACTACACTCTCAAACCTGAGCCTAACTGTATTATGTCACACCCCAATTTTTAAGAGCTACCTTTCTATGAAATTTTAAAACCCCAAACTATAAGCTAGAGCTTACCTGCTGACTAACCTCACATTTCAGTGCAGCAGGTCTACATAAAAGCTCACCACTTTGCAAGAAAGCTACTAAGTGCTATATTTCTTCCTCCAGAAGTAAGGATCCATTGGCATCCAACCAATTGTATGAACTCAGCCTATTAATCAAATAAGCAGAGGCTGGCCTGTCATTTTCCCACTGCAAGAGTGGGAAAAGGCAAGAAGAAATTGGAAACAGAACTGCTGTTAATTCTGAAAATATGGAGCCTGGGTATTTACTTCCCAGGGTACAAGCTGTACCTGAAAAAAAAAATTCATAGCAAAATGCGTGCTTTGCATAGAATATGTTTTCAGTTTTGCCAGCAAAAATAACATCTTCAACAAAGCCCAAATAAATAAATAACCAGTGAAACAAACAAACAAAAAAAGCCCCCGAACAACCAACCTGAGCTTTCTCCAACAAAAGACCATATTTTGCTTCCAACAATGAATTTGGAAGAAGCAACTCTGTTCCAACTCACAATATTTGCAGGGACTCTTCCTAAACCAATTTTGATAATAAAGTTTCTAAATTAGTAAAACAACAACAAAAAGTTCTAAAGAGTAAACATTGTCCAAATATTTTCCATACATCCAAATTTTCCTTTAGGTAGGGTAGTTTAACAGTTTCAGCTTTCATTCCTTAAACCAGTCTCATTTTCGTTACAAGAAATGGACAAAGGTAAATACAGATAGACTGTAACATGGAAAGAAAGAGAGGAAAGAAAACCCTCACTCAAATCACCAGAAGGATTTTAATTCACTTCCCTTAATCATTAAAAATTTCTTTTTTATTCTCAAAGTACAGCATTCAAAAGCTTTGAAAGCTGGGGCTGTAGCCAAGAACCTCTTACATGAGTAAGTCTGCTAGCTCATATTCCTGAAGAACGCAGCACAGTTTGAAGAGGGTATCATTATGAAAAAGAAGGTGCCTTCAGAGTATTTGTCACAATGCGGTGATAGACGTTTGATGACAGAACAGGCACTGGGAACCTGACCCATCAGTTTGTCCTTCTGGGGAGTCAGAGCACAGAAGGGAATTGCAATGACCTGCTTGAACCTGCTGGTACCGCTGAGATGGCCAAGCCTGCGCTAGAACTAGATCAAGTTTTGTTCCGTTGTGAAACACTGGGATCTCAACATAGTCTGCAAAACAGACTTGACAGAAAAAAAAAGTCAGACACACGTGACTATAATGAGCACTACATCTGGTAAAATGCTATATAGTCCTATAGTCCATGAGTAGAAACACCTAAGGATATATTAGGCATTACAAAAACAGATGGTGTGCTGAAGACAATCTGATGGCTACTACAGAACTTCAAAACACTTTCCCTCTTCATATGAAAGTCATCTCTTCTTGCATAAGTTCAGCTCCACCTAGTTTTCATACAGGCATTTACCTCCACTAGTATGAAGAACTAGTTATTACCTACTGTTCTTGGCAGACAGCACCATGGCACCTCAAATTTCTACCCTCCCTCAACAACCTAATCAGTTCACTGAACTCCACCAATACACAGAGGAAAAGCATTAATGCTTCAGTCTTCAGAGAATCCTAGTAAGAACTGCCAACCACAACTGCACTCTCCCAGAGTCTCTCAAAAGAAATAAAATGCTTTGAATTATTCCATTTCATATTATTTAATAGATGCATAATTAACTGTGCATATATATAGGTAAAATAACCACAGTTAATTACTATATTTAATAAAGCTAGATGTAGACTACACTACTCAAAGATTCCCCATGTGTTTTGCAACTGCAGAATACATGACTGATGATACTTCCCCAGCACCAAATGTCTGAAGCCCAGGTACAATTCTGAATTAAAGTTACTGGTGGTGAAAACACATGTAGCGATTTCATAAATTCGTTTAGGAGGGACAGATCTTCCATGCCTTGAGCCAGACTTTATTGATACACATACCACTTTAGAACTGCAGCGTTTCCTAGGCTTATGGTGACCTGCAGGTGTTGTGCTTTGCAACAGTGATAACAGGCACAAAAATCTATTAAAAAAAGGTCAAAAGCTTGCCTGATTATCTTTCATCAGCCATGAAGAACACAAGAACCTGCAGAGGTTTGGAAGAATGCCACAAAAATAGTAGTTCCTTTATAACCAAATTCTTTTCTCTATGCAGGTAACGTTGTCTTACACACGTTAAAACACCTACACTTCTTATTTTGTAATAATTTATAGACTGTAGTGTCAATTCTTCTGTGCAACTGTCAGCCAGTTCTTGTGAATGATACATGTGTGCATCGTTCTGACAGTTCTGACTTAGTTTATTTCATCTGAGCACAACAGCTGATTTTCTCTAATAACAGTATTACTATCTCTTCGTGTCAGAGAGCTTAGTTGTGACATGTTGTCAAGACCTGATAAGGTAGCTCATGATCCATGGAAAAGGTCTCTGAAGCAGAAATTAGTTGCTGCAGTGACAGAAGAGTAAAATGAGGTTTTAACCCCAAAGATATAATACAAAAATTCTAGAGCAAGGGAAGTAATATTAAGCTTGCCTATCAGATTCCCACAAGTCTTAGGCTACTCTAAGGAATGGTCCATGCCATGACAGCACTTATGGAAGCTGCTGTTTGTGATTACAGTATTACCAGAGACTTCCAAAGAACACCCAGAGACCCTGCCAATAACAAGAATTTCTTACTCTGCACTGTAGGTAAGACTTTGGTGGAGGTCTCTGAAGGCAACCTTACCATCACTTTGCACAGTGCTTACCTAAGAGCCTCCTGTGATGGCCAGAGCTAGGGTTTTACAGTTCCTTTATGTCACTATCAAATGCTAGGCATAAGACCTACCTTGCAGAACTATGGAGTTCTCTTTTTTAGAAAATAGTAACATTTCCTTACAAAGAACTGTTTAGAAACACCAGCCACACAGTCCAAACGCATGGACTAACTAGACTTGGAAGCCATTTATCTCAAAAAGAAAAAAGGAAGCAAGAGACTCATTGACATTGGTTTCATTGTGAATGAACTGAGTATAAATAAATTGAACTGAACATAAATAAGATGAACTAGTAAGCATCACATTAATCTAAGAGTAAGAAAACAGTAACAGTTTTTAAATTATATATAGTGGAGTATGAGTCAATAACTCCACTGCTATAATGAAAAACTACCACGTCATTTCCCAAAAGTTAAATTTCTTTTAAGAAGTTTCATACTTATTTTCAGTCCTAAAGAAAGTATTTTTGAGAAGCCTCTTAAACCTGTATTGAACTGTTTTACAGTCATCCTACCTTGAACACTATTCGAATAAGCTAGACTTTTTTTTTTTTTTCCTTTTACTGCATCTGCACATCTTACATAGACATTTACCTTTAGGGAACACCACATTTGTCATTTAATAATCATTAAGATTCCTGTAATTAGATCCTTTTAAAGAGAGCATCAATTTTCCCAATTTATTTGTGCTAAGCTTGCAGTGAAAACCAACTGTCTGGAAAAGAATGACTAGAAAATAACTGAAATTAAGCACTGAAAATCTGGATGTTTAACTAGTACCATTATATGCATCTACTAATCACTGTGGGTACAGCAGCACAGCTGCTCTGGTTGTAAATGCATTTCAAAAGTGTCCCTGGAAAGATGTACCTTCTTCCTTTCTTCTTAGAAAGATGCATTCTTCTATTTCTTGGCCAGCTAACATTTCCTAGGTAGAGGCAGAGCCAGACTTCCTACAAACCTACTTTTGGGGGAGGAAGGCAGAAACAGAAAAGAACATCAAGGTAACAGGCGACTTCCAATCTATCTTTCTTCATTCTCCTCTTAGCACACACACACAAAAAAAATCCTTTGTTTGGAAGAAGGAAGAAAGATATAGGGAGAAAGTTTCTACCTCCCTATAGAGCCAAAAAATAATCAACCTGATGTAGTGGTTTAAGTGCAAAAACTTTCGGTCAAAGGGCTAAAACCTGCATACCTGTGTCATTACAGGGACATTGCTATCATTACCTACAGAAACTGAAAATCATGAGCTGTCCCAATACACTGCTGCCTTGGTATCAGTGATTTCAAATCTTACTTTTGCATGCAATAAATATTATATTAAGATAATTGAATTGCAATGATTATAATGATAATCACAATAATAATTACAAGGCAGTTCTTGGCACGTTGTTATCTGAAGGCAAACAATCCTAACCCTTAGCTAGGCATGAAACATCAGCACGGTCTGAAGCTTTCATGCACGTTCCCTGTAACAGAAAGGTTTATTTCTGATGATCGGTGTATACTTACATACGACATATGACAGGTACGCCGACTTACTCCTCGGACGAATACCCCAGGCCGAATATCCCAGGCCATGAGCCGCCGCTGCCTCTCCCCCCCGCCGCTCGGGGCCGGCGGGCCGTGCAGCCCGACACACCGGGGAAAAGAAAACAACCCCTCGCCCTGAAACGCCGCCACCGCTGACGCGCAAACCGCTGCCCGGGGGCTCACCGCCGCCGGCAGACAACGGGCAGCCATAAAGAGGAGACCGCCCGGAGAACACCACCACCACCGCTC
The DNA here is from genome assembly GCF_034638445.1 of Ciconia boyciana. Classification (NCBI taxonomy): domain Eukaryota; kingdom Metazoa; phylum Chordata; class Aves; order Ciconiiformes; family Ciconiidae; genus Ciconia; species Ciconia boyciana. The sequence continues at coordinate 27,853,838 of NC_132938.1, forward strand.
ACGCCCCTGCGCCGGGGTCGATGCCCGGCCGCGGCAAGCGCCCGCCGCCGCAGCCTAGGAGATGCGGGGGGGCCCCGTCCTGCGCTCAGGTGCGCGGCGGCGGGAGAAAGGCGATGCGAAGACCTCCTCCCCCACCTCCCCTCCGGGGTCGGGAAGCGGGCGGCGGGCACGGCGCGACCGGAGGCCGCGGTGAGGGGCGGCGCGGCGGGCGGCGTTGCAGCAGCCGGCGCGACACCGGCTCGCGCCGCCTCGTCTCCCCGCCGCCCCCTCCCGGCCAGGCGGCGCAGACCCCGCCGCGGCGCTGCACCGGAGGGTCGCGGAGCGTCGGCCAGGCTCCCCCGTCCCTCCCTGCGGCCGGGGAGAGGCGGGCGCCGGGCGGCACTTACCCTCTGCGCGGGAGCGGATCTCGGACACCGTTTTCTGCACCGCCGGCATCGCCGCCGGGCGGGGGGCGGTGGCGCGGCCGCCTCCGCCCGCGCGCCCTGCACCTGTCGCACGCCGGAGCGCGCCCCGCGCCGCAGCGAGGCCCGGGGCGAGGGCGGCGGGTCCCGGCAGCGGCGGCTCCTGGCAGCGGCGGGTCCCGGCAGCGGCGGCGGCTCCTCCGGCAGCCCGAGGCGGCAGGCTCGCGCCCCGGCTGCACCTCCCTCCGCTCGCGCCGCCGCTCGTAACTGACAGCCAGGGCGCCAGCCCTCCGCGCTCGCCTGCCCCCTCCGGAACCTACCAACTCCGCCTCCCCCCCCGCCTCCTCGTCCCGCGGCGTCCCGCCGCCATCTCCCGCCTCAGCGGGCTCAGGCTTGCCGGGCCGCTGCGCCTAACCGGGCAGCGGCACTACGGGCGGTTTCGGTCCCGCTTCTGGAGGGAGCGAAGGGTTTCCGATGTCCACCCACCTCCCCCCCGGTGACGCGAGGGGAATGGAACGCGCCGAGCCCTGGGCCTCTGCCCGGCACTAGGGGCGAGCGGGGGGAGCCCCGGGGAAGGCCGGCCGGTGTCCCCCTTCCTGGCAGCCGGCGCGGGCCGGGGCCCGTGTCCGGGGCGGCGGAGCTCAGCCTCGGCGGGGCGGGAAGCGGTGGGGGCCGGGCGGGGCGAGGTGGGCTGTTGAGGGCGGCGATCCTCGGGCGCAGGCTTGCCGGGGCCGCGCGGCTGGTGCAGCCCGGCGGCCTGGGCAGGGAAGGTCAGGGGGTGGAGGGCAGCAGGCCAGGCGGGGGAGCCTGCGGAGCTGCCCGGCCTTGTTTATCTGCAGAGGGGACTCCTTCCGTCCTTCGGTCTCTTATGCGGCTTAGCGAGGTGTGAATGAAGCGAAGGGCGCGGTGGGGGGCGGGAGGCGTTCATCCGGAGGGGGAGTTTGAAACGTTGCTCTAAAGCCCAAGTTCAGGCGGGGGGAGGCTCGGTGCCGCTCACCGACAGGCAGCTTTCAAACTGTCGCCCAGCTTTTTATTTTTAATCTCTCATAAATCAGAGTGCCGCAGTTTGACAGCCCTGAGTCAGTGTGAATCCAGGCTCTCCTCCTGTGTGGGCTGGTGGAAAGGAGGTCCCAGCTGCAGATGCCTCAGGCTGAAGCAGCAGCGGCAATTTTACTTCTAGACTGTTAACGTGACACTTGGGCGACTGCAACAGGCTGAGAAATGTGTCTCTGGCATGTTGTCCCTATGTCTCAGTAAAAAACGGCCAGTAAAAACAGGATGGAGAAGAAAATAGGAAAGGTAATAGGTTTTGGAGCTGTAGGTCTCCTTGGCATAATTATGTTTTGCATCCATTTCAGTCAGGCATAAAGCATACTGACTGCCTAGAGGACGATGGAAGTTATGAAATAGAATAAAGCTTACTATTGTTCCAGGAATCTTGAGAGGATTTGAGGCTGACATGTCCGCTAAAGGCCAACATTGCATTCTCCAGAAAGTACATGATACAATCAGATTACAGACCTGGGATTGCTGCTGATTTCTTTACAGAGCATACATAAATGCTATGAGAAAATAAGATAGTCTTTCTTAACAGCAACAGAGTCAGTCTTTTTTTTATCTAAAATTGTATAAATTTAATCTGTGTAAATCGATCAAGCAACACTTTGTTCATGGAGAAAAGTGAACCAAGAATTTGTTTTTCTTAAATGCCAAGCTCAGGTACCAGGAAAGAGGAATACTTTGCTTCACAGAAGACTGCATTGGGAAATAAATGCAGCTTTTTTTTTTCAAGCCATGGCCCAGAAAACTTGCTGGAGACTCCAAAAGACAATGCTTCTCTGCATCGTCCTATGCAGCAATCTGTGTGGATTGTTTGTGTTTTTGTTTTTGTTGGGGTTTTTTTTGCTGAGCCAGAAACAAAGGTTGTAGAAAGATCTCTGTTCATGCTTTTTTTACTGGAAAAACAAAATGCCTGGAGAGAACATGCACTGCTCATCCAGTTTTAAGAAATACTCAGTGTAGGTCATAGTCAGCCGTGGGCAGAGGCTTGGCTGATGCAAGCTACTTTCTGTAAGAAACAGCTTTTAGTTTTCTGTTGAGATTCCACTGAAGCCTGACTGAAGCAGTCATTTAGGAGACTCAACATATATATAACCCTCCCAGCATAAATAGGGCCCTTTTGTGAAAAAGGATCTTGCGTGTGTGGTTTTTTGCAATTCACAACTGCTACACTATTGTTGAAAGGCTGCAACCAGACTGTGAAACTCACTGTAAATTTATATACATGACAGTCAGCATGCTTTTTCCCCAAAATCACTGCAATGCTGGTGACAAATAGGATTGTCACTTAAATCCACTTTTAAATCCCATTTTATATGTAAACATTTTTTTGGCTGTAAGATCCCTGGCAAGTGGTGCTTATTACTGATACCTTTGAGTAACTGGAAATTTACCCACTTGAGTACAGAAGATACTAAAACAATGCTGCCAAGTGTTCACTCACATTTGTGAATAGTTACTTTGCAAAAAAGGCCACTATCCACATCACAAAATAGCACAGCAACAGAATTAGTAGCTTTATTCTTGGTATACTTTTGTGAACTCTGGGTTACTTTGAATGCTTAATGTACCTATTTTTTTTAAGAAAAAGCCTTTTTTTGAATTTATAGTATGAATAATATTTGAAAAAATAAGGAATAAGGCTCTATTGAATCTTACCATCACTTAAGGAATTTTCCAGTTTTCCAGGTTTTATTCAACAAAGCCTCAATGCTAAGCTAAACACATTTAACTGTTTAATTACACAACTCACAGTTCATCCAGATGTGGGAAACTGAACCGCTATATTTCATAACAGTCTCCATCCACTTGCAATATTATTCCAGGAGAAGCCGAGTAGCCTCTATCCTTTCTCCCTTCCCCCCACAAGATCTGTTGGCACAACCAACTGCCCCTTGTATTTCTTTGGAAAGCGAGTATATGAGCTCCATCCCTTCTTCTATGGTAAATATAGCTTGTATCACTCAAGCAGTTTCCGTCTCCACACACCACCATTCTTGTTTTGATAGAAACAGGTCAGAAAAGGCTTCTGCAGCTTTTTAAGCTGAGAGTATGCTCTATATTTAAGGAATGCAATGTTTGTTTCTGGGTCATCACTTGTTTGGGATGTGCACGACAGGGCTGCAAAACAGAAGCAAGCCAGTCAGCTTTCCAGCAAAGGTGTCAATTAAACTGTATGCCTATATTATGCTTTAAAGATTAGATGACATTCTAGACTGAGCTTCCTCTTTGATTTCAATGTGTATTTTGAAATATGTTGAAGCTCTGGTGTAACCGATAGCAATTTATTAGCATTAATTTATTATCAGACACTACCTTTTGGCACAAAAGAGGACAGAAACCTTGTTTTTTAAATATATGCAGAAAAATTGCATATCCACAGAGAAGAACAAGTTATTTCAGATGGACAAAAAGCCTTGCAATGACAGCTGAAATGTTGAGCTAGTAAAAGAAAATTGTGAAAGGCCTTGATTACAAGTCTATTTGTATGTCAAAAATATTACATATACTACTTTATAGTTTTATGGATTAGACTGAGCTATGATGAGGCAGGCTTATCTCACCAGTTAATCTCTAATGGCCTTCAGTGGTATGGACTACTTAAGCCAACTGAAATCTGTTCTTGCAAATGGTATAAACACTTATTTTATTAGAACTTTAAAGATAGAAATTTCCATTTTTTATGATATACCAACTGTTCACTGTAGTAGCCTCCCAGAGTAAGAAATATTATCTTTAAAATGAATGCATGTATAAATAGGGAAAATGAGGTCTGAAGGCTTGAAGTGTTCACAAACTTGACATGTATAAAAATTTAATCTAGATTTTTCCTGTAATGCTATTAATGTATATTAAGTGGTGCAATTTTCCTTTGTGATACACTGTCAGAAAACAGGTGGCCAGGTTTCATACAATAGTAGAAGGGAAAATTAATACTGTAACTGCTGTTTCTTTTCCAGAGTTGTCTGGAAAGGATTTCTGGCATATGCCTTTTTCTGCTTCGTAAGATATTGCAGCAACTGGAGGCTGTGCAATTAATCTCAAACTCTCATAATGTTTTAAGCTACCTTTGTAGTTTAATATATAAAATACTCCCATAGCATGGGAAGTTTCTAATGAAATTTTATAAATAGCTACATCTAAAATTTAAAAAGGTACAGAGAAGCAACCATTTTATCTCAGATGAGTCTTTAATTTGCCTATCAGCTAGGAGACTATGTATGGTATTGCTGAGGACTAAACCAGTGCTGCACTCAAAGGAGCAAAAGCACATTCTTGCTTTCTTTACCTTCTTTGACCCTCTGAAAGAATAACACTTGCAGGCTTTGTGTACTGATTTTTTAGATCCATTGTGTGTATGTCTAAGCATAAGCTTCTGCTATCTATTCCTTAAGCAGATCAGATAAAGGGCTTTGAAATTCTACCTGAAACCATTAAAATGGTGAAAAGATGTTTTATTTATGAAATTATATGTTAACTCATTGTTATTTTCTAAACTTTGAAATCTCTTATCTTAAGGTTGTTTAACCTTCTCAGATAAATATATCTCCAAAGCAAGTTTATTTAAATTATTTGACTTTTCTTTCCTGATATTTCAAGTACTCCCAGTGAAATTCCTGACAGTTCTCTGTGTGGTTTAACAGAAACAAACAAATCTTTTGTTTGCCCAAATGTGACATCAGATACATCAACTAGCCTATACTCTGTAAGCCAGCAAAGTCTATCCAATGTTCACATGTACTTATCAATATCTCACTGCAAGATATGAAGAATTATTTGTCTTCGACTTGCTGTTGTTTATGTAATGATGCTTTGCCCTTAACTGTTCTGTACCCCATCCCTCTGGCTTAAAAATAGATCACCTGTGGAAACAGGCTGTGAAGTTTTCATTATAGAATGTGTTTGATCCGTACAAGCCAGTGTAAATTTATATTGTGTTTATCCTTTATGATTATGAACGACAAAACTTCTCCTTCCCTGAGGCAAGACATGTTAATAAAAGAAACCTCGAACACCTGAAGTGGATATGTAGACATACAGAACATACCACAAAACACATCAGATAATTCAACCTCTAGGCTGATTTACAGAAACCTGTGAAGGCATTCTGGTTAGTTTCTTACTGAGCTGCTGTAGCAGTGCCTGAGTGCATAAACAAAGCATAGGAAAGCAAAGACAAACAGAAACAAAGCAGATCCAGAGTGTAACAAATAGAGGCTACATCTATATATCCTTTTCTTTGTAGACCCAGCTCTATACCTGAGCCTAAATGTCCTTTACTCAAATTTCCTTTATACACTGTTAGAATCACATTCAGGGCACTGGAGGAAAAAGACTTAAGGGTACATAATTCCATAGCATAGACCCAGACTCACAGTTGCTTGCAATGGAAATCTGCAAGGACAAGTTCTCTGGTGTGCATCCTATTACACCTTGTGGCAGCACCAAACGGCCCACATCAGGCACGCTAGTTTCTGAAAAGACAGGATCTCACATGCTAAAAGGAACTGTGGTAGTTGGAAGCAGCCAACCTACAGATGTCCACAATGCTGCAATGCAGTTATGGTCAGTTCCTGGTCTGTTTTGTAGCTTGGCCTTGGAAAGATAGTACAGATACTATTAAATGTGCCATCAGGAACATTCCTTCTGGTCAGCAAAAGTGAATGTATCAGTACTTCTTCAAATCCACCTCATTATCCTTTTCTGAGAAGAAGGTGGGCATCATGGGCATCATATATTTTCTTTTTACATGTGGAGAGAAAGGAAGTTTATCTTTTCTCCAAATAGGCTTTCCCGTAACTTGACTTGCATGCAAGAATGATGGGATGGATATAGACAGAGAGAGAAGCTATGTGAGAAGAGATCCTTGGGGACCTCTGCTGTCTTGATTGTGCCATATGCTTCTATAGGAGTTGTCACACATGACTTTCAAATTCTCAATTTTGGAAGTTTTCTTTTGAGCGGATTTTAGGGTAACTTTATGACATAGCAAGAGATGCACGTTTGGGGTTTGCATATTTATTTGTATTATTACCTTTACAGGAGTGTGAAAAAGTGAGATACCGATATTGTCTTCCTGAGTCTGCCAAGGGACCTGTTGTGTGACCTTGGATAAGCACTTCCTGGCTGCTTCGATTCCATTTCTTTGCAATTTGAGATGTTTGCTGGAAAGTTTCTCTCTTTATACTCATTTGAGTAGTGCCAGCCCCACTACAGTGGGGGCCTGGCCTCAGTAATAGTGCTAACAACAGTGTTTAGCTTTTTACAGGAGGTGTTCAATACCATGCAAGACTGGGCTGAAATGACCATCGTCTTGGGCTTCCATGGTCTTAAGTAGTGGATATAGGTCCACAGTAGAGACAGTTTCTTACAGGATTGCCAGTACCTAGCTGCTGTATCCATAGGACCTTGTTGCTACAACAGGATAAACAGGAAGAGCGAAGTCATACAAAAGCAGGCAGCTAAAGGAGAACATGAAAGTCCAGGTCTGTGTGTGATGTCTTGACAGTCACTCACAGCTGTAGAAAATATGAAGAGGAAGAACATCATGTCTAAAATAAAAACTCTGCCAGAAAACAGGGCAAAGTTTCGATCTCTTGCCAGACAACTTGGTGTTCACAGTGGGTTCAAGACTATTGTAGCATTCTGCAGGCATCTCTTGATGTTTGTGAAGCTGCAACAAACACACAAGCACCCATTGCTCAGCAGACAGAAACCGAAACCGTTGCGCTCATAGTTTCAGTGTAGTATTGTGACGAGCAGATCTGTCACATAAGGAAATTGGCACAGGAGCAAGCAGTGTTGGCACATAAAGAAAATGGATCAGGAAGGGCATGGCCAACCAGATGGCCTCTTTGTGGCTAAGCACATGCTTATGCAAATCCTAGATTAAAACCACAGAACAGAAAGAAAATGCAGATGTTTATATTACATTGGTTTCTTCTGTGAGGGCAAACTCTGTAAGAAAATGCTAAAAGGGTAATGACAAGTGGTGTACACAGGTCTTAATTATACAGCATGACCATTTAATCCGGCTGCTCAGTGATTACTTTGACTTTAAGGAATTGGTGCAAATTTAGGTTATATGGCTTTACATCGATAGCAATACTATAATTGCTACTACTCCATTTTATGCTGGCTTTAACACTTTCAATTTTAAAGATGTTATGACACTGTAAACCTGGAATAACTGGATGGTGAACAAGGCCCCTGAAGTTTAAATTTAAAAGCTGCAGATACTTTTCCGATAGCATTGTTAAAATACTCACGTCCAATTAGATACATGTTTCTGGGAGAACAAGGAGGGAGAATAGGGGGAACCTCTGTCAAAATAAATGCTTTCAGTGTTCCAGGCAGTCAGTTACAAAAAGCACTTATAAGAGATTTAAGTATCTATCGATATAGCTATCACCAGGGGCTACAGTAGCAGGAATATTCAAATGTTAGTAAAGAGAAGGAAATCATAAACCAAAAATGCATCATCAATCTGAAGTCCACCCAAAGCAGAACAGATTCTGTTAAATAAAGCAATATCGTGCATGAGTCAGCTCCATGTTTTGAAGAGAGCAAGCAGGTGTCACTCTGTAGTAGTAGGGCAGTACAACGTGCACTATTATCCTGCAGTGTGGCAGATTTGAGCTTGGAAACAGATCTCCGTGCCGCCTTGTCTCTCCCTGATTTCACTGCACCCAAATATCAGGAAGCCTTATAAGAGAGAGAAAACAGTGTGCGGTGGGGGACTCCTATGTTAAATCTTAACTCATTATTTAGTTGAGAAACTGCAGAGCCTTTGCAGAGATGGAGGTGATCTACCTGATCGTCAGAGGAACGCTTTATGACATTGCTCAGAAGAAACCAAAAATAAAGTCAACTGAAACTGGGAAAGTCATGATTCTGAAAATCTGAGCTTGCAGATTCTCAGTGCAGTCAGCGTTTGACAGCCAAATCTCTGAAGGTTACACAGTTTGCTGGATATATTCTGTCCCAGGACTACAGGGAGAGAGCAGGATTCCCTTCTGTAATAGCTTTTCCCAGTGTCTTCCTCAGTATCAGGAGGGCCATTACTAGACTAACATTCAACCACGAAAAAAATTCAATTTCCTGTGCTTTTCAGTGTCACTTCTGGAGACACTTCTGGAGACAGAAGGATGAAGTGTGACTGCAGCATTGAGGACTGGAGTCAGGAAATAGTTGTGGGTAGGGAAGACAGGAGAAAGGGAACATTGTACAAATCAAAGGAAGAGAAGTCTGGCCTGGGAGTTAAAACAATTGGTAAAGTGTCTTTAGCTACCAAAGTACACCTCTTCTAGGACATCAAGAAGCTCATGCTTTCTACAGACTCATGGACAAATGTCTGGTGTTTGACACTAGGGTGGGTGCTTGTCCCAGTCCTTGGTTAACAGTCTCAGCTCTTGGACTGTTTGGGTAATAAGCAGATGTCTAACAACTCTGGCAACAGGTAAGTTTTGAAACTCGTGACTGTCAGGATACTTATGGAGTTTATTGCACGCTTGAGCAAGTGATTCCAGGAGGATGTTAATCCATCTGTAAGACTTTGACAACTGTCATGGGCTTACCCATGGCCACACGCTTTGAGGTGCTCCAGCATGCCCTATGCACAGCCACTGATGCTTCAAGGTGTACCTGCTGCAGCATGGACTTATCCACAGCCACAGATGCTTCGAGGTGTACCTTCTCCAGCGTGGACTTATCCTTGGGCCACAATCTCTTCAGAGGTATACCTGCTGTGGCACAGACATAACCATGGCCACAGTGCCTTCGAGATGTACTTGCTCTGGCGTGGACTCATCCATGGCCACAGATGCTTCAGGGTGTCCTGCTCCTGTGTGGACTCACCCACAGGTCACAGTCCCTTTGACTCAAGTTCACACCGGAGTTCCAGCCTGACCAGTACAGCAGCACAGAAACAGCAGCGATACCCTGGCCATCTGCCAGCCCAGGCACATCGCCATTGCTGTTATCAAAATGTCCCCAGGCGCAGCAGAGTAAGGTGATCAGCAGTACAGCAGCACAGCAAGCAGCAAAAGCAAAAAGCAGCCACTAACGAGCACTAGACTCTAATATACAGTAAGGCAAGCAAGCCCCATGGCAAGCACAGAAGCCTGCCAATTAATACCTGAACAGCAATAACAGCTATAAATTCGATCTAGCACATTCCAATCAAACCTATCATTATCTCGAACCCTTTGAGGCCCACGTTGGGTGCCAAAAATTACTGTCATGGTTTAACTCCAGCTGTCAACTAAGCACCACACAGCCGCTCACTCCCCACCCATGGATGGGGGAGAGAATCGGAAGGGTAAAAGTGAGAAAACTCATGGGTTGAGATAAAGACAGTTTAATAGGTACAGCAAAAGCCGTGCGTGCAAGCAAAGCAAAGCAAGGAATTCATTCACTACTTCCCATGGGCAGGCAGGTGTTCAGCCATCTCCAGGAAAGCAGGCCTCCATCACGCGTAACGCTTACTTGGGAAGACAAACACTATCACTCTGAACATCCCCTCCTCCTTCTTCTTCCCCAGCTTTATATGCTGAGCATGACACCATATGGTATGGAATAGCCCTTTGGTCAGCTGGGGTCAGCTGTCCCAGCTGTGTCCCCTCCCAACTTCTTGTGCACCTGGCAGAGCATGGGAAGCTGAAAAGTCCTTGATTCAGTATAAGCACTGCTTAGCAACAACTGAAACATCTCTGTATTATCAACTGTTTTCAGCACAAATCCAAAACACAGCCCCATACTAGCTACTATAAAGAAAATTAACTCTATCCCAGCCAAAACCAGCACAACAACAAAGACATCCGATGGTTTACATTTAAATCTGATAGTCTTAATGAAAAGTGAAAATAACCTGCATGATGGATTTTTTTCCTTTGGTTCTAGAATGCCTTTAAAAGTATAAGAAGTTTCACTGTAAAGGTTACAGAGCCAGTTTGTCACAAGTTAGAAGTCACAGCATTTCGGCTGCCCATTGAACCTTACAGGCTTTAACATGCGCATGAAACACTGCCTTGTTTAGACTTTGATCACAAACCACTTTTCCTGAGTTCCCAAGTAAGTTTCGTTTTCATACTGCTTTCCATCCTTCAGTGCAAAGAAAAGCTCAGAAAGAAATCCTAGATACGCTGAACGTGACTGTCATTTTTGCTGTTGACCTTAGGAGTGCAAGGATACCGCCCAGATTTTTTTCGATAGTTTTAAAACCATCATGTTACTATCCAGTCAGTAAAATACAAACCAAAAACATGCTTCTGAATAAAAAGCACAGTCCCAAATAATATTATGATATAAATCAGTATTATTCTGCAATGATCTGAACTATTGCGTTATCAATTTTCTTTCTGTCCTCTCTGGAGCAAGGTAGTGTGGGGCAATTAAAAAAAGACGAAGGGCAGAAGGGCATTCTCATGTAATCTTTAAAAGAATGTTACTACTAGATGAAGAACATAATTATGTATAGCCTGTCTTGGATGTACATGACATGGTATTTTACTTTCTGATACAGTAAAGTCTGTCTGCAGCATTCATTTAGCTCTGCAGTATCACAGTGAAGAGACTACTCAGAAGACTACTGAGATAGAAAGGCAGCCACAACACATTTAAAAAAGAAGATTCTGACGTATTTTGTTTCAGGAGCTTTTGAACAGCCAATGTAAGGAACTAAAACATCCCACTTATGGTTTAACAGTACCCATTGGTTTGTGCACACTGGATCTAGTGTATACCTAGTTGCCCAGAGGTAATATTTACCATTATAGAACAACATTATTTTGATCTGTCTATTTCTTTGATAGACTGATCTGTCATGTTGATGTATTTGTAAGCATTTACAATGCGTATTTGCTTTTACGTAGGTGATAAATACGGACAAAGCTGGGGAATGAGGTCATCGCTCGTGTACTCAAAACCTTGCAACACTGGGCCCTTATGAAAAGTTCTAACCATGTGCATTTATGAAATAGTTTTCTTAAAGAGTGTACTCAGCTAATGCTTTGCATGACCTTTAAACAAAATAATGTCCTTGTGCTGGGTTCATTGCAAAATGAAAACATGCAGCATGGTAGAAGTCTCTGAAAAGCTTTGAGAGGTTCTAATATAGATCGAGTGAATGTAACATGACAGATGCCCATTCGTCTGTGTTAGGGAGGTGAGAATTCATATTTCATTTTTGAGATGTCTGACATGCCAAAAAGTATCTATCAGTCTGGGTAATCAACAGTGTAACAAATGATTTAGCTCATTCTTCTCTACTCCCTTTTTATTTATGTATCTTCACACTGTAACAGTTATGTACTCTTCTGTTTTTCAGAAACATAACTTGTTACACGATTAGTCTGTTAAATCTCTGTATGCATGTCCTCTCTTACTGTGTTTATATCTTAATAGGCCAGATTCATTCCACATATACTCAGGTAAAGGCAGTGTAATGAAATCAAATGAAATGAGCATTGACTGGCAAGTGGAGTGTTAGAAAGGTGTGCAAGGAGCCAGGTATATATCTTCCATTAGTCCAAAGTAATGCCTGCTATCTGACTGGATGACTTGGCAGAAACAAGATGATCACAGCTCTTACTTACTGAGCACTTAGGACAAGCAGCTGTACTTTATGTACCTATTCCCAGGTGTAGCAGGTTATCTGCTCTAAATCTGAATTTAGCTGAGTGTGTCAGTTTAACATACGAGACCTTAGAGGTAAAGATGGGCTTAATGTTTCTGTACAGATGGCATCACTCAAGGGTGGAAGCTGAGCAGAGTTCTTGGCATTGAGGCTGAAAATGCCAAGCATTATCTGTGTCTATGCTTATGATAACTCTTCCCCAGAACTCAGAAATTGTAGCTTTTGTAATAGTGTTGGGAATATGTAAGATGCTTTCCGATCCTCTGCAGACATCCAGCTAAACTCCTGATCAAATTTCTATTATCACATGGGACCTATTTTCTTCTGTAGTATGAATGCATAGTTTTTCAGCAGGATGTCTAAAAGTTCTCATGGACATTAATGGTCCTCAGTGGGTCTGCAGAGGCTTTTTACCATGAGCAAGGAAGTGGGATTTTTTTTAATCATCAGCAAGAAAGTGTTTCTTTTTGTTTTGTTTTGTTTTTTACTATAAGCCAGGATTATTATTATTTTTTTTTTACCATGAGCTAGGAACTGTTGGTTTTTTACCATGAGGTAGGAAGTGAATCATTTTTGACAGGAAGCAGTTACAAACTTCTGCAAGTAGAATTTCCTCATCTTCTGCAGTGTTTTTCCATATAAGTTCTGAAAAGGTCACAAAACTTGTCAAGTGTATATTGGGTGCATTATGCCTTCGGGCTATGCTCTGCATCAAAATTTCATTGATACTTTCCCATAATCTACATTGAGTGGCTTCTGTGTTGTAGAGATCACTAAGACTATAGCCACAGTACGCCAGTGCAACATCTCTCTGAGTCAGAGCCTAATGGCATTACAAGGTCTGCAACAGCTGCTGCAGAGATATATCTGTGACTCATCTGAAATCCTACTATGAATAAAGCACTAATCCAGCATCATAGCCTATTCTGCTGGCCAAAGAAAAATGCTAAATATAAATAAATCTGTAAGAGAATGCAAATATAGTGGAAGGTTGGTAAGATTTCAGAGAAGTCAAAAAGCTCTAACTATTATCACAGAAAAGGAAAATTGAAGGGGAAATGAAAAAAGCATTTTCTCTAAATGTTCCATTTCCATTTCTCTTTTAGTTCTCTAGAGACACCAACATCTATTTAGACACCATGAGACTAATCTAATGTTTATCTGAGAGAAAAGGATCATAAAATGTAGATTACTGAGTGAAATCACTTACTATTACATCAGATATAATAGAAACATCAGAAATTAAAGTAGATTATTCAGATTTTGAAATACAGAAGAGTATTCATCGTGGGTGAAGTTTAACTAGTTCGTCTAATGTCAGCTTCAAAAGCTCCATTAGCTTCAGCAATGCCAGTTTTCATTTTGTATCTCTTACGAAGCTGATTTGATGCATGCCAGGATATAAAGATTAGTTTCCTCTAAGCCAAAAAAGTGTTTCTTTATACATTCTTTTAATTCTCAAACATTAGCCTGCTGAAAGGGAGGCTATTCCTACTCAGAGAAATACTTGTAAACTGAGGTCCGGAGACATCACTTTGACTGTCACTTTTCCCTGCAGTGCTCTGGAATAAACTGAATTCAGTATTACTGAATGTAGAGATCAGAATTAATAGAACTGAACGCAGTTTCTGCGATGTCTCAATTTTAATAAGCTTAGTTGTGGCTTTAAAACCCTCTGAGATGGTAATCTATTTATATTTCAGCAACACCAGACACAGCTGCAGTGTGCTTAGGACCCAGAGAACCGAGTGGTCTTGAACCAAATGGAACTCTATGCAGAGCTGATTTAAGGGGAAAGTATAGTTTACCAAAGATAAATGCAAGAAAAACAGGAAAGAAAATGATTTTTTGCTAAACTGGATGCTTTTCTGGGAAAGGGGAGAGAGAAAAGTAAAGGTGCTGCACCTTCTGTTATGGAAGAGCAGCATGTGCCCCACTGACAGCGTCCACTTGTTATTTGCTTTTCTTCACTAAACTAGAAAGCAGACATGAGTTTAGCTCCAGATAATGCCTCTCACTTCCTGCAGTGATTTCCACAATCTGGAAATTGTGGAAATATGTATATCTTTACCAGTAAAATGTAGCTGATAATAGCTTTTGGTAATGTTTATCAAATTCTTAGTTTAAAACAAATGAATAGTATTGCTCACTTTCCATTCTTCTCTACTAAAGGGGCAAATATAGAAAACTAACTAAAACAAGTTTTAAAAGTAACAATTTATAAAATTATGTACTATTTTGCAGTCATAATAAGCATTTCCTGTATATTTATGGAGAACCATTTTAGTTGTGGAGATGAGTTGACCCTAATGATTGGCAATGTTGAATCATTACTCAACGTGCAGTGATCAAACACGAACTGCAATGGGCTTGTAAATCAAAGCAATGACTCAGCACTCAGCACATGGTCTTTGCCTTACTTTCTTTTCCCAAAGAAAATGTGGCGATGAAAAGAAACTGATTCCTTTCTCCCATAGGGAAGGAGCAGAGAGGAACAGAAACCTGCTCAGGTTCCTGCGGGCTCCCTCCCCTGCTCTCAGTTCTCTCTGTGAGTGTGGCTAGTAGCTTCGCTCCCAGCACTTTTGCTCTTACTGCCATCCTCTTCCTAATGGGAACTGCCTGTTGCCACCTGGAAAGAAAACTGTAGCCTCGGCTACAATTGCCATGCTAGGGTGTCAAATATATTGAGGCAGTATGATCACAGGCCACCCATGGAAAGCAAGGATAGATGCAGGCACAGTCGAAAGGGGAAGCTGAAGTCATGCAACTGTGCTGCATGGTACCAGCGTATCAGCTGTGTCGGTCAGTGCAAAGCACCACTGCTTCGAGAAATGTTTGCTTGCCCAAGGCTGAGACAGAGGCTGCAAAAGCTGGATGCCTTCTTTTGATGCATGAAGAATCGAGATAAAACCAAGCAGACACATACACTAATTGGTTTCTCATTGGTTGCACAGAAGTGTTACCTTTACTTGGCTTTGTGATTAAATCATTCTGGGGATGGGAATGCTGTCTTTGAAGAAGCGCCTGTTATAAACTGCATTTGACAGGTAATAAAATTCATATTATCAGTTGAAGTCCCTGCCTTTGCACACATAGCTGAGAGTAAAAGAAGCAGTCGTGAGCTTATCCTTACCATCTTTGACTCAAACAACAACTTTAGCATGCTTTTTTTCTGTAAAATGGGAGTCCTGTGCATGAAAATCCTCTGTTTCTGTGGAAGACAAATGGCCGATTGTAATGCTGCACCATTTTTGAAAGTAATATAAACTGCAAGAGAAGAAGAAAAAAAATCTTAGCTGGCAACAATCATCTTCTTATGTATGTTCCATACATAATGATGGCACAGAAGGAAAAAAGCAATCGTGAGTGGTCATTTGTGAAACTGAAGTAGGACATTCATTCATTGCATAAAGGGAAGTACTGGGAACCCCATGAGATCCCGGTAATCACTTTTACAAGAATTAGTATAGGAAACTCATTCATTCCCCATTCTGCAGCACTCATGAATTATTCAGTTAATCCTGTCTGGGGAGATAAATGTTGCATGCTATAGGAGCACATGCTATGGTATTTATTAATTTAATTTGATGTTTGACAGGCTTCAAATTTGCTTTTGCAGAATGCCAAGTATTATTGTTTTATTTCCTGTATTTTGCTTCTTATCACTGAGTTTACAAGAACCACCCCCATCTGTGTTTCTACTTGACAAGTTTTCTGAAATGAATCAACTAAAAAAATGTTTGATGTTTTAAAAATCTATTGAAGACATTCTGTCTCAGCTATTAACAGTATCTGTCAGCCACCAAATAAACACAGCTTATCTGGACTCTTTCCATGCCTACGAACATTTTCATTAGGTTTTAAACTTTATTTTTAATCTAGGTCTTATGTCAACAGTGATGTAAAGTTCAAACTGATATGTGTTTATGAACTGATAAAAATCAATACATTTGATGAACAGCCTGCTGAAGTACTGAACGAATCCTTGTTATCCATTTGGGTGAAGAAAGTTGGGCTGATATTAAAGTGCTTCCTGGAGTACCATGCAGTGCGTTATGGCACAGGTTACTGCTACCTTGTGCTTTGTCTCAGGGCTGCAGTCCTCAAAGCTCAATGCATTTGGCATTCTTTTTAAAACAGTCCATGTATTTTATAGATGACCCATTTTGGTTCTTATTTCACCATGAAATACTTAGTATATTGGTTCAAAGCCGCTATTTATATAGTTAAAGTGAAGACGTCACTGCTCTGGTGAGTGCCTTTCTTACTAAAATTGTGCCTTGATTACAGTGGGAGCAAAAGGGATGCAGTGAAGAGCTTATACTACACAGTGAAATGGGACATGCCCTTTACCTGATGCAATTTTTCCTTTTGCAGTCCTTTATCCCTGCAGCAGACAGGTGAGTGGCCAAAGAGCAACTTTACTATGTTGGGAGCTCCTCCGTTTCACTACAGCACTGCAAGCACGCTGCCCGTGTGCAGCCGCAGCGGGCTGAGCAAACGCATTTGTCAGCTGCATGCTAGGATCAAGAGTGAGCATGCTGACAAAAAGCCTGGTAGTTTTCCTAAGCACTAGCCTTCTAGGAAAAAAGCTGGCCTCTTCTCTCCCCTAGAAACATCTCTCATTCTCAGTGTGTGCTTAATCTGTCGTTGTCCTCTTGTAAAAAGATGTGAGGATTGTTCAACCTGACACAAACCCTGTCTCTGGGATAGCAAGGCAAGTTGGCTGAAAGAGTCCCTATCAAAAATATTTTTCTGATGGCATTGCAATGCGAATGCACCTGATTATTCTGAAAATATGTGGGAGAGCATGTATATCAGGACAGTGCTTGATAGTTCTGCCACAGATTTAACCATATAAGAGTATTCAGTATCTAACTGACAATCCACCTGAAAATAAATTAAGTGAAAAAATAGGATATGTGCAAGAATCAGTTTTGGCAAGAATCAGAGATGACTATTGTATTGACAGAAGATTAACACAGTTTCTCCTTGTTCTTGGGGCACCTGCACGGGCAGTTTAGCTGCCATCCCCAGTGTGGGTTTCGCATGCACCAGACCAGTCCCTGCCCTGCCAGGCTTCCCCAGCCCTATTTCCAGACTCACATCTTCCTGAAAGCTTTTTCTGCCTCAGTATGAGAAAAAGGGTAAAGTCTGAATCCTCAAAATAGGGTATAAAATGGCTTTTGTGTGTACGCATATGTGCGTGCGTGCGTGTGTGGGGACACACACTAGATATACGCCTATACTTCTTTATGAAAACAAAGAAGGAAATAATTTCAGGTGATTTTGGATGCCCAGGTCCCAGTTATGTTAATCATTAGAGACAAAAGACAGAAAGAAATGCAGCTTCAAATAAAGTACTGTTTATCAGAGACATATTTTGTAAGAATTACAAAGTAACTGTTCTCTGAGCTGTTATGAGAATATGTTATTCTCTGTTATTCCAGAGAATATGTTATTCTCTGGAAATTCTTATTTCTGTGGAGAAGAGGAAGGGAATGATGGATGCTTTAATACAGTGATAGTTTTTCCTCTCGTGTTTACAAGTAGGCCTTGAATTCTTCTCCTGGGTTTTACATCATGATAATTCCACTTGACCTGAATCTTCCTTGCATACTTTGATTTTATGACACCATTAAGTTTATTTGGCAATGGAGTTATTTTCATCCTAATTACTTTTCTTGTCTGTGTGTGTTATTTTCACAAAGCGAGATAGAGATGAGAAAGGAAAAAAAAGAAAAGTAACCATAAAAGTCCTAATATTTGCCTAATGTTTTGGAAAAAAAAAAGTAACCATAAAAGTCCTAACATTTGCCTAATGTTTTATTTTGTTTAGCCAGGTCTGCAGGACCTGGCTGGAAAAAGTCTGAGTTACCAGTTAGGTGACACATTAACAAAACTACTTTCAGAATGCAAGAGTGCAAGACTGCATAGGATCCAGCTTCACTAACCTTATCATTTAGGAAATTTGGGTCAACCTTTATTTTCTACAGAAGGACTGAAATATTCTTAGGCTTTTTCCTACTTGATTATTTTTTCCGCACCAGAACACCAACATCTTGCTGAATGTGTGCTTTTTACAGAAATGCATTGCTTCAGTTACCTTTCTTTGTCTTTTCCTCCCGTCTCTGAGCGATATTGGATGCATCCCCTATATTAAACATTTTTAACAAGATGTTAATCATGCATTTTCTAACCTTGCCGAATTTTTATTTATCTGTGTTTTCTCTTTTTATCTGCTGTTTGGTGGTTAAGTTTAATTAACTCACCTTATGGAATACTTCTCAAATTATTTCTGCTAGCAGGGATAATAATTCATCCAGATAAGCTTTCTTTTGTAAATTAGAAAATAGTAAAGAGATTTACTTCTCACTTAATAGTAAAAGATAGGTTGGCTTCTTCCTTTGTCACTCCAGGCCATGTGTTCCAACATAATGAGAACTCCTATCTTCTTTTTTTAAGAAAACAGTTTTTTTTTCACCCTTTCACATCTGAATGTCCTAGGACACAGGAGAAAAGCTGGTCAAATGAGTCAGTTGTTTTGCTTGGGCTATTGATTTTGCTTCCTTTTTGGAGGTCACATTTAATGTTTATACACTGTTGTATCATTTTTTTTTCTCATTTCCTGGAGCCATTTTATGTGGGAACTTTTCTTTGCTCTGAAAAAATATTTTACTTTTCATCAGTTTCTTCTTTCTTGAAATATAGTTACACACTAATGAGAAAGGAAAAAAAAATTAAGAGATAATGGTAAGTGAAAAATGAAAGCCTGAGTCTAGAAATTCAGGATCCCCCTGAACTTCGAGAGTAGTGATTTTGCCTTATCTCCTGGCTTTGCCTACATTGCTCTTTTATGACCTGAGAAGCTAAGATAACATGTGTCTGTCTCTCAAACGTAATGGTAGTAGCCCTAACACTGAAATTCAGTTGTACTTTAAGCCTTTTTTTTTTAAACCAGCTACTAAGTGACCTTAGAAAAGCAATGTCCAGAAAGGACTGGGAATCTGATTGCGTCAAGGTTAACTGACCGAACTCTGCCCTCAGCAGTTCCACTTTTAAACATTTGCTGCTTCCTCTCGCCTCCTCCAGCCCCCCACCTCCGATTTCCCCCTCTTGCTCTTATCTTAGCATTTCAAAACCTGTGAGCATCTAACATAAAGCATTATGGATAGATGGTAAAAACTAAATCTGAGATTTTCTCCTCCCCTCCCTTTTTAAAAAATAAATTCTTTTGCACTCCTGTGTTTTAAAGTGTCTAGCAGATGGTTATTTCACTGTCTTGAATTTTGAAAGGGAATAGGATATAATTTAAATGCTATTGTACGTTGTTCTATTGAGAGATATTCCAATTTATAGTTTAATTGGGCGATTGGCAGTGTAAAATTGGAAAAGAAAAACCATTTTTAGATAAGTTTTAAAAATGATTAAACTGGTTTTGCAATTGCTTATATGTCACGAGAGGAGAGTAATATTAGACCTACTCTTCTATTTTTGGCTTCCTATTTTCCAAAAATATAGCAAACCCTCCTGACAATATGACAAAGAATTGCAGTTGCATTTTAATGCCACCCTTGAAAATATGTGGGTTGATTTTTCGGTGCTTTTTTTTTTTTGCATTAGGAAAGGTCTTGCTACAAAGCATTGCTTTCGCAGGTAAATGGTAAGCATGTGTGATACAGAGGGTGTCTGTCGGTATTGCTGATGCCCAGCACAACAGGAAGAAAGCAGAAGCAGACATTGTGCATTGCACAGGCTCCTCCGGGATTAGAAAAGAACGATTTCTCTCAACTGCCCACAGTGTCACAGCAGCAGATTCCTAGTGCTTGGTTATAGAAGTGTTGAGCCTTCTTCATTCTTTAGGGCTTATTTTGTTTTCTGGGGGAGTGGTGGAATTTGGCTTTGTTGTCCAAACTTCCCCCAGGCTCTGTGTATTGCATGCAACGCTGGACACGTCTCCACTGCAGAGATATTGAACGAGTTTGTTGTCTTGGGTTAAACCAGCACAGGTGCGATTGTCCACATAGAAAATGGCATTTGAGCCTTTGTAGCCGCCTTCCCGATGGAGTGACTACTACTAATGTTACAGGCTCTGGGGACCAACCCATGACTCTCCTCACTGCAGTCTGTTTCTCTGATGGGTCCTGCATAGGGAACAGGGGGAAAGCTAGTTTAAACGTTTTTGGCTGTACACTCATTCTCTCACTTCCTTTAAGTCCTTTCTTTTCAGTATCCCACATTCAGCAGCATGGTTAGGGATTTTTTTTTTTCATTCAGAACAATTTTAGTAGTTCTGGTTCATTTAAGTTGTTCCTTACATCTGAAAGATGGCAAATCTGCTTCAATTGGTTCCTGAGGGGATAAGTCGTCTCTGTAACAATGATAACTAGAACAACTGGAATAATTTTTGGTTTTGTGCCCCTCACTTTTTTTTGGAAGAGCCTTTTTCCCTTTCTGTTTGCCTTCTGTTTTTGCTACAGGCTCTAATGAGAACAGAGACCATGATGTGCTAGGAGCTCTCAGTCACTAAGAAATTGAGGATTATACAGGTTGGGTTCGTAGTGATACCACCCTATCTTCTCAGCCAGCAAGAAAGTCCATCACATTCAATTCAACAGTTAACTTTCAAGACAGTAGAGTCATCTGTGTAATTTTTCCACTTTAGTCAATAAGCACAGCTGCTAGAAGTTCAGTCTTCTATATTGCTTTAACTTTCTAGATGAGCTGTTTCATTCTAACCACCCAGTCATTCTTTCTTGGCATCACACTCACAGTTCCTCCATCTCCCCTTCCCTGAAGAGATTTATATTTAAATATTAAATTAGTGTTAAGTGAGGAATAATTTGAAATATCTGGGAAATTAAATTTTAAACACTGATCTAAGCTATTCCCTCTATACCCACATTACTTGAAGCAATTCTGTACCATCTCGCATCATGCACCACCACAGATTACTGGGTTGAATGCATGGTCATTAAAGACAGGATGGTGGGAGAGAGAATAATGCCCCTTAGTGGCTTTTTCATCTGCCAGCTCCCTGGCCAACATGACACAGGGACTGAACTCCACTCTGCAGAAAGACACAGACTAATATGGGTCTGTGGTCAACCTTGTGTTACTGCCTATGGTATTCTAGCTACCTCTTTTCTCACTATCCACAGTCAGCGTGCAACTTCAGGCCTAATATTGTTCATTTTCATGTACTTATTTTCCTTATAGGTACTATGAAATGCACACCTGTAGACATGATTTCTGGAGAAAAGATCAAATATGAAACAAAGCTTCCCAGAACAGGTAGTGCCGGAGGCTGACAAGAGGGACAGAGTCTAGCAAGCCTTGTATCACTGCAAGGACTGGAAAAACTTGTGTTATAGAAATGTCATAGCCATACTACACTGCATTTCATTACTCAGATATCATTTTTTCTTTCTTAGGGTATTGCTGATGGTCCTGCACCATCCCGTAAATATGGGACTACTTTTCCAAAGCAGCTGCTGTTAAAACCTTGTTTTACCCTGCTTGCTATGTGTCTACAAGGTGACAGTAAGGTTAAGATTTAGGGTGCCCTTATGTTTCTCCTCCTGTTATTTCCTTGGGAGGAGAATTTATGATTGCATTGCTATGGCTGTGGGTGTGTTGTTGGGAGAGGGTTTGATCCAGCCAAAGGGCAAGGAAAAGCACTACCATTAACCTGACCCAGATGTAAAGTGCAGCCCTTCATGCAACTTGGCAGGAACACCTGAGCAAAAGAGGTGGCATGCTTTCCTGAACTTTAGACTACTTACCTATTTTAGCTATTTAAGATAGCTATTTTTCATTTGTGTTTGGCAGCACAAACCTACAGCTAGGTTTTACCAGAGGAAAACAGAGACCCCTGAGTAGCAAGGGCAAAGAAATTGTACCAGTCAATAAGTGTTGCTGCAAAGGAACGTGCCACGTCGCTAAGGTAATGTGCAATAATATCCACGACTCCAGTTTGATAAGATCTTTATTTCCAGGTTAATTCTCTGGTTTCAGACTGAAGGTCATCCCAGGCTGTCAAACCAAGATTTTAGACCTTTAAACATAGCTATATCCTGAGTCTGCTCTGCTGTTTAGTTCATAAGTTAGAATTCAGCTTTTGCATCAGATTATTTCTATACCTCTACTCTAATCACACTGAGGCAACCTCTGCTTGCAGGAGTACACAGTAAGACCAGGATCTGGGAATTTTTGTAGCTCCAGGGTATAAACTCCTTTAGATGTCTGAAGAAAATTAATCAATGACAGAAGGCTGACTACTTTAAATCATCACGCTTTTTCTTTTTTCCTATGTTTACTAGGTCAACAGAAGGAATCAAGAGCTAGTATGAGATGTAAACATTTCCAAGACTTTCTAAAGAGTCAGCACAGCTCCACATTTGCTGTATACTCTGGAAATCTGATCTCGGTCAAACATTCTGTTAGTTTGCAGCAGATGATTACACAACTGCATTACTGTGAACTGATTTGGCTTCTCAACAATTCAGCTTTTGCAATTTCTAGCTATACTTGTTTAAAGTAGAGGCTGTCCAGGGCAGGCTCCTTTTGCTCTGTAGGTGATCAGAGACACGCACCGCAAGATAGCTTAGAGAAAGCTTTACCGCTTCACTTTCAGTTACACCTGTCTTTTAAGAAGTTAGTCATAAATTTTGTTTTTTTTGTGATTCAGACTTTCAAACAAACTCTACATATGTGATTGGGAGCAGTTTACTTTCAAAATGTTGTGAGGAGCAGAACTTTTCCTCAGATTGCATCCTAAAGAAGCAGGCTTCAGCCTCAGGCACAAGCATCCTGGCACAGCATGCCTAAGCACTGGGGGTTGTGAACTTCCTGATGGACAAAATATAAGAGTACGGTGATGTATTCAGTAAGAGCCTTATCCCAAACAGTGGCAAGGATGAAGGCATTAAATTGTAATGCTACACAAACGTTAGCAAAAGTGGCAAACAGAGCCTTTATGTGGTGTGCACTACTTTGGAGGTGGGGTAAACGTTGAAGGAGCTTTTATTTCCTCTCTAAACTTTTTTTTTTTAAATATATATACACCAAAAAAAAGAGGGGAAGAGGAAAACAAAATGCTGTGATTTATTATGTTATTCATTTTCAGTAGCTGCATGGAAAAAATCTGGTCACTGACTTCCAAAGAAAATGTATGGTGTAGGCCACATATTAATATGGATATCACTAGTTCAGTACTGACAAAGGTTATTTATCGCATTCTAAGGAAAGAAGTTTTGAATTTTCAGAGCGAGGACCGCATTTAAAGAGACTGCACAACCTCTTCTATTTCCAGTCTCAAGTGAATGGTTTTCCTCCTATTCGCAATTGAGAACATGCCCTTGATAACCACAAGATATAATTAGGTGTAATAACATTAAAAAAGAACGCATGTGTTTTTTTAAAACTTAAAAAAAAAGAAATTACTCTGTGTACTTCCACACGCACATGCTTATTTAATTTCCTTCTCTCTTTTCCTCTGCTGTATCCCCTTATGCTTAACAGCTAAAATTAAAAGCAATGAATACCTGACTAACCAGCTCTCTGCAGCTTGGAAACCTCTGTTGTAAGGAACTTCACGAGGAAAATGACCTTTTGACTTTGCCTGTTAATCAGTGTACTGACTGTGCTTAGGAAAAATTTAATGACTGTTTTTGAAAGATTAACATAAGTAGTTTTGTGGTCAACTTAAGTCATTAATTACATTCTGCTCACTTAAATTTCAGCAGGTTCATTTGGGCCACTAACCATATTTGTCATTTACACGGCTAATTCAAATTAGAGCTTTATGTGTTGCACTACCTGGTAAACCACTTCTCTGCTTCTGCTAAGCACACAGTGGGACACTTCAGAGCGGTACCTTGCTCCTGCTGTGTATCGCTTCAGAGAGGACCCTCTTTCCCTGTGGGTTTTTAGCATCTGGAAAACACTCGTGCACATCATGCGAAGAAAGAAACATTACACTGCTTTCTAAAAAAAACCCAACTTTCCCAATTCACTTCTCCATTCCTTTCCAAGAGTTTTTTAGGTCAGATATTGCTATTTAAAGTGAAACCTGTCTCTCACCCATGGCTCAAGCAAATGAGCTGTTTGCAGGGAATCTGCTGGAAATGTCAGTGGAGGAAGAAATCTTCCTATAAAACTACAAAACAACTGCAGTCCCAGAATAGCAATGAGCTCCGGGAAGCCCTTTCTTAGTTACCGGAATTGCTCAACTTCCTACACTAGTTTACGGCAAGACCTGTGTGTACCATGTGCCATCTTGCACCAAGAGATGCTATCTGTGTAGTTAAAAAGAGTTCTTCCTTGACTGGGGACAGGGATGACTAAGCTTCACCCCCGAATAATAAAGTAAGGCAGAAGTTTTTAAAATAGCTATATTCCATTCATTAACTATCCATCATAAGGAAAGATCTGCAGAACCCTAACAGCAGCTTATCATGGCTCTGTGGTTTCTGATGGGAAAACAAATACATCACGTAAAGGGAATAAAATGCTTTTCTCTGGTTATCATTCCACTCCAGGCTTTTGTGTCGCAGATTGTCTGGCAGACTCTCACGATTGTTTCCTCCTGCAGCTTCTGGAAATGATCTTCTCTTCTCTTCACTAAAGAGAAATATGCCCACAGCAGAGATGGGTTTTATTTGCAGTATTCCTTTGTATTTTTCCATTTTACCATTAACTGATTTTTAGCTCTCAATCTGTTTCATGTTTATGAACATCATTTCTGTCAAGACTTGTACAGCGCTCCAGTGTCGTGGTTTAGCCAGGTAATTGTTGATATGCCCTGAAATCTCTGTCCTATTAATGTATTCATATTGTCGTTAAATCTTTGATAAGCACACTAGATCTGAGTCACCCCACGGACTGCACTGAGCAAATGACAGTGCAATATGGTGCAAATCTGGCTGCACGCAAGGAGCCGAAGGAGTGCACGGAGCAGGTCCTGAAGAGGTGGGTCTGATGCAAAGGTACACACAGCTGCTACTAACACTCCCTAAATGGACTTCCCTGTTTGATTTGTTAGAATTCATCTGTGCAGGTTATCATGAGATCTACTATTTGGGGGGGTTATGGAAGAAAAATATCTGAGACACCTGCTTTTGACTTTGAGTCTGATCATCTGCCGAATGAAGGGGAACAGCAGGTATTTGGATATGAGCTAGCTGGCTAGTCCGTGCTCAGAGAGTGCTTTTCCCCCTCCCCCAGTCCTCCTCCTTGGGAGCTGCAGCAGCGGCAGCTCCTTCTCCTGAGGCTGCTCCCCGCGCGTGTGGCAGGGCGGCCAGATGGCTCCTTCCCCTTGCCCGGCTAACGTGCCACCTCCGAGACACACCGAGTCCCCACCTGCGCAAGGCCCGAGGGCTGGATGCTGGCCTGTGAATTGCAGGAAATTTGACTATGATTCAAATGGAGAGCACTAAAAATTAGCCTCTTTTTTTTTTTTTTCTCCTATCCAATGTGACTGCAAAGCACATTTCCTTGAGAGCTGGGGACGAGCACGGTGAGCCTGACGCCTGATGAAGCAGTTAGTCTCTGCCTGGCATCCTTTATCTGATGAAAGACATCACATGTGGAAGGCAGCATTGCTGGCGGTTTTCCTCGTGACACCTGAAATACCTCAGAATGAACAGGTTTGGAAATGAGCATTTCCTGCCTCTCCATCGCTTCCAACCCCACCACAGAATATGTTTATTTTCTCAGTTACTTTCTTCAGTGATTTCAGTTGCTTCCTGTGTATGCAGCATTATGTCTGTGCTTGTGATTCATTACATTGCTTACGGGTGTTTAGAGTCTGGAAGCCTCCTGTAAAACTTGATTTGTAAATACATCCTCCATGTGAGATGGGGAAGAAGAGAGGACTCTAGCACTTTGCTGCCTGCTGCACTGATAAAGTACGAAGGTAGGAAATAAAAAAAATCTGTCCAAAGAAATCTGTTCTCTATTGAAAGAGCTTAAAATGGAGGTTTAAAATTAAGAGGAATGGTAAATTATATATACATGTATGTTTAAAAGTAAGGTTACCAACTGTTTGGTTTTAAATCATAGATGCCAAACGAATTCCCCCCTTACTTTTGAGAGGGAGTGAGAGCCAGAGGGACTGAGGATGCCTTAATGTTAGGAGGGTTGCTCAGGCTCTTCCCCTTAGCCCTTCTGCCCGTTCTAGACCATCGGTCCATGTTTCTCTCTGCTCAAAGCATATAAGCAGAATTTGGCAGCTAAATGCTGCGAGAAATGAAATGGAGAAGTCCCACGTGAGATGTGGTGGGAAATACGGAGTCATTTTTTAATCTAGTTTTCTGTAACTTTGATGTCACTGGCTTTGCAACTTACCTGTATGTTTTTTCCCGCCTATTTCCTAGATTTAACCACTCCAAGAACGGAGGAAAGCAATGCTGCCATAGAAAAATCATATTGACTGTAACATGGCAGGGTCAATCAACAGTATTGAACATTTTAGATCCAATACACAAATCTCTTCACTATCACTGGGTGAGATAACAGCTTGTCACTCTGTTTGCAGAGCAGCCATATGAGGAGAACAAGATGAGCTTCTGCTAGCAGTGGAAGGATGGGGAATCTGGTGGTCTGTGGCTCCATCAGGGTCTGAAATGGAGAGTGCTGTCTGGTGCAAGCCCAAGGCTGTGCTCCTCTCTTCCCCTTTGCCCTCTCTCTCCCTCAAGTGCAGGTTCTTTCTGTCTCAGCCCAATACTCTCTCCTCCTTCTCTGCTTTGAGACACCAATTTCTTTCAAAATGGTTAGAATGATCCTCTTTTTCTAGCTGGGAATAGTCTCCCTGAAACCAAAATGGAGATCTGAACCTTGCTTTACGTAAGCACTGCTACTCCGCTGCAACTTGCAGCATCCAGCTGGTTTTTTCCACTGTCACACAGAGCCAGTTACTTCATCGCTGCAGCACCTTGCAAGGACTGGGAAAAACAATGGCAAGCAGAGTCCTGTTTAGTTAATTGAACTGTTTCAGTAATGTGGGAAAAGCAGTGCATTCTCCTCCTCCATCAGCTCTGCTCTCTGACACTGCAGAGTATTTTTTTCCCTGCAATGCTTCCAATAAAACTCAGCCTGAGGTGGAAAACCTGGCATAGAAAATTTTAGTCCAAATAGTTAGGCAGAGATATAAACAACCAAAATAGGATCTTTCGATGGAAACTGTCAGGTGACTGACAACAGGTGGTATTACCAGCTCTGTCTACTGCTGCGTATATCCAGCCTTCCTGTGCACACTCTGTTCACTGGGGCAAGCTCAGAGGAAAGGAAGACTTGAACTATGGAGTTTGAGTCTTTCTCCATAAGTTGCCTACAGCTGTTCAGATGTTTTCCATTTTATCAGCATCTGTGGCAGGATGTAGCATAACGAATGCATGAGTATTATTAAACAATTAGCCAGGTGACATTTTTGGATTTTATATTACCCTGCAGTAAGTGTGTAATCATTTTACATACTACATACATTAGTAAGTGATTAAGTATTCTGCTGGGTCTCAGATCATAAGTAATTATGTGCCATTTTAAAGACAACCAAAGGAGCAATGTAAAATGCTTAAAGGAAAAAGGGAGAAAGTAGAGAAAGACAGACAATTCTCAAGAAGACAAGAAAAAGCTCATACTGCACTGGCTTATACTTAGAAGATACTGATGTAGCATAATGCACTTAAAAGTACAGCTGTATCAATACCTGATAGGAAAAAATAATTATCCTTTTAGCTCAAACCAAGAAGAAAACTCTAACGTTTTCACTGAAATAAAAATTCTTCTGAATGTCTTATACAAGTCTTTCAGAGGTTAATCACATAAATAGCTCCTTGTTATGGCCAAGCATTAAGTAAAAGTGGCCTTCTCTACAGACCAAGTGGCAAATAGCCTCTCCCACCTTCTAGTCAAACAAATACAATTTGTAATCTACTCCATCCTACCAGCTCAGCCTTTCTCCCTTGTTAGAGAGGAGCTTTATCCCAGAATACGCCTTTCCCTCCCCCAAAGTACTCATAGTTAAGAAAGTGATACTTGTTTGTTGGCTTGAGACTGAAGCAGAACTGCCATCTTGCCCCCCACCAGCTGTTTGAGTGCTTGCTGTGTTAGAATAAGTAGACTAAGTGTACTACTACTAGTAGTAATAGTAGACAACTAAGTAGTGCATTGCTCCAAGAATGAGTGCTTTTTACCCTTCCCTGTTTGACAGTGGTGGAGAGAGATGGAGGCCAGTTCCATCACAAAATCCACATGCAGTTAAAAACAATAACAACAACAACAACAGCAACAACAACAACAACAATAAGAAATATAGCTAGGCTTATTTTCTACCACCTCCTCCACAGACTCATCTCCATTCATCCGGTGGGTTGCATATTCATAAGAACATCCTGCAAAATGATTGGGACTATCTAGAGATGGTGTGGGAGTCCAGCATCCTTTTCCAGTGACATAAGGCTGGCTGTCCAAAAAATAGCTCTCAGAGAGGCCAAGTGGCAACAGGAGCCTCAGGAACTTACCAATTTCATGCAACAGCTGGACTGATGCTGGAGTCCTAATGGGAGAATAAGAGCAAGGCTTCACTGCCTGGTGGAGACTGTAGGAGATGCTCCTTTGCAGCTGTGTCTCTTCACCTGCTCTGGGATGCCTGGCCTCTGATGGCCCTACGTTGCACATGTGTACAAAGGGAGTGAAAAGTCCCAAACCACTTTCAGCTAACACAGAACAGCCTTAGCTGAAAGAGTCTCAGTTAAACTTCAAGGTGGAGTTTTTTCAACCTTGACGGTAGGAGGCTCTGTGTAATTGACCTGTACAATAGAACGAGTCCTGAGAACATTTCAATATGGAGACAGTATTTAGCTGGAAATCTGATGTTACTGTTTCAGTACTGCTGGTTGGAGGAAGATTGGCATTTGCCTTGCTGTTCTTGCTATATGTGTCCCTTCCCACCCATGAACTGCTTAAAGTAATTTTTCAAGCCACACCAACCCATACTCCTGGAAACTAACCCTTGATGGATGATGTAATTTGAATGATGGATTCCTGTATCTCCTTCTAGAGTAGAGGCACCTTAGCTGTTCCTCCTTCAGATATTTTACAACCAGCAGTAACAATAAAAGAAAGAAAGCAAAGATCTTGAAAACGATCCACATTTTTCCTATTGCTATGGAAACTAAATGTTTTTTTTCCACACATCGGTACATGCTATTACGCTTTATTATGAAACTCTGGTAAGGCTTATCTTCTTATGATGAAGAGTTTTATGTAACTTATGTAACCTCTCTTGAATTGTTGCAGAAGTGGTAAGTCTAGACCATGAAGTAATGCTTTACAACACAATTTTAACTTGAGGTATTTTGCATACCAGCCTCTGTGGTCACAATGACAAGGGCTTTGCTGCCTGCCTGAGATAAACTTGGGTGGGTTATTTGAAGGCACCACAAAAACAGCTACAGGTGATGTCTCCAGGCAGACACTGAAGGTACAAGAAAGAGATCTGAGACATCTCACTATATTCAGTGAAGACAACGCTACAGGTATATCCTTAGATGCGGACATCCTTCTGGAAATCCCATTACATGCTGCTAATCTCACTTCTGTGATCTACCTTGTAGACTTCTTTTACACTGTGCTGGGGGGAACTCTCAATTTGTTTCCTAAGACCCTCTGCCTCTGCTCTTCTCAATATCCATACCTAGACCAGCTGTGGAAGAAAAACACCTTTTTCCTTAGAGTATTAAGTAGGCATTATGTCCTGTCACATACCCCATGGACAGTCAGGTATTTCGGAAAAGCTGAAAATTAATTGATCTCTGCCTTTTCCATGGTGTAAGTGTTGAGTTTGTTGAAGTTCTACAGAGAACATAATTTTGACAAATGCTTGCCACATGAGGCAGCTCTGACTGTGTCTAGTGCCACCGCATAGGCTGGTCAAGCCCAGGTGTATTGGGTGTTGGTGGAAAGGTGTTGGTAGTGGGTGGGCTGCAGGGTGGCCTCTGAGGAGAGACTGGGCGCTGCCCCATGCTGGACACAGCCAGTTCCAGCCAACAGCCCCACTGCAGGACACAGCTGAGCCCACCATCCAAGCTGGTGGTGCCTTGATGAAAACATACTTAAGAAAATACTTATTTTCTGTCAGGGCAGAAAAATACAAACCGAACGATGGGGCCTTCTTTTTCCCTGTACAACAATCAGGAGAAGAGACACATGCAACAACCTCTATTAGCCCCAGCCCCTCCCAGGAGAGCTTAGGAATATGCCTTGAGGACCTTCCTTGGGTGCCCAAGCCCGACTACTGGCTGGATGCTCAGCTGGATCCTGCTCACTCGCCTGCCCAGGAGGAGTTTCCAACCTCATGCTCAGCACTTTCTGGGAGCCTGAGAGCAGAGGGACCAGCCGGAGAGGCCACTCATGCCCTACCTCCCCCTGAGTCAGCTAGGTTCTCCCAGGACTTCTGTCATTTAGCTTTCACTGCAAATGGCAAAGAGCAAGGGAAGGTTCAGGATCAGACCGAATGGTCCTGACAAACAGCTCTTGCAGCTGCTGTCGATCCAGCTCTCTCTCGGGGCTCATAAACTAGGAACTGCTGTTGCAGGCTGGCTGCTGAGAAAGAACTATTTCCCACTTCTGGCTCTAGATTCATCTAAAATCTCTCTGCTACTAGTGCCAGTCCTGCTGAGTCAGTTCCCTTTTCTGCTGGACCAGTGTCTGTATTTCCTGGCTTCGCAATTCCTGCATTATCAGTTTATCAATTTTCAAGCACCTTTGAGCAAACAGTAGAGAGTGGGGTCAAAACCAGAGACATCACCTTTGTATTTCATTACTGGAGGTCTTTGGCAAAGCTATATTAGATGAGAAAAAAAAACAACCAACACACCATTGCTTCCTGGACTTCATGCAGAAACTGCTATGCAATCCATCCATCTACTGTCAACTGATGCAGATGCAAGCTAATGGCTATTTTTCTGTTTGTTTTTTTTTTTTTTCTTTTTTTTTCTGAAACAGTATATATATTTGCTGGCGTGGTGTTTACTGATCACATCAGCTATCACTGAAGTCTTTTTTCACAGACGCTATGGCCTCTTGGGATCCATACAGGAGCATGCAGCACGGAGGTTGCATTCCTCTTTCTGCCATGGAAAACTCGAGGTCTCCAAAGCCTTGTCTTCCACAAGGCTCAGCCTGCTCACAGAAGAGATGCTTTGCTGACTGCCCACTGTCACCCCCACTTCTGTCTGTCTTGGGAGTAAACCATCTTGGAAACTAGCTACCTGCAATCCGACTTGGGAGTGGGCTCTCTCTGGTTTTTTAGATACTGGGAAGAAGCCGTGACTATGTGTGTCTATTATCAGGGTTTACATGGGTGCTGGGGCCATGATTCTGGCTTGGAGACAGCATTAGAAGAGAGAAATGATAGGGTAGATTTGCCTATATCCAGACAACCATAGGAATAAACACCTAAGATAGCTCATATTTGGGATGGAATTGCCAAATGCTGGCCAGTTCTGAGGTAGGGTGGGAAAGAGAGGGATATAGTGCTATGGAGGTGTAAGCGTGGCCAGGAGATCTACTTGGGGAGGGCTCAATCCAGGCCAGTATTCACCATCATCAGGCTGAAATTTTAGAGGAGAAGTTTAATGGAAATTAAACATACAGTAAGGGTTTTAAAGAGTTGCCTATTTGATGTAAATTTCTGTTTAAATTTCTCTCTTTTTGTTTAATGGGGACAAGACCAGGCCATTAAAACCAATGAATAATTTCTAATAATACTTGGTGGCTAATTTTAACATATTAAAAATCTGTGGTGCTATTGAAGTAGAAAACTTTGAACACTAACCATTCTGCTTTGTCAAAATATTGTAATTTCACTGTCTTTGATTTAAATGTAGTTCCTTAAACCTCAGCTACACATAAAAAGTGAGTCATGAATTTAAATGGCACAGATTAAAGTCTAACCAAAAATATTCATCATTTTCACAGGAGATATTGATCTTGTCTGTCCTTTATATTGTAGCTATATGTAATACAACATGGCTGTTACTGTCAATAGGTTATGTTCACATGAAAGAGGAGAGATTCCAGTAAAAATACTGCACTACTTGTTGAATGCCCATGTCTGTGCAGAGCATGTATTCTTTTAAAAATATCTGTGATTGCAGCTCCCATGTTTTCTGTTCTCATTTATAGAAGGGAGACAGTTTGCATTCTTTGCCCAGTACACAGGCCATTTCTGAAAGATGCATTAAAGTAAAACATATTAGGTACATGTTAGGTAGGAGCAGAGAAGCAAACAAAAGGTTTTTTTCTAAGTGGAAAAATGTAAAGTTGCAAACTCTAACTCTAAACCTAAATACCTGAAATGACATACTTATTTGAACACACATAGTTCCTACAAATCTTCCTCTTCCATCTCTGTACTGTAAGGAGCTCTTTGCACAGACCTTCCACTGACTTCAAATTCATCAAGATCTCTGCTACCTGGGTAGCTATATGCTCCACGGTTTTGTTCAGTAATGGCAATAGTTTACAATATATGTAAATATATGTAAGTTCCTGGTGTATATATGTAAATGTGTGTGTGTATATATATATAGATATATATGTTCCAGAATCCTGCCTTGTGGAGGTTTCAGGAATACACTGCCAGGATACTGGCTACAGGGAAGAAAGATTGGGGAGTGTTGTAGGGATCCTTCCCAGCAGTCTCATACTTGCATTTTCTCTTACATGGTGCAGCATGCCTCCTCCTAAGAGCTAGTCTCCAGGCCCTGCATGTGCCCTGGGGACGCTGAGGTGCAATAGGTAGGGTTTCACTTACACCAAGCTATTAAGCAGACCTTGCAACACAGAAGGAAGTTACTTGCATATTCATTCCTATTTTTTAAATGCTTGTAATGTTGCAGAAATGCTTGTGTATAATTCATTCTCCGTCTTCTTTCCTCAGGTCTGCTTTTGCATTTGTTGGCATAGTGCTTCTAGACATAAGATTTAATGTCGTGCTCTGACCCATCGCTTCCACATTTCATATAGAGAATAACAAGCTTTGTTTGTCTAAATAACCAGGGATTATCTCACTTGATTTTCTGGGACTTGTTGTCACCCAGCGTGCAAATTATCATTATGGTTTTGCCACTGACCTGCTGCTATCTTAAGATCTTTATACTGTAAAATATTTTTCTCACACAACTTCCGTGCTGTTCCCAGAAAAGTCATGTTAGCATATGTGTGTGAGCTCTTGGGGATTTAAGTTAACTCTCATAATATGTTTTAACCTCAGTGTTGGGGTTGGGTTTTTTTGTTTGGTTGCTTTTTTTTCTCTTTACGTTTTTCTTCTTTTCCTTCATCTGGGCCTTTTTCTCCTTACTTTACCTTATTTCTGCTCATAATTTTTGTAGTCTTAGTTGAATCTTCACACACTGATCCTCTTCTGTCTCCTGGACCTATTTCACCCTTGACCAGACTTTTCTATTGGGTAGTTCCTCTCTTGTTGGCCTGAGATGCTATCTATCTGCTAACATGGGAGTCTAAGAAAATAAAGAACGATTATAATAAAATGGCATAGTTAAAGCTGGTTGGAAAAAGCCACAGTGGTGTGGAAAGAGGAGATAAGGATCTGAATACATGGCAAGACAGAGAAGACTCATTACTTCTGAAACAACCAAACCAATGTTGTAACAGGAAATTAAATTATCTGGAAAATGGCTATAATTCTCACTCTAAAACAATCTCCTACTAGGTAAAGTTATCAAGATGAGCAGCTAAGAAACATATGAGAGAAACCTGCTGCGTTTTTCACTTCAAGACACAAAACACATCCTTGTAGAATATCCATTTGTTTTTTTGTGTTTTAAACTATAATTTCCTTTCCTGCTGCTCTTTTATGGCTCGTATCTCCCATGCAACAGATACATTTGTACAGTTTTCTCCCACCGCTTTTGTAGAAGTGAAGAAGGGCGAATGATAATATCAAAACCAGCCTTGAGATCCAATAGAAGCTGACATTAGATGACCCCATGCTAAGCTGCAAGGAGACAGTCAGGAAGCCACTGAAGCAAGGTAGTTAGCAAAGTGCTCTAAGAAGGGGGAAACACTGATAGTAGGGCTAGAGACATGCATAACGCTTATTTGGCCTGAAGCAAGGTTGATATTTTATGGTGGTGACATTTTATTTTTTTTAGTAAAAGGAGAGGGAGAGCAGCATCTTTCAGTGCGATAGGTAATTCAGTGAAGGAAAAACAGCTGACTGTAATGCTGAGAGATGCCCCATGGAATGAATGTAAGGTGGAAACTGGAACTGGGAAGAGATCTAGTGGAGTGGGTCATTTAGTTAAAAGATCAGCTTAACATTTATTTAACAGAGAACAGAAGAACTAATGAAGTGGTGAAAGGTTATTGAGGGCAACAGCAGATCTGAGTTTAAGGCTGTGTTTAACAGGCATCTGTCCTGTGGTACATTTAGTAAGTTATTCTCTTATTCTCCAGAAAACATTAAGGTCCAAATCACTGTCCAAAATCAGAAAGAAGCAGTCATTTTCAGACCACCTACCCTGGTACATGAAATGATCTACTGTGGCTTTTAAGCTTGAAGGAGGAATGAGCTTACTCAATTAGGGATGATGGACCTTTGGTCCTTGCATAGTCTTTAGAAGAATGGCACCAAATTGGCGCCATTTTCAGGTTTCATATGAGAGATAAAGCACCTTTACTAATATTGCAAGTGTTGCATGATGTGACCTTACAAAGCCTGCCTTGTCCTAAGGCATGTCCCCATCCATCTCTATGTTGCTCATGCTGCATGCTTTAAAGTACTCTCTCTTTTCTTGTGTATGTGCATTCCCATGACAAGTAGGGTACCCTCATGGAACACATGTCCTGGCATACCTATGAGCAGAACAGCCACACTTTAAAAGCAAAGCTATAATAGTATTGCTGGTGTTATTCACCATGTTCATGTGGTCTCATTTTCATGTGTTGCATGAGTCCCGTGCTTCTGGTTTGGCTTTGATAGCCAGAAAGCCGGGATCTTGAGAGCCAGGGGGCAACTGAAGACCCAAGGATAGGCTTCCCTCTTGCTCAGGTAGGACCTCAGCCCTGGTTTAGCAGGTGTCTGTCATGCCAGAAAGGCATGAAGGGCAAGGTGAACAAGCGTATGCAAACCTTGTGTGCCTCCTTGCCAGTGTGGTATGGACACAAGTGAGGCCTCTCCGGTGAAGATACAACAGAGGTGGGTGGAGGAGCATCACTGAGCCTGGGAAACTGGCAGAAAGTTGCATGATCCTGCCAAAGGGCAATATATACACAGCCTGTGGCCAGTTCTGGTGCCTCAATAGGTCATTGTCTCTGAATGAGTTCATCTTTAATACTGCACTATCCCTTGAGCTTCTAACAGGAGGCTGAACACAGTGCTCAAGTGAAAAATAAGTGATAAAGCTGTTGGCAAAGAAAACAAGGCCAGCCTAAAAGTGCTATTAATCTTTTGTGGACTACCTGATACAAAAAAAAGATGAAATTTATATATTAGCTGCAAGAGGATATTGTTATTGCAGTGTTGTAATGTGTCCCGCTCTAAACTTAAGAACTTATAATAACCTGTAGAAAACAAATTCTTGTAGATCAATGCCTAGAGGAAAAGCAACAGCAAATTCAGTAAGTTGGATGACTAGGAGATTGTTTTCTTGGAAGAAAATCTTGTAGATCCTTCTTCATAGTGCTTACTGGGGGAAGCAGTGGTTAGAGAACTGATGGGTTATTGTTATGAAAAGTCATCTTTTATCTAAATTTGGGACTTTGAATCATCCTTGCTTTCTTTGATTATTATCATAAAAGACTGTCATTAATTTGGTGTCAGGCAGAAGCTTTGTATATGCAGCTTTACATCACGGGCTTGAAAGAAAGATCATTGCCACTATTATTTTTGAACTCAGTATTCCTCTCCAGAACATCCTCCAAACAGTAACAGCAGAACAAGACCAAATAATTTTGCTCTTGATCATATAAGTACTCCAGATGGAGAACTGTCTTTCACTTTGAGGTTCTATGTGGAACATACACTTTCTCTGTGAACAGCTGCTTTCAAATTTCTTGTAGCTAAACAGGCACACATCACTTACCTCTTCACCTTATTTGTAATACCTTTTTCCCCTAAGTAGGGGAGACATATGCAGTGATTTCTGTCTCCCAGGTCTCACTACAAGAATGAAAGCAGATGAGACACTCCAGAGATCACAACTTGGAAATCAATCAGAGTTCAGATTCTGTTCGAGGTTGCAGTGCAAGTATTTTTCATAACTACATTTCTGTTTACTTACTTTGCAAACCTAGAATTATATACCAAGAAATGGTATAGCAATCACTGGTTCTGTGTGGCCATGACCAAGTGACCTTGGTACAAAACTTGTTTGTTCAAACCACTGTTACTGTTCTTTCATTTCTATAGTGGCTAATTCAACAACCTTAGGAAAAACACTCAACTGGGAGAGGTACAGAATGTCTTAATGCTCTCATTGCCAGGTGCTCCAGGACGTTGTTTCTTACGTCCTCGTCTTATTCTCAGTAGAAGCCAAATTTATCAGTTTTGAAGAACTCAAAGGATTTTGCTTAGAACTCTACTTTGATTTTGAAAAACAAAAAAAATGTTGCTTTTGTCACTTTTCTGAAAACAGGCTAAGGTTGTCTGCTGCCCTGTTAGGCAACTTAGGGTATTACCTTATTGCCAAGTGTCAGTTTTGTAATGAAATTTTAGCTGGAGGTATGCAAGAAATAGATTTAAGTTAGACATATACAGAAATCCTATTATGTATATGAGAAGCATGCATCTGCATTGTGTTAAAAGTGTCATAAATAGACATCTGCAATTTCTGTGAACTGTTTCAATGGAGATTAAATGTCACAGGGCACTTTGTACTGTCAGGCAGAAGCATTCCATATACACCCCATATATCTGGTCTTTTATAATGTTGGGGTTTTTTTTTCATAAATGAGAAAAAAGGTAATGTAGTAAGAGAATAACTCAGATTGCTTTACACTAATTATATTCCAAAACATTTTGTGGTTTTAGATAACATAATGGATGGGGAGTATTTTGCATAATTTCTTCATATCTGTCATGGTTTAGCCCCAGCCAGCAGCTAAGCACCACACAGCCGCTCGCTCACTCCCCCCTGGTGGGATGGGGGAGAGAATTGGAAGAGCAAAAGTAAGAAAACTCGTGGGTTGAGATAAAGACAGTTTAATAGGGAAAGCAAAAGCCACGCACACAAGCAAAGCAAAGCAAAGCAAGGCATTCATTCACTACTTCCCATGGGCAGGCAGGTGTTCAGCCATCTCCAGGAAAGCAGGGCTCCGTCACGCGTAACACTTACTTGGGAAGACAAACGCCATCACTCCGAACGTCCCCCCCCCTTCCTTCTTCTTCCCCAGCTTTATATACTGAGCATGATGTCATGTGGTATGGAACAGCCCTTTGGTCAGTTGGGGTCAGCTGTCCCAGCTGTGTCCCCTCCCAACTTCTTCTGCACATGGCAGAGCATGGGAAGCTGAAAAGTCCTTGACCAGTGCATCAACACCTAAAACATCTCTGTGTTATCAACACTGTTTTCAGCACAAATCCAAAACATAGCCCCATACCAGCCACTATAAAGAAAATTAACTCTCTCTCAGCTGAAACCAGGACAATATCGTATCAAACTTCTGTTTTTTATAATGTTTTAACTCTTCAGAAAGAATACCTGAAATCTGCATCAAAGATCTGCAAAGATGTGTCCATATTTGTACCAGAGTTTCAGGTTTCATGTGCAATTTCACGCTTGGGTATAATTTCATGCTCAGGTGACTGATTATCTGCCTGTTCAGTTAGACACTTTTACTTGCCATTGTACTAACTTGCACAAAATCTCAGTAAAGGAATGGATGATTTGCACAAACTTTTGTATAACTATAGTTTAAAACTCTGTATTTATCTCTGTCTAAGGCACTGATGTAGTTAGTCATAACAGTAAGGAAATACAGTGAAATAAATTCTTAATCCCTTAATAATGTTTTTCTATTTCTTTTGAGATTTTCCGGGAATTGCAGAATTAAAGAAGAACATCCCTAGGCCTCCATTATTCGTTATTGCTTGAGCCTGAATATCAGGTTAGAAGGACTTTTGGTCCTCTGACTTGATACAGCCCTTTATATGTTTTTAAAAAAGCAGTTTCCAAAAAATGGAATTTTTCTCTTTTATAAAATACTAAATCAATTTCACTTTGCAAGGAAGTACCCACTCTTTCAATATAGAAAATCTTGGGAGGTATAATAGTGCTCCAGTATGAAGAAGAGTGAGTTATAAACTTCTGTTATAAAATACCTGGATTCATTTTATAGAGTGTCTTTTGCTCTTATACAATAAAGATAATGGAGCCTGTATTCTCAGTGCATCTGAAATACATTCATTTTCAAACTTACATGTTCAAGAGCTACTGTATTATTACCCTGTAAATTTGATTGCAAAAGGAATGAACCATTTTCTCATGTGTGTTACTACTGACTTTCTTTCTCCTGATTGCAACAATCCTGAAACATCCTTCTAATCTGTGGAGGAGTTAAAAGATTAAAGTAAAGCAATCATGCATCATGTGCTTGAAAACTTGGTTAAGTAAAAGTAGCATTGATTTATTTATTTTTTACAGTGTTGTTGATGTATTTGCCATACTAGGATTTACAACAAATAGACTACTTCTGCAGTTTTAATTAAATGTGCCTGTCTTAAAATGTGAAAGTGGTAAACACGAATTACAGATTGGTGTTTGCTTGAGAATGGGGTTTAGCATTTGTAACTTAGAAACACATTTTTAACTTGAAAGTAACATTTAGATTGGCTGTTTCAATATACAGAATACGAATTAAACCCAGGAAGGATCCTCAGTCATTTGTGGACTCACAGAGCTGAACAAATATTGAAGGACTGGGGCCAGTTGTATGAGGTTCAACAAGGCCAAGTGCAAGGTCCTGCACTTGGGCCACAACAACCACATGCAACGCTACAGGCTTGGGGAAGAGCAGCTGGAAAGCTGCCTGGTGGAAAAGGACCTGGGCGTGTTGGTTGACAGCCGCCTGAATATGAGCCAGCAGTGTGCCCAGGTGGCCAGGAAAGCCAACAGCATCCTGGCTTGTATTAAAAATAGTGTGGCCAGCAGGACTAGGGAAGTGATTGTGCCCCTGTACTTGGCACTGGTGAGGCCGCACCTCGAATACTGTGTTCAGTTTTGTGTCCCTCACTACAAGAGAGACATTGAGGTGCTGGAGCGTGTCCAGAGAAGGGCAATGAAGCTGGTGCAGGGTCTGGAGCAGAAGTCTTCTGAGGAGCGGCTGAGGGAACTGGGGTTGTTTAGTCTGGAGAAAAGGAGGCTGAGGGGAGACCTTATCACTCCCTACAACTACCTGAAAGGAGGTTGTAGAGAGGTGGGTGTTGGTCTCTTCTCCCAGGTAACAAGCAATGGGACAAGAGGAAATGGCCTCAAGCTGCACCAGGGGAGGTTTAGACTGGATATTAGGAAATTTTACTTCACTGAAAGGGTTATCAAGCATTGGAACAGGCTGCCCAGGGAAGTGGTTGAGTTGCCATCCCTGGAAGTATTTAAAACATGTTTGGATGAGGTGCTTAGGGACATGGTATAGCGGTGGTCTTGGCAGTGTTAGGTTTACGGTTGGACTCGATGATCTTAAAGGTCTTTTACAACCTATACGATTCTGATTCTGTGATTCTGTGACACATAGCTAAAAAGCTATGTAAGCTTTTAATATAATGGTAAGCATTATAACCCTATAGTCTCTAAAGGTATTGCTCATAAAACCAGAGGTGGTCTCTACACCAGTTTCCACTCTGCAGTCTGCCAGCCCTGCCAGTGGAACATCAACTATCATTCTAACATTCTCAAACAGGAAGATCTACATTAGAAATTATTACATACTTCACAAACTCCATGGTAACGGGGTTTACTTGCAAGAAATGGGGGTCCATCTTATTGTCAGAACAAGAGGGAGACTTTGTGCCATGTCTGGCTTGCTGCTTAGCATTATGGCAGATCCCATCTTCATTAGCTCATTTATTAAACACCTTATTTTTGTAACTGCAGATATGTGGAAGTTTTAATTCATTTGTCTGCTAGATCTTCCTCTGTGCCTCCTTCAGCAATAAGAAATGTACTCTTGTGTGGGTCTACTCAGCATATCCTCAGGAAGCCCGTGTACTTTGGAATATGGATGGGATTTTTGTGTTGCTTTTACGCCATTTATAAAACACCTGCTGATGAGAGAAAGGCTCTTTACAGACTGCCAGGTAGACTGCAGCTCACTTGGCTTTCATCAGTAGGGGACTCTTCATGGCCAGGTGACAAGAGTATGATCTGACTGAAACGCCATGGGGCACACACAGCCTCTTCAGCTCTGTCACATTGACATTATTCTGCCTTCTCTTAATGGGGACATTTAAAAAAAACCTACGGTGTAATCTCTCAAGGGAAAAATGGTACATTTTAGCCAGTAAACCGATGTCAAGAGAACTAAACTAGGATTAAACTGGCTCGTATTTAAGATGATGGAACTCAATATTCATTGAATATTAAATGTAATATTCAATACACTGTAATATTCATTGAATCAATGAGATAGTTTCCCTTGACTGCCATGGATTTGGCTCAGAGCTTTGTTATCTCTTTTTGCTGGATTATTCCACTTGGCCTCAAAACAGACAAAACTGTTTTTGTCAGGTAAATCAGAGAAAAGTATTAAAACATTGCTTTATCCATTTTCCCTGGACTTATTTTCTGCTTCTTGGGAAATAGATTGTATTTCAGTTTAAGCAAATCTTATTGATGAATACATGGACTTTGAAATTTTTATTCATATTACTAAAAACATGTCACTATTGCTATTTATTTTTGGTCAAGATGATGGAAAATAAGAGAGTTCCACCTTGAGCTATGCCCAGGTATTGCAGATAACCGATAGCCTCCTTAATGCTGTGTGAGCACATTTGAAAATTAAAAAAACTATCTCCAAGTTTGTGATGGTGTATAACTTGAGATGGCAAAGTATATACTCACTGAAAGGGAAAGAAAGAAAGGTACAATGTTTATTGCAATTTCATGCCAGAGAAGTGTGCTGTATGATTTATCATTTCTTCCAGCTGCCATATAAATCTTTTTTGTTCCACATCAATGGCAACTTTGAGCCTTGATTCTACAAAGACAGATGCAAATGTCATTTGCTTTGTTGCAGTCAGTGGGACTCCCCATAATGACCAATATTATGCTTGTACTTACATATCTGAGCAAGTAGGCACTTGCATTCTATCGAGGTTTTTATTTTCTGCTCCAGATAAAAAGATAAGTTTCTGACAACACATACAATTCACAGGAGTGAAAAAACATAACTGTGGGGTGTTCAGTGTCTCCTACGGCAGTGGCTACTGCAGTGCTGTGAAAGTACAAAACGGGCAAATATCCTGTTGGAGGAACTTTGTCATCAAATCTGAGGCTGTTGTTTACAGGTTTGCTTTTTTTTCATTTTACTTGTGTTCCTGTTTTTTAAGTTCTGGTTTCTTGGTAGGCATCTATTCAAATTCCTGTGGTTTTAATTATTGCTATCATCAAAAATTGAAAACTCTTAAAAAATAGGAAAATTGTTGAGGAAATACTTCTCCTATAGTTGAATTACCACCTTCATATTTTTTTTCTTTATGGGCATTGATTTTACATGTTTTTTTCTTCACAGACTTGGCAATTTAAATTCTTTTGAGTAACCCTTAATGTTCTTGATGCACTTTTTAAAATTACTTCTTACATTTGCTGCTATTGCCTTTTGTAATTATGATTTTTCTCTAAAAAGTATATTATATAGTCTGACTTATACTTTCTCCATTTTATTCACATTGGATGTAACAGTGAAAGCCTGCTTTTATTATCTCATATCCCAAGCACATTAAGACCTAGATCCTTAATTGAATTCTAAACATCTAAGCTACTGCAAAAGTTGCTGTCTCTCATGGCTTTATATGGAGTCTCAGGATACTTGGAGAATCTCAATAAAGCTTTCCTTCCTGGAGTTAGATTATTATTCTCTTTCTGGAAAAAAAAGTAAAACTGGGACTATGAAAGCACCCGAATTCACAAGTCAAAAACAAAAAATTCACCAGTATTTTAACTCATAAATTTTAAGCCAGCCTGTCTAAAGGCTCAGCATTTATTAAAGAGATAGTGGCGCTGCCACTGCTTCTCTATGTGTTATCTCCTTGCCTGTAATGTTGCCAGAATTCTTTGTGTGCTCTGATTCCATCTGTTGTGCAAGGTGTGAGTACTTGGGTCTAAAGAGAACTTTGTCCAGTTGACATAGATAGTGGGGATATATATGTTTTCAGGCTTTGAGTTAACAGGAATTCTATGTTAATATTTGTAGTTTCTTGTATTATGGTTCTGTATGTAATCACAACCATATTTATTACACTGATTTTGCCATTAGTTTTCAAATATGCGTAATTTTTTGCAGAATTTACCAATAGAACCTGAACAACTCCAGGGTATCTGATCCCAGAATTAGGCATAACGTGCCACCTTATAAATCCAAAAGTTTGAATTATATGCAGTAGGTGTGATGACAGTCCACAGAACATAACACGCTCAAAAATAAGCTCTCTATTATCTTTGGCTCTGCACTTTCTAGAAAAATTTTCTGCATCACTTTTCTTAATAGAGAAAGCCAACGACATTCTATCTATAGCCCATCTTTTTTCTTCTTTTCCTTATTCTTCCTACTCTTGTGCTTACTGCTTCACTCCTGTTTTTCAAATAATGCTGCAGTAAGAATGAGTCATTGGCCAAGGACAAGTACCGCCTAATATTGCAAGAGCAAATAAGGAAAACAAAGGCAGAGAAGAAATTTTCCAATTTGTTTCCTAGCAGTGACACAAATCTTTAATAATGTTTTCATTGATTACACTCTCTTGCTCAGCATTTACGCTAACAGAAAAATTATTACAGTCTGTAATGTGCAGGACTCAAGCACTGATGAATGATTTACTGTGCCTATCAGCTACTTAATTAGAATTAATTATTCATAGAGTTCCCTGATGAAAGACCTCATTATTACAATAATCATATAATGTAGGTTGTCAGTGTTTTCTGAAATACCTTGCCTAATGGGGTTATGGCAATCGCTTGTGATTTTAGTCTAGCAAAAATGAAGATTAGAAAGAAGCCCTGAAATGTGGTCTGACAGAATTTTCTCATTGCTCTACATAGAGGCAATGCAGTGGATTGCACAGCCCGGTGCCTGGCCCAGACCAGCCCCTCCATAGGAGCACGGGGTGAGGACATGCCGTTGTCCGAGTAGGCTGTGAGAGATGCGGTATGTCCCTAGGGAGGCTGTGGCAGGACCTCAGCCAGCACGATGCAGGGCTGAGATCTGAGGAGGACAGGAGCAGGTGAGTGGCAGTTCTGTCTGCAGGCAGACCTCTGCAGACCGCTGAGGTGCTGGGCTGAAACCTTTCAAGCAGCTAGTGCTTCTCTAGAGAACGTCAGCTATTGCTAACTGGCATTAACTAATGCTAGCAGATGTTAGCTTGTGGGAGGCAGGAGGAGGAGAGCAAGGGTAGCAGGTTCTCTGAGGGAGCTGGAGAGCCAAGGCTGTCTAGTGGAGCCTGAGAGTCCTCAGGGTGAAAGCCATGAAAATTCCCGGCACTGCACACTTTCCTTGCAGATCCAGATGAGATGTTGTCTTTGTTAGAACACCTCTGCCTTAATCATCCCTGAACATTTTCCCTTTTTGAGGTGTTCCTTAGAATTTCCAGTTAACTTTAAAGAGCACTCACTTATTTTAGGGTTGAGTTCCTTCTATTTCAGATGAGAAGAAATGGCAGAAACATGGTAGGACAAAGTTAAGCTCACCTGAAAGGAATATTTTCTCTGCCATGTGCTGCCTTTGTCTTCATCAACTGCATCATAGCATGGCAGCA
The DNA here is from genome assembly GCF_034638445.1 of Ciconia boyciana. Lineage (NCBI taxonomy): Eukaryota > Metazoa > Chordata > Aves > Ciconiiformes > Ciconiidae > Ciconia > Ciconia boyciana. The sequence continues at coordinate 27,897,927 of NC_132938.1, forward strand.
GCCCTTGAGGAGAGGTCAGTGATTAGCAAAAGAAATGCATGGCACAGAGAAAACCAAGGTGTAATAGCTACATGGCTGCATATATTGTAGGAATTCCAGGGCCATTAGTTTTAATTAGGTAATTTATTAAAAAGATATTGGTCACATAACATATTCAAGCCTTTACTCTCTGATTACTGGGAGGACGCTGAATTAGCAAAGGCTGTATAAATGAGGCTTGAGGGCTCTCAGTTTGGCAGTGTGCTTAAACCCAAATTGGAGAGAAAATGACCTGTTTACAACTAGAAATGAAACTATTGATATGTCATTCCTTTCTTGCTCATGGTGTAAGCTGTAGTTCCTTATATTTACTTTGTGACCAACAAAAAGCTTTCAGAATTCCTCTTTTGCATTTTTTAGATAGCATTTCCCAATGACGCTAGCTATGATATCGGATGTGCCAAAGGAGAAAGAAGCAAACCGGATTAGTTTGTTAGTCAGTGTTTTATCTAGACCAGAAAGAGAGAGAGAGAATGAAAGCAGGCTGGGAATGTGGCACCTTCTTAGAAAAGTGAATTTCTGCCATGAAGCATAAGGTCTAGCTCCTTATTTTATCTTGATGGTATTTGGGCAGCAGTGTCTTTGATGGGAGATTTCCCAACAAAATTGGATCTGAACTTTTAGATATTCTAGCTCTATTTTTAAGCTGCCTGGAAAGACGTCTGAGCCAGGGCAACCAGCATCTATCCATCTATTCTTGGAAATGAGGCTAAGTTTACCTAACTGATGCTGTGGATTAACTGGAGTCATGGAGGAAGATCTCAACCTGTCTAAGCAGTAAATGATCCGAACTACTTCCTATATTGTGATTGACGATGGCTGTCAAGTCAAGCTGCTGAAGTATCTCACTTAGGCTTATTAGTAGGGGTGAGATCCATTGAATTGTTCAGGCTGGGCTTCATCTGGAAAAAACTTTTAGTGCTTGGCACATACCCATAAATGTCTAGTAAGGACGAAGCCCCAGCTGACCGCTCTGGTGATCGCTAGATTGCTGGCTATTAGCTTAGTACTATTGAGGTTGTGAAGGTAAGAGTTACCTCTCACATAACAACGCAAGTCGCAGAAATGTGGGGAAGGAGGAAGAAAAAGAGAGGATTGGGAAAGAAAGGGAAATGGAGCAATCCCCTTCCCTCCTTCTGCAAAGAACGTGGGCTACTTTGTGCAGTTAGCATTGCTCATTTGACAAAAAGCATTTAAACAGTTTTGAACTTTCTGTGAAGTTAGTATAAAATAGCAGTGCTTAGAATAGCACACCATTATTAATTCTGAAAGTGTTTCAAAGTCCCCCTTTTCCTCCCAATCCACACATTACATAGACACAGTTACCGTTATTTTTATGCTTACATCCCAGTATGTCTGAAAATGAAGTATGCACCTATAATGGAATCGGTAAAAAATACATACATTACTGAATTCTGCTTCAATTACACAGGTCTATAGCACGTATGGGGAAGCCTGTTCCTCAGCTCTGGGCTGAAACTGGTTCAACCGAAGGTAATATTAGCCCTTCAGTTTTTTCAGTATTTGAAAATGCAGAAATCAATTTAACAAATTTCTATTGACTTGCTTGCATGAAATTATTGCACTATCATCTGCTTTTCACAGAAGTAGATGTAAAGCTATAGATTTTTGTCCAAGCCTGTCAAATAATCGTGGTCATCTCGTAAATGACAAAACGTTGGTTTTACCCAAGAGTTCTTGCTGTGATGTTGCTGTGTGTCCTGCTGACAGGGAGCTGGTGGGCGTGAGGTACTGCTGTCAGGTGGGAGTGAGGTATTGCGTATTTTCTGAGGACAATACGCCGAGCTTGCAGGGCCATCCATTGCGTTCGGGTCGGGGGAGGGTGTAAACGATGGAGGAGCCACGTCGCTGGGTTTATGTACTGGGATGCATACCCCCGTGTGGCAGACTGCATGTATTGCAACGACGCGGGAAAGGAGAGGCTCGGAAAGCTTCGGAAGACCTTTCCCACTTACCGTGGCAAAATTCAACGTAAGGAGGTGTTGTGACATTAGGACATATGTCTAAAGGGAGGGTCAGTACCAGAGCCAGGGAGGACACTGCTCGCCTGTTTCTTTCCATGAGCTTGCATGTGGATGAGTTCAGCATGTAATTAGGCCTCGTGGGTTTTTGTTTTTCCTCAGATATTTGGGAATGACCATCTGGGACAGTACTAATACGGAGTCAAAACAACTCCTAGCTTCCTACAGGAAAAAGTATTCTCGCTTATGCCAGTGACTCAGATTATTTTCACTTACCATATGAGTCAAATATGAATCATGGTGGATAGAAGCATAATTCCTGATTGTCTTGTGATTATTTGCTCTTTCTGAAAGCCCTGTGTATATGTTTGGCTAAAATTTTTTTTGTGGTATATCAATACATTTTAACCTGTCATTACATTTTTGAATGACAAATATTTTTCTTTACTGTATATGATAGTATCTTCAATGTCTTTGTTCTACAACTGTTCATAACACCATTTATACTGCCTTAAAAGCATGCTAGGTCTATCGCGAGGCATCGAGGCACAGTTTAGGCCTAAGCTAGCATGGGACTGGGCATTGTAATAATAAAGTTATAAAATATTTCAGCCATCGCTTTGACTACAAGTGTATTTATTTGCACCGGATTTCGTAATGTACATTCCTTCTTAGGGAGCTGGGAAAACAACTCAGTCACATCTGCATTAGGAAAAAAAGGTGGGTCAAAACTATTTGATCGACAGGCCTGGGGAGAGGATAAGAGAAGTATAAACATGATGTTTTGTGCCAGTGTTTTACAAAATGAATATAGTTGTCACTAAGGAGGGATTTGTGTTGGCATTCTTCATGCATGGCAATGCCACTCCTATTTATCTTGTACTAAATAATGTTCTGAATTCAGTTTGCCATTATTAAGGAATCTGGGTTTTACAGACAAATATCTGATTTTAAATGTGTCTCACTATATTAAATTCAGGCTTAACGAAAACACATTTTTTTAAATACACTCACACAGTATTTATAAATTTTGTACAGTTCCAGGACTGGATGATCATACTGCTGTTTTTCCACAGCGTGACAGTGTAATGGTGGGAATCACAAACTGAGAATGGGGTGACTGTATGTTTTTATGAAATCATCGGTCTGTCTTCACTGACTGGGGCCATGTGATCATGTCTTTTAACATCCTCTGTCTATCACACGCCATTATATTTCTTCCATTGACTTTTGTACCGAGCCCAGTCCCTTGGCTGTTCCTGAGAGGTATCCAACTTGACTTTAGGACATTAATGTGCATTTGGCTTCAGTTTCTTATATTCCGTGGTGTCTGAATGGAGTTGCACACAAACTCAGCAGACTATTGTCACATCTAAATAACGCGATGCTGTGCCTGGTTAGAGATCCCTGGGCTAGTTTTGAGGAAGCTGGCATGTGTTCACTATGTAGGGCAGCCTTATGCTGAAGTACTAGCACAAATTCTGGAAGCAATCGAGGAGGAGATGACACAGGGAGCAAACAACCCTTGTCTCTCAGCTGGGCTTGTTTCCACTGTACTACTGCAGCTGTATGACTTTCCACTGCTAGCTTGACAAACACTGGCTAGCATCTTGGCCAGTGCTGCAGCATGTCCACATTTTGCTGCTCTAGAGCATTTTCTCCAATCTTCTTTCCCTCTTGCCTGTACTGCATGCAGGCATGCACCTGGACTTTATTACCATACTCTAACATTGGGCTTATCAATATTGGATCCACTAGCTTGTATTCTTTTTCCAACAATCTAGATGAATTTCTGAATCTAGTATTACTCAGAGATATTTTCCAGATTCACTACTTTTCTGATTAATTTGTTTTGGCTGTATAGTTTGTATTCATTGTTTCTAGATGTAAAAACCTACATTTCACCAAGTTGAACTGTGATTTTGAGGTTTGGCTTCCCCCCCACCGCCCTCTGATTTGTTAGCTGTTTCTTAATCTTTTTAACATGCACTTTATTGATGCTGTGTAATGCTGATTTGTAGTCATATTTTGTCATGTTGCAGTACATCAAATACCTTACAGACCTGTGTGGATTACATCTGCTTAGTTATTTTAAATCAACAAAACTTATGCTCTTAAAGAATGCAATTAGATTTGTTTGACAAAATGAATCTATTTCCCATAAAACCATGTTGACTGACATTAATTAGGTTCCTGCAATTCTTAATCAATTAAATCATGTACCAGCTTCTCCTTGATTTTATCCAGGACTGATGTCATGAAAAATTTTGCTCTTTTTGAATGCTTTTCTTTTTCTGTTTTGCAAACACTTCTTCCCAAGAAACCATAATAGACAGTGCATTTGTATACAGTAGCTAGGCAGTTGAGAATGCATTGATTAGTATATTACAGCAGTGGCACTGATTGTTTATTACGCCATCATCAGAGAACACAATTAAGTTATTGCAGAGTTGCTATGGTTTCCAAAGGAGGTACAGTGCAGACTAATTACCTCAAGATGCCAGATGGTGCTGAATAATTCCTGAGCAAATGCCCCATCACCTCTGCCTCTCCTACATTTCTATAGTAAACAAAACATTGATAAAATGGAGGCTGAGAATGTAGTGATTTCCCTTTATAGGTCTCCACAGGTTTCTGTTTGCCCTGAGCATATTTACATTCTTCACTTTATTGTTTAATTTTCTCCCATCTGTGCAAAGATCCTTATAAATGAACTGCAAACAAGCATGTAAGAAAACTCTGCTGCTGGACATCTTGGCTGCAAATGCTTCATCTGCACTATACCAGCAATTTTTGTATTGTCTCTCATGGCTATCCCTAGGATATATTGGATAGAAAGATGCCTGATCCTGTCCACAGGGCAAGTAAGCTATGAGACACTTTAAGCACTGTCAACACCCAAGATTTCCCTTTAGCCTAGAAACTCACCACTTTGCACAACATGGGGACATCCTACAGTGCAGCAATGTAGATGGACATCTATTTGGACTTTAACCCTGACCTATAGGATGCTCCACATAGCATTGTACATGCAATCACTGGGATTTAAAAAAACTGCAAAGCTTAAAGACAGTGAAGTTTGAGGTCGCTCAGTCTTAGAGACAAGGCTTTCTTGTAGAACTGTGCCTGATCTCATGGTTGCTTTCTCTTTCTTCTCTTTCAGTGGTCAATAGGTTAGTTGGGTGTAGGCAAAATCTTCCATTGTACAGTCTGAGAAGCAAATAAATAGATGAACTCCAGGTCTGCACATGTAGTAAGTACCAAACTATAACTTTACCATCAGGGGATACAACAAAATATGAGGCCACAAAGAAAAGTCTTTGGGATAGTGTGTCACAGAGAAGCATGCCATAGCCCAAAAATTCTGGCTGTCCTGAGTGTCAGTCCACAACCAGATAGCCTGCAGCATCAGGTCAGTACAACAAGTAGGTCAGGCTTTGGGCAAGGGCTTTTGTGCCCTGCTTCTGCTTCTAGTATCATAGGATTGCCCACACACTGCGCTGAGAAACAGCCTTTTAATTCAGTATATCTCCCATTCAGAGTTTAAATTCAGATTTGCAGTGTGGTTGGTCTAGGAAAACAGCCATGAACAACCAGAACAGCAAATGTTTCCCCTCCAAATTCAGAGCTTGCCTATACAGAGCTTCCTTAGGCTTTTCCAGGTATTTGGGGTTATCTCATTGATGTCCCACTTCTACACAGCTTCATGGGGCTTGCTTCTCTCTGAGCTGGTCCAAGCTGGTAGGGTTCCAGGTTATTTTGGCTTCTCTGGGGGGTTTCAGTAATTCCTGTTATGGGGACTCTCGTGAGCACAGCTAACAGAGGCAGCCACAGACGCAGCAGTTTGTGTATCAGTCTCTGGGTTCTGCTTCGGGAGCTTCTGGACCTTCTGGGGACAAGGTCCAGGATCACTGGTGAATGCCTGGGAAGCCTCTGAGAAACTTAAGGGTGCCTGCTGCTGCCAGGTAAGGATGAGGTAGGGGGAGATACAAGGGTGCGATCCCAAGGAAGCTCTAGCAGCTTCTAAGAAGCATGATCAGCTCCCCTTGACCCAGAGTGACTGAAGCCTTTGTTGCAGCTGCCACCAGTTGGGGAGGATCAAGCACCCTTTCAGCCAGTGCTTGGGACAGGCCTTGTATACTTAGTTGTGGTGGTGGCACATGGTAGAGCAGTTTCCCCCAGGAGGTGTTTGGGCAGCTGTCCCTGCTAGGGGAGAGTTTTTGATACAGACTGAGCTTCAGATGGCAGATGCAGTCCTACAATTCCCAGGCTGCAGGAGTGCCTGGGGCCTCTCTCTGATGCCAGGAGAGATGGCCTTCTGTCCTGCAGGACCCATGCCACCTTGGAGGAGCTGTGCCACCAAGTGGAAGAGTTACAGAAGGAAGAGAGCAGGCTGTACAGCATTGGAGAAGATGGGATCTTCTCTGAGATGCAGCATTTTGAGTAGCCCTGGACCCTAACTGCAGCAGAGAAGCAGGCAGTGTCCACACCTAGTCTCAAGGTAAGTGCAACCCCTGGAGAAGGGGAAAGGTGGAAGCTGGTGACTTCTAGCGCCAAGATCCTGCCCCATCTAAGGGCTTACAGGTACGATATAGGTCCACTACACTCAAAGGTGAAGAGGAGCCAGGTGTGCCTTCAACCAAAGGATCTGGTCCACCTCTGGTCCATAAGGAAGAGTTTGGTCAGAGGAAAGGAGGTGCAAGAATGGCAAATGGGTGCCTCTGGAAATAGAGTAAATTGGGAATAAGGTATAAAATCAGGTAAGGGGAACACAGGAGGGGGTGAATCTTCTGATGCTAGGAGCATAGATGTCTACAAACACTAATGAAGCTGACCTGTGGACTGGGATGCTGGCCCATCTTCTGGGGTGCTGGAGGGAGCTCTCTTAGACAACCCACTGAACTTTCCATCAGGTCTATGTCTGAAAGACTTGGTGTGGGGTACGGTAAAGACAGATGGATTTGCAGCCAAGTACTAAGTGTGGGGGGAGGAAAGCTGATAGAGCTGTAATTCAACAGTAGTACAAGTAGTAGTAGTACTTGAGTGATAATAGCTTTATAATTGTATGCAATAATTATGCAAAATTATATAACTAAATCAGTAGTTGTGATATGCTTATTTAATTATATTATTAGGCAATTACTTTCTTAGTAGTGTATTGCTTAATCAGTAAATGCTTAATCCTTGTAGTCTCTTACAGCAGTAATATTTCAAGCATGCAGGTTAGAGCGTCTGAGTTAGACCCATGAAGAAACAATGTCCAAAGGAGAACATAATCAGACCAGCAAAGATGTAAATATCAACTCATATTTTGCAGTGTTGGACCTTAGGTACAAAAATGGTTGTCTGCCTTTTCAGATTGTTTAAATATTTAAACAATAAATTAGTTTAATCAATGGGAATTGCAGTCATTGCCTCAGTTCAAGCTCCATTTGAAAAGATATTTTAATTTCTTATTCCTGCATAATTTTTGTTTCTTTCTTGATTCCAGCAAAGGAAATAATAATTGAAATGCCTGGATCAAATGAAATGCTACACTTCTTCCCTTGAAGTACTAGCTTAGAAACACTGAAGACAGATTGCTTTCTCAGGTCGACAAGTTGGAAAAGAAAGCACTGTTAAAGCATCAGCCAGTTCACTTTAGGAATATGTATGTTTCCTGAGATAACACATTCAGCTGTACAGTTAGTTTGAAGATAATACATATAATTCTGGTATAATAAAATTATTTCATTACAGGAGCCAGAGAAGTATGAAATCACTTCTTGCATTATACCATCTATTGATCATGAAACAGCAGATTGCATAGTTTGTTGGGAAATTTGTTTTTGTATAAATTTGCAAATTGCATAATTTGTTGGGAAATGACTTGGCTGTAATCTATCTTGTTCCAGTCAGAGGAACTATGTATTTCTTGTATATGGCTAATAAACCAGGACTTTACTGGTAGTAAAGAACACAAATACTTATATTGCTGAAAATTTACAAGCTAGACATTCTAAATAATGACTTTATTTTACTGTAAAAAGTAGTGTAGAGATTCAGCTCCTCCAAGGAAGGATCCAAGAAGGTCAGCTGTAGAAGGCAGATATGCTGGTTTTGGCTGGGATAGAGTTAGCTTTCTTCATGGTAGCTAGTATGGGGCTATGTTTTGGATTTGTGCTGGAAACAGTGTTGATAATACAGGGATGTTCTCAGTATTGCTGAGCAGTGCTTACACACAGTCAAGGCCTTTTCTGCTTCTCACCCCACTCCACCAGCGAGGAGGCTGGGGGTGCACAAGAAGCTGGGAGGGGACACAGCTGGGACAGCTGACCCCAGCTGACCAAAGGGCTGTTCCATACTATATGATGTCATGCTCAGCATATAAAGCTGGGGAAGAAGAAGGAAAGGGGGGACATTCAGAGTTACGATGCTTGTCTTCCCAAGTAACCATTATGCGTGATGGAGCCCTGCTTTCCTGGAGATGGCTGAACACCTGCCTGCCCATGGGAAGGAGTGAATGAATTCCTTGTTTTGCTTTGCTTGTGTGCACGGCTTTTGCTTTACTTATTAAACTGTCTTTATCTCAACCCACGAGTTTTCTCACTTTTACCCTTCCAATTCTCTCCCCCATCCCACCAGGGGGGAGTGAGCGAGTGGCTGTGTGGGGATTAGTTGCTGGCTGGGGTTAAACCACGACAGCAGGCAAAGTGGTGAGGCTGAGAGGTGGGAGAAGCAGACCAAGCGGGGGATCAGAGCAATGGAGAAAAAAATCAAAATCAGGACTGCAGAAGCTTTGCTCGATATACAAATGTTTTTTTCTCTGACTACTCTATTTGCCATGAATTTTGGATTTGATTAAAAGTCTTTCAGAAAATTGGTCATAACAAAATACTTTCTCCTAATGAAATAATTATATATGAAACTGAAGAAAATTATTATACAAATTAATATCTTTCCCAATTATTATACAAATTAATATCTTTCTCACTCTGCTTTTTTTTCTAGTTAATGGTGCCTGAAAGTTAGAGGAAAATGTTTCAACCTGGGAGAAGTTTGGACAGAGAAAGGGAGGTGCAAGGACAGCAAATATGACACTGAAACAGAAGCACTAACATACATACAAATAGTTTGTCAAATTGAACAACATATGCTGAAGAAGTTTTGATATACACATGAAATACATCAATATGTGTCTTTTAAAAAAGAAAGCTCGCCAGCATTTTTAATTTACTCTGAGGTAAAGTGAGAATCTTTTGACTCCAGCTGAAGACACCAAATTCAATTACTGTGCACCAAGGAAGCCCACCAGCTCTTGAAATCAGGCATCTCATGTATGCTGGCTAGTGCAGTCTTAGGAAATAAGGTTTACAACTATGCACCAACATGGAGGAAACAATTTTCCTTTTCTTCCAAAAAGGAGAATAAAAAGACACATTCAGGCTTTTCATTCCAGTGAGTGTGCATGTGTGCACATCTTCTCCAGCTGTAGTCATGGACAACCAAAACTTGAACTTAAACTTCATGTTTGTTCCAATCAAGTATTTGTCAGTATAAAGCAGTAATTTTACAGTACATATGTATTTTCAGTAATACAATCATGGTGGTATTGTAAGCTATATCATCACACTATATGCCCACTTTTATACCACAGTGAACACTTTTTCAGACCTATGAACCATATTACATGATAAGTAATGTCCTAAATAGCAGAAATATATGTAATCAAAGGTGTACAAGTTTCTAATTTTTCAGCTACAGTGTTTGCTTAAGGCGTCCTCTATATAATTGTGGGCATCATTTACACGAAAATTGACATTCTTAGGTCTCAGAAAAATAATCAATCTGTATTACATGGCTAAATAATGGTAATACAGAGCTCGTAAAAACATGGAAAGGTATTCTGTGAGAATTTCTTCATTTTTGCTCCAAATTTGACAAATTCATGTCTTTTAAAAAGCAATATTTTATGTTATCTGTAAGCAAATTCAGTGTTAAATCTGTAGCTGAGTTTCCAAAGCCAAAAAACCCTGCCCTTAGGGTTCCTGACATGAACTTTATCCTATTTGCTCATGTGAATGATAACTCAGTTCCCTGCTGCACTCCACTGTCAAGCTGCCTGAGGGAGAGAGCAGAAAAAGCCCCCACTTCACCACTTGATCCTCTTTTGTCTCAGTGTGGCTTTAACCTTGTGGCTTACTGTGTGCTTCTGATATTTGTAAAGGCAAGAAGGACTGAAACAACAAAAATAAAATTTGACAGGTGGTCTAGAGTTCAATGTTTTCATCAAGAAAGACTGGGACAGCCATTTGAGCACTAACAGTGGGCCAGTTCAGGTCAATGCCGTGTTACCACACTTGCTGTGTAGTCTGTCTTTGCGTTGCTCAGAAACTCCAGCTCCTATTGTGAGACTTAGGTCAGTCCAGTAGGAGTGAAGTGCCTAAATATTATTGGGGGCCTGGGTAATGGCATAACATATATGGTTACTTTGAAAATCAGAGTGCTTCTGCCATTAGCTGCTGGCATCCATATTGTGTTTAGACCAACCTTCACACATCTCACCTACCATTGTAGCAGGCAACATGGTCATCCCTCTGAGAACGGTCCATAGTGACCTGGTCTGTAATGAAATATCAAAATGCTGTCACTAAAAAGTCAAGTAGGACAGTTAAGGCCAGGTAGGACAAGTAAGGCTACGTGAACTACAGATGGTGCTGTACCTAGCATCTGTAAAGTTCACCCCTGAGATCACTCCAAATCGCAAGTCCTCCCACAGCAAACCATGGTGACTTGCTTCTCAGCTGTTCCCAAGTTAAGCAGTGCGGATGACTGATGAACACTTTTGCACCTCATTAGGAAGATATTCTACAAAAAGATTAGGTGCTTACACGCTGCAGTAATAGGGACCCAGTAAAAACTGCCAGTAGAAATTCATGTGAGCAGGTGGTTGATGGATTAGCAGATGCCGGGTTTTGGGGTCTCTTCTCACTGAAGAGAATAACTTTTGATGTGTGACTTAATGACTAAATCTTCTACTAGCCTATAGCTTACACAATAGACTGTACTGAGGATGTTCAGGAGAGATGCAAGGTGCTGTATGCACCTTGTTGCACCTCACCCTAAGAGACTAGATTTAGCAATCCTTGCAATTTTGCTGTGAGTGTAACAATAACTGGTGATCTTTAGCAAGAGAGCTAAAAATGTGGAGATATTCAAAACCTGACTGGACATGGTCCTGGGCACATGCACAACTACTGAAATAAAAGGATTGCAAGAAAATCTTAGCTTCCGTGAAGAATGAGATTGCTTTCCATGTTGTTGCAGGGAAGAGTTTGAAAATATCAAAGGGGTGCAATAACAGGATCACGATCGAAGAGAAAAGAAATATACATATTTAAAAATCATACAATATTTACCCAGACTGAAGGGGATCTGACTCATGATTTTTTAACATTTCGGAAATACCATTGGTGACTAAGATTCATTAGGGTCACTAGCTGGGACATCCTTAAATAATCTGGTATCTGTGCTAGAGCTAAACCACCAAAATACTTCACTTATTTAAAACGAATCTTCACCTGCCCAGCTGATTTAGCTTTCATTGGGGTTTTTGTTGCTGGAAGTAAGCAAAGCCTGCTGCAGAAAAGATGAGAATCTGCTGCAGAAAATATAAGATGTAGAAAAATTTGTGAGGGAAACCTCACAAATTATTAGGCCTGGAACAGAAGTGCTGGTAGAAGGGGGGAAGAGAGATTTTGAGTCCAATAAATGCAAGTCTTTGGAGACCACAATAAAATGGGATTCTAGTGACAGTGCATGGCTATGAAAATTCACTGCAGTATCAGACATCCCAGGTGCCTATTTTATCAGGAATTGTTATGCTGCTCAGTGTTCCAGGAACAGTTCTGGACAATGAAATAGCTTTTGCATTCAAAGTGGTGACATTTCGTCACCAGGCATTTAGCTGCTGGGCATAAAGGCCACTGCTTGTGAAAGGGGTTGGTTTGAAAGAAGAGAGTGCATGTGTGTGTTATTAACTAGAGACTAAGGGTAAACTTTTAAATTAAATATGCTGCAGCTCAGTCAATATCTTGGGCTCAGCATCATTGATAGCAGGGCGATGGGGAGGTCTGAGTTCCTGCTGAGCTTATTTAGAGTCAGGACCGCCACTGAACCTCCCCAAAGATTTGGTTTGAAATTTTGTGTTTGTGAATACATATTTCAAATGTAAGAATCTAATAAAATGAGAGTGTGCATTTGAATTTGCCTCTGAAGAATACACACCACAGAGGAAATAGCCATTTATATATGAGCATTCAGCTGAAGGCTGCATCCTTTGGGAACTGATGTAATTCAGCAGTCTCCTCAGCGCCGGGGAGCAAAGAAATAAGAAATAGTAAGCGAACAGTTAAAGTAAAACTAATCAAACCAAACCAAATCAGTACAAAATAAAAAGCCCCTCCAAAAGGTATTCTGACCTGAAAACCATTTTATAAATTAAGGACGCTCGCATTCATGGGAAGAATCTTGCAACTCAAAGGTGGAACTAGCATGGGGTCAGTAGTAACGTGGGGCTGGGTGCACTGAAAAGCTCTGACAGGCAGGCTCGGGACACAGCCCTCAGGCATGCCTCCTGGAACACAGTGTTGAATACTGTCACTGTCCCTCAGCTGTGACAAGTAGTGGTAGAGCTAGAAAGAGAGAGATACAGAGAGAGAAAGAAAATATCTTTTGTTTTGAAACAGCTTTAAGATCAATCAGAAAAAAAATGGGATTTAGCATAAAAGCCTGTTGGCAAGTCAGACATTATTTGTAAAGATTTGATCAGGAAGCCTACAGAGAAATTCACATGCAATTTAATATTTACTGGAGAAAAAAGCATTACAATTTTCCTTTCAGCTTCTTTTCCACTTTCTTTACCTGTTGGATCCTATTTTGGATCGCAGGTATGAGAAAGCAGACTGATGCTGCACCAGGAGCTCCTGAGGTTTTAAAACCCAGCGACCATCCTGACATTGAGAATTCCTGTGGAGACACAGTCTTCCCCTTTCATTTGCAGTCTGGTTAATGAGCCTGTAAATTGAATTAGCTCAGTCTAAGTGCTCCAAATCCAAGCTGAAATGAAAAGAAAACAAGATTAGAATAGTGTATGGAGGCTATACTTGTTTTGGTGGCTTTGGTTTCCTGAGGAATGCAATAAGACTGAAATAATAATAATAATAAGAAAAGAATATGCAACTGAAGACATATGATTCATGATAATGTGCAAACCAACCTATTAAACAGTGTTCAGATATCAGAGTGCTGGGTACTCAGCTGGCAGATCAGTGTTTCCTGGTCTAAAGGGATTAAGGGTAGCTAAAGAAGGCGGCATCTTATTTTTCTTTTTTTCCTTCAGTGCTATAGTATGTGCATATCCTTTTGGACAATGTTTGGCATCTCTTTTTTTAAATAGCAAATGAGTGGCCCAAGGAAGTGACTGCAAATTAGAATGGTGAATAACTGGATTTATGATAGCAACAGTGCACTAAAGTGTGGGGGAAAAGCTGGACAGCACTGCGTCATTTGTTCCCAATGATTTTGAAGAAATCAGTGCTAAAAGAAGAAAGCATAATCTGTCCTCCCAAGCTTTTCCTTCCTCTATAGATCGAAAAGTACCTATTTTCCTGTTAACAAACAGAAAAGGAAGGCCTCTTTCCTCTGTTGGTGCCTCTCTAGCCCCTGCTGCACCTGCCTGCGGCTGCTGTGTGCCGGCGGTACCCAGGGACCGTCTCCAACAGCACCTGACATCCCTGCGCTGACGGCTGAGCCGCCAGTCCAGGCTCCTCCGTTTGCACTCACTAAGCTCTGAATTTCTGTCAGTATAAGGCCAGCGATTTCATCCAGCGTCAGCGTGGTTTCATCAGTCAGTCCAGACAAGCATTTGCTGACATTATTTCCCTGCTCATAGTAAGGGTTTGTCTGAATCAAACTGAGTGAGGCGATTCCCAATTCAGTGGCTGCGATCCACGGAGCCTAGATGACTTAATGATTCATCCCTCTTGCAGTTAGCTCAGCCATTAAACAGACCAAAACCCTAAGCCCCTGCCCTCCACCTGGTCTTTCTCTGTTCACCTCCTGACTCAGTTACGGGTTACTGTCATGTGGAAAAGTCAAACCGGTCTCATCTCTTCTGTGTCCACGGATGGCTCTTCTGCCTCCAGGTCTCATAAAGATTTACCTTTTGGAAATCATGGCTATTAAACTCTCCTCAGGAGCACACAAGACAAAGTTAATATGTTTCTTTTATCCTGAAGGCTGTATGAAATACTATCCTTTCCTTTCCACCTAGGACTTAATACATTTGTATATTCATAAATATTTCCTTCACCAAAACTGATATCTGCCCTATCTTAAATTAAAAATAGCACAGCAATCCAGGCATTGGATAACTTTGCTTATCAGCTAGTGGCCGTATGGGAAATCACAGTGTATGCAGATCATCTTCCTTATACAGGAGTCAGTCTGCTGTTATATACATGAACAGCAGTTGGAAAAAACCCAACTTCACAAGATTTTGGAGTCTTTCTTTTCTCAGCAATGATCTGAAGACATGGAGAACCAACAACATATAAGGATCTATCAGGCTTTGAATAAAAGGAACCCACAGAAAGAATACTAGTGGTAACATTAGCTAATAATAATGGAACTAAATGAAAGTCCTTTATCTTATTTTCATCGCCCTTATTCCCACATGTGAAGTGAGAGCTGAGCTGCATTATTATATGTCGTTATCTCTAGAGTATCTACTGTCTACAATCACAATAACAATGTGGTTTTCTAAGGAAAAAAAATGATAGGAAGAAAATGGAATATGATTTTCTCCTGTGAAAGCCAGAGATGGGAAAAAAAGTTCTAAATCACTAGTAGTCATATTTTTGGCTCAAAAATATATGCCCAATATGCTACATAGTGGAAAGTTTGAGTGAGGCATGCAAGATCTGTGCTTCAAGTCAGATACAGGGTTTTGGTAGACATTTGCATGCTCAGCAGCAGAATTCCCATACAGTCTGCAAGCAGTAACTTGTATGTACTCCCACAGAAGAATAAATCTGACCAAAAAAGGGCCGCTAACAAAAAAATGTTGTTAGCATTGATTCCTTCAGAGTTAAAGTCCTAAAATAAATACTGCCAATCCAAAAACCCAAGTTGGATATCAACTGACCTGAAAAACATTTTCATAATCTAAGAATAAAATTTTAAAAACATAAGCCTACTCACAGTATTTATAAATCCTTTTCACTTCTTTGTAAGAGTCTCAATGTAACTTCAGTAAAACTATATAATTAAATCTTTCTTGTCTCCAAGGAACATTTAAGAGATGTGTTTAAATAAGGTTTCTCTCTAATGAAATGTTGACAGCTCAGCAGTAGGACTCAGCAGCTGTTTAATAGAACGTAGCAATGCGAGGGGAAGACCACTACATCCAACTACAAGCACAGGGAACATTTAACAATGCAGAATGTAATGATCTAATTGGAATATGTCCAAAATATTGAAAGCAACACATAGACCTAACATGCCTATGTTATAAAAAGGCCTATAAGTATTTTGTATCTGGGATACATATCAATATATATATTTATGAGTCAAAAGATGACAGCAGTTTGACAGAATTTGTTTTACATATATTTAGCTGATATTGCCCAGAGATGCTATCCATGAACACGGGTAGCCTGGAAAGAGTACTTGGGGTACTTAACAAATAGTAATGAATCACATGAGGAAGAGCAGTACTAAACTGAATTTCACTAGAGTGTTAGTTCTTTCCACCCATTTTATTCCAGTGTAACTGAATGCCAGATCCTTTTAATCCCCATACTTGTGTTATTTTCATTTTTCAACAACAGGCCCAACACAGGAAAATGGCCTGTGTCTCTAGCGGGAGCTAAGAGAAATAGATGTATGAGGAATCTCAGGACAGGGTTCAGGTTCTACTGCTGCTGAGGCTGTTATATGTGTTTTCATGTGGAAGTCTGAGAATGGAAATGACTCTCTGAAGCTTTCATGTTCATTTTTTCATCTTTGTTCACAATGAAGAGGGACTGTATGCAATCCCTGAAAATTAGCCTTGAAAACTATCAATCATGAGTCTGAGCATCATTTTCTTTCCAAGCAAAGAATAAATCTCTTTCAAAAGTTCCTGGATTTGAAAAAAGGTTCCTTTGTCATTGAAACAATGATAAATGCAGTATGGATACAGGAGAGAATATTCTTCCAAGTAAATCAGTGCTTCTTGTAGCAGGTTCTTCTTCCAAATCTTAACTGATTTGGTAGTATTTGGAATGTGACATTTTATGGAGAAGGACTGCCAGATTTTAGGCCACATTTTAAACAAAGGTGTTTTAAACCACACCAAAAAAGATGGAAGCACATTTTCACATTTAGAAAGCTTAAGCAGAACTTACAAGAAATGTGTACAAATATTTTGCTCTACCATTAATGTCTTCTAATCTCTAGTGGTTTTTTTTGCAACACAGCCTTACCTATAGTTTCCGGTATTAACAACAGTAAAACCAATCATCTGAGATGGGCTCAGGCAGAGTTATTGTGGAATCATCAGGCAGAAAACAACTTTTTTGTCATGTGTTTTTATGGTTGCTCCACAGCCTAGCAACCCTTTACTTGACAGTGACCCTCAGATGTGTTCTGTGCTAGATTCTGGCATCTAGACCTTCTTCCCTGGGACTCGCTTGTCGTGCTCATTTGGGAGGCAGCTTGGAGGAGAGGTACACACTCTGTTCTTAATCCTACACCTAGCAGGACATGTCTGGACTGCATATGTGGCCCCACAAACTAGGACGTTCACAATTCACCATGGTGCTACTTGGGTAGACAGAACTTAAAGTCTAGCTTAGTATCTAGCCAGTACATTATACGAGGGAACAGTCTGGCTGAGCAATTACCTCTTATGACATGCTTTTTTGTTCTCTGTTGAATTGGAGATTTTTTTCCCCTAGTGCATTATATCTATAAAACAAAATTTTTCATAACACAGTTGTTCTTTCCTCTACAAATTGCTGCTATAATGGAAATATTTTTCTCTCACTATTCTTACCTGTTCAACTAGAACACAGGAGAAAATGTACCAAAGATCTTAATGAAGATCAGCATATAAATTCAGTCCTATTCTAGACTCTAAAATTTGTGGCCACCAAAAATTTTGGTGGCCAACTACATGCTAATGCTTCTGGAGACTCAGCTAACAGTTACACACATCCTATGTTGACCACTTACATGACTAGAAAAAATGGAACTACAAACAATGAATTTTGAGACTGGCTGTGTAAGAGAGGAAATAAACAATTATGCCTGTTATCAGCCTTATGCCATGGATCAAAGTTTCCAGCCACTATTCTTACTACTGTAGTCAGTAGGCTAGAAGTATTTGACAGGCTCTCTTGAGGAAGGAAAACTGGTGTGTGCCTTGTATAACTCAGATATTTGACACATTTAAGAGCTGACCTTTTACTTTGTTCAGAGTAAATAAACAAGTTTTCAGCAGAAGCTGAACTACCTCATAAAGACGGAAGCTCTTCATGAGCCACAGCTTCTGCGTTTAGCTCAACAGCCTGGTTCCTATAGAAATCTACCATGGAAAAAGCAGAAATGAAAGAACTATGCTGAAATGGCTCTGAATTTCAGGTTAAAGATAGTTGACTACCTTTACAGATACAATGTAGAGCATTTCTCCCTAAAGAGTTTGGAAATGGAGGCTTTATGCTACCCCCAGCAAAAAGGGTAGCAGAAAGATCTCATATCTTCTTACCTCCTTCTGCACTTGCATGCATGGCCTTGATACATGTGTTCATCTCCTCATTCATTTAGCTCCTTCATTATATAAATTGAAGAACGAACATACCCAACTCACTAATAAAAACAGAAATATAGACACAGAAACTCTGCCATTCTGTCTAACAATTGTTTAACAGAAGTTAAATGAAATCTACAAATAAAATGAAATGGCAGTGTAAAGCACTTGTCATATGAATAATTAGACATTATAATAGCAACAGCATGCTCAGTCTGTTCTCATCTGTAGTATTTCTGTTTAGCAGCTGCTGTGCCTGACAAACAACTGCCAGATGCAAGAGTTCCCTGATGGGTACTGGAACATGCTCTGTGTGTCCTCCTGAACTTTACTACAGTCAAAATGTTATTCTGGACCTGCAGGAAAGTAGACAGATGTTTTGCCAGCTTAGCAAATGGGAATATTCCTTCTCTGAGCAAGTGGGAAATGCACTAAATCTGTCTCAGCTAGAAACATGTTTAGCATTCACTGTTCAAATCATCTACTTTTGTAATGCGTTTTATCTACTTTGCATGTCCAAAGATGGGCAACAAAGCTGGCGAAGGGTCTAGAGCACAAGTCTTATGAGGAGCGGCTGAGGGAACTGGGGTTGTTTAGTCTGGAGAAAAGGAGGCTGAGGGGAGACCTTATCGCTCTCTACAACTACCTGAAAGGAGGGTGTAGAGAGGTGGGGGTTGGTCTCTTCTCCCAGGTAACAAGTGAGAGGACGAGAGGAAATGGCCTCAAGTTGCGCCAGGGGAGGTTTAGACTGGATATTAGGAAATTTTACTTCACTGAAAGGGTTATCAAGCATTGGAACAGGCTGCCCAGGGAAGTGGTTGAGTCGCCATCCCTGGAGGTATTTAGAAGATGTTTGGATGAGGTGCTTAGGAACATGGTGTAGTGGTGGTCTTGGTAGTGTTAGGTTTACGGTTGGACTTGATGATCTTAAAGGTCTTTTCCAACCTATACAATTCTGTGATTCTGTGATTCTGTAATCTCTAGAGCATAGAGCATGCTATTCACAAACTTTACTTACTTGTGACAGAATAAACAAACTCAAATTTCCACATGTGCTTTTACAAACCAAAATATCTGCTTCCCAACAACAGATGGGAAATCTAGGGCTCTTGAACGTCTGAGTTCTGGTAATTGCTCTGCTAATTGTGCATTAACAATTACAGATTACAGAAATATGCTTCCTATTACTACCAGTGTAATAAAGTTAGAGGCGGTTGCAAATAGACTCTGTAGAGTGAAGAAAAATTAGTATCACAAGACATGTCACTGTGAATTCATGCCATCTGTCTAATGATGAATGACACCAGTGTGAATGGTATCAAATCAGCCTACAGATTTGCTATATATACTTAGTAACCTGCAAATACATAAGGCAAAATGGCCCCACTTACACTATGCATCAAAACAGAGTATAGCGCTTTGTCATAGTGTGAACTGTTCTATTAAAATTATCACATGTTCAGAAATGAAGAAGGCATTTGTTGATTTCAACCTAATTTATTTATTTTTTGGACATCTGTTTTCTTCCAAAAGTCTCATTTTCATGATTCAGGCTTCATTTCGCTGCTAGTTTAATACTACTAGTTCTACCAGTTCTTTATAGCTTTTATTCTCCAATCAATGGGAATGTCATGAGGTCCATTTCTACGGTATTTTCAAATAGCACACTCTACATTTCTTCAGCAAAATGCAAACAACCTTTGCTGCTTAGTACACATGGCTAGATACTCTATCAAGCATTTTGCTACAGTTTAATGTTATTGATTTGTGGTCCTTTCCCAAGGTGAAGCTGGTCGTGCTCCAAACTTACGTAAATGGAGTGCCTAGGACAGATTCTCTACTTCTATGAGCTGCTGAAATTGAAGTATATGTATGTATATATATGTGATGAACTCTGACAACTAGACCGCACCTACATATTAAATAAATTGTGTGAGGGTTATAAATGAGACTAGAGTTTCCTTCTATTCTCTTCTGCTCTTTTTTCCCTTCCTGATACAGCTATAAAGATCTCACTTGGCATAATGTGATTGCTACTTTAGCTCAGTTCAAAGCTTTCATCTTAAAAGTATTGAAGAGTTTGGCTCACCTGACCTAATTTCAGTCATTTAAAAGGTAAATATTCAGACTAAGCTTATTAGTTATGCTTCCTCTACTTTCTCTGTCATGGAAGAAAGATGTGATGAATTGCCCTCTGCAGGCACCTTCTTGTATGGAGTGTGGAAGATTCTCAGATGTCTGTCTCAGAGCAGATGTTTGTCTTTCAGGCTGCACTGTACAGCATCTGTCCCCTGGGCTTCATCCAGTACTGTTACCTTGACTCTGTGTCAAGAAGGAGCATCAGAAGTCAACAACTAGCAGAAGCATCACCTTCTTTGTTCCTTTCAACTTAGTGATAAATTTGAACATGATAAAATGTGAGGATTTTACTGGAAACCATATTATTTAGTACAACATCAAGGTAATGGGTTGGTCCAGTTCCTTGTGAGACGAGACAGAGTCAAAAAAAAGGTAATGGATGTAATATCTTCTTTCCAGGTGTTTTTTTATGGAGTGCTTCTCTATTCAGGAGAGATCTCTGTAGTGACAACTTTTTTCTCTGTGTGCTTCAACTTTATGCTTGCTGGAACCTGTGGCCTCGAATTAATCAATGGCAGAATGTTAGGACCAAACTAAGCAGAAACAAAAACTAACAAGAGCCAAATGATTCAGGAAGAGTCATAGTTATGGGTAAGAAATATCTCATTACTGCAAAAGCCCGCCACATTAATTTCTAATGGATACTGCTCATTAAATGAAATAACCCTTTGAATGAAAATAATTTTGTCTAGAGAAGTTAGAAAATTATAAACACAAATATAACAGCTGGCAGGGTGCAACATCAAACTGGGTAAGTGGAGTTAGTGTCAGCATTTACAACAAATTTTATTCTACAGGAGGGACAGAGATGCGTAGTCAAGTTCCATCCTTTCTGCCTTTGTTGAGAACGTGCACCCAGCGGATGGTACAAATATATGCATTTCAGGTCTCTGAACTCTCAAATATCTTATGTCATGAATACAACCAGTTTAGAGTCTGTAATCTGTTTCCTGCTGGCTATGTGCACTTACCCCAAAAGTCACATTTGCTCGGAGAAGGTCCACAGCTGGAACATCAAGATGAAATCTTATGCGTGTAAGATCCTCTGTCAAGGGGCACTCTCCACTGTGCTTAACTATTTTTCTGCAGAGAAAACTGTGCATACAGTTTCTCATAACCAGACATAAAATATTTCCCAGTGAATAATGGAATTTCCATGAAACTAAACGATGAGCTAATTTCCTACTAACAGAGAACAAGATGCTAACAGTATTTGGAGTGTTTTTAAAATGCGGTACTGATTAATTCTGCGTTTATTCAATGCTACATTAACTTTTTAAATCACTCGGGTAGCATCAAATCCTTTGCAGTACAGACAATACAAGCTTTCCCATTGCCTGCAATAACAGTAAAATGGATTCTATGTTAAGGAATATATAGCATCAAGTGGAGGAGATAAAAATATTATAAAGGTGTTGTGCAAAATATTTCTGTTATAGAAGCTCAGATTTCTTAATCTGTGGCAATTTGTTGCAAAGCACTTGGGTTTTATTATTTAATAAAAAAAAGAATATGAACAAAGTTCATTACTGCAGGTTTCTTAGAGGAGATCACTCAGATAATCATGGAAACACTATGATATAGTTAACTTTGGGGTAGGCAACAGGCTAAGTGATTTCTCCAGGTATCTTGCAGGCCTGTTTAGATAATTCCATAAAAGATATTATGAAATATTAATTCAGCTACAGAATTAGTTCTAAGTCAGTCTTTAGTAATAATGAACTGTATTTATTGTCAAAGCTCCTGTGGGCAAGTGGCTGTATTACAATCTGTGATTCAACCCCCCTCCAAAGTGAATTTCACAAGGTATCTTATAGCTGTATTCAATATTAGTACAGACTTTAATACAAGCTGTTTTTCTTCTCTGAAAGATGAGTAGCAATGCATTTTAACTCTTGTAACTTATTATTTTTACCTAATTTTTTTTCTGTGTGAATAATAGTAGTTGATAATACAGTGAATCATCTCTTTAGAAAATGTGGCAACCACTAATGCTATGAAATGCCACTAATAATTTGTGTTTCCATTTTGTAGATGGCAAATAAGTAATTTTAGAGTTTAGTCATAAGAATTGTGATTTTACTTGGGCTGAAGAGCAGTATTTTCATGCTTCTTGTTCAAAAGAAAGTCACAACAACCATCACCTAATTGCTGAAAGATTTGTGTCTGCATTTCCAAAATCTTGGCCAGAAAGCCTCCTCAGATGCTTGAAGCTCTGCAGCTGCTTGTGACCGCAGGCATTACCATTCTGGGTTGGCTGAGCATCTACGGACTCATTTCATGCCTATACCTGTCGAGGGGGTCACAGGCTTCAGGAAGCAATTCAGTATTCATGAGTCTAGAAAGAAAATGAAGCTGTAGAGAGTGTGTAGGGAATGTTTGCCAGGAAAGTGAGAAGGGGGTGGAGTTCTCAATGCTGCTCTAAGGAATGCTTTGCATTTTACTTTAAATGGAAAAAATACAGAAATACCACTGTAAGTAGGGTTCATCATGCAAACTCAGAACCAGCTTGGGTGTCTAAGGTGCTACTACATGATCTTGAGTAGACACAGACAGAAATTTGAAGTATGGGTTTGTTATTTTTACATCTAGAGCCGGGTGCCTAACGCTGCACCAGCCTCTACTTGTGATTTGTTGGGATAGGAGAATTTGCTTCCCCTGTGGTTGAATCCACCTTACCCTACTTTTCTTTGTTTGATCCTTGTTGCCCCAATTAATTAGCTTTCTGCTGTTCCTTTGTTCAGATTCCCTTGGCCCAGTCCCTTGAATAATTGACAAAACAGAACAGAGACTGTGGTTACTGTCTGGTTCTAGCTGTGGCTTGGTTTTATTTAATAACGCTGTGTTAGTGCAACAAATTGTGACTAATTGCTTCTCCACTGCTCTGCCAGTCTGCAAAAAGGCCAGCATCACAAAACACCAAGTCAGAGCTCCCTGCCAAATCTCTGTAAGCTTATATAAAAAGCAAACTTTGGTGAATGAGGTCTGACTGGTAGGGGAAGGAAGGGTTTTGATGAAAGAAATGTGCCCATCATTGACTCTAGTGCTGAAGTTTACGATTTTCACCACAGGTGTAATGTACATAAACAGTTTTGGCTCTGCAGATCTTGTAAAAAAACTCTTCCTTTTTGCCTTTCTCAGCAAACAAAAACTGCATTCATATAAACTTGTGTAATTTCTGTTATTGTGTTTGTCATGTGTGGGTTTGCATTTTTATTTTAATCAATGAATATAATTTCTCCCTTTCTTGCTTTCTTCCTTAGTGCTAAAAAGTACACAGTGGCTTTTTAATATTTAATTGATGAGATCGTTTTACAGGTTTTAGTTTAAAGGTAACCATAGCACAAACGCATCCATTATTAACTGCAGAACGGCAGTGTAGCTTCTTGGGAACCCTCTTTAGTTTAATATGAGAACCCCTGTCAACAGCAAGCAGCGCTGATATTGTTGTTAAGTGTGACAAACTGGCAAATGCAATGGGCACCATGCTGGAACAATGCAAGCTGCTTATATCAATGGAAGAGGTGATGTTTAAAAGTGAGATGAAGTCGGACAGCGAGAGGCTGTCGAGGAAGGTTCGGTTCCGCGTTGCGTCCTCGCACAGCGGGAGGGTGCTGAAGGAGGTGTACGCCGACGGGGAGGCTGCCGGCTCTCTGGACTCCGAGTACGCCAGCAGCTCGGAGACCGACCAAACCAGCCGGCTGAGTGAAGTGGATGGGCAGCAGAATGGACATGTAGGGTCCGAGTGCGATGAAAACGAGAACGAGCAGGACAACTTGCTCATTTTAGTCAGAGCCACTAAAGAGAGGGGGTTTGGTACAAAACGAGTCAACATCCTCAGCAAAAACGGCACAGTCAGGGGAGTCAAGCATAAAGTCAGTGCTGGTCAAGCACTCTTCGACAATTTGGCAAAAGTGTTTCAGGTAGGTGATGTGGTCCTGCTGGCTGTAAGGCCTGTGTCTGTCCCTTTTAACTCCCCACATTGTTCTTTCCCTTTGTCCACACCTCTCTCATTTATGGTTTCTCAAACTCCAGATTCGATTCTGCCTCACTGCCACTGCTGTCCACTTGCTGTTCTTGCTTACTCTTTCTGGTATACACTGGCTCCACACTCCAAATTAGCTGTGACATTTTTCTTTCAAAATTGACCTAAAGTTTGCTGACTAGAAGTGTGTATGTTGTGCTTCCCATGTATGGACCAGGACAGAAACGTAACAGAGGAATTAACTGGTGCTTTATTAGAGATCTGTACAGATCCACTGTACAGGGATGTGTCATGTTTCCACTCCTATTATATTAGTTCTAATGAGTTTAAGATGTTATCTACTGTCCCCTACATGTAAATATGTATACTTGCAAATTCCGTTGTGTTTAATCTGCAAAGTAGATCAAATTAGATGCAGATGGCAGCAATGGCAGTTTTCCTATATGAAAATTTCAGAGGAATGAAATCTTAGTCATGGGTCTCTTTCATTAATGTCTGTTTTCCATTTATTTTGTAGAAGGAGCAGAATATCTATATTTGAAACAGTATATGCCACACTGATGCCTTAGGCAGAGAAATACAGGCCTCAGAAAAATCAAGATAAAAGTTCTAAAAAATTTAGCTCATATATATAATTTATCTATATATGCTATTCAAGTCTTATTACTATTCAAGCAAAGAGCAACATGTATGCAATCAAACTCTTTCTAAAGGTTGTTATAATCCAGAATTAGGATGGTCACTTAAATTAACCTGTAACTGTCTTCAATGCATTGTTTTAAAAGCATTTATGCAGTTTTAAAGCATGGGGAATTTGATATTAGTAACAACTGTTGTTGTGTATTGAAATGAAGTCTTCTAAAAGTTCTTTCTTACTTTAAAGCTGAGGAATTTCATAATACCTTTAGCAATGGCTATAGATTAACATTGTCTTGCTTCTGAATGTGAATTTATCCTCTATATTGTGCCTAAATTACAACAGTCTTTTTGTCAATACCGATGTTCCTGTGGAAGATGGATATTTCAAAGATGAATTAGCTGTTCATTTTTGTTCTTTATGTCTTTGTATTCCTTTGAGTGCTCTATTCCTTTGAGTGCTTTACATAGCACTCAAAGAGCTTGCTTGCTTTCACGCCACTCACTGAAGAGTTTGTCCTTGAGTTCCCTACTCCGATAAAATTTGTAACAAACTCACTTTTTCTAAGTAGATATGAGTTAGGAAGTGTTAACTGGGGCATGTCTGGATTCTTCGCCAACCTTGATTCCAAATACTGTTCCATGTTTCGCTACGTGCAGTCCGCCATTTCACCTCACTAGCCTCATTCTCTCCTAAAAGCTTCTTTCCACTGCATCAGTGACACCAAGCTAAGAAATTTGAATCACCTAAATAAATGGACCCATCTGAAGACATATGTACCTTAATTAGTGGCCCTGTCATCTTGCTGTTTTTACCTCCAGTTTTAGGCTGGAAATTCTTCAGGAAAGGTTCATGGACTGAAATCAATGTACTTTGATTGCAGTGAAGTTTCTTTTATTCCTCACAGAGTTACAGCTAGGACCAACACTATTTCCATGCCAGAAGAAAGGAAGACTTGAGAGGAGGCATATCCATCTGATAACTTCAGAAAATTATATGTAGCCAAGTCTACCACAGAAGTCCATAATTAAAACCTGTAAAATAATGAATGGTTTAAAAGGTGATAAGGATCTTGTATTGACAGTATTTTACAGAAGAAGAAAGCGGAAAAATTAAATTATCAGGTGAAAACAAACAGCACATAATTAAATTTAAGAACTGTCTGCTACAGGCATTGTAAAGGCCAAAAGAATAAGCAGGTATTGAAAGCGGAGGAGGAAAATATATGGGGAACTGAGCAGCTTCTGCTTAGGCAGGTCTAGATGACTGATTTCCAGAAATAATTGTATATTCTTACCTTAAGCATCTACTGGATCAAAGACATATATTCAATAATACAGAGAACATCATGATTTGAGCTTTCTACACAAACAAGTTCCTGTTTCCCCAGAGATAAAGTTTGAAGTCTAGTGAAGAAGAATGATCGTTTGCATATCTTTTATGTCATACTGTGAGCCAATTTTCTGTGCCACATGGTGAACGCAGAGGAGAGCAAAGCACAGAGGTTGGCTTTGAGACTGACTCAGAACTGCTTGATCCCAATGTGAAATATGATCAAAATCTGTCCAATTACAAATGAAGTAATGACCTTTAGGATGAGATTAGAGGATGATTTCTAGTTTTCTGTAAGTATGTTCCAGACAATTAATTGCGCGGTAATACCACTTAGAGAACAACAAGAGTTCTTCATTCAAAGATACAATAAGATAGAAATATGTCTCTATTAGAAGATATAACTCAAAACCTCTTGATCTGGGCATTTTTGTAAGTTCCCCCCTTGATTATGCGAGGTCATCTGCAGTTACATGTTTCACTTCTCTTAGATAAGCAACAGCAGATGTATAACAACAGTTAAGATGTATACAAAGTCCCTTATTCCTGAGGAGAGCCCATCTCTGCCCCTTTGATGATTCAGCAGTAGATGACCTCATTATACATTTCTCAGAGTCAGTGTCAAAGCAGGTATTTGTAATCGCAGAGTATGCACATGAACTCTTGACAGTACTAAATCCTGAGCACCGATAAATTATTGAATGCAAACACTTCTTATTTGGTATTTAATGTAGCAGTTATTAACTGAAATGTGTATGCAAGCAGCCAAATACTGAGTATGTGTGAGTGTCCTGTGACTGGAAACTATGGTTTTTTTGAGATTTTCTGCAGCGTCAGCATTCCGATTCTTCAGACTATATCTGCAAACTCCTCTGCTATGCTACTGCCAAAATCCCCAGGTGCTCCCTGTCATAGAGGAGAGATCCTTTAAATCAAATCACTTTGCTAAGATATTCTAGGGATAAGCAGGGGTTCATTAACTAGGCTTTGTTAAGTAAGTCGTGCAGTCAAGCCCTTTAATGTTTTCTGTTCAAATACCTGTGCTAAAAGCACTCCTATGTATTTTAATGTTCTGTGGAATATTTGGGTTTTTTAATATTTTTTCCACATTTTCTAACTACAGCCTTTCTCCAGAATTGGTTCAGACGGTTCCTTCTCACAACAGACTCACCTGAAAAAAAAATCACACCTTCTGGAGTTTTTGGGAATTTGAAAAGAGTGGTGTAATACAGGAAGTGTTTCTAGATGAAAAGGTGGTTTTGGTTCTTGTTGTTGTACGATACAAGCCTGGCCTGAGAATGTATATCTACTGCCAAGTAGACGTGCATCCCCTGCTGCATCTTCCCACATCCATGCACCGAGCACTTCCATCACCAGCACAACCAGCGACTTCCCATTCCCCCCGTTCCTTGAGAAGAGAAGCTAGGTCCCCTGCATTAGTCTGTCCGATGACTGTCCGTGTCCCCAGACGTGAGCTGCTGCAGCACTGTGACAGTAAAGGGTCTCCCGTCAGGTTGGCCCTGCACGGCGGGGTGGGACAGAGCAGGACATGTCGGGGGGTTATCTCAGCTTCATGGCAGGACATTTTGGGGGCAGAAAGGTGGGGAAGGAACCAGCCCCTACTGATGCTTCAGGGGAGCACGGTTTCCACGGCAACCCCTCCAGCCGTTCCCTCCCGGGGGTGGATGCCACAAAGAGAGCGTTGACATAGCAACCCCATCCTGGGGGTGAGAGGGCGTTGCTGTGGCAACACCTCGCCAGCCCCGGCTTGGCAGGGGAGGCGGCAGGCCAGGCGCAGGGCAGCCAGGCGGCGGGACGCCA
This sequence comes from Ciconia boyciana, assembly GCF_034638445.1. Taxonomy (NCBI): domain Eukaryota; kingdom Metazoa; phylum Chordata; class Aves; order Ciconiiformes; family Ciconiidae; genus Ciconia; species Ciconia boyciana. The sequence continues at coordinate 27,925,694 of NC_132938.1, forward strand.
GGTGGAAGGAGGCCAGGCGGAGGGAGGCCAGGCGGTGGGAGGCCAGGCGGAGGGAGGACAGGCGGAGGGAGGCAGGTGGAGGGCGGCCAGGCGGTGGGAGGACAGGCGGAGGGAGGACAGGCGGAGGGAGGCAGGTGGAGGGCGGCCAGGCGGTGGGAGGACAGGCAGAGGGAGGCCAGGTGGAAGGAGGCCAGGCGGAGCGAGGCCAGGCGGTGGGAGGACAGGTGGAGGGAGGCCAGGCGGTGGTCACCGGTGGAGGGCAGGGATGGCCGCATGTGTCCCGCCCGCCTCCGCCTGCACCGAACCTGGACCGGAGGGGCAGCTGCCTCCAGGGCTGGCGATACAGCGGTCACACAGCCGGAAGCGTTTTATTCGTGAGAAACGTACGCTACTGAAAAGCCTGAATAACAGAAAGGATCTGGAGCTCCTAGTCTCCCTGTTCGTGCACCTCCTTGGTAAAAGTGAAATTATCTCCTGCTGAAACACTAAAACTGAGGGTGTCGGCAGCTCTGGAGCTGGGGACGTGGCCTGCTAATTGCATCAGAAGCATAAGCCCCTTCTCTGCACATCCAAAGTAATTGTGGTCTTATTTCAGTACATTACTAGAATTTTTGTTCTCTACTACTTAGAATACTGTTAAAATGCAAATGAGTATGAATATTTCCTATATTTTCCCATAGAACGTAGTAGAGAAATGGTTCTTGTTTCCTTGAAATAAATATAATTCTCTTCATGACCAATTTTTACAACTAGGCCATCACTATGATGGCTTCCAGGTGACAGAGAGCAAAAATCCTTGGGTCGTCTGGTATATTAATAAGTAGTGCAATGATCATTTCATGCCAGACCGGGTTTCCATCCTGACGTGCAACGTAATGGAGCTCAGCCAAAGGTTTTACACAGGTCTCCCCTCATTTCCACTGGTTCAGCATGGGTCCTTTCCTCCATTTCCATACTTACACACTCCACTGGCCTTCCAGCCTCCTCTGAAAGGTCACCTTCTGCTAAATGAGCTACCGATCTCATTCTCAGGCAGGGCTGTCTGGCGTCTATTACGAAAGGACAGGCTTGGTTAACAAACCTGATTAATGCCTTTGTGAACATTGCATCAGAGGGGATATGGGTGAAGAGACAGACATAACGTACTTGGTCTTAACAGTATTTTCCAGCACGGTGTCTCAGGTAGAGCTAACATTTAAGGTTGCAAAGTGCAAGTCAGTATTCAGCTCGATAAAGAATTAGCTTATTAATGTTTAGAGAGAGAGGGGGGAAAGAGTTAAGAATCAGGTGGAAGTTTGTTAAGAGAAGGATAGCTTCTGGGGTGGTCAGGTTCACTTTCATCTTTCTTTATTTATAGGTGACCTGGAAAAGTGAATACACAGCAGGACATGCAGAGCTTACAAACCAGTAGGGCTAGCTAATATCATTGAGAAAATAAAATGAAAGACAGCAGCAAAACCAACTGTCTTCCAAAGAAGGCAGATGATGCAAAACGCTGTTAAGGAAAGTTTCTGGTGCAATAGTACAAGCAAAGGTTTTAGGGTGGGTGGTGCGTTGTATACCACTCCAGCCCCTGGAGCATATATCAATAGCATACCACTCCAGCCCCTGGAGCATATAGCGATACAATCCCCCAAACTCTTGGGGAGGAGAGAGAGAGAGAGGCCTGCACTTTCACTGGAGAAGTCATGATGTTGTCCTCCTCACTTCTGTGGCAGATGATCAGTGCTGACGCTCCAGCATTGGACTCTCTGAACTCAAAGACCTCTGCTAGGACTGGACTAAGATAGTAAAAGGTCTCCTGAACTTTCCCTTCATATTCTCATCCATATACTCTGGCCCATCACTCCCAAATGGGTATAGCTTGCAAAAGGAAAAGACATGCTGGATTGCTTGTACCTGCTAGTAGCAATGTTAGGGAAAACTGCTGATAACCTAAAGCCATAGCATTTTCTGTAGTAATGCCACTTATATGGATGGAGATAAATCCCTGAGCTGTAGGTACCTCCTCTGAGGTATAAAGTTCCAGTGTATGTTCCTAGTGTTAGCAAGTCTGGAAAACTAATTATTGAACAGCGTCACACTGAAATCCACTGAAGGATAGGAAAAATTGTAATGACACAGAGGATCAAGTGATTATGAAAAGTAGGTTTCTGTTTGTTACAGAAAATTCAATGTTAGACGGAAAACTGGATCACCACTGGAAGGGGCGTAGTGTCCCTTCACCACTACCTTTGTACCTTCCTAAGGGCTTTGATCTGTGACCACAGTGCATGGGACAGTGATTCAGCTGATTCAGCTGATTAAGTCACAGTTAAAACAGGTAGTTTCCAGGGCTGGTGGCTGAATAGCCACACTGATTTAAAAAGGAAGATGTTCAGGTCTGTGAGCTTTTAATTGGAGCCTGGGGTTGGTCAGTACTTAGGATATTGGTATTTATTGTTCTCATGTTCTCATATAAATCAGCTGTAAAGCACTGAGCTCAGACAAGCCTATTATTAGACTGTGCATGATGTTTTAGGGTTTGCTGCTATTGGACTTGAAATACATATTTGACATAGACTTGAAATGATCAGTAAATAGACTTTACACTATCAAAACCTCTGAAAGTGATATACAAGCTTTGAGTTAAAAAGGACTTAGCTGTCTCGTTTTTTAAAAATGAAGGTATGGGATGTCCTGACTTTTCAATACACTCAGCATCGGGAAGCTTAGCAACAAAACCATGGTTAAATTTATCACTTCTTCAAGATTGAATCAATAATTGAAGAAAAAAAAATTGTTAGACTTTTATGCTGGCAGTCTGATCAGCATGTACTGGACATCTGTCCAACCTTCCAGAGCACCGCATGGCCTCAAAATTATCCTTGCTCTGATGTGTCTTGATCCTTGTAAAGGATCCATAAATAAGGACACTGTTCTTGAGACACTCAGGTGCACTGTATGGGGCTAAGCAGAGGCAAGCCCTGGGACAATAAACATTTCTGTTCTGTGTTTACATATGTTTCTGCTTCAGAGGATATAATAAGCAGGTACTTTGACTGCTTCTTGAATCTCACTTACATCTGCAGGTGAGTGAAAATCGTTATGACACTGAATTAAAATTTCCCCACTGGCTGCAAAATTTTTATCTGTTTAGCATAGGTAATGACTACATACATTGCAAGACAGCTGAGAACTAACCTTTATGCATTTTGCAGTAGAGGTCAGCCATTAGTGGCATGAGCAGTGCTGTTTTGAATCTGTGCACACCAGCCTTCCCTGAGACAGAGTCTGAACTGACACACTTCCTAGCAAGGGTCTGTGAAACACACTGGACTCTCAAGTATAACCAAACTCTGGTAGATGCAGAATGGAAGCAGCAGTGAGGAAAAGATAATTTTGCACTTCATTAGCACCTTATCTCTTCTGTTGATAGAAAACAACTTCTGACAACTGACTGGTACTGAACAGAGTTGTCTCAGGCTTACCCCAGCTAGGATCTAAGTGCCTGTGGTCCAAGCAGATTGTGCAGCCTGTAGGAAAACGCAGAGCTGCTGCCCCGGGCTGTGAGGGAGAACAGAATTAAATCGTTCCCTCTGTGAAGTCTACGCCATGTGGCTACTTTCCCAAACAGAGTGATTTATTAATAAGCCTCATCCCTTGGCCTTATCCTTTGCATGACAAATGGCGTAGCAAAGAAGCTATGGTAATACTGCAGTGAATATGTATATACAGATTATGTAGTACTAGAGTGAATCAAGACTTTAGGTATAGATTCAAAAAACCCATAGGCTCCTAAAGAAGGACTTAGACATCAAGCTCCAAAACTGTGATCCTCCAAATCTCTCTTTGGTGCCACCTTGTCTCAAAGGCAGCAAAAGCCTTTTATTAATGAAAATTTGACTAAAGATCTGCCTTGGTCATGTGCCTCAGCATCTCAGTATTGACAGGACATGACAGTTACCTCCTACTCATGTCCTATGGGAACCACAAAATAGGTTTTCCTTTGCCTGTCTCACCTGCAGGGCTTGATGCAGTAGATGTCCTCTGAGCATGCCTAGTGGATCAGATCCTACACAAACTGTACATAAGCAGGTGCTGCTTTGTTACAAATCGTGTCTGCAGGAGGCAGTGGTGGGAGTTGTACTTTGAATTAGACAGTCACAAGACAGCATGAATAAGTTGATGGATCAGGATTGGAACGCAGGCTTGCTGATTCTCAACTTGCCATTCCAAATACTATACTTCAGCATCATGCTTGACTTACTTCCATTTCTTTCCTTCTTGCTTGCTCTTAAGCATTATAGTGAAGGCATTTGCTTCAGCATGGAGGTATCCCAGAAAAGCTTGTAGCCTGTGACTTGCTTGTTAGGGACAAGAGGTTGGGAGGAGACTGAATCCAGATAGCCAAGACATGAGAGATTGCAGATAATGATGTTCTGCCACCTTGTTTCATCCTCTCTCTTTAAATCTAAAAATACATTTGCTTTCTTTTTGAAAGAAAGAAACAGGGTACTGTTCTCAGGCAATGAATGTGAATGCCAAATGGAAAAAGGTGCATCCTGGTGGTTCTAAGTGGGATTCTTAAATCATATTGGCCTCAGGAAATTCTCTGAACTAAAAATAGTCATAAACTGAGAAAGTATTAAGAGGAAATACCATATATACTTGCCACTCTCTTACTTTTAATTATCTGTCTGGTAGATAACCTGGAATACTAGAAGAACACTGGGTCTGAGCCTGTGTACTGCTCTGGTACTCTTACACAATGTCCCTTTGTGGAACTGCTCAAGAAGGTGCTCAACCTTTGAATTAAGATGAAAAATGCTTCATCTTACTTCAAACTGACGAGAAAAAAAGTAATTTTATGTAAACAGCCTATTAAAAAAATTCTTAGGATGCTAGAGCAGAATTTTTTTCTACTTATTCTAACAGTAGGAAATTTTTTTTTTCTAAATTGGCCTCTTACAACAGAGATGAAAAAGATGAACTGATTAGTCTTAATTGTTAATTAGTAGCAATAACCATTCACTTTTTTTCTGGCTGTGGAGCTCAACTCAGTAACTCATCAGGACAATTATGAGAAAATATCTTTTGAAATATTCTTAAAACTAGAAATTCTTAGAACTAGAAAACAAAATCAAGAAAAGTTGGGGCTATTCCCCTTTCTTTGACATGGTACAACAGGCTGCCTGCTAGCTCATTTGCTGTGTCCTCTTGCCCCTGAATATCTGCGTGGCTTTGACACAGCATACACAAAGTTTGTGGAACACATAAAGCTGAAATAAATTGCCTACAAATATGACATGTCCTATATGCTTAATTACTAGCGTCATTCTTGGTCATTGACCCCTAACTTCTGTGTACAAATAAATTACTTTGCAACCAAATATTTAAGGGGCCTCATTGCACCTGAGCGTCTTAGGTGAGGTAAGTTTTAGTTACATTTACAAACATGGAAGCAAATATTTGGCTACGCTGGGCCAATTTGTCACCAGATTGCAGAGCTTTGCAGTTGTGTAATTGCAAAAATATGGTAATAATGAGGATGAAACACAGCTCCTTTATTAAAAAAAAAGAAGTTCAAAAGAATCAGGGATGATCTTTACCTTAGTGGTATGATTCTCCAGGCATGTACTAATGCTTTTGATTTCATGGCATGGAAAACATTAGCAAAAATACTTTCTAACAAGTTAATTAAATAACAATTACACTTAGTTTACAGATCTCAGAACTGTTTCAGTTCTGGACTAGGATTTGCAAACACTTACACTAGTATCTGCAAACACAAGCTAGACAAATATAAATGTACGCGTGCCATACCGGTATTGTGTTACAATGACCCAGGAAAACTGCATTTTGTCAGTTGACCAAAGCCACATTTCAGGAGTCACCTGCTGCCAATTTAATTGACGTGTAGGTGTCATTGAGGACTATTTCCTTCCCTGAGAGAGAAGAAATGAAGTCATGCTTTATTTGCAGATAACGCTTGCTAGACTGCTTTGGTCTGTCAGCAGCCTGCTCTGACATTTGTCTACTAGTGTTGACAGTTTATTACACACTACACCAACACAAGGTACGTGATTAACGGCTTGAAGGAAAGTAATGGTCAAAGAGATAGTGCTTTTTTTTGGCTGGAGCTTTAACCTGTGACTGCAATGTTCGGCAGCATCATAAGTTTGTAGCTTAAGTGCAATAAAATATGCTTCAGAATGGAATTTGCAGCCAGAGAGAAAAGGGTATGACTTTCATGCATGAAAACCTTCCTCATGCTGCAACATCGAGTATTAGGTAGGACAAAGCAAGAAACTCAGATCTCACTGAATTTTTCCAAAACTTGTAAGATAAATAGTAATTAGGACAGCATCCCCAGCCTGTTGCTTTTGAAAAGGAGTTGGAAAAATATAGCTTCTCATCCAAGCAGGCAATCTTGTGGTTTTGCTTGACACAGTAGTTATGTTGTGGAGAGGCTGCCACAGCACAACTCTTTACAGCCTCCATCATACAAAGCAACAGAAATGGTCACAGGCGAGCAGCTGGAGTCAGTGAGGTAGAGACTCATTTCACACATGGCAAGAAAGAAGACAGAAAAAACATCATTCATTGCTAGTATGAATTGTGGAAAGCATTTTAACAACCTTAGTACAATTTTGCTTTGGAACTATAGCTAGAGACACCATCCATCAATGTCAGAGGAGTATGTCTTCTATACCACAGAAATACCACATGCAGACCTCCACTCACAAGAAATATGGGAAAACTTACTGGCCAATATTTGCACAAGTTTATAACAACATGCAATGTTATATCCTGCATCGGCAAATCAGTCAATGCTGGTGCAAAGGCAAAGAAATTTTTCTTTACTCCTGGTAGTCTTGTTTGGAACACTGTTGATTGCTAATTATCTAACAACTTATAAAAATAGGAAGAATTGACAGCAGTCATACACTATTATTTAAGAAAAATCTATTTCCCTATGCGACTTCTGTAAGACAGAAAGCAGTCCGTTTCTAAACCTGCCAATGAAATTACAGCTTTTTAAAGAAAACATGATCTTTTTCTGCCCAGCTGCTTATGTCCTGCTCTTGGTTTACTACATCTAAATGCAAAGGACTCTCCCTCCCAGCCCCACAGGCAACTGTGAAGCATTTCATTGCTGTTCAAGTGGAGAATGTCATAAGAGACAGACGGATAGGCACAGTGAAAAATGAGACCTTTAAGCATTATTGCTGGAGTTCCTTCCACCTATCACAGGTATTAATCTGCATCTTGAGAACTTCCCTTTCCAGGTGATGATGCTTTCAATCAGATTCCCAAACATGCAGTGGATAAGTCCAGTTATTCTTCCAAATCCCACCGTTATCCAAAAATATAACCTACTCAGTCCCTCCAAGTCCAAACTTAAGGTGTCATGAAGATTTAAAAGGGACAGCAGTTTCTAAATGACTTGTTCAGGAAATAGATTCTGTTCATTGAAATCTGTCTGCAAAATTTTGCCCTGGCAGCTGTTGTTTTTGTATCTGCCAGGTGGTTAGGCCTTTTGCAAACCTATCTATCTGCTTGGTGCATGATGTTCTTGTGGATCCTCATGTGAGACACTGTGGGGTGGAAGGGCACTTTTACAGGTCAATATTTGCAGTTGGATACAGGTGACTAATACTATATTTTTTTCTGCTGCCACTGACCGGGAGCAGCCTTGAACCATTTAGCTCCTTCAATGAGGTAGTTTTATCATCAGCTGCTCTAGCAATTCTCTTTTGAAGTCACAACAGATAAGGACAAGAGTCATCAAAAAAGGAGAGATGTCCAGTGAGCTTTCTGACCTGTCTTTCATCCTGTCTCAATTCTCATTTTGGCAGAAGGTTATGCAACTGGCAGAAATGTAATCAGTATGGGGTTTCAGCATTGTTTGAAGACATGATCTGATATTAGAATAAATGTTGTTATTGATTTTTCTTGCTGCAGGGGATTAAATGATATCTATGCAAAGGCGCCACTGAAATGTTGCTCCAAAAGAAAAGCAGATAGCGAATTTAATCATCTCAGCATCTGCATTTGTAGTCATATTCCTTGACCAGAACACATTTAACTGTATGACATGATACAGATCCTAGCCCTATTGTAAGGAACATTATTATATGAAAAGTATGATTATAAGAATAACAATTTCTGTTTTATTTAAAAAATATACATCTCTGGGCCAAATCCTGGATCAGACTAGACCGTAAAGCTGCTCACACTGACCTTGCTAAATAATTACTCCAGCTGCAGATGTGATATATATGGAATAACTAACTTGGCAGCTATTTTGACTAACAGGTTTAGGAGCTGGTATAAAGCATACCACCTGATACATTCTGATTTTCAGACATTTTACCTATTTGGTTAAAAAAGCCAAAAAAAGCTTATACCTTAGATTTTTTCAGCAACAAGGTCTGTAACTCTGCTCCACAGAGATGTATTCTATTTTGCTCACACAGAAATGGTGGATGAGTCATTTTTAGCTTTTGTACCTCAAGAGGACTTCAAATTAACAGATGTCTGCTGGAAATACAATACAGCAGAGAGGAAACAGTCTAGGAGGTTCCTGGAGTGTGTGGAAGATAACTTCCTGACACAGCTGGTGAGTGAGCCAGCTAGGGAAGGCTGGACCCATTCTTTGTGAACAGAGAAGGACTTGTGGGTGATGTGATGGTTGGAGGCCGTCTTGCACACAGCGATCATGAAATGATGAGTCATCCGACTGAATATGAGCCAGCAGTGTGCCCAGGTGGCTAAGAAGGTCAATAGCATCCTGGCTTGTATCAGAAAGTGTGGCCAGCAGAGGTAGGGAAGTGATGGTCCTCCTGTATTTGGCACTGGTGAGGCCACACCTCAAATACTGTATTCAGTTTTGGGCCCCTGTTGTGGTTTAACCCCAGCCGGCAGCTAAGCACCACACAGCTGCTCAATCGCCCCCCCCAGGGGGATGGGGAAGAGAATTGGAAGAGTAAAAGTGAAAAAAGCTCGTGGGTTGAGGTAAGAACAGTTTAATAACTGAAATAAAATAAAATAAAATAAAATAATAATAATAATGATAATAGAATATACAAAGCAAGTGATGCACGATGCAATTGGTCACCACCAACCAACAGATGCCCAACCAGTCCCCGAGGAGCGGCCCCCCTGGCCAGCTTTCCCCTAGCTTATATACTGAGCATGACACCATATGGTATGGAATAGCCCTTTGGCCAGTTTGGGTCAGCTGTCCTGGCTGTGCCCCCTCCCAGCTTCTTGTGCATCTCCAGCCTTCTCAGTCAGTAAAGCACGAGAAGCTGAAAAGTTCTCGATTTAGTGTAAGCACTACTTAGCAACAACTAAACCATCAGTGTGTTATCAACATTATTGTCATACTAAATCCAAAACACAGCACTATACCAGCTACTAGGAAGAAAATTAACTCTATCCCAGCTGAAACCAGGACAGCCCCTCACTATAAGAAAGACATTGAGGTGCTGGAGCGTGTCCAGAGAAGGGCAACGAAGCTGGTGAAGGGTCTGGAGCACAAGGCTTATGAGGAGCGGCTGAGGGAACTGGGGTTGTTTAGCCTGGAGAATAGCAGGCTCAGGGGAGACCTTGTCACTCCCTACAACTACCTGAAAGGAGGTTGTAGAGAGGTGGGTGTTGGTCTCTTCTCCCAGGTAACAAGCCATAGGACAAGAGGAAATGGCCTCAAGTTGTGCCAGGGGAGGTTTAGATTAGATTAGATATTAGGAAAAATTTCTTCACCGAAAGGGTTGTCAAGCATTGGAACAGGCTGCCCAGGGAAGTGGTTGAGTCACCATCCCTGGAGGTATTTGAAAGACGTGTAGATGTGGTGCTTAGTGATATGGTTTAATGGTGAACTTGGCAGTGCTAGGTTAATGGTTGGACTTGATCTTAAAGGTCTTTTACTGCCTAAACGATTCTGTGATTCTATGATTCTAAGGCTAGCAGTTGCAGTATAGGCTATTCTAGGGCAGAGCTGGTTTATGTATGCTGTCTAGGAGTCGCATCCTCTATGTCTGCACAAAAATCTCAAGCTCTCTGCCTTTGGTTTTGGAATCTATCACATAAGAAAAGGAATGAAGTACCATATGTGTGCAATGCAGATGGATCTTTAATTTAAAGAAATGGAGATTGAGTGTACAACTAGTAATTCACTACTCAGGGTTTGAAGAGGAAGGTACCAAAGTTCTAGGTATTATTGAGTAATGACATAGCTGAAAGCGTAGTTCCAATTAGGTTAAGTATACCAGGGAAATAAGGTCCTTCATCACTCAGTGCTAGTACGGAACAAAGTAGTGCTCTAACTTCACGAGATTCCTTTTCATCACTTCCTCATATTGAGTGATAATGCTCTCTCGCATTGAGGAGTAACGAATGAATTCAGCACTTCATCAGCACTTTGTTGCACTAAGCGTAGCTCAACTTTGCTCTTTGCCTCATTCAAAGACCTGTGCAAAATTCAGTACCGGTTGCAGAGTGCTTTGTGACTCTATGCAAGAGAATGCCCTCTGTCCACCTGAAAAATGGTTGGAGTTTTCCTTAACTGTGCAGTACAAATGACAACTTCAACTTTTTACGCAATAGCCTGTTTTTATCTCAGCCCAGATGAGTAACATTTTCAGGTAGAATTTAAATAATATAGAGCAGCAGAAAGGAAAAAGTACATCATGTGCCAGATGTTTGGAAATGAAAACTGAGCATACTGGGAGGGTGGTGGTTTCCCAGTTTCGTTCAACACACCTTGGGAGTTGCAGCAACTTAACACATCTCATTCCAGCTTCCATTCACAGGAATACAGGTAGTATAACTTTTGACAGAAAGCTCATTATCTGCCAAACATGAAAACTCCAGGGTGTATCCCAAATCAAAGCCAGACTTCATTTAACAATTTCCTCTGGTTTTATTGCTTAGGAAGGTAAACTGTGAAGAATTGTGAAGAATCATAATTTTGAATTTTCTCTGCTACTGATTGCAGTTCAGAGTGGCACCTTATTTCATTTATGCTATTACCTTCTTCAGTTGTTTTCTGAATGAGCAGAAGTAGTTCTGTTGTATAAGACAGACTGACCCTAGGGTGTAATTAATCTATGATGAAAGGCTGAAACACCTGCCAATTAAAATGCAGTACCTTTTCAACTGAGCTAAGTCTGACTGGTAAGAGCTTTCCTGAATACTGGTTTTTACTTGCTGACCATCTTTAACACTAGGAAAATCACCAGTTGCAGCACTGGTGCAAATAAGAAAGAAGTTATGGACTATTGTGCTGTTTCCTATGACATTCTGGTATATTGAAGGTAAGTCTTAGGAAAAAAAATCCATTCACCACACAAAGCACAGCCTGGCAAAGAAGAGCGAGCCATGTAATATCATGAGCAGGATCTCACCAGCTAACCGTTTTATTCTCCAGTCAGAAATATGATGAACCAGATTTGCAAGAAGCTCAACAGATTAGAATTCATTTTCATAGACCACTAATTTCTTTTAATTAACCAAACTGTAGTTGACATTTGGGAACTATAAAGGGGATCACTGCATGAGTAAACTGCACCTAGCTATGTTTAAATGTAAAATGACTGAATCAGAGATCCATGTATGTATGTATTATTGTTATTATGTTATTAGTAGCATCTATCAGTCTCTCTAGCAGTCTAAGGATGCACAGGGAATATTTTAGAAAGGATGAGTAAGGGACTGATGAAAGAGAGGAGAAGAGAGAAAGAGGGAAGGGATAGCAACCTTTTTTTCTTTTTAAACTTCATCTACCTGCCAGAGAACAGTAAACAGGGTTTTCCAAAGCTGCTGCCAAGTTGAAAAGAAATGGGCCAGAGTAGACATAGTAATTTTCATGACAGCCATTTGCTGCTGCTGAACACAACTTTGTTTCTCTTCAGTGTGAAATGTTGTATTGAGTGAAGCAGCAGTGATTACAGACAGATGGGGCCAGTGTGCTCAAACCAGGACTCACTTGGAGCCATGCTGTTTGCTAACTTTTTCACATGATCTGAGATATCAAACACCTTCACCTTTATCTGACAGCCCTCAGCAAGTTCTGCTTTAGCTCACCTCTGGCTAAAGCCACTTACAGAATATTCTCAAATAGGACACGAGCTGCCCAATGATCCTCCCCAGACAGGCAACTAAAGATTCAAACATCTTGAACAGTGTGATAAATAAAAAGCAAAAGGAAAAGCTGCTTATGACAAGAGAAAACAGGATTTGGGCCTGACAACTAAGGGTGCTGTTTAAGACAAATGTATTCTGGGTTTTTTTAATAATTCAGGGTGACATCATGGGAAGTGGTACATAAATAGGAGAATTACCACCAAAGTCTCAGTAAGCAGCAGGACAAAACATTCATGCTCAAGACAATTAAACATATTTGAAAAACCCTACTCATATTATTAAAAAGCAAGCCCCAAAGTACCTTAAAATGTGAACTGACAGTAAGAAAAATAACTATGCAAGAAAAATAACTAGTCATTTATTCAAGTATTTCATACATACAACCAAATATAGGCAGTCTAGATATGTTTAAAAGTCCTTTTTGGGCAAGTGACCAAACACTAAGTGCTAGTCAGAACTCTTTCAAGTTGACCTACGTGCTCTTTTTGTTTATTTCCAGCCCTTCTTCTTGTTTTGACTAGAACCAGAAAACAGAAAGGCCCAGAAAAAAATGAGTGAAAAAAATGGAACAATGTTTTTTAAATTTGAGAAAAGATTCCATTTTATTGAAGTCCAATTCTTATTTTACTCAGTCTGTTTCTCCCTGTTGCTAGTGCTAAAGAGATAGAGGTGAAATAAACACTGAACAAATATTGAATAATAATTATTTTCCATACTCCTACATATAACTTTTATTACCAAGTAGTAACTCATACCTCATAGCAAGGAAATTAAACCGTGTAATCTAGGACAAAGCTTCTTCTAAGAATAGAGGCTTATTCTCAGATTTCCAGGGCTTTCACATTGTTTAGATTTGTTTAATTAATATTAACATTCTTTTCATGACCCATCTGTGATCCATTGCTTCAGTTATCTGGTCTTCCACAGTATTTGCAGACATAGCTTTAGGCTGGCAGATGCTATGCAGCTCAAACCATACATTTTTAATTTACGGATGGCAGCATTTCTTCAGGTGACATGCAGTAGACTTTCTTTTCCTCTCTTACATTAATTAGTTTCTGTTTGCAAAGTATTTTGGAGTAGTAACAGTGACCTACCAGTTTGCCTCTTCTCTAATTTCATGTTGTCTGTTAGTAGGCACAGAAAATTGGTAGGAATGATAAATTGTGAATCTACCATTTTTATTTTCACCTTTTGTTTGACTTCCCAATTTTGCAGACGTTTTAAAATGCCTATATCTTTCTCATGTCAAAGGCACATTGCGTAAACTATTATGCTGCTGTTCTGTGAGCAGAGTCTTCAGAAAACTGTCTGCAGGTAAACAGCTGCAAACAGCCAAAGTAGAAATTCAGCTCTTTTCCTTTCCTTTGTTGTTGATGTAACATAATCATAAACCCTCCCTGGGATAATTTAAAAGCTATGTCACCTTAATTTTGCATTGATCAGACATGCTGTTGGAGCCAAAATAAGTCTAATGTGCAATGAAAGTTCAGGCCAAAATTTAAACCTAAATTAAAAGACCTCCAAATAGTCACATGATTCCTGCAACAACATAATGTATATTTCTCTAGACATCACAACTGTATTCAGGCCTGTCACAATACAAGCCATACCTGCCGGAAATGATATTTGTCTGGCAGAAGTGAGAAGTTTCAGTTTGACCACTGATATGACACCATGCTTCATAGCTACCATGCTTTCTGTGGACTGGGTGTGAATTTTAGTGCAAATTATTTACACATAGTCAAATACCTCATTACTTTAGTAAATACTTTATATCTGATGATTTTTAAAGGAATTCAACTTAACATCAAGTGGTGCAGGAGGTGAGACGGAAAACTAATATTGAGTCAATACTGGGAGTAAATGGGTAAAACACAAGAGGTTATTGGTGAGGGAAGCAAAGGTCCTTCTCTTCTCTCAGATGATAAAGGTAACTGAAGTGTCTTTGGAGAAATGTCTCTGAGTAAAGTTGATAGGATGAAATTATGTATCATCCTTGTCAAGTTATTCTGTAGAGGTATTTGAGAAGATGAAGCTAACCAAGAGCCAGAAGAACTAGTGGAAACCAAGGTCATGGCAAATGAGACTGGCCGGGTTGTAGATACTGAGATAAAGTAACTAGTTTGCAGAAAATCTCAAGTGGTAGTTATGCAAGATCTGTGAATGTGAATATATGGGATAGGCTGTAGAGGAATAAAATAGGAACACTGATGTTATAGAGGGAATTCAGGAGATAAATCAAATACTTGTGGAGAAAAACTGAGTTTATCCATGGGATGCTGGAGAAAGTTTCCTGCTATCTGGATTCACAGAGACATCTTGGAGGGAAATGGAAGAACTATGATTGTCAGTGTTTGGCATGTTGTCTGGGAGCCTGAAAAGCTGGTGTGATGGCTGTGGAGATGCTCTGCAATGATTTTAAGTACCCTGTATTTTCAGTGTTTGTTAAGATGATTAGGTAAATGTGTTCACTTGGATTCACAGAATTCCTCAACAAACCTACCAGAGAGGGAAGCGATGCTTTTAATTCATCACATTTCAGGCATAAACTGCAACCAATACAAAGCTTTGAAGGTTTTGGCTCAGTCTCTTCCTGGCTTAGCTTGTGGCACTAGTTTGCACCAGAAAGGCAGAGTTAATCTGAAATGGTGGCATTATACATGCTCCATGGCAATGCATGGCGATGATTGCAAGATAAGATATGTGTGACACTTTCAGCGAGTAAGGCATGTCCAGAAACCTGGAAATTGTGTTCACCACAAATGCTCCTAGATGTGATTTGGGGAGGTCTATTTGCTTAGTGGCGTGAGTCCTCTGGTGGGCTTCTGTCCCATTTTGGCTGATTCATCATATGCTCAGCCCTACTGAAACGTAATAAGGAGGCACGAGCTACTTCAGAGATGGCACCATGGAAATCTCTAGCTCCCAACCATTCTTGCAGCCTGCCTGCAGCACAGGTTTGTAATTTTGACCTTACATAAATCTTATGAAAAGATAAGGGCTGCACTTAAATCAGTCCCTCAATAGCTGCCAGAAATGTCAAGTGTGGCAGTGAAGTACTCTGTCTTGAGAGAATAAAGCAGAAAGCGAGAGGCAGGAGAAGAAAGGCTTCCGCATGCTGGCAGTGTGGGAGGAAGTACAAATCTCTCCTGCAGGCCTGGGGAAAACTGAGTGTTAAAGTCCTGAGAGATTACTTTGACCTGGAAGAGAGATGAAGAGCAATCAGTCTTACTGGAGGGGAAGGGAAGCTTAGTGTGCAATCTGGTCAGTTCTCTGAAATAAAGGGAAAGAAAAAAGGACTAGGGAAACATGAGTTTTCAATTATAGCTTGAATTCAGAAGGTTTGGCAAAGCCAGATGAATGGGAGGACATAGGTTGTTTTTTACACTGTACTGCAACAACACCTGTTGGTGACCAACATTAAGAATAATCCTTTTGTTCATTCTCTTGATTACAACTTAAAAATACCTATATTTTAACGATATGTATGGTGAATTTTCTTCCTAACTTTGCTTTAGCCAGAAGCACAAACTCTAGCATAATTTTCCACCAGAACTTGAGTCCTGACCACAAGGGAATTTGAAGTTTTGCAAAATTTTTGCAGCTTTTGCCATTGAATTTTCCTGAATTTAGCTCCTCATCTGTATCTGACTGGCACAGCCTACTTAAGAAGTGGTATTAACATTTAATAAGCATTTCTAATTGCTTTTGTTTTATGCAGACAAAGACCCAAGAAGCAAATCAGAGAGCTTATGTCTCCTGTAACGCTGTAACACAATTTTGCAGAAGTATAGGTTTCAATTTCCTGATCCAGCGATTATATCAAGCAAAGTGAAATTGTTTATATCCTACCCAGATTGTTCAGCTGAAAGCCATTTATCAAACATAGCAGATAATCAAACATTAGTAAAACTAGCTTACAGCTCTCCTACTAACACTGCACCTGTAGAAAACAATTGTTTCCCTAGTTGGATGCACACTACAATCAGTCTTTCAACACAGAGTAGGCACAGAGGGGAAATATGGAATAATCCATTGCCAAAGAAAAATCATTGTTAGGACAGGTGCTGGCTGAAGTTTTCATGATGTGTTCTGTATAGGTTGAGGTAAGTATTAAGCATGTTCATATTAAATATACTGTAAAACAGCTATGAAAAGTGAAAACTACTTATCAGAAACAGCAGCATTTCCCCACTGAAAAACTGAGTTTGTTTTGTTGGAAAGAAAAAATCTTATAGGTTAGTGTTTTCCATTGTCTTAAAGAGCCATTTTGCAAATACTGTGTTTATAAGTAAAGTAATCCCAGCACCTTTCTTCTTGTATAGGAAGTCTTGTTACTCTGAAATGAATTGATAAGGGAGGAGGAGGGTAATAGATGAACACGCTGTTTGATGAGCAGCATCAGAGCAATTTTTAACTTTCTGTACTCTCCCCTTTCCGCATCAGTCCATTTCAGAGCTGACATTACAGTTATCGAACTAACAGATGAAAGAACAAGACTGGATTGTGCCATGGCCCTGCCACTGGAGGCTGAGAAGCAATCAAGCTCTCAGTGAAGATGAAGATCAATATCAGAACAAGCAAGTGTGCTTTCCATGTGGTTTGAGGCCACTTGGCTCACCCAAGAAGAAAACACCGTATTTGGTAAAATGCATACACTGAGAAACTTTCATGGAACTTTATCCAGGTGAATCTTCACTGATGTGTGCTCAAGGAATCGTAGTCCAAGAGCTAGAAAATCACTCTATGAAATTTACTTCCAGTTGTCAACCTTCTTAGTGACAAATATTTTCCCTTTGCATGGTGTATTCTAGGAAATATTGCAGTTTCATTCACTTTATATAGTGAATGCCTTGTGAATGGCAGAGCATTCTCTCCATCACATTTACTTTTGCAGGGCTGAATCTTGGATTTTGGCTGGCTAAAAAACTCTGAATGTATCTGTATCATTATTCAAACTAATTGATATAAAATAATCATCCTAGGATAATGCTTTCTGTGGCTTATAATGATTGATGTACTCAAAGAAACTAAAACAATGGGACAACACCCGAATCCTGATTTTAATTGCTACTTAATCCAGGAAACATTTGGCTCTGGAGACATATTTTGTAGGTTAGATCATAATAAGGCTGAAAGATAGTATATCAGGTTTCAGCTATCTATTTTGGTGTAAGATCCCATAGCACACTTTGCAAATGCAGGGGAAAGTTATCAAGTGGCTTTCTGAAACGGTTAAAGTAAGGTTCCTGGCTGCTGCCTTAAAATGGCACTGGGAGTTTCCTGCTGTAAATGGCAAAAAACTGAATCTGTCTGCCCTAAAAAATAATTGCGTATTATTTTTGCATGGTGATTGCACTGGTTGATGAAAATTCTCTGAAATCAGTTTCTCTGGCTAGTGCTGTTAAGAAAATTGCACTGTCCGGAATTATGTGTCAGATTTTTCTCATATGGATGGAGTAATAAAGATTTTCTTTGTACTGGTAGTGGAAGTTTCAAAGTTATTGGCAGTCCAAAGTCTATTCAGGCCAACTGTAAAAAGATTACCCATGGGACCATTTGTCTGGCTCTAATATTTTATTGCTATTTGCCTTGTGCTTCCCAACATTGTATTTTTCTTGGTTCCTTTATAAGGCTGATGAGAAGGAAGGAAGATGCTAGCAAATTGAATCACAGAGATCTCTGTGATTCAATGAAGGGTTTTTAAATAATGGAAAACAATGAAGTAAAGTCAGTTAAATAGGAGATATCCACACTTTGGTTCTTACGACCACCATGAGATTATCTGAGAAAGATTTTTTAACTGCATTTTAAAGATAGTGTAACAGTGTTTTGTCAATTAACACTGTAATTATATTTCATTTATAAGCAACATTTTAGGCAGCTACATTAATAGATATATAAACAGTATTTGATGGGGAGTGTATCATTTAAAGGTTTTTCACAACACACCAGGATTATGTTTGAAGGCTTTGCATGGAAATTGAAAAAGAGAAACCACATTTTGGCAATTTCTTGAATCTGTTGTTTCCAGGAAAATATTTTGGCCATTATTACAACTTGCTGTAATAATTTCTTCTCTTACTCTCCATGAACAGATGCAATTGACTGCTCCAAAAAAGGGATATGAGAGATAATACTTTGCTGAGATGTGGTTTGATCCTCTAAATGCTTACATTTTATCAGCTATAAAATACATTACTGTGCTGACTATGCAGCATAAGATACTTCAGGGATCAGAAATACCCTACCATTTCTTTTAAGTCGCTATATTTCTTTTGGAAAGAAAAACAAAGATGAGATCTACTAATTTGATGACTGTAAGGTATAGGTATAAGGTATAGAGTGTACATAAACACTCAGCTAGTGTAAACAACTCAGCTATTACCTGTCTTAATTTATGTCCCATATGCCAGACTACCTAAAAGTAGCTTCAGCGATGTTACAGGACAGTCTAGGTACAACTTGTCTGGCTTCAGGTCTCTTCTGCTGAATACAGGAACAGTTCCAAAACTGCACGATGTGAGAGGAGATTGTTGGACACTCCTTTTTCAAACAACTTCTAGAGCCTCATATAAACTGCTGAGGACAAAACTATTTTCAGTAGGTCTTGTTTCTTCCCCTTCAGTCTTTGTGGGCAGTGTCCTTGCGCAACAAAGGAATGCTTCTCCTTTCTTACAAACCTGTGTAACATTGCCAAGGGTCTTCCCAGAGACTCTCTCTCTTTTCCTCTGGGAAGAATTTCTTGGAGATGTTGAATTGGTAATTATGAAGAGAGAGCAATAAGGAGCGAGCAAGCAAAAGAGAGAAACAAGCGTTATATCACAGTATTGTTTCTTCCTGGGAGAATTGCAGACTAGGTTAGAATTACAGGATTATCTTTTGCTTCTGATTTTCAGAGGTTTCATTTATTCCTATCACATGCAGAATGGCATAAATAAACTAATAAGAAAATACTGATAGACCTTCTGATGCTTGATAAATAAAATCCAATTAGGCATGGATAGATAAGGATCTTCTTTCGACTAACTTGAGCACCGTAATAAATATTGCCCTGGCTGACTTCCACAGCATCACTTCCACTGTGACTTCCACTGTGACTTCCACTGTGCCTCGTTGAACAGGAGCCACTCTCTTCCTCAGAGTCAGTGCTACGCCTGTAGCCGGCACTTTCAGTTTAGAAAGTCTACACAAGCAGAGGCATGGGGGTCTAGCAGAGACCATGAACCCTAGGGAGATAACCTGTTCTCTTATCTGAGCTCAGGTCACCTGAGAGCAGGCTGTAGCCTGGTTGTATGGGTGTGTGCTGGATGAACGGTAATAAGGACATTGGGAGGGGAGCTCAGCTGTAGTCTTTGTACCTTCTGAACCTGCTGATAGCTGAGGCATTACAAAGAGCAGGGAGAGGCAGGGTCATGCCCTGCACTCCTTTGCTGTGGTATTGTAAGTATTTTTTCTGCTTTGAAATGAAAACACGTTGACATCCCCTGAACAGTGGTCCGTTCCAGAAGATATATGGGAAAGCCTGCAGTGGCAGGAAAAAAGGTATGATATATTGTATTATTTGAGGAACAGAAAGGGTCACAACACACATATACATGGTGTTAGAGGATGGAAAGCCCTCCTTTTGTTTTTTTTTAGTATTTAGTCAAGTGATTTTAAGATGACAGGAACAGTATAAATATCACATGCCATATTATTATTACTTTTGTTATTTTCACTGACATCCCCAGAATTGATATACGGCCTGAAAAGTACAAATGAATTACAGACATATATAAATATACTATACCAATGTCCTAGTCTATAGTATCTTTTTCATGCTGCAGTTGTTGAACAATTTTGAGGATGCCAACCTTAAGGCGGTAAAACTGTGCTGTTTTACAGTCAGCAGCATGTGGTGAGTGTGTAGATAAGAGAGACGACAGTCACCCAGGAGTTAGAAGATCGAAGAATTCAGGTTCTTGCGGGATCACAGCCCTTCTCTATAACTGTGACCAGCTCCTCAGAGCTGAAACTGAAACGGTAAAAAATAAGAAGTTTCATGCCCTGTGTTGGGACACTCAGTCAGGCAGAGGAACCTGTGTTCCTATACAACTTTTGGAAATAAGTGTATTCCTAGGGCTGTTGTTTGTGGGGGAGGCGAGTGCTAGAATATAGGCAGACAAAAGGCACACAAGTATTTGTGCTGTTTTAAAAGCTGAGAGAAACAGTGACCTGACCACTTTCTTGTGGAAAGTAAAACTAGTATCTGTATTTGAGAGTGTCCCAGACTCTCTGCCTACCTTGTTTAGGAGTGCAGCTCTTGATGCCCTCACTTGTAAATTGGTATCGATAGACCTTCCCATCTTGCTGATGGTTATGAGGATGATAACTAGTGATTATCATTTCACTGTCCCAATGACACAGGGTCACAGACTCCAAGTCCTGCAGTTATGGTTCCTGTAATTACCAAAACTCAATAAGAAAAAGTGTAGCGTTTTCGAAGCGATGTATTTAAGAGAAGGTCAGTACATGCTTTGACTTGAGTATATGACTTGCACTGTTGCAGAAATTTAGTCTTTATTCTACTGAGGTCTATTAAAATGCAGTTTTCCAAATTTAATAAAGTTCAAGTTCTGAATTTTCCCAAATATTTATATAGTGCCAGGTCCCCGAAGACAATGCAAACAGGACTACAGCCTTAATGTAATAAAGCACTTAAGAGAATGCTTAAATTTAAATTTAAGTGCTCACTGGCTTTGCTGTGTGAGAGCCCATGAAGGGCTGGAACGGCCAACAGCGAAGTGGAAGGGAATGTGATTTCGTACCAAGAGCACACACTGCAGCTGGGGACTGCTTGCAATTCCTCCTGTATGCGTAAATAGATCTTACCTGCCAAAGAAAAACATTTTATTTTTGGTCAAAGAGGTCTGTTTCTTGGAAGAAGTCTTCTGGCCAGTGAATCAATTCTTCCTGAAAAATGCGATTAAACCTTTATTTTTGAACCAAGCAACCAACGATGACAGGCAGAAGGGACTGGTTCACAACTCCATTAGCATCGTGCTATGTTGTTGTGATGGCAAATATTGTAGTTTTCACTAGAACACAGACCTTCAATCTCCAGCCATCTCATTCAAAGAATGTTGCACATTTTAATCTAAACAGTGACATGATGAAAAGTATGCTTTTCATTAAATGCTACACATTTTGGAAAACTTGTATGTTCTGATGAAGTGTCATGTAGAAAAAAATTGAAACATTTTGGTGATAGCTTTTTACTTTAAAATAATCTTTCAGAAAGTATTCATTACTTTTAGTATACATTTTGAAAGCCCTTTAAAACTCAAAAGCTAGTAAAAGCTTTTCAATCTTGCAGAAATGAAATGTTTAAATTGATTTTTTTTTTTCTACAGAACCTCTTCAACAAGAAAGTCGTAGATGTTTTCTTCCCTTCTGTTTCTGAGCAGAAAATAAAAACAAAAAGTCCAAAACACATTGTGGTCAGAAAATTAGTGTTAGACCATCATTGTTCTTGCCACTCAGTTATTGATACTAATTCAAGCTATAAGCTATGCAATACCAATTATGAAGTGAGCGGCCTAATTTAAAGCTTCTAGATATGCAAGCATACATAAAATATATATATGTATGCACATGTATGCATACATATATATACACATATATATATATATATACTAATTTTCTCTTGCTCAACATTTTCTTTAGATCATGAATGCTGCGTTTACTCACTGAAGCATCTCTGGCGCAGGGTTTGTAATGTGCTCTAGATTCCTGCCTCAGCTGACTTAGTGGGCAGCAGATACTTCTGCCAGTCTGACAAGCAGATACTTCTGCCAGTCTGACAGTATCTAATTACAAAGCCAAGGGGTGCATATTTCAGTAGGACACTCTGAGATGTTGAAAGATGATATTCTGAGACAGAGAAGGGCATATCACCATTGATTTAGGTCACAGAAGCAATTCACTACCGCATGAATAACATTAGTTGAATGTTATGTCCAAACATAGTAAAAACCTTAAAAAATCTCATATGTGATAAAGGGTGGCATTAACATTTCGCTTTTGCCAAAGTACTGTACCAGCCCATTAATCTTAGGAGAAAAATATTCTGCTTTTGCTAGAATACAGTTGCTCATATAATGCATATAATGCAAAGTACAGAGTGGGATGGTGGGGTTTTTTTTACATTTGTTACTTTGTACTTCAAAAGAACCAAATGTAAATTTGTGGGTGATGCCACCATTGAAATAAATTATATATGGATATGAATGTAAATAGCTATTCTTTTCACACCAATGAGGTTAAAACACATTTTTATTCCTTCTATCCAGAGAGAGGATTAAAAAAAAAAAATCTCATGGATCTCTCTTCTTTTGTAGTGTTGCTGTCATAGTTTTCATCTGCAACCAAATAAAAATGAGGTTAACACCATGAACATTCCTGCTGGGCTTATCTGTTTACTTGCTTGCAGACACGGTCACGTACAAAGGTTTTCAAAAAGAAAATGTTACCACTGTTTTAGAACGATTGCTTTATGCCCAAAGGTCCACCAGTGGTACTTACACCAGAAGTAGAAATGCATTGGCTTGGACCACTTCCTCTGACCTGAATTTGGCCAGCTATTAGCTGTGCTGCAAAAAAATCCATATTGTGACTTTTGTTCCAAAGATAAAGAACCACTCAAAGTCAGCAAAGCAGACATGAAAACATCATAAAAGGTATTAAAGAAAATCTATAGCCTTGGGAAAGCAATTCATGACAAGTGTGCTGAACAAATAATCTAGTAGTATTATTCAATAATTCATTTTATAAATTCCGCTCACAAATAGGAGTGTGAGTGGTATCTGCTCAGAATGGGGGGACTGGTCAGGGCCAGGGTAGCTATGGGACCAGTAGAGAAACACAGACACTTTTTGCTCCTACTTCAGTTGTGACTGGATCCAGAAGCCAAGGATAAGATACAGTGGGGAAGGTCTGAACCCAGAGGTGTCCGTGGGAGTTTTATGGCGTACATATTTAACTGGCTTTCAGAAGCACCATGGAAACATCTGACTGTTATACAATATTTTCAGAGCTACTGAGAAGTCTGTTATTATTATCATGGCAGCTGTTATACAGAAAAGGTAAATTCTCAAACACATATTTTAGGAGTATGATTCCCAAATATTTCATATTTCTGCAGCTCCAGTAATACACGAAGTTTTTTAAAAAAATACCCCAAAATATTGAAACAACTTGGAGATTCACACATTCTGTAATATATTTGTTGTTGTACACTTACACTAGCTACCAGGATTTCTTTTAAAAAAGGTTCAGGATGTCATATTTCAGTGACCTTCTCTCTGTTTTATCATTTACTTTGTTTTGTTTCACTGCCTGTCTCTTTTTTGTCATATTTTTCATGGTTTTATTTCTACATTTAGTTTGTACTACTCTTCCTTTGTCAGTATCCTGATGTTTTGGTTTTTGGTTTATTATCTATTTGTGGTTATTTCTGTCTTTTCAGTGCTTTTTCAGTCCCTTGCATCCCTCTGTTTTGTTGCTCATCTGCTTGCTCTATTAAGTCTTCTCTTTTTCATCAGCAATTTCTTCCTTTGTTCTGTCGTCTCTCTTGATGCCAAGCTCATGTATTTAGCCTCATGGGATGACATCCCTCATGCTGTTTGCAGAAGACTTGCTCAGTTAGTGATTGCATTTAGTTGCAACCATGTCAGATGGATGCTGGTGGGATGGCAGAGGGATAGGTTTCCCCTAGTTGTACACCAAAGTGTAACTAACTCCTCATTTGCAAAAGCTCTGATCCACCTGGTGGACTGAGTCAGGTGCAAAATAAGAAAGATCTTTTGGTTTTCGCACGCTCAACCACAAACAGGATTGACATGGTGCAACAGTTGCTTTTTCTCTCTAGATTGAGAAAAAAAGGGCAGCCGTTCCTGAATCACTGGGAGTGGCATCTGTGCCATGAAGAAGTGATGCAGGTCATGCTGCTGCTGGTGCTGCCTACTTGAAGCTCCCAAGCAAAATGCAAGCTCTTCAGGCTGATGCAGTAAAACAGATAGTGCCTTTGGACCCTTTGGGAGATGATAGCACTGTGCTGTTAAACTAAAACCTGTAAATGATGTACGGGATCATTACTAAAGCAACTTTATTTCCCTCTGAAACCTTAAATCCCTTCCTTGGCAGTCTTTCTACGTGGACACCTTCTTCAAAACACACTCTTGGCCCATGTGCATGGGGTTTTCTGAATCTGAAACAAAAGTTGCCACCTCAGACCAAATGATTTCCATAAGCTTCAGGTTTCAATGAGAATCCCACTTACAGGAAGTGCGAGAAAGTGGTCAATGTACGTTGCTCCAGGCCTTTTTGTTTGTTCATCTGTCCAACTTCCACAGCCCAAGTAAAGTTTTGTCATGCCCATTAACCAGAGAATTACTTTCTCTAACTTCAGCTAAAATTTTATGTGCATTTGTGAGTTATACAAGATGATTCTAATTTGAAGTTTGTTATACAAAATTGTAAAAGTTCATTTTCTAAAATGACTTTCTATTCATTTGTTTATATTGCTTGTCATTTATTATGCTTTTGCCACAGTTCCAACCTAGGAAGGAAAAGCACAGTGTTAAAAATTTTTTCTGCTGATTTACTTGAAGAGCGTATTCTAGTCACTAAACATTACAGGCTGTAGCCATTGAATTGGGTAGCAAAATAGGAATTAGCATAGATTCTCATTAAGAAAAACCCTGTAAATCTAACTGTCTTGAGTCCTATTTTTAATTACCAGTGTAGTTCAAGACAGGTGACAGGAAGCATTTTCCCTGGTATGATAAAGTCCTGGCAAGGACAAGTTCAGTGCATTTGTAGCACAGAAAACAAGGTGTTTACTAAAATTTCCCTAAAGAATTATTCAGTCAATGCCCTTGATACTTCTTTGCAGGGCAAACAAGGGTATTTCTTCATTGCCACATTAGGAGAAAATAAAGGAATAAACATAAAAGTGACTCTGCGTACACACCCTCCACTTGATATCTTTCCAGATCACTTTACAACTTTCCATTTTTCCATGTCTTCAGCTGCTTATTTGTATGCTGTAGTGACACCACAGTCCTGATGCTTTGCTAGATAATGACTGTATCTATGCTGCCAGCCTCTGGTGTCTGGGAACAAACAACATTAGAGATTAGCGCTATGAAGGAACAAGAATTTCCATCCTGTTGAATAGTTTTCCACTTCAAAATGTATTTTCACTCCAAAGAGGAGAAAACAATGAGTATGTGAAATTATCTTTTGAAGGAATATTTTAAGAACTCCTTTTGGTTACTTCTGAAAAGGATGAACTCCTCTTCCTTCCAGCAACCCATGCATGGTTACTAAAGTATTTGGCAGTGTTTATGTAGAGTACTTGTCTTTTAATTAGAGGACGAGCTAATCCTCACAGCTGGAATGTGTGAACAATATGCTGGAGAAGAGTCAACGCTGCAGTAGCGGTATAACAGATTTTCAACCTAGAAAACAGGCTGGAGAGAAGTAGCCCACTTTTTATAACATTTGTTCCTCAAATTGAATTTCTGACATCCATTCAAAGATAAATGAATACTGACCTATCACAACATGCTTCCTTCCTGGAATGGGAGACAGAAAAACGATAAATTACATATGTTTGTAATTACAATTCCAGTGATCTAGAAGTGAACTGTAAAACCCAAGTGTTTTTCCTGAGAACTCTTCACCCTACGTTGAACCTTGTAAACACCTTTCTAACTAGAATATGCTTTTTGCAATGCCTTTTTTTTTGCATTTAGATAGTAAGATAAATCATGACTTCGTTATTTGACAAAATCTGGAATGGCATCTACCCAATTTTACAACTTTGTCTTTACAGTTATTACATGATATAGTTCAAAAATTATCTATTCACCTATCAAGGTTCATTTTCCATAGATTGCCACAGTGCGTTACAGCTATCTTTGCTTATTATTTTCTAACTTGTGGTTTTACTCCTGGAATATTGCTGAAATAATTAAATATCATTTGCTGAAAGTAATGGATAATTTGAAAAGCTTGGAAATGCCTTACTACCTTTTAAAAAAGCTAGGATTTTAGCTATTTATCTGAACATAACATCTTTGTTTAGAGCAATGATTCTCAGGCTTTTTGAAAATGTATCACTGTCTCTTGGACAACGTAATCCCTGTAGTATTTACCCTCCCTAATAGTTTTAATCTCAGAAAGGAAAGATGCAGGATAAACTTTTACATATGAAGAAGTAGGGTAAAACGTCAAATCTGAATTGTAGTATGAAACTTATTACAGCCAAGGAAACTGCCTCCCCTCACTGCAGTGGGCTTTGAATCGGGCACTGAATACACACAAAATGTAATTTTTTATTGTTGGTTGGATGTTAAAGTAATTTGACATCAATCCTCACTAAAATTTATACATCTGTCAGATACATCTGTCACCTCTGCAGTGATAATCTAGTTCAGCGTGGAGAGACCTAAAGTATTCCAAGTTAGCAACGGCTCATGGACATGATGGAGTTTAGTTTAGGCTCTCGTCCTTGCTTAAAGGAGGCTGTCAACAACACTTGAGCTAGCAAGTTTAGACTTAGTCTGGGTACTACCAGACTGTTTGTGCAAACAAACACAGGCCACTGTTATAACAGAATCAGACATCTCTAAAAACGGCGGGGTCTGGGGAGTCCTACATTCATGTTACTATTGCAGCTTTGAAGAATTTGTGCTTTAATAGATGAGAGGGGATTAACCCACAGCATTGTATGTTACTGCTTGGGGAAGGACGGGTTACTCTGTGTACAGGACAAAAGCAAAAGGGTGATGATTTATTCACATTGGAAGTCCACCAGCATCTAAAATATAACTGTTTCTTGAAAATGTTGGGCTTGATTCACCATCTCCAAAGCTTTCAAAAAAAAGTGAAGTTGCACCTTACTTAGATAAACAGCTTAAATTGCCCTAACTTGGTGATTGCAAGAACTTAATTCCTCCCCTTCTACCTTTACATTTGAAAAAAGTGGAATGTTGGATTGTGTTTTCAAGATGCAATTTTTTTGCTTAAATAGTATTTTTAATAAAATTACTCAATAATTGGAAGCTATTAACAGCTTATTTAATGTAATGGGAACTATTTTTTTTTCCAGGTATCAACAGTGCTAGAGTTTGGCCGCATAGTAATTTATACTACCAGCCTTCGTGTGGTGAGAACCACTTTTGAAAGATGTGAACTGGTTAGAAAGATCTTTCAAAATCACAGAGTTAAATTTGAAGAAAAAAACATTGCTCTGAACAGCGATTATGGAAAAGAATTAGATGAAAGATGCAGGAGGGTCTGTGAAGTTCCCTCACTCCCTGTTGTGTTTATCGATGGCCATTATCTTGGGGTAAGTAAAGCATGAGCCTATGTTTTATTCTGCAGTTTGGAACAACAGGTGAAAATCTTGATGAATGAGAAGCAGGGTTTTTAGAAAATTGTTCTCAATGCTGGAATGATGGGAACAATCAAAGCCAGAGATCCCTTTGTGGTATGTGCTGCACAGATCCCCACTGATAGGTTTGATCTGAAGATGCAAAAGATAACCGGGGAGAGGCTATCAAGAGGGGAATAAGGTGCAGTAATGCAATCTAAGCTATCCCATGTTTCTTAAAAAATAGCTTATCTTTGTAGTTGAAACCATGAAAATCCAGAGAAATGGATTTCTTTTTCCTCATGGGAACCTGTATGTATGATTGACCCAGGAAGATGAACACACCTAGCATAAACCTGTCATTTAGTAATATAAGTGTTGAATATGAAACTAACAGCTTGGGGTGTCAAACCTTAAACATGCATTGAATTTTATATGAGGTATCAGGCATCTGTAATCAACTGAACATTGTTTTAGGTACAGAACTGGTTGATACTCAATTTTAGAAAAGTCTAGCAGTAAAAAAGAGAGAAAAACAGCCCAACTCTGCCCTGTTGCAAGACATAAACTCCAAATGGAAAACTATAATCCAAATTTGTACTCTGGTACTCTGGGTCTAAAAGCCTGTTGATATTTGAAATCACCTTTTCATTAAGGCCAGCCTGTACTTTCAAAATGTATTTCTCAGAAACTGAAAAAATCAGAGTTTAAGAGAAAAAGATTCTGGAAAGTGGCACAAAAAAACCAGCTTGAGAGCTCAGGGAAGGTATTTGTCTCGAGCAGTAAAGAACTAGCAATTAGCACCAACAGTGAGACTGTGATTTGTGAAGGTAAACTACATTTACACACAGCGGGGTTATTGTGTTTGTATTGCTTAACAATTTAATTTTCACAAAAGATTTAAGTAATGAAATGAAATGTAATAAAAAATCAGGCATAATTGATATTGGGGCTATATAAACACTTGAATACCCTTTCTCCCCTTTCTCCCTGTCCCCTTCCTAGCTCTCGGTATGCTCTACTCGAGGTGGGCTTCCCTGAGCACTCTAACAAATGCATTTGCTGGCACAGGGCTCGCCAGACCACTGCAGCGACTGCAAAATCGCCTAAGTACAGAATATTAGCGGACAGTGATTTTTACTTCCTAGTAGAGGATGCTTTTATCAAAAACCTGAGTTGGAGAGTTCTCCAGCCAGCCAGGAACAGAAGTGCTTTGTTCAAAAGTACCTTAAAATTTAACAGGATTCAGACTAAGATTCGCTCACCTAATTATCACATTAAAAGTAAAACCAGTAAGTTATGACCGAGTCCAAGAAAATCTCAGTCCGTGTGTGATTAAATTGTCAAAAGAATTCAGTTAAAATACCGAAATGGATTGAATAAATTATTTGCTCAGCTTTAGGTGAAGCCTAGGTGAAGTCATTTTGGTATGATGGATGGCCCATGAATTCACTGCTGCTTTTTTTTTTTTACAAGATCATAGGAAACTTGTCTTTTAACAGAGGAGCAAGTCTAACATGCAATACAGTCTCATTAAAACTATTTAAGTATTGTATGAGATATTTTGGAGAGTTATGGAAAGGAAGGCAAGTGAATTAGGAGGCTAGGTGTCTGTGGGAGAGATAAATCTAGCTGTCCAGCTACCTGCTGACAGGTACTCAGCAGGTTTTACCTCCTGTAGGTAAAAAAATGAAGGAAGTTCTGGTCTACAGACATTTATTACAGCACGGCAACTCCACTGACATTGTTTAACACATGGAAAAAAAAAAGTATTGATCTGCTAAAAACCAGAACAAAATCAGACTTGGGGGGCATTTTCTTTCTTCTTTTTTCTTTTTTTGATTAAATTGGTGAGGCACACTGTGGTTAAATGGAGCAGACTTTAGCTCCAGGAGAGGATTAAAGTTATTCCACACAACAGCGATATTATTTTGAAGAATCTGCTTTGTGGGCAGGGAGCAGTCCAGGAGACGCCTGCTCGGCTGACGGGGAGCGTCAGGGCCAGCCAGGATGGTGGCAGCCCTTTGCTCTGACCATGCGGGTGCCCCTCGCCTGTGCTCACAGCCGAGGTTTCTGCCCTGCAGTGCCCACCGCTAATTATCGCCATACTAGGGAGCACTGCTGCTTTGGATCTGTTGTTACAGCATCACTCTCTAATGTGCTTTAGCTGCGATGAACCAGGATGGGAAGACCAAGTTCAGTGTGAGCAGAGCTAACCCCGGCAGCCCACTGTGGCTGCCAACGGGAGCACCGCGGCTGGCAGGGCGATGGGAAGGGACAGCCCCAGGGTCAACGTGTCACTCGCGCTGGCAGGGAACCTGGGTCCACACACTCTGTTTGGTAAATGTGGCAAACCCTCATTATTTTGTTGCAGCTTTTATTTCTTTGTCTTAATATGGCTTCATAAGAGAGGTTGGCATTCATTCATTCAGGAAGAGAAATAAGGGGGGGACACGACACTTTGCATATCGAGAAGGTCTGGCAACGAAGTAACTGCCCCCCAGCGATGGCAATGCCTGGTGGATGTGGCACCTTAAGAAGGCAATGCATCAGTGACTCCAAAGGCAGTAAGTTGGCTGGAACCTGTGCTGGGCTTGTGTTTCATTAAAATGCGATTGAGAACTAATTACAGAATTTGGTCTCGTTGGTAACAGTGGACATTTCTATAATGCCTTTTATGATAATTATCTTCTGATATGCAAATACAACACAGAAATTCAGAAGCCTGGTGTGTCAGTAAATTAATTATGCAATATTTTTTCTCTCTCTCTTTTTTTAAAATTTTGAATATTTATTTCCTGGCAAATCCCTTCCTGAAGGAGATTGCATGTAGCAATACGAAGGAGAATCTATATTGAGCCAGGCACCTTTCAATGAGTCATAAGGAGAAAAAAAACAACCCCTAATTAAAATATGAACAGTTTTGAAAGGGGACAAGATTATTTTTAATGAGATAAATGTAACAAAAGCAGCAGAACACAACATATGTGCACCTAATAGAGTATACGGTATCCGAGCTGTTCAGAAGCAGGGACAAGGTTGTTACAGCACTGCAGGCTTGTGGATAAATCTTCACAGTGCTGTGGAATTTATCATTGCCTGCACAGGGGGAACAAAACAAACCAGCGACTTGGGCAGAAGCAATAGTAAAATCATATTTAGACCCTGTCAAGCAAAGTCCTGTGTGCTGCAGTACAGCAGGCTTTTTAATCTCCTCATTTTTTCAGGATTGAATCATTGTATTTCTTGACACGCACTGCCTAAATATCAGCCTGTCAGGAAATTGCAGGTTCTTTCTGCAGCATGCTCTTTACCAGCTGATCTAATCCCTCCTTTTCACCTGAGGCTGTCTCCATCTGAAATGGAATTATGCCATCTGCTGGGACACCAAAGCAGAATAAAAAATTACTTCCAAAAACCAGAAAACAACACAGGAAAAAAAAAAAAAAAAAAAAAAAAGGAGCATTAATTGATTCTTTTACAAAGGCACCCAGGACTGTTAGAGGGTTATGTTATATAAAGACCCACTCTGCTGGAAAAGGGATGCACATAAAAAAAGGCAAATAGAGTCATCTTTAGTAAACATGTTAGCTCATTGCATAATAGTTTTAAAAGCCATTTATTTTATTTTTCACTTTAAATATGTGACTGAATTCACTATTCACCTGCCATATAAACCAACTTGAATCTTTTTCAAATATGTAAATTTAATATCTTTTTTTCCTGAAGAAACTGTTTCCTATTTAGTTCTCCCAGCTGTAATGAATCTGCAAAGGCATGAGATTTACAGTAAAATTATTTTATTTGACTCATTGATTATGATTATTTCCTAAGAATGATGAGGCTACTTTTGTAATTGACTTTTATAAGATATGTGTGTAACATATTTTTTGTGATGCAAGTAGTAGCAGTTCCCTTTTTGCTGCTTTCCAGTGGCCATATACGATTAGTAACTCTCAATTGCCTCCCTGTTTTGTTAAACACATTCTCCTGGCATTCGCTTGATGGGGTGGATATGAATGGCGCTGTGGCAGTAAAACTGGGATGTAATCATGGCATCGAGTCACCTAGCGTTTTCCCACTTGCTTCTTCCATTTTGCAGTTTAACATTTCAGGAACTGCAGGGTTTAACTAATCTGATAGCTCTTTGCATATCAATCTTTCAGTTCTTTGCATATCAAATCCAACATTTCTGTTGCTGGTACTATAACACAGTGGCATTTTCTCAGTTTATGGGCAGATTTCCAGGCATCTAATCGTACTCCATGCGTGTCTGATGCCAAGGGGCACCTCATTGTGAGACGTGTAGTGTTGTAGGCTGAAAAGTGTATGAGCTTTGGGCAAAGACAGACATATATACAGTCTGTCTCCTTGCTAAACCGCAGTGAAAAAACATGGCAGGTCCAGTAAGGGTAAGGCGTGTGATTGCATTCTGCTGCCTTAGCAAGAGGCCTCTGCAGTAAACTTAGCAAAAGTTTGTTTTTAAGGAGCTAAGGGAGGCAACTTATCTGCACAGCAAATGTGTCCACAGGAAGGATGTTGCAGTGCCGTGCTAATTTTTCTCTGTATATAAGGAAGAGTGTGGAAGAGAGGCTGCTTCCCAAAATCAGCAGGTATTCGAGTACAGCCAGATGCAGAGCCATATACCCATGTGTATTCCTTGATGAAGAATTACGTCGTGAAAATGGTAATGGGCTACACCCAGAATAGGTGAGCAACAGACTGGTTTAGTGACAGGACAGAGCTGGGGCAATAGGAGATTTAATGGACCTTGGATTTATCCTAGTTCTGCAATTACTGGGACTGTACCTAAAATATGATGCTAATTTCTGGACGTTCTCAAGAGAAAATTGGGAAAATATTCTGAAGACTAAAAATGGTCTTGAAAACCTGTTGAGTGACTTAGCCAAGTCTGTGGCATTTCCTTGCTAAAAGAAGGGCAAAGACCTGACCACAGCCCCTGGGCTCCTCCACCACCTCAGAGAGCTACTGAAGTTAGTAGATAAAGGATTCACAGGCTGGTGCTTTGAAATGTAACTGGTTAACAAAACTGAAACCTCACTTCTCCCTGCTGCTTCTCTAAACATTATGGCCCCTGTCCCTCGTGCTCCTTATGTAAGTCTTAGGAAGGACAGTCTCTTTAATGTTTCACATCCCTTGGTGGGTAATTGTGGACTGAGTACAATCCAGGAAGAAAAAGAAAAGCATTACTTTCTGGTCAGAAAGCAGCTATTGGACTTATTTAACAGCTGCTTTAATTACTCTATTAATTACAGACTCTGTGTGTTACGATTCACAGATCCAAAGGGAAGGTTAACATCTGCAAAGTAGCTTTTATTCACATTTCACTTGAGGCAGCCGTTAATCAGAAAAGACATGCTGAAACACTTAAAAACTTTGATAGCCATTCGGACATTTGGTTTTTAATTTTAAAACCATAGTAATGAGGCTTTCCACTTTGAAAGTAACGCAGCTGGCCGACTGAATGTCATCTGAAATATAAATCCTTTAAAATATGAATCTATAATGGGAAACCTGTCAGACTTTTAATTACACCGCTGCAAAAGCCAGTGAATGTTACCATACAGCATCACTGCAACATGGAGCAGAAGTCACAGGAATGCTTCTGCCAACTGTTGTCGCAGAGAAGAGATCCTTCCCTAAACGAGGGCAAATTGGGGCTTGTCTGGCTTAGGGAATTTGCAGTGCTGCAATTACATCAATAAAGCTGCAAATCCTTAATGTCTCCGCATCCGATGGCAGTGCAAGCTTTGTCTTAAGCCGCCGTAGTGTATTCGGGCCCTGAGCTAATACTCTGTGGGCCGCCTTGGCAAACCCTCGCTTTGTTGTGCCAATCACTCCTGTTGCCCGTTCTCTGTGAAAGCAGAGAAAGATTAGAGGGCAAGCGTGAAAGGGGCCGACAGACTGCTAAAAGCTGCTCTGCTGGGGACACAGAGAGCCCTAATGCCTATGTCGAAGCTAGTGTTCTCTGTGCCCATGATCTGTAACAGATTTCAATAGAAGAGTCAGCACAAGTAAGGCTAGCTGATCTGAGTCTCCTGTCATCTGCTGTGACTAATTAACCACAACTAATTACTTTGTAGATACTTCTTTTAAAAAAAAAATTGCTTTGAAAGTGTAGCACTGTAAGAGTAGCGTTCACTGCAAGTGTAACACTCACATCCACTAAAATATTAATATTTTGCTTTTTAACTGAAATGAAAGTCATCAAACACAGAGTCAAAAGTGCTTCTTTTTTGTACAGAGCCAGAGCAAAAACACTTTGCACAGGGAAACTAGCCTTCGTAGGGTGACATACAAAATCCTTTGCAACGTTTCAGTGGCCCTTAGTTGGCTTTTGGGCTACAATACCTGTAACCTCTGCAGTCCCCAGTGAGGCACTATGAATGGTTGGACACTAGCACGTACGTTACCAGTCCATATGTGTTCCCTGTGCTCCCCAGCAGCCTTTCCTGTACCTCCCAGTAAGAGGGAGAGTGGTGCTGTGGGGAGCTGGGGCTGAGAGCCCTGCGGCTGACCATGGGCAGCTCCAAGTAATGGCTGGTCTCAGCCGTGGGCCAGCATCCCACCACAGCTCAGCCCTGGGCCAGCACCCCACCACACCTCCTAGCTCACGCTGGAAGGAAACCCAAAGGTGAAATTTAACACTCTGGGCATGCAAACAGGGGCATCGCGATGGCATGAACCTGCCACCCGGTCTAGATGTGGCCAATTGCCCTTAGCAGCAAGTAAGGGCTGTGCAGATACCTCCATCTGTGCCTCAGTTTCCTCACCTTTTGTCCGTTTCTTGTGACCCACTGATTAAAAGTGTCTGTAAGCACTTGGTAATATTCAGTATTCAGTGAATTTGGTTATATAAGTGAAGTGTAAGCATTCAGATCTGGCCCTCTAATTAGAAGAGAAGGGAAAAAAAAGTTTTACATCATCTTTGACACTTTCATTTTGTCTGCAGTAATCTCTTAGCATTTACTTTCAGAAGGAAAAAAGGAAAAACACTTCAGTACTACCTCGGTTCAGATCACAGAATCCCTCAGAGGCCTAATGTACTCAGACTAAATTATTATTATTCATTGTTGTGTCTGACTTTAATGTTGTTACAGTATTTTCATTACCCTTTTTCTCCTTGTGTTATACATTAGGCATATTATGTCTTAATTCAATGCTCAGCTGCCAGAATATTTGAAATACAATTTCCTCCTCTCATTTTGCTGCATTCTCTGATGTGTTGTATATTTATATAATTTTAATTTTTGACACGGTAACTAGACATATTTTTTATTCAGTCAGGAAGCATACCCTGTAAAATAAAGTGAACACAATCAGAATTTCCAAGCTGTGTCACCTTTTACAAAAAGGCAATGCGATATAACGCCTGGTAACCAACCGCAGGCACTTCTATCAGAACTGCAGTTAGATTCTCCTCTCCTTCCAACTTTCCTAAGGTTGACCTAATTACAAAATACTTAATGTGAGTCAAATTTGTCCTCAGCCTGTTTAAATTTTCAAGACCACATCTGATCATCTCTGTTTTTTCATGCTAAAGTGGCTGACCTTTTTCTTCTTCTTCTTACTAATAGGGTGCTGAGAAAATTTTGCTAATGAATGAATCTGGGGAACTGCAGGATCTCTTAACCAAAATTGAGGTAATTGTATTTCTGCAAATAAATATAAGGAAGTACACTGACTATTTGTAATTCAGAAGATTTTTTTTTTACCCGTTCCTTTTCTTCTGTCATAAACTGATGATCCCAAATGGTTTTTTTTGTTTGTTTTTCTCTTTGAATGAATGATATCATAGTATCACAGCCCATTAAGTTTGAGAAAACGTGAATGGCGTAACATTAAACCAAAATGTCCATCTCTATTTTCTCTTGGTTTTGCCACAGCAGGAAACACAAGTCATTTTCCCTTTCCCATAACTTTTGACATCATCTTTGGTATTTAACCTTCACCATGCCCTGGAGGAGTCAGGCCTCTTGTGCGGACGCTGCACCACTTCTCTGTGTACTGCAGTGAACGTGTTGGGAACCTGCACATCTACATTCTGGCTAGACCTAAAGCTGGACATTTACAAAATCTGGGCAAATGCTGGAAGTTTCCAATTACACCAGTTGGCACAAATTTCAAGTTACAGGTTATCATGCCTTTCTCCAGCTCTTAGTTTGCCTTGTCCATTGAAGGCCTCTGGGGCAAGTTTGCCTTTTATTGTGAACAGTAGATGCACGCTCCCTGAGGACACCTGAAGTGTGGGCCTGCTCCCACACCTTTGCTGTAAGCTAGGATCTCTACTGGTCATCACTTTTCTGCTGGTCTTGTGCTATTGGCTGCTCAAGGCTTTTTCTATTTTCCTTTGGATAGCCTGCAACAAAGAACGCTTTGGGGAGACGTGTGTCATAATGTCTGGGTTATATGGATAGCTGTGTCCTTAGAAAAGGAATGTATTGCTATTAATTTTCTTGTGATTTTGAAATCACCCCTAACCAAATTAAGATAACACATAAACCTCAGAAGTATGTAACATCAACATTAAAAATAGATAACGAGGATAAGATATGTGTAAAAGACACTGATGAAAGAGCAAAAGAAAGCTACATCTAGTTGATTTAGCCCCAAGGGTTTTCTTTCCTTGCATTTAGCCAAACTACAACATATGTTTTCCTAATATGCTTTCAGTAACTCTTTGTATACCATACATCTTTGACTTTATCACAAAATGAGTATCTCTGTTTGTGAAGCACGTTGGTTTCTAACAGCCAGTCTCCTTCCTGAACTCCTCCAAAAGTTCCAGTCAGGCTGAGCCCAAGGGTTGTTCACCTCTGTCTTATTCAGGAGGTAGATTTAACACTATTGAGTAAATCGTGAACTGCCTCATGCCTTTGTGGTGCAGGTGGTACCTTCTGCATTTTTCTGGCCTGTTCCTTAGCTCAGCAAAACATTCCTTGCCTCATGACTCAATGAATGTATTTCTGTATAAAATGCAGATGAACCTGCTGGCCATATTGAACCATATTGAATAGCTAACCAGAAACTATTAAACAAATATATACATAGGATTAAAGCATGCAGCGTTCTTGTTGTCTGACTAGAAAGGTTAGGTAATACACCTCCTTAACATTTTTCATTACTCTGGAATGAAATGTCCCCAGATCTTGCTGTGGGGGGTCCTATAACGTTATTACCTAGCCCAATGTGTGTCCTAATCTTGGGACAGAAAGTACATCTAAAAGACAAACAATGCCAGACTACAGTGTACTATGATTACTGCTTACTGTATACAAACACTGCTTCAAACACATTGTTGCCTGTTTTTTTTTAATTGCAAAAATGGCTTCGCTACAATTGCAAGGGGCAGTCGGGTTTCTTCATTACTGAAGGTGCAGGAAGTGGTTACACAAAATGTCATCTGTTCAAGAAGAAACGGCCATTGTTCAAGGAACTGAGCTAAAGCAATTTTCCATTTGTTTTTTGTTAGTTCTCTTAACTACATGAAAAAGTAGTTATTTAGAAGCCCAACAAGCAATAATGAATGTAAAAATTAAAAATATTATTCTCTTAAAATTTTGAGATTATTTGCAATAATTTCCAATGAAGTAAACTGCCATCATAAATTATGAAAGATGTGGGCACTCCTGAGATGAAAACAATGGTAATTTTACATTAAATACTTCCAAACATTGTCCCTGGAGACGTTAATAGTAATAGGATTTGTTTGCCTGGTGAAGAACAGCAAGTTTATGAGCTACAGGACCAAAAGAAAAAGTGCCTTTTTTGCATGTTCATCTGAGTTGTCAATAGATGAATGCTATTATTAATGGTTTTGCAGAAATCTCTTCAGTTTTCTCAATTAAGTTACAAGAAGGACTATGTTATCTGTGCATATGTTAGTATACTCTGGTAATAATTTGTGACTGATTTTTTTAGTGGTGTGTAATTCCTCAGACTAACACTAGCAGAAATTGTATGGATTACTGTTCTTCCTTTGTAAATAAATCTGTAAAGTCTTTACTCAACAGTGCAATGTTAAAGCCACATATCTGTGCTGTGGTAAGTACCCAACGTGGTGCACCTTTCATTTCTCTGATATAGAACTTTAAGGCAATCATTAAACAAACTAGCAACATTTTCAGCAAGTGAAACTTAAAAATGTCTTTGAAATATCTTCCTGTGTTCTCTATTGTCTTTAATAAAAAAAATAGAGTAAAATTATTGTTTCACTCAGGAATTAGGGCAGTTGAGGGAGCCCAAGCCTTGCTTGCAGCAATGTTCTCCAGGTATAACTTTTGAATATTGATGATCTTTCTCTTTTACACTTAAAGCTTCGGCATTCTACATCCTTAAATTTGAATACACCACTTATTTCCGCAAGCACTCCTTGTCAGAAGCTATGAATTGCTTTTTGATATGATCAGCTCTAACTGTAATAGGAACAACATGTTCAGCATGAGCATGCAAATGCTAAAAGTCATAATATCTTAACATAGAGCTTAGGAAATACAACGCCAACATAAACTGTCTGGAGTTTAGATTCAATCAATTGCAATACCTCCTAGAATTGATCTAGACCTAAAGCTACATCAGAGTAATGTATGCAAGCTATCCTTTAACTAGCTATTTTGGAAAGTATAAACACAAGCTACTAAGATATAACATGACTGATGAACCCGCAGTGAGCCTCTCTGACCATTGCATGTGGATCTGACCAGAGGAAAAGGCAGACATACTGGTCTTCCGTGGTGGTAAACCTTGGGATGGGGTGGTGGGTATTGCTCAAGATGGGAACCAGAGTGTGTATTTTCAGCTGTCCTGGAGCCCTCACTGTCCTAGAGCTTATGGTGGTTGATGAGGTAACATTTTTGTCTTTCTCACTTTCTTCTTTGAGCAGAGAGTCCAGCATCCTCACGAGTGCCCCTCTTGCGGGGGCTTTGGTTTCCTGCCGTGCTCAGCGTGCCATGGGAGCAAGATGTCTGTGTTTCGGAACTGCTTTACGGACTCTTTCAAAGCCCTGAAATGTACTGCTTGCAATGAGAATGGGCTACAGCGCTGCAGGAGCTGTGCAGGCTAAGAATGGCATCTCCACATGCACAAACTGATTTTATGGTACTCCACCAGTTTGTAATATGATTTTTTAAAAATGAATCTGTTTATCCAATTCAGTCAATAAAAATCCATTTGTAGTATACTTCTGCTGGTTTGATCGTTGGAGCCATTTAAACTTAGGTCACTGACTGTAACATGAACTGTGAAATACATTTTTCTACATTCTTTATAGAGAGATTTGTAGTCTGCAAAACTTATCGTATTATCAGCCCTTTGGATGTGAAGTCTTCCCTTTTTCTGTGGGGGCTCATCAGCATTAGTATGTGTTTCTGGTCACAGAATTCTGAGTCACGCCCCCAAGATTATGGCAGAATGAAATTTAACCTTCAGATTATTGAGTAGCTGCAGTTTAAAAAAATCAGTGAGAATAAACATTTTGTGATGTGGACTAGCCCAAGACCATTCCACTTAGCACTTCCCTGAAAAGTCGCTCTGGCCAAATTCTGGCCTGAATTCTAAGTCACAACAGAGGAACAGAAACATTTCTTAAAAGTCCCATGAATCAGCTTTCTCTTTTAGTACTGCTTCATGTTCGGTACTAAATTAATGTTGTTAGTTACATAAACATTTAACATCATAGATGTTGATAATCATTGTTGTACTATCTCAGAGCTTTATGATCCTCCATATCACAGCAGATCCCACAGTGATCAAGTGAGAACACCAGATAACTTTATAAATTACATAGAAAGCCATTGTGGATGAGATTTCTGCATTTTCAGCTTAGTTACTGTTATGGTTCAAGGGCTAGCCTGGTGCGAGTGCTTGAGGGCCACTGGTCTGTGCCCAGACAACCCAGGCACTGTATATACCTTTGTTATTTTTGATGTGTTTCCCCAACGCAAGCTCAAGAGAATTAGTCACTGGTTAGTCTGAATGGACTGTGGTCTATGGATATATTCCCTTTGGATATATTCCAGTTTGAAAATGCATTAGCATTCGTGCACTTCCACAGAGTACTTTTTAACAGGGTATTTCAGTGGGCCACCTTCTTCTGCTTACATTGACGTTGCACATCTTCCTCCTGTTGCTGCCGTCAGTCTGTACTAGCACAAGCAATACAGAGGTTTAGCAGCTTGTTGAAATTGGTATTGGCTAGAAAAGGCTTCCGTGGTAGGTATTTCATCCTGCTCAAACTGCTTTAGCAAATGTTAAGCCATGTCACTTTCTGCTTGTTGCCTCATTCCTTGTAAAGCTGTGCTGTTTGGGGTTTGGGTAAGTGCAGCTGGCTTTACTAGTGGCTGCTTACTCTGGTGGGGGACCCCATTTCCCTTCCCTTTTCCCATACAACCTTGCTTAATTTGTCCGTGATGGGAAACTCAGCTTTCCTTTCAGTGTTTTGGGCACAGCACAACTGTGGTATAAAGCAGGATAGCTACAGCTGCACAAAGCGTGGCTTGCAAAAAAGCCCTTTCTGCTAACATCTGTGCTTCCTGATGCCTTATTTCCCTCACCTGAGTCAACAGAAAACAACCTTTCCTCCCCCTCCATTCCACTTGCTATATCTAGAGGTGGTAGCTGGTGCTGAAGAGTTGGACAAGTTGGGCTAACTTATCTTTTTGAACATTTGAATCTAAAGGACTTATGCATATTCTATGAGCTATTGAATGTGCTTGTGAGATCCTACTGCTCCTACAGCTTCTACAGTGAGGCTCAGAGGGAGCGTCTGGATCTTCTGCATAACATGAGAGAGATTAAATTTTCTACAGAGGCCATCCACAATGCTTAGCAGTACCCCAGCTATAAAATTCTGAATTGCAGATGTGCTTAACTTATTACTGCATGGGTAAGAAGAAAATTAAAAAAATACAGTTCCGTTCCTTTATTTAATACCATCATGTAACCTCCATTTCTGGCTAATATTGCAGTCTAGACTGGTGTGACAGGGAATGAAATATAGCATAAAGCAGAATACTGATGCTTAGAATGCCATAATTTCTGATGCATGAAAACTTACTTTTTTTAGTTGTTAACATGCTATGGACCTAGGGAGTGAGCTCATTCACAGTAGTGAATACCACACTTAAGACAGCATAAGCAAACTTGCCCTTGAGGGAAATTACTATTGAAGAAAATGCCAGTGTATTTGTGATACTGTAATTCCACAGTCTTCAACCTGGAAAAGACAGTTTGCTTGATGAAATAGTCCATGTAACCGTTCTTCCACTGAAGCACTACATGGCCAAATTACTATAACTCGTCAAAGTATGTTAAACATTTTCAGTGAAACTGAATTCTTCATTGATCTGGAATAAGGGTTTGAAGCTGGTTTTCCCACCTCTCAGGCAATTGGAAAGTGACTTCTCTTCAGAGTAAGACAAATACACTCAATTCAGTTTCTTTCCTGATTTATCTCCATGCAAGAAACCTAGAGAGACTGTCCTAGCCTAGGCATGACCCTTCTAACAGAGGCACTTAACTCCTACAAGCAAAGATGAGGCAAAACCTCCTTAGTTTTCTTTTTAGAAGGAGAAATGATGAAAGCAACAGGTCACGTTTTGTAGAATCTTTTTTTTCAAAGGGTTTTTATGGGAGACTAGAAAATAAAATAAAACACAGGACATGTAATGCTCACAAATAGAGCATTCTTCAGGCACTATATATTTTCAAGAAACCTATGACAAATTTCCAGTACTAGAAAAGTTCTTTTTTCCTCTGTCATCAACTGAATTACCAGCTTTTTCTCTCCAGCTATATTTTCCTTGTAGCAGCCTGCAGAAAAAATGCTGTATGACACTTTCTGGTATAAGAGCTGTATCAGACAGCTAGTAATACAGCTTTTAAGCCAGCCTGAGAACAGACACGGATTGCAGCTCTGTTCTGATTTACATCAGCATTGCATCTTTACTTTCAAGGAGTTAGCAGCAATCTCCCCTGATATGACAAATAAGACTCATTCAGCTGCATCTTTGTACAGGAAATTTTCTATTTCTCAATGCATCAAGCTCTGCTCCTCTTGTTTCTGGCCCTCATTGCCCCTCTGAGGTAAGGATCCAAGTAGACATCCTCTGGCTGACAGTTCAGCATATTAACATATATGAAAGCAAGTATCAGAGAGCGATATAATCCTTAGGCTGTCTGCTTTGCAAAATAATCTTTTTGATCCTGAGAAAGAGAATGGTTTGGAGTTCTCAGTCCTGTAGCTCGCAGCATGCTTTCCAGTGGGCTACATATCCCCCATACTGATATGCTACAGCCATCAGGTGGCTTGGCTTTACCAGGATTCACATCGTAGGACATGACATGATGCAACTCATTCTCTGATTTTTCTATGAATTTAATTTTTCATTTCCTTTTTTTCATGGGCTCTAGCAACTGGTTACTTTCATGAAAAAGAACTGAAAAGTATAAACTGAAATGCTGCAGGGAACTGGCTTACACATCAGGGCCATCTGAGGTCATGTGTACTTGAAACTTCATGGATAAACACAGGCCCTCCCGTGGCAAAGGCTCCTTCTGACTGACAAATAAAAGTATCGTTTCAGGTACAAGCAACAAAGACTCTGTGACTATTGCTCTGGAGATGGTATGTATCGCTCCAAATAACAGGCTAGACAAATATGATGTTACAGTATATAATGACCTGCAGAATACGCATGCTTTGGTGACCTCATGATAATTTTGAAAGGAGAAAACTTTTGAACTAACTTTGCCTAACTAGAGAAACTTAAAAAGAAACAAAAAAAGTGTTTAGAACACAGGGGGAAAGGAAGCAGAGTAATACAGAAAATACTAGACTGCTATGGATAACATTTTCTGGCTAATTTTTGGAAAGGAAGCAACTGCCCATTGTGAGGCAGAGAAAGAAGTATATAAGTACTTTCTTGTCATGGTTTAACCCCAGCCGGCAACTAAGCCCCACACAGCCGCTTGCTTGCTCACTCCCAGTGGGATGGGGGAGAGAATCAGAAGGGTAAAAGTGAGAAAACTCGTGGGTTGAGATAAAGACAGTTTAATAGGGAAAGCAAAAGCCGCGCACACAAGCAAAGCAAAGCAAGGCATTCATTCACTCCTTCCCATGGGCAGGCAGGTGTTCAGCCATCTCCAGGAAAGCAGGGCTCCGTCACGCGTAACGGTTACTTGGGAAGACAAACCCCATCACTCCAAACATCCCCCTCTTCCTTCTTCTTCCCCAGCTTTATATGCTGAGCATGACGCCATACGGTATGGAATAGCCCTTTGGTCAGTTGGGGTCAGCTGTCCCAGCTGTGTCCCCTCCCAGCTTCTTGTGCACCCCCAGCCTCCTCACTGGTGGGGTGGGGTGAGAAGCAGAAAAGGCCTTGACTGTGTG
This sequence comes from Ciconia boyciana, assembly GCF_034638445.1. Taxonomy (NCBI): domain Eukaryota; kingdom Metazoa; phylum Chordata; class Aves; order Ciconiiformes; family Ciconiidae; genus Ciconia; species Ciconia boyciana. The sequence continues at coordinate 27,968,662 of NC_132938.1, forward strand.
TAAGCACTGCTCAGCAATACTGAAAACATCTCTGTATTATCAACACAGTTTCCAGCACAAATCCAAAACACAGCCCCATACTAGCTACTATGAATAAAATTAGTTCTATCGCAGCCAAAACCAGCACATTTCTAAAACAAAATCAAATGCTGATGTGGTAGGGACTAGCAACTGAATTCATACCTGGCACAAGATCTTTGCAGGTCAGGTGCCTGTTCAGCATCTACACGCATTCACTCATGTGAGTTCAGACCCATCTGAGATGAACAAGTACTCTGAGAAGCTGTGTATGTGAATTTTCAGTGGCCAGATGGTGGTTAGGAGCGTCTTTTGAGCTTTCTTTTCTCCCTGCTTGCCTGAAGTTTGGCTTCAAGGCTACAATAGCAGGTTTTCCTCTACAAGTTTTGACCTGAAACCTTCTTCTTCTCTTCCTGTTATTAATATTGATCTGATTAATTTTAAGGAAGGGATGAATGTCCTTAAAGCATTTGTACTTCTTTCCAAGTAAAAAACCATGTCATACTGAATAAAATAATCATATTTTAAATTTCAACAGAAGATGACACATTGACAAACCTACATGTACTTTCATTTTATGTAGTCTCAGGATGGAATCTGAGCTTATGACTGGTCTTCTCCATAGAGGGTTTTACTGTTCGTAAGAGTAGAGTGCAAGTAAACTTGTTACTTTAAATAGAGAGCACCCCTTTAAGCAGGGTTTTCATCCTCCTCACTTTGTTTTCTTTGTAATAACATCGGAGTATTTCGGAGTAACGCATTTCTCACTTGCACTGTTTAAGAGCCTAGAGATTATGAATTTTATTTAATATTACACTACTTAATAAATATTTTTGGTTTTGCTATGTTGGGGAGTAGCTTACTCTTTTAACACACCAATGGGCATCATTTCCTGTGGGAAAAATCCAGCCATTTTTAATAAGAAATAGTACGCCTGGGAGCTGATTTCCATTAAATCTCTGGTTGTTTCCTTGATCTACTATTTCTAAAGACACATAAAAACAGATAGACTGTCTTACCTGTCAGCAGCCTACTGCAATAAAATATTTTATATTAATTTGGAATGATGAGAGTTTCTGCAGGTAATGCTACATAGACGAGCTTGGCCTTTTAATTCATATCTAAAAAACTATATTGGACAAAGAGCTTCCTGACCTCCATACCTGATTCTAAAATTTGGTGATCTCAAACATAGTCCTTTCAAGTCAATGAGAATTGTTCTAGTGATTTAAATGTTTGTTTGATTGGGTCTAGCCTATCTTCCCTTTACAAGTGAAGTACTGTGAAATACAGTTACCAAATTAACGCTATGTAGTGTATAGCATAAATGCCTCTTTTAAAATAAGAATGCAGTGTGTCTCAAGGCCTTCCAAGAGGTTCACTCATTCTGTGAGTTAATTTGCTCCACCTGGGACCTCATAATTATGAATGAAAAGAACCTGATAGGTCTTGAAACAAGAGAAGTGAATTCTGCTGTAAGTAAACATGTATTGGAAGAAAACTTACTATGTTTGACTTCAGTGTCACGTGAAAAAAGTAACAACAAATTCTTGAGAGTTTTGGTTTTTTTTTAATGAAAATAAGAAATGAATTTTACTGAGCTGAGTTTTACAATTTTTGTAAGTAAATAAATAACGGAAGACACTTCAGGTACTTTTCCTAGCTATTGCCTTTGTATTATTACATTAAAATTACTGTTATTCACTTAGCCTGAGATACATTGTTTAACCACAAAATTATTCACAGGAAATATTTATGCCCTAAATAATTTAGTAAGGAGAATAATTTAGATTGCTTAGCTTACCTTAAATAATTTAGAGATGATAGTAAAGGATATTGGAATCCAACAATAATTTGAAAAGTAAAAATTATTAGAAATAAATCTTTATGTTTAATCCTATTTTTCTTTCTTCTTGATTTAATTTGCTTAGGGGTGATGAATCAGGAAATAATTGCATTAGAAGGAAATGGTTGTGAAAAAAACTTGCAGTTTAAGCTTCTTCTAGCTTATCAGCTCTACTTTGAAAAATTGGTTTCAAATGAGTTAAAAGATTTATGAAGTCCATTAAGTTTTCCGCTCAAGAAAAGCTACACTGCAATAAGACTCTGTTTCTCTTTTAAGGCCTCATATTTTTTCCACTGATGGAAGGATCATCTTATTGAAAACAAAGGTTTATTTAAAAGAAAAAACCCAACAATTGGACATTAAGTACAACAAAAATCATTATCCTTTAGTGACCTGAAATTTGAAAGTAAATAAAAGAAATATGCTGCAGGGTAATGCCCTCTGGTAGCTGACAGTTATATTCTGACCTGGAGAAAAAAACTTGTTGTGACTTACACAAAATGAGCAAGGGTTATATGACCAGTCAGAAGGGTTGACTACAAGTTGTTATTTTTATTATTGATCGTGGTTAGTTCAAAGTAGGCAAATAATGATCTATAGAAAATCACCAAATGTCATCATTTAAATGTGAACACTCATGAAATTACCACTTAAAAGTGCCTATTTTACTTTATAGTATTAAATCTGGTGGATGCATTCTTGTCTGTCTGATACAGGAGAAACTAATTTCTGATCTCAGGTCAGGTAGATTATAGATGATTGAGGATGACAAAACTACGAAGCATCATCTAAACCTGAGTACTCTCTGAGCTAACTCCCAGTACCAACTTCATACTGCTACCTCTGTTTGGGGCTCTGCCCCTGATTTGGGCCAACGTCTGAGACTTTGAAGAACATCTAGACTCTGTCTTATCCCAAGATTAATTTTCCCCATCCCATGACAAGTGGGAATAGCACACAGTAGGGCAGAGGTGTTGTACTCCAACAAAAAGCCTCCAGACATGTGGGATGATATATTTATATTAAACCTATGCATTAATAGAGCTGCACTGGCAATGAGTGCTTTATACCGCCTCAGGGATCTAATCAGACAGACAGGACATAAGATCAGTACCTCAGTCTGCAAAATTAAAGAATTCAGTAAAAACTAGTAATTTTTTTTGTTAAATATAAGCACAAAAATAATAAACACTCATCATCATTACTCATACATTTGAGATATTGCGATCATTATTTTTACTATTACAGGAAAATCATGCTGCCTCTCATTACAGCTTGATGGTAATAGCTGATGCTGGTATGTTTTCCCTTTCATCATAATCACAGAATAAAATTTACTAGAATACTATCAAACAAAAAAATTGTACTTTTAAACATATGTAGAATATTATTATTATTATACCCTCCATCAGTTAAGATCTCAGGAGAAGCAAGAATAACTAAAGCAAGACTAACAGACAAACATATCAGAAAGTTCAGTCTGCAATCCTCTTCTTCAGTGTTTTAGAGAGACCCATTAACATGTTTTCTGCGGGATGCAGAGTTTCACAACGGGGCTCCTTGACATTTGATGTCATATTCTTGCGATACCCCCAACAGTGCACACAGTGCACCGAGACTACTGACTGGTGCTGGGCTGCCTTTTTCCATGTTCCACATTCTTTTACCAGTTTGGGACATAATAATCCTAAATTTGTCAGTCTTTTCTCACATTCTCAACCAAATGTTCACATCCTGTATCAAAGAAAAGTTAACAATAAAATCCTCTCCTCTTTTTATAGCTACCATATCTGATCTTCCAGGACATACTTCATGAACAATATGGTTCGAAAAACCCTATAATATTTTTCCACATTTATTCTCCACTCCTTTATCAGGTCTATGATAGCAATAAGTCTTTCCTATTGCAGCCTGTACTTCTTGCAGAGCATCTAATGCTCAGTAATGCCAAATATGTCATGCCGCACTTTACGCTTACCTTCAGCCAACTTGGTATATCTACTTATTGGAGGATTTATAGCCTCAGGGCCTAGCTACAAATCCTATTGTCCTGTCTTGGAGCCTTCCTACCATCTATCTTTGCTGTACTATAACTTATGGTCCAGCATACCTTGCTATACCATAACTTAGTTTTAGAATTTGATCCCAGATTCACTCATTTCATCTTCTCTCCATCAAGCAGTTTACCCATCCTGCTTAATAGAGGTAGTTTATTCCACCCTCTTCTCCTAAATTCTCAGCTGGTGTCAGCCTTTGTCCCCTACTCCTCCTGACAGCCACCTTGAGTGGGGCTGTTAACCTCCTGGAACCAACTGCCTCCATCCAATGCACACCTGCAGAGAAACAGCACAAAGCCAAAGCAGTTAATTTTTTTTTTTTTTGCTTAACTTCATAGTGAGCTTTCTTTTCAAGAGTTTTACTAAATCCCCAAAGCACTTTTTTCCCAACATGGCATTTCATATTGGTAATAACAGTAATAATTGCAAACTGGTAAAGGATTTCTTGGCTGTGAATCTGAAAGTGTTTCATAAACAGCGAAGATCAGCACAGCAATTCTGAATGGTAAGTCAGATTTAACATCCCTGTTTTAACATCCCTTCTTGCCTAAGAGGCACTGGGAGAGAGAAGATTAAACAATCTCCAGACAAAACCAATCTTTGCTGATGCCCAGATTCATGTAGATGTTATCAGGCAGAAATTGGAATACACTAAGTCTTCTCCCCCTAAAAAAAATTATTTGAAGTATTTCCCCCCTTTTTTTAAGTATAAAGTTTTTCTAAAAGCTTTGTATCTGAAAAACTAGCAATTTCTGACTTTCCTTCTTTCCTTCCTCTAGATACCTAGAAATAATTAAATTATTAAACATAGCTATAATATGTCTGTTTTAACTTCTTAAATTTGATTGTGTATAAAAATCAAATATGTTGTAAAGTAAATTGAAAAGTTAAGCTTTCTGTTGTAAAGTAAATTGAAAAGTTAAGCTTTCTGTTGTAAATGTTACCTAACACTGAGCAACAGATTCACCATGTCATCACTGTTCCTTAGAGATAGACGTCGATAGTGACATGCTGGTAACAAGTTTGGTAACATTTTTTTATCTTTGTCACTGTTTGATTCTCTGACATTAAAATTCTATTAATATTTTCAGCAGTTGTTACATTCTGAGTATTTTTTACAGGATAGCTCAAAAGGATCATATCATATCTGCAGGAGCAAGGATTTATGTTTCATACTAAGAGAGGTTGTCACAAGTTTTTGGAAAACTTTTTCAGTTTTGAGCATTTGCGCTTAGTGATACTTTATTCTCCTGTAAGCTGCAACTGAAACTGGCTGCAAATATTTTTTCATTTCACACAGAGCTATAAGAATTTTTAAGTGCTGTTTCTATTGCCCAAATACTGGAAAATGTCTTATCCATGAAGGACCACTATTACCTTAATTGCAAGAGAAAGAGCTTAATGATGACACATGCATCAGCTGGATACTTGATCTAATTAAAGGAAAAATAACAACCAACCTTCATGGATGAAATAGTTTATGTGTTTTGCTATTAAATGAAATAAATCAAATTAAGATTATTGACTAACTACCTTTTACCTTCCCATTCTCATGCACTTTTGTTCTAGAACTTGATATGTGTGGAATCTGTTCAGAATGTTTTCTTTCATTTGAAGGGAGATTATGAAAAAATAGAAGTAGTATTTACTACAAGTGACATCAGTTATTGGCTAAAAACCCACATAGCTGAAAACAAAACTCGGAATAATAAAGCCCCATTTTCCTTCCTTTGTTTCTGGAGAAAATAATACAAACCCTTGTCCCATTGTCCTCAGCAATTTGCTTTGCTAGTCGCACAGTGCCATGTAGCATTCATTCTTATTTTTATTGCAAAATTCTCAGAGGTGGGCCCAAAGGTCTGTTTGGAAGAACCCTTTCCTGGCACAATACTTAGGACTTGCTCTAGACTTTACCAGACCAGACCAGTTCACATTCTTTGTTAGCACTTTCAGTCCTGCCTGAGACATGGTGAAAGACTACAGCACTTCAGCAGCGGCTTTGGATATCGCGTTATGCCCCACGTACGACCATGCCTTCTCCAGCCTGCTTGTGGGATGACGCAGCAGGTGAGTGTCTTGGATGCTGTAGCACCTATTGCTACTGCTCCTAATGTACCTCCACGAATTGGCCAAAATCTGTGCCATAACTAGGAAAACACGTCAGGCCTTAGGTAATGCTTCTGCGTTTCACAAAATAAACCTAACTACCTGTCATGTTACTCAACCCAAACATGATTACCATGATTTTTTGTTAAAGTTTTGAAGGAACTTCTTCTTTTAGCATTTTACTTTATATGATCTGTTTTAAGCTTAGAAATTCTTACTGGTAAGTGTGTATAGACCTACAGCTAATACAAAGTATTTCAAATAAGATACAAAAATTTTTCACACCTAAAAATACAAAGGAAATTTAAAAGCTATCTTAAGCATTCTGTTTAGAATGAGAGACTGGATGTCTTCAGTTACATTTTCTCAGTAACAACTTCTTCATTTCAGAAAAACCTGTGCAGAAGAACATTGTTGTCTATAACAAAGATACATTTGATCAGCAGCAGTGTTTATATTTAGTAATTAACAGATGTCTAGTAATGACATTATATGCAGGAGAGAGAAGTTATTCTGTCAGTGTAGTTCAGCATGAAATAAAAAAAGCTAAGGTGAACTTGTTTAAGATATTCTAATACCTAAACATTCAATAGCATAGTGAGTGCAGATAAATTAATTCTATCAACTTAGGTCATACAGTTTAAAATATAACCTAGTATTCATACCTCTATAGAGGTGTGTGTATCTATCTATCTATCTATCTATCTTTAATCTTATTCAAATAACAGTTATGTTCTTCTCTGACTCCTGCTCCAACAATTTTAGGTACTATAACCCAGAAATAACACCTGAATTTGAAAACTCCTTTTGCTTCTGGGAAAATTCCTCTACTTCAGACCCCAGATCCCAGTAGGGCAGCTGGATAAAACTCAGATTTTCTTATTCTTTTGTTCTCCTATGCTAAGAGCTGTTCAGGGACTGCTGATTTTTAATGACTGATCTACTTATTGAAAGATGCTGAGTGCCTCCTCACCATCCCTTTGGCAAAGACGCACGTGGCAGAACATTATGAGCATGTCCAGCCTGACTTTGGGGGATCTCTCCAAAGCTGCCCTCAACACCAGATGCAAGGTCTGACGTGACAGTGGTCTGAAATTGTGACACCATGCAGGGGTGGAGACTGCCCTGTAAGACGTGGTGTGTCATATGCCTGACACATGCTTGTTGTCAGTATAGCCTTAGTGTAATGAACACATGTTCTGCTGTATGGTCTAAAGATATAAGCAACAGAAGCCTGGAGGAAGAGTTTGCATTTTTTATATCACTTGTATCTCATAAAAAGAAGCAGGTTTTCAACACACAGCTCCTTCTTTAGGTTTGAAATAAAAGCAACTGATTTCAGAGCTAAATATGAGTTGAAACCAATTCATTCAGGTTTATTTACATATGCATCAGATCGACCAGATGTATCTGGTTTCTGAGGAGTGGAGGCAGTATTAGGAGGTGAAGGAGTGGGAATAGGACAGGGTGAGATGATAAAGGTACTTATCTCTTGGGGTGAGAGAGAGACAAGTAGCACGTAGCCTGCTATGGACAAAGACAGGAACAAGGGATAATATAATGTGGCATGAAAACAGTATTACTTTTGACTTGATCGTTTTGGTGTCCAGTAGAGTTATGAATTTTAAATTACAAGTTTGTCTTCATAAAGTGTTTTACGTATTTTTCTTGAGGATCAGGATACAACTCAGTCTCCATTGCAATTGAATTGATTAGCTTCTCTTTTTGTCTCAAAAAGCAAGGAGGTAAACTGGAAAACGTGCATTCTTGCAGTGCTTGAATTCAGCAAGCCCAGTCAGGGTGATTTATCCTGGACCATATGCATTCATGGAGGTTGTAGGACAATCCTTCCTACAAGGTCCCATGTTCAGACACTTACTCACCTCTAGTGCTCTCCAATAACACTCCATCTAGTAATGGTCTTAATGCCATTTCTTACACATGAGAAAGAATATACCAATTCAGCACTTAAATTAGTGAAATTTAGCATGTTAAGTAAAATTTTAACAGGAAAGAGTGCTTGCCCATAACAAGCAGAAACTGTCTGTTCAGTTGATATCTTTAAAATAACCACAAATAAAAATCCCTCCACAAATGCATATGTTCGCATCAGTCATTTAATTTTAGTTTTTTGCTACATCCAAGGCAAATTTGAAAGAACCTATAAATTATTGTCCTAAAATCATGCTGTTTCAAACATTTCCCATATATTTGGCTGGATGCTTTATAACCTTTCAGTCACTGCACAAAAGACAGATTTTTCACCGCTTTTCTTCTCTTCTGCCCATATTTATCTCATCTCGAGGACAAGGGGAATTTGCAAACTGTTTTCTCTTCCAGTGTGCTCTCAGAGGCACAATCTCTCTGCAGTCCTTGGAAGACTCTTCGCTACATTTTACTGCTAACTTTTCTTTCTATTATGGGAAGTCTTCAGTAAATTTCTTTCCTTTATACCAAAGAACCTTGAGTTGTTCAGAGAGATCTGGGTTTTCCCTTATCGAAAGAAAATAAAAAGAAACGGCTACCTTCCTGGACTGAGGCAGGGGAGAATAACTTCACAAAGACTCATTACTCCTTGGACAGGGAATTACATGAAGTTTTGAGCTCAGCTCTAATTTGTTGTTTGCTGGACATTTTCATGTTCTAGCAGGCAACTACTCATCTTGCTACTCTGGACAGTTTCCCTCTGAAGTAGACTATGAGAGTTAAATCTTATCCCTTGGCTTCCTAGCCAGTTCCTTTTAGGTATCCTTGATTCATCTCTAATTTCTACTGTGTCAGTAATCCAGCTAAGATAATTAAATAAGCAAAATTTGTGTGTCCTGTATAAAAGTTATATTATGCAACAGTTAAATTCCTAATGATTAGAAATAGTGAGAAGGTATTTTGGTACAAAGCATTACTGGAATCACAGTTTCCTAGTGTGAGTGAGGAGGGATTTTTGCTTTCCTTTAGAATTAGTTGATTTTTTTTTTAATAGGGGGGAAAATTTACCTGATTAAATCTATCAGAGCCTTAAAACAAATGGAAATTGCTGTCTCAGTCCGAAGTCAATGATCATATTAAATGCACACTGAAACTAATAGCAATCCCAAAAATGGTATTTAAGTAGTGCTGATGTGTAACTTCTTTAGTGAAGTCAGATAGATCTCTGATGACACTGTGGTCTCATGTTGCCTGTAATAAAGAAAGAATGAGTTGACTTGCACTCTAGCATTAACTGTGAATGTCCTTGCTGTGAAATTATTATGTTCCTCTTTTCTTTTTTTTTTTTTCCTGTCCTATGATATTGGAACAAATTACCATTCAGTACAAAGAGATTCATAATAGCTACACTAAAAGCCATGTCCTTTCTTCTTAATATAACATAATTTATGCATAAATTTTATTTCTGGGGAGCAAAAGGATTAAGCAGAATAGCCCTAATGCAGACGTAGTCTGCTAGGCAAATCAGAGTAGACAGTGAGACTGTGAGACCTGTAGTGGGAAAAAATAATGATACATAATACTGTAGTTTCTTTTACTTATGCCATATGGGCTTTTATGCAGCTTCTAGCAAGTTTAGGATTTTTAGCACTGTACCTTCTGCTGCAAACTCTTCTTTGTATTACTGAAGGAGATCCTCTACAGCAATTGAACTTGTAAATGTGTTTTTAGGATAGATTTTTGGCAGTACTGATTTCTTTAAAAAAAGAAAGGATTTGAGACTGTACACAGTAATAGCTGTAGATAAGACAGAGACTGGGCAGAAATGTTGCCTAGATGTGTTCAAAGTTATTTGATCTGGAGATAGTAATTTGGGGTTCTATTTTTACTTCATTGGAAAAGGTCATGGAATCCTGAAAAATATTGCTGGAAAATGGCAGACTGCCCATAGTAATCATGCAAAGGGGGCATGTCTTCCTGATTGAATGCAATAGAAATTGTGGCACAGCAAAAAGGATGTTGAAGGACTTTTAGAGCAACCCTAAATAAATTGGTATTAGAGGGGAAGAAGTGTTATTTAATTCTAGGGAAAGTACCTTTGAGAAACAAAGAGCAGCCAAGAGATGTCATAGCTTCTTTCTAACCTTGCTTAATGATATATCTATATAAATGATGTAAATAAGATGGAGATTGTTGAAAATGAGAAGTATGGTGAGCAGGACTGAAGAGGCAGCAAAACCATTCCTGTTTTGAATGAGATGTTGATTTCCTTTGGATTTTAGGTTCCTGGTGAAAAGTAGATGTTGGTTGTTAATGTACCTCTCTTACACCAGGGGTTTACTCACTCTAATTTAGGCTGCTCTATGCTCATGACTTAAGTGCATATCATATATCACAAGAGATCACTTAGATGAGTTGACTGAATTTTAATGATGTGGTGAAAGAAATCCCCTTTGTGAGGGTTCCTGGTGACCCAGTGCAATAGTTCAGATGCCAAAGCTGCGCAAATATTTCTTAACATCACTTGGCCCTAAATCTGTATATTTTTCTTGGAAGAAAATACTTTCTGCTTAGATCTTTCACACCTAATGTCACACATGGCCATATTATCCGCCCTGACAACAGGCCTTGGCCTATTATGTTACCCAGGATATCACTCTGAAATTTGACACACAGGAACTATGTAACCTCTGCAATATGACACACATTGGAACTATTATCTCAGCAACTCATGGTCTCTATGGAAGGTGAATAAAATATTGACTGTCAAAAAAAAATATGCTGATGCTGGTCTCCGCTTGGAAGGTACCTTGACAGCTTTGGCAGACATTTATTATAGACCTGGAAGTCAACAAGGACATTTTAGAATATATTGGGGATTTGGTTAGACTTCCATCCTCAGACATAGGATGATACCAATCAGGGAATTAAGATAAATAATTTGTCTATTGCTAAATCCTTTAAAAATTGTGAAAGAACCATGTTTTCAAAGTAAAGTCTACTTCTTCCCAACTGAGGGATAATAATAGACAGATAGGAATGTAATAGTAGGGGAATACAAGAGATTGGTTGCTCACGGGAAAACGGAGAGCATATATATTCTGCTATGTTATGCCTTAACCCCAGCTGGCAACTGAGCCCCACACAGCCGCTTGCTCACTCCACCCTGGTGGGATGGAGGAGAGAATCGGAAGGGTAAAAGTGAGAAAACTCGTGGGTTGAGATAAAGACAGTTTAATAATTGAAATATAATAAAATAAAAGAGTAATAATAATAATAGAATATACAAAGCAAGTGATGCACGATGCAATTGCTCACCACCAACCGACCGATGACCAGCCAGTCCCCGAGCAGCAGGCCCCTGGCCAGCTTCCCCCTAGTTTATATAATAAGAATGATATCATATGGTATGGAATAGCCCTTTGGCCAGTTTGGATCAGCTGTCCTGGCTGTGACCCCTCCCAGCTTCTTGTGCACCTGGCAGAGCACGGGAAGCTGAGAAGTCCTTGACTAGTGTAAGCACTACTTAGCAACAACTCAACCATCAGTGTGTTATCAACATTATTCTCATACTAAGTCCAAAACACAGCACTATACCAGCTACTAGGAAGAAAATTAACTCTATCCCAGCTGAAACCAGGACAGTATCCACCCTTATTCTATACCATCTACATTGTGCCCATGTCCCATGCTTTCCAATAAATTCCAATTAATCACCACCACTTTTCCTGTCTTTTGATATATACACACAGATATAATTCCCTTAGTTTATGGGCCATCCATGTAAAATGTTCATTGTGTTCATGTAGTCCATGACTTTGGGTTCCATCTGTCATAACAGTTCTTCAGGGCAGGAGAGATGGTGTGTGGTGTTGGCTTGTTGCATGCTGAAGCCAGTTCTGGTTCCATTATCACTGCACTTTACTCGGTTTTCATCGAAGTTCATTGTCATTAATCTGGGTGATTCTTACCGTAATACCACTGATATGGCACATAGCCACTATAGAAGTGATGATCTATAATGTTATAAAGCAATTAACATCATACAATTTAATTTATTGGCTAGTCGCACATGAAATCAAATCCCATTGAGGTACACATCTATGCTGGTTTTGGCTGGGATAGAGTTAATTTTATTCATAGTAGCTAGTATGGGGCTATGTTTTGGATTTGTGCTGGAAACTGTGTTGATAATACAGAGATGTTTTCAGTATTGCTGAGCAGTGCTTACACACAGTCAAGGCCTTTTCTGCTTCTCACCCTACCCCACCAGTGAGGAGGCTGGTGGTGCAGAAGAAGTTGGGAGGGGACACAGTTGGGACAGCTGACCCCAACTGACCAAAGGGCTATTCCATACCGTATGGCGTCATGCTCAGTATATAAAGCTGGGGGAACAAGAAGGAAGGGGGGGACACATTCGGAGTAATGGTGTTTGTCTTCCCAAGTAACCGTTAGGCATGATGGAGCCCTGCTTTCCTGGAGATGGCTGAACACCTGCCTGCCCATGGGAAGGAGTGAATGAATTCCTTGTTTTGCTTTGCCTGTGTGCGTGCCTTTTGCTTTACCTATTAAACTGTCTTTATCTCAACCCACAAGTTTTCTCACTTTTACTCTTCTGATTCTCTCCCCCGTCCCACTGGGAGTGAGCGAGCAAGCGGCTGTGTGGGGCTTAGTTGCCGGCTGGGGTTAAACTACAACAACATTGGACTTCTCCATCCTGCTGCATTACCCACCAAGTGCACCCAGGTCCTTGAGCAAAAGCAATCCCACGAAGGGGTTTGCCTTTGCCTGAGGCAGGAATAACCCAGACTGTCTTCCCCAGCATATTTTGTATGTGCACTACGGGGACTTTATCCCCTTCTACAGTATGTAAAAGTTTTGATTGGGCAGGACCAGCTCGATTAGCAGATCCCCTAGTGTTGACTAACCAGGTGGCTTTTGCTAAATGTGTATCCCAATGTTTAAATGTCCCACCACCCATTGCTCTCAGGGTAGTCTTTAACAGTCCATTGTATTGTTCAATTTTCCCAGAGGCTGCTGCATGATAGGGGATGTGATATACCCACTCAAGGCCAGTGCTCTTTGGCACTCAGTGCTTGGTGGCAGCATTTCCCCTTCCTGCCCCTGCTTGGACAGGTGTCTATAAGGTTGTTTCGGAAGTGACTTCATTCAGGCCATGATAGTCTACTGTTAGTCCCCACCCTCCATTAGACTTTCGCGCTGGCCATATGGGACTGTTAAAGGGTGAGCGAGTCTTGCTGATCACTCCTTGGTTCTCCAGTCAACGAATCAGCTTATGGATGGGAATCAGAGAGTCTCAGTTGGTGCAATATTGCCACCGGTGCACTGTTGTGGTAGGGATCGGCACCTGTTGTTCTTCAACCCTCAGCAACCCCACAACAGAAGGGTCTTTCAAGAGACTGGGCAAGGTGGACAGCTGTTTTATTTCCTCCATCTCCAAGGAAGCTATACCAAAAGCCCACCCGTACCCTTTTGGGTCCTTGAAATACCCTCTCCTGAGGCAGTCTATGCCAAAGATGCACAGAGCCTCTGGGCCAGTCACAATGGGGTGCTTTTGCCACTCTTTCCCAGTTAGGCTCACTTCAGCCTCCAATAGAGTTAGGTGTTGGGAGCCCCCTGTCACTCCAGAAATACAGATGGGTTCTGCCCCTGTATAGCTTGACGGCATTAGGGGACACTGCACTGGTGTCCACTAGAGCCTTATACTCTTGTGCGTCTGATGTGCCAGGCCATCGAATCCACACAGTCCAGTAAACCCAGTTGTCCCTTTCCTCCACCTGGCTGGAGGCAGGGCCCCTCTAGTCCTGGTCATAGGATTCGTTACCCACTTCTTGTAAATATGAGTCAGAAGTCTCTTCATTAACCTCAGAAGTAAGATCAGGCCTTCTACTCTGTCTGGGGAACTGCCCATTGGAAACTGGCACAACAATTTTCCTGGAAGAACCCCTTTTTGTGATTGTTTTCCCTTGCAACTCACGTACCTGTGCCTCTAGGGTCGAGGTAGATTTTCCATCCCACTTCCTCATGTCCTCTCCATGGTCACACAGGTAAAACCACAGGGTGACCCATGGTGTGTACCCACTATATCCTCCCTCTTGAGTAGAAGCATGCTTACTCCTAATAGCTGAGATACTGGTCCATAGAGGCGGGGAGTAGGACATATCCTCTTTGAGTTGCTGGACCTAGCGGGACAGTTTCTCCACAGCTGAGAAGAGGGAGAAAGAGAGAATGTCTTCATATTGTCAGAGTTGGCCAGGCAATTCATCCATTGTTGGCTCCTCTCTGTCTTTCCAGGTCATTACCGCCAATGAGTTGGCACATGACGATGGTGCCCCCCGTACCAACTTCCGCCACATGGGTCGTGTGCACTGAACTTCATCTGGATCTTTGGATAACTGCTTATTGTCCAGGTCATCATAAGTCACCTCCAGCATGGCTAATTCCCTCAGGTACTGGATACCTCTCTCCATGGTGGTCCACTTGCCCGGATGATATAATATCTTCCTTGAAGGGATACCTTTTCTTCATGCCTGACGGGAGTCACCTCCAGAGGCTGAGGGCTTGTGCCCCTTTTCCAATCGCTTTGTCAATCTCCCCTTCCCTAGAAAGGGATCCCAGCTGATTGGCTTCTGTACCTTCTAATTCCAGGCTACTGGCCCCGTTGTCCCTGTATTGGAGCAGCCAGGTGACAATGTGCTCTCCTGGACAGTGGCTGAAATCCTTTTGCATATCTCGCAGGTCAGTTGGGGATAGGGATAGGTGGTTACCATCTCATTTATGAGTTCTTCCTGTTCTCGTGATGGCCCTGCTTTTTCATCATCCCTTACTAAACGAGCTGACTTTCACTTCCAAGATTTCTTCTTCTGTATAGGGGTGACTGATACAGGTAAGGGTTGGTTCTCTGGTTCAGCCGCAGTGCCTGTAGCTGGGGTTTGAGTAGCTGCAGTGCCTGTAGCTGGGTTTGGAGTAACTGCAGTGCCTGTTGCAGGGGTTGGAGTAGCTGCAGTGCCTGTTGTGGGGGTTGGAGTAACCGCAGTGCCTGTCATTTTGTCGTCCAGATCCAGAGACCTTCTCTTCCCCTTGAGGGTACTGAATAGTGTTGAAAAGGGCCTGGTAGGCATGGGCCAGGCCCAAGCATGTTGCAGTGATTTGTGTCTCTCTGGAATTGCCAAGGTGACAGCATACTTTTTCCAAATACTTTACTAGTTTTTCAGGATTCTGCAGTTGTTCAGGGGTGAAGTTCCAAAACATTGGAGGTGCCCACTGTCCTAGGTACTTGCCCATACTATCCCTCACACCTCGCCACTCACAACTATCCAGCCTCGGGGCAGATCTGTGGGTGGTATTCTTAAATAGTTGATTAACTTTAAACAAGACCTGAAACACATCCAGGAGCAGGAGCAACAGGAACATGCTGGTTTGAACATCCTAAGGATAATCAAAATTCTCAAGAGCTATTGTAACTAGATTGGAGGAGAAGGGGAAGGTGAAGGAAGGTGTCTCCCCTGTAAATTAGCTCTCCGAGGAGAAAAGGTAAAAAGTGTAATTATTAATAGTTTCCAAGAGATGGCTCCTGAAGTACAGCGGTGACGGCAATGCTGAGTACAAATACCAGATTAGTCTCACAACCAGCCATTTTATCAAATCATAAGCCAGTGCTACAAAGTGCAGCAAAATGATAACCTTGACCGAGCTCCCTGAGGTGACAAACAGCACAACAGGGAACATATACTGCAAGTAAGGTGTTACATAACACAACTCTGAGAACAAGCACGACAACTCTGAGAGCAAATTAATCAACATTGTGACCAGCCCCTATCAAACTAATATAGTGAACGTTTATAACAAATTTGTTCTAATGCACTCTGGTCAGATTTGTCATTATCTCAACCCCTTGAGCCCCACATTGGGCACCAGAAAGGACTGTCATGGTTTAATCTCAGCCAGCGACTGAGCACCACACAGCCCCTTGCTCACTCCCCTCCAGGGGGATGGGGAAGAGAATTGGAAGATTCAAAGTGAGAACACTTGTGGGTTGAGATAAGAACAGTTTAATAACTGAAATTAAATGAAATAAAATTAATAACAACAACAACAACAACAACAATAATAATAATAGAATATACGAAGCAAGTGATGCACGATGCAATTGCTCACCACCCACCAACAGATGCCCAGCCAGTCCCCGAGCAGTGGTCCCCCGGCCAGCTTTCCCCCAGTTTCTGTACTGAGCATGATGTCATATGGTATGGAATAGCCCTTTGGCCAGTTTGGGTCAGCTGTCCTGGCTGTGCCCCCTCCCAGCTTCTTGTGCATCTCCAGCCTTCTCAGTCGGTAGAGCATGAGAAGCTGAAAAGTTCTTGATTTAGTGTAAGCACTACTTAGCAACAATTAAACCATCAGTGTGTTATCAACATTATTGTCATGTTAAATCCAAAACACAGCACTATACCAGGTACCAGGAAGAAACTAACTCTATCCCAGCCGAAACTAGGACATGCCACTAATTCCAAAAGATCAGATTTCATTTTGGAATTAAAATTATACTTTGCAACACACTGCATTAGTTAACAGGCTTGAAGAAAGTGAAAAATAAAAAAAATACCCAAGAAACTCCAAACACCCAGAGCACAGGCTGCTATTTCTTTCTCACTTCTTTAGTCTCGTTTGACAAATCCAGGCTTACTGGCAGAGCTGCCGAGTGTCTTTAGCTTGAGTACCTCTTGAAGGACCTCTTGAAGCACCTTCCAGAACAGGAGCTAAGTGAGGGTGTAAGAGAGCTGAAGTACTTTCCTTTGCTTTCCTACCGGTGAACTGAATCCTGATTAAGGTGGGCAACAGATAGGAGAGAACCTGCCTTTGGCAGGATGGAGCCTAATGCCTCCTTTAGATCTGCAGCGTTCCTTTTGAGTGCCTCGTGCTTGGCGTTCCTCACTGAGAAAGGACGCAGTCATGTGTAGGTGGAATTACAGCCAAAACCTGCTTATGTATGGTTTGTGCTCTGAACTTTCACATCATGATGACAGCTATTTCTGGAAGTATTGAAATACACTGTTTTTAATATTGGCAATGAACTGCAGGGATTAGAAGAAATATTGTCAACAATATACTAGAAAACAATGATATCACAACTTTGATGAAAATGATGGGAACAGCATCTGAGTGCAGCAGAGAAAAATGTTCTTCCTAATATCATTGTAAATGAGAAGCCAGCAGAGTAGGTAGAAGTTCGTGTGGGACATGATGTATATTATCAGTGAACTTTTGTCCTGAAAGCATTTTATTGTCAGCAGTTTTACAAGATACCAGAAGTAATTCAAAATGGTTAGGAAGCTCCTTAATGACCATATTGTTCACATGTTGGGCAAAATTTGTAGTCACACTGAGACAACTAGTGATACCACGGACATGTCATTACACAATGTTACAATACACTTTTGTCATATTATTGCCTTCTCTGATAATAAAAAAATGCAGAAAAACAAAAAAAAGACCCCAAGAAGCTGGCTGAACTCACTGATTGTTTGGAAGTGATTTCAGCAGTCACTGTTGTTGCTGTCCCAGGCAATGCAGCTCTGCAAGCTCAGCCTCAAGCTCTCCTTTATCACGATGGCAAAAGTGTCGCTGCTTTTCCCAGAGCTGCTCTTGCTTCTTGAGGGCTCAAAGCTAATGCTGTGTACCGTGGTGTAAGAGGGAAAGATCTGTTTACTCGCCTGCTACTTTCTCCACTGGCAGCACAATTCCCTGTTTCCCTATTCTGTTGCTCAGAAAGCTTGTGATGCTTTGATCAAAAATGAATCATAAGGAAAAGGCACAGTAATATGAAAGAAACAATTTCTGTTTGAACAAGAAACAGAATCGCTATAGTTCCCAAAATCTTCAGGACAGCGTAAGGTTAAAAGTGGAGGACAAAGCTGCCAGCTCTGGAACAGTGGGTTTATGCTGTCACGAGAATAATTAGTTGCCTGTGGAAAAGTGCTGCTATTTTTCATAGGAAATACATTGCACAGAGACAATCCAAACCACACTCCTGGTGGACAAGGAGATGTCTGGTGAGCATCAGCAGAAGCTGAGGACCTTCATTCACAAGCGGTTACAGCACAGAAAGAGAGGCACCCCAGGCCGAGATTAAAAGGACAAATAACGAACTAACACAAAAGGGAGCCATTTATTTTGCTCTAATGTCTCTAGACCATGGCTTAAAAAAATTTTCTTCAAAGAAACCATCTTCTTCAGCAAGCCAGTCTTTTCCAGCCCAGAGGAACAACCAAAAAGATTGTTGCTGTGATGTTTTCTCTTCTGACCTGTACAAATACTACTGCATTTAAGCTAGCAAAAGTACATTAAAATACATTTTTAAAATGCTCGTGATTACTTGGATGATATAAACAGGTTTGAAAATGTAAGAGTGGATCCATACTGTTTGGACAACTGTAAATATATGCAGGTAATCTCTTCCAAAATGAAACCATGCCTCAGAATATCTTAAGTAGGTCATGGGCACATTAATTATACACACGTGTATATATATAAAACGTAGATACTATTGATACAGCTTCTACATCTATACACACATATATAAACAATAAAGTTTGAACCACGAGCAACCATATGGGCCTGTTTAAGTCTTCCTTTTCATGCTTTGATATGCATCATCGACTATTCATCATGCTTGTTGAGTGCCTGCTTTTTAGTACACTGAATCATCCCTTATGCTTTCTGCGAAATATATTTATTTGGGAAAATGCAATAAATAACAAGAATATTTACAAATAATATTATTTTTATATGAGCTTATCATTTTTCTGAGGTCTTCCAGCACCTCTCAGAGTTCAATAAACAAGACTGATCGTGATTTAGTAAGACAGAGATTTTTTCCCTCCAGACTTGGCTCTGAAACAGAACCAAACGAAGACATTATATTTACAGGGCATTTCTGCATTCTGGCAAGAGATGGCAGATTATAAAAATGTTGATGAGTTCATGTAGGAAGTTATCAAGGTAGAGCTGTCTCTATATAAAAAATAATTCTTGTCACAGAGAAAGCATGAAAATATATTGATCACTGATGATATTATGAACTGCAGATGAACGGGTAAAATAAAATGTGCTCATATGGAATAAAAAAAATTTTATAGTAATTTATATTATTTATATTTTCCCCCTGTAACAACAAATCCTACTATCACAGTTTTCATTTGGCAATGATGATAAATTCATATCAGATAAGTGTTTTAATAGTAATTACTCAGCTTGGGGTATATAAAGATTTTAGGCTGGGTTATACGGAGGAAAAAAGCCGCTTCAGTTCCTAATTTCAAAACAGTGTTGTTTCTCATCCCCTAATCCCACACTAACTAGGCACAGCACTTCAAATGCGAGATAAAAAGTACCGTAAGGCATACTGGGCTCCTGTAATTCCCACTGAAACATCATTAAGTAAAGAAAAGCTGTCGGGTATAAAACCTGCTGATCCTTAGGGATGACTTGGAGGACATTTTGCCTTTAATAGCTTCATCTCTTGCCAAGCTATAATTCACTTACATTTCTGTCAACAGTCTCATCAATGTATGACTATGACTTTCATGAAAATTACTGTACTATAAAACTTTCTTTACTGTGTGATCTTAATTGATTGATACACAGGAACAGAAAGAAAACAGAACCATGATACCATATTATTTTGCCCTCTGCTCTTAATAACTCTGCCTGCTAGGAAATAAATGACAGGCAGCACCTCTGCAAATGATTTTTGCATGCCTTTGAAAAGACGGTAGGCCAAGGGGCAAGTGACCTTACCCAGCAGAAATCTACAAAGATATCTTAGAAAGGTAGCTGGAATGAAACGTGTTTTTTGGGCTGGGGTTGGTCAGTCAGTCCAGCCCTTGCTCTCCTGAGTAGGAGGGTTCATATGACAGGGACTGCTTTGAAAAATAAGGCTTTGCAGGCTCTGAGCACTGGGAAAGCATTTACAGCCTAACATTTACTGGGGACGCTGACATCAATATGACAACCATAACTGCAGCACAAGAAGAACTAGGTATTTTTGGCTGCGTACATTAGGTTATCTGGCTCACATATTAAAACACAAAGGAAGACTGAAGACATTCTGAGGGCACCTTTGGCCTTACCCTGAAGGCAATGGCATTTTGGTGAAGGAAGCCCATGGGAGCAAGACTGAGGCTGACGTGCGCAAGTTGTGTAAGAGAGGTGGAAATGAAAGCTGCCTTGCCCCAGCGTGGAAAGCTCAGCTTGCATTGACTGAGTCAGTGTGTGGTCACATTGGGATCAGATGGTTATGAGGGAATGTAATTGGCTTCGGCAAAATTTGGGAAAAGACAGATGTTGCAGGGCTGGCTGTGCTCCTGCAACGTGATTGTCATAGTGTAATTTCCCGCCGGTGTGTTTCACATCCTCAGAAGCCCAATTAACCAACTAAGCTCTGCTTGCAGCAAGCAGAACTAGGAATGCACTGCTTTTCCCTGGGGCAGCTACTTTCTTGTTTTCTGCATGCAAGGAAAAATAAAAAGTTGTCTTTTTCAGTTAACTGAACCAGAGCACCAGCACTTTATACTAACAAGGCTTTAAAAAGAGGCTATTCTGTATATTCACAATGTCTTATATCTCCAGTGCGCTCTAATGCTTTCCTTTCAAAATGACACAGTCAGGGTTTTTTGTCCCTTTTGCTGGGCAGCACATAGCTTTATAACTGACTCAACCCCTCCCAAGCCATTTCCAAAACACACTATTTCTTTAGCTGTACAGCTCTGTGATCACTCTTCAGGACCGTAAACCTCTCATCTAGGTGATTTTGCTTACTTTTCTTCCCTGGATTCCCCTACTCCCCTTATATTTACCAAAAACAGCTGTACTACAGCCAACTCTACATACACAGCATCCTTTCAATTCTTTAAATAATTCAGGGAAGGCACCAAAGGTGCTCTGCCCTATGCAAGCCGGTCTGTGTACTCTACCTCTTTCGCATAGATAGAAATGTGTTGAACACTGCATCTATTAAAGAATAAGTCTGACAGTAGAAGATTTAGATTCTTCCTCTTATTGTCAGAGAAACAGTCTCCTAGTTTTGTCCTACCTTTCTCTACGACAATCCGTGCAGTTGAATTTCTTGCTAATGGTGGTCTGAAGGAAGGTGATTGTTCTCATTGGTACCAGCTACATAATATTTAGTCCAGCCACCAGCATTTATTTTCTGTGTAAGCCTTGTGCATTGCCAAAGATACCACAAAGATACTTTTCATTCACCTGTGGTAGAGAAGATGGGCTGAGTGACTGGAGTGTTTTAGAGAATGCTGTCCATTAACACAGGATCCATACTTATTCTATGGTAACAAGATGTGAAGATCAGCATTTGAAGACTGATTATCAACACACGGTCAACATCAAGAAGAGCTCTGGACGACTTGCAAATGCATATGAATAGCACCAACTTCTTGATCTGCAGAATCCAGAGGTCTTAAGAGAGCAGAATGGTTTCTGGTCTTTGCAGTAATCTTAGAGCAAGGCTCCACTGTGAAACAGAAGACAATGCACACACAAAAAGTGCACACACTTAAAAAAGAAATTTATAAGGGAGAGTTGCTAACTCTCCATAAAATTCACATAAACAGCAAAGAAGACATTTTATTTTTGATGATCCATCTCTATCTGTCAAGGTTCAAAGCTTACTCCAAACTGAAAGTTTGTTATATATTAGCTTACAAAAAGTGGTCTATTATGATAAACAGGGAGAGTTGGAGGCTTACAAATGGGAAAGGGGACTTCATTCTAACATGAGATCTGACTTTGGTACTGCCTAGATATGTGAATTGTTAGCATTGCCAGGTGTTCTCAGACAACCCCAAAGAAGCAGGAGTATACCCATATATGTCCTTCCATGTAGGTTAATAGGTTCAGGGGAGAAAACAATTACTTTTGCAATGCATAAAGGACTATTCTCTGTGCCTTAAAGACATTGCACAGGTCTTGTCCTGGTATAGATCTGCAGGATTTATAGATATTAAGGGATCTTGAATCATCTTCTTTCACCTAGTTAACAACAAACAGGTTGCATTTAACAAATCTGTATCTCCAGGAGAGACATTTAATCTTGATACAAAGACATGAAACCATTACAAATTCACCATTTCCCTCAGGATTTCCCTATAATGATTAATCATCTTCATTGTTGGAAAAATGTCATGCCAGAAATGTCTGGCATTACTTTCTGTCCATATGTTCTTATTATGACTCTACTATATTAAATATCCCCTTAATACATAATTTATTGCTGTGAAGGCACTTGCAAGCAGTAATCAAGCCACCTCTCAAGCCCTGTTTTTGGGCTGAACAGATTGGGTTCTCAAACTCTCACTGCAAGGCAATTTCTCCAGCCTTTAAATTGTTTATGTGGCTTTCACCTAGAGATTTCCTAGCTACCTTTTTACTATGCAGACACTTAAACTGTACACAGTTTCACAATATTAGTGTCAGTCTTGGCATAGCTAAAAATAAATTAATTTCTTTTCTCATACAACTATTAGTAATTTAAGTATCACATGACTGCCAGCCCTTTTTACTGCTGCATTTTATGGGAGCTTATGTGGAATTGTTTTTTTATTAGGAATATGATACCAAGTCCTTTATTCCTTTGAAGCTTGCACTTGGTTTCTAGCATTAAAACCTTGCATAGATGTTTTATTGGAATGGTCACTCAAATACTGATGTAGTTCACTCATCCTGCTACTCTCTTCAACTCTTCTGCCATTGTCCCTGTGCTCCCCATAGTTTTACTTATCTATTCTATTCACTATGGATAAATATTTTTAACACTTTCTCTGATTGTTAATGGTCAAAAGCACTCTGTGGTGCTTGGAGTAGAAGCATAAAATACTATCATGGGAAAAAAACCCAAACATTAACGAAACAAAACCAGATTACTTGTGAACATGTTTGCATTTCCCAATCCTGACTGGCTGTGCTGTCTTTTTCTTACGTTTCCAGTATATTTTTTTGGTTCTTAGTATAATTTTAAACTCCTTTCTGTAAACCTTAGTTCTCTTTGGGATAGAGATGATAGATTTTTTTCATTGCAATCTTTAGCTTTGTTTATTTATTCACAGCAAATTGATTGCTCATAAGCTATATTGATTCCATGTTTATTTCCCCCTTCCACATTCATTTGCCAGGTACTGCTTTCCCACCTCATCCGAACTGCTGCCTTGACCTCAGTGTTGATCCAAGTAGTCTTCTAAATAAGAATTTCCTCTGTCTTCAAATGTAATTCTTAAAACAGACCCATTTTTAATGGCTTTTAAACAACATTCTAGGAAAAAGGTCATCATATTTTTTCCTGTAGAATTCTTACTTTTTTGCCTCTGTCACAATTTTCATCAGCTTTGGGAGACAGAGGCAGACTGACTGGAGTTTGCCTGTCCTTCTTTAAAAAGCTATATCTTTACATATTATTACTGCAGAAGTTCTACTAATTGTACAAAAAATCTTCAAGAATATTAAGGCCACACAAATGCCTGGCAAGGCCTCAGATATAAACGTGCACAACAGAGAAGCATAAAAGAAAGCTCAAGGTAAAACACAAAATGAACAACTAGACCACACTGCTTGGACAAGTTTATTTTTACCTGACTAAAAGCTCGTTCTACTTAAATAAGCAGACAAAACAAACGACCTACAGCCTGGTAACCTACATATAGCTTGAACACTGGTGAAAACAAGCAGAGGCAAAAGCAAAATATATCACTCCTCTGCCTTAACAGGGCCTACCTAATGCTCTAATCCCTCTCCTTCCCCTCTCTCTCTTTTTAAAAATTATTTTTAATTTTTTTTTATTTTTCTCTCCCCACCTCTTTTGAATGTGTATCCCAGGCTTTTATTTAAAAAAGATTTTGAGCTTAAATATATTCAGCTGCAACCAGTTACTTCCCAGCTGGGATACTGCCAAGCCTAGATACTGATTTAACTCATTAGGTACCTACTCACAGTCTGGTAAAGAAAAGTCATTCTTCCAGGAGAAGGACTGTGTTGCTGAGAGCTGCTAAACCCGTGTGTATCTTTTCATAAGTGGTATGGGAATAAAGCTGTTTTCTCACCCCTCGGCTTGCTGTTGTGCTGGTCTGTGGTGCTATGGGATGAATACAGCCTCTGCAGTCTGTGGATTATGGCAAGGTAAGTTAATTGTGCATTTGCAATACCTTAAAACTCAGAACCCATTTCTGGGGTGAAATCAGTCCCTTTGGAAATGTTGTGGGATTGTTGTCACCTTTGCAGTAATGGAAGATGGGATGGACTTTGGAATTCCTATGTGAACCTTTGAAAACTCAAGTTGTAGAGGGAACATTTAAAGCACTTACTATGCTGTGTTCTTTTTTGATGTCTGGTTGATACTCTTTTTTTTTTGTCCTTTTCATTTCCTTTTTCTTTCTGTCCTCTTCCCTCCACTGCAGCCTGAGGGGCCTGTATCATGTTTTCAGGAGAGGCTGTCTCTCCTGCTGTGTGGAATCATGTTCTATCTTAAATAGGAGATATTCATGAAAGGAAACACCCAGAGGTTACTGAGAAGCTTCACCACAACCTCAGATGCAGCTTCTTTGGTATTAGAATTAGCACAATGGCTAAGAAAAATATGCTAAGTAACTGTGTAATTGAATGTCCTAGATTTTCCACCAGATTAACAGCTGAGGTGTGACAAGGAATACACGTATTCCCAGAGATGGTGAAGTCAGTATCTGTAAAAAGCTTCTTCTAGACTTTGTTGTCTCAGAATAGCAACATTTCACTAGAATACACTTCAAAAAAAAGAAAAAATAAGAGGTTTTTTTCTTGTCTTACAAACAAATACTTAACACTTGGTTGAGAAGATCAAGCACAGGAGAAAGTTCCACGTCACCCCTTGTGGGACACAACCCACTGTTAGCTTCACTGTAGCTGTGAAGCTAACAGAAAAGACACTGAGCAGGGATGTTCATAATTAGAAGCCTGAGAAAGTACAGCCGGAGCTAATAAACCAACCTGCAACATGTGGATGTGTTTAATATTAATAGCCTCTGTGAGTCCGCAGATGCACCAGTGGATGATGCTGGAACAAAGCACTTCCCATACCCTTAGTTAGGGTAAAGCTTTGGGAACCTGCATCAAAAGAGTCTGTTAAGAGTGTATTGCTCAGAAGTAGTACAAAACATTGTTACTCTGTTTTTGTGCACATGCTGTTTTCTTTGCCTTTGTGGTTGTCACTTTTTTTTTTTTTTCCCTGTAGGTCCACACCCCTTTTGTTCTTTCTTGCTGCCCTTGGGGACGGCAGCCAGCCAGGACTTGGGCAGAGGACACCCACAGCAGGGACTAGGACTGATTTGTGCTGTCCAGTAACCTCCTGGTCTGGACAACCACAAGCTCTCCCACACCTGAAATAGATCTTGGGCCCTTCTGTTAAAGTTAAACTCCATAGAAAGACTAGCACAAAGTTTGTTTCATTAACAATTGCATGTAAAAACTATATGTTAGTTGGGTTGTTTTGTTTTACCTGACTGAGGTATCTTCCAGTTGATTCATGCTATGATTTAGCTATTCATTCTATGCTATGCTATTCATTCATGCTATGAGGCACTTAGAAGCCTTACTTTAGGATTTAATCTATTCTCTTTTTCAGTCTGGCCTCTTAAAGTTTAATAGTGGAGGAAAAATCATTGTTTAACATATCCGCAAACTGTCAGGACTTACCAGTCAGAGAAATACTTGCCCTGTCTCCGGTGTTCTAGCTCTTGAACTGGATTCAGTGTCAGATGAGTTAGTGGCTACGTACCAACCTGAGGTCTCCTAAGAAGGAATTCTCTCATCTGTTGTCTTTACTTTGCTTTTTCCTTTATTTTCTTGTTTGTTTGGGGTTTTTTTTGCCAAATTTTCGTGATAGAAGCTGTAAAATACAGGCTTCAATGATATCTATGCAAAATTCCAATCCTAACAGTACTTCAGATCATTTTATTTGGTGGGGGTAGGAGGGGAAGAATTGTCAGTTACTTTTCCTTGATGATCGATTTACAAATTTTTCATGAGCAACAAGAAAATATTCATTTGAAATAAAATCTGTTTTACATAGAAAAGACGCAATCTTCTGAATTAAAAGTTTAATTCAGCATTTCTTAACTGCCCCCACATGATCTTCTTACCTTTAGAGCTATCGGAACATAAAGGTTATTTTTATGATGAAAATCTTCTAAATCTGGTAAAAAAAAAAATGCACAGTAATGACAGGACTGTTGAAATAAATAGAGGTCAGCAAAACCAGGAAATACTTAGACTCATGATTCATTTTTGTAATGAAGCTGTTTATTCTTACTATGAAGGACAATACATTTGTACAACACAGATTTTCAGACAACATTGTTAATATATATGTTTTTATTGAGTCAGCTTTGACAAAGGGACTTTCATTGCAATCTTATCTGCTTTCAATACTCATCTCTTGATATCAACTGGCTGATGCAAATAAATCTTTTATCTAACACTGATATTTGGGTAAAGCTCTGCAAGAAGCAGCTTCAGCAGATGGAGCTAGTGTGCTTCCAATCTCTGACAGCTATGCTTAACGTGGAAAAAGATAAGCACAAAAGTATACAGCACTGTGGTTAGGGATATGTCAGGGTCAGTGGTGAAGATTTTCTTTTGGCTTAGTGGAAAAGTAGCAAACATAAGTGGGTATTAACTATCCTTTATCAAGCACTAGTGGTTAAGAGGAGTGCAGCTGTGTGATTCAGATACCGGTGATGTACCATAACATGGAAAAAAACCTGAGAAGCATATTAAATATCGCAGTTTTTATGATATCTTGCCATTTTGCACTGTTACTCTCACACAGTAATACATTGTGTTCATAAAGTGTCATTAAATATTAAAGTATTCAGAAAACATGTGGCTAATTGTTTGGGTCTTATGGGACATGTTGGTTATATTGGGCTACAGTAAGCAAGGAGATGCCTCTGTGGAGCTCCAGCCACTTAATTCAAGCCTGCACTGACCTGAAGAAAGTACTTCAATTGTGTTCTGTGGCAAGGGCCTTGCACAGCCATTGACATTTACTCAGATTTTTAAAGTAGGGAGATGCTAGAAGTAGCCCTCTTCACAGCAGAGTAGTCATAAGATGCCTGCCAATTAGTAAAAATTAAGCCTGTTATTCTCCACTTTTTAAACCACGAATTTCCACTCTGAAGTCCAGGTTTCCTAGCTCCAGAGGTGCCTCCAACCTCCCCAACAGTCAGGGTACAGATTGCAGTGAGAGCTCATCAACAGTTCACATTAATACCAAGGTTTTCTCCTTTTTACCTCTAAGCTAATTTAAAGCGTCCTTTCCTGCAGAGGGTGTTCCTGCAACAGTAGCGCTTACAGCAAGAAGGCCCATAGCTGTCCAAAGGTCAAAAGTTTGGGTGAAAAGGGTATGTTATTGGACATAATGCTCTGGACCTGTTTTGAAGTATGTAGATCTCTATGGCTGTACCTGCCACTGCTTCCTGTGCAGAAGGCCATGAGCCACACTGAGGTGAGTATGTGGGGGAGACAAAGAGACCTTGTACCTACGCCAGCAGACCTGTCCTTACAATGGCAATCACCCTGGGTTCAGTTCTCAAGTTCAGTAGTTATCATTCTATATACTAACAAACGCAGAAGGTGGGAGTTTCTCACAAAACCCTGCTTCAATACAGTGCTGGAGGCTAACAGCAGGTAGAAAATGCTCGGAGCTGTCAGCCAATTTTTGGGGTTGTCCTACCTTGAGCAGACCACCTAAATGACTTGGGATTCGATGTGCATATCCATATATGCAGGCAGGGAAGAGGTAGGAAGGCAAGAAAACAGAACAGTTCAGGCAACTTTCCAGTCTGCACAAAACTTCAGGATTTTCTGTTTGTGACGTTAACTTTCTAATAGCGAAACATGTAGATGCTGGTGGCAGCAAATGGCTGCGCTCTGTCCTCATGGGGGGCAAGGGTTCACCCTGTTCGCACTCCTGACAACTTTATTTCAGTGTGCTGAGAAGAGGAGAGTTATGTGCTATTTCAGAACTTTATATGCAGTATTGGTGCTATCGGGTTGTACCTTCTCTGCAGTTCTTCAGGTCTTACATTGTGATTTAGTGTAGCGCATTATACGAGCAGTGTGTGAAAGTTTCAAAGCCATCGTTGGTCATTGTTACAGCAGCATAACATTGACAAGCAACTGATGGAAAGAAAGGTTTTATTGCTGGACTGTTCTCTCCTTCTTGCCCATTTTAGGTCTCCAGCTTCCGTACTTTAGTGACTCCATACGCTACTGAATTCTTGAACAGAGTTTCAGCGGGTATAAAGTAAGGCATTATTTTGTTATCTGCATGTCTGATACTGAAAGGACAATTTGACTTAACTGTAAATTGCCTATTGCAACAACAAACTAAGCTATGGTTTTGCACACTGTCCTGGTTCTGCCTGGGATAGAGTTAATTTTCTTCCTAGTAGCTGGTATAGTGCTGTGTTTTGGATTTAACAGAGAATAATGTGATAGCGCACTGATGTTTTAGTTGTTGCTAAGCAGTGTTTATAGTAAGTCAAGGACTTTTCAGCTTCCCATGCTCTGCCAGCGAGGAGGTGCACAAGAGCCTGGGAGGGAGCGTAGCCAGGACAGCTGACCCAAACTGGCCAAAGGGCTATTCCATACCATATGGCGTCATGCTCAGTATAGAAACTGGGGGGAGTTGGCTGGGGAGCAATGGTAGCTGCTTGGGGACCAGTTGGGTGTTGGTTGGCGGGTGGTGAGTGGTTGCATCACTTGTTTTGTTCCTCTCTCTTTTTTGTTGTTTCCTTTCCATGACAATTTATTATTATTATTTTATTTCAGTTATTAAACTGTTCTCATCTCAACCCATGAGTTTTCTTACTTCTGCTCTTCAGATTCTCTTCCCCCATCCCACCGGGGAGGGGAGGGTGAGCAAGCCGCTGTGTGGTGCTTAGTTGTCAACTGAGGTTAAACCACGACACACACCCATATATAAAATTGATGTTCTGGTTTTGAATTCACATTGTTTTGATTCCGAGATCTAATTTGAATTTAGTTGACTTTAAAAGATTCTCTTGTGCAAATTGTCATCTATTTTTAGTATTTCAAGCCTTTGTTCCATAATTTTGTCAGATCTTGCCGAAGCTGAACCCTTACTGGGTTCTATCCTGCTCTTAGATACCAGGACTGTAGTGTAAAAACATAGGCAAAGGAATTCAGCATCTATCAGAATCTGCTCTGGGTTTTCATATGGCTAATATTGGTTACATAGAGCATACATCCATCACTAATTATACTTGGAATGTAATTTCCTCTAAAGGAGTGAACACTGCAAAGTGTTGCTTAATTTTCCTTGTTACAATGAGTCAGCTGAATAATGACAATAAATCCCAACTGGAAACCCAGATATTTGGGGGTTGTTCCATGCCTCTGACAATTTCTGTATGACTAGTATTCATATCACTTGTGGTCCCAGTCTCTAAAACAGTACTTGTGATCATCTGTTTTTGTAAATTCCTTGAAATCAATGGATGAAAAGTGTTGTATGAAAGTTGGGTTTCATGTTGCAGCATTGTCTACAAAAGAATATGTCCACAGTTTCCTTTTCTACCATGAATGACTTGTCTATGTGGAAAGCTGGAGCACAATAAATTACAGTGTGAATTTACAGTGTGTGATTTACTCTGCACTGGCTCCAGGTGAGGGCCTTCTCAACATAACTATCCATCTCACCTAGCTGCAGGTGTCCCTAGGCTTCTGTACTGCCGATGGAGAGTCTCCTGCAAAGGGAGATTCAGACCATGTAAGTTAGACGTGAGCTGTGATCCCCACTCCAAACTTCTCTCTCTCTCCCCACAGTGACTATAAAGAGAGTCTAGGGAGATTAGCTTCCACTTCAAGTGATATGATACCTTTTCCTCTCACCTGCTCTGCCTCTTACCACTGCCTGTGAGACAGATTCTTCCACATTTAGTTTGGAGTTAGTTGTACATGCTCTAAGCAGTATACTCATGGGGCCCAGACTGCCTCCACAACCAGCAGAAAAGAAGATAAGTTTATTTAGAAATGGATTCAGAGTGGGAGACAGACATAGGTATAGAAAAGATGCCTCTGCTTCTCTCTCTCTCATTCCCTGTTAGAAGTGGTAGCAGACTATCCTCCCAAGCATAAAGTTAACCTTTGTGATGAGCAGATAAGGAGGTGGCACGAAGTATCTCATAATTCACACCCTCCCTAATTCACAGCACTCACTAACTTCTTCATGTTGCCAAGTCAAAGTGATATATAGCTTAATAACAAAAGTGCTGTCTGTATAGAAACTCCCAGAAAGTGAATCAGGGTCCCAGGGGCAAAAAGTCCAAATTCACTCCTGGGAGTTGCTAGTACTCCAGGTATCACCAGTGGAACACGTAAATAAGCAACATACGGTATTATTTTCCCAGTGGTAATACTTAATGAAACTAAAAGTACATTCAGTTCTTTACTACTGTGAAACTAGGTACTGTGCATTTACAACTGATATGACTATTGCAATAAAATATCATCATCTTGCTGATGCCACAGTTTTAAACCCATCTGATCCACCAAAACTGCATTATGCAGTAAAATAACTTTAAAGGGGTTATATGAAAAAGGGGTCATAGAACACGGCCAACAACAGCACATGAGAGGCAGAGCTGTGCAAGGACTAGTGTAGGAATTGCAGACTTTGCTAATAAATGCTTTCTGTCAGGTTCTTGGCAGGAAACGGATAGAAAAGCTGTAAATCTTTTGCAAAGACAAGTAGAGATGCTGTCTTTCTGAACACCAGATAAGGTCTCACTACCTGCAGAAGAGATCCGAGTTCTGGGCTGGCAAAGAAATCCCACCCTCTTGACAGTGTTGGTAAAGCACTCATCAAGGACTGGAGTACTGAAAGAGGTACATGAAGGGAAAGAGCTTCTGTATTGCATCAGCTATGGTTAAAGAACACATCAATTAATGATTATTGAATAAAATTTAGAACATCATGCAATAACATTTTCCTTTGAATTATCCCTGCACACAAGTTCATGAACAATCACAGTGATGAATGAGATCTTAAATAGTTCTGTAAAATAACAGGAAAGAGATTCACAGTAACTGGAGGAGTCTTTCTAAAAGCAGGATGTTGGAGGGAAAAAAAAAACAGAGGGAGCAAGAGATTTAGTTGTTGAAATCATTTTGGTTCTTCCTTAATAAGGAACCTACTCTTAACTTCTTTAGGTGCTCTAATAGTTGTGAATGCCAAAGATTGATTGTTACAATGTGAAAGGATCCTTTTCTGTCCTGTGTATTCTGGGATCTGGCATAGTAGGATTTTGGTGTTAATTAGCTTTGTTAATATAAACAATTATTAATAATGGAGCTGGGGCATCAGTCTGTAGCGAGATAAATGCCCTCAGCCAAATAAAATGTGAATTTTATGGATTGTTTCTTTTGCAGTTAGCTGAAAACTTTTCTGCAGTAATTTTTAAACCTTTTCTCCCCTTGTGTGGATGCTTTCTTTTTTTTTTTCCTTTGCATACACTTGATTTCTTATCATTCTCCCCTTATCTTCACTGATGTGAAAACAAGCAGGAGAAATGCTTTTTAACTTTTTCCTTTTGTACCTAACACAGCAACTATGTGTGGAACAGATGGAAAGTGTCCTATGCAATATACTTCATCTGGATGACTATTCATGGGGTGTATGTCTTGTTTAAAACTCAGGAGTTTTGTAGATGTCATAGGAGTTTGAGGCGTTTTTTCGCTTTTTTTCTGGGATTAATTTTCGGTTGCATACTATTTTGTCTGGAGATTTATTTGGATTAACACACATACACACACACACTTTTTTCTTAGGTCAAGGTTTACCAAAATGCAGCTCACAAGACATTTGTGACCCATTAAGCCTTTGTACGTGGTTCACAAATGACTTTTTTCCCTTTTGTCCACCCTTAATGGAACTAAATCATAGAATCACAGAAAGCTTCGGGTTGGAAAGGACCTCTGGAGTTCATCTGGTCCAACACCCTCGCTCAAGCAGGGTCACCTAGGGTGCCTAGGACTGTGTCCAGATGACTTTTGAATGTCTGCAAGGATGGAAACTCCACAACCACCCTGGGCAACCTGTGCCAGTGTTCAGTCCCCCTCGCAGTGAAAAAGTGTTTCCTGATGTTCAGAGGTAACCTCCTGTATTTTGGTTTGTGCCCCTTGTCTCATGTCCTGTCAAAAGGCACCACTGAAAAGAGCTTGGCTCTATCCTCTTGGCACCCTCCCTTCAGGTATTTATATGCATTGGTAAGATCCTCCTTGCACCTTTGCTAAGCTGAACAGTGATATTTTGAGGTATGTGTTTGAAAGCAGGGCAATGTGCATGCCGTTAATAAGCCAGAGCCAAGGAAGTGGTTTTGACTGTTACACTATGATCACACGTGCTGTTTAGCTGTTAACATGGTTTGTGACTTTCTTATGGGTTACTAGGCCCTGCAGACAATGCCTGGGCAAGGTTTCAGACACCATGCACCAAGGACTGTTCCCAAAAGGCAGGATGGATGACACTACACCAGGTTTGGCTCCCTCCCCTCTCTGCAGTCCCCCAGGGCTGTGTCAGGAGGCTTTGTACCCTCAGACATCCCTCATGCTCTGCTCTAGGGCTATTGCACGTACCTTCAGTCTCATATTGTGAAAATGCCTCTTTAGTTGTAGGGACCTATGTAATGTATAGAAATTCAACATCCCTCCCCCTCTGGACAGTTTTACAGGACAGGAATGGAGTCTTATAGGACTGCTCAGGCAGGTAGGGAGTGTAGAAAATAAAAAGCCTCTGATGTAGAAATTCAGGGCCATCCTTGCTGCCTTACATTTCGGGAAGTCAACCTTACAAAAATGTCATGCTGGATAGAGGGCATCAGCAATAATGTTGAAAAGCGTGTTCAACAGGAGAAAAGAAGTCACGTTAAACTTCCCACAGTGCAGAAGAGTGTACTGATGACAGGAATGCGGTTTTCCTCTGCGGAGTGACAGAAAAAGTCTCAGAGGCCCTTGTTGCTCTTTAGAGTCTCAAAGACGCCGTTGATTAAAAAAATAACTATTCTGAGTGTCACACTGTTGATGAAAACAACACATGGAAAGCTCATGTCTCACTTGTGTCACAACAGATGGTGCCTCCTTTATGATGTGGAGAGAAAGGGGTGTTGCAGCACTTACGAACAAAAAAAGTTGTAGAGTCTGGAGATGAAGACACTGTTTTATTCATTAGCAAACTCCTATTGCAGACCTCCTTAAAATGGAGCATGCCATAAACATTGATGTTAAATATATGAAAGTCTCCATACCCAAAAGTCTAGTTCTCTGTGGACAACCATGAGGCTGAATTTAGAGATGATGTGTATTCACAGCCATTCAGTGGTGATTAGCGGTGCAGACCTAAAGCACATTTGGGTTGGTTTGTTTTGTTTTGTGGGAGGACATAGATGTGTTTCTGCTCAAGAGGAATAAGGCTAACAATATCTGTGAGGTGCTGGCTGGGACTGCACGAGCTGTTTCAGCTTTTCTCATATCTCAGTGAAGCGAATCAAGAGCTGTGCAGTGGCAGAAATTCCCATCTGACCTAGATGACTCTATGAAATCTTTGAAGGGAAATCTCAAAGAATTGCAGAAACATCAGAAGCATAGTGACACTGCCAGGTTGCAGCAAAGGAGGAACTGGTGGAGAAAAAGTTTTTTCCTTCAGGATGTGAGAACTAGCCGCAGTCTTTATCCAAGTCTTCAGAGATCCCAGAGCTCTTCCAGGAGCAGTTCCGGGATCTACAGGCAAGCATTTGTTCTTTTCTCCTGTGACCCAAGAAGTGCTCCAGAAGATGTGCAGGTACATCTCTTTGACCCGAAGTGGACTGTGAAAACAAAGATAACATAATATGAATGATGTGTGGCTGTTTTCTACAAAACCTTGAATTATGAGCCTTCCTAGCGATTGCTGGCACTCCTACAAGATTATGCTTTCTCTTCAAAGCATACCCAGATGTGAGCAAATATTCTTAAATGCAAGTATTAATAAATCTACTTTGTGATCATGGCAGACCAATGACCACTTTAGATCAGTCCTTTTCATTACATCAAGTTTTAAACTCATGTCACCACTAATAATCAGCAATAAAAATCTGCTGTATAAGTCCCCATCAACCATAAATTGAATAATGACACCAAATTCCCCTTATAGAAACTCTGTGTATGTACCATACTACATCTATGAAACTTTGAAACTTTCTGAAGTCTTGTATTGCAGGTGGGATATTTTTCTATGACTGAGAGCCTGATACCCATTCTATAAATCTCTTCTGAATAAATATGAGGGAGGAACACCTGAAATAGATGCTTCCAGGGTAACAGTCAGATTTTACATATGACCAATGATTCTGGATCATTCCTCTTTTTTGAGTGTCCCAGACAATCAGATCCATTTTTTTTTTCTTAACAGAGAGTGAGCAATCATCAGGAATTCACCTCATCTTCCCCTGGAACCTATTTCTCACAGCAGTGATTCTACAATCGATTAGCTTCTCTAAGGACAAAGTAATGTATATCAAAATAGGAAAAAACCTGTCAGAATTTCCCTAACAACATCCTGGAGGTAAGCCCTGTGATTTTTAGCACACAGAGTTACTGGGTGTCTAGAAAGACTCTATAGCTTATATTAAGGGCAAAAATTAATGACTGCTACAAAGGACACTGCTTTTAGACATAAATGAATGCAGCTGGTCATACAAAAGCTATAGTACATGTTATTCAGTACTACTGGCACTTTAATGATTAATTATCTCCATGTACAAGCAGAAAAATTGTACCAATAACTTCTTGTTTCATAATAGGATCTGATATTGATTAACTGAATAATCTCTGAATTTATTAGATTGTAATAGAAAACTTTATTTCAGTCCTCTTCCCACTTTGATTACTAATGCTGATATGGAGCGCAGGACTTTCTGAAATCACTTATTTCAAATCTGGAGAGTTGTCTACAGAGCATTTTTTCCCAGTTCTCTGCCAGTGTCTCTCCTCCATCTGCATGTGGAGGAGAGGCCTTTGCTTGAGTCAGGTCTTGAGAAAAATTTTCACTTTATTTTTCTGAGATACTACATTAAGGAAGAAACTTGTCCTTTCTCTTCCACCATTCAATGCTGCTCTTTGTTTATGTGTTATTTCCCTCTTCTTCTATCAATGGGGACAAACAGTTTTCTGGCTAGCTTCTTATCTGGAGTTCAAGGAGCTTTGTAGCTTGCCTGCTGCAGTTTCAGTTATATCAGGATATATCCTGATATAATCAGCATATATCCACCTTTCTTTCACCTTTTGAAAACTGCTGGCTTCACAGTTTATTTCCTTTAGCTGGCAGAGCTGTTGTGGTGGACTGCTGTCCATGTCTTCTGCTGTTGTTTTGTTGTTGTGATTGTTTTCGGTTTAACAGTACAGTCTGGGGGCAGGGGTTGTATGGTATCTCTTTGCCTTTCTAAAAATGTCTTTCCACCTTGCTGTTTCATTTTGCTTTACAGTTAGGTAAGATATAAACCAGACAGATAGCTCTGAATTTTGCAGTTTCTGCAAACTTCATGTTCCTTAATAGTGAAGAAAATCCACTGCCTGTAAACGCGGTCTCTGGAAGGCTGTGCCAGGCAAGCTGGAGGGTGCAGGTCAGGGAGAGCAGGTACCATTTTATGTCTAAGACATCTTTTTGCCAGTCATCCCAATAGTCATGACCAAACACAAGTTTTTCCTTATATACACAGAGAAAAATGTGCGTGTGTATGTATGTAGATATTATATTTGCATACCATGTATATACATATGTGCACATATATGGTATATATACATATACATAGTTCACTCAGGTATTTTACCCACTGAATCAAGACTAGATCCCTTTGTCAGTTTGATAGATAGACAGCTAGATGGTTTTGGGTTAAGGATTCGAGAACCTCGCGACTTACGTTTATTCTGTAAAGAGCATAAGGAGGCTTGGTTGTGCCTCCATCCTGGAAAATACTAAAAGCAGCAACAACTCTAAGTCAGATATATCCAGCAGTCCTTCATGAAAATAAATTAACAATGGAACAAGTCCAAGTTGTGATGTTAGTTTTGGCTCTAGGAAATGGCTTTACAGTAGTTTGTAACAAATATATATATCTCTCTGAAGAGTGAGTCCTCAGAACGTATTTCTTTAGGTATTATGAGCCTAAAGGGTTGCTTTGAAAGATGGTTTATTTTTTATTTTCAGTTTGGTTTTTTTTTTTTTTTCTTTCAGAAATGGTACCTCTTCTTTCTTGTCTTGTCATCCTAAAATAATTATGTTTTTTGAAGCCTGACTTTTTCTCAAAAGTGGGAAGAGCAAGCAGTTAGCACTTAAAACTGCACTTAAACCTGTTGTTTTGTGCGAATGTGGCTGTAGGGCCAAGAGCATCTTTGGACTGAAGAGACAACTAATTAAAGTTCACAGCAAGTTCCAGCTCCCCTGCCTTAGAGTTACGTACCTTTTACAGTAAACAGTGTATTTGCTAAATACAACCTGTTACTGCTTTACTGGAGTTTGTGACATGCTGAAGCAAAAGCTGGAGGGTAAGTGGAATGAAATAGCACCTGTTTGGTCCTTGGATATCATGAGTTTACATACTTTTGGGGAGTAACAGGGAATAATGTCCCTGCAGGATTTTGCCTGAGTACCTGTTGTGCTGGCAAATCAAAGGAGCTGAGCTCCAGGTTTCTCAGGGCTACTCCTGTTTCACACAGTCCTTGTTGGGAACTTTGCAACTGCCTTATTTGTTTTGGCTTTGGTCCAAACAAACCTTGAGAGACAGTGGAATAAAGTCAGAGATCCACCTGAGCAAAGGGGTGATTCATAATCTAACGTCAAATATTCACATCTCTCACTGAATCAAGTGTTTCATAAGGAGAAGGTGAGCTGTCCTACTTGCACATTTACTCTTTCTGAAGCAAACACAAAAATCCAGTAATTAAAAGGGGGGGGGGGGGACGGGGACGGGGACGGAGGGGACCCAAACTAAACAAAAACCCCAAAAAAAGATACCTAGAAAAATCAAGTTTAAATATATTGAGCAGTTGCAGTGTTTTTCATAAGTCTCTATAAAATAACAGGATGCTGTCTCTGTGGGGCCAGGTTAATGGAGCTAGCGTGGGGACAAACTAGTGCCACTTTGCTCCGCCCAATTGTGTGACCCAGGGAGATTGTACCGGCAGCACGTTTTGCCCAAGGACAGATGCAGAGGAAAGAGCAGGGCTGGTTGCCTTGGAACCTCTTTGCCACATCTCAAGAGAGTCCTCTAAGACGCAGCAAATCTTCCCTCTCAGAGTCTGGTAAGAGTATCCCTCTCCAAGGCCAGAGATGGTAATGCTCAACATTAACGAGTAAAACTTTCAACACAGTCAATGCAAAGATGTTATTTGATCTGTCATGCTTCTCGCAAAACGATGCAGATCTGAAAGACTTAAAAGGGCTTTATTTTGTATTTATTTAATAAATATTCACAAAAAAGAAACATTGTTATTAACTTATGATATTCTATATATCCATTTTTTCAGACCTCTAATTTACAGCTTCAACCACCTTGACCCTACTTAATTTTCTATAGTTGCAGAAACAAACAAACAAGGTAGCTAAAACAAACCAACACACAGCTTTAAAGTAAAAGCTCTAAAATACTTTAAAATTAATCTTTTTTTTCTTTTTTTATATTGAGTCACATGACAAATGCTTGTTTGATAATTGCTACTTTTTAGCTCTCAGATTTCTCTTTTAAATCTCATTAAGCATTATCAGATCCTTGAAAGATTCAGTATCTCACTTCTCACTCTTTTCTGTGATTAAGATTACCAGCTCCTTCACAATTCAAAACCGAGTCCTTTTCTTTCACAATAATTAATACCCGACTAAATTTTTTCTCTCATCTGTTTTCTTTGCTAATCTCAAAACAGGTATTTTGGCATTTACATAATCTCTATATAGACACTCGTAGCGAGACCTTTAAGAGTCTGTATAGAGACATTCAAATGCTTTGAAAATTAAGGTAGGAGGAATCTGAAGAATATTAATTGCATTTGAATATTTGGAGTTGAAACTCTTAAGAGGTGATGTAAACAGACAGATCTCTCTCTGGCCGAAACCAGGACAGGGCTAGCTTCAGTTGCAGCATGGTGATGAGGTGCTCTCCCCTGTTACATGCCATGGTCTGTGAGGTGCTCAGGTCACAGGCTCCTTAAACCCTATCATTTTCCTGTGGAAAATCCAGACCTTCACTGCCTGTTATCCTAGTTCAGATCTCAATAATAATGGCATCAGTAACCCCTCTACAATGACTGGTGTCACCTACTAACTCCCACCCCATTCTCTTCCAGGATTTTGAATCTCAAGCATTCAGAAGTCATAAACCAGGCTAATAATATATCAGAGTAACTAAAAAAAAAAAAAAGAAAAAAAAAGAGAAGGTTTAAAATACTAAGTTTGGGAGCACTCTTTATTGCCTTTTAGTGCTGATGTATTTAGGATTCATGTTTTATCCCCAGAATGAAGAAGCAGCTTTTTTTCATATTTAATGTAAACTGAGATTACAAGTAATACCATGATCCTGATATCTGGGAGGAGTACCTACAGTGAGACTCACTGAAGAGCTGGGTATATTGGAGTTAATGTGATAGGAGTAAAGCAGAAGAAATGGTTATGCAGGTTCCTGAATATATTTTTGTTGGAAGGGGCTGCTGTTATTTTGGTTCTTGCTTTAAATGTGGTAGAAAGGTTGGAATAAAGTAGCAGGGTAAAAGCAGGTAATAGAAATAAATTAAGTTATTTAATGTTTTATACATCTGCATTAGAGATTCCTGTAGTGCTTATTACTATAATGCCTAAGTGTTCCCTAAGTAATTTAGATCTGCTCTGTGGAGGCGTTAATGCACTTCAGTTGAATCATCTGCTCTTCTTCTTTTCCCAGTAGAGAGCCAATGCCCAGGATCCCTCCTCTCTTCATTTTTCTTCCTTGCTAGGTCTTCCTCATGCTGTTTGTAGTAGGAAAGCTTTCTTGGAGAATATAGTTTTGCATGCATTCTGATGGTGGTCAGATATTTCTGAAAGCTGATCACGTTACTACCCTTTCTACCTCTGAATGTGTTCTCTTTCTGGCCTTCACGTGCTTCATCCTTTGTGAACTGCCTAGTTGCAGCATAGCCAGGCATGGCCAGAGATGCATTCACTTGGGGTCCCAAGTGACTTCTAAGAGTAGAATTTACATTCTTGAAAAAGTAACAAAAACACCCTGGAACTGAGAGAAATGGAACACAAGCGTCATGTGTTTTCAGTCACAACACTGCTAAGGAGGCTGCACTCGGCAGCCAGCAGAAGCCCCTCAAATCTCTGGAGCAGTGACTTTCTGTAAAACTGTATGGAATAATGCAAGAAAAGGCTGATGCTGCCAGACCTACCTCAACCAGTTATTTCATTTGCTTTAATACAAACAGCGTGTATGGGGTACAAGGACTTTGCATCAGATTTGTGCTATTTTAGTACCTAGAAAGACTGCAATAGGAGGCTCAGCGCCTAATTGCCATTGAAGTGCAATACTTTCGAAAATCTCATGAGGCATCTGCCTACCTCTCCTAATCTCTAATTATTTCTGTGTATCCCCTTATTAAAAGGCTATGCTTTCTGAGTAGTGCATTTTTCTGCTCATTCCAATATGGCCGTCTTTAGTCCAGTCTGTCAACGTAACCATCCAAGAATGACATTTCCTGTAGTTAGTACTGTTCCTAAATAGTAATAGTATTTGCAGAGCATTGCTTGGAAGACAGTTGCATATGCACTTCTTTCTTCAGTATTTTTACATACTTGTTAAAATGATAAATATTACTTGGTTCTACCTGTATTGCACTGTATCTGTCTATAGTACTCTCACTAGAACCCACTTTTTCAATAAGGCATATGAAAAACCTCCAATGGGTATGTGATAATATATATTTTCCCATTTACAAGATAATGGGAAGATAGCAAAACGTAGATGTGTGATTGCACTCCTTTCCTTCTGCCTTTTATGTCAACTTTCTTCTTAAGTCAAAAGTTCTCAACCTTTGACAAACTGAGACCTTAAATTGAAACCATACAAGCTGTAATCCATATTCCTCTCAGCCATAATGAAACTTGAAGGGGTTTATAGCTTTTTGAAATTTGCTTTTGGTTTGCTGAGATATGACCCTATGACTGAGACCACTTGCTTTCAATTAGGAGCAACTCTGAGCAAGGGATGCATGTATACATGTATTCATAGAGCTTCTAATGCCATGGATGCTCATCTCTGGACAGCAGAGATATTTATCTTTGGAAAATATGTTCATGCAAAGAATACACAATAACAGTTGTTATCTGCTAGAGTTTCTTCCTACACAGTCTTCCTTTCCATTTTTCTATGTTCAACAGCATTGTATTTGGGAGGGGTATTTTTATTCTTATTGAATCTAACAGAAATGCTGAAGCCAAAGGCAGTGATGGGCTTTTGTGAGCTGTTAAACTGTTATTCTGACTTTATCCTTAGGTCATTTATTCTTGATACTTCTGTCTTCTCTTCAAGATGTGCAATGTGAGACTCATTTAATGAAAAGCATTAACTGGAAGATTCTTAAAAACAATTGTTTAGGGGATGGTATAAGAATGTGGCTTGCCTGGAAGGACTTTAATACAGCTCAGGACAATTTCAGAAGAGAGGTAAGTGTAATTTCTAGACCTGACAGACATCATCAGCTTCATCTCTCTAGGTTTTGTTTTAAGGAGCCTAATTATTGACAAATCTACAAGGAGGACATGCCTGTAATATCCTGAACATATTCTGCTACTGATCTGGGATAAAACACCTGAAAATTCAGGATGACATTTGGTGCTCTGAATGACATGGGTTCCAGTCTAATCCTGCCACCAGACCTGAAATCTGGGATCTTTAACTCAATCCAGAGCTGTGAGTATTTTAGTGTTTTTTAGTTCAGAAGCTGGTAGTGGAAGATGAAACAGTGGAAAACAGCCCTGTTTGAATAGGATCCATGCAGCTCCAGTAGTTACCTTCATGAGCTCTTCTGAAATCTGATTTTCTCCTCTGCAAACAATATACGAGAATACGAGATATCTTTCAAAAGTTGCCTTATAGTAAGATTCTGTATTTCGAGGATGTTTGCTGTCTGATATTTGTACCAGAAAACTTTGTATATGGAAAGCAGAAAACACCACTGGAGTTGCTGAAGAATAAAACTTGTCAGCAGTATTTAGTTTTTGCAAGAAGACACTAGAGGTAAACTATGGGAATTTGTTGCTGTGCTAAGCAACACAGTAAGTCTGAGTAGCTCAATTTCAGTCCACTAGAGGTCTGTGAAATCATTTCCCATGAATGTTTTTAATCTTGTTTTGAAGCAACCTTGCTGAGACTGATACAGTTAAAATAAAATAAACTTTTGATCCAGTTCCTATTGTTCTCAGACAAAAGACCGCAGCCATACAAAGGTCTACTTAATAGACATAGCATTGTAGCATGGCTGACTAGAAAACAGTCCTAGCTGATTCTTTATTCTTGGATCAGCACAGGGAATTGCTCTAACTACTAATACTTTAAGTAAAAAAAAAATTGGCCTTCCTTACAAATGGTCATTTTTTTCTAATAGGAAGAGAGTACCATGTGGTGCGGAGAGTTCATTAGCATGAAATACCCACCCCGTCGTGGTTCTTCATAGTGCTAAATTTACTTAAGTTGAAAAGGAGCTGAGATCGATAGTCTCACATGGCTAATGAGGCCTTCCAGAGCACTGGAAGGACACAGGTGGTTATCTATTAGCATCTATCTCAGACTGTTTGACTTGCTTTCAAATCGCTTGTTAAGCCTGAAAGCTTAAGGTTCCAAATATATTGGGGTAATAGTTTTATTATTTTTATTTTTGTGCTATACTAACTCATTTCCTTTAATTTCTGTCCTAATTACAGTTAGATTAGACCATATTTTATCCTTAATTTTATGCTGCATGTGTAGTTAGTTCAACACAGCACATAAAAACAGCTGAAATAATGTTCTAAAAGGCGTTAGTAAATTTGTGATTTTCATAATAAAACCAGTGCCTGGTGTTAGCATTCAAGAGTAGGAGCACAACATTACAAATCATAAGATAATTGTGGCTATTCAGAAAGATTCAGGTAGGCTCCATACATCCTAATCTTTAATCCCAGTTGCTGCAGTTCAAAGAGAGTGATTGTTGAGAGCATAAGCTGTAGTAAAAATGATGGTATTCAAAATTGCCTGAATTAATTTGAATATATTATTTTCATCTCTGCTCAGGATTCAATATTTCACTTGGTTTCAGTTAAATTCTTTGTATTTGGTTCATACTCAGTATGTGGTTCATTTGTGCATCACTAAAGAGTGCTACTGCACAATGATTTTTATGTGCCTTGAAATATAATTAATGTAAAGCTGAATATAATTGATAAATGGAGGCTACTTATCAGTATTTAGCATATAGGGAAATATGAAAGGGAATAATGTAATTTGTCTGAAGCAATTAGTTGTCTAAATTAGAGATAAAGGATTAAGGATGAGATGTTTAAAGAACCAAACAGAATAAATATGTTGAATGTTCAAAAGTACAAACATGACACTTTCAAGTTGGTAGCGCCTTGTAAAATGATGGATGTCTTTGTACTTTCTATGGACAAACACAGAGTGCACAGTATTAAACGATGCCTGGGTGTGATATACATAATCACCTTGGAAAGCAGTGGATAGGAAAGGCTGCAATGCACGAGTCTTGAAACATGCTCATTGTGGCATGTTTCCACTAAAATGAGCGGGGACCACTGGCATAATAAAGTGATGGAGAGCCAAATCCTTCACTTGAAGAGACAGAA
This sequence comes from Ciconia boyciana, assembly GCF_034638445.1. Classification (NCBI taxonomy): domain Eukaryota; kingdom Metazoa; phylum Chordata; class Aves; order Ciconiiformes; family Ciconiidae; genus Ciconia; species Ciconia boyciana. The sequence continues at coordinate 28,011,596 of NC_132938.1, forward strand.
AATAGTTAGTACATTAAACAGCTTACAACAATGTTATTTTTGTTGCCTGAAATACATTGTACTGCCTGTTAGACTGGAATGCACTTCAGCGACCAGGAGTCTGAGTTACTGGGCTTTTTGGAGGACTATAGGATAAAGTCTGACCACTGACTAATGCTGGGCTCTGTCCTTTCACCTGGATGTGAGTAACGGCAAATATCAAATGGGGCAGCAAACTATGCCAAGTATCTTTGGGCTTTAATGGCAGTTAAACTATATATATTAAAAATGCAAATTCCCTTTTCCTTCTCTCCCATTTTTCCAAAGGTGATCCAACACAGATGTAACATCATCTGCGTATTGATCCACCAGTCCCTTGGAAGCCTAGCTTATCATCACTTGTACCATAAACCAGAAAGATAATTTTTTTTTGTGTCTCTTTTTTCCTCAAGCAGCAGGAGAGGAGAAACCCACAAGAGAGCCTGGGATGTTTAGAGGTTTGTAAGAAAACTCACATCCTATTTAGTGGGTGTTCCACAAGAGACAGAGAAGACAACAAGCTTTGTGTGGGTGTTCAAATACTTAGGGGCTATCTTCCTAAAAGAAACTCCAAGGTTACTAATAAAGAGTTCCTGCAGGGCAGGAAGTCTCTTCCTGGGCTTTTAGGGTATACCAAGAGTTTCAGTATTTGGCTAACAGAGCAAACATGGCCTTTATTTCAATAAAAGATACTGGTCTGTTACAGAGCTTGAGAAGCAAGTACAAGAGAATGACCCTGCTCTAAAGGGCAGAATCAATTACAAAACAAGGACCTTCATTGAAACAAGAATCCAACCCATTTTCCTCATTTCCGTGAAACATGGGATGGTATAGCCATCATCACTACTATCATGAATAGGCTGTGGTATGGTAATGAAATAAAAGTACCTTTGAAATAATTATTTATGTATAATTTTTAGAACAGTACATAGAAGGTATTGGGATGACTTTGTAAATTTATTTTATGGGCAATTTCACAGCTTTTCTCTCCTGTTGAGAATTTGATAATTGATATTGATTGTCTCTAAAGCGAGTGCATGAATGTGTGTAATGGTATTGCTATGGTCTATTTGCTTTACATGCATTGTAGCTGAGAAAATAAATAAGAGTCCCCATGTTAACAATTAGGTCACAGAGAAGATCACTTTTGCATTTCTGGATCATGGGAATATATTACTAAGCAGAGATGAATCCTCAGTGCAACATATAAAGTGTCTACTCCCACTTAAATGTCGGCTTTCAGACTCGGAGTGCAAGACCTTGGACGGAGCTATTCTAATTTGTGATTCTGAAAGGTGAAAAACCAAACCGTAACTCCCCTGGAACTGTCTTTAAAGGAAATCTTGATCCCCTTTTGTAACAGGAAATAAACACACTGTATTTAGTGTAGACCTACTGTATTGCATGCTATCAGTGTTTTGGCTGACTGCTATGGCTATTAACCCACTGAAATGGAAGAGAATCTGAGCAAAGAGTTATTTTCTTCTGTCTTGCAAAGTACAGGATGTGAAGGTCAGCAAAAGATCAGGGATGACTTCACGCCACTCTATTCACTCGCGCAGTATGGAGATTTAATGCCAATGAGTAGAAAGAAAGAGCAGGTACACCTGCATCCAGCAGTACACTATGGCTTGTATGTGGAAGTTACAGTGGTTTTTAGCTGAGTGCTGGTTTTGTGGGAATGCGAGCAGATCAGAGTCCTGAATTCACACTGCTTGTGTGTCAAAAGTAGACGGGACTTGCAACCAGAGCAGGAGCATGTTCCTATCATATTGCATATGAAAATTCATATGAAAATTAGCTACAGCTAATCTGTTTTGTGTAAATTACACTGCTTGCTTCTGGTTGTATTAGAAGGTGGAAAACTGAGAATAAAAGACTGAATATTTCTTCCAATGTTTTCTTAGGTGATGTTATTAGTATTGTGCATCTCTGATAAGTTTGATTTTTTTTTTAAAGTTTTAGAGAACTGAAAGGATTTCCACAAGGAGGTATGCAGCATTGTCAGAGTCCAATACTCTCTAACCAGGTTCTTTTAGATATTCTATACGTGGAGGGTGTAATGTTTAATATCAAATTTACTTATTTGAAGATATTTGATGTTGCACAGGATTTGTGATTTAGTAGAGTGATACATTTGTATTGTGTTTTCAGTATATTTTGTAAGTTACACTTAGCTACTACACATAGTAGTTACACTTACTCAATCACAATAGCAATGTGATTCCCATTACTGGTCTCCATAATATGCTCAGCAGCACCACACTGGGCATCCCCAATCACCAGGGAAGGAATATGTGGATTGAAGCCAGCTCAAGCCCATTGCTCTCTTCAAATTACTTTTGCTAGTTGTCTAGTTTTTATACTCTGTGTTGGGCTGAGCCACTTATTCACTCCTCTGCCCCCATGCTGGTATGGCTAACTCAGGGAGACATTCACACTCTTTTAATAACTCAGGGAGAAACATTTACCCCACCAATTAATCCATTCAACTGCTGATAGCTGTTTAGCTAGAACAAAAGCCACCCTCGGGTCCCCTTTGTGTTGAGATAAAGTCAGCTTCTTTGCAATAGCTGTGGTCAGTCATACCCTGCATATTCCCTGAGCTTCACTGACACATCATCCTTGCCCACCTCCTCTGAACCTTCTTCCATTCTAGGGGTTTATTGGTCAGTCACAAGTATGCAAAGCAATACTTCTGTGTCTTCTTCCAAATACTAAAATTACATGATACATTTCAAAAAGTGTTCCAGGTACCAAAGTGTACCAAAGATAGTAGTGCAATTCTCCAGGTTCTTTAAAGTACCCTTGGCTTTTCTATACCCGCCTCTTTTTAGAGGATGAAAGTGGATAGTGTTCTAATTGAATGTCTGAACAAATTTCTGTTTATATTGATACAGCATTCCCAATAGTCTACCTCTAGTTGTGTCCTCGAAGAAACACCTATTTAACAAAGGCATGTAGCAGCTCACTACTGTAATGATCCCTCAAGAGGAATTTAATTTTTAATTAAGTGAAGCAGTGTGTTTACTCTTGCTATATAGCTGATTAATCAGGACTTTGTTAGCTGTGTAGAGGAAAGAGGCTAAATTAAATACACCTTTAATGAGATGATAGGGAATTGACCTTTGCTGTCATCTGGAGGGCAATATACAAGCACAACCGTTGAGGGGATTGTTCCAGAGAGGTTAGATAATATCCGTTAAAAGGCATCTTAAGTAGTGGCAGATTGGTGGTAAGAAACCTAACCTACATGACTTGAATGAGTTTCATGGAAATTGTTGAAGCTACTTCTAGATTATTAATGATCAGGTCTGATTAAGAATCTAGTGTAGCACAGTTTACCCCTTCAGAAATATTAAAGTATCTTCAGGTCCCCTGATGTTAAAGTCCTTAGTAAAATATATCGTTTATTGAAAGATCACTGTTATTTTCCTGAATATCTTTGTCAGGAATTTGGGCAACGAAGGAAGGTGACTTAGTAGAAATAGCACTACAAGATTTCTAGTAAAATTTCACTGCAGTGAAGTTGGTAGCAAAACTACCAATTATTTCTGCAGGACAGAGATTGCATGCAAGATCTTCCTACTCCATCCCTACTGCAGTATAATCTTTATGTCAGTGCTTCATTTGGACAGGTAACAACCATTATTTTGTCAGTAAAGCCCTTTTACTGAGATAAATAAATCTGAGCATACATGTCTTGGCAAGTAAGAGGCTAGGGAATGAATTGACTCTATCAGTGCGCTGGTGACTCAAAGTCAGGATGTATCTTGACACATCATTCCTGTAGCAGCAATGGAATTATAACCTGACATGAGTTTTTGAGCCCCTTTCTCCAAAAAAAGTACTTTGTGGGATGGCTATTACATATTATACTTTAACAAGGGATCATATTTTATGATATGAAGTTATATTGCTAAAAACACTTAAAAAGTATTCACCTGCTAAGAAATAGAAAAAATATGAACTTTGCTCATTGGGAGAAAATTGTTTCTGTGTTTTTCTTTCTTGAAGAAAACATTGCATAAAAGCAATATTAATAATTTTTTCCTCTACCATGCAATCAGTAGAAAGAATATTACTTCAGCCTTTACATTATCTTTTCTCTCCTCTGGCCATTTTGATTAAATGGGTATGTGGTCTCTGTTCTCAGGATACCAAGGGGAATTAACCTCAGTGATTTTTTCAGGTGACTCTGCCCTCATTTACGCCTTAGGCACCACTCCAGGGATACAACTAGAAGGTAATTGTCTAGACATTAGGGAAGGGAAGTTAATGAATTGGAAAACAGTATTGAAATGTAGCCTTTACTAACTAACATACACATTTACTGGCTCTATGAAATAATGTCCTTGGAAAGGCTGCTGCAATAATAGCAGAGTTTGAAAGGGAAACCCTTTAGATATTTCCTTAGGTCTTTCATACATGCAATTGCATATTGACCTACAGATGTGGACTCGTGAAATCACACAAAATGACATTCCAGAGCAACCTTCCAATATTCCTTGTAGGGTTGAATTGGTTTTAAGGCGGATCCTATTTAGTTTATAAAAGAGCTTATGTGTTTGATAACTAGTGTTTGGACTGGACCGGATCAGTCTCATGTTGCTTTCTCTATGCTACCTTGAGGGCGATCACCAAACGTTGCAGGTTGCTGTATCTTTCAAGCAAATTGCTCATGACTTTTTCACAATCATTTGTTTTCTTCCTGAGGAAACAGAATAAAGGATCTTTCAAAACTGTAATAGATACTTAGAGGGAGAATAGGAGAATACAAGATAGCTTTCTGCCTGACGTCCATAGCTAAGTTGCTCTCCTCTGTTTTCTGTTAAGAAATGCATCTGGCATACTGGATAGAGGTGGAGATGAGTGACTCACACTTTGCATACATGATGTATGAAGAAGTCATGATTCTCTTTAGATTCTCCAAAAGATGCAAATCTTGCAGGCATGCAGCTGGAGAAGCTGATCCTGCATAAAGCTACCTCTGTAGCCCTGTCTCACCATTCCAAATATATAGGGAAGAGGAAGATGCTTCTCTGTTTCTTTCTCTTCCAGACACTACATGCCCAAAGGCTGTGCCACAAAGCACTCAACTAGTGAAGCCTCTCTGATCCATGCCTGCTGTCAGAAATGAGTGGCTTATTCTTTCCTGCTGGAAGAAGAGGAGAACGTAATTCTTAAGTAAGATGTCTCCCTTTCCCCTTGTTAGAGGAAGCTGCTGTGAACTTTGCTTTCCTTGGTACCAGCACATAGCTGTATGTGTTCTGTCACCAGTTTGCCCTTGTAAGTCTCTGATTTGTGAGCTGGGTATCTTGAGATGCCAAGGCCAGTCTGTTTGCCAAGTTCCATTTGAGGTCTTTTTTCCCACATGGCTAATTACAGCGGGTGTGTTCATCTTCCATCTGGCATGAGGTTTAAATTGCACTGTTGCAACTTCAGGAGGTTCCAGCGTAGGTGGTGAGATAAAAGGCTCTGCTGTGAGGGCTCAGAGCTGTTTGTCTGTTCTGGACCTACTTGTTCACATGGATGTGTTAACATACCTGGAGTCTCTGTGCTTAACCCTAGAGAGGTGTCTTTTTATGTCCATGACCGCTTCGATGCATGAGTTTTACTCCAGTGCTTCTGACTTGTTCTCCATTGGTCTGGGATCATAAGGCCCATCTTCTGTATGGAAGAAGATATAATCTTTCCTTCCATTCTGTAGAAGAAGACGACTGTATTGTTAATTTGTCTTACATGGTAACTCTCTGGGCAATGTAAGCCTCTGGGCAAAGATAGGGGTGTTTGTGTGCTTTATTTATTTCTCTCTCACCCTCAACAAGCACAGGCATAACCTGATCTAAAGAAAAGACACACTGTGAGCAATTACATATTTTTGAGCCATTATTACTATATTGTAATGGGTGCACCTCATGGACAAGCCAAATTTCGGAGTTTGCTTTAGTGACCGCATCCTGCCAACAGATTGGTTCATATTCTAGGAGCCGTTTTTCCACTTTAGTTCCTTCTGTTCACAGATTTTCATAAATAACAACTTAGGATGTGATTTATTGCTCCTAAGTATTGTCTCTACCATATCAATTAAATAAATACACATTAAGCATAATGATAATTGGCTGATGTTCCTCAGGGTTCACTCCCTGGCCTTCTGTTCTGTGCAGTTCACACAATCCATATCTGTAGATTATGATGATGAACAATCAGGGTTGTAGAAGAAATATATTTTTGTTTACCATCAACATTTTTCAGCCTCTTTTAGTGACAGTGTTTTGCTGAACTGAAAAACTGAATGTCCATAAACCACCTGCTCTTTAGGGGAGTTTGGATTTAGCATTTGAAATAGTTATCTGAGTAACTACTGCCAAGAACTTAAAGTATTCTGCCTTTGATTGACACATTTTATAGTAAAGACACTATTTGTCATTCCCATAGCAGAAGGTAAGTATTTATTTCTCTTTTTGTTTCTAAGACAAAGAATAGAAAAAAATGAAATAAGAAGCTCTTCCTATGCTTTTCAATCAATGTTTATAGTAAAATGCATTTTTTCACATGTTTCTTATTATCAGGAACTAATAACAGAAATTCTAATTAGTGTTATGGATGGCTTGTAGATTCCACTGTTTTAAACTAATCTATATTTTACACATTTCTAATTAAAGTGCAATAATACTTTGAGAAGTTACTCCTAAAGTGGCTGGGAGGGAACAATCACAAGTGGTTTTATTTTATTTCCTGGCCTCTTTGAATTCTGTATAAACCATATCAGGAAAATTAATTTTTAAAATATCCAACTATGCAAATTTAATCAGATATGGAAGTCAACAGGGGAACATTTTACAATTTTCAACATTTTATCTGTGGTAATTTTTTTTAAAGGAGATTTTGTGACTAAATCCATTGATGCTGCATAAGCCAGAAAATAATCCACATCTCTTACCTGTGTGCTATTTTTATTTTACCTGTTGTGATTAAAAAGGGGTAAAATCTTATTTTTTTCACAAAAATTCAGAGAGGTTAAAAGTACAGTTCACAAATGCACAAAAATGTGCTTTACAACAACCAAATTCATGTGTTTGGCAGGCTGTACCTTTGTGAGCTTGTTCTAGTATAGCTGCTTGCCTTTTTTGCAACGAGTGACAATGTTGGCTCATGTTCCTCTTGTAATCCACTATAAACTGCATATCTTTTCTGCAGAACTGCTGTCTAGGCAATCATTCCTGATCCTGTGTCATGCAATTGATTATTCTTGGCTCTATATGTGCACCCTTCCCTGCTGAACTATATTACTTTTTTCAGTCTGTTTCCCTATTTGTCAAGGTGGTATTGAATTCTAATGCTGCTCTCTAACATAGTAGTGGTATATTCCAGGGTGAGATCACCTGCTGGTTTAGTGAGAATAATCTCACTTCTACCATCCAGGTCTTTAATAAATATACTAACTAATACCAATATATTAATTAAGACCAAATAAAGAACCCTGCAAAACCACACTTAATATTTCTTTCCATTTTGATCATGAACCACTGATATTCACTCTCTGCTAACAGTTTTCCAGCCAGTTTTGCAATCTATAATAGTTTTGCTGTAATAGTCTTGTCTGGACCAGGCTTCACTAGCCTGTTTGTAAGAATGTCATGTGAGAAAGTCCCAAAATCTTACTAGTTTTGGGAAAGAGAGGGGATTGACTATTGGGAAAAAGGTTCCCAAGAAACCTTACCAGGTTACTGGGAAAATTGATTTGACATGTTTTATCTTTGTCAAACCCATCTGTGCTCTTCTTCTTCTCTTTGTCCTCTTCATGACTCTTTCCACTGGTTTGTCTGTCCATTCCTGGACTGAGGTTACACTGGTTGATGGTTCCTCAACTCCCACCCCACGCCTCTGAGTAGAGATAAGCCTGTGTCATCTGGCACCTCACTTACCCTCTTCAAGCTCTGCAAAATAACTGCTAATGGATTTGAAATTGGCCGACTCCATTCCTTAAGTTTATATTGTGAAATTCTTCAGGTTTAGCCATTCAAAAATAACTAAGCTATATAAATATCCTGTAGCCTGTTGCTACCCTGCTTTTTTTCCTCCCTACTACTGCTTTTTTTTTCCCCAAGAAGAAAAACAAACACATGGAAATGCATATACGCTTAGAGCAAAAAGAAGAGCAGACATTCCATATGTTGCATTTCTGTTGCTCTGTGAAACTTGCAGCCTTTACTATTACTAGGCTATATTAGTAATTTAAGATAATTTCCAGATATAAAACATGAGGCAAAATAGCTGTGAAATGATGAGCTCTCCTGTGAAATTGTTTCATTTCACACTCAGGAATGCATTCATCTTATCACGACAAGAGGGCAGCACTGCTGAGCTGAAATATTGTTCTAGGGTTGATAAGGTTCAGCCTTATCCTATTAATTCATTTCCAGTTATCTTGTAGATAGAAGGTATTACACAGCAGCCTCAAAAATGGATGGAAAGCAATATTATTGCCACACACTTGCCAAGAAAAAACTGCAAAAGGCTTTGAATATGTAAAGGACTGTAGAAAAGTTAAGGGTTATCACTGTAATCTAAGTATAGGATTTGTGTAAATTGATGGTGTTCAAGGGGCTAATAGGATACAGTCTTTCATGATTGCTGAGAGTCTGGTACCTAACTTTCATCCTTTTTAAAAGATGATTCCAGGGTCGGGACTTGTATTGGGACCTTCAGAATCAGCATTATTTCTGCAAGAACTTGGGTATTCTTACAGCATCACTTTCCAATCTCAGAAACTTTTTAGGCAATGTCAAAGAAGACATTTGCAATGCAGATATATAGTAACCACTTCAGGAATATTTTATGAAGATATCAAGACTTTATTAAGACCAGGTGAACCACTTGCTGTGAAATGTGAAACATTTGCAGTTGTCATCATATAAATGTGTCCTATTAGTCCATTGTTTATGCTGTAAAACAACAGATTGTGAGGTTTGTTTTTCCCACAGAAAACTCCCACAAACACAGACTTTCTGTTTGCCACCTTGACTGTGTTCTTAGCCTTCTTTCCAAAGGAAAGGTGCTTACAGAACCATGGTATCAGTTTGCCTCTGCATCCTTTAGTCTGGTGGACAACTTAACCCCCTTGCAAAGAAGGCTGGAGGGCTTGGGGGTTCACGTCTCACATCCTAAATGTTCACCTTGAACAACTGTCCTCCTGCTGGGTGCCAGCAGGTGCTGGGGGATGTTGCAGGAGGGAGGAGGTGGCTGGCAGGCTGGCAGGGCACCTACAGCCCTGGGCTACGTGGGCTTTTTGCCTAGCCAAGGAGCGAGACAGGTAGGGGACATGGTGTAAAGCCAATGGTCCTGAGGTCAGTCCACCTGTGGATGGTAAAGCCATAGGTTTTGCTACCTTTTCCACTCACAGGACTAATTTCTGGAATGCTATTTTATCGTCTTTATTAAGGATACAGAATTATGTTAGAGGTTGTTTTTGCCCTATCAGATGTTTAATCTGCTAGTTATTTGTATATATGCATTAAAACAGAGATCTCTGTGATGTTACAAGTTTCTCTTTAGAGAAAACACACCATTTTTGGTTTTTGAAGAAAAGAATAATTTTAGTGTTGCTTTCTTTACCCTTTTACCCTCTTTTGGTCCCAGGTGTTTATTAATCTAAAGGAATATAGGGATTATCTTCTCCATATTACTGATGTGCCAATTCTGGTGTGTCTAGAGGGAACATTTGAGTGACATAATTGAACTTGGTGCTGAGACTGTCTTAATTACATTAATTTTAATTATATACAGTACATTTTAATTACATAGACTGAGACAGAGGGGCTCCCATCTATTAAGATCCGCTGCAGTGCATTTGCATAATGGGACCCTATTTCTGTGTGCAGTGTTACACTTCTTGATGGCTTCATTATTCGTGCAAGGTGGATTTATTTTTTAATTTCATTTACGTTTGTGTTTTTAGCAAGCACATTTGAAAGCCACCTGACAGCCTTCATTCCCCTGCACTGAAAAGATGCATTTTAAACCAAATATTAAAATTAGAGGAACGATTAAAGAAGCTTCTTGTTTGTTTGTTACTCAGCTCCTGTGCCAGACAGGGATTCCAAGGACTCAACTGGGAAACCAATTTAAGAGGTTTTATAACAGTTGGGGAGCACTCATATGTGATAGATGAATAATGCCCTAACAGATGAATAATGCCGTACCACTCTGTTCGCCACAAAAACTGCATGGCTATGGTCAAATGCATGTTGACAAGGGACATATATTTATCAGTAAATATAAATCATTTCCCAAAGAGGGCTTTTATCTCTGCTACCCTTCTTAGACCCCATTTTTATGTCCCTGCTTGGCCCCGGCCACGTGTACCCTCTTGTGTGTAGTGTGGTAGCTTTCCCTGAGCCCCTGAAAAGCTCTCAGTCTGTGGCCATGTCCTGTCCCATCCTCTCCCTTGGCACCCAAACCGTGCAGGGTAATTAATTTCCCTTCATAAGAGCATTATAATGGACCCCTGGGACAGGGCTGGCTTGGTTGTCCCCTTAACTCTGAGGCTACTGGTGACCCCAAATACTGGGCTCAAAATCGTTGGTCTCAGCCACAGGAGAGGTGCTGTTTAGTTAGCCATATTGTGACATTGTTTGGTTACAGTGACCTTGACCCTTTGCATTTTGTGGTGTGCTTTGGATATAGATAGTGCCTTTAATTTTTGAAAAAGCTAACAGGATCAGAGTCCGCTGTCTGAAACATTCACAGCTGTCACTCACTTCTGCTGTCTTTAAGTGTTTCCTAAACACTAGTCACTCTGATACTACATTAATTCATTGAGCCTAACCTCAACATCTTTTTCTCTCACAGCGCAATATTTCCTTACTTGAAATGCCTTTGTTATGGGATTTTGGGGATATTTTTTTTTTCCTTCTCTTTTCTACTGAAAGACTTTCATTCTCAAGTGAGACACAATAGTAAATAAAGCAAGGAACAAATTATAATTTGTTTGGGAATAGCAATCCCTAATCTAAATGTATGTCTGACTCCAGGGGGTTATTTTTGTATGCCTCAAATTAGCAGTATAGAATTTGGACCATAAGTACATATCCAAATATACCTGAGTGATTCATTAATTTATGTTTGGTTTTTGAAAGGATTGCAGCATGTGATGAGGTTTGGGGCACAATCAGGACTAACCCATCTAATCCGATTAACTACCCCATACACCATGCCCTTTTCTATTTTCTGCTTTCACGTGGACACTTCATCCTCCCCATTCAGATGACTGCTTCCTCCATTTATCTTTAACCTAAGTCATTCTGCACAACTGGGGAAGACAGTAGTCACACAGGTAAACTAGCACGTGCAGGGGGAAGGAGGCACAATTTTCAGTATAGGGATAGTGATATGCAGCTGGAAATAGTAATGATTAACCTTCAATCAGAAATAGATAGGGTAGTTTAGCCTGTGAATTCTCAGAATACTAAACTGCTTTCATTATCACACCAAATTATGAGAGCTGGTCAGATATTTTCTAGTGATATTTTATTGACAGTAAACAATTCATGGAAAAATCAGTTCTTTGCCTCTCTGGAAAATCTTGATTTTGGTACTTCCTAATATTTAAGAATTAATTAAACATTTAATAAATTCGATATTTATTTTAATTAATTCAGTATTTAATAAGAAAACGTGTGCTGGTCCAATCTGAAGCAAAATGAATCTTTTCACTGAACCAAAATAAAATATTTAAATTCAAATTGGTTTAAGAAAATATTCATAGGCAATTTTCTTTAGTTCATTGCTGACTTAGTTGTAGTTTGGGTCCCTTTCTCCCTTATCAGCCACACTCCCTGAAGCACTACATTCTGCATTATGCAGTGTGTTTTTGCTCTGACCGAACTATGCATTATGAATCATAAGAATCACATTACTATCGATGCATTTCAGGAGAGACAATTTTACCATATAGCCTGGCCCAGATAGAAAACAGGCCTTGTAGGACACCCATACAAAGGTGTCCTCATATCAGAAACACAGCTAATGTTGTCCTTGTTTAGAAAACTTGCTTGTAGGAATCCTGAATTGAATTTAATTTTGGAACTTCCACCCTGTAAAATGTATTTGTATTCCAAAATGTTGTCCTAATTTGGGAGAGTCAAGCTGTTGATGTGACACAACTTTGTTTGCAACAGAGTCACCCATAAATCATCAGAATATGCTATAAAAATTTCACGTTTGTTAGTTATTCCTTTGGATCTAATACTGAACAACTCCTCCAGGAGTTCCAACATAATTATTAGGGCTTTTTTTTGTCTTCTTGCTGTGATCATTAATTAATACTAGTAACACTAAATTTCTTCTTCCATTTTTATCACTCAGCCATTCAATAACATGCTTTAATTTTGAATGACCTGAGTACATTACTGTGGTGGGTTGTCCCTGGCTAGAAGCCAAGCTCCCACCCAGCTGCTCACTCACTCCTCCCCACTGAGCAGGGGGGTTGGATGGCAGCGGGGGGAGAAAATAGGAAAAAAACAGGAGCAAGATAAAGACAGGGAGATCCTTTACCAATTAACACAATGGGTTAAAGAAAAGACTCGATTTGCGGAAAGTTAGCTTAATTTATTGCCAATTAAAATAAGTATTTGATTACTGATTTGGGTAGTGGGAAAGAAAAAGAAAGACAGACATTAAACCAACATCTCTCCTTCCTCTTTCCCAGGCTTAGCTCCACTCCCTCACTCCAGACTCCTCTCCTTCCCCTTTGCTGTCACTGCAGGTCACATTCAGCCCCTTCAGCGAGGCAAGGAGCAGCGCAGGGTGGTGGTCCATCAGGACACGGCCGTTCCTCTCTGCTGCTCCTTCGTCCTCACGCTTTTCTTCTGTTCCAGTGTGGGGTCTCCATGGACTGCAGAGAGTAGCTGTTCCACCATGCAAGGCATGACCCCACGCTCCCACTTCATGTACTGTAAGGATATTTCACATGTGAGTTTAGCTGAAAGTGTGCCCTTTTGTAGCCTGTACAGCACTGCCTCTCATGCATTCTGCATAAGAAAATTGTGCCGGATCACCTGGCAAAATTTAGTACAATTATCAAAGAGAGTATAGATTTTTAAAAGTTAAACCATTAGACTGTCTTGTGAATTTAAACTTAGCAGTTGGATCTGTAGAGATATAAGTGCATGCAATATGTTTGTTACAAGAAAATGCTCTATAACATCCTTCATGCATGCTGTCCTTGAATGCAGTGTTGCAGCTCTGTCTTAAATCCTATAGAATGCTTCTTCGCTCAGTATTTTTGAGTGTACTTCACAAATGATATGAAGTCAAAAGGAATCTTTGTTTCACTGTCAACAGGTTCTGATCACTAGTCAAGAGCGGAATTTGGTTCAGGTTGTGGAAAGTAGTTGATACAACATGAAAAATGTGTGCAGAGTCGCACACAGCAGAAAGGATACATAGGGACAAAGAAAAAATTGCACGGAGGACGAGGAGGGCTGGATGGACTGAGAGCCATAGGGCACAAAAAAAAAAAAAAAAAAGAGAAACAGAGTGACTCAGGGGCAAGAAGAATGAAATAGTTTTGTTAAAGGGAAAAGACTCCTTGTCCTTATCTGAGGAGATTCAAACCCAGACCAGAGCATGACAAAAATCAGGTTTTTCAGATGAGGTTCGTCATTTCAGAAGACTGGGGAACTGGGCTTTCCCTCCTTCAAGGGGTGCCACAAGCCCTGACTGCACATTCATCCCTCCCACCAGCCAAAACTGGTGTGCCAGAGCAGGTGGTGTTACATACTGCCTTACAAAAGGGAATTTACATTTTATTGTTACCTTATTTCTTAATATTTGAATTGTTTCCACAATTATACTATTAGCATGAATGAAGACAAAACTGTTCATCCATTTAGTGTTGTCCTCGAGAGGGAGAAAGACTTTAAAACAACTGTTTATACCAGCACAAGGGCTAATGACCGACACTCCATGCTGCTTGCCTCTTGCTGAATACATATTTCTATAACATTTCCACCAAATTATATCTACATATTCCTGTATTGGAGTCTCGAAATCAATTCTAACTTGATTTCAGAATGTCAGTCATGGGTTGTACTGTGGCAGTACTTAATCTGCTGCTCTCTCCAGGATGATTTGCCACCTCAGAAATAAAGTTGGAAAGATTTTGCTTTCACCTTGACTTTGTTTTGTTTTCTTCTTCCAGATATGTTTTGCTCTTGCCTGTATTACAGCCTGAATAGGAAGTAAGCACATGAGTTAGCTCATTTTGCAGTACTGTGAATTTGATTTTTTTCTTTGTTGTTTTGCATTTGCTTATACCATTTATAAGACTGACAGCTCTGATCACTGAAGTGCTCTGAACTCTGAGCAAGACAATCAAATCTGCAACTTTCATTTTACAATCTCAATTAGAACTCAGTATTACCAATCAATTAAAGAATAAATAGAGATGTGCTGACTCATTTGGAAAATTAATGGTGTTGGCAGTGAAGGAGAGTGGACAGAGCAGGTGTTTGATGTCTGCCCTTGAGTAACTAAACCACTAAAGCTGGGATTGGATTTGAGACCAGGTATAATGTCTGAAACAAAAACATTTTCTGGTACACTGACTCACATCAGTCATATTCCACCACTTGCTCTGTTTCAAGCCACAGTGCCATAACAATATTTTTCCAGGTGGGGAATGCCTGAGCTGATTATTTTGGAAAACAACCTGCCTAAGGATAATTTCTCATTGCTCGCATATAAGGAGGAACATTATGTATGATTTATGTCATAAAAAAAGATACTTGCCCAGGAATAAATGGACATAGAAAGGGAACGGTTCTCTTCAGCGATATTTTTCTCTTTTTTGAATATCAAAATAGTGGTGTTTCTGACACAAGGCCAAATTCTCAGGCCATGTTTTGATTAGTCCTATTGGAAATCAGCTCAGTAAGATTTGACAAGACCTAGGCAGGAAATGACTGTCCCATGAAACATAAGAAATTAAAAAAACAACAACAAACAAAAAAACCCCCAACAACCCCCTCCCCAGTTATGAACTGGGATAAGAGAGTCTTTTTCATATATTTATCCAAAAGAAGTAGGAACCAGAAACTTTTCCCTGTGCTCCCAAAGAGGCTGAAGGTGAAGACAGTCATCCGGTTACAGGAGACCTGAAATAAAGTAGTGTTAGGTTAATGGTTGGACTAGATGATCTTAAGGGTCTTTTCCAACCAAAATGATTCTATGATTCTATTTTGAGGTGCCCCGCTGTCAGTTTATTGTAGAAAAGAGCAAGCTATCCTAAAAGAAGAGTTGTGAAAACTGGTGCTACGAAGAGATCAGTTTCTAAGATATCACATGCCCTGATGAAATGCCACGCTGTCAGAAAATTCCCAAATGGACATAGTTGCTGTCCTTGGAGTACATTACCCAAAACAGAGTATAATTAATGTAATTTAAATGCCTTTGTAGCTTAAATCCATTCCTAGCCAAGTACAAAATCTTGGAAATGGAAATATTTATCAAGGTTTTTGGTGCGGATATTTGCTGAGACACATCTGCAGGTACCTTCTATATCAGTACAGTACCAAGAACTTATTATGCAGATACGCTAGGGAGCAGCATCCTGTAGATGCAGAGTGGGCGATGTTCTCCCTCCAAAAAACAGGGGTGCTCCTGGGCAGTGACACTAAATTCCTGCAAACTGCAGGATGCATTGAGTCACCAGCACTGCTCAAAAGGGAGCAAGGACAAAGAAATCCTCATATATCCCTTGCTGAAGCACCACTGCACTGTTCTGCTATATCTGGAGTCCTTTGCACAAGCTGAAGTGAGGACAAGATTTGCCTTTTAGCACATCCTGGTGGCTTGCGCACAGGGAAATGACAGAGAGAGAAGTGGAAATAGGAGCAGGTAAGGGTCATAGATGCACTTTAAAGAACTTAAGGTTTATTCACCATGCATACACAGAATGAAATAATGGATGTAGCCTTGGAAAGAAAACAGCCTGCAAGGTGACAGCAAAGAACATAAGAGACCGTAACAAATATAGTACAGTTGTACGTGCTCAGTGTAACTACTTTCTCCCTTTGATATCCCAGTGCTCTACAAATAACTTTTGACTCAATACAATCGTGCTTTTTATAATAAAAGGAGGGTTACATCTCCTAGCAGCTAATAATAGAGATGTTGAGAGATACCAGTAGCTTAATTTTGTTTTATTTTGTTAACTTTTCTGAAGTGAACAATACTGGCACCTATTTGCAAACTTCTCCAGAGGCATCACGTACTTAAACCTATGCATCCTAACTAGAAGATATAGTTTTTAATACCCCTACACCTGATGTGTGTGGTACAGGCATCCAGATATAGAGGATCACTTCCCCAAAAGAAACAGACAATTTTTTGCTAAGAATTCCAGCTTAAAACCAGAACTATCCATTAGGAAATGGCACTGCATTGCCCTTTCATATTGCTTTCCATAGGTTATACAGTGGGCTCCATCCTTGGTGAGCCATCGAAGTACACTGTCAGTGCTCCAGCTATGATGTCTCATGAGAAATGTACTCTGATTGAGAGGTCTGATCAATACAAGAAAAGAGGAAATGCGAGCATTTAAGCATTATCTGTGCTGAAATACTACAGCAACATTTTTCATTACAAATCTTGGTCGTATGGATTACTTTTCTAGCCATTGAAAAACATATTTTCCTCAGCAAAAACACATTTTCCTGTCAAATTCTAGTTTCAAACAAATAAATTTCATCAGCTGTAGCTGCAAGTCATCACTGTTTGGCAGAACTCCTTGCTGGTTGCCCGATACTCTGCATATCTGTATTAATCTCATACCGAAAAAGAACTAAATGTTTCACTTGGGCAGAGGCTTCCAACAAAAAAGGTTAATCAAATATAGGGGAACAGATTGCAGGAAAACAGAATGAATGCATCAGCCACACATGACTAAATTCTGCTTGAGAGTTTGCTAGGATTACTGACAGCACTGTCCCCATTCTTATTCAGCTGTAACTCAGCAGACGCTGGCTGTTAGTACTTCAGTGTACAGACGCTTGTATAAAAATCTCCTTAAATTTAGGATGTTTAAGGTAACTTTTTGGTGTATGGAAGGGCCTCCTAATGGGTTTCAAAGGGATGCTGAGTTTATTGTATTTTGAAAAAAAGACACCTCAGAAATGGAAGGAAGTTATGAACATGCCATCTAAAAATTATGGGACTTTCTTGCTCATAAAATACAGAAACCTCATTTCCACATACCAAATTTAAAACAAGACATCAGTCTACAGTGCCTTGAGTCTAGTCTGTGAATAAAAGAAAAGAATTTCCCTCAGTGCATATATTTAATAAACCAAACTGTATAAACAGAATTGCTAATGGAGGCCTGAAGAAATCACAAGCAATGAGCTGAACATAGAACACTGTTTGAAAATGACTTTTTTCCTTGAAAAATGTTAGGCAAAGAACACCAGCATCATTCACCATTAGTCAGCAGTTCTAAACACCGTAGGGATAAGGACAGCTGCCTTCCAAGCTCCTGTCTGTATGGCTTCCCGGGCAGCCTGTGGGCTCCTGCTGCTGCCATCGCCCACACAGCTGTGCTCAGCTCATACAACTTCAGAGTTTTATTCTAGTTCATCAAATTCACTTTTGCCCATTGTTAGCATTGTAGAAATAAACTACGTGGTCCCTCAGGATACTGTGCATGCCAAGTTACTAAAAATCCATGATATATTTACACATGCAAGCTCCAAAAAATGTTTTGTTTGGTTTTCCAGCTTGTGTGTTCCTGGGGTAGGACCGGTATGTTTCAGCTCTCCCACGTCTCTTTTTTTCCTGGCAAAGACAGTCTTTCCCAGTCAGGTAGGTTAATTTATTTTCTTAGCCAAATGCAAGTGTCTTCTAACTTACCAGGCAAAAACTACTGCAATTCAGGACTGCAAAAGGTCGTTAAACCAGACCTACCCCACAAACTGTATAGATGCCATCTGATGGGGAAACATGCCATGGAGCTTCTGACACCCTCTCCTTCACATAAGATCCTATTTACTCTTTTTCTGTCATGGTGTTGTGATCACAACCTGTTGCTCTTCAGCTCCACCATGAAGGCAGACTCGCTGCTGTGCGGCTCTTCCCCCCGCCGGCAGCCCGTGGGAGGCAGAACAGCAAGGGAGCTGACTTGCTCACACTATGGCTGCATTTACCCTGTCGCATTAACCCAGGGGCAGGAGGGACACTGTTGTTTGTTTGTTTGTTTTAATAATTTATTAGTATTGATGTTTTTGTAATATATAAATCTCCTTTTAGTTGGCCTTTATATATGAAAGGATGTGAGGAGAAGGGACAAATGCGATTACCTGTCACAGGGTAAGGCCTGTCCTCAGTGAGATTAAAGAACTGCTGGTTTTCCACATGTCCATGGGCATTTGTTAACAGAAAGAGTCCTCCGCCTGTTTATGAAACTGTGTTGCCAGATATTTTGGTCATAAGAGTAACACAGGTGGTGCTGGTCCTCTCCTCCCTACCTGAAAGTCACTACTGACGTATTCCTGAGCCCTCCACCAGCAGATGCTTAAATGCATACGGCTAGTGAGACAATTATTATAAGGCTGTAATGTGTTAACAGGAATCGTACCAGGGTCTAAAGAATAGCAGACAATCATTGCTAGCTCAGCACTGTAAGCCATATGCCAAAACTGTAGACTTGGATTTTTTACAGATGCCTAACCCTTGTTCTGTGAGCAAGAAGAGGTAGAATGATTATGATACAAGGACAATAACAAGGTTAAAATGCAACTACAATCCTAAAGGGATTTGAAAAAACAAATCTTAAAGATTGGATACATACTTGTAATCACTTCTGCCTTTGCTTGTCTTTAAAATATTTTAGAGAGGGGTTGAGACATCATTCTGTTTTAATATATGACTGACAATAATGACCCATTCTTTGCCTTTTCTCTTGCATCTTGGCTAAAATTTCTTAGGAGGAAGCAGTGAAGATATTGCAACTTAAATTAAAGCAAGGATTTAAAAACAGAAAGCCTATAATGTCTTTGGAAAAGTTTTTGTCAGCATCTTCTGTCTTGCTCTGAAGCCAGTTGAGGGTGCTGCTCAAAGGGGGAGACACTTCTCAGGCTGCATGAGCAGATTCTTAATACACAAACATGGGTTTCTCCAATTTTCATGCGATTATATCTATGTCTTGTAATATCAAATTCACCCAGAACTAGATAATGCACAGCAACGAAGGGAATAAAATCCAGGGCTTTTAAAAGCAGCTAAAGTAGTTAAGGGATTCCTGAACATCTTTAAGCAGATTCCTCACTGTCATTTTGCATTTGATGGGGCTTTGAATACTATGGATAAGCCATCTTAGGGGTGCTTCTTATACTTATGTATGGAAGCAGGTACAGTCTGTCACTTTGTATAGCATTTAAAAGTAAAAGGTATGTCATTGACCCTGATGCAGCTGTATCTTTTTATTTATAGAGAAGTTTATTCAACTCCCACTGTTTTCATCATGTCTTTGTCACTATTCTTAAATTGATCATAAGCCTAAGCCCTGGACTTAAGTAATGAAATCAGTTAAGGAAGCAATCAATTATAAACATCTTAGAATTAAAAAATTCTAAAGTTGTAGACAATTTAGAAAAACTAAAATATTATAGGAAGGAAAGCAGTCTCACTAAGTTTTGAATAACAAGCATATGTGAGAAATTATCATAACATAGTACGGCTGCAGACAGTTCAGAAAGCTCTGAATGTGGTCAAATGAGGTAAATTGTTCATAGATATAATTTTTGAGGAGATTTATGTTTAATTAATTTTCTTGGAAGGAAAGAAAAATGTTCTTTCATTTATTAAGTGTTAATTCACAGATCTTTTTCCATTCACTTCTGTCAAACACGTACCCTGGTTATATTATGTTGGCTTCTCATTTCTGATTACATCTCTCATTTGATGATCTTGACATTATCATTTTATTGAACTCCTATGTCACTTTTTTTCTGATTATGAAGTAGAAGACATCTTTTACAAAAGAAACATTTTTTCTGCTCTACTATACACAATTTTAAAAACCATTTTTTTTCTTCTCAATTTGAGCTGTTGTTAAAGAGGTCTATCAATAAAGCAGTTTCCCAGTGATTCCTAGTGGCTTATTGTTGCAGAAGGTCTGTGCTCTGGTAGTATTTTCAATCTGGTTTCATCTATTCGAACACTGTGAAATGTCAAAATGAAACTGTTATAGTCCAGCTTTTCTACTCCTAAACCTCAAACATGCTATCGATTCTTTTACAGTTAAGTATCTGTCACAGTTATCGAAATGATGTAATATGCTCAAAGAAACCATCAGTCAATCACTTACCCAACTGAAAGAAAAAACTTTCCAAGGCAGGAGGTCCTTCAGTGGCTGCAGGCAGAAGGTCCTCCTCCTGCACCTTTCATCCTCTATTTCAACCTCTCTGTTTTTCCTGCAATTTCACTTGCTCACAAGGAAAAGCTGCACTCATTTCTTCCAGCTTTTTGTGGATTCCCTTTAATGGAGGGATGCCAGGAACTACAGTTCCAGCCTGACAAAGATGTAGTTTGTTATTGACACCATAAAGGTACATAATAAAGGAACGCTACTAATTTTCTGACTTCAGTTAACCAGGAGAGATGAACATTACATGGTGCCTTTTATCATTACTTGTAAAAATCAGTGTCCTTTGGCTCGACTCCATACAGCTGGAAGTAGTTTCACTTGCACCCTGTCTGCATATTATTCTGGACTTCCAAACAAGGTATTTTGGCATGCTTTGAAGCACTGTTGAAGGAAAATCAGTATTGCTCAGCTGGGTTTTTTTTTCTGCCTTTAAAAAAACCCCCAAAACAAACGAAAACATTGGAATCATTTACAATACCTGCAATAACACCTAGCAATATAATAACATCCAGAAATAATTATCAGAGAAAAATCACTTTAAAAAACTGGGGCATATGGTTTGAAACTCTGCATTCCATAGTGTTTCCAGTAATGTTTATATTTCCATAGAAATTGTCTTAATAAAATTTTCTCCAGTCCCTAGCTACACATACCTATCATAAAATCCTGGGGCTGCTACAGTGCTCTACTTAGGCTGTTTCTCAGCATTTTAGTGATCTCTGGAGAAAGAGAATCCACATGTGCTAGCTGATCAGATGATGGTTATGAGCCCTCAATGCAGTACAGCTGTGAGAAAGGCAAATGTTATCCTAGAATATATCAGCTGAGATACCTCAGCAGAAATAGGGGAGATATTAAAGTACCCTCCACTGGTGCAAACCTCATTTACTGCAACAGATTTTAGTTGGTTATAGTCAGTAAAGGACAGAGTGAACTTTCAACAGCCACAGAAAACAAGATTATTCTGATTATGTAAAGAAGAAAGTAAACAGAACTGTCCCTTAGTCCATCAAAAAAAAAAGCCAGAAGGGGATTACTCCCTTTAAATAATGGGGAGAAATAAACACCAGGGAGGGAATAAGAACTATTTATTTATCAGATTTTTCTGCATTAGACAAAATGGTTGAAACTGATGTAAATATGTAAATTCAAAGATGGATGTAAGTGAACTTTTGGAACAGCCCTCTGTCAGGAGCAAAGACTAGTCCCTCAAAATCAGATATTGGCTCTGTCAGAAACTGATCCAGTTCTTTCTAAGATGCCTTTTTGCTTTTCTATCTCCATTATTCTTATAAGCTGTCAAGGGCTTCCAGCTTTTTCTAAGTGAAGTAATATATTTGTTGACAGCACCTAAACATGCTTTTTTTTTTTTTTTAAAGAAGCTAACACCATTCTTCATAGCATTGGGCAGATTGGTCCCAAACCGATTACTGAAGTGTTCCACTGCCGACCTTCTCCTGCCCAACTTTTTCCAGCACTGGTGCCTGATGTTTCCCCTTTCACCAGTTGCTTAACTACCTTATAGATCTCCTCTCAAACCTCGATTTAACCAACCTTTTCCAATATGGGTTTATATCAGATCAGATATACTCAGATCCCTTATACAGTTAATGTAATGGGACTACAATCAAACCCAGACAAAAGACATTTATAGTGTTGCCTGTGCCTAGAGAATTTGTTGTGGTGTGAAAGAAGTGTGTCAGGTCAGTGCTGCAAGCGATAAGAGGGCAAGGATCTAGCTCTGAGGTGAAGTATGATGGTTTAACACCTGTTCAGACAAGGGCACTGAATCTGGTAACTCAGGACAGGCTTTGTAGTCTACTTCACATCAAAAAGATAGATACAAGCTACAAAAATCTTTTGACAACCCATGAAATAATCTTGAGGTTCAGGTAGGTTTCAAACTTGTTTCTATACTTAAATTATATCAAAGGGCTGGAATTGTCCAGAATTTTTTTTTTTCCTATGATATTTGTAAGCTGGCTCAGACATTCATCATGAGAACCTAAGGAATAGTTGGTATAATTTCAGGGGCATGAGAAGTACCCTTTTAAATGAAGGAATTTTCTGCTTCCAGGAAGATAGAGATGCATTAAATTTCTGTTCTTTAATTATGCTTACTATCTACATTTACAGGGTTCATAATCATTAGCAGGTTGGTTATTTACTGCTGAGCAGATCCCTAAATGAGGAAATTAAACAACAGGAGCATCCTTATGTTTCACTAATGATTGATCACTTAACCTCCATGATATCATGGCCTGGTAAATTGCCCAGTGTTCTGACCTTTTTGCTGGTATAGAGTACATTTTGCTCTTGCTCAGGAAAAGTGCTCTTTTAATGGTGTTTGTCATAACACAAAGGGAGAAGCATAAAGAATAAAAGAATGGAAAATTCATAAACTGGCTTGCATGTATTTAGTTTGATCTATCCTGAGATCTAAATAAGGGGAAGTTTAGAAGGAAGATTTACCTGTTTTCACAGACAATAAGATAAAAGATGGCTGTGAGAAAATGTCCCATTTTAGAACAGACTTTAACCACAGCATGTTAAATTACATCCATTCTTTTCAGGTGACAGTAGTTTAACATTTGACAATGAAGCTGAGATCTATATCCCTCTCTAATATGTCCCTGACCAACATGCTTCCAAGAAGAATACCGTGGCCTAAATGAAAAAAATAAGTATAGACCAAGGACCAAAGGAAGAAAAAAATTAAAGAAAAAACAAAAGCAGAAACCAAGCACATACAAGGAAAAGACAAAAAGAATAATAAATAATTTCTGTGGATATAAAAAATTAGGAAATCAAATTAGTATAAATAATCCACTATTGTAGTTTACTTTCTGTGCATTCAAGAAAACAATAAGTATATCTGTTCACTTTGAAATACAATATTAAATGCCATTGCTTGGCTTTTTAATAATTACAGTTCTCCTTCCCTAGTCTTCCTGGTGTAGTATTGAAATCAGAATACTCTTTCAAAGCTAAAAAACCATGCCAATCACGAACTATCAACAATCATAATTTTGTCTGAATTTTTTTTTCTCCTCTGCACCACCCATAATATTACCAGTCTATTATTTCACTTTGTTCACTTATGCAATTGACCGGACAATCTAATGCCATCAATTTCTCTCCTACCTATGTGGTCTGTCAGTCAATATTCTGTCTTGTTTACTAGGGTTTTTTCACAAAACTGCAGGAGTGAGGAGAATGTTTAAAACTAAGAAAATGCCACAAAAGCATGATAATAATAAATAACAGCAGAAAAGTTGGGAGTAGTATTCAAAAATATAGCTCCTCAAAATACTTCAGACTCATTTTCTTAAATTGACCGTATTTTCATTTGATATCATCCCCTTTAATATGTAGTACATCTGAATTCAGTTTCTCTATTGAGTGTTAAATTCTGAGTATAACATCCATCAGCATAAATAAGTAGCTAGATACTATTTTTTTTTTAAGGTTATTCATATCTCTAAGAGAAATGAAGCCTGTAAACATCTTGTACTTTATTCTCACAAACTTAAGCTATTATTCTTATGTCAGATAAAGAGAAGCCATGATTTGGAGTGATTTTACATAGCCTGAAGACAGAACAAAAGTCGGTGTGTTTGGTGAGGTTGCAGTGATTGCTAATGCTATGTGACAGAAATAGGTAAGATTATTAGACAAATTATGCCTACTTAAATTATGTATTAGTACTTAAATTATGTAAATACACTAGTTAACAGTCCCTGATTAGCAACATTTATGTATTAGATATCCCATTTTGCAACCAACACAAATGAATCCATTGATTTACTCAATGCAACCTATGTAGTCACCTCCTTTCAGACATTTTACAGCTAATGGGAAGGAAGAGTCATCCTAGAATCATAGAGTTGGTCATTTAGCCTGACTTGTTAGCGGCTTTGATTCTGAATCATCTCCCATCTGTAAACATATGCCAAAAAAAGGTGCAGGGACAGAGCAGGTGGTAGAACTCAGTCTGGCTGCTTGGGTTTCATTTGTGCTGTGAATCACATAGTGGAATCCAAATATAGCATGGGGTAAACAACAGCAGCAGCGAAGGCACAGCAGCACTGGCTTTAGTATGTGCAAAAACATGACGGGGACACAAACTACATGGACCTCAGAAATGCACTCTGGTTGCTGCAGTGAGCTAAAGCTAACATTGCTGCTACGATTACTTGGGCTAGCTGAATTTAACTGTTTCATTATTTCTACTGACACATGTAATAATCACAGCTTTATCCAGGCATGTAGCTATAACCTAAGCGTAGGGCATACTTGGGAAATAAGGTGTTAAAGTTTAAGGAAACACATCATCACAAGTGAAACAGTTTTGGGCAATATGTTCATGTTATCCACAGGGTCTTGAAGGGATCCATGTCTATTGCATTTCCTATGAAATATTTGTGATTCTATAAAAATCAACTCAAAGCAAATGATTGTGAGAAAGTTATCACATGAAGATTCTTCTTCTAGTAACACCCCCCATTACCTTCTCACTTCAACAGTTTTTTAGACCTTTTGTTGTGCAAGAACCATTGTACACATACCCCTATTGAGTCCTTGGCATGAAAGGTATCAATTCTTGATGCTCCTCTCTGCTTATTGTCAAGGCTGCCATAGTGACTGCAGTGACACTGAACATGGGTCTTTGGCTCATCATCCAGTGTGAGGTACAGCGTTCACCTACTTCCAAACTCCACTGGTATTTTAAGAAAACAGGGCTATGAGCCATCCAGCTCCTTCTCTTCACCGGTGAACCTGAAAGAGTGCTCCTTCCCCAGGGACCTCATGAGCAGCTGAGGGGTGAGCAATGAGCTTCTGCTCCTAAGCCTTCAAACCACAGGAATATTGCACCTAATAAATATCAGCAATAACGACTGATAATAACTTGCTCCACATGCCACTTTTTAGAGCAGAATTTCATGCACTCAGACCACTGACATTTTTTTTCTTTTTTCCCTTCACAATGAAAATTAACTCAATTTCTATAGCTAATTAAGTGTAACAGCCTCTTCAACTTCTAATTCGTTCTGCTGAGACACCCACCACTCTGGAGTGTACTCGCTAAGCATGTACTGCCTCTTTGAAAGCATAGGTTCTAGCCTCTTCCAGGCACCCTAAAGTGTTAATATGATGGTTTACCTATGCTGTCACATGTTTTCCATGGTAAAAGCAAAATAAAAAAACACATAGGGAAAGTAAAAGAAATGGGAAAAAAGAAATTTCAAGACTTGTAATACAAACCATTTGAAATTCTCAAGCTTCCTCAATGCTTTTTTCTTTCATATTAAATGGAAGGAAAAAATCAGGAAGTACTCAGGATTTGTTCCACACCAAATTACTTCTGAAGAGGACAGACCTGACTGAATGAAGTGCAGTTCTCTGTCGGTAGAAGTCTTCCAGTGTTCACGTTCCAGCCCTCTTCCCACTACTCTTCTAAAGACAGGCATGACCCTATGAATGGGAGTTGCTTGGCCAGGTGGCTGAGGATTAGTGTCACCTCAGGCCTATGAGAGCTCATGGGATGTTTGCCCCTTTTCTCCCCACCCAGCAAATCTGAGGTGTTGTTTAACACTCTGCTGTTGAGGCACACAGTCACTGCCTCTTGAGTCCCACTGACAAAAGATCAGGTGCTATTTCAACAAAGTGGCAATTGGTTTAAAATACAATATTTGCATCTCTCTGGGGCCTGGAAGACATCCATATGTTCCTTTATTGTCCAAGCTAGCACTGTACTTTTGTCAAATGCAAATTGATGTTTTACTTCAGCCCTTGCAAATCCTTGCTGAATGTTTTGATTTATAAGTTCAACCTTTCTTCTGCAAGTACACTTCTCTTTGCAGCATCAGACACTCAGACAACCCTGTGGAAAAAAAAAGTTACACTGGAAAAATACTACTAGACTATTTTATAGTACATATGTGCTAAATATTTTCTGAAAACTTCAAAATGAAAAGCAATTACTTTGTGCCAACAAAGCAATTATAATGAGGAGTCAACATGAATGCTTTGCAACAGTATGTCCTGTACCATTGATAAAGTGTTTTCTTTTCCATTTGAATGTAAAACTCCCCCGTCTGTACATAAAATGCATAATTTCGCCCCATACTGACACATGCAGTTTCCATGACTGCATGTCTAATGTGCACATTTCTATTGTGCATAAACTCATGGCATTCCTGAGTGAGGTAACGTCTTTGCTTGCATTCTTCATGCAGAGCTTTCAACACCCCTGTTTTGAAAAATAAGTCTTTCCTCTCGAATAAGCTTTCTTGTTCATAAATACCACAAAAAAGAACTCTGAAATGGTGTATTTAGATGCCTTATTTTGACGAGCAAATTAAAATCCCATGATACTTGAACTCTTTTGCTGTCATTACTGCCGAGAGTACAATATAAGTGTGTTTTATTGACCTTTCTTTCCCCTCTCCCAAGGTAGTTCATTTTTCATGTTAGTCTAAAAAAGTGAAAACCAAACAAGTAGCAAGTAGTCAGCAAGGACACACAAACCTCAACTAAACAAAAGTCAACTCTTTTCTCCCCAAACTCACAAAACATAAAACAAATTTTAAAAAAATCACTTTGTAGCTTTGTAAGGCTATTCAGCGTTCTGACCTCTGCTCTTTTCTATCTTATTGTTTATCATAGGCTCCTATTATTTTACCAGCAGGAGGTAGGATGTGCAAATGTATCCAAAGGTTTTTAAAAAACCACTATGTTGTTTTGTGTCTAGGCACTCAAGTGTTCATTAAAAAATTATTAACTCTAAAGTAGCAAAGTGCATGTTGCAAAAAGAAATCCTTCAAAGAACATAATATAAAATAATATATCTCCAGATATCTCCCAAACTGAGAATTAAGACTTTGTGCCAAAATAGTTTGCTTTAGGTTTCAAAGTTGAAGAGTTTTCAGTGTACTTTCATTCCACACTCAACTTTAGACATGACATTAAGTAATTCCTTGGAGAAACTCCCCCCTGTTTTCCAGGGAACCTGTAATCATTCACTGGGATCTGATACTCCTCTGCAAAACCAACAGATGGCTGATTGCTGGAAACAAATGCATCATCACTATATAGAGAAAAGTGTTGGACTGGAAGGAAACTGTTACCTACTATAACATTATAGGTTTCTAATTCCTTTCTCTCTTTGTATTCCTTTAAGCTCTTGGCCACAATGCCTGAATAACTGTTAATGAAGGGGATTTACAACATGCATTTACATACTACCTGTAATTTATGATACCTTCTTAATTCTATTTTTTTTTCCTGTAAACTCACAGCTGTTCTTTTATCCAGGACCCATCAGACTATGAGAATGATGAACTTTATCAGGCCTCCCAGAAACCCATCAGGCTCTCAGCTGAGATTCTACAGTATTATTTAAGCTACCTGAACTCTGTAAACAACAGAGGTAAAGTAATTATCAACAGCTGAGCTATATTTGTATATTTCTGCTCATTCAGCATTTAAATCACATTCTCAGGAAGAGATGGCCAAATGGCTTCTTTATCCAAACAGGTCAAGGAAACATCCCATGATTCCTCCACCTACTCCAAAGGCAGCCCATAATTACACACATCACCTTCTAGTTTCCATTCCTAGAAGAAAGGCTGAGAATTGCCAGGTTCCTCAGCAGCACATGTCAGCTAGAGGGCCTTCACAGCCCTTGCTTCTTTGAATGTCATCGCACAGTCTGCTCTCTCTCCTCTTCCCAAATTCTCCATGAATGGTCTACTCTTTGTTACATTGAAACTGACTGCTGTTTTTTCAGCTGCTCATTTTAATTCTTCCACTTTTTCCCCCATTTGGCAGGCTGCTCCTGGAAATTCTACTCCAGACACTACTTCCTTAGCATGGTGAAATTAATATGCTTCACCTCTTGTAGAAGCAGAAATCGGTTAAGAACTCTTTTTTAACAGAAGTTATGTACAGAGAACATCATCCATTCCTATGCATCCTACAAGTTGTCACATATTAAACAACCATGCAGCTAATGTTTTTCTAATTTAGCTGTAAACTTGTACCTTTTTAGCATGCATTGCATTATTCTAAAAAAAGGCCAGTCCACTCCATTGTCACCAAGAGGTAGGTGATGTTATTACACTGTCAGCATCCATAAGCACTTCAAAGAACCACCTGTGACAACTTTTAAACTGCATTTACTTTCTCTTTTTCTACCTATAGTGCTGATTACTAGTAACTGTGTGCTGTGTCTCCTGCAGACAGTCTGGGAAGTTTGAGGGCAACAAGCCCTCTTTTTCTCTGATCATTCTCAGCAGACCATTATAATGAGAGGAAATAAATTGTTGTGGGTTAACAGAGATCTTAGAGATTTCCATTTACACAACACAGAACAAGTTTGGAGGCAGATAGTTCTGCTTCAAATAGATAAGCATGGAGAAAATAGTAATTGATACTAGAGTTAGCCAGACAAAAAAGAATGAACAGAACTTCAGGAACAAAACTGGAAGTTTTAGTTATGTCCAAAGTGTTTTGGATGCATGAAGATTTGATGCAATGATCTGTTCACATACTCCTGGAATCGACTCTTTTATAAGTGTTTTGTGATCAAATATTCTTACGTGAAATTGAGTCCTGAACGTTTTTAAATGCTCTCACAGCAGTGCTGAAAGCCAAGATTGTAAAATTCAGACTTGGTCCTGTAATTCTGCTAGATTACAAGTCATGGTGTAACCTCTGCCAATAATATAGAAGTAAATTGAAAGCTTCACTTGGAAGCAAGGAACCAGCTAATTTTTTTCATAAAACAGAGTATTGCTTTTTCATTGAAGTTCTTATTATAGTATTGTAAAAATTAATACATTGACTTTTAAGTATTGTAAATAGAGTCCCTGAAACATATATGCAAATTCTTGACCAACCTGCAACAAAGCTAATGCTGCAGTAAAAAGCCATAGGCAGATAAAAATGCCATAATTTATGGTCACTTTATCTTATATCACTCTGCTTTATGATCTATCTGCAGATTTAGCTAAATCTGTCACAATCAGCAAGACAATCTAGCTTTGTTGCAGACAAGCTATTAAAAAAGTACTATTGTATTGCATAAAGCATACTTTGCATCACAGAAACACTTTGTTGAATCATCTCAGTCTCAGCTAGTACAAATCAGAAATAAAGCTTAGTAACAGCTCACAGAAGTAGTTTGGGATTTACACAAGAAAGAAAAAATCATCTTCCATCCCAAACTAATACAACAATCAGAACTTCCATCATGTTCAGAGACAAAGCATTCTGCAGACCTCATAATCCATATGCACCAGTTATTTCACATAGTAGAAGAGGTCTAGAACTTTAAAAGACTCAAAACACTGGAAATCCCTACCCTTACCCCAATAAATTACCACTAAATAAAACCCCTCTTTAAAAGATTTTTCCCAAAACTCTATAGTTAACATAGTATAGGTACTCTGAAGTCACTATTGCAAGGAAAACCCACATGTCTGTAGCAAAACTGGCCTTAAACAGATCTTATTAACTGCCTGTAGGAGCAAAAACACTTTAGAGAGACAGCAAAGGTAGCTGACCAGCTCAGATGTTTATGTTAAACAAGTCCAGGTACACTTACCAGAACTATAACAACAGCAACATAGCTGAGTATAACTCTGAAATAACTTCCCAGCATTACTATCCTCATGGCATTCAGGTTAGCAGTTAATCAGTAGCAATTTCACACCAGTCGAGCAAAGAAAAGCTCCCAAATCAACCCTACTAGACTGACTAATTTCTGAGAAACCAGCTGGCTACATCTCCTGAGGGATTTATAGCCTACAGCCCTGTGTGTGGTTCAGTGGGATTTGTTAGGAG
This sequence comes from Ciconia boyciana, assembly GCF_034638445.1. Lineage (NCBI taxonomy): Eukaryota > Metazoa > Chordata > Aves > Ciconiiformes > Ciconiidae > Ciconia > Ciconia boyciana. The sequence goes on from NC_132938.1 coordinate 28,041,891, forward strand.
CAGAAGCAATGAAGCATTTTCCAAAGGCACAGGATTGCACAGGTGTACAAGTTCTTCCACCTGGATTAATGGCAAAACTCTGCCACATGGGAACACTTCATCCCAAAGGAAAAAATCTTAATAGCCTTAATAATTTGAAATAGTAAGATATCATTACTACTGTGCCTTGCATCTACAGCTATGGCAGAGCGAGCTGCTCAAAGAGAAAGTTCCTTCAGTTTAAGCTTTGGTTTTCAGATTTAAAAGAAATTGAAAAACCTGTGCATGTGTGTTCAGAAACTCCTTGGGGTACTGGCATCCTGAGGTTTCACTGGCCTCATTTCATTGCTGAAACATATTTTTAATCAAGAAAGCTAGGAAATGCTCACTCTTGTTTTGGTAGTGTAAAAAACCTTACTCCCTGAGTAATGTAAAAATGAAAGTAAACTTTTTCACTGCAACACTTCAAGTGGAATCTGGTGTGATTATTAAAGTATTAGTTTAATTTCTCTTTATCTTGGCAGGTATGAGACATACCTTTCTTTTTTTACTGGGAGAATCCTTAAACAGAAACCAACATTTTGTAAACCGAATTTCTGTAAGGCTTCCCAAAAAAAACCCCCAACAGTCATGAAACCCCAGCTTTTCCTATATAAATGATAATTGATATTAATAAAGCTAAAATTAAAAAAAAAAAAGAAATTCTATACACACAAATCCCAAAGCTCTTATCTGTTGCTATTTTGTTCTATTTTAAACTGTTTTGCTTACCTATATTGTTAATAGAGCTTTTCTGTAGTAAAATGCTGAAGTTTCCTCCGGCTGCATGCATTTGAAGACAAATTATATGTTTGTATTTTCCATGTATTGTCAGTTATTAAAGGGAAAATAGCCTAACTATGGACACAGAACCAGAAAAGCCCCTCCTGATGGGTTTTTGAGACCATCTGAGAGTGCTCTGATCCAAAGTACAGAGCTCCATTATGACTTCAGTGTGGGCACTGGCCCCGTAATGGTCACAGGTATTTAGTTATTGATGCATGTGTAGATGTGGTGCTTAGGGACATGGTTTGGCGGTGGACTTAGCAGTGTTAGGTTAACGGTTGGACTTGATTTTAAAGGTCTTTTCCAACCTAAACAATTCTGTGATTCTATGATTCGGAGTTCTCTGGGACACTTGAGGCATTTTCTCCCTCTTCCATCCCGTGAATACACATGGCTTCTTTCAAATTTGAAGAGAATTCTCCCAGTTGAAGCAGAACTTTGGCTAGTTTGCAAAACTGCTATTGCTCCTCCAGTGACTGTTTCTACTTGCTGTGCTGTGTTTTATCTTTGTCTTACCTTTATACTTCCTAAGTGCTCTGACAGCTGTCAAGTCTTCCTTCTTCTTGGGGTCAATGCCAGCATTATCAACCATCTTCACTGACTGAAGGCTGCTAAGCAATTGTGTGGACAGGTAAACCAAATCTCTGAAGTGAAAGAGAGAAAACTTTTCATTCCCTAAAAGTTATCCCAAGGAGAGGCAGAAAGGTTTTTGATTCCAACAAGAGTTGGATTAGAAAATAATAAAATACACAGCACATATTTGTTGCTCATCTGGGGCTTTAGTCAAAGCTTGTTCAAGTCAAAGGAAAGATAATCTTTCTGCTGAGAATTTTTTAAAGGAGAACGGTGTCCAGAATAGTGTATCATTGCTTTTATAAATCTAGATGAATACCCCTTTCCTTCCTCTCCCCCTCTTCTGATGGATAAATCATCATAAAAATCTTGAGGTCATTGAAGAGAATAGTTATCTGCAATGAAATACATGGTTTTACTTAGCTGAAACCTGATGACTTAAAAACCCAACAAAAACAGGGTTTTAATGGGAGGTGAAAGGAGAAAGAGAAAGCAGAGAAGATAAAACATTGTGGGAGTGAAATGACTTCAGCTTCTTTAAAAGTGATTGCTTTTGATCCTTGCTCAGTTCAGTAGCAATGTGAAGCATAGAAATAAGAATTTCTGGGACTAGCTACTATATAATAAAATGTTAAGATGGTGATCAGTTGGGTTTCTTATCTATTAAACAGAGATGAGCCCAAAGGGAAGGAACTGTTATACATTAGCTTTTCCCAAGCTTTTCCAATTCCTGCTCTAGCAGGAATTAATTGCCCAAAATTCTTTAGCACTTTTAAAAGGCGTCATTTCCAGGCATTAAAACTCTAAACAGTCTGAGCATATTATGACAGAAAAAAGTTCAGATGTTGAAGAAAATGAATATATTGAGGTCTTTTCTCCTATCACCAGTCCAGCTCAGGAACTGTAGGGGAGAGTATAGATATATACTATTTTTTTGTAAATGGCCAAAGGTTTAAATGTTATATTTGAGAGTAGACCAGCTCAGCGCAGAGTTATATTGGTGAAAGTCAGTCTTGCCTCTCTCCATGTTGTCTCCAGTGAGACCTTTCATTAGCAGCCTTCAGTTTCCTTTATAAGATAGTCTTCAGTTTCAGTTCTATTCAAGCCATTAGTAGATCATAAAAATTTACATAAGCTTCAATTACATCCAGAGAACTTTAAATTATGGAGAGAAATTATGGGTATACAGTTTCTAATGGAACAAGGAGAAGAAATATATAGCAGATAAATTCCATTAAGTCACTCAGCTGCAGTCACTGAAAATGTCCCCATGGGTCCAGGATGGAGTGGCCAAACACTTTTTTTGTAGCCACTCTCGCTACTGACAGCATCTTGGAGAAGTGATTTCTTTCACGAACTTAGAGAGGTGGGGGAAGCTCGGGGCTCACCACTGAACGGAAGCCAGGTGTCCCTCCCAGTCCAAAAGGCAACGTTTAATTCCCTGGTGCACCAGCTGCATCACAGCCACCCTGCTGTGGTCAGCTCTCCTGTATGCGTGCCAGGGCCAGATCTCAGAGCCTTCTGGGAGATGTGGGTCGGGAGCACTGATCTGTCCTACAAGCGAGATGCTGCCAATCAGCTCATCAGCTGTATCTTGCAGCTGTGAGAGACCGTGGCTGCAGGGCCAGTTCGGTTCAGACTGCTTCAGGAATATAAATGGAGCAGCTTGTCCCCATTCATTCTGGAGATATTTTGAGTAGAGCCCTTTCCCACGTTCCTTGGGTACTGTAATTTGCCTCAGCACGAAACGCGTAGCCCATCTTCCTGACAGCAAGCCCAGTTTGTGATAAGACTTCACTGTTTGTTTTATTGACTTAGTGAAGCACAAATGCTGATTCCTCATTTACAATTGGGAGATATATGATAGCTTAATGAGAAACTTAAAAAAAAGTATCTTGAGGTATTCTGGTGAGGAAACATATGTGACTTTATGGAGATATTTAGGCCTTGCAAAACAACTCATAACACACCCCTTCACAAAAAGAAAAAAAGTCTGTTTTCTTATTGTCTCTCTATAAACATTACACAATCACATGCATTTTGTTAACATTTTAGCCTTTGTAAAAGACTGACAAATAGCTGCAAGCCAGGTTTCAAGTGCTGATCTATAATGTCCCTAAGCTTTGAGTAACTCTGGCAATTTTGAAGGATAGGTTACTCTGGGTTGTCCAAAATCATTACTGGTACACATGAAACAATTTTTTTACTGTTATCGTTGGGGATTGTAATGAAGGAGAGTGCAGAAATATTGAAGGTGGCTGCAGGGCAGAGAAAGGGTCAAAAGGCAGAAGAAATTAAGCTTATTTCTTAAACTATGTACAAGTGATGCCACATGGATCAACACTGCTTTGCCTTTCATATATTGTTCTGTAGCAAGCCACGAGAGATGATAAGTATCTGTGAAACAGTATTTACATTAGTTCTCCTTCATTCTTAGGGCTTCCAGGATGTTCCCCTTTTTCTCCCTTCTACCCACAATTCATACTTTGACTTTCCTTTGTCTTCCAAAGTTAGTTTCCTGTCCTCAGGTTACAGACAGAGGTGGATTCTTAAAAAAGATATTTAACAGGATAGTAAAAACTGCCACAGAAGTGAGAAGTCTCAAGAGGAGTAAGATTGGTTCTGCTTTACATTGATAAGACTAGTATACCCAGGACACTGTAAAGCAGGAGAGAATCTAGCTATTTCCGCACTTAATGTAAATGCAGAATTATTTCTTGCACAAGGGATACTTTAGCTATAGCAGGATGCAATTACCATGCAAACTCATCTAAGCGGTTTTCTAAGCTTCTCAGTCAACATTTCCCAGTGTGTCATTTATTGATGTTTCGTATTAAAATGCACCCATACAACATTTGTAGCATCCATCCTCCTCCTGCAAGACACATTGTTTTGGATTTTAAAGATTGGGGATTCAGGTATGAAAGTATGTAATAACTGACTGCATTCACAGGCTTTTCAAAACCCTTGGATTTTCTTCACAAAATTCACCATGGTAACAGAGATAGAGCAAAAAAAGCAACCCTTCAGCCAAAAAGGAATAGTGTTAAAGTTCTGCTTCTTGAGCTTTCATTCCCCATCAACTTTGTACCAGGCTCTTTTCTTGGTGAATTAAATAAGCAAATATTAGTTAGCTGACATACACAATTCACTGTGCTTTGGCTTGCTTGGAATTTTGTTTCTAAGTATGTTTATTCTTTTGTGGGTTTAAGGAAAAAAGCCGGAACTACAAATAATTGTTTATATGCTACTGTGTATTTTGTATACTGGTTGACGTAAACAGCACCAAAAAAGAGTTTCTTGTTTCACAAGTGCTGCTGAGAAAGAAAAGTGCTGAGGCTTTGAAGTGGGTCAGTGCATCATTACAAGACTCGTGTGCATTCACTTGGTTTGTTGTGTTGACTTCCAGGAGAATGAAAACAGCAGCAAAGCTACAAAGGCATAATGCTGTTTGTAGAAACTCTCAAAAAGGGAAGTGGAGAGTGGCTTTTCCTGGCTAGTGAACAAAGTTCAATGGCCTGTCCTTTTCACTTGTGAAAACCCTCAGCCCATATCTGTTGCCACATACCCACGGGAACATAAAATTTCTAACCAGACCAGTTCTCTTGGGCCTGGAGTCCTAATCCTCCTTTTCTTCAGCTTTTTTGTAATACAAAGCACATCCTCAGATTGCTTAATGACAACAAGTGACCCTGGAGGCACCTGCTCTGAGTCCCCATCTGAACAAAAGAAAGCCTCAACTCTTCATGAGTTTTGTCTCCTGTTGCTAATGGCACACTTTAAAGAAGAGTTTATAAGTTTGATCCTGTCTATGGAGAGTTTCCTGTCAATAACCCATAACATATGTTTCATTGCCGCTATAATGCTATCACTATTACCATTCATAACTCAGCAACAGACAGTGAAAAGGGCATATTTTACTGACATGAAAAAGAGCCTTAAAGTTTTAAGCTGCTTTCTCTCAATGCATAAAATAGCTATTTTGAAAGCCTTCATGCCAGAAGCACTTATGTACCCTATCACCTTAAAATAGTCTTTTTCTTTTCTGCTTTGTATTGCCCTTGAAGAAAGGGCATATTATTTGAAAAGAATGAAAACTTCTTGAGGAAATACAAAGCATGCTTTTAGAGTGTACTTATGCAGTGAAAATGGTGCTAATTGTAACCAATAACTTTGATCTACAAGAGTGAGTGATGAGGAGAAGGAAATAGTTACAGCTCTGTAATAAAGTGCCATTCATTTTGTTACTTGACCCCATGAAACAGATGGATAGAGGAAAAGCTGACAGAGGAGGACTAGAAGACAATCTCTCTTCTCGGTGCCATGTGAAGTAAAAACACTATCCTCTGAATTACTACAATGATCTGGATTCACCCAGGAAAGTGAGATCTGCATTACCTTTTTCTAGGACGAGGTATTTCAGATGCATAAAATCATCTAGAGGCTGCCTGTGCTCCATATTATTCCTGCTCTTTGTCCCAGGAAAAGAAGCTGGCAGCACATTTTTAGCCTGTCCTCCAAACAAGAAACGTAAGAATTCACAGTCACACCCTCAAAAAAACCATAAAACATAATCTCAGAGCAGTCAAAAATCTCTTTACCACAGGTTGGGGGAAATCCAGGCTCTATTTCCCTTTTTGGCACCCCTATAGCTTCCCATTCAGGAGCCTGCTGCAAAGACTTCTGCCTGATTCCTGTTTAGATACTTACCTGGCAGTCATGCTCCTCCCCTCCTCCCTGCTGTTTTCTAGCAAGCAGTCATAACTGTATCTCAAGCTTTTAAAGCACCCATGAACTCTGCTGTGAAGATTCACTGCACGTGTGGAGACAGAGCATTGCATCGCATAGCTGTTCTTGGCTCGTGGGACTTTCTGCCCTGTGGAAAAATATCTGTGAAAGTCTAATCTTCCTTCTCCCCAGATGACACCCCCTCTTGTAGCTCTGAAGTGGTCACAAGGTTCCTGTTAACCCAGGAATGAGAGAAGACTTTCTGTTCTGGTGGAGGCTCAGTGAAGGTGGATCTAGCCCTGTAGATCTGTGAATGGCTGAAGTGCCAAGAACTTAACTGCTGACACTCCATGAAATTCCAGATAAAAATGACTAGGAAACCTTTCCCCAACTATAACGACAAACCTTTCCCCAACATTTGCTTTTCTCCTTTAAAATCCAGTAGGTTGCATCTAATAACTGAATTTTAGTTTCAGTTCTACCTTCTCAGCTGGGTTTGGTTTCAGGAGCAGCAGCAAACGCTACTGTCCCCTCGAACACAAGTGCAAGAAATTGTCCTTTCCGTAAAGTACATACTCCTCAGATCTATCCTCCTGTAAGTCACAGGATGATCCTGTAATGTTCCTGATCGCCTGAACCCGAGATGAACTAACAGCTTAATAAATACAGTCCTTAAGTCCAGGTCTATTATTATATAGATATAAATGTAAATATACATATACATACATGGAGAAAACTAGAGATTTGTTTCCTTTTAATTAAAATAACTTCTAGCATGTTTAAACATGCACACTTTTCAGAAGCATGAAGTAAAGAGATCAAAATATTTTACATGGGCTTAGCTGGCTGGGTATGCTTCTTTGGCTTCTAAGGACTTTAAAAGCCTTTCCTCTGGTGGCTTTTCCTCCCTGGAGACATCTCTGTGGCTTCTTTGAGAAACTGCTTGCTCTTTCTCTAAAAGTCTGTAGATTAGAAGTGAAATATGGCTCTTTGATGTCCTTCAGGCATCAGTGGGACATAGTTTTCTGAGCACTGACTGCAAACTTACTGTCAAAACTTACTGCAGAAATTTCCTGTTTTCCATTATTTGGGTTGATGGTGTTTTCCATGCCTTAGGGAAGCAAGAATGGAGAAACTAAGAACCAGGAAGACGCTCTGTTGTGAACGATTTTCCTATCCAAAACCGAATCAGAACAATTTCTCTGCTTTCTGAATCCAGATGAGATTGGAGTACTGTTTCGGTTTGCCTCAATATATTTGGATGATTAATAATATGCATGAGAGAGATTAATGAAATACACAGAATGCTATTGTACGTTCGAGTTTAAGAGTAAAAAAGTATGCAAATAAAGGAATTTCAAGGAAAATTAGTAGCTCTAATTTCTTGATTGTAGAATACCCTGACCTGTGGGTTGCTAGTAGCTAGAAAGCTTTAGCTTGTGAAACTTCACTATACTTTTGTTTTACAGCTTTTCTTGAATATATGTAATTGGCCATTATCAGACTTCTACATAGGCATTTTTCATTAGACTGTGGTCATCATATATGGGAAATAAGACAATTTTGGAGCTGTCTACAGTGGAGTTGTTACAGTCACTAACATACTCCAATAGTAAGAAAAGTTTAAATATTTTAGCCATCAAAACATGCTGCTTTCACTCAGAAAGAAAGCATAAAGACTGTAAACTCTTCCTCATTAATTTTTTTGTTGTTTAATCCTATAAAATTATTCTAACAACTTGACTGTGTTAGAACCTAATGAATAAAGCATATAATTATACAGGGTCTGTTCCTGTGTGCAGATTTTCAATTTGTTCACTGTACCTTGCCCAGTCTGTATGTTAAGAATGTAAATCTACTTCCACTAACGCTTGGTATAAATGTATTTTAGTGGATTTGTGCCATTGTGGGCTTAAAGAGAATTTTGGTCAATCAGAGGACGGACTGTCAGGACTCTTCTCTTGCTTATTCCATATCTTTGTCCTATTCCTACACCACTCCTCCCCCTCAGACCTCTGGATATCAAGAACATTGTAAAGAAAGGCTAAGTTATTAGAAAAAGTCTGGTCCTACTACTCAACATTTTGCAATAACATCCTGATAGTAAGGACCTTCTAAGCTCCATTTAAATTGGAAACATATGGAAAGTATAAGTAATTAGATAATTAAGTATCCTATGTCAAGAGATGAGATGATGGTTAATAAAATGGTGTCTTTTCTCCTTTTTTCCTTTCCAATTTTAATAAGCCCTTAACAAATACTTAAATTTATCCTTCATAGGACTTTTGTTCTTTTATTTCTTCTTTTTTTGATTTATGTGAATGGCATTTACAGGTAGCCTAACATAAACCTGCTGTGATAGACAAGCTGAGAGGTCATCAATATTTGTACAATGAAAGCTGGATGCACATTGGGAATAAAAACGCATAATCACCTTGCTGGTAAAGGAACGAGGCCTGGTGGTGAATAAAGTGAAAAGCTAAAGTAAGGCATTAACTTCTAGACCCTGTAGTGAGTAGGTAGGTACCTACCTACCTTCTGCTGATGAAGCAATCTGCTGAGGGAATGATCTGCTGCTTAGAAACAAGTGCATTTCTCCTATCTGACGTTCAGCAACATCCCTGCCCTCCTGTTCTGTTGTCTTTCCTTTTGCATCGTGGTATTGAACGTAGATTGCAATGGATAAACACAGATTATGCTGAACATCCAATTCCTCCATTTCAGAGAGCAGAATTCAGAGCTTTGATGTAGGTTTCAGCGGCAAGGTAATAAGGTCAAAGGAGCAGTAAAAGTTTTGGACTTTGAAAAATAATTGGCTTGCAGCAAAATAATAAAATTAACTGAAACGTTGATTTGAGTAGGCTTTCTCTATATGCTCAGATCTAGCCATGAAGGCCCTAGCAATGTGAGAAAAAGTTCAGTGTTTTTAGTATTTCAAATCTGTAATGATAAGTAATCTCTATCTTGAATGTTGTAATCAATGTTTTCTTCAAAATAAAATTGATTTTCAGTCAAGCAGATGAAAGGAGGTCATTTTGTGCTGTCTCAAATTCTGCCTAACTCACTTACACACTGATCTCCGGAAGAGATTTTTAATTTTTCGATAAAGTTTTACATGGTCATCTGGCAGCAAATTCTTCTTACTAAGCAATTTTGACAGAATGCAGATAGAAGCAATCAGAAAAGTTTTTCAGAAATAGGGCTGATGATAGTTCATCTTCTCCAACTCAATACTCACCTACACATTACTGAACACATCATGTGCTATAAGGAGTGTAAACAGGAGAGAAAAAGTAAAATCTCAATGAAAGATACAGATCAATAGGAGATTCACATAGCATTTAAGAAGTCTTGAATCATAGATCTGTCTGCAGATGGTGGTCTGATAATTTAACTAAAAATAAAATGGACCATGTCCACATTCTTGTTTTGTTATCCATCAAATGCTACAGTTTCCATCTCCATGAACTACTCAATGCAGCACTTTAAACTGGCACACGAATAACACTTTTGCTTAGGTGCCTTTCTTTTGCACTTTATATGGCTCATAAACACATTTTGAATCTCAAAACTCAGCTGAAAATTTTCATCACAGTTGTGTATTCCAAAAAAGAATGGATTAAAAATAATTGCAAAATTTAACCTCTTTTTCTCTAGTTGCCTTTTAGCTGTTGTATAATTTTTCCTTTTAAACCCTTTATAAATATTAGTGATTTTGCTTGAGCCATGTGATGGGCTGACAACTGTAGGTGAAAAAAGGTGATAAGATCACTTAATAAATATTCCTATAATTAAGCTAATAATTTCTTTAAATATCCTTTTTGTGGGAAACACATATTTAATTTAATTTTTTTTCTATATTTATATTAATGTCAGCAAGAACTAATGAATTTTACTGGGAAGCTTTCTCAAATCCAAGAATAAATTTTGGGGCACAGGCCAGTCAGTGCTGTTAGTCACCAGCTTCACATTTTCAATTCTGCTTTGTATGACCTATAGCCAAATCTTAAAGCTGAGCTCCCAGATCTCCTTCCAGACCTTAAGGGAGTGCTACACTGACTATTCTGTTTTGGGTCACTCTCTCAATCTCTGTTGCCTTTATCCTTATTTAATGTTTGAAGAAGACTATTCTTTCTTCCAAAGCACCATTTTTATTTGATGAAAGTCTCTTTTTTCACTTAGCCCCAGAGGGTGTGACAGTCAAAACCAGAATATAGACACCTGGCTCCTGGCCTAGTTGCAGTGTGTGTGGAGGCATATCCCCCAGTGATTACAATAAAGGCAAAAGTATATGTTTGTGGTTTTCTGCCATAACTGTTATTTTGTTGGTTCTCAGGGTAACCCACCATGCCCAACTCGCTGTTCTTTGAGAATGGCAGGGAAAAATAATCTGCTGATATTCTGTTCTTTAGGAAGTGCAGCGTCTAAAATGATTCCACTGCCTTTTTGCAGAATTTAACAGTGTAAAATGGGAATTTATACCATCCATAATCTGATACACTAAAAAGACATGGCAATGATGGCACAAGTTTGAATAGATATAGCAGGTTAAATTTGAAAGGGGCATGTGCATACCCAACAGTAAAGTGCTTCAGTAATCTGAACAGAAAATTGAATTTATACAGGATCTAGCTTTTGTATAAGAGGATCTCCCTGTATCATGTGTGTGTACGTACTCACCTCAAGTTCACTGAGAACAGCTAATCAGATGTTGATCTTTTACAGTTTAAGGCTACAGTTTAAAAAAACATCATTAACTGCTCACACAACATATGCACATCTATCCACAGGTCACCCTGTAGCTCTGCATGTAAAGAAATACTAGTAATATTTTGCTCTTCAAATACAATTTCAGAGAAGGTCCTAACATGTGCTGAACATTCTCCAACACAGTGGAAGAATTGTGGATAAACAGTGCTTACAGCTTATCACAAACTCTCTCTCATATAGTAGTAGATACTTAGGAAAAATTCTGGGACTGGTAAAGGCACAAAGTAGAAGTTATATAGACTCAGAAACCAAAATTATAATGACTTATAATGTTCTAAAATAATTTGAAATCTTAAGTTTCTGATTGCACTTGGTAGTTTTCATTTAACAGTTTCTTTTCTAGTTTCCTTTCCCTGGGAATCTTCCTATTGAAACAAATATTCTGCAGGATCTGGCTTTACTTTTAAAGAATATTTTATGTCAATAATAACACTTATTTTGAGTCTCTTGAGTCAATTGTCTTATACGCTTCAGTACAACATACATGGCAGTATTTATCAATGTGTGTATATAATCGGAATTCTTCTATACTACCTAAACTTGAAATCCAACTGGCAGCTCTAAACCAGACCTTGGATGGGCTGCTAAAAATAATTTTCTGACCTGCCTTGTTCAGAATCAATCTGTTCATAATTTCACAGTGTAACCAAATCAGCATGAAAAGAAAAAAGGCATGCTGGAAGTACTACTATTAAAAATTTAAAAAATCAAATGTAGGATTGTTTACTATGGCACACGTGAAAATAACAGTGTCAAATGGATGTGACATGGAGCTCCCATTGTAGTTAATGGAATTTTTAAGGAGAAGAGGTGAACTCCAGTTCATGGCTCTATTTTGGCTCGCTTTTTCCTGGACTCACTGTATACAACATTCCACAAGGTGTCAATAATAAAAGAATAAAAGTCAAAGCTGCTTCTAAGGACACAGCTGAAGCAATAACCAGAATTAATTGAATAAATGAAACTCATTAATTTATTATTTCATGTGCAGAAAATGCATGCGGGGTTCCATCAATGTTAATCAATTTATCTATCTGAAGAGACCGCAAGGGAATGGTGAATACCAGATGCTGGTGTTGAAGTCTGTCCATTATTGGTGAGTCAATAGAAGTCAAGGGATTTGTAAACAATTTAGATCTCATCTTTGTGATAAAATGACAGCATTATTGACGTGCAGACACACCCTATCTTTGCAATTTTAGTAGTCTAGGAAAATTGTTAAATATAATAATCATAAATAATTGATTTATGACTAATAATGTAAATTATAGAACTGTAGCACTGCTCATTATTAAATTTACCTGACCCTGTCTATTATAACTCTTTGTTGTCTGTTGCTGTTCCTTTTGGCAATTTTAAATATGTGCACTGAAATTTTGCGTGCTGGGTGTTTCCTCCAGAGTGCTTCAACAGCATTTGTTGAGGTTGTAGTCCTCATCGAAATCTTACACAGAAATGTTTTCTTCACTTCTGAGACAGAAGTTAGAAAATATGTTTAGTGATGTTACAAATAATGCTGATGAACTTTGATTTGAAGAGTTTGGGCTTCCCATTTTTGGGTACAGTGATTAGAAGCTTGGATAGGGCTTGATCTGGAAGGAGGGTTGGTGCCAGTTTGTCTTCTGCTGTCCTAGAAATACTGGTCCAAATCTGGGCACCAGGGCTCCTCCCATGCCGGTAACTTAAACTGTGCCAGGGGACATTCTCAAGTACTGAAATTTAATCATTTAAACTCAAACAAGTATGGTGTCTATCATGATTTAGGCTTGTGTCAACTAGCACAGGACAGGGACCATGTCCGAGGACATTTTGTGTGCCGCAGCCCTCTTTTGGGGGCTAATATAGTTTAATGGCTTGAACACAGCTGCTTCCATTCCAGTTTGGCCTCTGTACCACAATGTTCTTCATCAAGTTGAAAATATTTTTAGCAATTATAAATTACAGTTTATGAATGCTTGTACAGTTTAACAGCTAAATAGCCAAAAAATCAGATTTCTCTAAGAAAACTCAGGCTATTCAAACCTCCTATAGTGGACAAAGTTTCTGCATGTGACTGGATCACACATCTGCCATCTCACAGAGCAATTAGGCATGCCCAGGGCTACAGGTGTAAAACTGGATTTTCATGTGACACCTATTAACAGGGAGTTTATCTCTGCTGTGATCTCAATAATCCCCCTAGATGACACACATGTTGCTTAAAATGGGAGGCAATCTTACTGAAATGACAAGGTGACAAGAGCTAGATTTCAAACACTTCAGGGGGTAGATTAGACAAATATTGCAAGTCAAGCATCTGAAAAATAAAGAGTGCACATGCAAAACCTTTAGCTGAAGTGGCTTGCCCAGCAACTCTGATTCCCTTAGGCAGTATTCTGTCACCCTGACCATGAAGCTATATTTTTTTCCTTCTGTCTTTTCAGGTTTTTTTTTCTCATTTCCCTTTGAAAGTCAGCACGAAAGGAGGCAGACATCAATCTCTTCCACTGTATGTTGACTATTTTCCAGAGAGAAGCTTGTCACTCTAAGAGGCAGGGTGAAGAATAGCATGACACATAGACATTTATCAGAATACAAAAGTTAAATTCCCCAAAGCTGTACACCTCTTGCCTATAACATAGTGTCTTAAAATGTAACCTATATTAAAGAATATTTAAAAATTATGCATACCACAAGAAGACCACACCTTATATAAAAACTTCCCCTCTTGGACCCCCTGTAACTGACAACCTTTGGTGCTATGCTGCACCCAGATTAGTTCTTCGTCTTCAGATATTCTTTAAATTTACAAGAGTTAAATATAACAAAACAGTTTGAGTATCAGCATTAGTATGAGAAATACATGCAATAATTTCTGTGTCTACATAAGTAAATATGGTATGTCCTTTGGGTTAGTTTTAGTTACTGTTAGGAAAGGCGTCAGCACTGTAATATGGAGTTTTTTGAACTGTACCTAAATCTTTATGTTTCCTCCATTGTTTTCCTCTGTACACAGAGAACTGAGTGCTGCTTTTCATGAGTTTGGCACTTTGATACTATGCAAATAAGCAAATGGTCAAACAGATTTTTGGAGGGAGAGTATGAAACTGCTTAATTGCATCTTGCTGGACACATACATGCCAAAAGAAGTGATTCTTATCAGGAATTATTTTTTTAAAGAAAATAAAGTTTTATTACAGAAGTTTCAAGCAAAAACTGTGATACTCAGATGTAAGTGGTGGTTACTCCATTTTCCCACCTTCCAGTTGCAAGATATGTTTGGGGTTTTTTTAAACTGTCCCAATTCTCCCTCTGTGACTTTGAGCTGCAGCTGAAAGGGGTGGAAAACTTAGGCCCCAATTCAGTCAACTGTTTAGCGCTTATTTACATTGAATAAGTTAGTCTTTACATGAGTACTTTGCTTATCATTGAGTCTTTGCACACAAAGTGTCACTATAAGAATCTGTGCTTACTGGATGGTACCAGGGTGATCAGCATCTTTAATGTTTACGTACCGCAAAAAAAAGAAATAGGAAACAGGTAGAGCCCAAATGAACTAACTTGGGTGCCTGAGAGTCTGAAACTCAGTGTCAATCTGTAGGACCTGTTCTGTTTGTATAGAATATATTGTGTTTACTTTCACTCTGGAAATATGCATTTCAGTAACAGTAACAATATTCCTCTTAATAGTAACATAAAAATCTTGCTGTGTTTGGCATGGTTGAAACTGATAGCATAAATTAATTTGCTATTGGGTATCCTGGGTGTTTTCTGAGTGTTTGGATCAAATACGTTCTTTTCTTCAGAACACAGGAATGAATTAACATTTTCTTACTGAAGACTTTCTCTGTTTCAAAGATTAGTCTCATGTTTAAGAATTGTTATATATGGTCTTATTCAATTCTCAAGCATAGCTATATTTTTATGTAGAGGCTTTGAAATTTCTAAAATGCAAAGCTCTCAGTTTACTGGAAATAAAATTAGTGAGGGGTTAATGTACTTTATCTATTTTAAAAGTGTTTGAGGTATTATGAAACTAAAGGTCTTTCCACAGATTGAAAACAAATTGCAGTTAAGTTAAAGATCTTTTAAGAGAGATAAAAAAATGTTCTAAGTTGGAAAAGCCAAATCAGGGTGTACCGTGACATAGATACCCAGCAGGTAGGCATCTAATGATAGCTTACAAACAGATATCAGGGAATGATCATATCATTGGAAACCACCAAGTAACAGGATAAACTGACAGTAAATGACAGGGTATACCCTTTGTTCAACTCAGGTTTAAACAGCACTGGTGCAGAGAACTGCAGAGACTGCTAAGCCATACTAACTTTGTTAGCTTCAGCTGTGTGGATATGCCCTTGTATGTGAGAAAGGGGCAAGCTGTCAATCCACACGACTCTTGTTGAGTCTGGAAAGTCCACTCCTCGCTGACCATCTTGTCACACTACTTTTATTTTTCTTGCTTGATATGGTATTGCTAGCAACTGTTGCAATATCTGAGCACCAGATCACCAGCAAAGCAGTCCTTAGGTGACTTGATGGAGTCTCTGATACTGGATGTGTTAAGATAAAAGTCTCAGACTTTTGACTATCTGCAAGAAATGCTTACAAAACTAGAGCAACATATGAAGGCATTGGTGGCTGTTCACTGAAAGTCTCCTAGGTCTGAACAGAAAGGTAATTTGTGGGTTGAATTTGAAAATTATTTATGCTATATATTATATTATAGCAAAACTTTGGGGGTCTGTGTACACATCTCTCTGTTAAAGTTGAACTGGGAAATCCTAGACTTCTATTGTGCATCCTGCAGAAGTATCACTGAAACTCACGGGCAGTGTTAGGTCTATCTTCTTTGAAAGTTAGTTATCACTGACAGTAACCTAAATAATTTGCTGCTGCATTAAGTAACTTCAGTCTTTGCAGCACAGACTGAGCTCGCTAGTGCACCACAGTGTCCCTTTGCAGCACTGCTTTCAATTATCTCATTGTGACACTCCAGCAGTCCTAGGTCTGCAGATACAGCACTTAAGATGTGCTTTGCCATCCTGACCATGCTACAGCCATATGCACGTACTCTTGTGGAAGCCCCAGGATTGCATGTGCAGCACTTCTGTAGTGTTGTAGAAGCAATTTGGTTTTGGCTCCTTGGCAGTCTTTCTGTAGAAAAGGATACTTCTGCCAGTAATTACATTTCTTGAGTAAGAGACTGAATGATCTCGCGTCTGGGATAATAAGACCTACAGACCACAGAGCAGTGTTTGGAGTGCAAGTTTTTTTTGTGAACCAGATATGTGCCTAATCTAGCAGATTTCTTTTGAAATTTCAGTCCCTGGCTACATCATGAACATGAAACAGTTCTGAGGACTTGCTGCACTGTTGCAGGCATGACTTTTCAAGTGTTGCAACAAGCTGTCCTGAGCTCTGACAGCATGGATTCTCATTTCCATCTCAGGCTGACAGGAAAAACTGAAAATATTATCAGTGTTTAATAGAAATTAGCTGGTGTTGTTTTGTCCCACCCCTAGCTCATTTAAAGAAATATATTTTTATGTCAGTCTGGAGAAATAGTTGCCATAAATTTCATGACTGAGTGCCTGTCTTGAGGTATATAAAGAATGGTTACTTGCCAGCCAAGTCCACCACTTCCTTGCTTGTCTGTGGGTTATCATTGTCCTCCTGCATTGTTCCTAGTTTAAAGCTCTCCTCACCAGGCTGGCCACCTGGTTGGCAAAGGTGCTTTTGTCCCACTCGGCAGAATCCTGTCTCTCCCTTTCAGACCTCGATCCTTGGAGGCTGTAAAAACCAAATCCCTGTTGTTCACACCAACTACACAGCCAGGTATTGACCCAAGGGATCTCTTTCTGTACTATGAATATTCTCGAATGCTCTTGTACTTTCCTTTTGCTAATATGAAAAAACAGTAAGTTTTCTGAAATCAAGAACCATGCCCCAAGAGACTTACTCAACAGCTATGTTTTTTTCTAAAGTAATTAAGGTCTTTTTTTAAATTTTGTTTTCTGATTTCTGAAACTCGAGAGTGTATCTGGACCATATTTGGAAGCTCTCTTAAGCCTTGAAGGATAACCACTTTCAAGATATTTTCAACATTGCAAACTGTAACACACAGCATTTGTATCACTGATGTCTTGAGGCAGAAGACAGGGAATCCTCAGTCAAAAACCTGTCAACCAACTTTTGATTTACAGCATGCTACATTGCTATACCATCAGTGGTGAGCATAAGATTTGTCTTTTCCCCAAATGCTTGGCTGTTAGGGGGCGAGTTGTCTTCTTGATGTAAGGGCTTTGACAGTTTTGTGGTGAAATAGATGTCCAAACTGAGGATACTTCCATTGTTGTCAGCTATTCTGTAAGTTTTAAAGTCTTTGTAGGATGGAGTAATGGGGTAGAGTGATGTCATCATTTCACTTCTTAGTTTGTGTCATTAAGTATTGGTTTTGTTTTTGAATTCTTTCCAATCTGCAAAACAAGAAACAACTAAACTTTCCATTTGTTTCTTTTACTTCATGCAGTTTTTAACAACAATCTCTTGACTTGGCCAAGGACCACCATAGAGATTTCCAGATTGTATCACACCCATGTGATAGCTAGACCTGGGGCTACTGAGATCAGACTGTGTGCGTTCAATTTAAAGTACCCAAGGGTCAGCTAATATATTTACAGGTTTATTACAACTACATTTTTAATTGGCAATCTCATCAAAAGACAAAAAATTGAAGGACAATAAACATACCCTGTCCACTAACTTCTAGAGTGCTCTTCTCCACCAAAGTGAAATACTCACATATATGGAGGATACAGAGGAAGCTTTTGCTATTTTGCCTGATGCTGATAATGAGAGGAGACATGCATTTCCTCTCTGAAAATAAACTGTATCTTGCAAAGAACTTTGGCTATTTGTAGTATATTATATTTCTTATTTGTGGTAAAAACAAAATATGTTTGGTTATTTTATCTGAGAGAAGCAAGGTGAGGAGGAGAGTTAAATTATAATTGGTTTTAAATTATAACAATCTGCTCAGAAACAGTTGAAAATAAATTATAGCTTCCTGTTCTAGCTTTGTCTTTTGACATGAGCAGAAAAAAAGGGAAATGAAGTGGAAATAACTCCACCACCATAGAATAATCAATTTCTGTCTGAGAACTGAGATGACCATCTGGTTTTAGATAACACAGGACAAAGGCATAAAATTTATGGAGGCACAAAGGGTGAGAATGTATTACAGAAAAAAGAAATACATCAGTAGAATACATCCAGACAACATAGAAAATGACAAGATCATCTGTCTATATCTAAAATTTGCTAAAAATTGAAGAAGTTGCTTAAGATTCAAAAAGCACTCTGTCTTTTTATGAGAGAAAATATTTTCCACAACGATCTGGATTTTCTTTGAAACTTATTGAAAAGTTAACTTTTCTGCAAGAAAAGAACATTTCATCTATCTTGTTACTATGCTACCCAAAAAGAGTGTAATAAAAATAGTTTGAGATAAATAAGGTGTTAATGATTTTATACATAAAAAAGGCAGAATATGTGTATATGAGCCATTTAGAGCAGCAATTTTAAATTTTATATTTGTTTTGTGTAACTATAAAAACAAGTCAATGTAGTTCAGGTTAGATATCTTTTGCTAGCAATGGAAGAACTGTTATTCTTCAAAATAAGTGCTTCTTTCAGCTTCCTCAAATTGCTCTATAAGCTAAAATGTACATGATAGGTGCAGAATTGCTTCCCCTAAAATCCTAAGATTATTCCATATTCATAAAAAGGATTGTGCAAGAAAAGTGGATGTTGATAGAAAAATAGCACAAAATGCAATAAAAGATTTGAGGGAAACTGTCTCTGGCATTACAGATACAGGCTCTAATTGCTGGAGGCTGAGAAAATACTAACTGTTGTATTTCAACAGATAAAGACAACAGAGATGAGTAAAACAAAATATTCTCTTCTCATCTAATTTTTTTCATTTAAGAACATGTGGCAGCCACAATTTATCTTACATAAAATAATTGGCAGCTGGTGACATAGCCATGCTCACAGATGGCACTTTGGTGTTATGCATATTACTGTTTATGCGTGACAATCGGGAAGACTGGATGAAGGAATGGCAGGATGCAAAGATATTACCTGGCTTGCAGTGGAAAAGGGAGTATTCTCACCTTCAGTTCCCCTTCTTTTCTACGGTTGCTTAGGGAAAGGATGGTAAATTTGAGGTTTGCAGGAGGGCAAGGCAAGGCTGCATGCTAAAGGTCACAGAGAAGACTTAAAAACAGTAGCTGAGGGAGTTTTCTACTGCCTTATCTCCCCTCTTATTTTGATTTCTAGGTATTAGCATTATCCCTTGAGGAAATGTACAGTTGGCTGAATGTGTATTTTGTTTCTGGTGAAGAAATTTTTTAGCTGACAGAGGCTGACACAGACCTCTTTTTTTTTATTTCTTACATACTTTTCTGTCATAGTTTTGATACCACCCTAAAAATAAAAGATTGTGAGTAAGAAAGAGAATTCTACCCAACAATGTGCAGTATATATATGCAATGTAAATTTTGTACTTGTCTGTACATATCCTTTCCACTACAGCCATCTTTGCATTTGATTGATATTGAAGGCGAGGGCCACTTCTACCTCTCCTAAAGAGAACACACTTGCTGGAGAAAGAGTGCTGCTCCTGTTCTCCCTACCCTGTGCCTCTCTTCTCCTCATGACCTAAGTGTTAGTGATGATTTTTATCATATAAGGGTATATTCTGTCTCTTTCATTTTATGGCTCCCTTTCTTATTCTCACTTAGGATGGATGTATGTGTTCCTGCCTCCATGGATTGTAATCTCTCAGGCTCTTAGCTGCAGCCGTGGGAGCATAACAAAGGGGCTTGGATGAGGCGCTCAGCTAGCAGACATCAGTATGAGCTATTTCTGTTTCATCAAGGTAACCTGGAAGCAGGGACAAGCAGGAAGTACCTTTCAAGAAGATTTACACTCAGCTGAAGGAGCACGTTTGTGTTGGGAAGGCCCATCTGAGGTCATGCACCTGTGGCTGTTAAACAACAGAGAAGAGAGATTTCCCCTGCCATTCCCCAGCTTAATCTGTTTTTATCATTTTTATTACTGAAGACATCCATCTTACCTTCCAAACACTCTATAAAAACTAGAGAGACAAGCAATCAGGGAAGTTTTAGATACCTTGTAAATGGAAGGTATGTGGCCGTTGCCTATGGCTTGTGTTGTGTGTTATTGTCTGACTTAAAGAAGCAGGTCTTGGAATTACAGAGCTGCATTTTTTTTAGATCTACCTCACTTGTAGTTGTTTCTATTTTTCTCCCTCAGTTTTTTTTCTCTATCATGGATGACTTAAAAATTCATAACCATCATAACCATTGACATTCTAGTTTTGTACAAATTCTTATTACAAATAGTGATGAGAGGCTCCACTGAGGTAAGTCCCTATCTTGTCTCAGTGGATTCCTGGTAGAAAAAAAAAGCTATGGTTTGATAGACTGAGGGCTTTAAAAGATAAATCTTTGCCTAGATGATGAGGAGGAGATAGAGCAGCAAATGTAAGGGACAGGGAGCTGAAGTGGTTATGGTCAGTGTAAAGCTCAATGGGGAAGTAGAGCATGAGGCTCATGTTAGAAAGCCCAGTGAGACAGAAGTTGCAGAGCACTGGTCAGGAGAAGAAAATGGCCTGGGGAAGAGCCTTTAGCAGATCAAAGAGCAAAAGCATATTAAACTTTGGAAATGTCATGAAGGAGGAAGCATTCAGGTTTAGTCAGAGCTGGGGTTGTGGATTCAGAGGCTGGATGGATTTTCTCTCAGAGTATGAGGCTGTATGATTAGCTGGTGGTTGCAATGACTCTGGCATTGGTGGGAATGCAAAATCTGGAGCAGAGTGAATGTCAGCCCCCTGGCATTACAGTGTCCGGAACATTTATACCGAGAAACTTGGTGAATTTTTAAATTTTTACCTTTGCAGAATTCAAATAATAAGATTCCTTAACTCTGACCAGTAAGTCAGGTAGTGCGACAAACCCTGTGTTTCTATGCTTCAAGCAGTAAAGTGTGTAAAATACCAAAATTAAATAGAAAGCTGGAAACTGCCTTGAAACTCAGCATAGTTTTACTTTTTGTTCCTGCTTAACACAGACACAATCTAGAGTGTCACAGTGCCTTGCTGTGCGTAGGACCAACGACATCAAAATATGCATCAAAATATGAGTGTGGTCAAATGAATCAGAAGCTCCATGGTTCAGAAAGAAAATGCTCTCATGAATTCTGCATCTAACATAATTTTTTAACAAATCAGCCCTTGCTGACTCTGGAATCACGTCTAATCTCAGTCATATGGGGTAGTTCTTGATTTGTAGTGTGATAGCACAGGATATAGTAATGGTGGAAAAAGCTGTCACGGGAAACAGATCAGTAAATGGCTTTTACAGCTGATGAATGATGCTCCACTTGTGATTCACCTAAGAATATATATGTTTACTGTGTTAGTCTCACTATTTGAACGCTGTTTGAACACACATAGGTAGGAAAGGGTGAACCATGACTTAGATCCCAGCTTTTCAGTCTGCTCTTGGCACCCTTTTATTTATTGGCATAATATACTGTGCTTTATCACACTGGGCCTCCAAGCTGTCTCCTTCAAGGATTTTTAATAAATGGGAAATGGGAATGGAGGGTGATACCCAGGCAGGAACAAATATACAGAGAATAATATCTCTGGCCTGCTGGGAGAGAAGCTGGAGCACAATAGTCCAAATGACAGTGTGACTGCAAAGCTTTCTGAACTGCCAAGTTTGGAACATGAACTGTCTTTCTGGTTATTGTGAGGAGAAGCTATAAAGCCTTGCTGAAAAGTCTGAGCGACAAGCAGGAGAAACCTTGGAGAATTTGTGCACCCTACCTGACTGGCAGAAGCTTGGTCTTTGCTTCAGATTTATGCCCAACCTCGTCCTGGTTTGGTTTTCTCTTTCATTTTTGCTAAGGACACTACAACATTTGGGATCTTCTGACTATATCTATGCTGATAGTGAAGTGCAGGAAAAGAGGAGTTTTTGGAGACTGGGAAGAGGCAGTATGCCAAAATGTGTGAGATGAATGCTTTGATTCTCACTGTTGTTGACTAGGCTGTATTACAAGCTTAAAGGAAAAAAATCAGATATGTGTACTGGCGACTTAAAGGGTTTGACTTTCAGCTTGTCTTGGCCCATACGAGATCTATTCAGTTTGTATGAAGGTGAATTTAGGATTATGTTAAAATGCTGTGTTAGTGTGACCTTTTTCTTTGGGAGATGCTCTGGAGTCTGCCCTGAGCCTACATTCACATTTGAACTTGTGGGTAAGGAATGTGGATAAAAGACTTTTGTGGGCTTGAGCACAGGATCAGATCCCACTTGGCTAACAGAGAGTGCACAGGGATCATCACTTAGCTGGCTCTAATTCCACAAGAAGACAGTTGTCTGTGGGCTGTCTGCTTTCGAGGACAGTCTAGTTTGCTTTAAAAGCATTGAAGGAGGTAAAGAAATTATCTCCTGTAGCCTTCCTTAGCCAATTTCTTCCTGACAATTTAATTTAAATAGGTCTAGCAGCTTCGAGGCAAGAATTATTCCGTGTGCCAAGTGAAGCTGACAAAAATTAATATGATGGACTATAGACAGATGCCCCTAAGAAAGCAGATGTTACTTTTCAGAATGATTGTGGACTGTCAGGGGCACAAACACCTTTCACATTTTTTATATTTCTCTGACTGTTGGTAACAAAATGAAGATAATTGTTATTGAGGCATACTGTTGCTGGCTCCCAAAAGAAAGTGTAAAAGGTCTTGACAACAGACTTTTGCTGCCAAGCTAGTTCATTTGTGTAATAGACTCATATTTTGCTTAGAGACCTAAAGGAAACCAGAAGCGAGCAGTCCCTTTGCAATAATACCTTTTCACTATAAAATGCAGAGAAGCATAACTCCCTATTAGAATTTAATGCTATGCATTATATGTATTTTTTCCCCCTTATGTCTTAATTGCACTCATTGTGCTTTGAAACTACCTTATACTGGTATAAAAGAATTAATGTGAATGTAAGATCTAATGTCATCTCTCAACATCATTAGATGGTTATACATGCTTTTGTAGAAAGGTACTCAGTTCAGTGTGCTCCTTCAGGGATGCATTATGGAGGTTGTGCAGCTGTGCAGGATCCGGCCGTTGGCAGCGTGTGCCAAGTCGGGCAGCATTAGGCGAATGTCAGAGTCCCCTTAATGACTTATTTCTCTGTCCCTTCACTCCTGTTAAATCTACCCCTTTCATTGCCACAGTTTTTTAGTAACTCATGGCAAGTGAATTAACAGTATATTTTGGGTTACTTGTGAAGGTTATCCCTGTTTTATAGAGGAAGACCACAGCTTAAATGATCTCATGAAGGTCACAATATGAATCAACAGGAAAAAATGCTGGGTTTATTTCTGTCTCAGCTTTCTCCCTTGCATTAAGGGAAAAGTTCACATGAACCTTTTCCTTTCATAGCATTATGATTGTGGAATATGTGTGTTATTCAGCTGTGTTGGCCTGAAAACTTGATAAAAAGCTTGTTGCAGAAAACACCTTTCAGGGTAAAAATCAGACTTGAAAGAGCACTTCAGTGGACAGATCAGAAGTCAGATGAATACCTGTGAATCTTTCCCTTATAATCAGCATTTCAAAACACCCAGTCGGAGGCATTTCTGCCTACAGTTGTCTTTCACTTGCCAGCTGCAGAAAGAGGTAAGACTTTTTTTGCCCCCATATCATCTCTGGCCAAAAATAACTTGCTCTTCCTTCATCGTGCTTCTCTGTACTTGGATACTCTGGAAAGAGATAATATGACTGCTCTCTAACTTTCTGTCGAAATTGTGCAGGGCTGGCAGGAGGAAGGTTGATCTAACTTTTACCTCTGTCCTCTCTCCCTTTCTTCAGCACTGCCTCTAGTTACAAACCAGGGAACAACAATGACATTTTCACTTTACAGACTTCGGATGCAAGGTTGATTTTTTTGGTGTGTATTTCTAAGTAACCTAATTTGGAATTTGTGAACATTTACCGCTATGTTAAACATGTTTATAACTAAATCAAACAAGAGAAACACTTGAAGTAGAAAAGATGAATTGTAAAAGGCCAAAATACAGCCTATTAGCTCTTTGCTATGGTGAAATAAATTGTAACTATTTTACCAGTAAAATTTGGCTATAGCCTAAACAATTACTTTCCTTTTTTTGAATTGTGTCACATGCCTGAAAACTATTTGCAACAGTTTCCAACCATTATAAGATAGCTATTTTATTTGCTTTTAAAAATATTGCTATTGATTGCTATTTTTATTAAAAATCTAGCAAAAAAGGAATAGCAGGAGAGAAAAATAATCAATTTTATAATTAAAACTCCATTTTTTCCTGTAAAAGTCACTCATAGTTTGCAGAATCCCTAAAATGTCTAGAAGAAAATATATGAATTAAAGATGAAGAGATTTATTTTATTGAAGACTATTTACTTAATTGATTTCAGTCCTGTTACCTTAGAAAACTGGCAACAAGACAGCTAAGGAATGCTTTTATCAATCAATATACCTCAAGCAGACAGCAAGAGGCAGGAGCTTTACTTACACATGTTAAATTATAGGATTTGGATTTAGCAACTTAACCAATAAAATAAAATAAAGTATTTGGTCTGGGCCAACCTGAAATGTTATTGTATTTTATAGGGGTCAACCTGAAATGTTTAGTTCCACTAGAAACAAGTATTTCCTTACAGTATTTGACTATTAGTTCCTATTTTTACTCTTAAAAGCCTCAGTTTTGAAAAGGAAAGGAAAGGCTTGGTTATGAAATGAAATGACCAGTTAGGAAATGAAAAGTCAAAATACTCTGAAAAACAATACAGGTACTATGTTTTCAATTTATCCTTTCTTATTTTTATCTTTTTTAATTCTGCATTTCTTAGTTTATTCAGTGTAACCTGATTTTCCAAACAATTTTAGAAACTATATTTTAGGGGAAATTTACAAGCTTGCCAAAATTAATATTCTGTGTGGAAATCTGCTCTTCCCTCTCCTTTGCTTTTCAGTTACACATGCTGTCACAGAACTATCTGTTTTCATGTGTTTAGAAACCAGCCAGGTCAAAACGGGCAAACAGAAACTGGAAGGGGTAAAGTGGTGATAGCAGGAATCTTGCCATGGGGCTCTTGCCATGTATCCCATGGCAAAGATAACTGTGTTTCAAGCTAAGGTACCTCTGAGGGGATAAGAAGAAATTAAAAAGTACAAGGGAACCGATTTTCTTTCAGGAGAGGGAAATTTGTTTTTTAAACAAGCATCTGGGTTTACATAATAATAAATCTACATGCTTCAGATCTCCGTAGTGAAGCTGTGGTGTTTGGGCTATAATACCAGAATACAGTAGTAGTTGAAAGTACCACTGCAGCTTGAAGAAATGCTCCAAGTAGTGTTCTCAGTAGTGGTCTGGCCTGCAAAAAGTGAATTTAGTCATCTCCAGTTACATGGGTAGCTTACTGAGAACAGTACTCTCAGGCTGCCTCCTTAGTGCTCTGGGGCTATGTTTGGTGATAACCTTCTTTGCAATTCTTCTTAAACTGGCAATGTTTGCACTGATTTCAGTGACAGTTTGTCTAGCTTTCGGGCTCCTGGATCAAATGATTTTTCCAAGAACTCAAACAAGCCGTTTCCACCAAAGTTCATTTCAGAACGATATTTGAGCTTCCGCACACACCCATGCATACACTAGTACCCACCCAGCCACCTTGCTGTGCTATTATATTACCATAATGCTGAATATTCTACTACTCTAATTCTGTTCTACGCCAGTTTGATGGCAAAAGTCTTTTGACTAAACAAGTAAATTAAGTCACATAATATGTTGTCGCTTTAAAGTAGCAGGAAAAAGAGATGAAGTACTTACTACATAAGAAATTTTCTTTCATCATTATCTGCCTCTTCAGAGAAAAATTAGAAAATTCAGCTGTTTCTGGCCAGATTCTTGTCTCTGCTCTACTACTTTTGCATTGTCTAAAAATTAAGAAGTTTGTTACATCCTAAATTCCATGGGGGAGGCAAGGATTGCTTCAGGCTTGAGGTGTCTCCTGGAGACATTTCGCTAGGTCCTAGCATGGTACCAGATGAAAGGGTGAGTAGCTGGGAGGTCAGTACCACAAGGTGAAGGAAGTTTCAACAGCTCAGAATTTACAGCACTTGCAAGTTCCTGCAGTTTTTCTTCAGTAGATGCAGTCAGTAACTGAAATGAGAATTAAAGAAATGGAACTTTCAAAAAAAACCCCAACACAACCCCATGTAAATAAGCATTGGCATATTAATACCTTTTTCTGCTATGTGGCCAGTCATAGCATGTTTTGAATTTTAATATAAGAACCCTAAAAAGTTAGTACAAAATTATGATTGCTCTTGGACTTTTTTCCCCCCTTTTAGCCATTCATTTTTCTTTCGTGATTGTCTGCCTACATACCCTCCACACATGACTAGTGCTGAAGGAGGTCTCTTCCTTCACGGAGGCATCTGCTCATGAGGGGGAGTGCTGTGCCATTTGACCTGGACAAACCAACTGAGCGCCCACCTTCTCCTCCAGGATTGCATACGTGCTATCAGCTCTGCATTTATTCTCTGTGGAGAAGCTGCAGCTGAGTGATGTCTCCATGAAGAAACACTACCAGAAGGCATGTAGTACACTACTGTATATAGGTCCCACTCCAGAGAGATCTCAAAAAATCTTCATAGTGTGGGTTAGACAACTTCTATGGCAGACAAACTCTTTGCTCTTTGGTAAGTAGGACAAAATGGTATTTATTTGAGGAAATCTAGCTGAATTTTATACAAGATTAATCTTTGTATCTTTTTCCTGTGTGTTTCATCAGTATGTAGGTTAAAAGCTTGAGGCTGCAACCTACCATGTAACAACCCACCCCAATCTTTGCCTGAATTAGGATGTGGGAAGAGACACTGCACCTGATTATTCAGTCCCTCTTACAGTTAGTGATTTTCTGTAATGTCACCCAACAGTATCTAGCTGCTGCATCTTTGTCTACTAACAGATAAAATTCCATTAAAGTCACACACACTCAGTCATGGGAGAACAGCGGAAATCAAAGCTATAAAAAACTCAGAATATAGTAAATCTCTGATTTGTTTGAGATGCCCTTGGAAAAAATGGCTCAGAAAGACGTACTGACCATAATGCCTACTGATGTGAAGGAGTATGACCTTCCACTGAACAGTTGTAGTAACTTACATATGTGTAGTGCTATACTGCTATGTCCATTAAGACTAGTTAACTAAATTCAATAGCTCATGATGCACAGCTATCTGTACTCTTGCTTCTCTTTTTAGCTGTTCTAAAGACTTTAAAGCTTGGGTGATTTCATCTGTTTGTCCTAAACCACAGCATTTTCCCATCTGTGCTGTGCAATGCACAGAGAACTTCCCTAATGTGGTATTATGTTATGTGAGTCCATGATGTATCCCTCGGTTATGGCCAATACATACAGCCCCACTCCTACTGTGTGCCTTATCTGCTTTGGGATCGTATATCCAGAGTACTAAACAATTACATTCTCTGTAGATAAAGGAGACTTGGTATACACTAAGCTGCAGATTGCACTCTCTGACTTTATTGATTTTTTTATTAAGATATGACACCTAATGAAATGTTAGGTGTCGGGCTTTAGTAGCATTTTTTTTGCTGTTCAATTTTCTTTTTTTATTTGCATAAGAAATATTAATCTTCTAACTTAATTGGCTTTATTGATTTTTACGTGACTTATTTAAAACATTTGTTAGAGTAAATAGGTATTTTAAATGCTTTGCCTGTGAACAGAGGTTATAATAAAGAAGGCGCATAATGAAAAACAATGCTTAAATAAAAGAGTGCTTTAATAAAAGAAAAAGAACTCAAGTCCAACAAAGTTATGTTTGTGGAAAAATAAAATCTGAGTAATGGTTGAGCATTTCAGCAAGGTGGGATATGAGCAGGCAGTGAGACTTAGGAAAGATTAAGTCACTTGTTTAAAGACAGGCAGGATGGAGTTCTTGCTTTTCTCTAGTCTGACGCTTTCTTGAATGTGCTCACTTAATTCCCATCATCATGAATCCGAATATTAGTATTTGTTTTTTCACTGTGAGGCTGATGTCCACCCGGCTCTGGCACCCTTATCATCCAGTTCAGAGACTCATGGGAATACATCTCTGGTCTCTTCTATCCCGTGAGCACAGGAGGAGTCCCAGCATTAACTGGGAGACAGATAATTCTAGTGGGATCATATCCCAGAATGAATCTTCAGGACTAGCAGGAAGGAAACATTCCTGGACTACCCCTGCAAAGAAAGTTTCACACCTGGTGAAACTTTCTTTGAAAACTGAGGGAACAACAAGGCTTTGTGCAATTTTTTAAATGGATGATTTAACATAATTTTAATTCAGAGTAGACTATTTAAATTCTTTTATTGGTTTTTTATTTCCCTCTAAGCCATTACTTAACACTTTAAAATGTTCTTCTGTTAGTAAAATTATATACTACATTAATCTGCTCTAAAAATACTGAAGTTCATTATATTGGAATTATATAGTTAGGGTAATTAAATATTTTTAATTTCATAGAGTGCATTCACGGAAGGTGGTTCAGGAAAACAAGAAATGGTACAGTGACTTCAGATAACTTCTTTCATTAACAAACATGCAAAACCGTCTTGAAAAGCTGCATTTCTGACATACCCCGCTAGAAGGTTAGTGGAAGGTTAGCTTAATGGGCAGAAGTGAGAGGGCAGCAGACACAGGGCAGCCAGAATTACCGCTCCCCACAGGAAGAGCTGTAAGCTGAGCCATTTCCTACAGAAAATGATGACAGCCCTATGCTCACAACCTCCAAAGTAAGCTAGACAGAGCTCTGTCAAATGTAGACAGTGGGGATCGGGCCAATACCAGCCTTTAGAAATACAAGGAATGAGGAGACAATGCTACAGACACAAATTCATAATGAGAGAGTGTTCACTGCCCCGAACTGTGCCTCCACACAAACTGGCAGTTTTCATCTGAAGTGAGAATCTTCAAAACCCACAAAAGTGGGTTTGAGAATAAAATCATTTGTATCCAAGTGGCAGAGAAACTTCCAAATCTAAAAATTGTATCGTTATTCCTTCTAAATGCAAAGAAATATGTTGCCAATCAAAAGCCATCATATTTCTTATAGCATATCTTCTCGTATTTCTTTTAAGAAATACTTTAATGGAAAGTATTAAGGAGTACCTAAGTTCAATAGTTTTCTTTTTTATTCTGAAATTGATAGTAGGGTTATTTACACAAAATATTTTTGCAACAAAATCCATCTCAGAAAGCAGATACTTCCCATTAAAAATGCCTGTGTTTACTTCTGTGTGCTATTGACGCTGTACGCTACTTTCCTCATCCTTGATGCAGTTCACTTAGCATGCTCCCAGCAACTGTCCCTCCAGCTCTGACCTTGAAGGCCACGTGTGCTCTGCTCCTGCTAATCAGTCAGCAGGGAACCTGCAGCACTTACATCTGCTAAACTCTGGGGAAGTTTTGGCCATGTGTCCAGCAGCAGAATTACTTGGAAAAGGTTTTGCAAAATTTCAAAATAGTCTCTCAGTTGGGACAAAAGGCACAAACAAAACAACTTTCATGAATAAAACGCAGATCAGATCCAGGTCAAGTTTATTAGAATGTTTTTGCTCACTTTCATAATTATGGAACACCTCATTTTGGTATGATTTTTCAGTTCATATTGTAAATCACTTTCCTGAAATAAATTCATTGAGATTAAAACTAAACCACATGAAGTTTTCTTTTAGGCAATGTCAAAATGATGTTTTTCATGATTTCAATGTTTTCTCCACATTCTTTGAACTTGAACCAACTTCTTCATAACTTAGCAGGGGTATACAACTGGAATGCACAGACCATAAAATCATGTTAATAAACTCATCAAACTTCATCTGAAAACCAGTTAGGTTTCCTGACCATTCTATTTCTTTTGCAAGGTGGTATGGAACTTCTTGCAAAGGTTATTAGGACATCTTCTGTTTCCAAACTAAAAATATATTTATAAGCACATATATCCATCTGCTTCAGTCTGCAAAACTGTTCCGACCAAAAGTCTTTCTAAGAAAAAGTACCACTGCCTGTATGTAGAAATCTAAACTCAGATTCATGTTTTAAAAAAAATATTGCCTGCACTCTGAACCCATCCTCTTGGAATATAATGGAAGTTTTTCCAGTGATTTATCTGGACAATGCATCTAGATATAAGATTCTCATTAACATTACAAAACAGATTTAATATTAATTTATTTCCTCTCAAACAGAAGTCACTCCACAGTAAGTATAAAGCTCATTCCTTTCTGTCAACTAGCCGTGACAGCAGGTGTTCCTGCCTGAGCAGAGAGGTTGGAGCAGATGACCTCCAGAGGTCCCTTCCAAACTCAACCCTTCTGTGATTCCGTGATTCTATATATAAAAGGCTTCATAAAATTGTTGCTGAGTAATCTCGTGTCCAAATCTAAAAACTAGTGAATAACTAATCAAGAATTAATTCAGATGAAACATTCTTTTTAAGTCTGACTCTGATCTGTACCTTCAAAAGCTATGTCGACTGAGTCTGGTCTGAAAGCTGAGATAGTTTCTTCTCCAGAGTGGTTTTACTTTGTTTGCTTTTCCTTTACTTTTTCACTTTATTTGTATTGACTGATCTATTTGTATTTGTATTGACTGATTCTAAGTTTCCATTAATTCTGCCTAAAGACGTTTTAGAGTGTCTGTCCTTGGAGATATTCAGAACTTGACTGGATATGACCCTGAGTTATGTGATAAAACTTTGAAGTTGGTACTAACTTTGAAGATGCTTTGAGCGGGGAGTTGGACCCACAGGGATTCCTTCCAAATTGAATTTCTCTATCTATCTTCTCTTTTTTTTTTTTTTCAGTTTTATACTGAAAGTTAAGCTGAAGTTAGAAATAAAAATGTGACATTTTTAGGTATATTCCACTGTCAACCACAATCATTGACAAAAAAGACTTAGATATTTGTCTTCTCATCAAAACCAGTCCTTTTACAATGCTACCAACTTAAAAAAGACACCTATGTGTCTTAATTAAGGTGTCACACTGTTACAAGAAACTTCCTGTTGTTCTACTTTTTATTTCATAACAGAAACAATTAATGAATAATCAATGTACCTACTGTAACTGATTATTATTTATTCAGAGGTGAGGATATGGATAGCCATTGAGCAATTTCAGCTTTTTAGGTATGTCCTTTTTATTAAAAATCCTTTTAAATCCAAATAAAATGGAAAATGTGCTATTTTGCAGTATGGTATATCAAAACCACCTGTGTAATTACTGGCCCAGGTTCTTTTCAGAAACTGGTTGGTTCCAAAGAAGAAATGATAGAATAATTAGAAACTGATTACAGCTTTCTTCCTTTACAGGAAAGTACACACCAACCTGGCTCAAAATGGTACGAAAGAGCTGTGGGACTTCTCCACTTTTGTTTAGGTGCATAAATCTTAGATTAGCCAGGAATTCTTGGAGTGTGTCTGTTTTCTGCTCTGTTCTTGTCTTTCCCTTATGTCAGAATAAGAACGAGGAAGACAGCACAGTCTTCATCTGGTGTAATCAGTTGAGAATTCCCCTTGTACATAGGAAATGGTAGTCAGACAAAGAAATTGGTTGGAAAGGTAGAAAAAACCTCCACATTCCTTGGTGGCTCCTTATTTACGAGGATGTAGTTTTAAATCATGGAATAAAGTAGAGTTTAATAATTAAATGCATCCATTTTCACCATTCAGTCACTGAGGTGTGAACATATTTCCAGGCAGCCAGTTTATGTCTAGAAATATGAGCATTGCAACAAAATATGCAATATCCACACTGAGTCACTTTTACGCTTGGTTCTTCACCGCAAAATCATGAGGAAGGCTTCTGACTGAAACGTTAATTAAAATGCTTTTTTAAGCACTCTAAAAGACAACCCTGAATAAATTAGAGGATACAGTGATTTGAAAAAGACAGTAAAACTCAATTTGTGTGCTTGTGTGTGCCTGGGAGGGGAAAGGGTCAAACCAATTTGAAATGTGTAGAGCATGAAGTTCTAAATTATACAAGCTTCACAATGCATGAAAGCCATGTAGTCTGAGTGCATACACCTGCTGAAAGCAGGTGGGAAAGAGATAAAAATGTTGTTTCCCTTTTTTCCTTGCAGAGTTGTCAATGCTTTTAAAATCCTCCTAGTCTTTTGAGCTATTTCAGAGTTAACAAATGTAGTCTAGAGAAATGGATGAGGAACTCTAATACCCTGGAGAAGCAAAAAGGATCCTTTTCATATAAATCGCAGCTTATTGTATCAGCAGTTTCTGGAATTTTTTTTTGACAAGTTTTGATCATTTTCTCATTTTTCTACTGGAAGAACAGTTAGTTTCTTTGAGAGGAGGATGGTCAGCTGCCTAGCAAAACTTATTTTCTTTTTACTTCCATTTCAGGTACACCCAGAATTTATGAACTCAAATTTAATGAAATTACCTTTCATGTGAACAATGCTGGTATTTTTCCTGTCCCCACTCCCCACACCAAGCTATGGTGGTGCATGTGTTGTTATTTACAAACACACATATTGCAGGACTGCCTGGGGAAACAGACCCATGAGGTCAGGATAAGAGAGGAGGGATATAACGTATTCTTTTGTTTCTCAATGTCAGTATTCAGGGCCAAAATAAATCTTCCTTCTTTAACTGTTTACAGTTGAAACACATGTTTATTTCTAAATGCCTTTCTAAGGACAAATACGATGTTTTAAAAGGCTCATAATCATAAGAAAGTAGGACTGTGGCCCTCCGTCTTCCCATGGTCTAGTGCAGTGCGGGAAGAAACCATGGGGCTTCTTCTCTTTGCTGCAACTATATTTTCCCCTTCTGCAACCTAGCTCTAGCTGGCACTTCTTTGGGCTCCAGTTGCCCTCAATTCTAGGATGTGTGAAAGCTTTACAGTAATGTCACCATTACAGATGGGTGCCACCCTTGCTGTTGTCCAGGCTGGCTGGCTACCAGGCATGGACATTTGGATGTGCGCTATACAGCGGCCACTTGTTCACCTCCCTCGTCACCCTCAGAAGTGGCAACTCTAAATGGAGACTACAGCAGGGTGAAAGGACAATATCCCAAATTCTTAAGATACAAGTGCTTGCCAACAGGACAGC
The DNA here is from genome assembly GCF_034638445.1 of Ciconia boyciana. Lineage (NCBI taxonomy): Eukaryota > Metazoa > Chordata > Aves > Ciconiiformes > Ciconiidae > Ciconia > Ciconia boyciana. The sequence continues at coordinate 28,075,029 of NC_132938.1, forward strand.
AGGTTTTTCTTGTGCTTTTACTGGCCTTTTGTAAGGAAGGATTCTGGAACTGCTGGAGAACGTCTTGTCTTTTGCTGGCGCCAGTGTGGGGACTGCAGGAGGCAATAAACCCACTCCTGGAGGTACTTTCCCAGGTGTTGATTGCTTGGACATGAAATCATACTGGAGAAATCAAAGCAGACAGCATTACCTAGTGAGAAAATTGCCCACTGATAGGAGTCCCTCAGACACTGTGAAGTAAACTTCAGTAAGGAGTGACTTTGGTGTGAAATAGCTGAGATATCAAGAACTGAACATTTCTTTCTTTGATGTAAAAGAAATGTGTCTCTTGCCTGCTGAAGACAGAAGTTTGTTAGGCTTCCTTTGATAGATAAATAAACACTCTCTAAGGATTTTCTAACAGGTGAGATAAAGGAACGGAAGTTTTTCGTAATATTTGACCTCTGTAAAATGTGAGTCCTACAAATAACTCTCAAATTCTTTCTACTTTCTGCTAAAATATCATCTTACCTTGTTACTTTATATTTAAACCTGGTGTATGCTTTTGTCGTATTCATTTTGTAGACAGAACTGTGTTTGCATTTGAAGGGGTAACAGGCATTATATGTTTCCTAAACCACTACTTTCATAAGAAAAATTCCCTGAAGGTGAGAGAGGAAGCAACTGGAGGAAGTTACCATTCACACAGGCAGGAGGAAACAAAACTTATAGGAACAATAAAACTTCTGTGGCCCTTTCAAGACTTTTGGGCTTAGGAGTTCTGCAGTCTCTGGAAGACATGGTTTCAAATAGGGAAAGTATTGGCCATATGTATAGTACAAATATAATAAACTTGATGATTAAAAAATGCATTATTATTGCTTATTAATATGTTTAAACTATTAATCAATTAGGTAATTTTTCAGTGGTTTTTAAGTATACTTTTTTTAGACTATGACCCACTGTAACTTCTCTGCATCACTGTTAAGAGAAGAATTTCAGAAAAGATTTCCTGATGAAATCAAAGATCCGTTTAGGTAAGTGTCCTGTCTCTGGCAGTAACCATTTGCAGATGCTCAGCAAAAAAGGACAAGAACAAGACAATTACACAGTGACACTTTCCCTGGTGTGCCATTCCAGCTTTCAGCAATCTACAGTTTAGGGACTTCCAGAGCCAGAGGCTGCGTTTGCATCAGCATACTTAATAGTCTTTAGTGGACCTTTCTTCCATGAATTTGTTTTAAAATTTACTTTCTGATCCCATTTATAATCTGGCCTCTGCAACACCTTGTGGCAATGAGTTACTTAATTTAATTACACTCTGTATGATAATTTCACTGCGTGTCCTCTGTTCTTTCATCATGAGAAACTATAAGAAGTTGTAGAAAATTGCTGTGCTAGCCATCTTTTTAATATCTTCTCTTTTCCAAGCTGAAGAGTCCTAATTTAGTTTTTCTTGATACATAAGCTACTGCATACCTCTGGTCATCCTTGTAGCCTTTCTTAATCCATTGTTTAGTTCTGTGCTAGTTTGCAGATGAAATAAGAAAAGCTGGAAGCAATGAGGCTGTAAGTAAACAACATTTCATCTGTGACCTAACAGTGGAAGGAATTATTTTCAATTATTTTCCTAATACATTTTACATTTTATTTTCTTGGTGGATTGCTATTGAGAATTGACCTGATATTTTTAAATCCTCCATATTCCGTTACCTGTCATAGTAACATATAATACATTATGGTGTACATATAGTTCTTTTACTCCAGGTATTTTTCTTTGCATTTAACAATTTCAAGTCTGCCATTTTTGCCATTTTGTTTTTTTTCCCCTATTTATACAGTGTCATGAGAACATTCTACAATACTTCTCAAAAGTTTCATTTCTTCACTGCCCTAATTATTTTTGTGTTGTCTACAAACTTTGTGGCATCTGTGGTCAGTCCTGTTTTCAAAAATATGATTTGTTAATCATAGCACAGGTCCTAACACAAATCTCTACAGAACTCCTCTGGTAGTCTCCAGCGCTGAGAATGTCAGCCTTTCATTCTTATTAACCTTTCAACCTTATTAACACAGTCATCACCAAAGCTGGCTGATGTGATACAAACCTTATTCCTACTTTTTAACGTTTGTTTTGTTCAGTGGCTAAATAATTGCAAAATAAGCTATCCTTGCAGAATATGTTTTAAATGATAGTACAAAATTCCAGGGAACAAATGAACACAATTAATTTTTAATAAGTTCTGAATTAGTCTGTCTTGTTGAAGATAAACATCAGATTTGATCAGTCATAAAATTGTCTGAAATCAGTTTTAAAATATATCTGCTTTGTTTTGAATCCATGCCTGCCAAGCATGAAATATATGTTATTGTTCTCTTTAACTAGACAGAAATCATTACTTGAATCTATAGCATGTAATTTTGTGCAGGAAGCTGAGTTAAATTTTGAGATTAATGAGGGAGAAGTTGACAGTTTTAGGTCCTAATGTCTTGGGTTTGTAAGATATTATGACATGCTTAATTTGGAGAATCACTTTTTTATATATGTATGCATGCACATTTTATCTCTTGGAAAGGACAAATATTCCTTGCCCACCTCCAACAGATGTTTATTATACCTGTTCTTGCAGCTTCAAATAAATGACACTCCATAACAACCCTACAGAGCCTGGTCTGGGACTCAGGTATCAATCCTTTTAAAAGTCCTTCTAAAGCCAGCCTAACACGTATTTTGTGCAAGTAAGCAGATCAGTTGTCTTATCTCTAAAAGACTTAAATGTAACTGATCAATACTGTCTTTATAAAACCCTTCCTAAAACGAAAGATCTTTTTGTTCCTCTTTCAAGCTTTCTTAATTAAAAAATATCCCTTTTGTTGTTCTCCTTACATTGCACTTTCCAATTTTCTATCCCTTTCTTAACCAAACACAGTTCAAGAGTAGCTGAAACTTCTCCATTTTTTCACAAAGATTATTTCACAGGTCTTAATCCTGTTTGGATTCACATATTTGCATATCATTTACAGCAGAATACCATTTTTACTCATTGAGCATGATTCTCCCATGCTGGATCATTAATACTCTGACCAGGGTTGTTTGGGTGTGCTCTTCACCCCGTACTATCAGTTGACATTCTTCACATGACAAAAATGAGAGGTGGCATAACACCACATGAAGGTGAAAATGCTCATTTATCATCCCAAACTGAGTGTAGATCAACTGTAATATTGGCAGAATTAAAAGAAACACATCAGCTGTGCTTTAAAAAGTCTTCTCAATCAGTTCTATACATTGAAAGAAACCACAGAATTTATTTAACCTTTTCTGTACCCTGCATTAATTTAATTTATTTTATATAATTATTTTGAGGTAACTTGCATTTTTTTTTCCTTTCCGCAGTTTGCAGCCAATTAGAAACAGAATACATACTTTTTTGTCTACCTTGACAACACCAAACTTCTTTGGATAACTTGATTTTGCGAGAAAACCTCCTGATGCTAAAGGATTTCTTTTTTTTTAATATTTTTTTCAAGTTGCTTTCATAAAATATTGTTAAATAAAAACAGCTACTGAATATGCTGAATCTGATAAATGTCTTGAATCCTTATTTTTATTTCTTGGTGTGTATGTTCACTTGGTTCACATTTAAATTTCTTCTACTTTCCCCTACATTGTTTTTAGTAAGCTTAATTGTTGATACAATTTGTTGTCTATTGTTACAGTTTCTTTTAATGGCTTTGTCTGGCAAACATTGTTGATATATTCTGGACTGATAAAAGATATATCTGTACTGATGGGAAACATTCATAACAGTTAATGTAGGTCATGAAAATAAGTTATTGTGGCAAGCAAGACATTTTTATTATCTTAGCTAAATATTTTTGGATTATCATTAGTACAGGGAGATTTGCTACTTCCTGAACTGAAGCTTAGGGTTTTTTAAAGTTGCTTCTTCTCCTTTCTTCCTCCCTTCTTGTCTTTTTTAAGCTTTAAATGCTTGACATAACCTGCAATATATTTAGTTGTACAAAATTAATTCATTTCCTCACCTCATTGAGAGCTGGAAATACACACTGGCCAACTATAATTGTGAAATGTTATTCATTAATTAGCGCAATGTTTCCAAATCTCTTATTGCCACTCTGCAATCCTCATTTTTCTTACATTTTATGATGAAATCACACCCACAACACTCAATTGGGTGGTACTTCCAATTTAGGAGGAAGAGATGTATTGATTAAAAATATTCATGGGGGAACTGGAGATGCTTTGGACAACAACATAGCCCCTGATTTCAGGAGATAAATGTGTAGTCCAGTGCAGTAAAAACACTACCAACAATGTACAACAATGTACCAACAACACTGTTCTCTTTCACTTCCATTAGCAGGCACTGTACTTCATGTACCATCAAAACCAATAACAAACTAGTTATTTTAGAAATAAAACATGCAAACATTCTCACAATCTATCTTCTATTCTGGCATTACCCCAGCTGCTAGAGGAAATATGTACCAGTAGAATTATAGGAATTTTTAGAGATATACAATTTTGCAGTGCTATTTCAAATCCTGACATTGTTTTCACCCTGTGCAGAATAAAATTCTGAAAAAATTACTTTGAAATATTATTATTTTGAAAATATTTTTTGAAAAACTACTTTAAAATATTTGAAATAAATAGAAAACTATTAATCTATTTCTGTTTTCCCTTTTAAAATTAATATGATAAAAATGGCCAGAAAACAAAATTCCCTTTCATGCATGCACACTAGTTTCATTTGTTCAGCCTGATCAGGACCAATGTTCTGTGACACTAGGGACCAATCGCATAATCAATGGTCAATAATCAAAGACTCACTGGCACTAACAATCTGTATAAAACAATCCATAATGTACTACTGTGAAATACTGATTTCTATATTTAGCCTTTTTTTCTATTCACATTTTGCCTGTCAACAGACTCTTGTTTTTACAGATTTGTCCGTTTTAAAGTATACAACATATCCTCTAATCACATTGTACCCAAGTCTGTTCTCTCTGAACTTGCTGGAAAAAAATCAAAATCTGGGACTGACTTATTGGACAAGAGGACATAGAACAAAAGTTACTTCTCCAAGCAGTCTGTCAAAATATATTCCTACCATACCCACAGACACACTATGAATATACCTACCCTTGCCATTGTCTTGACAGAATCTTGTTCCCAGTAACCACTAAGGGCTAGCAAAAGAAGTTCAGTATAGCGGCAGCCCTGTATCCTCTCATCTAATTCTTTAAAGTTCATAATTTAGAAAATGATTATGATCTAGGCTTGTACTATATTCTTTAAAGATATTCCACTGTTAAAAAAAAGTTTATCAAAAAAGTAATTTAAAAAAAGTAATTAAAAAAGGTTAAAAAAAAGTAATAAAAATGGCTTTTTCTTTAGAGAAAATAATGGTAGCTCTGCATCTGTGGAGCGTGTATAAGCACAGGTGTAATCATTAATTTTTTTGTGGGCATGCACATGATAAGAGTCAAATGTGATGTGAATTCTCCCCTATTAACTAGTCAGGGCTTTTCACTTGTCCTGGCTGTAGTCATAGGCTTCTGTTATATGGCAGGGAAACCAACTCTGTACTTGTGTTTGTTCTGGTTCTGCAGAAAATCATACACTTTTGCTATGCTATGGTTGCTATGGCAATGTGGAATTGATGTTTTATGTCTTCTGGTATAATTCCTGACACCACACACATACACATGTCTATCAGTAATTTTGCCCCTGTATTTGGCAGCCAGGCCAGGAGGTTCACCTCAAGAAATCCTGCTATCACTTTCCATAGCAAAAATACAGTGGTTCTGCCATTGCTGCGAGCTGTTCAAGTGCAGGCATAAGAGTGAAATTTGCTTGGCAGGCACTTTTGGAGGGACTTTGTAGTGTACCAAATGGCAGCTATTCTCACCAAAAAGCTTAGAACAGCCTTTGCTGAGGATTTTACTTCTTGCCTCCCTGCCCCTGCCTCACAATTCTTGTCTCATCCTGATGTTATCTAGCTGTTGCAACCAAGAAGCCACATGCAGGCTAAGCTATCGTGTTAGATTCAACCATGAAGCTGAATTCATTAGCTTATGCAGATTTCTCCATGCATGAACTTCTACACCACCTTGGCATATGAGATAACTTGTGAAAAGCAAAGGTCTGAAACATGGACACATTTTACGCACTCTTCACACTGTCACTGTGACTTTTGCACGTACTGGAAGTGCCTTTAAAATAAGTTACTGCCTGCAGCTGCCTGCCTTCTCTGTCACAGCTGGGTGGCTCACTTCATGGACTAGAGAAAGCTGTAGTAAAGGTAGGACAAAGAGGTATAAAAAGAAGCATTTGTTGCAAAGCAAGAATACGCTTTATTCCAGTTCTATCAAAAGATTCTGGAAATCGAAGGAAAAATCCATTGCCTTGAGCTGAATATACATCACTGGGTTTTATGGCCTCGGTGTTATTTCCTGCCCAGTTGTGTCTAATTAATGACAAAATAACGTGTTTTATGATTATGATGATGCAAAGGTTCTCTGGTTTGCTCAGACTAGTAATAAAGCTGTGTCTGCTGAGAATGGAGAAAATGGATCAAATGACAAACGATCTCATTCAATATTACCTGAATTTGAACGATTTTGAATTAAACATTGGCAGTTAATGTATTTTAGAAAAGGAATATCTGTTGTGCACAACCTGCAGTATTTACTGTTATTGGATCTGATCCTGGTTACTGCCAGAGCAGTAAAAGGTACTCTGAGCTGATATCAAATGGGGCAGCTGAGCATTTTTGTAGTTGGGACCCTGTGTAGTAGGTTTGGGAGGGAACAGAAACAGAAAATATCTCAGGGAAGAGAAAGGTTCTGCTAGACTGCTGCAATCATAAGTTCTGCTGCCGACACCTCAGAGGCTGTAATTAGCTCTTGTAATGTGTAACAGTCCAGAGGGGACCCAAATTTGTGAGTGAAACTTAAGGGCTGTGTCCAAACAATTCTCTTACAAAGTTCTTGGACCTTCAAAGCAGAATTCCTTGTCTGCCATAGCAAAATCAGCTTCCCTAGTGTACCAACTCCAGGAAGCTCAGTACTGATGCTTTCTTTTTTCTTGCTTAGCTCAGCTTCAGCTCCTTCCAGGGTGTACCATTACACAGCCTGAACAATGTTATCCTCGTTGGTTGAGTCAGCACCAGACATCACTGAAGGCCACAAGGCAGATCTCATACTGCTGCTCTGGCACCACTTCCCAGCACATCTGTGCTACCAGGTGAGGTGTGCTTCTTCGTTGGTCAGGGATTAAATGACATGGATTGCAGTCCAGTAATTTCTATTCCAGATGACCCTAGATAGAATAGAAAGAACTTAATCCTGGACCACATAGATCTGAGGTGAGAGTCCTAACTCCCAGTCTTCTGAAAGTCAGACAGCTCTCTGCTTTTTTTCCATTTGCCCTAGGTGAAAACTTTGCATTTACTAATGACGTATGCCTTAACCTAGTTGAGAGACACTATTTGTCCTGGTTTCAGCTGAGATAGTTAATTTTCTTTATAGTGGCTGGTATGGGGCTATGTTTTGGATTTGTGCTGAAAACAGTGTTGATAATACAGAGATGTTTTGGTTGTTGCTGCACTAGTCAAGGACTTTTCAGCTTCCCATGCTCTGCCAGGTGCAGAAGTTGGGAGGGGACACAGCCAGGATGGTTGATCCAAACTGGCCAAAGGGCTATTCCATACCATATGACGTCATGCTCAGTATATAAAGCTGGGGAAGAAGGAAGGGGGGGACGTTCAGAGTGATGGCGTTTGTCTTCCCAAGTAAGCGTTATGCGTGATGGAGCCCTGCTTTCCTGGAGATGGCTGAACACCTGCCTGCCCATGGGAAGGAGTGAATGAATTCCTTGTTTTGCTTGCATGTGCAGCTTTTGCTTTCCCTATTAAACTGTCTTTATCTCAACCCACGAGTTTTCTCACTTTTACCCTTCCGATTCTCTCCCCCATCCCACTGTGGGAGGAGTGAGCGAGCAGCTGTGTGGGGCTTGGTTGCCGGCTGGGGCTAAACCACGACACTATTTCAGCTAAATGCTATATTATTGCTTGCTCTGCTTAAGATCAGAAAAAAATTGTTATTCTCTAAGTGTCTCTCTCAAAAAAAATCCACAGTATACTGGAATTTCTAGTGACTAGAATCTAGGGTGAGATAATGGCATTCTTCTTTCAAAATAAATATGAAGAACATCTTTATGTTTCTTTATATCTAAGGTGAATCGAGGGATTTGATTAAATTACTCATCTTCAGCCATATATAATTCATAAAAATTTCCTTATCACAAAAAAAAGCTCAGTGCTTAAGTGTATGGCAAATAATCGTACATGTTTACAACGTGCCATGCAGTAATGAAGTGATTATGCTTTGTATCTTAGTGCTCAGAATAAGCAGTCAGATTGGAAGTTCATTACCTGAGCCACTTCACAGACTCATAGTCAGAAGTCTTTGACAGGAATTTAAAATTGACTCAGTGGGAATAGCAGAAACAAGGGCTAGAAGGAGAGAAATTAAGGTGTTAAGAACTGTTGATAATATTGACTAATTAGGAGTGCAGCTTGATGATATTATCCTGTTTACTAACCATATAAATAAAGTTATTTGGAATGCTAACAATTTTAGATGGCAACTTGCTGATTTGTGTGTTCTGTGGTACCTACCATGTAATATTATTCCTTTAACTTTATATTGTTACAGCAACATTACCAGTGCCAATTCTAGCCATTTCAGAATAAAAGAAAAACAGCCTTCCCCCTAATATTCTTAAATGGATTAAAACATTGTGAGACTATAAATAAACACGGGAGTCCTTTTTACCTGTCTTAGACCAAAACATACTACATTTGCAAGCTGTTCTCCAAACCTGTGAACTTTTTGCTCTTCCCTGAAGATTAGATTATTTAGCAATATAAAAGCAACAGCAGTGGGGGCTTTAGCAGAAACAGCTTTACTAATGATTAACGCTGCTGATATCACTGAGACAGCTGACTCTTATTTTAAGGCATGCCCTGCATTATACTAAACACAGTTGTCACTCTACTAATGACCAAACTAATTTTTTTATAATTACTTGTTATCCAATATGTTGAGGTAACATGTTCTCCTGGACAGGAGAACACCAGATTCCAATTAAACCTCCCAAACACCCCTCTAGCTTGGAAGAGCATATGGCTGCTGTGCCTTTGGAGATCTCCAGAACTGTCCACGTTTGCTGGAATTGTCTGAATTGAAATATTTTCCCTCAGTGTACTCCAAGCACCTCAACAGACTAAAGGATTAATTTACCAGGATTTCTGTAACAGTGTCAGCCCTGCATGCCTAAGCTACTTTGCAGAGCAGACAGAGGTTCCAGGGGTGCTCTTAGTGCCTGCCATCCGCTGTGCACATGCAGCAAAAGCATACACAGGTGGGGGGCTCAGCAAGTGCTCAAGCCCTCCTGGGGCAGGGGAAGAGTCTTGTACCAAGCCTTGCAGCCTGAAGGGCTCAGGCTGGGCTGACCATGGTCTGGTGTGATGCAAGCAGTGATGCCAAGCTTAGCTGTTTCTAAGCACCAGGAGGATGCTTGGGACCCCAGGTAAGGCCAGGTAGCAGAGCAGAGGGAGAACACACAGGTTACAAATTCACAAACACACTGAAGTCCTTATTTCCTCTATTTCACTACCGATGGAGAGACAGCTAAGTTTTCATCCGATAGCTCATCCTGGTTTATTTGTGACAAAGTTCTTAGTTCATTTCTGACTCGCTGCTCTTGGAGATGGAGCTCTGTCCAGTGCAAGGTGGATGTCTACACTGAGCCAAGAGCCTGCTTCCTAGCACTCGTGGGTGCTTGCCAGCCTTTTAGATCCAACATGCAATAATGATAAGTTTGAAATAGACACTTAGATCCCAGCTGAAGGTGAGACTTCTGATGAGGTCTATTAAGCTGAGACGCATTGCTAGCTATTGTCATGCCTTTAAGTTTTCCTATATCAGAGCTAAACATTGATTAGATAGTTCGTGTATCAGACTATACCTCAGTTACATCAGAATAAACAAAGGTATTGGACTTTGTCCTGGTTTCAGCTGGGATAGAGTTAATTTTCTTCCTAGTGGCTGGTATAGTGCTGTGCCTTGGATTTAGCATGACAATAATGTGATAACACACTGATGGTTTAGTTGTTGGTTAAGCACTGTTTATAGCAAGTCAAGAACTTTTCATCTGCCCATACTTGGCCAGCGAGGAGGTGCACAAGAAGTTGGGAGGGAGCATAGACAGGAAAGCTGACCCAAAGTGGCCAAAGGGATATTTCACAGAATCACAGAATCGTATAGGTTGGCAAAGACCTTTAAGATCATCGAGTCCAACTGTAAACCTAACACTACCAAGACCACCACTATACCATGTCCCTAAGCACCTCATCCAAATGTCTTTTAAATACCTCCAGGGATGGTGACTCAACCACTTCCCTGGGCAGCCGCTTCCAATGCTTGATAACCCTTTCAGTGAAGTAAAATTTCCTAATATCCAGTCTAAACCTCCCCTGGCGCAACTTGAGGCTATTTCCTCTTGTCCTATCACTTGTTACCTGGGAGAAGAGACCGACCCCCACCTCTCTACACCCTCCTTTCAGGTAGTTGTAGAGAGCAATAAGGTCTCCCCTCAGCCTCCTTTTCTCCAGGCTAAACAACCCCAGTTCCCTCAGCCGCTCCTCATAAGACTTGTGCTCTAGACCCTTCACCAGCTTCGTTGCCCTTCTCTGGACACGCTCCAGCACCTCAGTGTCTCTCTTGTAGTGGGGGGCCCAAAACTGAACACAGTATTCAAGGTGCGGCCTCACCAGTGCCGAGTACAGGGGCACAATCACTTCCCTACTCCTGCTGGCCACACTATTTTTGATACAAGCCAGGATGCCATTGGCTTTCTTGGCCACCTGGGCACACTGCTGGCTCATATTCAGCTGGCTGTCAACCAACACGCCCAGGTCCTTCTCTGCTGGGCAGCTTTCCAGCCACTCTTCCCCAAGCCTGTAGCGTTGCATGGGGTTGTTGTGGCCCAAGTGCAGGACCTTGCACTTGGCCTTGTTAAACCTCATACAATTGACCTCAGCCCATTGATCCAGCCTGTCCATTTCATACCATATGACATCATGCTCAGTATATAAACTGGGGGGGAGTTGGCCGGAGGGCAGCAACCGCTGCTCAGGGACTGGCTGGGCGTTGGTTGGCGGGTGGTGAGCAGTTGCATCACTTGGTTTTTTTTCCCTGGGTTTTATTTCTCTCTCTCTCTCTCTCTCTCTCATTGTTTTCCTTTTCATTACAATTTATTATTATTATTATATTTTATTTCAATTATTAAACTGTTCTTATCTCAACCCATGGGTTTTCTTATTTTTGCTCTTCAGATTCTCTCCCCCATCCCACCAGGGGGGAAGGGTGAGAGAGTGGCTGTGTGGTGCTTGGTTGCTGACCGGGGTTAAACCGCAACAGACTTTGGCCAAAAAAATTCATCTTCAGTACCTGTAGTTACACAGCCCGATTTCACGCTGAGACACTATCCATCCACAGCTTCTACTGGTGGCAGAAGGACTTAAAGTGCTTGTTAACTTTAAAAATCAGACTAAAATTATTTAGGTGCTTTATCATGGATTTAGGTGCTTGCCTTTACTTTAGGATGACATATTAGTCTTTTCAAAGGGGGAATGAGAAACAGTCCAGTTTTCCTACTACATATAAAATACTCAGTTAATTAATAATATAAATGGCTGTGAAGTAGAACAAAGCCTCCCAGGCTAAATTTCTGAAAGATTTGTGATGTAGTGTTAGCTATTTGTTCATGGCAAAGGCTAGAGTACAAAGTTGGCTGAATGATGAATGATATTGCTTTTGAAATGTATAGCAGAACTTCTTTGCTCTTCTCTGCTGGAAAGTACACTTATCCCCAGACAACTGCAATTAGAGTTTGCTAAGACATACGGCTCGCTTGGCATTCGATGGCCCTTTGTTTGGAGCCACAGCTGTGGTTCTAAGAAACAAATCCCACAACATCAGGCAAGTCCAAAGTTTCCATGTATAGCTTCCCCCAGAGGCAGTTCTCTTGTTAAATATTCAAGCACAGAGAGTTCATGTTCTATCACTAATATGAGCATTAACAATTATAGTTACAGGAAGGAAGCTGCAGTGATCGCTTTTCCTTTATCTTTTTTTTTGCCTTGCCAAGACCTGTATCTCAGCTTCCAATGGAAGCAGCGTGAGCTATTTTTCTTTTCCAGTCCTTAGAGTCACTATTATGGGGTCCATTTAAGGACTTCAGTGCTTTTCTGTATGAGAGGTATTATGAGAACGACTGAAGTCCTGCAACTATGAGGTCTTTTGTTCTGTTGCAAAATGGTTTAGGATCCACCTGCAGACTTAAATAATCTAGATTTTAGTGAGTCTGAGTATTAGCTGACATCATAGCTTCACAGATGTGTGGTTACTACTAGCTACCTATGATTATAATCCTGCTCCTCAACTTCTAGGCATGAGAGCAGGAAAAATTTTTCCTTTCATATCCACATCAGAGAGAGAGTGGAACTCACATCATTCTTTCCCCCTTTTGGTCTTTGAAGTAGCTGTACTACTCGTCTGCCTTTTAGTCTTTCAGGTGCCACAAAGGACACAAAAACATACTTTGTTGTAGAGAATCGTAAATATCATGGCAACTTCATACAAAGATAGTGGCATATTTTAGAAGAACCTGTGAGAGCAGTAAAATGTTTTGAACAGGTGCACCATCATTAGAAAGAAATGAAAAAGCAGAAGGTAGGTGTTTTATTAATGAGATGGCTTTGTATGTCTCCTTTGTAAAAATAATAGCATGTATAAGATACATTCCCATCCCCAGGAGGACATTAGACAATTGTTCTCCTGCAGCAAGATGACTTTCATAATATCAAAAACTCTCTATATATGCACTTACTTATGTTTTACAGTAGTTCAAGAACATTGCTTGTATTGATTGATTTAATCCTTGCTTTGGTGATGGCAAGGAGTCGTATAGGTATAGCCTATTTGTTTAGACCTGGTACATTAACCTTAGCGCTTTGTGTGTGTGTGCCCCTAAAGCAGAGGCATTATTCCTCTGGCTATAGGCAATGACCAGTGACTGAACTTCAGAATGGCTTTCAGCACTAGTAGGAAATAAATATAGAACCTAATCCTTCAGTTTCCTCTATATATTCTTGCAGAATCAGGGCTCCAGTGTGGGGGAAAGAAAACCCTACACTCTTCATGCTCTTTTCATGGGACAATTTAAGTAATTAGACTGAAATATTCCCAAAGAGCTAGTTTGTTTGGTACTTTGTTCACTGAAAGTCTTACTGATGTCAACAGAGCCTTTTAAATAACATGTTACTTAACATGAACAAAAGTAATATTGTCTGACTCATAAAGAACATGCTTTAGATATCTCATGAACATCAAAAAAAGCATATAAATGGTAACTCCAAGATGGGGTGTATGGAGAGGGGCACAGTACCGTTGGCACATCTGGATAGCAGCATTCATTATATATGTGAACTGCTTCTTGGCAATCATTCCTACAAACCTTATTAGGGATTGTCTTTTTCATGTTTTAGACATATAAACTGCACAAATGAAAAGCAGTTAATAACTTTCACATACTTCAATTAGGAATGATCTGAATGGTGTGGCTATGCAGGGCTGGGCATGTGGACAAATCATGCAAATCCAAAGCAAACAGCTTAATGCAGCTGTAAACTTTGCAGCTTAATGCGTTTGGAAGGATGAGGAATATGCACACTGCATTAAGAAGCAGCCTTGGGAAAGGTGAGGAAAATGTCCTGATTCATGGCGTTAATGTTGTTATTGGTATTATAGCTTTTAGAGGTTGTGTTGAGCACTAAATTTGTAAAATCAGACCTAGCACAGGTTAGCTCACTTGTATTATTCACAATCTTGGCATAATGAGAAAGCAAAAACATTTACAGGCATGATAAATCAGTTATCACTGGTAGGTATGACAATATACAGTCCTAAGTATGTTTAATGTTGGCACAGAAGCTTGATTCAGTTGCAGTTCTTATTAGTTCTTATTTTCTTTCAAAAATCTGCCTGCCAGCTGCTAGAGGTAGCTGGATCCAGTGGGGTGTTTTCTGTGCAGGCTGTCGTGGTTGCATGTTCCCAGGTCCAGCTGGTGCTGAGGCTGAGCACGTGTTCTCAATGGCATCAAACAGCCAAGAGCTCCACCGAGGCAGAAAGCCATGCCTGTACCAGCACCCACACAAACACATGCAGTGCTCACAGATGCGACGGACACAGGGGCCCCCTCCTGTCCCTCCCCTCTGGCTGTGGTCTCCCCCAGCACTGCGGGCTCCTACGAGCCACTGCCACTCCAGCCTGCCCTCCTGCTCCCCCCACACACAGACAGCACACCCACTCTCTGCAGTGAGAAATAGGGTTTAATAAGAAGATCAAGCAGAGGGCTCAGTCAGGCAAGTGTGCTGACCCATATACACTTGACTGGCCACTTTTGTCCCTTTTCCCTTCTATTTTCCTATGCTTATTCCTCCCTGATTCACCTTGATCCCTCCCTTTCACGGCCTTTGGTCCTTTCCCTAAACATCTCATTGCACATTTCCACAATAACCTTAAAACATCTCAAAATAAATTTCATGTAGTTCCAAAATTCTCTTCCACCTGCATTCCATAATAAGCCCCACAAGTCTTTAGGTAATCACCCCGTCAGTTTGCACAGCCAACTGGAGAGGATTTCTTCAGTTGGTTGATCTTGCCCAAGACTGATGGGACCTTTGGGCAAAGATCAGATGATGTATAGACTTACTCCTGAAGACTCTTGCTGATTTTCTCCCACTTTTCTGACTGAAATCTTTTACACTCAAGAGCCAAACTCTGCTCTTTTGTCATATATGCTCAATATATAATGCTATTTGTTCACGCTGAGATATGAGTTCGCCATTGACTTTAGTCAGAGATGACTCTAAAAGCTCTGTTTTATATATCTGCTTGTGGTAGTTGGCAATTTTAATGTCAGCACCTGCCTGCACTTACTAGAGAATTATTTTACATGGAGAATCCTAGCAATGAAAGTAATGAAAAGGACAAATGAGTTTTTATCTTTTGTTGTTGACCATTCCAGGAAATTAAGATATTACCATGAAAAATTAAGATGTTAGAAACTAATGGGAATAGTTTTGCTTTTTTAAAAAAGTCATTTAACCTCAGAAAAATTAATCAGATGCCTTTTAATTTAGAAATTTAAAACAAACAAAAAAACTCCCGTGAAGTTCTCTTTTCTTATTCCTCATTTTCAAACACTAAGCATGACATGACCAGTTCACTTATTTTAATACACTTAAATTTTTACATTTAATCAATCATTAAACTTACAAAAGAGTAACATGGACCAGAGTCCTACTAACACTAAATTATTAGGCTTACATTCTTCTGAAGACTAACTGTGGAAAAAGAAATAGCAGGGATAGGGCACGCTGCAAAATAAGGGTGTCAACAGAACAGAGTAGCAAGAATTAAAAAGATGTGAGAGTGAATGTCTTGAGTTGGCTGCCCCTGCACCGTGCATTTGGCTAGGCTCTGAGCACAGGCTGGGGACAAGGCCAAACACCTAAGCAACCTCTGGTATCCCCCAATTTGTACCCACACAGCTTTGTACCTGAGTTGGCAAGCAGTGACTAGGAGCTGAGAGCCAGCTGGCTATCAGTTGGAAGCAGTGGGTGCCTGCCTGAGCCGTCCTTCCTTAGGGCTCGCCTGCACAAAGACAAAAGGGTTGGTTCTCTCCAACCTGGGGATGGAGGCGAGATCACACAGCCCAGAAACTGTTTAAGATGCTTAACACCACCTCCCAGCTCAGGTTTCTGTGTAACTTCCTTCCATTCCTCCAGTTAAGTACTGGAGGGCCCACAGGCTTGCCCAGGAGGCTGTTTCGTCTCTGTGCCGCAGCCCTTGATGCAGATTTCAAGCCCTGAGCTGAGGAAACGCATCCCAGGTTTAGGATTTGCAGTGTGCTCAGCGAGTCCCAAGGGGAGAGTGATTTAAAAAGTTTCTCCTAGTTACAGCTTGCTGGGGGAGACCTGCTTGACAGCTTATCAGCCATGTAATGTAAACATAGGCATGGCTGCGCTGATATAAAGAATGAATATCAATGAAAATAAAATCACTGTGGAAAAAAATGTATGCCATATATCCATCTACAACTGTAATTTTGAAGACTGTTTCCCTCCTATACATGTACAGTCTTTCTTTTAGTATTTTCAAACTCACTGGAAAAACTAGAAAGGAAAAATACACATCCTTGAATGAAAAAAAATCTCACATGTTCCTATACTACATAAAGAGCATGTGAATTTGAAGTGAAGCAATTCTTTGAGCTCTACAAACTTACAATAGTTAGTTAGGTTCATCCATGTGTGAATTCAGTGAAGTTTTGAATTAATATAAGCCTTTGTGAAACTCATAAATCATCTGAAGTCACATTTTCATCAGAGTCAACTTCACAGTGTTACCCCTGAACTCATAAACATAAGAAACTTAATCTGAATTTATATACTGATTTGTACACAGAATATTGTGAAAGCTGGTGCAACATTATCTAGCTCTCTGCAGCAAACCAGGAATGATTTAAGCCTCAAATTTTTTAGGAGTGTAGTATAGAAATTGAAAACATAAAGCCGTGAATTTTTTTTTGGTTGCTGTAATGATCATTATTGAGCAAGTGGAAATGAATACTGTGAATGGGAAGTTCTAATTAACTGCTGTCAAGGTGAACATTTATCCTGTTAAAATTTATATGGCTAGTCAGTCATTCAGTGAGGGCAAATTTTGTAATGTAACTGGAAAGATATTACGTATCCTGAACTTCCCTTGAAGAACCTCAGCACTTTGCAAGACTGGCTTTTCCATTTTTGGATTTTTTGCATTAAAAGGAAACAGCGTATATTAAAGGGCAGAGAAAGCAAACAACCTTATAAGCCATAGAAATTTTTTATATATATTGATGAAAAACTGCATTTAGGAACAGAAAGCACTTTAAAAAAGTCCTCTCAGACAGTGATATTTGTGTTTTACAACGCATGGAAATGACATCTATCATGGAACATCACATAAACCATGGTCAGCTATTGCTTTATTTTATCATCAAGCATGGCTCTGAAAGGAAGATGTGACATTGAAGAGGAGCAAATCACAGAAGTTTAAATACAAGCCTGGATGTGAAGTACTTTCACTCTAAATCCTCTGGGATTTTTAATCTCTTCATCTGCTCCCTCATCTGTAAATTAAAAACAACAGAAAAAGCCTTTTCTCCCTTCTGGTACATTTTAAGGAATCAATATCTTCTCTTCACAAAGAACTTGAACATGTAAGGTGCTCAAATATTAAAGTGATGAGAAAAGTGTAGGAATTTTTGTTGACCAAAACAGAACTGAATTCAGTAGACAAATCCACTGTGTCTATTAGAAAATTTTCTGCAATACAGATGAGAAACACTGTTGGTGATCTACCGATATATTTATGTTCACATTAGTGTGTATGTTGATAGTATATAGCACAGAAGGCACATTCTTCTCTTCAGAGAAAGTGACGCTTGTTTTATTCAGAATAGTTTTCAGATTTAAGTGAGTTTTTATTCTTTTTTTCTTAATCCCACTCATAGTTTTCTCATGTTTAGCATGTGTACTCTAACATCTTAGTCTTATTTTGTCTGTTAAAAGTAGGTCTTTATTGGTTAGATCTTTACAGTTTTGCTGAAGCTTATGCTTTATGATTCTGATGGAGGAGAAAGACATCTTTCCTCAACGTTATGCCAAGTATGTTATCCAAGAGGCACAAGAGAATATTCACAGTTCAACAGACATATCCTTATCATACAAAGACTATAAAACAAATCGGCCAGGGTCATTTAAGACTGTAGCTTCACAGATACGCTAATAAACAGCAAGTGATCTTCGCTGTGTCCCATGCAGTTTTAATCATTTAAGGCAAGTAACTAATTCATAAGTCACAAGTTCAGCAAGATTTAACACTGTGGAAAAGGACTAATAATCATGCCGTATAATGAATAAACCAAACACTAAGAGGCAGAGAAAACAACTCCCATGGTAAAATCACATAAGGTAATGTAAAAGCATGCAAGGGAACTTAGTGGCAGGCCTTTAATATTTTAATGTAAAGTAATACAAGAATGAGAAATATCTAAGAATGCTGCTGAAGAGGTCCCTGGAGCAGGACAGAGCTTATTCTACTGCCCTTACTTTTCTAGTAGGATCTAGGGAAACAAGTTGGGGAAAATTATGCCCAACAGTAAAAAGAGAGGCTGAAATGAAGCTCTGGAAGATATGATTTCTATCGCTGCAAAGGACTTCAAATTTTTTAGCCTGTGAGTCCTGGTCCTTACAGAGGAAGTGGATCAAGAGCTGACTGGCATGTAAGGGGAACCCCCCATGACCAAAGACGACTTGTAGATGTCTCTGATCTTTCAGAAATGGGAAAAAGTTTTGAATACAGTAAGCTAACTACAGGAGGCAGAAGCAATACTCCTGTGTAATTCCTTTGTGAGGAAAGAAAATAAGGAGAAAACAAAAAGAGCACACATGGACCACTGTTCCCAAGAGGGGCCAAGAGGCCCGCAGAGACAATTAAAAGGAAAGAGTATGTGGACCTTACAGTTCCTAGGGGACCAATACTGCAGAAGCAGCAACATCCACAGTCTAACAAGGGTGGTAACACTTGTGGCAGTTGGGAAGCTGTAGAAGTGTGGAGCTCCCTGGACAGCAGCAACAAGGAGAGCAAATAATGTGTCCTTTGTGCTTCTGCTCAGCCTTCTTCCCTTTGGGGATTACATGAGACAGACGTAGCTGGTATGTCTCAAGTAAAAAAAACCTATCATCTGATTCATCATGGAGTGTGCAGTGTCCCGCTGTGCTTGCAAGCCTCTTAGAAATAGCTTTATCACAATCAGCTTGATCAATGAGGTATATTTGAAAATTTAGAAAAATTGCTCCAAAAACATAGGTCTTCCAACCCTTGGAGGACCTCCTTGGCTTACATGTGCATCAAAGAACCCTTGGTGCTGCTCATAGGAGAAGACTTTCAAGGTGAAAAAAAGTGAATTGTCTTGCCTGTATCTGCATCCTCAACATGCATGCAAGGCAGTTTATGACAAGCCCTGTTGTTCGACACCAGTAGGATGCTTTGATGAAGACTACTTGCTATTTACTGTTTGATGCAGGTTATATTTTAAATAAGTGTCATGGGATGATCTCAATTGGACTTAGACTCCCTGGAGATTTCATGGGTAATGGATGTGACAGCATTTATTATCAAAAGTATAAATTCACCTGCTCAAGAAATTTACATTTATTTCAGTATAAAATAAATTTTACATATAACACAGTTGCTACACTGCAATGAATTACATTTTCTATATATAACATAGTAAGATTAGTTCTCCCATGACTGGTATCACATTGAGATTCTGCTTTAAATATTTACCTGTGATCAAAAGGTTTATAATCAGACTAAAGCTTTTCATGTTCATTCTTAGCCCTGCAATGACTGGGTTTTTTTAAGAAAAATAATGGTGAAACAGCCTCTGGCAATTCTTGAACACTGGGGGCTTTTTTTCTTGTCTCACAATTATTTTTCTTCTAATTTTCTTTTACTTTTTACATTTACAAGGCATTTGTTCTTCAACAATGAAAGACACCATTAAAATAGCCTAGCTTTTGATTAACTACTGTATGTCATTATACCTCACAATCTCAATCTGTGTGCCTATCATAAGGCTTCTGTTTTAGAAACACAGAAACCATGAATGGCAGAAGAATATCCTTGTGGTTAAGGTATTAAACTGGAAGAGAGAAGGCACTGAAATAAGAATATCTTTGTCTCTGCATGTCTGCATGTTTTCCCCCTGTGCTCAGATGAGAACTGGGTACCTACCTCTTCCATGTAACTTTAAAGCTTTGTTCTGAAACATAACCAGAACTCAAGTTTAAGAATTCAGGTCTTATTCTAAGAGGAATCTATGGCACAGTGCTGCAGGTTTCAGTCTGTAGACAAATTGCCATTCTTCATCACATTCTCTCTGCCTCTTAAATCTACTAAGCAGAGTTGCTAAAGCTCCTGTCTGTTATAATTTGGTTCAGCAGGAAGACTTGCTTCCTAAGGTGATGGATGAGTGATTCATCATCCATGTTGCTACAAGGTTTGAAGTTAAGTATATCAAAATAAGTAGTGTGCCAGTGCAGCCTTGCTCCTTCTCTCTGAAAATATTCTATGCCATAGCACTGATGAGCTAGTAGTCTTCTGCTTTGTTTCTTTCTTTTTCCACTCCATAAAGATGTCTTTGTAGTAGCAGTGGATCTTATTTACCATGAGATTAGGAAGTACAGAAATATAGAATATTGCAGGATGAGAATGACACCTTAACATCTAAGATTTCATTTTTACCCCTATATTTTACTCTGGAAGCAAAGCTCATACTTAACTACTTTTAAAAAAAGTCTAAAGATTATTGGTATCTTTGTTTATTCTTGGTTTAATACTCTGTAGATTCTAGAGCTGCTTTTCATTCAATCTGTGCTCACTTGTTCCTGTGGCTGACATTTATACAAACAATTTGCAGCAGCTAGCAGTAGTCTCTTCAAACTTGTGCTTGTGTCATTAAATGTTTCTCTTTCTCTTCTTTGTTTGTAAAATACAAAGATCTCCTCCTCTGTCCTTCACTAAGATAATCTCATACAATTTAATGAAGCTGAAAGCCCTATTTATTAGACAGCTTGGTCATAAGTATCATGACTACAGCACTACATAGTGACTGTTCTTAATGGTATTTTGCAGGGTAGAAAATGAGAATAATGATAGTCCAGACAGGTAGACATGCATTCTTCCTAAAAAATAATGCATTCATGAAGCATTAGCTTCATACTTAATGCTCTGAGTTCAATTTTTTTTTCTGAAATGAATTCTGTGATATTCATTGATAATAATTAGTCTTCTGCTATCCCTGCTTGTCCTTCACCACATAATTTCATAGGTCAAATCATTAGGTACATCAAAACCTTAAAGTCTGAGGGAGGCGGCAAATATTGCCAGGCACTTCACCCATTTTTTGGCCTCCCACTTGGTATTTTAGTCTCTTAGCCACTGTGTAAGAAGGATGAGTGAGAAGTGATCTAAAGTATTCTTGTTGTGCCTTTAGGAGATCATTCTTCTGTTCCTTTAATACAGCTTTTGTAACAGTGTGTCCTTTTTTGTACCTTGAGGGGCCTTTCGCAATGGCACCACTTGATCTGGCACAGGCTCTGTGTCACGTGAGAGGTGAAGCATAATGTAGCTCATTCCCTGATGCTGGAATAATTTCTAAGGATCCAGTTCCTCCCACACAGGTACAGCAGGAACCACCCACTCTTTTCACTGAGCCACATCAGTCCGCTTGGACTTCTTTTCTTCTCATTTTCCCACTTCTCCCACTCCAGTTCTGAGCCCAACACTAACTCTAATGACATGCATTCCTCTGTAGGACACCAAGTTCTGCTAATCGCAGAACCTACCCAGGTCTGACCCTCTCTGAGCTCTCACTAGAGCCTATTGAGAATTTTACCGTAATAGCAGAAGATATACATGAAAGCAAGGGCAAAAATGTATCAGTTTAGATAAGATGTAATTACAAAGATTTTTTGGATGGAACACAGACTTTCTGGTCAGAATAAGAAGACCCAATCCCTAATCATCAGACAGATTTTTTTTCCTAATGACACAAATTGTTGCAATAATGTAAATCGGCTTCTCCCCCAGCTCCAGCTTTCCAACAGCACCTCATACTTCCAGCCCTTCTTTTTGCCTCTGCCCCTCTCTGATTTAATCCGAGCGTAGTTCTTCTTTGCTTTAGAACAATTTCACCAATGTATCTACTGCAGATCCTCTCTGAAGGCAAATCTGTGACCCTTTTCAAGGTGCCAGGCCCCGTTCAAGGTCCAGCTGAACCCTGTGCTGCTCCCTTTCCCCACTCTATTCCCAGGGCTTGTGACTACTGTCAATGATTCTTTACTCCATGCCTTAAAGTTCCTTTACATTCATTTATCTGATAGAATAATTACTTCCTCCAAATTTTCTACACTTTGGGGAAACAACCTCAGTTAAGTTCTTGACTACATAGTATGGGAAATGAACAATCTCATTTTCCCTGCTCCTGGGATTTCCAAAGTGGGTTTATTCTGGACAAGAGTGAGGTTAAGAAATGGTCTTGAGGCTGCATACAGCCATCTTTGGGTAGAAGTTTATTTACCGATTTTTTTTTAAGATTCTGCATTTTCACAACAGCAAGAGATGCTTTATGAAAATCGAACTAACACAAAGTCATGTGTCCTGTACAAAGGAAACTTTCCTTTATAAAAAAATCTGTACTTTCAGTGTCAAACAACTCTTCATGGTATTTCTGAAAACTAACATTTTACCTAAATTTAAATTTTAATTTTAATTCTACATGCATTTTCTGCAGTGTATGTCAGTAAGTTTCTGGCACTTGAGGAACCTAATTTTTTATGCTTTGTTAGTGAGCAAAAGATGGAGCTATATTTTAAAGTCAATATTAAATCCTTTATACATTATATTTCCCTCAAGTATTTCTTCTTTTACAACTGTTTTTCTTTTAAAAAATTTTATTAGTCTTCAATGTTGAGGGAGCTCTATAACAATATTTGTAATTATTTCTCATTGTGAGTTTCATTCTGTATATTTTATGAAATATAAACTTGCTCTGTTTTCATTATGAAAGAGCCAGGTTTATTATTTTATAAGGCATGCAACATGTTACTGAAAGGATGATTTGATATTTTTAACAGAAGAGAGCTATGTTTTTCCTTCTGCTCTGGATTACTATGCAAAGGGAATCATCATGCTGAAATATCACACCTCTGAGGTTACAAGAATGCCATAAAAAAAGAAGTGCTGTGGAATATTGAGCATCAAAACCACTGGCAATACTAAAAATAAATAAACAAAAAATAAAGAAATAAATAAGTAAATAAATGAAATGAGCTCTAAGCCTACCAAAAAGAACTCTTACACATTAAATCTATCAGAAAATGCTACGTTTTTAACGAACAATTTTTTTCAATACTTCAAGAGGCTTGGGGAGTGGCTACCTCTGATTATTCTCTGCTTCTGGTTTCCTTTGGAATTTTCTTTTATTTGGGGTTCAACTGCCAAATCTCCTTCATTCCTATTCCCCAAAAAAGTGGGTATCATTTGCTTAGCTGTTCTAGTTTGTTCAGAAGACAAGACTGCAAACCATATCCCTTGCCTTCTTCCCCATATCCAGCCCTTCTTCACTCAGCCAATGGCGCTCTGGGTCGCTCTGTTGGCTGCTACTCTTGTTTCTTTGCACAATATCCCTTCGACTCTGTACCTCACACTGACTTTCATGTCACCTTGCATTTCTCCCCTCTATGTTCTACTTTGTTCAAACGGGACAGGTAGAAAAGAATTTCATTTTATTTCTAGTTCTTTGCATGTGCTTTCTTTGAAGTCATATATGATGGTTAGAGCCCTCTTTCTTACCTCACTCACACTTACCTGATCTTCGTTTTCTTGTAATTCTTGCTGACATTTCAATCTCCAGCCCAAAGAAAACTAAACAACCTTATTATTATCTCACTATATATATATATGTAACTAAACGTGGGACTATGCTAATATTTGGAATCATAGCTAAATCTATGTTGCATTTTGAACTTAAACCCAGATTAGCATTCATATTTGCTTTGTGCCCATCGTACACAGATATAAATCCATTGAAAGTACAGTTTTATAGGTAAATCTCTTAGCAACTAGGATAGAAACTTTGGGACATGTGGCGAAGACCCAAATATGTAGCCCACAGAAGGCAGACTGATTTGGATCATGCTGTCAGTAACCGTGATGGGCCTTTTTGACGGACTCTTGTGAAACCTCCACAAAGACCATTGGGATGGCTTTCTAAAGAATTTTAAAATTACAGGTGATATTTCATTTGTCAGTCTTGAATATAAAACAAATGTCTGCTGTGACACCACAAATAGCCCCTGAGTCAGTCTGTAGTACATCTGTATTAAACAGCCAGGGCAGGTGAGAGAATTGCCTCCAGGTTTTACCCAGAAGTGCCTCCAGCATAGATCCAGAGGGAAAACCAAAAGCACGTGGTCAGGGCACGGTGGTACGTTCACAGCCTCCAGCAAGTTATGGCTTGGGGACTTCTTGAGCCAGAGAGAATACCTTCATATTTAACAATCCTCAGTGGACTTTTCCTCCCTGAATGTGCTCTGTTATTTTTGAACCTGTGTACATTTACTATGCAAAATGTCCCACAGAGGTTTCACAGCTAGCCATCACACTCTGTGAGGAAATATGTCCTTGCTTTGCTTTAAATCTGCCTCTTGCTTGTTTATTTGATGTCCATTAATTTGTGTATTGGAAGAGAGAGTGAGTGGGTCTCTACTCACCTTCTCAATGTCTTTCATGATTTTGTGAACCTCTGCTGTATTCCCCTCAAGTTGCTCTTTTTCAGCCTGAAGTGTTCTGGTCCTGGTGTTAATAAATTCAGTGGCTTCTTACACAGAAATCATTCCATAACCTTAGACATACCTCTTTTTTCTCTGCACTTTCCCAGCTCTGCTATGTCCTCAGGGAAACAAAACAATATTCAAGATACAGGGCATCATGGATTTATACAGACGTATAATATTTTTTGTGTTTTTTTCTAGTTTTCCAATAATTCCTAAACTTCCATTTTATTCTTTTTTAGTGGCTACTGAGGACTGAAATGATGTTTTCATAGTTCTGTCTATTATATCTCAAGGTCTTATTTCTTACAAATGCAAAATTAGGTTTTTTCCCCCTGTTGAACATTACATCCCTTTTCATGGAATTTCACCTGCCATTTTATCATTTTTGCTATTGGCACTCATCTTTTCCACTCTGAAGGTGTCAGTATCGTTAGAAAACTTTTTCACCTAACTTTTACAAACTCTGTGCAATGGAGATATTGACTAAACCACGTTTTTGGTTTTGAATTCAGTCAGAGGAAACCTGCCTTTAAAATATATAACTCCAAAACCTCTGAAATAAGTAATAAATAAGTCCACACATAGTGTTCTAAAACTGTACTGAATTGTATGTAATGTGAAATAAAATCATGCACACAGCTTAATGTTTGAGAACTTGTTTAAACAAAGTAGTACCTCAAGGTTCAGCTTTTCTTCTCGCTACCTGTTCAAGAAAATGTTATGAAAGGAAAAAAAAATCTGGAAAGGTCCGTCAGTGTCTATGAGTAAATAACAGTTCTGTACTATTGAAAAAGCTCAGTGAATAATGAGAGTTTAAAATCTATTTTGAGAATAACTCCAGCTTGCCTAAAAGAAACACAGCTGGAATTCCCATAGGCACTCAGCCTCTTGGGATTAACAGATTTTATGTCACATGTATTTGTCTAGATTTAGAGCTAGATACTAATTATTATATGAACTGTCAATGAAGAACACAGTAAGTGACCAAGACCTAAGGATAAGTATAACCATTACCTAGTTATTTTCACATGGATATGGGGCTTGTGATGATGAGAATGACTGGACTGGTGGCACTCATCAGTAAGTCAAGTCACTTTTGAATTAGAACAGACCTTGCACTCTCCAGAATTAAGAGAGAAATGCTTTTGCAAGCATCAGTGAAAAATTAGAATAATTGATATAAGGCTTGCTATAGTTTTTGCAGAAGTTTTCTTATAGACCACAGTGATGTAAGATGTCATGAACACTGTTCATAAACATATTTTTAGAATAGCTTTTTCAAGTAAAACTCCTGAAATTGTTATTGGCAGTCAATATGAATATAACTGATGAATATGGTTGCAAAAAGGTGCCATAACATTATTCTTACTTGTTATGTAAGTCACTCAACAGTGGTTTCGTATCATTATCATTCAGTTCAAAGTGAATTCATTGCTTACTTTTTTTTTTTTGAGACTAGAGCACTATTAACAATGTTCAGAAACATGAATGATTTGAACTTTGGAAGTGTGTTCTTGTTTGTGACTGATGAGGTAATACTAAAGGAGATATCAGTCTGTACAGTTTAACAGAGGACAGAGAATAAGAGTGAATATTTGCCCAGTTCATATACTGCATGATACAACAAGATAGACTATAGCTAAACTGTCATTTTCTCTTACAGATTGTACAAGGGGGGTCAGTTTTCCTCATTTATGAAAGAATTTTAGAATTACAGGTGATATTTCATTTGACATTCTTGAATATAAAGCAAGACTGAAGCATTTGTAGACAAGATAATTATCTCTATATTCTGTCATTATAAAGATCCGAAATGGTCTCCTTTTTTATTAGCAGTTTAGTACATTAGTAAAGTCTATCCAGCTGGTATATTATGTGTTTGAGTCCTTTTAATTTTTTTTTTAAGATCTTAAAATTAGGACCATCTAAGTTCACTGTATGATAAAGTATAATAAATAATTGATTACAAATTCTTTGATCACATCACTCTAAAAAAATATCCTACCCAGAGAAAAAAGTCCAATATATTTAATTCAGTGAAATACTCTTTATTGTAAAAACCTTCACATTTTTATTTCAGAAAGCTAAATTACATTAATCCAATTCATTCACTTTTTCTGAAAACTGTTTACTTCTGTAAGTCTGCTAAGCATTGCTGATGGGCTGATACTTCACAAAAGACTGAGCATAGTCTAATTTCAGGAGAAATATTGTACTTTGAGATATTTGGTAGAGAGTGTTTATTATTCAGGAATTCTTTATCAGAAAAGTACTACGTTTCTTAGCATTCTCATTCTACCCCTTTAAAAAAAAAAACAAAACCAACTTATGGAATGTCTTTGTTACTTCGCATTTAAATACAGCAGTAGAAAAATATTTTTCTGAGTAAACAAGCTTGGAAGAATTTCAGAAACCTGATAAATATTGATTCTGTTAAGGTGAAGTTCCAAACCTTTGCAAAAAAGATTGGACCAGATGATCCTTGAGGTCCCTTCCAACTTGGTATTCTATGATTCTATGATAAATTCCAATTGTAACTGTAGAGACCTCTATGAATTTTTTTAGGAAAAAAAAGTATCAGATTTATTGAAATCATTATTATCATTAAACTCTTTTGAAGCTTATGATAACTGAAAGCAACAGAAATGTTTACCTGAGAGAAAAACACAAAAGAAAAAAGGTCAAGAAAAATAACATACATTTCTCTAAAATGCTCTTTTAAAAAAGATTTATCCCTTACTTTTTTACAGTTAACTTTTCCCCCAAAATGAGGAAAAAGGGGAGGACTATGCTATCCCCTCTAAAAAGTACGTGCATTTGAGATCATTCCTTCATCAATATCTGGAGAAATCTGTCCAAATTCCTTTGGTAAGTGACTTTTTAGGACCCTTGTTCCTTCCCAACTCCTATGATGTACAGGCTTTTAGGCAGAGCTTTTAGGCTAATGATATTGATTTTGCTTCATTGATTGAGCCTGCCCAAAAGGTATGTTCTCCACCCTGTTATAAACAAAACATTTTGGAGGAGAAATCATAGTTAAATTTTAATAAAGAATCACCTGAGACAGAAAGAACTGAGCTCAAATTTGAAACTTTTTTCTTACATGTTGAGTTGCCTAAAGCTGCTATGTCCTTTAATTTTTTCACCCATGACTCACAAATAGCTTTTATCTCATACACATAAGCACACTAGACTATTTCCTCATACGGATATTCTTTCTTCTGTACATAGACAAATAGATTTCTCAGTACTTTCTTGCAAAAATTTACTCTGAGGTCACAGTGAATGAACTCAGATTCAGTGTGGTCCAATGGAAATAAAAAAAAATTAAAAAATCTATTTTTGTTACCAGTATGCTTTTGGAAAGGTATTGCGGCTGGTAGTTGAATGTATGATTATGAAGCTAGTTTGTGGGCTCAGGAAGCTGGATAGATAACACATGAGGATGTTACAGTTGGATCAAGTCTTTTTACCCCAGATGTTTTCATGTATCTTGTCTCCAGCAGTGGCCAGATGTGGATATCTAAGAAAGGCGTTCAAGAAACAGTGCCGGTACAGGCTGATGTCTTCTCTAATACACCTCTATAGAAGTTTAAGGAGTTCCTGTGCTGCCACATCCAGCCTGTTTTGTGTCTAATATTCCCTGATGGGTCAATCTTCCAGCAGTTTTCTGCTTTTAACACACAACATCCTACAGCAAGGAATTTCACAGTTTAATGTAAATTGTGGGAAAAGGTTATATCACTTTTAAGCCTGGAGCTTGCTAATTTTACTGGGTACGACCTGGCTGTTGTATCATAAGAAAGAGATTCATTATATGCCCATTCTCCATCCCTTCTGTTGGCCCCTTCCCAGCTGAGGAGCCCTAGACTACTTAGCTTCAACCTAAAGGGGAGACAGGAAGATTTTTCATATATTTTATCACTTTTCAGTAGCTTTATGCTGCTTCAGGTAGACTGATACTAAACTTTAAGACTGCTTAACTAAACCTGGCATAACTTCACTGCAAAGTCAAACCAGAGACTGCAATGTAAAACTTCTCCAGCAAAACAAACTTCCTATATCTCATGATCGTCTGCTACAATGGAGTTCTTGATATTGCTTTCCAAAGCATTTCAAGATTAAAGCCTTATTTTTAAAAGTAAGCATTTGTTCACAGGAGTTCAGCCTCCATTTTTCTAGATGCATTAAGCCTGAAAAATTTGCAACTACAAAATGAACTTCAAGCACAACACATTCTGCTTCCAGGAACCTACTCTGTACGTAGAGTCATATGATTAGTACCTGATTTAAAGCTCAATTCCAATTAAAAGCTTCAGGCCACAATTGCACCTTCAAGGTCACTGTGCCAGGAGTTGCAAATTCCAGTGGTAATGGCTGGTATATGTTTGAAGTTTCAGGAATTAATACGTATTTAGTCTTTTTTATGCGCTGGCACTGAAGAGGTGACTGCAATCTCTGTAGTAGAAACAGAAGTGAGCCTAAATGTTCTTAATTCATATAAGCAGATAAACATATGTTGCTCTTTTTTAGTCTCTGTGTTCTAATATTAATTAATAGAAACCTGTCGTGGATTTATTTTGAAAGAGCATTGTAAATGTAATTTTTGGAAATCTAGATTTCTTACACCTTTAGAAAGCAGACAGACCTGTGAAACTTTGAAATCACCGCGAAACCAGCAGAGTAAATATATAAATTTCCCTTCTTCTTGTATCTCTGAAAGCTATTTTGATTTTTTTTTTTTTTTTAAATAAGCTTTGGAATTGAGGGTGAATCCTTCAACAAAGCAAAATGTTCCCTAGGGTTCAACTGAAGAGAATACTTGGGGGTGGGGGGGATGCTGGGCACACAGTATGCCCTTCAAGGAGGTACAAAACCTCTACTTGATTACTTTATTGGGTTAACATTTTGCAGATAGAGTGAGCTACCTGCAGAAGAGAGGGTCTCTCCTGTATTGCAGGGAGTCCAGGGTAAATAAAGACTTGGTGACTTTCAGAAAGACGCTGCAAGCCATAAAGACTAACAACAGCTTGACACAGTCGCAAGTCTAGAGGAGTAAAAAGTTGTATGAAACAGACCATAACTTTCTGAAGAACAGAATACTGTTCAGCAACTGAAAAGTATTTGAAGCCCTACAGGAGCAGACAAATTATCTTCACAGGTTCCTGCTGCTCAAGGCTATCTCTTATGAGTTATTGCATATCACAGGCCCTTAAGTCACACTTTGCTACTCCTCTGTGGAACATCCGTAACCTGAACTTGACTAAAACATGACATGGGTAAAACATGTTTTCTAGGAAGATGTTCCAGGAATGCATCTAATCTTGTTTTGTTCCACTGGTGAGACACGGAAGAAGTTACAGCAGTGGTGGGAAGGGTGGGCTGCGCAGCTCTTCAGCTGCAGCTGTGTTTTTAATGCAGGATCAGTTGCTGTACCTCACTGTGCTACCACAAGGCAGGGAATGGAAAAGCCTTTCTGGTAAATCCATGCCTGGTTAATCACTGTCATTGAGAAGATGACCCTTTATTTCCTGTTTGTTTTTGTCTGGCTTCATAGGCCAGCCACATGCCTTTCTCAGTAACATTAAATATCCATTAGCACTCGTGTTACTAGAGATAATTAAACATTTTTGTTTCTTTTTTTTTTAATGCTGTCTAAACAGACAGAATGTTTTACTGTATATTTTTTCTGTAGTCTTCCTAATTGTTTTTGTTTATTTGGTTGGTTGTTTTTTCGTGAAACTACCCTAAGAACTTCTTTTTTTTACAGCTGTGAAAACCTGAACTAAATACAGCATTATAGCATGTCCTCACAATGCTATGTGTGAAAGCTAATATCCTATTTATATTCACTGCTCCCCTTGTACATCCCAGGATAACCTCAGATGTAGGACTGCTCTAGAAATAACTCACAACTTTCTTGTCTGGTTCAGTATGTTTCCTGCACTTTTTTCAAAATGCTTAGGTTTTCCATGACTCAAGACTCTGTCTGTAGGTATAGTCACCATCACTGTTACCCCAAGAAATATTAGTGCTTGAAGAGCCAGGGTGCTGATTTTGCACAGCCGTATCCTTGAAAACATAGTTTGCAGTTCTCATTTTCTGATATGTAACTTTGTAATTAACTGCTTTTAAGACCCATTTAATGGATTGAAGTAACCTAGTATTTTATCTTGCTCTGGAATGAATGCTGTTGCTCATTCAGCTTGTAGTAGTACTAGATGTAGTACTGACCCATAGAAATATTTTCATTTGATGAAGTTTTCTTAGTGACAATCAGTTTGGAGCTTTCAGCTAACCATTTATTAACCTCTTCTATGTATATTGGGATTGGGCTAATGATAAGGTTCCATCAGACTATCCCACAGCACAAAATCATGTATCGTGCAAAATTTCAGAAGTGTTATCTGCACAAAGCTATCCATATCAGCCAAATTTTAACTTCCTCAAGGGATGTCAGCATGGTTTGATGCGGGTGTTTACACAATAGTCTTGTCTTTGACCATATCCTTATCTGCTCTAAGTCATTTGGGAGAATGTCAACTGATGAATAGTATCACCATCTGCCATATTTCAGTCCCCTAAGCCTCACTTTCCTGTACTTCACTCGAGGATAGATGGCAATGGTTTCTCGCACCTTTCTTCCAGCAGATCTGTTTTTCTTCTTCTCTGTGAACTTACTTAAAAATTACTAACAACTCATCTAAATGTCTCCCTAGTCCTTTTAACAGTAAGTGCAGATGTGCTTCCCCAGAATTCACCTTACATCTCGCCTATATGCCTACCCAAAACCAAACCCACCACATACTTCTGGTTTGTCAGCCATTACTAGAAATTCACAAAATTTTGCTGACTGAAATGAGAAAAACTGTAAAATGTTTTTGGTTGAGATTCAGCTTCAAAGTCTTGTGAAGTAAATATACTCTTTCCATTCACAAATAATCACTGCTTGTCAGGCTCTAAGGTAAACATCCAGACTACAGATGCCATCAGTTAAATGGGAAAATAATTCCTGATCTTTAATACTCCTAGTGTTTAGGTTTAAGAAATGTTTCACCTGTTAGCTTGTCAGAATAAAATAAATTTTAAAATGTGCCTGGAAATGTCCGTCTCTGTTCCCAGGCACTGAGGATTCAGTGTTTCTAAGTGCACTGAGCACATCTGAGTAGCACTGCATGAGCGCTGTCCCACTAGGTTGTTAACAAAAATGAGACTGCTCTCACAAGGCCACCCCCGAGAACAACATTTTGAATAAATAAATGTGTTCTGAGGCAGAACTTTCTTTGTCTTCTCTAATCTATCCTGCCTGGGATGGTGAGACAAATAGCAGCTTCTGTCATTTAATGACACATTTATAAAGCACACTCAATTTACAAAGTTAGAATTTGGACATTATGACATTTATTGTAGGTGCTGTAGTAGCAACTTTTCTTGGTTTTTAGGAGACAGATTTTGTTCAGTTTCAGCTTTCTGAAAAATTGATTGCTGGGAACAAAACTGTCTTTGTTTAGTATCTCATCCTGCTTCCAGTGAAGTTAAGATTCGTCATTGCTCAATAGCAGGAGGAGCAGTGGTGATCTTACATTTAAAGAGTCAAAAACTACTTAGAGGAAAGGTTGAGGGAAGTATTTTCCATTTGTTAAAAAGAATACTCTAACCACCTCCAAGATATCAAGACACAGGAAAATATGCCAGGAGAAACCTTCTGCAAATTGTAAATACTCTTTAATTTTCCATATACTCCCACTTGTATTATGTTTTTAAAGTTTGTAAGTAATATAAGAACTTATTTACTCCAGTCTCTTGCTTTCTGGGATTCCAGTAGGTCTTTCAGTACATGCAAAAAGCAAAGCCATCAAAAAAAAGAACCTCAGAAAGAGTGGAAAAGAAATAAATGAAATCTAAATCAGTGTTGGGCCGAGTCAGATGTTCACAAGATTTCTCTAGGATGTAAAGTGCACAATTCACTAAATATGCATTTTCTGAAAAACTCTTGGGACCTTAGCAATATCAATATGAGTATTGACTTTTTTACGTTAACAGTAACAAAGCAAGCAAGGTGTATCCAATATTGAATACAGAGAAAAAGTTGATACTACAATTTCAGAGAAATCATCCCAAAAAATTTTGGGATGTGTGATATTTTGGGTTGTGTGATATTTAGAAGAACAAAAGCAATATTTAAACTTCTCAAAAGTGTTCAAAATGCTGGGAACTAAAAATAAGAGAGTGGGTAAATGAATCTCATTCTCAGAAGCGCAACAATTGTAGATTGCAGTTGGCAACAGCTAGATCACCACCATTAAGGTGCACAGGAAAAGACTGAAGGAGGTTTGGCCCTTATAAGGATATGAGAAGAAGGTGCTTCTTTCTTATCGCACATAAAACTTTTGTCCAGGAGCTCAATTAAAAACTGTATGGGAAGCAGAGTAATTTAGTAGAGAATTTATATGTCTGGACACATCTCTTTATTTAGCACAAGGAGTGATACCAAAAGAGAAATAACATGTTTCTCGATTACTTTCTTTTTCTTTTTTCTTTCTTTTTTTGCTCCTCTAGAAGATAGTGACCTGAAAACTTCCATTGAATGGAACTCCAGAATTGCAGGAACCATCATTTTCAGCTATTTTTAAAGAAATAAAAAAAACCATGATCTGTATCCCAAACAGAAGGGATTTAAATTATGATCTGGATAAGATGTTGTGAACAGACCAACCAAAACAGAGTTTTATCTCTGAGGTAAATGGACTGGAACAGATGGAAGAGAGAAAAGAGAACTTTCCTAGAGGCACAATGTCCCTGTCACCAGCTGTTACTGGGAGATAATGTGCAATGACAAGTGATGTATAGGAGGAAATCCAAATGCCTATAGTTTTTTTCTGTGGTCTACAAGAGCAGCAGATTCTCTTACACCTTTATCTTGTTTAAAGGAAGGACTCAGATTTACAATGGCCATTCACATGGCGATTCTTTCACAACTGTATCAGACAAAAAACAAACTGGAAATAAATGTTTCTCAAGTCAGCTTAATTGTAGTTTGTCAAAGCCTTATAGGTAATTAATACATTATAGAAACATGATCAAGACATATTCCTCTTTTGCTCTTACAGTTTTCAGTCTTTTCTTCATAATTTGAGTATTGTAACAAAAAAGTATGGTAATTATAGCAATTTGTGGTAATTTTTGTACATGTATTAAGATGGGATTTTTTTGATGTATGAATAATGTTGTAGTAAAACATATTAATAAAGCAGACTACAATAAGATCTTGGTACATCTGCTTTAAGTGATTAAGACAATTCAAAGTGCTTATTAATTCACCATGCTGTGAAATCTAGGAGTGCTGTGGCTTCCTTAGGTTTGAGTTCTTTAAACAGTTAAATCAAGAACAAAAGTTGTTCAGCTTCTTGAAAAGTGGTGTACGTTCTAAAGCTCTTTGTCAGTGCTAGGTTTTCAAAAGATATTTAGACAGCCGATAGCTAAAAATTCAGATCTGTATTTTTCAGGGGTACCTAAGAGTTATGACTATCCTTGGCTGAAAATCTAGATATCCATCTAATTATTCAAGCACCTGAATATTTCTAATGTCTGGCCAATGGTGCTGAAAGGAAAGATTTCCCAGATCCAGAAATTCCTACTGTGAGCAAAATTAATTTCTAAACCTTTTCTTAGGCTGGGGATGAAAGTATTTCTTTGGCTAACAAGACAAACTCAGGTTCTGTCCCTTCCTCTATTTACAAGAGAAGAAAACTACTTTAAGTAAGCTTGGAGCCCTAAATCCACAAAGAGAAAGTTCTGTGCTTGGGACTCTTCCTATATCATAA
Source organism: Ciconia boyciana (assembly GCF_034638445.1). Lineage (NCBI taxonomy): Eukaryota > Metazoa > Chordata > Aves > Ciconiiformes > Ciconiidae > Ciconia > Ciconia boyciana. The sequence goes on from NC_132938.1 coordinate 28,109,446, forward strand.
AAAAACATCTAATCCAAGCCCTAAGAAATCTTTCCTAAGGTGGCACTGACTGGGTTCAGACCCATCTCAAGCTTTTCAGCGGGGCAGTGTTTATTTTAATACTTATTGAAAGAGAGAGTTATGAACTTCCTAACCAGAGATATAAAAAGACAGGGAGAGGGAGAGATGGATGCAAAAAAGAACTAAAAGTACCCTAGCATCCATCTGCATTTCAGCTGGGTTTCTTAGGAAGCCAACAGGTTCCATCTACTTCTGAGTTTTACCTGTTTACCTTTGGTTCTATTGGCGCAGACCGATAGAGGACTGTTCAAAATGACTAGAAACACTTGAGCAAGATTATATCGTCAGCTGGGCACATGGAGCTCATGCAGTGTAGTCGATTGCTTGACTGACAGCTTGACTGAGGCAGGCAAGAGCACAGTCCGTGCAACTCTGTCCAGCGGCAGAGGGATGCTCATGTCACGACTTTTTACCTCTCATAAATTAATCCAGGATGCAACTGAGGAATACTCAGTGAAAAATTTATGTACCTGGGATTTTTGAGAGCAAGCATGTTGTGGTCCTTCATCTCAGGTGGGCGCTCGGCTCAAATACATGCATTAGGAAAAGGGAGGGCAAATGGTATCGTTTCCTTATTTCTTTGTGCTTTCATGTTTCACTGAACATGGGCACTGCATGGTTTCACTAATAGCACTTAAGTGCTATATTAATTATGAAACAGCTGCTCATTATGCTAATGAGGAAAGTAATCATGACTTCTTTTTTAAAATCAACTGTAATTTTCTTCTGTTGATACAAAAGCCATTGGTAAGGAGCAGTGAAGAGACCTGACTTGACAGATTCCTAGCAAACTGACCATGGGTTCAAGCCTAGGAAAGCACCTTAGGCCAGTGCAAATGCTATGGCAGTTTTCTTTTTACATGTTTTTCTTTAATTTGAAGAAATGTGTTAGTTTAACTACACTTTGTATTAGTCATTAGAAAAGTGCTCAGCAATCCCTTTTGTCTAACTCTTTGTGTAAAGTGTGGGATGAAAGGAGAAGGGCCACATTTACAGCTGTGCTCCCTGGGATCCTCAGGATCAGACAAATCCATATTTAACATCCTTAGCTTATTGGGAAGAGAAACTTTGCATCTCATGTGCCAGTTGCACAGGTTTCCTTGGCTGTGGAAAGTAAGGAGGCACAGAAATGCTGACCGTATACTAGGTATGAGCATTACATCTTACTCTTCCTTTATTGCTTTTTAATCCTGTGCTGGAGATTGATGAAAGTTCAGGGCATTTGAAGAAGTTGATGTATTTATGTAAAACCTGGAAAGGCAGATATCAGTGGTTCCAGGCAATTTTCAGAGACATACACTAGTATGTCTTTGTATAACAAATATTTATTGAACACCAAAAATATTTTAAGCAGCACTTGGGATACTATGAATAAATTTTAAACAAAACTAGTCTGTTGCATTTCTAGTACTGACTTCCTCACTGTGTGCCTGAGGCCTGTGAGTGTACTATTTTCTCTTTATTGTTTCATTCTTAAGAAAAAAAAAAATTCTGGTTGTCAGCAAAGTTTAGAAATTTAAACTACCACAACAAAATATGAGCATATGTGAGCTGCAGTTTGCACAACAAACATTGCATACCACCAATGAAAATATCTTTGCTGTACATGACAACATGGTTCTACTCACTTATTCCACCCTTGCAAATCCTCAGTACACAGAACTAACAACTGTTTTTTCATCCCAGCACCCAACTTACTAGAATTTTATTTCTGAAGATATAGCTATTAAAAATATGATACGATACCAAGCACTCAAAATTAAAATACACATAAATCACATAACACTTAGGGAAATCACATATTTTCTTCATTCACTTTCTCTGCTTACTTATGCTGTGTCTAAATGGCAAATAGGTGACTTGTTCCACTGGATTGCACCCAGGACTCTGACAGAACACAGAAAAGCTGTGAGAAGGGGTTTTTTTTGTTGGGATTTTTAATTATTTTTTAAGTCTGTTTTCAAGTATCACAGTGTTTTCTAAGAGCTGTAACTCAAAGAAATTGCTGGAGGTAGCTCTAATATGCTATTTGGGTTCATAGACACAGGAAATTCTAATTTTCCACATGAATAAAGTGACAGTAAAATTCCAGAATTAAGCTTCCTATCAATAAAGAAAAACCCATTTCCTTTATGTCTGCATTTATTCTACATGGAGAATGCTATATTTACCTACCTAATATCACAATTTTCCTTGTAGAATTAGATATTCAGCTCACATTCTGGCTCTTATAAATGATCGATAAATTTGTGGTGAGTTTGCATAAGTATTTTTTTCAAATGAATCGAGCCCATGACTGAGATATTTTAATTGCTATAATTTGAATAACTAATTCCAAGTTCTGAAAATGACTTGAAAGTAGTATGTGATTAACTGCTGTTAATGAAGCCATTACCTGATTCAGTAACATTTCATGCTTGGAACTGATTATCTCTAAATGCAAATCAAATTGATTTGAATTGTCAATTTCTTTCCTGGATTTATAGTGTCTTTTTTAAATGTTCTGCAACTACTGTTATGCAACATACCTGGTTATTTTTATTCTTCTGACAATTCTATAAGTTTATAAGTCTAACATGAACTCAGAAAAACTCTGCTCCAAACAAATAGAGTCTCTATTCACATGCAAAATCTTCTTTGCTCAAAAAATTTAGCCAAAAAGACAATTAAACTCCTTTTTAGTGAAATGGGAGTTAGTGACATTGCTAACTGTTAGTGACATTGCTTCACACAAACTATACCAAAGTGCAACAAAGATCCCAGTGGCAGGATACAAAATTATTGATGAAGGAAGTTTATGATGTTGTGGGATTCATTTGTTTAAACAACTGCTGGTTTATTTTCATCACTTCTGGACTATTTTTTAGTTCTAATGTAAAGAATGTTAAGATAGAAAAATGATGGAGCTGTGCACAGAACACTGACAATTTTGGAACTAGAGGGATCTTTACCCCATAAAACATAAAAAATTAAGGAGGTTAATTTTATGTTATCTGTTGTTATTATGTATCCTGCAATATCTCTCACTCAGATAATCCTGCTGTCATGTCAAGCTTTCTACAACTAGTTATTGATGGACAAATTTGTCTCAAAAGAATTCTTCATTTAAATGGGCAAGACAAAAAAGACTGGGAAAAAGAAAGGAAAGGTGTGTTTGTGGGAGGAGGGAGGGGAAGGGTTGCTTGTTTTTACAAGCTGCTTAAGGGTGTTGAGCAGCAGCTATCATGGTAAAATTTTAAAACCACTAAATGGCTGAAATCTAGGTTTTCCTCCATTTTCTACCTGTGTCTCTTGTCTCCAATTTTGGTCTCTCACTGCTCACCATGATGATTTATTTGGCTTTGCTTTCTCTTGTTTATTCCCCAGAGTTTTCTGCTCCATACTGACGGTGCCACCACTGGCTTGACTCTGCCTGCTGTCATTCTCCTCCCCGGGAGGGAAACAGGGGCTACAGAGGTCAGTCACCATCCCAGAACATTTGTTATCTGTTGCTTGGTAGGTCCTGGTAAGACCCATTTTCTAAAGCACAGTAAGGAAGATATCATACGCACAATTTTTTCCAGTGAAAAAATTGTAATTTTTCCAACATTATATGTTTCCTTCCTGCAGAGAACCAGCAGTTGTAAGGAAATGCAGTGTGATACCTTCTGCTCCCTTTCTTGGGAACTTATCAGTTCTCATCTGATACATTTAGGCTAATCCAGTTTAAAAAATATTTTTTCTTACTCTAATTTGCCCTAATAACTTTTGCCCCTTTAAAGCCATTCGAGGAGAATAAACTATGAACTTAAGTATATCACCCAGTTTTAGATTAGGAAATTTCAAAAAAAAGCTTTTAATTCAAAAGTAAACAAGCTATATTTGAAATCTAAACAAGCAGGATGGTAAAATATATGTTAGAGTAATGCTAGATAGTACAAAAAATTAATAAAGTCCTCTATGTTTCATACTTCATGGAGAGCACGATTTGGGGGTTAATTGCACTCTCTTGTGCACTCTTTGTACAGGCCTTTCATACCCGCAGCCACCCACCCACCTGCACTTGCGTGCATGCACACACACACGAACCTACGTTCAGTCTACTACCTGTGTACTTTTATGTTTTCTTTTAGAAAGAAAGACTATTTTCAGTAACTGGAAATATATATCCCAATTTCCCCAGCAGACTGAGTTGTTCCTAACTCCAGGAGGCTTATGTCAAACATCACTCAGCATGTTAGGGAGTCCTGACCGACTAATGAAAAAGCATTCCAACATGAAAAGTCTGCTCTCGCATTTAGGATCAATTCTGCCTTTAGAAGACCAAAGTTGCATACGTTTCTAACAACTTGAATTTATCATTAAATTTTAGCATGAGTAAAAAAGCAAAGCCCCTAAGAATAAAAATAGCAGTTAGGATCACTTGTTTGCTGGACAGTTTTGCACAGAACTTTCCAAATGCTGCTCAGTACTGACAACTCTAAGCAAACCAAGAAGAATGATAAAAAATGTACTTGGCATTTTACTTCTTGTATTTGTTTTATCCAATCCACTTCTGAAGATTAAGAATGGATTAGTATGAAAAGAAAGTTGAGAGTACTAAATGTGTGCAATCTGGAGAAGGGTTGCAGAATAGAAATGCACTCTAAAAAGTGATATTAAGGGAACAGAGTAATTTTATAGTTAGAAGTGGTTAAAAAAGAATATACAAGCAGTGCAAAAACTGTCCTAACATACTGGGAAGGAGCTTTTATTAGACATTTTGAACATGAGACATTCCTAAGGGAGAAACATTCACTGGAAATACTTAACAGTTGATGTAACAGGAACACCAGGCAAGTAACAATGAAAATATCCTGCATAATTTGGTTGGGTTTAGTCTATCTATGGGAAAAAAAATTCCACCAATTCCAATGATCAGAGACACTGGAAAGATTGCATGTTTGTCCACATGAAATGCTTTATCCTTCATAACAAGGCTGAAATTATTCAAAAGAGAACACTTCCCTGAGATAGCTGGGGATGTCTGGCAACAGCTTCTTTCATGGAAGCCTGGTATTTTCATTCTCAGTTTGGCATGTAAAATATAATGATGGACCTATCTAAAATGGTGATTAGCTTAACTTTTATTTTATATCCATGTTTTTATCAATATGCACTAAGAATAAAAGCAGAAAGAGAGAAGGAAAACCAGTTTTGAAAAGGACATGACAGGTTTGTGAACACAAAGAATAAAAACCCCTCTACAAAAGCAAAATTAATCCTGGCAATATTAATGACAGAAAACAGTATGCAGTTTTTATCTCCATTGTGCAAAGAGAATATCAGTACTAGCGTGGTTGAAACAATTTATCACATCAAGATAGTGTCATCAGAGGGGAAGAAAATCATCATAACATTATGTGGGCTTTGCAAATGAACAACCTACGGAGCTTCTGTGGCAATCATAGCACTCAGGGACATTGCTAATTTTTCTACATCAACCTGACAGTAATCATGAAAGATTGCTACAGGGGAAGATATTCAGGAATAAAGATAATTATACTGGAGAGATCTGTGCCGTCCATAAGGTAAGGTGGGCAAGCCTATCTCAGGTGCTGAGCTGTACAGATATTCTGTAACATACCCAATATGAATTACATGAGATGAAGTGGAAACCAAACCATATCTCCTGACCATTACATTTATGAAAAAGATTTAATGTCTTCTCCTAGAATGATTACCAGTTATGCAGATAAACTTCTGCATAAACTTTTGCATCATACTTCTCTAAATAAAGTGTAAATATATAAGAAATAAACCAATTACCTTTTACTTTCATATACTTGTCATGTCACATTCAACCTAGAGTGGGGGTATCACTTTCACTAGGATGATTAAAAGTTTTGCCAAAAAGAAGAAGAGAAAAAAAATTCTGCTCTTTTAATAATTTACATGAGAGAGCTCTGCTGTATGGTCTGCAAATTATGCAAATATCTTAGATGAACGTGCTGGGTATAGATATATGAAGATTTCTTGGGTAATGGTTTTACTAGTTACCATTGCCACAAGGCAGCAAAGTGAGTAAGTGATGGTTCAGTATGCTAAGATATCCATTGAGTAAAATGATTCAGAACAAGTGATGTTAAATGTGGTTTGGTATCACGTTATACATTTCCTTGACAAATCCATATCTCTATGTTCTTGCTTGCTGTACACTCAGACATTCCTGAACTGTAAAAGCTCTTTAATACAGGATCTCCTTTTGCCACCTTTACTTATATTACTATGTTCTGGTTATAATGGAACCATTTCAGATTAAAGTATTATGCAATAAGAATAAGGCTGGAAGAGCCTAGGCAATGCATCCAGGTTCATTCTGAAAGCAGGTCAGTGAGCTTCTTCCAAAGTTAGTAAATTCTAAGGATATATGTCTTTCCTGGATAATAAGAACTCCCCAAGCTGGTTAAGATTAGCCAGCGGCACAGTGCACAGTACACTTGTTATTTTTGAAAGAGGAAGTGTAATAGAGGCCTTCACAAAGAACACACTGAAAAAAAGACAATATAAGCTTTGCTGTAAGTCTATGTTAAATAGGTGTTAATATTTTCTTATCTACCACATTTGATTTCAGTTAGACTGTATAGTTTCTGGACTTGCAAGCTGCTTGCTGCTTGCAAGGCATTAACATGAGGGAATCCTTCTCATATGGAGCAAGTAGTCAGTATAACACACAAATAGCTAATAAATGCAAGAGCAGGACAAGATGAATGTGTTTGTTTAAATTGACACTGTATCAATCACTAACTCATGACAGGGTTCAAAATAGTTAACATTTTTCCAAAGCAAATTTTATGTGCATAAAATAACTTCGGAGAGCCAAGTTCTCGGAGACCATATCTGGTTTACCGCTAACGATACATAAAAAAATAGAGATGCAATTTACAGAAGGCAAGCTCATTGAGAGCTGAATCACCTGAATGCATGTGTATGATGTTGGTTTTTCTAGGTGTGTGCAGTAGAGAAAACAGTCATGATCTTACCTTTTGATGCGAAAACAGAGATGATTGGAAAGTGACAGATATCATACCTGTTTGTCTCATCTGTCCCCGTGGGTCAGCACTGAATTTCTCTTTTAGTGGCATTCTAGAAAATCCATCATTTTATAATAGTATTGTTCACATGGTAGATACCCTGCAATTGAAGTGTTATTGATACATAAATACTTTCACAACATATACTTTCACAACATAAACCTTTATAGCACTGCACACTGGGTATTTAAACACCCTTCACTGACAATGCAGGCATTCTCTGAGTCTCACATGAATGGTTATCACATTATACAACAATATTACAATATAGCAAGAAGTTAAAATCATAGAGTAGTGTTGTCTGGAAGTTCACATGAAATATGCAAATCTTTTCTAGCTTTACCTACCTTTTCTCCTTTTCCTAAGCCTCAACCTTTTTTGAACCCAAACTCACAGTTTTGAAAGTGTTCTTCATCTTATCCCATTTTTCAGGTAATTGCAAGGTAGGGATGTTAACAGTTGGAGTGACTCTCTGTGGCTTGAAAGAAAAAGACTTCAGCAGTGTTAAACATGAAACTGCATTTTGGAACCTATATGCTCTCTGGGTCATAAGCCTCAATTAAATTTGCACCCTTCAGTATGAAGGGGGTGAAATCTCTGATTTTTGGAAATCTGGTGAAGGATGCTATAGTTTAATGACTACAGTAAAAAATGGAAGGTGTTACCATTTCTGCTCTATGGCAAATTCTGGGACCTAGGGTAACTATTTAAACTCTGTAAACTCTGAGATCTAGGATAACTATTTAAACTGTGAAGTTTTTTCATTCAATTTTTTTCATTTAATGATCATATTAAAATACAAAATATCTGTGAGTTTATTTATGAGGTCCTAAACTCCACAGAGGAATAACTGGCAAATCTTATGGTCCTTTTCTTACAGGAGAGCCAATTAGGTGATCTAATAGTTTTTTCCAACCTTCAGATCTATGAATATATGAATAATTCTGTACTTTACAGAGATAGCTAGGTTTAATTAATTAACATTAGTGGGGCCAAATCAGAACAAATCAGAGAAATACAACCCAGGATCTCAGTCAATTTAAACTGGTGTTGACTAATTCAGGACACTGGTCTCTCAGGGACACTGGTGCCAGGTAACCCAGAAGTCTCTGTCTGGGTATATTTGTGAAATAGAATGGATATAATCAAAGAAGCTCAAGACTTATAGTGGGAGAACCGAGAGGAAAATATGTCCTTTTCTATAAGTGGGAGCACAGTTAGGTGAATAATTCATACCAAATCATTTATTTATTTATCATATTTTGTCTCTTTTTCTGGGCAAGCTTTGTCCATATATGGGTCATTATTTTCTCCAATGTATTCATTATTCACTGTATTATTTCTCTGAGCAATTTTTGCTCTGAAGATTGTCTGTTAGAAGTTTATTGCAAGCATTCATTATTCAAAATTTGTGCTGTTCATCTTGGAAATATGTCATCTAGTATATTTTTGTTCCTTTGCTTGCTGATTGGTTGAGCATAATTCTTAGATTTCCAGTGTGAACCACGAATTGGAAACCTGCTTTTCATGCTTACTATTTAATATCATTTATAAGTTGCTGTGTGGATAAATAAACTCATTTCTTATAAGTTCTCAAACAAATGGGTGCAGCCGTTTTATGTTCTTTAAAGTATCTGACATTCTTATTGGATATTTTTAGGAGCTAGCATTTGCAAAACCCATTATAATTTTTTTTCTGTTCTAGTTTCATCTTGAAGTCGCAATTGAAATGCAAACAGCTCTAGGGAAAGTCAGTCATCTGTCAGAGATGCTCCACAACAGCTGAGACAAAAGGAGAGACTAGAATAATGGTATATTTTTCATATAACTAAAATATTGCTAAAGCACTTTCACCATTACTTGATATAATTTATCACTTAAGCTACATGTCTGTGAAGACATTCTATTTACACTATGACAAACTCTGTGTTCATCAAGTTTATTTATAGAGATGTTTTCCCAATTCTAATGTTAATTTGTTGACATCACTTGGAAAATTGTCAGTAATATAGGATATGATATGCATTGCCCATTTGACTTGGTGTTTTGTCTCTGATGCTGGCCAGCACAACAGTTTTCTGAAGGTGAAGTAAGACTGCATTAGCAAACACATGATAAACAATCCTTTAAAATCTATCCTCTCCTACTCCCTAACAGACACTGTTCAGTGCCAAAGCCTGATTTTCCTTACTTATATGAAATTTAGACTAATACAAGCTCTGATTGAAACTTATGAGAGCAATTCTGAAATTTTCAACAACTGGCAGAGAAAGAGACCGTAAGGCTTCGTGGAAGACAAGTAAGTCGAGGAGAAGCATCATAGAATCATAGAATCATTTAGATTGGAAAAGACCTATAAGATCATCGAGTCTAACCATTAAGCTAGCACTGCCAAGTCCACCACTAAACCATGTCCCTGAGCATCACACCTACATGTCTTTTAAATACCTCCAGGGATGGTGACTCCACTGCTTCCCTGGGAAGGCTGTTCCAATGCTTGACCACCCTTTTGGTGAAGAAAATCCAATATAAACCTCCCCTGGTGCAACTTGAAGCCATTTCCTCTTGTCCTATGGCTTGTTACTTGGGAGAAGAGACCGACACCCAACTTGGCTACAACCTCCTTTCAGGTAGTTGTAGAGAGCGATAAGGTCTCCCCTCAGCCTCCTTTTCTCCAGGCTAAACAACCCCAGTTCCCTCAGCTGCTCCTCATAAGACTTGTGCTCTAGACCCTTCACCAGCTTCGTTGCCCTTCTCTGGACATGCTCCAGCACCTCAATGTCTCTCTTGTAGTGAGGGGCCCAAAACTGAACACGGTATTCGAGGTGCGGCCTCACCAGTGCCGAGTACAGGGGCACAATCACTTCTCTAGTCCTGCTGGCCACACTATTTTTGATACAAGCCAGGATGCCATTGGCTTTCTTGGCCACCTGGGCACACTGCTGGCTCATAGTCAGGCGGCTATCAACCAATACCCCCAGGTCCTTTTCTGCCGGGCAGCTTTCCAGCCACTCTTCCCCAAGCCTGTAGCGTTGCATGGGGTTGTTGTGACCCAAATGCAAGACCCAGCATTTAGCCTTGTTGAACTTCATACAATTGGCCTCTGGCCATGGATCCAGCCTGTCCAGGTCCCTCTGCAGAGCCTTCCTACCCTCAAGCAGATCAACACTCCCACCCAGCTTGGTGTCATCTGCAGACTTACTGAGGGTGCACTCTATCCCTTCATCCAGATCATTGATAAAGATATTAAACAGAACTGGCCTCAAAACTGAGCCCTGGGGAACACCGCTTGTGACCGGCCGCCAACTGGAGTAAACTCCATTCACCACCACTCTTTGGGCCCGGCTATCCTGCCAAATTTTTTACCCAGCGAAGAGTACACCCATCCAAACCATAAGCAGACAGTTTCTCCAGGAGAATGCTTTGGGCAACGGTGTCAAAGGCTTTACTAAAGTCTAGGTAGACAACATCCACAGCCTTTCCCTCATCTACTAAGTGGGTCACCTTGTCATAGAAGGAGATCAGGTTGGTCAAGCAGGACCTGCCTTTCATGAACCCATGCTGACTGGGCCTGATCACCTGGTTGGCCTGTACGTGCCACGTGATGGCACTCAAGATGATCTGCTCCATAACCTTCCCTGGCAATGAGGTCAGGCTGACAGGCCTGTAGTTCCCCAGATCCTCCTTCCCGCTCTTCTTGTAGATGGGCATCACATTGGCAAGCCTCCAGTCGTCTGGGACCTCCCCTGTTAGCCAGGATTGCTGATAAAGGATTGAAAGTGGCTCGGTGAGCACTTCCACCAGCTCCCTCAGTACCCTTGGGTGGATCCCATCTGGCCCCATAGACTTGTGTGTGTCTAAGTGGTGTAGCAGGTCGCTAACCATTTCCCCTTGGATTATGGGGGCTTCATTCTGCTCCCTGTCCCTGTCTTCGAACTCAGGGGGCTAGGTACCTGGAGAACAACTGGTCTTACCATTAAAGACTGAGGCAAAGAAGGCGTTAAGTACCTCAGCCTTTTCCTCATCCTTTGTCACTGTGTTTCTCCCCGCATCCAGTAAAGGATGGAGACTCTCCTTAGCCCTCCGCTTGTTGCTAATGTATTTATAGAAACATTTTTAATTGTCTTTTATGGCAGTAGCCAAATTCAGTTCTAGTTGGGCTTTGGCCCTTCTAATTTTCTCCCTGCATAACCTCACAACATCTTTGTAGTCCTGAGTTGCCTGCTCCTTCTTCCAAAGGTCATAAACACTCCTTTTCTTCCTGAATTCCAGCCAAAGCTCTCTGTTCAGCCAGGCTGGTCGTCTTCCCCACTGGCTCGTCTTTCGGCACATGGGGACGGCCTGCTCCTGCGCCTTTAAGATTTCCTTCTTGAAGAATGTCCAGCCTTCCTGGACTCCTTTGCCCTTCAGGACTGCCTCCCAAGGGACTCTGTCAACCAGTCTCCTAAACAGGCCAAAGTCTGCCCTCCGGAAGTCCAAGGTAGCAGTTCTGCTGACCCCCCTCCTTACTTCTCCAAGAATCGAAAAGTCTATCATTTCATGATCACTATGCCCAAAATGGCCTCCAGCCATCACATCACCCACAATTCCTTCTCTGTTCGCAAACAACAGGTCCAGCGGGGCGCCTTCCCTAGTTGGATCACTCACCAGCAACCTATACTGGTAGAGTTTAGTAGTCACCAGAATTAAATGTTCAGCTTTAATTTTTGCTCATGAAATTCTTCCAAAATATTTTCTTATGGAACTGCTTGATTTCAATTATATCTTTCTGCCGTATCTATCAACATTTTAACAATGCCCTTTTGTTATTCCATAAGTGATGTCCCAACCTCCAGTTAACTCAAAAGTTTTCTCATTCCAAGTCCTTTTCTGAAGTCATACTCCCTGACTGTGCATGCCAGATTGTTCCCTCAGCATTTAGTCTGTGCCATTTCCTCCTCCACGCTGCTTGATTTCAACAGAGAGTGAGGAAAAGCATTGGGTTGGTGGCCTCTTTCCTCTCAGTTCTGAGTGCTCCAAATTTTTTTTCACAACTTACAGAATGGTCACCAGGTGTGGGACTGGGCTCTCTGTCAAAGTATGAAAAATTGAATTAGTTTTGTGATCACATGCAATTAACCTACATTATGTGATCTTTGAGGGTCAAGCAATTAAAATTGGGATAACTGCATCTCCTATGGCATACTATTTTTATTTATGCGTAGTAGTACTGGATATAGTCTTTGATTTCTTGCGTAGTTTAAAGTTATTTTTGTGCAAATGATGTATAAAATGGTTAATGGCATTGACTATCTTTGTGTGTGGCAACTGCTTCTTGCAAGCATTGTTTAATCTTGCCTTTAAGGTGATTAAAAAGACAACTGAATCTTTATATGCCCAGTCATTGTAAACCTAGGGAGGGAATTCTGTGAGGAAGAAGCTGCTATTAATGGTATTTGTGAATCAGCACAAAAAGTCTTTGTCTGTCATGGTATATTCTTTTACTATGCTTATCATGCCTAGTAGCAAAACAGAATGAGGGAAAATTCCTGGTTTAGTGAAAAATCAGTCATCATTCCCTGTGGCATGTTGTTCTTAGATGTTTTTGAAGAGTTTGGGAGAATCTGGCTTTACATTCAAAGTCACTGAAGCTCCTGGTGAATGCATATATACTTGTCAGTACACACCTGAATCATCTCATTGCAAGCAGTTGCATAAATTATGTGCATAGATGTTTCCTGGGTAGGTCTAACTGTCGTTATATTAAAACAGGAAGAAATCAGTTGCACAGTAACAGTAACACTCATCCTGGAGCAATGCATCAACTTCAGAAAGTCGGCTCAGCATAAACCCCATTTCTCTGAGTCATCTCAGCTGTGAACACAGGCTGTCAGAAGAATTGCAAAGAACTGAAAAACTGGTCATCACATGAAAAACATTTAACATATTGAAGAAAAGGTTTGTATTCTAAATCCTTTCTATTGTGTATGAAATCTATAAATTCGATGTAAGTATATTACAGAAGTATGCTAATTCTTATTAACCTTGTCAAATGGAATTCATTCAGATGAAAAACCATATAATTATAAGTGATTTTTCAGATTGTATCCAGGAAACCACTTAATGCAAAGACTGATGTACCTATTTACTAAAACCGAAAACCTGAAGGAATCCGACACATGGAGAAAACTGAGAAGGAAAAAATTGGCTTTTAGCTGAGATTTGAAGAAAAACAGAGAGCTAACAGACTGGAGAGCAGGTTTTGTTTCTTCTCATCCTCTTTTCCCCTTTTCTTCTGTACAAACTTTCTACCTTATTGCGACATCATAATCTTTCTCCCACCTGCACTGTTCCTGGGATCTCAGTGTTTTCTTTTTGAGCTGGAGCCCCCTCTGGCTGGGGCCCCGATGTAGGGGCTGGTGAAGCCCCTGTGAACTGCAGTCAGTCCCAACTCTTGCTGGAGAAGCAACCATTGGGTTCAACACTGCTAGAAGCCCCTGGGCATCCACAGACACTGCTTGCATTGTGCTGGGCAAGGTGATTATGTCTCATTGAATTAATTACACAAGAGGTTAGCTCGATGCTTGATGCTTAGTACAGAAAGGGGGTGTCCTGCCTATCCTGTTGATTATCTATGGGGTTGAAGATACCTCTCTGTGCGCTGCATTGTGCAATTCTTTTGTGTATTCTTTTGTCCAAAGAGTGAAAAAAGCACCTTCAACTGTGTAAGGTTCAGGGCTAAAAGCATTATTACTATTTTCGTAAACAGCAATGACAAGCTTCCAATGAAACAGGCCATATCTTGTGGATAATAAATATATAAAATTGTTCTAAAATCCCAAGTTTTCTCACTGGCTTAGCTGAGCTGCCATAGGACTTTAGCAGATGGCAATCTCTTTGGTAACACTCTGTATTCAGATCTTTTTTCCTCTTTGCTCCTCGGCTTTCAAACTCTGCAGCTCTTTTTTTACTCTACTGCCCAGTCTCCCATGTCTCATTTTCCATGATTTCTTACATCCCGTATGCAGTTTCCGCCCCCACCATCACTCTATTGTTAAGCTGCAGTTGCTGGGTCTTCCTTTCCTGCTGGTCGCCTCTGTGAAGTCCTTCCCTTTCAACTGTCACTTTCGGCACTCTCTCCTTCACTAGGAGCTATTTTTTTCCCCCTCCAATGTCTCTTTTGCTCTTAGTGAAGTCCGTTCTTTCATCTCTCTTATCTGGTCAGCTCCCCACTCGGAAGAGCCATCTCACTTCTCACTCCTGCAAAGCCTTTTGAAGGAACGAGCTCAAACAATTATCTTCTGTGCTCTGCTATTATGCCCACCTCTACCCCAAACAACCAGCTGCTTTTCTTCTCCCTGTACACTGCTTTTATCCAGAGAGCATTTATCTCTCCTTCCGCTGACTGACTCGACTGATGCCCACCTCTCACTGCCCCGACTGTCCCACCTACCAGTTTCAAGGGCACACAACCATGGTTTCACTGGCATAAACTACTTAGATGTTTATGAAAAGGTGCTAGTACCTATCACTTAATGATCTCTGTAGCTTGCTAAACAGAAAGAGACAATTTTTTAAAATTTGTTTCAAATGTTTTCATAATACAGAATAAAACATAGCAACAGGTAAAACCATGGTGAGATCACACCAGAAAACAGATACTTATTTCAAGACTTGCTTCCAAGGCAGAGGTATTGTTTGCTTCAAACTAACTCAGTGTGAAAAGGCATTTTATATGTCTCTAGAGAATTCATACAACAAGTTCCCTTAAACTGTTATGAAACAGCTGGAGTCTGGAATAAAATCTGTGATATGTCTTAATCAGAAATAGCCTAAGAAGTTTTGCAGCAGGAAAAGTAATGTTATATCTTAGTTTAATAAGTGTTTACAGCTCTGCTTTTCAAGTAGAATATTTTGTGGGTTTATGTGCTTACAATATTTCTGTGGAATACACACTATATTTAATTCATTTCTCTAAAACATCAATATCTCTATCAGCCACAACTAAAAATCAACAGCTAATTTCTGATTTCTTAATTATATATTATTAAAGATAGTTTCAGTAATGAACAATGTCATGTGAGTGCAAATGTAAAATCTGAAGTAATGATAGTCACACTTCAAAGCTATCCAAAAGTTTCAAAGATCATCCAAATTACTTTGATCTGGAAACTGTGTTAGAAACCTCACAGTCAAAGATCTTTCCCCTATTCTTCCAAAGAAGAGAAGTTAAAATGTAAGTCTCTTAAGCAGATCTCTACTGCTTTTCCTAACTAAGGAAATGATATGTGGACACCAGGGGTGTATTTATCTTCTTTTAAGTTCACAAACCCTTAAAAAACCTTTGCACTGGGATTACAGCTGTCAAGAGTAAGAAAATTCTGTTGCATACATGAATGAGAGATTTTCACTTTTGGGCTTTATTCTGAGTTGAATTGGAAATGAGAAATTTGAAATACTTCAGTAAGAAAGCATTTTTTAAGTTAATGGACAGAAATGCTTGGTTTCAACAGCACTAAGTTTTCTTATTTTTCCACCTTTTTATTTTATATATTAAATGATACAAAAATATTTCAACTTGCAAGAGAAAATATTTCAAAATTATATTATATTGTGAAAATGTAACATTAGAGCATCCTGTTAATGCCAGCAATTTATTCTTGTTTAAAAGTATATTTTAGCAAAATAAACATGTTTTCAAAGTACTTTGCTTCCACGGAAAACACCTCCTAAAGGGGAATTTGTTAGTCTTATGTTTTTCTTTTTTTCAATCTGAAAATTTCTACAGATTTGAAAGGGTACTTAAATATGCCTTTAGACTAGTAACATTGAAAACAACAGGGGCAGTCTAACTTAATTTTATTCTTTACTAAGATCAAACTAATGTAATTCAGGGGCCTGGATATAATAAAGTGTATGACAGGGCTAAATTATAGCGGCTAACCTGCATAGGTATTATTCTTGGACAAAAACACCAGTGTCGCTCAAGATATGCTTACAAGCAAAGGGCTTTTTATTCAGAGGTGTGTGTGCAGATAATATAATAGTGTCATGAGTAAAGAGCCCATAAGCATTATACAAAAAAAAATTAATACAGAAAATCTGAAAGATTTGAAAAGTGCAAATGAGACTGCAGTACTTTTCTCTCTCCAGAAGTACAATTCTGTTTTCATTTACTCAGACAAAGGCCAGTAATGCTAAACTTCCTTCACTGTGCTAATTGTATCCACATTCAGAACATACTCCTTTGTAGGGAACTTGTCCTGCTAAATAAGAATGAATTTTTCATTTGGTCATAAATGGAAAAAAAAGGGCAGAACAACCTCTTTTCAAATTAAAACCAACTTAAATTCCTAAAGTATATTATGACATACCTAAATATTTGATAGAAAATGAAGCAACCAGGTGTCACCTTGTTTTAGTGTATTGTTTGTGAGATACCTACATTTCTTTCAATTAGATCTGAATATGTGTTTAGGTTGTAAGTCAAACATATTTAGTTAAAACTATGAATGAATTAAGAAGCATTTTTGAGTACAAATCATAGCTAGATGATTCAAGTCAAACCACATTGATTCAAAAATTTTGGAGACATTGATTTTGTTTTTAAATGAGCTTGTTTAAAAGAATTAAGAGTGTACCCTACTTTTTAATAAAATAAATACTAATTTTAGGACATACACTGGCACCTTTGAATCATTTTCTCTCCAAAACCCTACTTTTCCATTTTTGTAGAACTCAAGGGTTACATTACTGGCTTTTTGTATTCATGTTAGCAGCCAATTTATTTTTTTTTCTAAATTACTTACATATTTGTATATTGACTTATTACTAAAAAATTATTTAATTTCCTAAACTTTGATAAGTTCCAAGTTTTCAGAAAGTATGGATCAGAAAGTATTTTTTCAGAAAGTCAGGCAGAAGTGGTCAGGTCATGCTGTTTTCCTTTCTACAACTGCTGCCATTAATTGTATCCATACCATTTCCTAATACAATATTCAAGCAAATACTTGGCTAATGGCAAAAAGGAGTGGGAATGGTTAAACCATGCATCATACCCATATATAATTATACGAAGTCTTGCTGAGAAGTTGGGGAAGTCTTTGATGGAGATGATGGGAAGAGTTGCTTGGACCATAATATATATCCAATGACACAGTTGAAGTGAGATTTTACCTGCTGTGTGATAAATTTACTTAACAGAGCTGCCTGGGGCCTGAAACCAGACTGGGTGTGAGGGCCTGGGCATGGAGGGCTGGGGGTGGCTGGGCAGGGGCTGGGCAGGGCATGGTCCTGGGAGGAAGTCTGGGGGGGACGAGGGGAAGAAGAGGGGAAGGTGCAAGAGGGAAGGGAGAAGGAACGGTAGAAGACATGGGACAAAGGCCATATCCTCCACTGCAGCCATCAGGCACAAGTCCCGGCCCCTCACTTAGATCAGCTGTGCCACAGAGCTGAGGGAACTGCAAAGGGGGAGAGCGAGGAGACTTCTTCCCTTGACTATAGCCCCCTAAGCCTCACCAGTTCATCCTTCAGCACTCACTTTCACTGACACTTCACTTTTCTTTAGTTCATTTTCCCCACCATGTCAGAGGTGTTCTCTGGGCTCTGGACAAGCCCATTAGGTAACGGCTGAAAGTGAAGCAGCTGTGCCACATGAGCCTGCTCACGGCGCTAACCCTCTCCCTCCCATGTAACACTCACTACTTAAAAAACCCCTCAGTTAGTCAGTTTTATTTCACCATACGGGTGGACAATGCAAGACAGACAGAGGCAAACTTGCTTTTGCTGCTCAGAACCTACAAGCACTGAAAGAAACAGCACCAGTTTATTTGTGAATGGTATGGTTTGATGTCCTTGCCCTTTGGCTAAGGTATAGCCTTGCAAAATAGCTTGGTAACTACATAACACCACAAATTTAGCACAATAGTATATAAGCGATTTCTATATGCATTATAGAAACTGTAGTATGAGCTGCCAATACCTTACACTGAAGACTATCAATTAATGATTGTTGGGCTAGGTTTTCTTTTCTTTCCATTTGCTTCATAGGCTCTCAGCAGTGTCTGAATGCTGAGTGTCACAGGGACAGCAGGCAGCAGTGGGCAACCCAGAGAAGGTGTCAACTGAGGACTGATTCCCAGGTCATCAAGAACAACCCCTCTTATTCCAAGTATCTAAAAGAAATGACCTGTGGAGCTGGACAGAGACTAAAACCCATTTTTTTTCAGGCTGGGATCAATGGTTAACTTAGCTGGGTGCTTTCAGGAACAGCAGGAAATGATGAGTAGAGTGCTTGCAAGCGTTGTGAAACACGGTACCTCTTATTGACCAACTGTATTAGAAATGATGAGAAAATCATTGGACCTCTGTTACAGTTTACTGATTCCCATGGTGGAGGGAGGGAATGTAAATCCTATATCTTCTGTAACAAAGATTACTGAGGTAGACATGGCCTTACCTCAAAAAATGAAGTGTGTTATTAGAGATAACAATATGGGGAGGTATAGGTTATATGAACATTCCAAGCCTTTGATCACAGCCACATATTGGGATGTGCTAGTTATCTGTACAGTATACCATGGCTGTCTTGGAGGAGAAGCTGCCCCAAAAGTCACAATTTAAATCTCAGCCACAAATGGTGGTTGTAGTCTCACATAAATTTGTAGTTTGTAGCTGTTTATAAAAATGCCTGCCTTGGAGTGGCATGCTTGTGGTAGCAGGTCTGAGTCCAACTTTGCACCTCTCTGAAAAAAGTTAAACAGTGATAAAAGCTTGCTCAGATCAGGAAACGCAGCAGTGAGGTATCCTCACAGAAGAGTGCTATAAGAAATATGAGAAAGAATAAGAATAATAAAAAAGCAGGTATCATTCGTGTTTTTTTTCCAGAGTCTGACACAGAACCTTACCCAGAGGGAAAACCTTCTATCACCAATAAAACTAAACACTGGTTATTTCTGTGACATGGAAATACCTCTCTGTATTTGTGCATATGAGAGAGTCTTTGGTGTCTTTGGATTTATTTGAAATTCTTTCTTTCTCTGTCATGCTAGTCTCTTGAACACAAAAATAAGTGTGCTTAGCACAACATTTGTAATGACTTTTAGCTCATTTTTTTTATGATTGCAGCCATTCAGGGTTTCTTTTTCCCCTTTGCCTCAACTTTTCTGCGTAGCACTGTGTAAACAGATTGTAAAAAGGCTCTGAATTTACACAAGTAGTATATTCTCTATATCACATGGTTTTATACTTCCATACTTCAATATTTGTAATATCACAGTGTGTGTTACATTCTGAAGCATCCAGTTACTCACCAAAGTAATTTTAGATGGGTTTTGCAATAACTGTTCTGTTCATTCGATAGCATCATTGATTATAAAGGTGACCCCAAACATACCACTGTTGCAGGTTTCCCTATTATAATACTTTTCAAATTGACTGAGTAATTTCATGCTACTTAGTGGCATCCTGTTGCTTTCAGAAGAATAAGCTTCAAAAAGTATGTCTCATCTCTACCATCTCTACCAGCCTACAAGGAAAGAGTTAACTCAGACAGCAAGGAAAGAAAGAGCTGAAAAAGAGCCTTACTTCAAGGAACAGAGCAAAAATGAAGGTAGTCTTTTCACACAGATGGAGTGGAAAATAACCCACTGTTTTTTTCACAGGACAGGAAAATAAATTCTGAGGAAGTAAAGTTATTTGATGGGCTAGGGGTCCTGTGGAAAAGCCTGAGAAGAGAGCGTATCTTTGTGTAGATGAAAGGAGACTATGTTACACAGAGTTATTTCCAACATTTCTGAGAAAGAGATTTTATAGGAGGGAGGGTCCAACATGTCCCGCTAAATGAAAAATGCAAAATGAACTTGGATGCACCACATGCAAAGGTGCGAACACGTCGGAGGAGGAGCTTCTGCATTTCAGTCTGACTGGGGAAACCTCAGGGGCAAACATCAGGAGGGGGTACAGCAGCAACGAGCAGAAAAACTTGTTTTAACATAGCACTGAGTGGAGACACCCCTTGCTTATGTGACCTCTTTATCAGGGACTCTGTGTATTCAGCCCTCCCAGTATTCCTCATGTCTTGCTGGGGTCTGTGACCATTCATTTCGCCTGGGAGCTGGCCCCTTCAGCAGTCTCTCCCTGGCCGCTGGGCAAGGGCTGCTCCTGAGAATGAGCAGAGGGGGAAGGCCTTAGTCCCACTTCTTCATCCACTTGTCTATCTGCATTGGTGCTGTGCGCTCCCAGTGGCAGTAAGTCAGCCTATCCACAAGGAAAATCTTGAGGTGATGCTATCTTCCAAAGCAGAGCTCAAGGGCTCTGCTTCGATAGTGCTGTAGTAATGGGAAAACTGATATCTGCTGTCAAAAGAAGCGATGCCTCGTTAGCTTAACTAATACCAAATTAAGCGTGGTTATTCTAATTTTTGTGGAAAAGGCAGTACTTAGTGAGACAAAGGAAGGCAGGTCTTGGAACAGTAGTCTTGCAGTGATGATGTCAGAAGATAGATTTTGACAAGCAAGAATTGTAATCCAGCTTTTTCCTTTCAGGTCTTAACATAAAAACTGAATGTCTCAACTGTGAGACGGGATTTGAGAATGCACCCATGCATCCTTAGTCTCCTACTATTTGCCTGTATGTGCATCTCACAGATACAGCTCATGAAGATGTGACTTCAGAATCAGGATCCATGTAAATCCCTTGAAAACATTAATAACATTTCGATAAATAAAATTTCACTTACAGTGCTAATAGCACATTTTTCATGTCTTTGTGCTTGTGCACATGAGAGATATCACCACAAAGTTTAAACATATCTTTGCATAGCAGAATAGGTAAGTCAAATCTGCTGGTATCTTGTGAATTGTGAATATAT
Organism: Ciconia boyciana; assembly: GCF_034638445.1. Classification (NCBI taxonomy): domain Eukaryota; kingdom Metazoa; phylum Chordata; class Aves; order Ciconiiformes; family Ciconiidae; genus Ciconia; species Ciconia boyciana. The sequence goes on from NC_132938.1 coordinate 28,130,407, forward strand.
ATTTCTACATATTGTGTTCCATAGACTATTCATGCTGTTCATTTGCATAAAAACATTTAAAGTGCTTTCCAGTTAAGTCTTAGGTCCTTAGTTAAGCCTTTAGCTTTTCTGTATGTTACAATAACCATAACTTTGAAAACTTGGTCACAACTGTAGTTTAATTAAAGCTGGATGGCCCTGACTGTCCCTTTCTCTTCCTGAAGATTGTTGCTTCCCAGGCAGAATTATTATCTGAGCTGCTGTAAAGCTGCTGTAAATATGGTGCCTGCCTGAGTTTGGCTGCTTGCACATGGTTTTAAAAATAAGTGCCGTAGCTTCTGTTTTCTTGCGTTACAGCAATACGAGCAACCTGATGTTAAGAGCTCTGAAAAAAATGGGGTTTCGAGTGTTTACCTATTGCTTATGGTATCACCTTGCCTCCAGCCTTCAAATCATTTAAGTAAAAGTGCACTAACTATAAAAAGTGTTTGAATAAAATGTGCAGGAATTACGGAATGAATCAGCATATCAAGGAGTAGATGATCTTTAACATACAGAGTGCTATTTAGTGCACAAAACAAACTGAAGAATAATTTATCCCCTCTTTAATATATTTTAATTGGAATTATCTCAGGTTTTACTGGTTAGAAGAGGTACATCTTAGGAGGTATGTAACTTTTCCATTGCCTATGTCCTTTGCACCAACTGTAAAATAGAGTCAATATTTTATGGTGTATTTAACGGATTACTTGGTTTTGCTGACAAATGGGATCATTTTTGGAAGGCCCTGGTCTCTAAGTCCCATGATCTCTTTTGATAGTCTGATTGCACATTCATAGAATGTACTACTTTAAAGTCATCTGTCTGTCCTTAACTATCCCACAGTCTCAGCATCTTTCTAAAGTGTGACACAGTTTGCGTATGCAATTACAATTCTTACCTCTTTAATGAAAATAAACAGACTTCACTTACTGCCATCTGCCTTAAGCAGAACTTCATATCTGCCCTCAGCTATACCAAGATTATGTTTGATTTGGAAACTAGCAAATCTGTCACCTGCCTCCACATCCAAACTAAAGTCAGACACATGCTCCAAAAGAAAATACTTCTGTGTGTGTGTGTTCCTGTGGCCACGTCCTTTACTTGGTGAAGAAAGATAAAGTTTTACTTGTTTTTCTGACAATGTATTACCACTACCAATAGAGAGATTTATGTCTTTCTCCTTGGCACAAGAGCTTGAAGGGGCACAAGGCCCCTGAAGGAAGCATCTGGATTTGTACTAGACATAGAGCAATGTGTATTTTTCTGCCAGGTCAGTTGCTTGACAGAGCATAACAAAAAGTATCCTTCTGCTGTCACTTTGCTGTGGCCATGGAGAGAGTAGCAATTTTATTGGCTGGTGTCTAACTTAAAATTTTGATGTGTCTTATGCACCTTAAAACATGTTGCTAATTTTAATATGTTGAATGGTACTTTGACAATGATGTTTCTACGTTACCTGATGTGGAAACAAGGCTCCTAAAGGCTTTTGTTACTTACTGCCAAATTCCCTCTGTGGAGTTTGAGAATGCACGGAGAGATAACATGATACAATATTCATCTTAACCTCTCCTTAAAGCTAGTTGTTTCCTGATAAAAACATTGCCTTACAAGAGACCTACTGTTCAGAAAAGCTCATGCATACTATGCATTCAAATAAAGCAGGAGGTTTGAATATGAGGCATTTTAAAATTATAATCATGCCCTAGCTGCTCGATTTGTGTTTTGATGTATTTCTTGGAGCTCAGACCTGGGGAAGGGAGTTTGCAATGTCTTGTCTAAACGGTTCCCGGGATCCTCACCAGCATTATCATTCTGCACGTTAGAAGCTGGCTGAAATTTGGAATTCCAAACATTTTTGACAAAAATAGTTTTTAGGAAATAGTTGAAGGCAAATATTCACACTTTCCTGCTTCTTTAAGCAGATCTATAGTTTATTTTCTATATCAAGATACACTACTGATATCTTGGGGAGGGGTTTTTTTAGATAAAACTCTCAACTGTGATTAACATTCAAAACCATGTTAGTCTCACAAAACCAGTTTATTCATCTTTATATATTCAGCAGGAATCTACACAGCTCTACTAGGACAGATTTTAATAGTAGGTCATTTTTGGACAAAACCACAAAACAATATCATGTGTTTTATCTAATGAATATTTCATGCTAAATGCATAAACAGTCTTAGAAGCAGGGACCAGAAATTAGTATCTTCTTTCCAGTAAGTGCCCTCACTGAGGGGTCACCAGATTTTGTTCTTTCAAGCACTTCTTGATCCCATAAATCCCAAACTATTTCCAACAGAGTGTCAGAATTTCAACAGGAACATGTAGGTCAGGGTATTGCCCCAGGTTTCTGGAAATATGGATCTGTCACTGAGAGGAAATTGAACACGGGTAAGTGCTATAAAAAGGGATAGGAAGAAGCATTGTCACATTCTCTTTCTTCTCATATGATTTAAAAGAAATAATAATTCATATGTGCACCTCTGACTGGTTTTGTCCTTCTGTCTGTCTTGAGAGTAGTCAGGGCTGCAATGCTGAAGCAAATTTCCTAAACCCTAATGCTTCGAGCTTATAGCTGTGAGATCTTTCACCACTAGGATCAGTTGCAATTCTCATCTTCCCAGGGCAAGTGTCTTTTAGTTTTACCTAACTCAAAGCCTTTTGAGACTAATCTAAATCTCTTTGCTGATTGCAGTGAACCTTGGATCTTTGCTCTGTAGGTTTTACCTCTAAACATGACACTTAAGGATCTTGGTTACGTATATAATTATTGCTCTCTCCAAATCACAATGGATTATATGATGTTGCCTCTCGACCACAACATCTATTCGTTGTAAGACTGTGACTTCCATAAAAAGTTCTGTCTGTGTTATAACCACACCAGTAGTTATTCACAAGAAGAATACGTCGACTGACTGACTGGTTGCTGTTATCAAGCCCAAGTTCTATGGGGGATGTTATTGTCTGCCAGAGTTTTACATAAAATCTTCTTATAACCATTGATTGCTGCCTCAGGATCCTCATAATCTGACATTATTTTCCTATTTGTTTTCCTGTTTCTGTGTTCCAAGTCTCCAGCTGAAAAGCGCACTGTCTTGAAAGCTGGATTGAGGTACCCCACCTATAACTCTTAAGAAAAATTCTTAGAATTGAATACATAAAAAACAATGGCTTTCACTTTCATGGTTTCAAAACAGCAGATTTAGCTGTATCAGTTTGAGAAAGAAGTGAGAAAGAAATGAGTGGCCAGAGCATACTTTTTCCCCTCTCACTCTCTCCTTCCTCTCTCTTCTGTAGTAAAGGATTTTCCATGTAAAGATTTTAATTTGGGAAAGAAATTGTTTTATAGTTTTGAGTACAGGGTTTTAGTCTATGGAAAGTATATGTACATCATACTTTTGTTTGGTGTATATTAGATTCTTTCTCTTCATTTTCTTTGTGTTGGATATCTTCTAACCTAATTTTAAAGAAAAGGTTGGCAGCCTACAAAGTATGAGGGCTTTATGCCAACGTTTCTTGCACTCCTTCTGTCTTCAGGTATTTTAGTTACTCTTCTACTTTAGTACCTGCTGCTTTGCCTTGTGCAAATTCTCTACCTGAAATCCGTATTTTTTCTTTGCTTGTATCTCTTTGTTTGTATCCTGTTCTATTCTCTGTCACGTTCTCTTTTTTTTTCCAACTGGTTAAAAAAAATCTGCCTGCAACCTACTTTCACCCATTCTTCCATGCCAAGAGATTAAACACAACACCTGCTAATACAGACTTGATGTCTTCACTTCTTACAGTCTTGATTGCTTCATTTTCTGCCATATTGCAGGAAAGAAAATTTGGTCTACAACTGTACTTGTGCTAAGGACTTTAATCTTTACTAGCTAGCCCTGGAATGGTGCACATCTCTGAGAACGGTTTTGCAGCATTTTCTCATTAAACCACTGTTGTACTGTGCTGTCAGTACTACTCCTCAACAGTCCCTGACAATTCTTTCTGCAGAAATGGAATAAGATTTGCTAATTTTCTGGAAAATGTTATACACCTCTGAATGTTGATATCCCTTCTTAGACCTGGCCTCAAAGTGAAGGTCAGTAAGAAAGCTTAGCTCTTGCTTTGAGCTTGCCACACTAAAGCTATGGTAAAGAAAATGACAATTATCTGAGAAGACATCCCAAATACCTGGTATCTGAAAAAATCTGTAGTAGTCTGGGAAGTGGCTGTGCAGAGACCCACAGAGAAGCCCACAGCTCCCAGAACTGTAGATACAAGGGTGCTGCCTTGAAAGAGGGTAATTATTCTTGAATTTCACTTGCTTTGTGTAGATTAGTCTTGTAGCAGTGTAACAGCCTAGCAAATAATGCTTTTATGTGTATAGTGTCCCTCCTGCATGCAAAAAGCACACTATACCGTTCAGTGGTTAATCACTATAACCAATGCAGAATTGTAGGTGCAGAACTGCAGGAGGAGAATACATCAGTCCTTGGTAGTAGCTTAGTACCACCCTGCAAAACCTTTGTCAAGTTTTTAATAATCACTCCTATACAAATTATAAGGAGTAACATTTTCTTGACAGATTTTATCTTATCTTTCTCCATGTTAATAGCAGTGAGTACATTAATATTAATATGGAACTGGACTGTTTCTACAGCAAGTGATATTAGAGATGCTAATCGTGGCTATTCATCTAGAGGTTATAGTAGATAATCAGAAAAATGCTGATGAAGCATCTTCTGATATTACTCAAACTTTTGTTCAGTAGATTTTATTACTCCCATTCACAGAAGCTACCAAATAAATTATGTTCATGGTTTTAAGAGTGTAATGATGCTGGATGTTAATTGATGCTTATTGTAGGAACTTGTAAAATATCTTCTTGATAAAGTGACCAAAGAGAGGGAGTGAATACTGTTTTGTGAAGTGTTGATCAAACAAACCATTGATTTTTCTTACAGCAATTTTTATGAACTACAAATTAACAGTGTGAAAAGTTCAGCAAATATATCTTTGGCAATAATAAAGAGGCACTATTCTACATTGCTGTTAATGATCTGATGAGAAAAATATATCTTCTAAACAGTCATATTTGGGCACAGTAGTTCAAAAGAACAGAAGCTGGGGGAAGGGAAATGCATCATAGGCACCAGTCAGCATTTTTAATAGGACATTTTATCTTGTCTTCTAAAGCAAAAAGCTGGTCAGTTTTGTCAACATCGCATTATTTGGAAAAATCCTGAGTTGTTCAGAAGAGCAGCTCTAATGCCATTTTATCTGCAGCTTCCAGGATCTGGGATGAGAACCTAGGTTAGTATCTCCCGCATTCAGCATATATTATTATTCTTTTCTGGTTTTGGATTTTTTTTTTTTTTTCCAAAGGAGTATCTCCCCTATTTATGGTGATTAGGTATCTCATTAAGATCATGATTTCCACAGAACACCCTTTTTTTTTAAATATATGAAGGTGTCAGCTGAAAAGCAAGATATCAGAGATATTAATTCAGTGGGTTAATTGCCTGAGTGCCTAGATGATTTGAAAACAGGCCATTTCTCACTAGAGTCCCAGAGAGAATCTACCTCATCATATACACAATTAAAACTTTTTCAATTTCTTTTTTTGGATAGAGATTAATAACTACCCAACTCCCATGCTGCTTTGCTGGCCAAAAAAGTGAGAAATGGAAAATAAAAGAGCAACCTGTGGTAAAGAAATAGCCTCGTTATATAGGTATATGTATTTTTATATCGTATGTAATTTTTTTTTTTTCCTTTAGATACCCAGAACAGGAGAGACAATTAAAAGCAAAGACATGGTGCCTTGGAGACAGACTCTCCCCTGATGTCTCACCTTAACCACGGTGCAACTGACACAGTTTGAGAGCCAGTCCTGACTCTGACTCAGATTGTGGCAGAGATGTGAATTTCATTTTTCTTCAAGCTCATATGAGGATCAAGCTCCATCTTCTATGATGATGTACTCATTCTTTCTTCTAGGAAGACTCTCTGATTGACATTCAAAAGAAAGCAGAGTGAGATGGATGTAACTGGAATTCTTCTTTTTATAATATTTTGGATCCAGTATTAGAATTGATGAAGGAAGAAAACTCTTTTCTTTCCACGTTTTTCAAGGAAAAACCTCAGTGACAGGACTTAGAAAACCTTCACCTGGTCACTATAACTCAGAAAGTTGTTATTCATGAAGAATAAGCAAAGCGTGCTCCCAAAACATGTTCTACTGTTGGCTGACTCCTGTCTGCCTAGAGTTAAAACAACCGTAAGTTGAAGATAACCATGTGCCTTCTTGGTGGCAAAAAAGTATATTTACACCTGTGTGCCTAGTCCTTGCTTCCTGACATGAATTCAGTGCTCCAGTTACTGCAAACCTTGATGGGCTTATGGTAAAGTGATGGTAGGAATATGAGACTCCTGCTGCCTCATGCTGCCTCATGCTGCAGTCTCAGGGAATTACCATGTGTGCTAAAAATTGGAAGGCTCCTTTCTGTTCTGCTTTGAATTACTATATAATTAAAAGGTAGAATTTTTATGAAGAATTCAGCATTAAATCAAATCTCCTTCCAGTGAAGGTCATGTTTAAGTTCTATGACTTTCACTGACGCAGATTTAAGCCATTGAGTACTTTGTAAAATTCCCTTAATCTGTTAAACACATTATTGTATTGACCCATGTAATATTCTAAAAACATAGTAGTAGCTGTTCCACTCTGAATTTTTACATAAAAGTTGAGACAATTCAGGTATTTTGAGGATCTACCCACGTATTGTAATCTTAGTGCAATTCAACATACATTTACCACTGAAAAGCTTTCTACAGCTATTTCTCACTGCTGTTTCCTGTCAAGGAACAACTAATTTTTTTTTCTGATTTGTTGACTGTCAAAATAAATAGATGGATGGAACAATTGCAGGTACAATGTTATACTGTCATGCTTATAAATATTGCAGAAAACCTCCGTATCATTTCCTATGGAGAATCACATCACCAAATGTTGCAAAGTAGCAAGGAAACTGTGGTGGAGCAGCTCTAACAACTGCTGCACCTCATGGGGCCTTGAGTTCAACTAACCTGTGTTCAGAGTGGGGCTTTTTTCAGAGTATCTGGGTGGTTTTGACCTGTGATCTTAGCACAATGGGCAAATGCCAAATATCTGTGTTTCTGTAAGTTTTTCTTCTTACTTTTGAAAATCAGATTTGTATCTGGAGTCCCTTCAATATATCCTTTCCCAGATGTTCCAGTTATTCATGTATGTTGAGGATCTTCCCTTGCAGTCTGGTTTCTCTTGCCCACCAGCTGAGACTGATATGTACCTCTCTTAGGAGCAAGTGCAAGTGCTTGTGCTAAGACACTTGCTTTCCAGCATGAGGGGAGAACTGGCACTCTCAGCTTCTAGTTAACTGAGGCATGATCTTTCTCTACGTGAGATATCATTACTGTCCCTGGGACCAGAGCTTAAAAGTACAGGTGATAAAGGAAGGGTGCATCACATGAAGAGGCCTTGCCCTTGCCCTTGCCCTTGCCCTTGCCTTTCCCCTTCCCTCACCCTTCTCCTATCTGATTTCTGGTTTTACACAGTCCGTGCTAATGGCACCCGGACACACGGACACGCACACACACACATCTCTTGTCTCAGGTTGTTAATGAAGACAGAGTTGGAAGAACATAATACAGGGCATTTTAGATGGAATATGTGGAATATTGTCTGTAGGCTGGAAATTGTGGAAGTAAGCCCAAAGTTTACAGTTACACAGTGTTGGCTTCCAATACTTGCAGAAGTGGTTTGAATTGTTGTAGGAACTAAAGGAATGCAAATAAATACAGCGTCTATATTCTGTAAAGTGTCAGATAATTATATACTTCATATCACATACTTTTTAAAGATCTGCAGTCTAGTAATGTAATACTGTAATTATAAACATACGGTTTTTAATACAGGAAGAAAAAAAGATGCTCATGGTGTGAATTGTATTCCCTATGACAGTTTTAACTCCTGAGCAAAGATTGTAAAATATTTACCTTCTGGTTGAATAAATGAATAATTTAAGGTAGCTTATGACATTATGCTTTTCTACAGCAGGTATTTTTAAAAAATGTCACTAGCCAGATACTTTGTAAACATGATTCAAAGTTATTAAATTGGTTAAAAAAATGATGTTGATTTCAAGCCAACATTTACCAGATTTGAAAGATTATAAATACATACAGCAAAGAGAAACCAGAAGAAAAAATTATTTTCTGTGTAAGAACTCATTCGAATCCCTCCATTCTCCTTCATCTGCAGACTCCTTGAAACAACTGCAGTGTTGTGTCATGAAAAGTCGACTGTTTAAAGCCTAAAGGATAAAAGAAAACCCTACCTGGAAATGGAACAGAGAAAGCAAAAAGGCACTCAAAAAAAAACCCCAAACCCCCAAACAAACAAACAAACAAAAAGACCGAAGCTTTCTTCAACATCTCCTGCTAGTGTTTTTATGCTTTTCAACTTAATCTATTGGTGTCTCTGAATATCTGTTGAAATAACTGTACTTACCAACTGTAAAGAAGTAATTCCCTCTCCTTAGTAAAGGATCTTACAAATTATGGGTGGTGGTACTCACAGAGCCACACCTAAACTTTTATAAAGAGGTCTCAATTCTATGGTAAGACATTTTTCAAGCATTAGACTGGTTTGAAATTGTGAGTGTTCTCAGCGCAAGGAGATCCTACCTTTAATGGATCACATAACACCTGGAGCTTTATAGAAGACATACATAATAGAAAAGGGACATTTGATGGGCATTTTCTAATGTGGATTGAATTACTTGAGTTACTGATATAATTATGAATATCTTATCATGTATAATTATCTGAACAAAGAGCCCATATAGTACAGTAACTCTGTCAAAGGGGCTCCAGCTTGTCTTTAATGTGACAATAATGTTTAGTACTTTACTTTTATGAAGCACTTTCTAAACACTAACTAATTAATCCTTACAACACACTTGTAAAGTGGATGAGTGTGTCTTGAGCTTAATTATAGTTGTGGGGTTTGTGGCACCTACAGAGTTCAGCACAAGTCACAGTTTCCCCGGACTGCAGTGGGAGGATGGGAAGTTTTGCAGGGCTGACCCTATAAAACAGCTTTGGAAGATCTGGTGAATTTAAAATGCCTGCTTTCAAGTATGGTCCTTGATCAAACAACCAGTGTAGCCTGAATAGCCCGTATTGCTTAAATAATTGTTCCAGGCTCAAACTCAGGGAAGTTTAGTGTTAAGTAAGAAATGAAAAATCAGACTTGTACAAGAGAAATGAGGGGAATACAGGAGAAAAAGAAATTCTTATAAAAACCTTGGCTAGTAGAAAATGTCATTACAGTCATCTTGAAAAAATGATTGAAATGCAGATTATTGCCACAGATTTACCATTTTTTACATCAGGATGCAAGTAGGAAAAGCCAATATAAGTTTGGTTCCTTGGTTTGGACCAGTGGTAAAAAGGGTAGAGGGTATTTTCATGGCACGTGACAGAATGACAGGAGTAACAAAGACACCTCCTGAGATCCTAAGTAGGCTGCTAGGGCTCAGGTACAATAATTCCGGGTACAACCTCACATGGCTGTTCATCTAGGTAAAGGCTGCTCTCCCAGTCAGCTTCTATCCTCCAAGTGGTAGGTAAAGCATAAGAGTCTGTTTTGGGAGTCATTTGGGAATAGTTCATGAATTGCCATTTAGTCTAAGAAATAATTTTTTCTTTCTTCTCACCTGACTGGCATGATAATGTGGGTCAGGGAGGGAAGGGGGAGGGCTTTGGTTTTTGGATAGATTTTTTTTCCTGCAAATCAGGCTTGAGTTAGGCAGATAGGGAGGATAGGTTACAAACATCTCACACCAGTGAGGCAAGCAGCTCAGCCATATGAAAAAGAAAAACACATCTTAACTGTCCAAAAAACTTAAACAATACAATTTCCTCTCACTTCATTCTTATAAGCAGTATTATAGAGAAGAGAAGAATGGAGAGTTCCTGCAGAGAAGTGGTAACCAACTAAAGAAACAATTGAAGACTGACAGAAACCCTAAGTCAGGTGAAAATAATTAGGGAAAGATGACATCTGGCTCAATTATTGTTGGTAGTTTCTCAGGGAGTTACGCTAGTGAAACTGTAGTCTGATTAAACCATACACTCTGAATCTTCCTGCATATTCAGGACAGTGCATCTCCAACCAAACTGCTGTGAGGAGTAATACCATAAAAAGCCCTAAAGATGTCTTTAGTAAATAAAATTCTCTTGACCTATAGGCTCTGATTTGAATCACCTCTATAGAAGACCCAGCTCAGAAGCCAATGGAGAACATCTACTCTCCTTACAGAAGAGTCTTGGAAAAACCTCAGACCAGAGGAGAAACAAGTCCATCCCATCCATAGGTAGAGTGGCACACAGGTGGTACATTAAGAATAGATACTGCATACACACAGAAAGATAATGCCAGATTCAGAATTTCTTCTGTTTCCAGTGAAAAATCCATGTAATGAGCAAACTTCACAACTTCATGTGTTCTTTTCTTTTGGAGGGGGTCTGTGTGTGTGTCTTATTTTCCCAGTGAAAAACACAGAAAAGAAAATTACAAAAATAAATGGAACATAACTCCCTACTCTATCAGTGCTGCATTATTTTGAAAAAAATGCACGTATATTTTAGAAATTGCTCTGAGCACAGTACCAATAGACAAAATTGAATATGCTGGACTGAAATGGTTGAATGTGTCCTAAAATATACATATATGCCTTATCCATTGGAGAGGCTCAAATTTTTGCACAAAAAATAAGTCTTGTATAACTTCAGTACTTATATATGAAGCTTATTCCCTTTAGTGTCATTTGGTATCAGTCAAAAGAGAAAAGGATGTGGGCATAAAACTACAGGGGTTTGCTAGCCTGAGGGAGAGAAATTGCACTGAGTTTTTTATTGGTTTTTAGCTTCACTAGCAGAAGAGTTTCAAGAGAAAGGGAGGAGAAGACAGTGTCCTACAACACTGGTTTGGTTTTCATTAGAGGAGGATAAGGGAATATTCTGATTACCAGGAGAAATAATTAAAGGAATTCCGTATACTCAGAGGTCACAAGATCAGACTTTGATATGATCCTAAATGCATTCACTGTGCTAGCCATTAGACATCTCTTTTAAAGGACAGTACATGAATACTATAGTTGGTCATTGAATAACATGGATGAGACTCACTATTCTTTTAATTATTTTTATTGTCTTACTTGAAGCATTGTGGATTTTATAAATTTTCTTTTTAAAAGGGGGAAAAAAGAGCTGAGTATAGTCAATAGCAAATTTAATGTTCCTTTTGAAGGCCTTAGCAGCTTTATAATGCCTTACTAGGAATCAGAGTGAAGGAAAAAAGAACCCTCTGAAGGGTGGGGTTATTTTAATTTAATTTTCTTTTCCCTTGACCCTTTCACTTTCTAGATTTGAGTGCTTTCACCAGGAAATAAATTTCATTTAATCTAGGCATAAGGACTCTTAATTATATTGGAGGAGCTTTTAATTATGTAATTTCCAATAATGGTGGAACTTATTTTTGTCTGAGACTAATCAAAGGTAAAAGAACTCACTCAAAATGCACTTTGCAATTAGATTGGAATAGTTTTGTGCTCTGGTGATTTCACGCCAAGGAAATAGCACTTGAAGAATTGATGGTCTCACTTGATACATTTTTAAGGTCTGAAAGTTTCCTTTATATATCACTTGGCCATTTATTGCAACAACTTATTAATTTCTAATAGTAACCACTGTGTTCCTGTACAAACTCAGAGGGAAGGCAGAACCATAAATATTAACCAGACCAAACCACACAAATTGCCCAGTGCTTCCTCCAAAAAGCATCTGCAAAAAATAAACGTTCATTCAGATAATTTACATCTTAATCTAGCCTTCATCACATTTTCAGACACCCTGAGATGGAGGCCAAAGCCTGTGATTATAGAAGGTGATAGGAAAGATGTACAAACATTTTCAGAAACAGAAAATGTAGACCCTATATCATAGTTTAAGCCCAGCCAGCAACTAAGCACCACACAGCAGCTCGCTCACTCCCCACCTGGGGGTGATGGGGGAGAGAATTGGAAGAGTAAAAGTAAGAACACTTGTGGGTTGAGACAAAAACAGTTTAATAATTGAATACTACTACTACTACTACTACTACGACTACTACTACTACTACTACTAAGTAATGAAAAGGAAAATAACGAAGAGAGATAGAAATGAAGCCCAAGAAAAGACAAGCGATGCAAATGAAAAAGAATTGCTCACCACCCGCTGACCAATGCGCAGTCAGTCCCTCAGGAGCGGCCCCCTGGCCAGCTTTCCCCCAGTTTATATACTGAGTATGACGTCATATGGTATGGAATAGCCCTTTGGCCAGTTTGGGTCAGCTGTCCTGGCTGTGTCCCCTCCCAACTTCTTGTGCATCTCCAGCCTTCTCAGTCAGTAGAGCATGAGAAGCTGAAAAGTCCTTGATTTAGTGTAAGCACTACTTAGCAACAACTAAACCATCAGTGTGTTATCAGCATTATTGTCATACTAAATCCAAAACACAGCACTATACCCTCTACTAGGAAGAAAATTAACTCTATCCCAGCCGAAACCAGGACAATATCCACCCCTTATTCTCTACCATCTACATCATGCCCAGGTCCCACACTTTTCAATACTTCCTAATTAATCACCACTGTTTTTCCTGTCTTTTAACATATACACACAGATATCATTCCCATAGTCTATGGGCCATGCCTCTAAAATGTCCGTTGAGTTCATTTAGTCCATGACTCTGGGCTCTATCTGTCATAACAGTCCTTCAGGGCAGGAGAGATGGTGTGTGGTGTTGGATTGTTGTATGCTGAAGCCAGTTCTGGTTCCAACATCACCGTGCTTTTCTGGTTCTATCATCACTGCACATTGCTCGGTTTTCATCAAAATTCATTCTTCATTAATCTGGGTGATTCTTACTGTAATACCGTTGATATGGCATATATCTATTATAGTAGTTATGACATACAGTATTATACAGCAATTAACATCATGCAATTCAAATCATTGGCTATTCTCACCCAAAATTAAATCCCCTTGAGGTACACATCGGACTTACACATCCTTCCTCATTACCCACCAAGTGCACCCAGGTCCTTGAGCAAAAGCATCCCAGGAAGGGGTTTGCCTTTGCCTGAGGCAGGAATAACCCAGACTCTCTTCCCCAGCATATTTTTTATGTGCACTACAGGCCCTTTATCCCCTTCTACAGTATGTAAAAGTTTTGATTGGGCAGGGACAGCCTGATTGGCAGATCCCCTAGTGCTGACTAACCAGGTGGCTTTTGCTAAATGTGTATCTCAATGTTTGAATGTCCCACCACCCATTGCTCTCAGTGTAGTCTTAAACAGCCAATTGTGTTGTTCAATTTTCCTGGATGCTGGTGCATGATAGGAGATGTGATATACACACTCAATGCCATGCTCTTTGGCCCAGGTGTCTACGAGGTTGTTTTGGAAATGAGTCCCGTTGTCTGACTCAGTTCTCTCTGGGGTTCCATGTCACCATAAGACTTGTTTTTCAAGGCACTGGATTGTGTTCCGGGTGGTAGCATTGGGTACAGGGTATGTTTCCAGCCATCTGATGGTTGCTTCTATCATTGTAAGCACATGGTGCTTGCCTCGGCAGGTTTGTGGGAGTGTGATATAATCAATCTGCCAGGCCTCCCCATATTTCTATTTCAGCCATCATCTTCCATACCAGAGGGGCTTTAACCGCTTGGCTTGCTTGGTTGCAGCGCATATTTCACATTCATGGATAACCTGTGCAATAGTATCCATGGTCAAGTCCACCCCTTGATCACAAGCCCATCTATATGGGCTGCATCTCTTCCTTGATGGTCTGAGGTGTCATGGGCCCACTGAGCTATAAGTAATTCACCCTTATGGTGCCAGTCCAGATCCAAACTGACTTGATTCACCTTGTCCTTCAGCAGTTTCTGCAACCTGTTATATACGACTCCATACAGCAGCCTTCCACCTCCAACGCTTTCCCACAAGATGACAGGACCCATCAGTGAACAGGGCATATTGCTTCTCATTTTCTGGTAGTTTATTATACAGTGGGGCCTCCTCAGCATGCTTCACCTCCTCCTCTGGCAATATTCCAAAATCTTTGCCTTCTGGCTCGTCCACAATCAATTCCATGATTCCTGGATGACTGAGGTTTCCTCTTCGAGCCTGTTGTGTGATCAGTGCGACCCACTTACTCCATGTAGCATCAGTTGTATGATGTGTAGAGGGGACCCCGCCTTTGAACATCCAGCCCAGCACTGGCAGTCGAGGTGCCAGGAGGAGCTGTGCTTCAGTACCAGAAGCTGTGCTTCAAGCTGAAGCAGCTTGAACCCCTTCATATGCTGCCAATATCTCTTTTTCAGTTGGAGTATAGTGGGCCTCAGATCCTCTGTATCCCCAACTCCAAAACCCTAGGGGTCAACCTCGAGTGTCCCCTGGTGCTTTCTGCCAGAGGCTCCAGGTAGGGCCGTTCTCCCTGGCTGCGGTGTAGAGCACATTTTTTACTTCTTGCACTGCCTGGACTGGCCCAAGGGCTACTGCATGAACTATCTCCTCTTTCATTTGTTCAAAGGCTTGTTGTTGCTCAGGGCCCCATATGAAATCGTTCTTCTTCCAGGTCACTTGGTAGAGAGGGCTTACGATCAGACTGTAATTTGGAATACGCATTCTCCAAAAACCCAGAATGCTTAAGAAAGCTTGTGTTTCCTTTTTGCTAGTTGGTGGGGACATAGCTGTTATTTTGTTGATCACATCCATTGGGATCTGACGACATCCATCTGTCCATTTTATTCCTAAAAACTGGATCCCCTGTGCAGGTCCCTTGACCTTACTTTGTTTTATGGCAAAACCGGCCTTCAGAAGGATCTGGACTATTTTCTTCCCTTTCTCAAAAACCTCTTCTGCTGTGTTGCCCCACACGATGGTGTCATGAATGTATTGCAGGTGTTCCAGAGCTTCACCCTGTGCCAGTGCAGTCTGGATCAGTCCATGGCAAATGGCTAATTCCATGGTAGGGCTGTGTTTCCACCCCTGGGACTGTCGATTCTGGGTGTACTGGACACCCCTCAATGTGAAAGCAAACTGTGGCCTGCACTCTGCTGCCAAAGGGATTGAGAAGAAAGCATTAACGATATCAGTTGTGGCATACCACTGGGCTGCCTTTGACTCCAGTTCGTATTGAAGTTCCAGCATGTCCGGAACAGCAGCACTCAGCAGTGGTGTGACTTCATTCAGGCCACGATAGTCTGCTGTTAGTCTCCACCCTCCATTAGACTTTCGCGCTGGCCGTATGGGACTGTTAAAGGGTGAGCGAGTCTTGCTGATCACTCCTTGGTTCTCCAGTCGATGAATCAGCTTATGGATGGGAATCAGAGAGTCTCAGTTGGTGCGATATTGCCACCGGTGCACTGTTGTGGTAGGGATCAGCACCTGTTGTTCTTCAACCCTCAGCAACCCCACAACAGAAGGGTCTTTCAAGAGACCGGGCAAGGTGGACAGCTGTTTTATTTCCTCCATCTCCAAGGAAGCTATACCAAAAGCCCACCTGTACCCTTTTGGGTCCTTGAAATACCCTCTCCTGAGGCAGTCTATGCCAAAGATGCACAGAGCCTCTGGGCCAGTCACAATGGGGTGCTTTTGCCACTCATTCCCAGTTAGGCTCACTTCAGCCTCCAATAGAGTTAGGTGTTGGGATCCCCCTGTCACTCCAGAAATACAGATGGGTTCTGTCCCTGTATAGCTTGACAGCATTAGGGGACACTGCACTGGTGTCCACTAGAGCCTTATACTCTTGTGCGTCTGATGTGCCAGGCCATCGAATCCACACAGTCCAGTAAAGCCAGTTGTCCCTTTCCTCCACCTGGCTGGAGGCAGGGCCCCTCTAGTCCTGGTCATAGGATTTGTTACTCGCTTCTTCTAAATGCCAATCAAAAATCCCTTCATTAAGATCAGGAGTAAGATCAGCCCTTCTATTCTGTCTGGGGAACTGTCCACTGGAGACTGGAGCAGCAATTTTCCTGGAAGAACCCTCTTTTATGGTTGTTTTTCCTTGCAACTCACGTACCTGTGCCTCTAGGGTCGAGGTAGATTTTCCATCCCACTTCCTCATGTCCTCTCCACAGTCACACAGGTAAAAACACAGGGTAGCCTGTGGTGTGTATCTATTATATCTGCTCTCTTGAGCAGAGGACACTTACTTCTACAGGCTGAGATACTGGTCCGTAGAGGGGGGGATTAAGACATATCGTCTTCGAGTTGCTGGAGCAGATTATCCACAGCTGAGACAAGGGAGGAAGAGAGACTTTCTTTGTACTGTAGAGTTGGCCAGGCAATTCATCCACCATTGGTTCCTCTCTGTCTTTCCAGGTCGTTACTGCCAATGAGTTGGCGTATGATGATGGTGCACTCCGTACAAACTTCTGTCACATGTGTTGCGTGCACTTGATTGCATCCAGATCTTTGGATAGCTGCTTGTTGTCCAGGTCATTCTAAATCACCTCCAGCATGACTAATTCCCTCAGGTACTGGATACCTCTCTCCATGGTGGTCCACTTTCCTGGATGATATAATATTATGATTATTCTATATGATTATTATTGTATTATTCTATATGATTATATGATTAGTCTATTATGATTATTCTATTATTCTATACTTCATATTATGATTATGATATAATATTATGATTGTTATGATTATTCTTATCCTAAATCAAAAAACACAGCACTACATCAGCTAGTAGGAAAAAAATTAACTCTATCCTGGATGAAACCAGGACACCCTATTAAACAAACATGCCAAAAAAAAGTTTCATTTTCTCTTTACTGGAATGTGGGTTTAGACATATTACCTAAAGTCCGACTGCACAGAAAATTAGGATGAAATGCTCACCCCCCTGTAAAACGACTAGCAAAATAGCTCTTAATTTCCTTGGAGGCAAGGATATATGGTAACTAACTTTTCTATGTAAACATAAGGGACATTCACACAAAAATTTGAGAGATTTTAACTATAAAAGATGCTTTAAGGAAATTTAATTTTCCTTAGCATATTCTGTTTTTTTCTTAGAGGTATGCTTATACTGCCTTCATATGTACATTTGATCTTCATAAGTTTTAATGTATTTAAGAGAGTAAATCAGTTCTAATATGTTTCAATAATTCTTGTTCTTAACTCATTTAATAAAGCAGTGTATGCAAGTTAAATTACTCTGAGGTTCAAACATAGCACATATAATATCTCACTGGTTTTTACAATGTCCTGCTCTTTTTACACAAAGAAAATATTATTTTCACAGTTCTTTTTGAGATAGGGATAGACATAATAAATTCACAGTTTAAAGCTCCTAAAAAACTAGAATTTGAACCAGGAACCACAAGATTCCAGAAGCATCCATATTCTTGTCCAAATCCATGTCATATGTTATTTCTCACAAAAACAGTTCATATCAATTCTGTTCTCAAGTTTCAATCCCTCAGTAATGATGTGGCTATCTGTAAATTCAACTTTTTTTTTCAAGAAAGTGGATAAATTAGGCTAAAGTAATATTTTTTTCACTGAATGAAAATGTGATGTTAAGAGTTTGAGAGCTCATGTGTGTTTCTCAATATAGTCTCTTTCAATTTTCCGTACCTGTGCTTTTGTATTTTTATGTCAAAGCTACATTTATGAACAACTACTTCACCGGTGTTTCAATTTACCTTTCAATTAATTCACTATATCAAAAAATATTATCTATCTTATACAAAACTGGGTTGTGTTCTAATTCTAAGACTGTATCATAAACAATCTTTGCACCTTGTTAAAAAAACATAAGCTGTACTCCGGCCTGGGCAGTTTCTTTCTCTCTGTCACCCTGGAAGGATTTGCACCTTGCCGAAAGGGAATTGGCCACTAAGGAATCCTAAACTAACGGCAAAAAAATTGTTAACAGTTGGAAAAGAAGACCTTTCAAC
This sequence comes from Ciconia boyciana, assembly GCF_034638445.1. Lineage (NCBI taxonomy): Eukaryota > Metazoa > Chordata > Aves > Ciconiiformes > Ciconiidae > Ciconia > Ciconia boyciana. Next base: position 28,148,468 of record NC_132938.1, read on the forward strand.
CTGGACATTTGGAGATAACCTGGAGGATATGAACATACAGCCTGCAGGATGCAACCATCATTTAGGGTATGTATGTGCCTCATTGTTTCCATGTATTTGGGATGAACAGAATCAAATCTCTCCTATGAAATGGAAACACTGTTGTTCCCGTGAGGAACTGGGATTTAAATATTCTTGTTACTCAACTTACCGTAATATTCCCTAAATGAGCCGGTTAATTAGCTGGGGTAAAAAAATAAATCTCATCTTCCTGTAATGTATACTTAGAATCATAGAATCATAATTTAGATATATTGTCTATAACTGATTTTTTACATGCTATTTTTTTACCTGAGTGTGTAAGTGTAAGTGTAAGAAAAAAGCCTCTGGTAATTTTTGTAACTTACAAAGTCTCAGCTTTAATTTAGATGGGCAATGTTTTAGAGTTTTAGAGTCTAAAACAGAGTTTTAGAAAAACAGAAAGACATTTTTTCTTGAGATCTGTGGTTAGGTTTTAGTAAAAGATGAAGGTCCTTTAAACTAAATTCTATACCAAAAAAAGTTTAATTCATTTTTGCATTATTTGGTCGTGCTGGGTTTGACTATTTGATATAGCTTTTCCATAATTAATTCAACATATCCATGAAATACATGATGCTCCTTTAAGCTAGGGATGAATGGCAATCCTGCTCAATACTGATGAAAACTGGATGCAGGGATAGGATAAAAAATGTGTAAAAGGGCTCCAAAGTATTCTTAAATCTAATATTAGCAGTACAGCTAGTACAAAAGAAGATGAAAATATCCTACAGGAAAAATTGAATGTTTCGTAGGCGAGAATTATACAAATGGAATATCACAATTAAAAGGTCATACATTCAATGACTGATATGAATTTCTTCTGTGGAGTAGTGGCTAGACAGCAGAAAATGTCAGAGGAACATTACAAGATGATTGTAACTGATTTGTCAGCGGGACTATGACCTATTGGTATGTAAAGGCTGTGAAAACTGCAGAAGTGTCTGGAGGACACAGCAGACAAGGTATTTCCTCTCATTCCGACTGCGTAGCATTTTCTGTGGCATATCAAACAATGGTAAGCTATCTTATAAAGCTGTGGAGAGAGCTTATTGAGAAGACCATATGAAAAACTAGTCATGTCAATTAAAGAAAGATGGAGCTCATAAGGAACTGGTGCTAAAAAAACCTAGAATGGTGCTCTGTGGCACAGAGAGACAAAACTAAAAGGGCCCAGTTGGTTTAGCTTGGTAAAATAAAGGCTGAATAAGTGCATGAGCATCCTCTTTAATCAACATATCACGAAACAACTTTAGGAAGAGTAAGTTAAAAAAGAACATTGGCAGAAGAATACAAGAACAAAAAAGGACTGTGGGACACAGTATCTGTAAGTTACAAGGTTTCCAACTGTCAGGACAGTGAGATTCTGAAAAGATTTATTAATAAGGAATAGTAGGTCCCAAAAAGCAACCTGTTTTTAAAAACAATGGCATAAAATATGCCTGCTGGGTCTAGTCTCACAGGTCTGAAAAGAGGAGTGCTCAGAATGAGACGTCCGTATTACAAAAGCTCAGTTGTGGGATACTGTCAAGAAGCTCAGAGGTCTTGCTGGCAGGTTCCCATTGGCCGCATTAATGCTTGTGAGTACAAACATCAATTTCAAGGAGCCCTATGCCCATGGTGTCTGGTCTTATAGAAGAGGAATTCCAAGGCCTGAGGACACCAGTCTGGGAAAGCAGACCCTGTGAAGAAAGCAAAACATGGGCTCCAGCTTTAACTGCATGTATTTCAGATGGTGAAAATTATGACATGGCACACTCACTGGCATGGGAGATCAGGATTTACTGATTATGGACTATTCCCCTCCATCCTCCCACACCTAAGATCTGTGATCTTCTTCTGATTTATTCACACAGAATATTCTAGCTTGCAATGCAGGTACAAGTTGTTCTTAGGTAACATGCAGCGCATACAATTATGAAGTAGAAAATTCACATATCTCACCAGGGATTGACACAATTCTCATGGGATCAGAGACGAGCAATTTTATCCTGTTACCTATTCACTCTATGTGTCAAATCGATGATAGCAGATGACCCAGCTAAATATGGAAATTTTAAATACTGAATAAACATCTTAATAAATTACCTGCCAGCAACCATTTAAAAAATTATTTCACTTGGAAACACTGAAATCACCTAAGTTGTCAAGTAAGCTAAATTTATTTATAAATTATTCATCAAATCTTAGGCCATCATATCTGTTATGGATATTAGATCATTTTTCTGGTTTCTACATATTCATATATTCTACATACTTCTAGATGATGGAATTCTATCATTTCAAAAAGATGGGGATTGCCAAAAAATCCACACTAGAGTAATACTGATCTGAAAAAATAGGACTTTTTAAGACCAGCAGTAAATGCATTCCTAAAGGAACTGATGGGCAAAAATCCTAGTATTTCACACTCCTGTAGTAAACACTGTAATGAGGTCCCAGTTCAGGACAAATATTTATAGAACTGCCTTACTTTAGAAACACGCTTGCTAATTCCTTCCTCAATAGCAGTCATAGCAAAACTGTTCATGTATAATGGATGTCTTTGCAAATGCGAATGAAATTCATGTGTCTGTGTGAGACAATAGCTTTCAGAAGACCATTAAATGATAGATGAGATGTGGAATAATCATAAACAAAACAAAAATTAGTAATGTATTCAGTAGGTTTTAATGTTTATTTTGATTCCAGTTTTTATCAGAAAAAAATATTACACTTCTCTTTCCCAATAAATATCTTGAGTAGAGAATACACTACTGTGCCTTTCTTTATCTACAAAGTTCTCTGTGCAAAATAGGATATTTCATAGAAAAGAAAAAAAACAGTATTGCCAAAAGCTTTTTAACTATTCTGGCTTGTACCTGAGTGACTGCTTTTATTCCTTTGCTGTCAATGCATTTTTAATGTTTTTAAATTGCCTTGTTCTTACTGACTTAGGCTGAAATTCTGCTGGCACCATCTGTGGAGGGTTGCCAAATAGTGGTTAATTTAACGCTACTGATTTCCCAGTGGAAGAGGCAGGTTTTCCCAATCTAACTTACTGCACATAAGAGCAAGAGGGCAGGAAAATCAGGAAACTGGGCAATTACAACAAAGAGAACTAAGTAGAGTAAAGTAAGGAAATAGATATTTCTGATCAGAGGTGCAACAATTTTTTACAAAAAAGGTAGAAACTACATTTCCATCTCCTCCCTCTATCTCCGTCCTGTTTCCAAAGGACAAGAGCGATAACAGTATGTCAGTAATGTCTCATATCTGTGACAATACCTGTTCATTAGCCATACACAGTCATAAAACAGCTGATCGTGATTGATTGTAAATTTCTGTAATATAGTTTTAAAATATTGGAGATAATTCTCCAGTCTTCCTCAGAGATTTGATGGCAGAAAATTACTTCTTAGAGTTTAAGGCTGGAAGGGGACAAAGATCTAGTTAGATCTCATATGCCACAAGATATTAAATTTCATCCAGATAGCCAGTAAGAAGCCTAAATGTTTTAGCTAGAGTAAGTAATTTCATGAGACTGAGCTGTGAATCACAAGCAGGGGATGACACCTGAAGATCTACTCATGGCAGGGAAGTCATTAGGCAAGATACACACAACTGAACAGAAAAAGAAAATCATATCCCACTATAAACCATACCCCACACTGAAACAGGATATTTCATTGTAACAAAAAATATGGCAACTAATAGGAATCCAAGTATGCAAGTAAGGTTAGCTGAACAGCTAAGCAAAGGGTCCTTTCTCCTGCCTTCCTCCATAAAGACTCATGCCCTATGACATCGGAATTTTCTCTGAAACTCCTGATGATGTATAGCTTCTTTCAGCCCTCATTGATTCCTGTATGTTCTGTGTGCTTTTAGTAATTCAAATTAGGTGTGGTGGGTTGATCCAGCCGCCAGCCAAACACCAGCACAGCTGCTCACAGAAGCACAGGCTGGTTGAGGTTAGAGGAGACCTCTGGAGGTCATCTGGTCCAAAGCAGGTCAAGCAGGGCCACCCAGAGCCAGTTGCCCAGGACCATGTCCAGATGGCTTTTGAATATCTCCAAGGAGGGACTCTACAACCTCTCTGGGCAAACTGTGCCAGTGCTCAGTCACCCTCACAAGTTCGAAAGTGTTTACTGATGTTCAGAGGGAACCTCCTGTGTTTCAGTTTTATGCCCATTGCCACTTTTTCTGGCACAGGGCCTGAAAAGAGCCTGGCTGCCTCTTCTTTACACCTTTCTTTCAGGTATTTACATACTTTGATAAGATCCCCCCTGAGCCTTGTCTTCTCGAGGCTGAACAGTCCCAGCACTCTCAGTCTTTCCTTGTATGAGAGATGCTCCAGTCCCTTAGCCATCTTAGCCGCACTTTGCTGGACTCTCTACAGTACCTCCATGTGCCTGGACAGTGGGGAGCCCAGAACTGGCTGAGAGCTCACTTGCTCCTCTCTGCTGTGGGATGGGGAGAAAATAGAAGGAAGGCAAGAAGACTCATGGATCAAGACAAGGGCAGTTTAACAGGTGAAGCAAAAGCTGTGCACTCAAAACAAAAAACACCCTGGAGAGCAGGACCTCAGTACTCGCAATAGTTACTTGGGAAGAAACCATAACCACAAATGTATTCCCTTCCTCTGCTTCCCTTGAGCTTTTATTGCTGAGCGTGACATCATATGGCATGGAATAGCCCTTTGGTCAATAGGGGTCCCGGCTGTGTCTCCTCCCAACCTTTTGCCCACCCCCAGCCTAGTTGCTGGGGGTGCAGAGTGGGAGAAAGAAAAGACCTTGATGCTGTGCAAGCATTGTTCAGTAACAGCCAGAACACTGGTGTGTTATTAACGCTGTTTTAGCTGCAAAACCAAAACACAGCACCATATGGGCTGCTGTGAAGGACATTAACTCCACCCAGCCAGACTCAGTACATCAGGTAATGGCAGTTACAAATGGACTTTTTACATGAACATTCTTGAAACAAAAACATGAAATGTGTGAAGATAAACAGGAAAATGGGGAAATTTGACACGTTTATGACATAATTAATCCTGAATGTGCATTTTTCTAAAATATAAATCTGAATAGACCTGTGGGATCAAAAACTTCCTGTAATCAGACCTGATCGCAACACAAAAAACACCCCAAATATCCACAAAGCACTTAAGACATCCTGAGAAAACTTACAAAAATAAATCCTTCCTCACACGTCTTGTTTTGCATCCTGACCTTCACTTCCCTATCCGATCTCATGTTCAAATGAGCTTACTAAAGTGTTTGCTTAGGGACAACAGTATTCTCCTGGCATTTATGCTTGATTAGATATAGCTGTGGAAACTTCCAAATAAAAAAAGCCAGGTTCATGCATACCTATTGTTGCTGAAAGCTTAAAAGTTCCTGATGCAAACACAGCTTCTAGAATTAGGGAGTCCAGTAGTAAGCATAGGGAAATATTGTAAGCTGAGCAGCCACTACCTTATTTCTTGATATTTTGAGTTGATGACTCAACTTTGTCTTTTTCACCGAAATTCTGATGGCTAAGGGCAAGCCCATCCAAGTCTCATCAAGAAATGGATGCAGAATGAAGCATCAGCCCCATAGTGATGCCACTGCACTTCCTTTTGCTTTTTATTCTTCTAAAGTCCTTTCTCCTAAGCTCAATAATATTTTTCTTTACAGAGTACTGTGACATGTCACTTCTAGCAAGTGTACTTGTGATTCTCAACTAAAAAGTGCATTTCTGATTGCACTTTAAAATGGATTGCTGTTTTAATGGCACTATTTATGTAAGAACAATTCAGCAGCACACATTAAGACAGGTCTTTAAACTAAACTGAACCAATGCTGGGTTCAGAAATTCAGAACAAATTATAACCTCTTTGTGTATTAAAATCTGGTGCTTGGTCATTGAGTGGAATATTTTACAGAGCCTGACTCTATTGATGGAAAAATCTGTTATGAATTGTGTATCACCTCACTTGTGACAGGCTTATTTTCCAGATCAGAAAATCCTGGCTTGCAAATTATGGAATTCTTGATTCAGGAAACTTAAATGAAGAAGATTCAAATACGAATGTGTGTGTTATGATTAATGAATGAAAACTGGGTTTAATAAAATTCACTATCAATTTTAATGACATAAAAAAATAGACCACTCCAAATAAAAAAGCTTGCCTTTTGTGAAAAAGGCTTTCACTGTTATGGGTGGAACTGAAAAAAATAGTGATCTTATAACTGAAGGCTGTACGAAACTGCAGGTGAAGAGGCCAGATTATATTGATTTAAATTCTGGATTTCCTATATTTTAGTAATTGCATTGGCAAAACTAATTTATATGTATTTTTCATTAATTTATATTTATGTGTAAAATATTTTCTTTTTCCATACCCTTTAATTGTCTATAACAGCACCCACTTTATACCTGCAATAATGATCACTCTGGGGACTGGTGTACATCCAAAACTGTTAAATCAGGGAAATTACAATAGCATTAAAAAGATAAAACACATGTAGTTGAGACTGGGACATTGCTTTTTTTTTCTCTATTTCTTATATTTTGTGGGTATATGTTTAATTTGAGATGTCTTAATCTTTTGGAGATCATATATATTTAAACCATTTTCCAAAGCTTGCTTTCCTTTTTATGCCTGTGATTGATAGTTTAAAGCATGCAGTTAAACATTTGTCTCTAATGTTAGCCATGGACAAAAAATATTTCTTACCACTAGTGGTAAATTGTAAGTGTCAGAACTTCATTAGACAAAAAATATCAGCACTGAAGCGGCAACAATTGTGTAGTTAGAAATTCATAAGGTTGTTGTCAATTATGTGTGAGGTAATGTAAGAATAACAGTGGAGGGACATATTAGAAATGAAAGCAGAGTATTAGATGGTCAACTTAATTCCTCCAGCAAAGAGAAAATCTTTCATTGTCTGCTCAGTGTAAGACTGTTCTTCAGCCAAAAACCTTTAAAGAAACCTTCTCATAATAAATAACTTCCACTCTTAAAAGCTCTATCTGATACTGGAGATTTGGGTGAAATAAACGTTCATCTGACTTAGTGTAGCGACAAAAGACATGAGTCAGACATCTCCCTTTAATAATTCAAAGGTGTTCTCCTTCCTTTAGAAGCAGCTCCATTTGTTCTTTTTTTGTATCCATCTCACAGGTGACCTTAAGACTGTTTCCCTAAATATTGCAGCTTTCTATGGAAGGTTATTTAACTCTTTTCTGGCTGGTTCTGTGAAATACTCAGAAACACCCATTGCTACATGTAGAATGAAATACTATGTGTTTCCTATACAGAATTTTTATTTAAGATTAATTAAAAATGATAATTGTTGAGATTATTACAGGTGGATTTCATTTATTCTATTTTTTTAATTGTATCCTGCATCAATTCCTTCATGTAGATTCAATAAGTGCTACTCCCAGGACACTCTGTCCAGTGTAGGGGATAATAAAAAAAGTATACATGGGAGCATTAGATTGTTACCCATAAAGCAGGATTTGTCTGGTTCTGGACTGAAAATAAAAAGCATGAGGCTGGTTATCTATCTTTTTGTTCAGATCTATCAAGCTCTCAAAAAATCAAAGAATACCATATTTAATTGGGAAATAATATGGACAGATAGTTGATGATAATAATTAAGTAATGTCATAAGCTCACAGTTGCATTCCAGTAGAATACCACATGCTACTGATATTTTATGAATGGAATATGCCATATCTGTAATAAATTTTAAGGTTTGGTTCGTTGCCAAACATTGGTCTTTACATGGTGACCACTGTATTTGTGGAGTTATGGTGTGACCATAACACAACTGTGAAATTGGTAAATCAGTCTAAGTATCAGAATCTTAATCTAAGAGTTCTGCATAATATTAATCTAATAATTCTGAATGTGGTAGACTTTCCTTTTTTCCTTTTTATCTTTTTTGGTTTTAATTTGCTAGCTGTTTTATAGTAATAATACTAAGTACAAAGAATTCCTTTTAGGCTTAAAGCAAGTTTGGTATAGATCTAACAAATCAAAGTCATTCCAACTGTTGTTCTAGCCATCTTGATGTGGCAGTCAAAAGATATTTAAGAATATGTTGTCAATATGAAATGCAGTTTCTCCTTGTTTTTTTTCCTACTGAAAGATTGGTAGTTCATGTTAAAAAAATTATTTAAAAAAATAAGCCTAGAAATGCTCAGGAGCATTGAGAAGTCTTAAGTTCAGAGTCTGTACCACAGCAGAGATATAGATGTTTCCTTTTAAAACTTCTAAAAAGTTGTGTATACCTGGTAAATAAACTCTCTGTATTCACTGATGGGATATGGAAATATGGGGTTGAGAATCTGGAGTCAAGTGCATACATTAACTGCTCCTCACATGATTTTTTTTCATGCTTGAGCTCCTGTTTTAATTTGGGGTTAGGGAAAGGTACCAAATTAATTAAGCAGCAGCATAATACATCCCTTATAGACAGGAGGTAGATTGAATACTTCTATAGTGGTGATTTCTAGTACGACAATTACTGCTAATAAACCTTGAGCTAAGTAAACCTGATAAACACCATGGCAGAGTAATTTCTTCCCACTAGGAAATTACTTACACCTCTTGTGTGATGTGTGAGCATCACAGAGGTAAAAATGGAATCTGTAGATACTCTGAAAATTCTTTTCATAGTATAAATTTTATTTTAATTTTTCTTACACATTTGTCTTCTGGAATAAAAGTAGCTATGCCAGGATATCACTTCTTATAGTAGCTGATGGGAAAAAATGTGATCTGTATTTATAATTCACTCTGAGATCTTTTCAAGATCCTTTGAAGTTTTAGAACTCAAATATTACAGACCATCCCCCGCAAAAGGATAAAACTTCAAAATCTACTACCAGATCATTAACAGCAATAGACTAATTAAAGATACAAAGATTGAAAAAGCCCTTTTATTAGGCCATATTAGCAGTTAGTATTGAAAAGCCACCAAGTGAAACAGTCTCTGATGAACACTTTTCTCCTTCTCTGAAGCAATTCTGCTGTATTTTAAAAATTAATCCGAAGAAGCACAGGAAGAGTCAGGTTAGACTTGTAAATGAACAGGCTTCTTTTCTTTGTAGTAAGAATATCGTTAGGTCTTTTATAAAATTACCAGAACTTTTTTACCCTTAGAATATGCTTAGGTAGCTTATTCTCTAGACTACAGCTGATTCCAGTTATCACATTCGGTGTCAAGCTTTCTTACTAGTTTTCACCAAAGCAATTTTCACATTACATATTTAATTTCCTTTGAAGCCTGACTGGGCTTATACAATATTTGGTATTAACGGTTAGAGGGTCCATCTCCCATTGATCTTATGTATTAATAATTTCAAGTCTTCTGCTTGCACTTTAATTCACATAGCAAGGTAAGAATGCTTTTTGAACCACAAATAACTCTATTGCTGCTTACATTTTTGACTGGATTGTATTGAGGGCTGATGTACCACTGCAGAATATCCCTAGGAACAAGGGTAAGCTTTTTCTCCTCATTACTCAGAAAATATGTACAGGTTCATTTCTGACAGGTTATATTATATAAAACATACAGTGTCAAATCATCTGTCAGGCAAACTAACAACTGCCATAGCAGGACCATGTGCCAGTTCTCAGGAATACCAATATTTACTGTCTGTTCAGAAATCAGATTCAGTGTGTATGGAATGAGCAGCAGCATAAAAGCTTTCAGTTACTGTCTGTCCTTCCATGATTTTTCCACTCTATTTTTCTTCCAGAGACGCTGACCCAGTAATAACAAGTGAAGATAACAGACATCATGGCAGGCAAAGCTGACAACTTACATCTTTAAGGAGTTTTCCTTTGGAAGTAAAAGTAAATAAAACATTTCTTATACTTTAATTCCCTCTACGAATATTGCAAGAAACAGGACAAGTTTACCCAAACAGCTGTGCCTGAACCAGCTCCCAGAAACTGTCAGGTCTAGTGCCCCGTCTCTTCTGCAGGGAGTTCCCATGGCAACACCTTTAGTAGAAATAGAAGGAATTACAGATAGATATTTAATTTTTTTCCCTCTTTTTTTTTTTCCCCTTTCCCTCCCCTCTGCTGTGCCAGTTCAGAAAAGTGTTGCTCTCTAATCTTTGGGGCACTGAGAACTGCCATTGGGCTACCCATCTCCATTTGCTCTGTTTGTTGCATTTGAAAAGCCTGTCCTAGTTCCCTGTGTCTCTTGGGTGTCTGATTTACGACATCAAACGAGAAAAAAAAGGCAAGAGAGACTTTCAAGAGTGAAAGTTGTTGTGGGGAGAAGATGCTAGCCCAGGGCTGTCTTCAGTTCAGGCACTTGAAAAACACAGCATGTTGGGGGTTTTTTAAAAAATTTGTCTGCAATTTTCCAAGGAGCCTGGCTATAGTCATTAAAGATAAGACATAGCACATGAAATGTAGCAGCTAGAAACATGTCTGCAGAATATTGGCAGGCACTCAGATTTGTTGTCAGTGATTTGTGCTCTGATGAGATTGATGGTTGCTCTGGCCATATTTGGCAATTGATAAAGGCATATAACTTCAGCAATTATCTCTGAGAAAATAACCTAGACCTAGGTGAATTTATCAGAGAATTTCACAAAAATATCATCAAACTGTCACTCAAGAACTAATTAACTTTCTTTTCAGCATGCAGCTCTACTGGAGAGAAAAGCACAGTGACTGGCATATGACACATAACTATTGCGCAAGCTGTAGTTTCAGCGAGAGCATAAATGTTAGGTGCTCCTGCACAAATGCGGAGCAGATTGCTCATGATAGGCCTGATCCCAGCTGTGGCGAAGTCAGTGAGCATCCTTTCCAACCACGCTGGGCTTTGGGTCAGGCCCAGGAAGAATACATGCATGGCCCAGATGTAATGGAGAGGACCAGGACAGCAGAGCTGGCTATGCCCACACTGTAAGAGGAACAGAAAAGCCTCCTCTTTGTTTTTTTTGGCTCAAGGTGAGTTTAGCCCTGCAGTGGGCTTAGGATTCCTGCTTTGCCCCTGGTCCTGGGTTTTCTTCTAAGTGGCATTTCAAGAAGTGAGAAGAGATAGCCAAGACTTAGATGCAGGGATCCTTAAGACAATCTGTCCTCTTTAAGAGAGCTGGAGTGTGCTCTAAGTCTCCTGCAGTGCAGTCTGGGACAGCACCAGGGGCTGAGGGAAGGTAAAATTGACTCTGTGCTAAGACCGAGGATGCTTCAGGTTTATGTTTCTGAGAAGTTAATGACTTAGTTGGAAGCTGAGGTTATGCAAGAAGTAGGCTATAACTCTTACATCAGTGCACGAGACTCATAATTTCATTTAGAAAATTATAGAAAAAGGGCAAAACACCGGGTAAACGACCTCACACTTGTGGGATAACAAGAGGATCAGCAGTACCGTACCATCCTGCTCTGCATTGCATCTCAATGGCAACCTTTCAAGTAGCTCTTCTCATCATCCCACTGGATGCTCAGATGTAGCTCTAACATCCCACACAGCTTGTGTGTAATATAGAGATGTCAGCAACCACCTTTTCTGACCTCAGCCTCAAACTGCAAACAAACATGAATCCAAGCACGTATATTCAATTTTAACATGCTGATCCATACAACAATCAATTTGAAGATGAAGGGGCCCTGAAAAGATACCTGAAGACTTTTGTAATACCCAGTAGAAATTACCAAAATCTATATAATCAGGATGGCAGTATCTACAAGAGAGACTGTATTCCTAGTTTTTGTAGGAAAATTAATACTTTCAACTTAAAAGGATACTTGAACTGGGGCTGCAGAAACTATATGAAAACAATTAATTTGATGGGTTTATTATTTTAAAAACTCTTTGTGAAACTTCAGCAAGTTTTGGGAATTGTTTATATCCCCAAAAGAACTTCTACCTTCATTTATTAACTCAGTGGCTAGCATGCAGCTCCTCTACACCACTGCCCTGTGAAGACAGTGAGAAACTGGCTTGGAAGCAAGCCCATGTCAAATACCAGATTCCAGAGCCCTGGGCCAAATCCTGGAACTTTGTGAGCAGAAGTTCTCTGCCACTACTACAAGGAATGAGGAAAACTCTTTAGTAAAATGAATGAAAGTTATCACTGATCTAAATTGGTTTCAGAAATTTTTAAATGAGTAGGAAAGTTAGAGATTTTTCTTGAAAATCAGGAACTTTCAATAAAGCAAATATGTATATCCAGTGCATACCACAGCTTAGACATGTCCATTCTAGCTACATATTTATGACTCCTAATCATCTTCTTAAATTCAGAATGCCCCTTTCTTCAAGGATTTGAAAAACAGCTCTATTGCACAGTACAAGTTTTGGCCTTAGTCAATAAAAGCATGCCTGCCTCCCTGCCCAAATCCTGCTTTGAGCGTCTTAAAAAATCTCCCTTTGTTTCTTTCATTTCATTTAGTTGCTGCCCAAAGTAATTGTCTCTGTGCCTTCAAAATCCTTTACAGCTGGTTTTGCATTATTGTGCAGCCTTTGTCTTTTAACTCAATTATCAAGTCAAAAATTGCTAAAATCTGTCCTGGCAAACAATTTGCATTTTAATTTTGAAGAAGTCTGCCACTTTACAAACACAGTTTCACACGTGAAGGGTCTCCTCTGGTCCTCCACTGACTCAACTTTTTGTCTGCTGCTGTTTCAGCTGCATTGGAACAATGCAGCATGTGGAGGCTTTCCCCTTCCCTTGACAAACGCTGCAGATCAAAGAACTGCTATGGTAAGAAGATTAAAAAAGAAGAAAAAGATGATGATAAAACAGATGCTAGCAGTGCAATCAAGATCTCATGTGCTCTAGACCGCCAATAATAATGATGTATATTGTTATGATAGGAACATCTCACCATCCTATAAAATGTCAAACATTCTGTTTGTGTCGTAGTGCATATAAACAGACAATTTTTTTCCCCAGTATAGTTCACCAGAAATTCTTCTATTATTCATGTATGAGCACTAACTGGAATGCATAAAATACTCTCATGCAGTAATAAAACTAATGAATCATGCAGTAAGGTTTAGGCACAAGGGCTTAGGCACACTAACAAGTTGCTGTGTGTCAGCTGATTCATGAGAAGTGTGCATACATACACTTAATTCACAGCATATACAATCTTAACCCTCTTTCACAGACTCCCACAGAATATATTAACTGAAATTTTTTCGATCAAAGCTATTTGATAGACTTTTTTTGCAGTTCTTTTCTTTTTTGAAGGAAAAACTGAAATTATTTGTTTGGGTTTTTTCCTGAATTTCTTTAGATAACATTTTTGACAGCAATTTCTTTTCTTACTAGCACTAGTAACTACAATATTTCCAGAACCAGTATGTTCCTCCTTACTACATCTATCACCTGCTTCTGGGTTTGACATGCTGCTTACTTATTTTAGTTTGTGTATTTTGGAAAACATCACCTTAAACTTTTTCTGTTTTCAGTAAAGCAGATCCTTTATTCTCACCCTTATGGCTATGTCGGCTTTTGTTTATGATCTCTCTGTATATGACCTGTAATGTATTTAGTGGCTTCAGGTACTGAGGATTAATTTTCCAATTACAGGGGATTCAAATGATGTTTCCATCTAAAGGCTTATGAACAGTTTACCTATCCCACTATTAAATAGAAATGGTTTTTTTACATCTTAATTATCTTTGCTTTAAGTTTAGCTTCTTTTTTTTTAAAAAAAGTAATTTATTGACAAAAGACAGGTTATGTAACCATAAAATACACAAATGGACATAAAAGGAGCATCTTACCAACAGGTCAAGAAAAATGTTTGGTAATTGGTTTCTTCCTGGTGGCCTTTTTATATTTATGAGAAACAACAAAAGTTTCATACTTTCTCTGTTATGATTTGCAATACATCATTTTCTTTTCTGAGCTTTGATTCCTGGAGAAAAGAATAAGTGAGGTATTTTTTTCCTTCTTTTCTTCCCTAAACTTTATGGCTAGGGTACCTTCCACTTGTAGATGCAAAATGTTTAGTTTTTTTTTTTCAACTTCACGGGAAATCTGGATATTTTAAGCAGTTGAATCTTGTGCATTGCTATTTTTGTTCTTCCTCTTTGGAATTATTAAAGGTTTTATCTTTATTACATACCTCTGGGCTTGCTCCAAGGACTATAGTTACCAATTGAAAGATTCTCTGTCACATATATCTTTTTTCATGCTGTAAGTTGATGCTTCAGGCATGGAAAATCATGTGGCTGAAACAAGCTCAGCAGATTCTTGAGTACTTTTAAAACCAAAATAAAACCTTAACAATCTGTATCTGGTTTCTAAATAGTGCTGTACATACTAAGTCAGAAATTCATTTCACAGTAAGACCATTAAGCAACTGATATATTAAAAGATATAATAAGGTCACTTTACTGTTGTGCCCAATTCCTTTGATCTACTCATGGGTTTTTAGCTAGTTTAATCCTCTTCCTGGCACTGGGTTTTGGGTTTGGGGAGTGAGGGGGAGTTGTCTTTTTTCAGCTGGCATCCTGCCTTTCTTTTCCCAATACACCTAGAATACACCAAGTGCTTTTTTTTGGCCTCTAGTCAAAGGGTGTCAGGCTGCTGATTGATAAAACACTCGTACTTTACCATCTGACTGTTCTTCCATCGCTTGCAGAGTGAACATTGCTCGTCAGTGTAAGAGAAGCATATTTGCTCTTAGGGGCCTGGTTCATAAAAGTAGTTTACTTCATATACATAGCTTTCCCACAGGATATACTCACACAGTGTTGAACAGATTTTTTTCAAGCTCTCAAAAATGTTAAAGATTCATGTATCTTTTTGTATAGGTACTAATATGGTATTGCATTAGTACTAACATTCTCTTTTGCAGGCAAAAAGACTATAAAATTGCAAGTTAGTATGCCTAAACTGTAAACTCTTTAGGAATGGTCTACTCCAGGAATGGCCTACTTTACTTTACTTCTTGTATAACATCTAATACAATAGTGTCTCATATGTTACTGGAGATGGCAATAGCTTGCACGTCAGAAGTAACTAATTGTAAATGTAGACTTAAAAGTTTATTGCAAACCTACAGTCTTACATCAAGGGATATAAAGAAAAAAATTGAATCAAGGCTTTTTTATTCTCATGTCTATCAAGAATTATGCATATTCTATTTCTTTGCTCATCATTTTATAGTACAAAAAAAAACCCAAAACCATTGCCCTAAGAAGCATTTTTAAGATCTCCAAGTCTCTTCTCATGAAGGGAATGGTGAAAAGTCCTGAAGTGATATCATGAGCTATAATTATGTGTCTACTTGCTAGTCTGAAGTCTGAAAATTATGGCTTTCAGAGGAAAAACAAAGACAGAATATACATAATGTGACCCTTGTTCTCCTAATTGATAAGCAAACTTCTAAACCTGGTGGCTGAAAAGTAATTACTTTCCTACGGTCATCTCTATAGAAGGAATGTGCCTCTGTTACAGATCTATATCTCAGCATGTCTACCTTATTCTCTAGTAGCATATCAGTTTGGAGCTCAGGACTACTCGGAAAGGGATATCTTAAAAAGTTGTTAAAAAGACCTATTGAACAGTTGTCTCTGGGGTTGGCATGAGTCTACCATGTCCAGAGCCAAAGAAGTAAGATCTGTGCAGAAAAAATGTCCTGTGTTACAAAAACCATTTAGAAGTCAACATCAGTGAAGGTAGGTTCTAAGGTACTGACGGTACATGGGTAAACAAAGGACTAATATCTACCAGGCAGCTGTAGAGATAGTATCAATATTCTCTCTGAGACCTATTTAATAGAAAGTTTTTTATTAAAGAGAGATGGGAAAAAATAGTATAGAAAATATAAAACCTTTCAACAGCATCATGAAAGAATATTTAAGTTATTGTGTTAAAATTTTAAGGATGATATTTATTTGTTGGTTGCATGCAGGGACAATTCCCTCAACACTGAAGATAATTAAGGATGTGAATTAAAAGCAGAACAGGTCCCTGGAAGAATGTTAAATTTCGATAGTGAAACGAAAATTACTTAACACTAAACTCACAAGAAACAGTGGATTATGTCAAATGATGTTGATTCATTGTCTCTAATACCAATTAATCATTTTTTTATGGCAAACTTACAAAAGAAACTAAATTAATTGCTTTCTTAATGTAGTAATATCTTTCATTAACAATAAACAGCTGAGATTACTGGAGAATTTGTGCAGTAACAGGAGCAATAATTTGTAACAAATGAAAGTAATATCTACATTACTGCCAGATTTTAGCTGTAGAATTTAGTTTAAGTAAATTATTAATGCTATTAAATTGTTAGAAAAAGTCATGTGAGAACCAGTTACAGATTTCAAACATGGATTCATTCAGTCATGTAGTGCTAAAAAGAAGGACAATCCTGAACTATAAGAAAATAAGCTGTGCAGCACTGCACAAGTGGTTGTTTAGTTTAGGATATTTAGCAATGTTTAGTTTAAAAAGGGGATTTGAAAACCTGTTGCTTTCTGATAAATACTGGAGATGGTATGGAGGGAAGAACTCAGGATAAAGAGGTCCCATTTCTAATTCTGTCACTGATTGTTCTTAATGAATTTATTGTCTGAATTCCTTCCTCTCTGTGACGCTCGTATACCACCTGTATAACAGTGCAAGAATATTAAGAACATGCAAAAACAATGGCACTGTCTATTGCTGCAAATAGTTGAGTCCCAGTAAAGATGCCCATCAGCTGAGCATGATCCAGGTATACTGAGCTCTCTCACTTTGTGGAGAGGATGGGACTTAAGTCCAGTTGAACCACAAAGTGTGCCTGGATTTATTAAAACTTCAACTGTAACTTTAAGTCACAGCTATGATAAAGCTTCTCATGTCAGGGCTTGTTTCAGGAATCAGAGACCTGTAACTGATGTTACTTAGTGTAGTAAACATATATGTATACATACATACAAACACGCGTGCACACCCACACACGTATATATGTGTATGTATGGGTATACTGAAGTAGTAGTGAACTCCATTGAAATAAATGCTACTGCATGGATCTGTAAACCAGTAGTCTTTAGCAAGTCACCCTTGCAGTTTGTCCTCACCGCTTTTTTTCCATGTCTTATTTTACTGTTTGCAGCAATTATTAACTCTTGCTTACCTTTACCCATCATTATTCTCCTTTGCTGGCTACTTATTTCAGCTTTAGAAAGACATTTTCCCAAGAGATGAGATTGGTTGATCTCCCATCTTCAAAGTGGTAATATTGGCAGTAATTGATATTTCCAAGGGCTTCTCTGGTTCTGTATGAGAGACTGTCCTCCATATATATATATATATATAAAACATTTGATTCTAAAGACCCAGAATTCAGCTTAATACTCCATTATGAACGATTTTTAGCTGCCTCTTTTTCTACATAGTCAAGACATACATCTGACACCCATAGGGAACAAAAGGTCTCTGTGGAGTTGCAAAGCTGCTCTTAACAGTAGTTTACAATTAAAAATTGTCTACCGGGGGAAGTAACGCATGTCTCAATTTTCTCCTTCAACCAGTTTGTATTCTACCAGTCAGCCAATTTGTGTTAATACAGTTATTGTGTTTGCAGAAATGCTTTAAATTGCAGGGAGCCTAAAATATTTATAATTTTGTCAACTGAATCAGCAGTTCAAAGGAAATATTTTCCTTCACATTTTGATATAAATGCATATTGTCCAAGAGAGCTCCCCAACGAATAAATTCTGTGTTAGCTCAAATGCTCATGTGGTCTCCAGGTGTCATTTCAAGGAAGACTATGTTGAAATAATGCAGGTCGGAGTGACACAGACTGGACTAAATTCATTAGAGCATATAGGTTGGGGAAAAAGGTATCCACAGCTTCTTGGCCAAATACAGATGAAGCTAATTTCCTTGATGTAGCCATCTATATGTCTGGAGCATGCAAGATTCAAAACATGTGGAAATAAGGGTTCTTCTCAGTTGGAAAAGCATCACTCCAAAAACAAAGAGCTTGCCAGCTTTAACATCAGACTTGCAAAAGTCTGAGATAGCTGATGGCTTCAAATCCTTCTAAAGAGGGACCAAGCTGAACAAGTTTAGTGCAGCTTTGGTCATTAATGTGTAGGAATATTTCAGGTGTTTTTACAGTTCGTAAGCTTTAGTCCCAGTCATTATGCAAAAAATATATGCCTAAGTTTGGGTGCTCATATCTCCTATTTAATTGCTCAGTTTGTTGGAAAACTATCAGTGAACTGAAAAAAATGCACACAACCTTGTCTGCATAGCAGAATAAATCTGGATGCTAATGCAAATTAAGGTAGATAAAATAGATAAGATAGAGCAATTAAAATAAGAATTAGAAAAATGAGCTGATTTCCTAATTTGAATTTAAGAACTGGTCTAGTCAGAAGGTGATGAGAAAAACAGAAGTTTCCCAAAAGGCAATTACTGTTTCATGAAAAGCCAGCCAGTCCAATCCTGTGAAAATCTACATATTCCAGCTAAGTCTGGCACGATTTGTTCAGCTTCTGCTTTGTTTCTGAAAGGGAGCAGATAGTTTTGCACATTAAAACTACAGCCTCCAGTCTACTGGGACCAATCAGCTAATTTATGTTTAAAGTGTTGCGAAAGACTGAATTAAATACCCACTATCCTAGCAAGCACAGTAGATACTGTCAAAGAGGCATTTTTAGCCCTCGAGGCATGTAATTACTAGTGCTAATCTGTAAGGGAATTTCATCCTGAGAGATTTCGATTATCTTTCATAAGAGGCCTCCCTGCTATTGATAGCTGATACCTCCTAAAAAATGCTCAGCTTCTTGTAGACGGGATACTGAGGCTTCCAGAGAGTGGAAATTCATGCAATTGACATGGGACAACCCTTTTCCACCAGAATGATGTTATACTACTCTTGCAGCTAATTGTAACTTCTGCCTTCCTAACAGTAAGAAAAGTAAATAAGTCAGAGAAGGCTCTGCCACGAATAAGAGAATATAGCAATAAAAGATAATATAGCAATAAAAGACTCCAGCTAGCTTTGTCAGTCATTTTACTCTTGAACATGAATCTTCAAAGTCAAGTGCAATTGGAGTGAAGCACTGTACTATGAGGGTATGTTACCTCTGAGCATCACTGGAACTTCCATCTGCTTTATCCTCTGAAAGCTCACTTTCTGAAAATGATCTTGTGCACACATGGAAACCAAAGCACTCATAGAGTTTCTTACTCCTGCATATGAGGTGATTATGGAATGGAGTACCGATTTTACACTTCTTTTCTCCTGCAACATCCTTGACAGAAAACCAACTTTAATTTTGTTAGGCCATGGAAGGACATTAAAAGCTCATCTAGAGGCTTGAACTAAAGTCAGTGAAGTTTCTAGAATTTAAGAAAGGGAGATAAAATACAGTGACTTAGAGTGGGTAGATATCAACAGGAAAAAATCAGGTGCAGTATGGATGCCACAAAAATGCAACCCTACTCAAAAGCACAATGTAAAACACTTTGCATTTACATTATGAGATGTTTTATCTCAATTATGAATATTTTCAAACAGATGGACTTCTTTCTTCAATTAGCTTGAGTCTCCTAGCATCTTTATCACTACCACAATGGACCATGGGAAAAAACAGAATGAACAAGGTCAATAACATTCAAAAGTGTGTTGAACTTTCTTCTGATTGTTGGAGAAAACATTGTTTAAGCTCAGTTGACAATTGCAAGGTGAGACCTGATGGGTTCATCTTCTCACAGGGATGCCTTCCAGTCCCTCCTGTGGCTGCAGTCAGTGAATGGTAGATGCTTTGGCAGCAGCATAGAAGATTTTTGAAACAGATTGTTCAATACACAGATCCCCTATCAGCCATCTGTGGGATAATTGCTGAGGTGACTTAGAAATTAAACTTATATTCACACTTTTAGGTAAGGCACAGCATTGAAGAAGCTCCCCAGGTGGAATGCAGCTGACATGCAAGGAATCCATTCCACAGAAGTTCCCTAGGCCTGCAACCTTAGATGTCGGTAACGCCAGGGGAACTTGGTGTGCTGACTCTAAGAGACGCTGCCGGAGGGTGGAGCGGTGTGGAGATGCCGTGGCCAGGCTCTGCGATTATATGGGAACTTAAAGGTGTCATGGACCTGATAAGCTGCATATTTACTACCCTGGGCCAACAGCCTGTCATGTTTTTGACAAAATGCTGTCCTTTTGGTAAACTTTTCTCATTATAACATCATTATAATACCAAAACACACCTCCATCCCAAAGGCTACCCGCCTCCAAGGTGCGACCACCCCTCACTGAGCTTGCGCTCTGAATTTTCCTAGCTTATACCTTTAAAAGTGAAGTGAGAAAACTTTACACCAATCCTAAACAAAGGTATGTATGACTAGAGTCACTCAAGCTCCACCTGAAAGGTGAAAAATAGTATAAAATAGCTTAAGAGAGAGAAAATGTTAGGGAAGACACCATCACGTACCACTCTGATGTTTGGGATCAGTCAACGGGCTGAGCCTCTCTTCCCCCCCATCAGGACACCTTTGGGTAAGAGTCAAACACTTGGTTATACCAAGTGCCTCCCCGGGAAACTTAGAAATCTCTATAGAGTCGCTTTATTATCTTTTAATGCATTTGTAGCCGGCGGTGTTACTCATATTCTTGGTATTTGCACGTGCTTTGCAGACAGTGAATTTATCACTGGTAATCCAAAGAATCTGTGTGTCTGTTGCTCTAATAAACTGCACTCTTCAGTGATCTAGCCGTGGTAGTTCTCATTGAACACGAGCAGACTCTTTATGTGTGGCCGTGATAGTTCATGGAATGTGACTAGACTGGGGGTGTAAGCGCATTATTAGTGAATCCATAATTATTTGAATAGTGAATCCATTAGTGAAGTCCAGTACGCTGGACACGACCGGACTTATAACATTGTAAATTAATGCTGTCGCCTTAGCGAAAGCCCTGAAAGGGCGCTGGTTCTGATAAGTGGCTATACACACAGTCCTTAGAAAATAAACCGTTGACCAAGTCTGAGACTAAGACTGGACCTAGCCGCACCTAGACTCCTCTCTAAGAAGGAGTTTAGAAAGCAAGGGGGTCCTGTCTGAACCTCGTGACTCAACGGGAGGGTTCCCCCCAGCCACTCTTGAGACTCCTATTTGTAATGTGACAGTAACTCTTAATGCAACACCATCCTTGATGCACTCTGCAGGCAGGTTGGCTCAGGCACCTCTTGCATGGCTATTTTATCTCTATGCACTCAGGAAGGAAGCAAGAGCAGAATTCTAGTCTCAGAAATCCATCAACTCTAGAATACTTATTATGAAAATACTTCAACTAGAAGGAAGATTTCTTAAGAATTCTGCAATTCCTGTTGTGTTTAAATTTAGGAAAAAACATGTTTCAAAGAGACTTTTTTTCCTGTCTGTCAGCTGCCATGACAATGAATGGAGTGATACAATACAGTGTAATTTTGGCATCAGCTCCAGGAAATCATGGGGATTCTATTCTAAGTCTGGGGTAACATTAAACCAGGCTATCCTGCCAAGTCCTTTTTGGTTCTAGCTTCATCCTGACACCAGATATTATTCTGTTAGTAATCACCTGGGATTGTAAAATTAAATTGCATTGTCTGTATTTCTTTAAGCTCCCTTCACTCTGCACATATATGCTTATGCATATGTGCCAATGAAAATCATTCAGTTACATAAATGACTTATTCTGTGTAACCATTGTTTTTCCCACTTCACATATAAAAGCACAAACTTGATAATAAGTGATTTGGAGGTTGTAATTGATTCATTTTTATTAGTTTACTGGGTTCGTGTAAGATTTTATACACTGAATTGCTCATTATGTGGCAATTTCTGTAATGTCGTGTCAAATTTTCAATGCCATATTTTCTTAGCTAGAACAAGTGGAGTTTTTAAAGTCTTTTTCTATCTGTCCATCAACCCGCTTGAAACATTGCTACAGAATAATTAAAAATTTTCTTTTATGTAGTTTTCATGTCTCTCACTCATTTTTCAAACAGCTCTCCTTTCCTTGCATGCTGTCATCTAAAAATGTCCTCGAAACACTAAAGCAACATCTCAGGTGGAGCTGGAGGAGCACTGCAGAACTTGTTCTGTAAATGTCTTCTTTTTTTAAATTAATCACTTTCACTCCGCTCAGGCCTTCCTTTTTCCATGAATTTTCTAACAGATGAACTTAAATGAAATAATGTTCATCAAAAGAATAAGTTGTTAGTGAGCACTGCAAAGCCAGAAAGCCAATTTCAAAATCATAATTTTAAGGATTTGAATCAGAAACCTGACACTAACTGTTAGCATATGCAGTCAAGGAATTCAAGTGTGTCATGTCAAAGCAACTCCCATTTCATATACAAAGACTTTATGTGGAAAAAATACAGGTCATAAATTACCTTTTAAAATTATTTGATTAATAACGTTAGATATGAGAGAAATATACTGAATAAAGAATGCAATGGAAATTTCTCTTTAGTACTTATTTAAACAAATGTCCTGCCAGTCTTGAGGTAATTTCCTACTATCTATCTGCTTTGTGAAATGTATTGCTGAGGCTCCATTATAGTCAAAAGCAGACAGATGACTTATGACAAGAAGTTATAGGAGCTAGTATCACTGCCTTTTTTTGATCATGCCTGTAGGGTGCACAAAATTAATAAATTTCCCTTTGTGAGAAGATGACTGAAAAGATAGAAGAGAAGAGAAGAGAAGAGAAGAGAAGAGAAGAGAAGAGAAGAGAAGAGAAGAGAAGAGAAGAGAAGAGAAGAGAAGAGAAGAGAAGAGAAGAGAATAAACTATTTCAGTTGGAAGGGACCTACAATGATCATCTAGTCCAACTGCCTGACCAATTCAGGGCTGGTCAAGTTAAAGCATGTGGTTAAGGGCATTGTCCAAATGCCTCTTAAACACTGGCAGGTTTGGGGCATCAACCACCTCTCTAGGAAGCCTGTTCCAGTGTTGGACCACCCTCTTGGGTAAAGAAATGCTTCCTAATGTCCATTCTAAACATCCTCTGGTGCAGCTTTGAACCATTCTCTTGTGTCCTATCACTGGATACCAGGGAGAAGAGATCAACATGAAGAGAAGATGCAGACAGAGAAAGGAAAAATTGTGGATCTGAGGCCACAGAGGAAGAAAACAGGGAATAAGCTTCACCTTGTTTTGCAGCAGAAGTGGCAAAACTATGTGACAAGTTGCAGAAAATCAAGCCTGCCTACACAGACATCTTGGAGCCCACAGACAGATGCCAGTGCCAGTGCTGTGCAGGGGCTCCATTCCCCATTCCCCACTTTGCCCCGCTCCCCAAGCTCAGGGCACTCGGTCAGGCTGTTACACCAGACCAAAACTACATTTATGTCTTGGTGCCGTTATGGGTCTTGGAACACAAAAAATAGTTTGACATCAGTAAATTTTTATTGATTTCCAGATAAACACTACTTGAGTACGTGGAATTGCCTTTCACAGTATCAATGTGTCTGCTTATTAACAAAATGGATTTTTGTTTGAGAACTGCTGCTTCCCACCCCATAAAACTATGAAAATACACTAAAAGCACTACTATAGACTCTGGTTTTTACAGGCAACTATTGCTATTATTTATTTCTTCAACATCAAGGTCAGAATAGGAGAGATTTTTACACTGCTATTGTGAAGTACTTTCCATATTTTACAAAGCTGCTTGAGTTTAAATGTACAATAAATAATTTTTCTGTACTGATTTTTTAAATTGGGCTATTCATGGATAGCACATCTCTCAGGGTTCAAAATTCACAGCTGACTTCTGCTTTAATTTTCTTCCTGTTTCTCTGATCAAAAATATCATGACAAAAGGAGGTTGATGAAAATACTTATGAGTGGTTTTAAATACAAAATTTCACTGTTAAATGAAAGTTATTTAACATTTTTTAGTTAATTTTCCAGCTGTGCAGCAGTCAAGCTAATATTCTGAGCACAGTTTGTAAGTGATGATTTGTGAAATTAAAAAGAAATATAGAAATAATATTTGTTCTTCCACCAATAATTAATTTTGTCCTCTCATTTAGAATCAATTTGTTTTCTCCCACTAGTCCCACAATGTATTTTGCCTTCAATGCCTACACACTTAAATTGTTTGCCTCATCGATCACTAAAAGGACAGGGAAGCTCAGGGAAAAAAGAGGAAATACATACCTCAAAGTCCAGTGTGACGCAGCTGAACACTGAAGATCAAATGATTTTGAGTAATGTACATCCAGTCTGGTGTCAATATACAGGAAAGTGCAATACAAAGCATAATAAACCATGCATATCTATAGATTTCTGAATGAACATTCTTATCATGCTATTGATTCTAGTAGTATTTTTTGCATTAGAGGAATTGTTCTCCACTATTTCTTCAGAGAATATTTGCACTCAGCCACATACATACACAGAGTTTTGCAGAACTGTTTAGGACAACCGTCCTGCTGAGCATCCTCAGTTATCAGAAGGGCAAAATGGTCTGGTTTCAAGATAAGGCATTGTGATAATATTCTTTCACCTGTTTAGTAACAAAGCATGAAGAATAATCTTAAATATTTTTTAAAGTCTAATTCATTAAATGTCACTGAAGTTCATGCTGAGAAAATATTTAAAAATGGATGCATTGGAAGCATGGAGGAAAAGGTGACAAAATGCCATCCTAATGACCTCCCATGTGACGTAACTGGCAGGTTAATCTCTGACATCTATCACTGGACATCTATCACTGGAATTAAAGACCTATAGTCACTAGCTGGTCATATGAGTAGCTCTTCTCTTTGTGTGCATCAGATAAAAGCAGAGGACAGGTAGCTGATGTTAACAAAGAAAGATGAAGTATACTTCCTTTACAAAATATCTTCAGAGTTATAGGAAAGAACCATTAAATTTACCTTATTCTACCTCCTTACTTTTTAAAAATAATGAATACTAGTCAGTTATAGGTGTATGGGAACTATTAGTTTATTTTGATATGTCAGCATCAACCTTGCTGGGAAGAAACTCCATCATCATATGCAAATAAATATGATTAGCTTTTTTTCCAGTTGTGTTTGCCATTATTCCTTTTTAACTCTGTTCCTTCTAATTTAATGTTGCCTTGAGTGCATGCTGTTTCCTTGACTGAAAAAAAAGACCACAATTAGTGTATCTAAATGGCGATATGTCATTTCCTTGCCTGAGAATGATAAATACATTGTTGCTAGGAAACAGTTTCCAAAGACAAAATTTTCAAAAGACAGCATTTATGTAGACAAAAAACATCCCAAGTATAATCACAAAGCAATGTGGAAACCTAAACAAAAGTCCCCGTGTGGGGTTTGAAGGGGAAGGAGGGAGAGAGTCTGTAGGCAGAGACAGCTAGTTAGTAGCCTACTTTACTAGATAATCGTTTTATGGCATATCCTTATTTTAACACATTCCTATACCATGCATAACATACCTTTCCAAGACTATGATTCAAAAGCAGTATTCAAGCATAATTGTAGCCCCCACTTTTCAGGCATAGACTCTGATCTTCAAAAACATCATCCACATGAATAAATACAGGTTAGCCCAGAACAGGGCATAGTATGGTCCTTCCTGAAAAGTAATGTTTTGCATCTTTAGCTATATTTGAATTTGAAAATAAAAAAGCATTAATTTAGTTACTGCATAAGTCTTTTTGGAAGTCTCAGTGATGAGCCATCATGGCAGCCTCAGTAAAAGCTGAGGGAGGTGAAAGCTGTACTGAGATTGTTCAGGCACCACAAATGTTTCTGCATGGCCCAGCTGCTAAACATGTAAGATTCTTCTCTCCTAATGTGTCTTTTGGATGATGCTGACTTCCGATGACCAAAGGCTATTATGCATGAACTTACACCTCTGGAAGAATATTCTAGGTAGTCCTGTTTTTTGGGAAAAATCTCTTCAACATTAGAGAAGTCAGTGTTAATGCCTGTGATCCCAGAGGTCTCCTTGTCCAGTCTGGGATCTCCCAAACTGTGGGCTCTTTAATTCTTTTATTCCCAAGGGAAACACTCACTCACACACCTGACTTGCAGCTCACAGCCTCTGTGTTGAGCAGTGCAGAATGGCTCCATTTTTCCCCCTCTGTGTTCTTTTGCGGCAAACCCTTGTATGTACTTTCACTGCTAGGCAGTCCTTTGCTCTGAGACACTTTCTGTAGTAACACCTAGGTGGCATTTCAGAAGCATTCTTAGCAAAAACCCAAACCTGCTCCATCTGCTGCCCTTATTCTGCTTCAGGGACAGTATTTTTTGGCAGCTGTTTTCTGATTAGCACTTCAGGCACAGCCATGGGAGACAAACAAACCCTGTAACACCTGCAATGGCCATGGGCTGTAGAGGATCCAACCTTCATTAAACTGATGAAAACTTTGAGGACCAAAGGAAATTTTGTTGCAGAAAAAGAGGCTGCCTGTGAGCTTAGAAGCTAAAATGTGTATAGGTATTGGCAGTAATCTCCTAATTATTGATTGAGTTTCCCAAGTAACTAGATATTTACTACGAGCCTGGCCAGTGTTCTGGTTCCTCTGATTGCTTCATTTGCTAGCATCCAGATGAGATATTCTAGTCTGTCCTATAAAATTCCCTTTTTGCTTTATAAAAGGCAGTTGTTTCCACACCATAACTAATCACAAAGGTAGTGAATATCTATTGGGAGGCAAATGGAAAGAGATAAAGGCTCTGAAGTCAGAGCTCAAGTGATGCTTGGTGGAACAGGAAAAAGACTGCTGGAGGATTCCAGCTGTGCAGGTGCATGAGACAAGGTATCTATGTAATGATCATTCCTTTTCCACAGAAGACTAACTCAAACATTCCTTGGGTCCTTTCAACAGAAATGAGTTTGATTTTTTCAAAATGTGAAGCTTAGATCATTTCCTTGATGTAAGCTAACAAAATTTCCATTATGATTGGAAGAATGTAATATTTCCATTGGACACTATAAAATACAAAAAGCAAAATATATGTAGACAGAGAAAACATATATACTGTAACAACTAATAAATAAAATTTTGCCGATACATAACCAAAGTCGGGATTTCCTTTGCATGAACTGTTTCTCACTTCAGAGTTTTTGAACTAAGGAAAACATCTGTTTCTAAAGAAACAGTAATAGCCTGTCCTGACAATGACTATGGAATTTTTCATTGTAATAAATTCAAGTCCAAGTTTTTTGCAATCTTTTTGTTAGTCACCCACGTAAGACTAGTTTAAGTACTATTGCAAGGTATCCTGGATACACAGAGGTAAGAGTTCTCTAATACACAAATTGAGCAGCATATTTTGCTCATTTTAAAGACTTGTATTCTTACAATGTAGAATAGGTAATGATCAGCCATACTGGAACTGCATTTATGTCTGTAATATGTACTGCTATTAAAATAAAATGGGCAGGGCAACCGAAATACCATATGTTTAAATATCTCAGAATGTAATAACAATTCCCAAGTTATACCTCTGAGCCTGTAAACTAATGGCTAAAATACAAAAAGATCTTAGGTATCCAAGTTTACAAGTGCAGTCCCAAAAGGCTGCCCATTATTAGCTGTTTAGCTAGGGAGATTATTAAACTTCATATCTGAAAGTTTTGCTTTTAGGTCCCTGCAGTTTTGCAGCCCCAGAAATGGCTGACCCTGAGCTGTCAGGTATCTCATAAGCCTCACTGGGTCTCTGAGTTTACACAGTCCTCTGCTGTTTCTCAGTCTTCTGGGGTTTCCAGTTTTGTGGACATAATATGTTGGTGTGCAAGTGCTTTTTGCAGGCAAGTTCAAACACGTCAGCAACACTCTGCACCAACCAAAAGCCCTGTGACAGCATTAGTGTCATGTGTCAAAACGAAAAAGTGCCAGCAACCCCAACTGATATTCTGGATCAACACTGACCCTTTAAAATAAAACTTCAAAAATGTTCAGGAGACTTACAAATTTCTTACACTTTTCATGGCCAGTCAAGATTTGAGGGTGCTTAGAACCACAATGCAGTGCATTTGGAAGGGATCTCTGGAGATGATCAAACACGTACTGCTGGTAAAAGTGGGCTAACTCAAAGTTTGAGTAAATTGCTTAGTGTGAGCTCAGTGGAGCAAATCTTCAGGGGTGAAGAGTCCAAAACTTTGCTTGGTAACTAGTGTCAGTGCTTAATCACTCGCATTTTGATCCCTACCCTCACCCCATGCTCCACTGGAGTTTCCCCTGCTACAACTTGTGACCACTGCATATGATGCGTTTATGAAAGGCAGGTCCTGCTTGACTAACCTGATCTCCTTCTATGACAAGGTGACCCACTTAGTGGATGAGAGAAAGGCTGTGGATATTGTCTACCTAGACTTTAGTAAAGCCTTTGACTCCATTTCCCACAGCATTCTCCTGGAGAAACTGGCTGCTCATGGCTTGGATGGGCCTGCTCTTCGCTGGGTAAAAAACTGGCTGGATGGCCGGGCCCAAAAAGTGGTGGTGAATAGAGCTTACTCCAGTTGATGGTCGTCACAAGCGGTGTTCCCCAGGGCTCAGTATTGGGGCCAGTTCTGTTTAGTACCTTTATCAATGATCTGGATGAGGCCAACAGCATCCTGGCTTATATCAGAAATAGCGTGGCCAGCAGGACTAGGGAAGTGATTGTGCCCCTGTACTCGGCACTGGTGAGGCCGCACCTCGAATACTGTGTTCAGTTTTCGGTCCCTCACTACAAGAGAGACATTGAGGTGCTGGAGCGTGTCCAGAGAAGGGCAACGAAGCTGGTGAAGGGTCTGGAGCAGAAGTCTTATGAGGAGCGTCTGAGGGAACTGGGGTTGTTTAGCCTGGAGAAGAGGATGCTCAGGGGAGACCTTATTGCTCTCTACAACTACCTGAAAGGAGGGTGTAGCCACGTGGGTGTCAGTCTCTTCTCCCAAGTAACAAGCCATAGGACAGGAGGAAATGGCCTCAAGTTGTTCCAGGGGAGGTTTAGAATGGATAGTAGAAGAAATTTCTTCACCGAAAGGCCTGTCAAGCATTGGAAGCGGCTGCCCAGGGGAGTGGTAGAGTCATCATCCCTGGAGGTATTTGAAAGACATGTAGATGTGGTGCTTAGGGACATGGTTTAGTGGTGGACTTGGCAGTGCTAGGTTAATGATCGGACTCGGTGATCTTAAAGGTCTTTTCCAACCTAAACAATTCTATGATTCTGTGATTCTATGATGTTGCCATAATTTGATGCATATAACATAAATTCAAACTTTGATACTATATTTTTTTGCGAGCACTGGATTGGACGAGGCTTGTAGTAAAAGGGATTGATAATGTTTTTTCCCTTACACATAACTTTTGAATATGTAAACCAGAAAACTTACAGTAAACCCGATCATTAGGATTTTTCTCTGAGATTATCTTGTTTAAATAAGGTTTCTCTAATAGACTTCCACCGCTGTAAGTAGCTTTGCTAGGAAAGAAACATTATCTAGCTGGTGTCAATAGAAATACAAACTATGCAACAGTTGAAGGCAAAATTAAAGCTGTTGGAGAAATCATTCCTAAATGAGATTTCTGAAACAGGAATATAGAATTTAAATAAAAGTTGATCCTAAACTGGAAGTACTTGGAAATAGTCACTGGATGGTAAACAACTGCTTTCAATGGGAAAAGAGGATGCAAAGTAATCTCAGTGGAAGAAACAGTTTCTTTATGTTATCAAATGACTGTTGGAGTTATGGTTTGCAAGAGAAAAATGCTGATATTTGTAGAAATCTATAGAACCACAGGCAAAGTTATATGTATAATTCCTAGGCTGGCCCTTCCTAAGTGAATGGTTTTACCAGTGTGAACTATTTACAGAAGCAAACAAATTAAACTGAATTTGTAAACATTAGTTATCAATAAAGGATTGCAGTTTCCTTGCAACCTTTAAACATTCTTGGGAGTATTCTAGCTGAAATAGATTCCTAATTCTTAGCAAATCAAGTTGCCAATATTCAGTAGTAGTTTCTGAACATGCCACTAAGTTCTCTGAAACATTTCTGATAAAAGCTATAGCAATTAGAACATTTGCCAGTAAATTCTTTCTCTACAGCTTGTGTCTGAGGAGAAACCCCTCAAAGTAACCTTGAATTTCAAGATGGAACCTGTCAATAAGTTTCACATGAGGTTGTGCACCTAAGGTGTTATAGCAGAATATGAGCTCAAATGTAATGTGAGGCCTGTCCTTAAAATGCATTATAGAAATACCGATTTTCTTCCATGGCAAGTCACAGAAAATGTATATTGTAAAATATGAAGAGAAAGTGCCATTTATTTCTGAAATTCATAATCTTATCTAAATATTTTTATTGAAAAATTGATTTGTTTTGACAAGTTTGGAGGTATCTCATGTATTCAAAAGATTCTGTGTTTTTCATCAAGACATGAGAAAATAATTTCTTGACACCTACTGTGGGATTGCCTTGTGCCATTTCTCTAGATAAATTAATTAATTATCTTTCTTTCCTCCTCTCTCATGTGTGTGTGTGTGTGTGTAAATATATTTATAATGTTTTATAGATATGGAGAATGTTTTCAGTTTTGGTGTGATCTAGTGTCACTGGAGGAACTTGGAGGAAAATTTCAGAAACTTCCACCATCACATCTTGCAATGAAGGTGTAGAACAACAGACGTGTTCTTCTAAATTTGGAGGGGCAGGGAGAGAAAACCCTTTTCTTTTACAGTGAGCTTGTATTATCTCTCAGTTGCTTTCACATTCTCTTGCACAGTAAAATAGTACACAGAAATTACTGTCCTCTGATTATTTTCTACTCTGTAATCAATTACATAGTCTTCCTCTTAGTTCTCTAATGTTCCTCATTGATTCAGTCCTGTTGTGAGGCTTTAGAAGGATGAAATTATTTAGGTTTGACAAGATTTGGGCAGAAAGCGGAAAGACTTTTCAAAGTTGTTATGCAATTAGGCTACATAATGCCAGCTGAAATTCAACATGGAGAAATGCAAAGCATTGCGTATCAGAGGGACCAATTTAAAACTTCTCACATATACAAAAAGTCCTAAGAAGGGCAATGAAAATTATTAAAGTCAAGAAGATGAAGAACTTCCCTACAAGGAAAGATTAAAAGCAGCAGGACTAATTAGTTTGAAGAGGGTGGGGGGGATAGGTTTTTTAAGAGAGTGAAAGCCGTATGGTAAAGATATATATTAAATTAGAAATTCTAAAAAGAAGGTTAGTCCAGTGCCCTTCCCATAATATAAATATGGGAAAGCATTCACAGACCATAAGAGTAATATATTTGAAATGGTTCAGGGGAATACTTTTTTGTGCAAAGTGCAACTAACCTGCAAAACTCCCTGTGGAAGATATCATTCTTCCTTATTGTTTAGGATATTTACTCCTCACTTCCCCTGACAAGTAAAAGTAATTGTTCCCAAGATATTGGGTATTATGGATTATACTTTACTCTAAAGCATTAGTTATAGTGTATTCTCAGCGACAAAATGTTGAAAGAGCTATGTTGTGTTCAGCTGTTCCAGCAAGGCAAGCCCTCTGCTTCTGCAGCTGGCTGAGGACCCCAGAATCAGTGCAGAGTAAATTCCTAGGTCTCAGGGCTGGTGCAGGGAGAAATAAGGCTCAGGTGGCCAAGCATTTCCCTGCAGCGGTACTTCTCCAAAAATAGTATTTTAAAAATCCCATTCTGCAAAGTGTTGTATACTCTGATTCATATCCAGCAGGGTACTTTAACTCATGCTTAACTTTAGTGTTTATACTGTTTTGATTTCTGCACAAGTTTTACCCCTTGGGTCTAGAGGTAACTCCAGAGAAAGAGGAGAAAGAAAATGGATGTATCTGTATCCATTCACTTCAGAGACAAGAGACCTCAGCACATGTAATTTCCCTAGTGACATCTCACAGAAGAAAACCTTTTTTGACTTGCTCCACAAAGTGTATAAGAAAGGTAAAACTTGGCAAGCAAGCCTTAACTTACAACATAGCAGGATGATTTTTTTTGCCAATGCTTCTGGCTTCCTGATGGAGCTTGGGAAAAATGATCAGTCTTTGCACTTAGGGCCTCTCTGGATTTTCTTCCATGCATCTTTTCCACCTCCTTGTTCTAATAAAAATGCTAAATTAGTGTCTTCTCTCCTTGATGTAGTATGAGGTGTATATAAGCTTACTTGACTGTTATACAGCTATTTTCAGCTGCGTATCTCAAAATGCTTTTACGAAAATCATGTGATGGATTTTATAGATTTTTAAAATCTCCTGTATCACACCCCAGAAACAAAGTAGTAAAATTTATTTCTTATCGCAGCAGAGTCCAGTACAAGCCCAGACATTTTGAATATACAATGAGTTTCATGCACATAAATTAATTTAGTAAAATAATCAGGAATTCAAGATAAAGGGGTTTTAAAATAACATCTGAGAAATCTTTTTTCTAATAGTTTTCAAAATATTTGAAAGTCTCAGAAACATCCTTTTCTGAAAGGAAACACATAAATTTTTAAGTATTTTTTTCCTTTAGGGATAAAGATTGAAAATTTGACATATAATAGCAAGTTAGCTTCAATCTTAATTCTGGTGTAAGAAAGTAGTCACTTTCATGAGTATTCAAATCACTAACAAAAAGAGAAGGGAAGAAGATTATGTAAATAGAAGCAGCAGGAATTTTGGATAAACTGTGATTTTACAAGCCTAGTTAAGCATGGTAGGACAGTTATACAGCCCAGTCAAGTATGGCTGATTGATTTTTATCTGCAAATTGTTATCGACTGTGAATGTTGGCTGCAGGTTGTTGTTAGAATCAAGAGCACTGTGCATTCTATTTAGAGAACAGTGGTTGCATAATAAATCTGTTTTCCCATGAAAAGCATGCAATTAGTATTAATGACTTCATCACAAAGAGCAAGAGCATGCTAAAAAGTTGCCAGAGATGCTGGGTTGAAAAACACCATTAAAACAAAGATTGTGATATTACACAGGAAGAGCTGGATGCCCTCAAAGCCTGGAGGAAAAGAGTGAGAGCTCAGAGAAATGGTACAGATAGCAGCACATTATGCAAAGTACACATAGGACTTTTTGATGAAGTGGGAACTCTTTCGATGCAAAAATTCAAATATGCAAAGAGAAGGACCTGGTTATGCTGGTCATACAGAATGAATACAGTCCACTCATACAAAGTGGCCATGTGTTGGGGAGATTAAGTCTTAAGAAGAGTTATTCCCAATATAAAATGGTAATGACAGTAAAGTATTAATGTTAAGGTATAACAGGCTGGGCATACCATGCATTATAATTTTACCCTCATATGTTGAGGAAATAGAGAACTAAGCAGGTGGAGAGAAAGACTGCTGGGATGGTAAAAACTGGAGAGCTTGCTGTGTGACAGGGGGCTAAAAAAACTTGATTTTTCAGCCTAGCAAAACAAAAGCTCATAGGGATTATAATTCCTGTCTATAAATGCGGCAGAGGAGTATGCATATGGAAAGAGCAAACATGACAGAATGTATCCAAACCATTTTTATCTGAATTATTAAAGGTATACATTTCGAATGCATTTACATTTTATTAGATGGGCTTGTCATAAGGCTTCAGCTTTGTAGAAGACAAACATAAGGAAGTTGAGTACAAGTTGATAATGAAAGGTAAGTGATGGATAGTTTGTCTGGTTTGAGGAACATTGCATGGCAGGAAGGAGTTTTGCAGAGAATAGGGGAAAATAGGGTTAGATGCAGGCCACAAGGTCTACATGAAAAGCCTAATTTCTGTAGCAGTGCCAAGCAGGTAATAGGGATATTTAAGTGTGAGTTATAACAAATTAACAAATAGGATGTCTTGCAGTTTATTAGAGGACACTGTGTGAGAATCTACAGAAAAGTCTATGATATGGCATTACACGAAATGGGATCTAGAGATCTCCCAATAATGCTTACCTAAATACTTTGAATATGAATAATTAATTAGCTCAAAGTGCCTAATAGGTACATACTAGAAGATGACAACCAGTAAGAGAATGACACAATGTATGAGGAACTAATTAAAAGTGGAAAGGGGATGTTGTAGTTCAGCTTTTCTGCATTTCAGCCACTGGCTAGATGGGCCCATGTTGTTTGGTCACCAGCGTGTTGTAGCAATGTGTGCTGGATATGTACTACACTGCTCTGCATAGACACTAAGGTGTAACAGAACAGATGCTGATGAAAGTTCAAAAAGCAGATTAAGCCTAATTTCTGGAAAACATGGAAACAGGAAGAAATTCTGGAGAAAACATCTCCAGGCAGTAAGTGAGTATCTCTGCTCCAGGGCACTGAGAGTACCTTATGGACTGGATGCTGGGAAGAGCAGCTGGCTGCAGGGCTGCAGGCTTTGGGCTTCTGGAAGAGGGGCTTTGTACAGCAGGAGTGAGTTCCTTAGGACAGAGGTGCGATTCTCTGCTTTATTCTGTAGCCAAAGTCACCCACTCAAGCAAGAAAAGTTATTTTTGGTACCGTTTCCTGAAAAATTCTTGCTGACATTCTGCAAATAATTCTGCGCCAGTGGTGAGTGGAGACTTAGCCAAAGATGGGAGGAAAATGAGGAGTTTGACCTATGAAAAAAACACCATTAAAGTCAGCAGACAACCGGTCAGAGCTATCTCACAATCATAATATGGCTGTCATGGACTACACTGTTATGATCACTTTCCCTGACTGACACGATCACTTTCACTGGCAGATAACATGCAACATTCTCATTACCAGTGGACACTTCAGAAGATGTGACTGTAAAAGCCCTTGGGTAAAATAAAAGAAAATGGACTACAGTATCTACAATGTGAACATTTAGAAAGCTTAATCCTAGTGTCAATTCTCTGAAACAATTAGACAATTTTTGTATTCCAGTGAGGCAATTTCTTGCTTAAATACCAGCGATCTGACTGAGATGCATTTTAAGCTAGGTCATGCCTTCTCTTTTCTGCCAAATATAATTAAAAATGTATTGAAATCATGCAAGCTGCACTATTCATTAAGCATTTGCAGATGTAAGACCATGAGAAGCACTGCTGCTGTTCTGCTTTTGGCAGTTGACATTACCATGGCAAAAAACATGCTGAGCAAATAGAGTGTCTGCACATTGGAAAGTAAAAACATGACTGGGGTTGAGAAAAGCAATTCCCTAAACTAAACTTTACTTGTAATGCAACTTCTTGAAATTCTCCTTTAATTAAACACATTCATGGTGAAACTCTAACAAATAAAAACTAGGGCTGGCTAGAAAAATAAACAGAATGGGATTTTTTCCCTTCCCTACTAATTCTGCAAGTTTTGATTTCCTTTCTTATTTAGAACTAATCCATGGTTCTCAAGTTTGAAGTCTCCGAAACTTTCCTTTCCTTTATGAAATATGTTCAAACCTCATCTTAAATTATGAAATTTTATTTTAAACCTAAAGGATCATCAGGAGCAACATAAATTCAAGACCAGGGAGAATTATTCCTGAAAGTTGCAGGTTTTTGATAGGGTAAGAGTGAGGAGGTACTTAAACACATACTTTACACCAGACAAAGAGGAAACACACATATTACTCACATTCAGTCAAAACTTTTTGTTTCCTGCTCTTCTGGCTCAGCAAAATTCTGTATTTTGAAACTTACCTTCTAGATTTGTGCTCTGTCTCTGGGCAGTAATACAGTTTTTTATTAAGCTAAACCTTAATCCAAACCATTCTTATTGATAGGTTGTCAAGTCTTAGTTCGAATTTCCCTTTGAGAGTCTCAGAAAATCCATTTAATGGACTTGCCATTCACAATGGTCTATCTGCTGTAATATGGTTACTGATTAACTTTTTTGCGTCTTTTCCTTCAAGGACAAGAATCCCTGGTCATTAGTTTAATCACTAGAGAAGCACTTCCGATGTATTCTTTTTTTCAGTTCAAGTAATACAATACATATCAGACATTTCTCTTGGCAGACGGTGATTCCTGTTTGCTCCAACCTCCTTCACTACAGGTTATTTTTACAATGTCTATAATCATTTTTACATGTCACAACCCACCAAAGTTGCTTGTGATTTTGAATAGTAGCTTATCTCTATCCAGTGTGACTCTTGGCTGATGGCCTGGCAGAAGTATCTAGATTTGTAAAGGTCAAAGACAAATTTAGTGCCAAGGTGATGATAAGCTGCAGGTGGGACTGCAAGATTTTAAATCACATTCAATGCCAGGAGAAATTTCCTAAAAGATAATAACTGAAACGAAAAATATGAATATGTCTGTGACGTGTAAGTAGCGGAATAAAAACTATAATTTATGCTGTGTCTGTAAATGATTGTATTAATCAAATTTTTTTTAAAAGTGATACTAGAGTCAGTAAAATATTACCAGATCATGTTCTGTATTATAAGTTCTGTTCAGTGAACATTGTGGCCCCTTATTTTGTGCTGTGCATGTGCATGTCTTATGTGAACAACGACAATGCTGATTTGATGATATATATTAGATTAGAAATTTACATGTCAGCTCTTCATGTTTGGAAATCTTTTTGTAATCAGAACAGAGAAAAATAAATATTCCTATGGTGTATGGACTGCCCACTCCTTAAAGTCCAGTTAATTCAGCACCTTGCAGTTACATAGGAAGAAAATATCCTGGCAAAGGTGAAAAGAATCATAGACGCAGGGAAGTCAAAAGGTTAAAGAACAGACATACTAATGGGAACAGGAGGCAGATAGGCAGTGAACTTCACATGCCCGGTTTGCCTTGGAAAATGACAGTGGAAAAGAAACAGGGCAGCCAGCAAAACGCACGCCTATATGGGCTGTTTGGAAGGAGTTGGGTACCAGAGCCCTGTTCCCAGCTGAGTGCTGAGAGCCAGGTGAAGCTCTGCTCTCATGTAGCAACCGCACTGCCAGTACCCTAGACACTTAATTCAGGGCATCCTTTGGAACTGTGCATAATGCAAGGTACATAAAGAAATGTGTCTGTATCAGACCATAGCAGAAAACCAAACAGAAGTACTGAAGGTCAGTTATGTCCCAGTTAGGAATGTGAAATCTGGGAATGTGAAATCTGGGAGGGGGGGAAAAAAAAGTTTAATAACCCCATATCAGCATTTTTTTCCCAGGTCAAACAAACATTTTAGATTCTTTCCAGAGTAGTCTTGGTCATTTCTTTTTTTCAAATGGGTGAAAATATTTAGTTTAATTCAGAGCCTACAACTCTGACATATCAGGTAGTCAGGAGCTGAGACTGTCACTGCAAAGCCCATAGCTATGGCCAGAATTGTAAAAGCCTGCTTATTCAGTTGCGTCTCACCCCTTCCCTTTCCAAATACTCTGCTCGCACTATTGCCCTATCAAATGAAGATTTTTTTTCCCCAGAGGTTTAATTATCAACCTGAAAAATCTACAGTTCCATTCAAACTTGGGAGAGGTTCTGGAACAGTTCTTTTTCTTGATGATGGCAAAGATAAGAACCCCAGCATGCTTCAAGGTGTTTCTCCAGCAGCTGATGAAAAAGATTTTGTGATATGGTTGATTGTTACAGTAGGAGTTGTTAAAACTGGATTTTTCCATGACTGCAAGTGTGATTAGGCAGTCTTTAGAAAAAACAGAGGCTTTAGAAAAAATACAGCAACACTCACTGTTGTATCTACAAGTTATATTTTTCATATACTGATGGTTTAGATTTGTCCATCTTACTGCTTTCATGGTATTAGAAGTAAGACAAACAGCAAGGACTGCAGTCACAATTTTTATTACTCTTTGCAAGTTTTAAGTGATGAGAACTAAATGAAGAATTATTTTTGGCTTTTAGTATTAAAGGCCAACAAATCTCAGCTCCAACAGCTTGGAAATGTCCCTTCTGAGGATGTTGTGAAAAATGGTGGATAGCATACATACAGCAACATTAAATGTTTGTTAATACCTTGAGACTGCTATATCTATATGGATCGTGAGACTGCTGTGTGGATATTCAATACCTGTGCATCTCAGATAAATGTACAGCCATAGCTATTTCCCATGGCATTCAGAGGAAATTTATTTAAGAGTGAAACAGAGTACAGATTATCAACAGACATGGGTCTTGTATATGTATGTTCACTACCTGCAAATTTTTGCCATGAGTTAAATAGAGCATGTCGATCTCTTATCATCCATTTTTTATCTTTGTTCTCCAGGCTCCAGAAACTCTGTACTTTCTCATTATTTTCCCTTTAGATTGGATCTCAAAACTAATGCAAACCTAGAAAAACACTAAATCGATCTCTAATTTGATACTCATTAAAATCCAATTTGGTAAAAATGATAAGTGCATTCACATTAACCTCAAGGCCATACTGAAAGCCCCCTTTCAGCTGTCCAAGAGGTTAAATTCAGAGTAAGCATGCATAATAAATGAGGTTGATATTAAAGCCTTCATTTTGAGAAGTCTGTTTTAAATATATATGCTTTCCTAGCTAATATATTTTACAAATAAAATAAATTGTCATGTAAATATTTATTAATACATATTTTTTGTGAATTGCTTCTGCCAATGTTTGGAGTTTAGGGGTCTGTTTTGAAAGCTGAACTCATGAATGTTATTAAAAAGCTTTTGTCTTCTCATAAGTCTGTCAACAACTTCAAAGTCATCTGATATCTATTAATTTTTTGTAGTTTTTCTAGCCCTAACTTTTCCTTCTCTGACACACTGAAGGTTGGTTTCATAAAAACAGATTGGAAGGCTAAAGATACTAAATTTCATTCTCATGAGCACAGCAATAGAAATGTTTTCAAAATGCCTTCAAATAGAATCATAGGATCATAGAATCATAGAATCATAGAATCACTTAGGTTGGAAAAGACCTTTAAGATCATCAAGCCCAACCATTAACCTAGCACTGCCAAGTCCACCACTAAACCATGTTCCTAAGCACCACATATACAATTTTAATTTACATTCACATCTTTGAAAATACTGCACTAATTCATGACAAAATCTTAAAAAATAGTGTATGGTACTCGTCTATACGTATTAACTTCAATTCCACAATTAATTGTGTGCTTCAGTTTGTTAACTGTTTGAAGCAAGTTTTGAATTGCTGTTAAATTGTATGATACTTAGAACTGAGTATATTTGCTGCTGGCTTACTTGAAAAATAACATTTTCTGAATGAGATACCTACAAAATCCTTCTGACTTAACTTCCACAGTTGTACTGTTGTCTCCATTTTTTATGGAAACTCTTAATAAGATTAATTAAAATCTGAACAGAAAATGAGTAAGCTAGACACTTAAAACCCGCTGGTATGAAAATCTTGTTATTTTCAAAGCACCCCTTTGTCCCTGAGCACTTCCTTTTCACCCACCTCTTGGGATACACATGATCTCTGACAGCTACTCAGGGGAAGAACTGCTACAGCAAGTCCCCATCCTTTGCCAGACCCTCTCTGCTCATCTGCTTTTGCCATGCCACCTGGGTTATGAGTTGTTCTGGACTACACCACAGGAAATGTTCAGTCCTGGTGTTTGCAGGCACCAAGCTGCTGCTGAATTATTTTGAGTGAAGTGGATTAGTTGTAGATGGTGTGATCAAGTCCCACCAGGCTCTGCCACCCCTGTATATTGTGAGCATTTGCTCCTACAATCTTCTTTGCCACAGCAAGGACTCAGGTATGGCTAGCATCCTCGGTAGGGTAATTTGCCCCCTCTAATTGCCTGGTCTCCGCCTTACATATCAGCAGAAGAAAAGGCAGGATTTGGGGGAAAACAATTACCATACCTAAGAGCTTTTCCTTTCCGTAATTTATTTTTCTACATTCTTGTCCTAAGTACATAAACACTGCTAACAAGGTACAATTATTTCCCTTTTTTTTTTTTTCCTGAGGTATGAAAGAATAAATAGGAAAGTTCCTATTCAAATGTCAAAATATTAAGGTAAACAGATAGTAATAGACTTTCAGTCAGACATTATGATTACTTAAATACTTTGTCATGAAAAGGCAAACAATCAACAGAGTCCTTTAAAAGGTTCAGTGCAAATTTTCAGTGCAAATTTTCAGTTTCTGGCAAGGACTGTATTTCTGTTCAAGGCTTCATTAAAGCTCTTCATTTACAATTACCTCAGGAAAAAGAAAGGGGTGCTATTTATCCGACAAAATGCCTCATTTTGGAGGATACAGAACCTCAGAAGCCCTCTCAGGCTGTTGGGCGGCTCATTCTAGGTTGGTAGTTCGGGGCATCATCTACCACTGCCTCCATCTCACAGGCAGCAACAGAACGAACATTAATCAGAAACGAACATTTATGTGTGTGTCTCTTAAGAGTTTAATTCTAATCTGGAAGAGTATTTTAAATGTGAAATGCAAACATTTATTTTACCCATTTTTTAAAGGAAAACTGTATTGCAGGACGTGTAGCACTACGCTAACTCCCGTTTATCCTCTCTGCCAATAGGTGGCACTAGGAATTTTCACATACGAGCCTGTTGAACTTAACCTTCAGTTTTTAGCCATCTAAATAATCCTGTATAAACATTTCCTTGTATCAAATGTTTTGGAAATACCACAAGCCATATCCTTCAGTCATTTGCAATAAAGTCATTCCACTGTTTTGAGAGAAGTTGCTCAAGAAATATAATAATTATTTATGTTACTATTCACATTATTGACACTGGGAGACATTTTTGGCTTTCTGTTTTAAAGTTGTTTATTTTCCATCATTCTTGTATGATCTAATTTGCCAGAGTTGCTTTATGAGCTCTCTAGGATGTTTACCAGAACATGACAAACGCTACTATTTAGCTATTTTATGCACACTTTCCACAATTTTTGGCAGTCTTGTTCAATGGAAGAAGGAAATGAAAGATGTTTGCACCCTGTCAGACGAGATTTCTCCTCAGGGCAGCACTGCAGTAGCAGGATGCTCTTGCTAGATTCCCTTCATGTTGAATAGGGTCTGATGGTTAAGTGCTCTTCACAAGGAGGATGTATCTGTGAACAAGCTCTTTGGCTCTTTTCCAAAACAGCTGTGGTATGCTGACCTCTGAAGCATGATGCAAACAAGCTTCTGCTGGTTCCAGTGGAAGGTGGGCATCACTGAGAGCATCTGAGAGGGTTGCAGCTCTAGCAGGGAATGGAGCATGTGAGCTTTTTTTCTTTTTAATTGACTCTGCCATTAAAAGGTCAATAGCTTTATGCAACTGAAATGTGAATAAAATACAACTACCCTTCTAATGCCTCCTCTTCTGACCTTGCTGATGGTCAACATATTTTTACTGGACTGAGGTTACAACCGTTCTTTTGGCACTCAAGCAGAATTGTGTTATACTGGTATTTTAAAAGGTGCACTTTAGTGCAATCTGACTGTGTAGGAGCCAAACTGAAATTTGAAACTGGATATGAAAGAGACTGCAATGAAAAAAGAAGAAAAAAAGAAAAAGAAAAAAAAAAGAAAAAAGAAAAAAAGAAAAAAGAAAAAAAAGAAAAAAGAAAAAAAGAAAAAAGAAAAAAAGGAGAGAAAGATCTTCAGAGAAATGGAAAAGCAAAGGGGAAAAAAAGAGTGTAGGGAGAAGAGTAGTAAATGCAGGATGAAAAGACAATGCAAAGAAGTACTGGAATGAAAATGGAAGAAAACAATACAGTAACGTCGATTTTTTCAAATAGCCTATTCAGCGAATAAATGTTATTGCTAGAAGGATACATTTTTCAGCATCTAGGTGGCATCTGCCGAACAGCGTGTTAACAAATATTCTTATGTAGAAACAGTTCCCTCTGTACTTTGTAAACTGCATCCTTGCTGTGAGTGGAGAAACAAAGGGTAACACTGGCAGAGCACTTGACAGGGTGAGCTCTGCCTGCGCTGCTGCCCCCAGCCCTGCCTGACATGGTGCTGGAGCGGTGCTGACCTCTGCTAACTAACCCTGCTGTTCAGAAAGTCAGCATCGGTAGGCTTCACCTGGTTCACACTAAACACGTCCTCGGGACTTCTGGTTGGCTAAGACAGCCTGGACAAAACCCAGTCATAACAACTTGCGAAAAAAAGCACACAGCAGGCTGTGCTGAGTGTACCGTTTTATCTGAAACAATTAGTTCATGAAGAAACTCTCTCAAACCATTCAGTGGTGTTCTCCCTCTGGGGCTCTTAAAGAGGATTGTAAGCCAGTCAGCATCACGGGTAGACTTCTGGTCTGGCCCAGGCCAGGACAGAGACTAAACCTGGAAACCAAAAACCTACCTCCATATGGGCAAATAGCAGAGGGAAGGTGCAGAAGCAGCCATTGACTGCGGAGGCTTCACTGGTACCATTCCCACTTGCAGTGATACTCTTCCAGTGCTGATTTTTTTTTTATTGAAGCACTGAAATCAGACCTCACATATAATGTGAAAAAGCTCACACTATATTTTTCCTGATGGAAAAAATCCTTTTCGGGTCCTGCAACTGTCAATGAGTGCAGAACTGGGAATCACTGGAGACAGAGTAAACAGGCTGGGGCTCTGTGGAGGAGAAGGGGGAAGTTGCTGGGCAGAGCGGAGCCTGCAGCAGCCATCCACCGGGCGTGCAGCAGCTGTAGCAAATAACATCATGCATCTCCAGCAAGAAAGGGGAGCCCATCTTCCTTGAGATGGGAGGTAGCAGAGAGGGGTGGGAAATCCTTCTACAACTGTGCACTTTGCAACGCAAAACCAGTCTCACACCCTGGAGCATCTCATGTCTGAGGAACAGGAGTGGAGAAGGGAGAGAAAGGCAGTGGGATCCTGCTGGGATCTTGTC
Organism: Ciconia boyciana; assembly: GCF_034638445.1. NCBI lineage: Eukaryota > Metazoa > Chordata > Aves > Ciconiiformes > Ciconiidae > Ciconia > Ciconia boyciana. The sequence continues at coordinate 28,191,170 of NC_132938.1, forward strand.
TGAGATCTCTTTCTCTGCATCCAGGGTGCTTCCCAAGTCATCTATGTTTCTGTTCCTTAGCAAAGAGATTCTGGACAGCTGTTCTCTGGACAATTTATTTTTTCTTAAAGGATCTCCATCATTAGGCTCAGGGCAGACAGAACTATTTCAGGAGGGGCCCATACTAGTGACCCTGTTCAGGGGGAAAGAAAAACCTTCTTTAGGAAGAGCGTACCATTATGAATCTCTGTCTTAGAAAAACTTTTGCTCAGCTTTACCTAGCTAATGGATTTAAAACCGCAGGTATATATGTAAAATCACACACAACTACAGTGGAACAGGATAAGAAAACAAATACCACCTGGTAAGCACTGCACATATTTAACACACTGACAAAATATGCTCATATACTATAGTGTTAAGCACAATACAGGATATTATATAAACAAACTCAGAACAGAGCTAAGCATATAAACTCAGTATTTCTCAGCTGAGTTTGATGGCACAAGTTGTTTTCACACTTCCTTGTGGGATTTTAATGCAATTTACATTGACATCTGACAAATGATTGCTGAAAATGTTTATATGACATTCAATATATGTTGCAAAGTTTTGTAACAGACTTTGCAATAGCTATGATATTAAATTTGCATCACCAGTCTTTTTTCAAATCAAATAAAAACATTTTGAAAGCACTAAAATTATTACCAGGAAGAAGCATTTAAAAAATTCCAATTCATTCTGTATTTTCAAAGACCTCTGCTATTTTCCGAAGTCCCCATTTATCTCAGAATTTTGAGCTTGTTATGTTGTCAAAGTTTTCGCTTTCGATTAACATATGTCTTCCTGAATATTAATTTGTGGTTTGGAAAGCACATTTTCTTAAAATTGCTTTGCAAAGTTTTATGAAATGTCCTTTTAAAAGCATCTTAAAAGATGCTTTGATGCTGAAACTTTTTATATTATTGATGTTGCTGTTTTATTTTGTACTTAATGTTTTTGGTCACTATTTTTCAGGTACAACAGAAAAGAGCTGGCTGTTGTTATAGGCTAGTATTGCTAATATGCATTGGCTTAATTCTTGTTATTGCTGCTTCCTACTTGTCATTCAAATGGGTCTATTAGTAAACCCCCTTTCTGTCATTACAGGCACTACAAAGGACTTTGGGATTCTGTAGCATGCCTTTCAGCATTGCCTTTCAGCTTTGCCTTTCAGCAGCTTGATTATATATAGCAGGGCCCGGATGCCTACTGCCTTTGTGCATTTTCTAAGCAAGATTTTACATGCCAACAAGGTACAATGTACTTCTGTGAACAGAAGTTGTGGAGCAGGCAGCTTTCACCGACCCAGTCCATCTGTTCTCTTCTGTTCTTTGTGGATGGAACTCTGTTTCTTTTTCACCCTGGACTTTGACTGGGATTTTACCTGCAAACCGTGCTTTAAAACTGTTATTATTGTGACTATTTGCTTAATTGACACAGATTCGTATTTATCATAATGGATTAATTAAAAAGTGTGGCTATCTTACTGCATTGTACTAGTGAGCTGAATTATTAGCTTTTAGTTTAAAACTTATAAACTACATAATCAAGGATTATTCACTGTCATGATGATTTTGACCTTGATTTTATGACATAAAATGCTGAAATTACTTTTGCATTAAATGACATCGTGCTTTTCCTCTAAGCCCTGAAGTTCTTGACAGAAAATGTATTCAGATTTTTTTCAGTAGCTTTGAATGTGTAGCACCTGTCTACTGGCTAAGTTAGCAATCATTAGGAGTTGCAGGCTAAGTCTGGGGAATCACATACCATGTACATTTTGTCAGAATAGTGTCTTTTCCTTAACTTACAGAATACGAGGTTAGCAAAAATAAAATTTTCCTAAAGGAGAATTAGAAAGATAGAAATGTTTAATCATTGAACATAGTTTTCTTCTCATGTTTCTATTTTTTTCTCATCCGTGCAATGACAGCAGTACTGATTACTAATTTTAGAGACAGACTGGTTTTCACAGAGAAAAACTGAGCAACTTATTTAAGGTCACCAGGCCCTGATTTTATGAATTAATGAGAGTCTCATGAGAGATGTTGAAGCCTGTTCCTACTGGACTGATGAAAAAAAAAGCCTTAGATCTCCTCAGAAACACATGCACTATGGATTTGTGACTCATCTGTAATGCAGTCAATATTCAAAGCATACTGTTAATGTACCAAAATTACACAGGGAGAGGATAGTTTTGTGGCTATGAAGAGAATTGCTCTCAGAAGCAACCAATTTCTTTCCTGAACCACCTTAATCTTCCTTTATGCTTGTGGATAAACTTCTAGGAGTCAAAGCTACCCTGCCTGAGAATTTGGATTTGATTATTACTAGATTGTTTTTAGGTTTAGGGTGTAATTATTTATGGCTTATTTCTGTATAATTTCACAAGACAAGGTACACAGAACAGCAAGATTTTGTGAAAGAAAATAGAAATATAAAGAACTTCCCTGATCATCAAAGGACGTGGCCTAACTTATTTTTGCCATTGCTGTGAAGTCTGCCATAGATGTAGGGACATGTCCTGAGGCACATCACACAGGTTCCACCAAGGCAAAGAGACAATGACCCACTTTGGGAATCCTGCCTGATGTTTCCTCATTTTCCAACCCAGCAACTGCTATTGAAACATCCCAAATGACATCATCTTTTCCATTAAAATATAAACTGAGGAGGTGTTTCTAAGATTACACCCCAAAACTTCACTGAAGTTTGAATGCACAGCTAATTGTTCTTCATGTGAAAAGCCACTAAACAGGGAAACAGATTTCATTTTGTTTCAGTGGAATTGCCAAGTAATTTTCCCATGGTCTTTTGTGCTATTTCGATTGAGCTTCTTGTTACAACACTTTATTATATGTCATTAAATTCATAAAACATTGATTCATCTCATGATGCTGAGTGACTAGGTGATAAAGTAGCAGATGAAATTCAACATTGACAAGTACAAAGCAATTCTCTCAGAGAAAAACAAACCAAACCATACATACCTAATGAGGGGCTTTAAGTTAACCATTACTACTCTGAAAGAAGATCTTTAAGACATCTTGGATAAGATTATAAAAACATTATCTCTGTCCTTAGGAGCTGTAGAAAGAGACTAGTAGAATGTTTTAAGAAAATGCTTGAGGGAAAACCAGAAGTTGTTATACCACTGAATAGCTCTTCGGTATGCCCACATCTTTATAACACGCTCCTTTCTGAACTCAGGTAAAAAAGATACAGTAGAACTGTAAAAGGTACAGAGACAGGCCTGGAAAGATGGTCAGAGTTATAGAACAGCCTCCCCTCAAGAAGTCTGAAGTGGACCAAGCTCCTTGGTCTACAAAAAGGAATGATTCAGATATGACAGAAGTCTTGCAGATCATGAGAGGAAATAGAGTACATAAATACTTAATAAGCATTTTGAAAAATATAACTCTAGAGGCGTCAATGTCAATATTCATATGGAAAGTTTAAAAACAAACTTCATATTTTTCCATACAGTACCTAATTACCCAACCACTGCCAGAGAATGTAGATGCTAAGAGTTTGCATGGTTTCAAAAAGTAACTAGTCATACTCTTGGAACAACAACAAAAAAACATCAAGGGCAGTATAAATCCAAAGATACAATCTCTGGCTTAGGAAGTCCTTAACTTCCAAGATCCTGAATGCTAGAGATGGTAGAAGTGTGCCTGTACAGTTACTCAGTTCTTATATACTCGCCTATGCATTTGGCCACTGTCAGACATGGTTCAAGTCCACATTGCAAAGTTCAGTGCAATGAGAGGATTTCTCACATTAGTTGTCCTGTAACATTAATACGGTAGCAAATGAAAAAGCACCAACAGAGACACAAAGTCATCTTCAAACAGGTTTATTATACTGTGTTCGTAGATTGCAGTGCATTGTAACGATGAGTCACAAATGGAGAAACTGATTGGAGATTGCTTGGGTCAGCTCACTCACTTAGGCAGGTAAGTCTGCTAAGAGCAGAAGATCAATGACAATTTGTTCTGTCTGAGAAGTTGTCCCATGTGGCATGTCAGCCACTACTTACACCATCACAGTTCTGTATCTCAATGACTAGCACAGCAGCTGGTGTTTTATGCATGATCATTAACTTGGCCTGAGAAATATGATGGAAGGCATTAGGGTTTTACCTTCAACTCTGGGACACAACTTTGGCTATTAGGCTGCCTGCTTTGTGCAAAGTGGAGCTACCTAGGTTTAATTATTTCATATGAACAAAACATCTGAATGCTTCTAGATGTTTCTGAGAAGTGTGCAGATTTCATATTGATTGAAAAGACAGCGTCTCAGAACTGTGTTTCCAAATTGACAGAGTATCTGATATAAGCATAGAGACACCAAATACTGCCCAGGGCTAATGCTAAGTGTGTATTAAATCTAGGCTGATATATATACTTGACAGCTTGACAGCTCCCAGATCAGGTTGTACTTGCTGGCTGTGGCCTTATTCCATGCCATGCATGGAAGGACATTGCATGTATAGAAGACGTTCAGCTCCTTCACCCCTGTTTTCACGGGAGGAAGGCCCTTGTGTCAGAACTGAATGACATTCAGTCTAACAGGTCCTTGAATCACCCTCAAACGTGGAATGTGCTGCTTATTTCCTGCTTTCCCATTCAGGTGTAGATGAGATGAGATAAATTGTCTTCAGACATGTAGTATGAACAAAACAAAAAAAAGGTAAATTTCATCTTCCTAGTCCTTCCATCAAAAATTTTGGTAAAGATAGGGGAGTTACACTTTAGACAGTTCAGACATTTGCATTCAACATGTATGTAAGTAGATCATACTCCTTGGCTGGTAAGCATTCATATTATTATTCTGTGAAATAAAAATCCACTATTTTCTTCACAAGATTTGACTTGGGGCATGGCTCTGTATTTTCTCTCTATTTGTAGTCTAAAGGTTTTATGTGTAAACATAACCATGAAAAAAAGTCACCTTGCCTAATTAATAATTTATTGTTATTTCTTCTGTTTCAAAGCAAACTGCTTCAAATTTTCTACTTCCTGCAGGGTGTCCTCACCCATAACCAGTCTGGTAAAGGGATTTGTTGATATCAGGTCTATTTTCAGGCATGTCAAATAGATGCTATATCAACCACCTCAAGTATTATAAGAACAGTTTTTTATATATGTTTGCTTATATTGAGGAATTTTCAGAATTCCAGCAAAAGCCAACTATGACAAAAATTGTTTTTTACTTGATTTTATGAAATATTTTTAATTTATAATCAATTGCTATTAAAAAAGATGTTGTTGTATACATATCCCCTCAAGCAGTCATTTGGCTTTCTGGATTCAGGACTCATTAGTTGAGATACTCAACACAATCCATAGGAGGTGAAGCTCCTGTCAATTAGGAGACCCCTGGTAGGTGTAATTAAACACATTTCTTGAGCTTCTCAGGGTGGTTTTAATCATTCTTTAAACAGCTTTTAGGTAATTAGCACTGTTGAATGTCATTTTCTTGTATCTATACAATATCCTTAATTAACAGACAGATGCAGAGAAATTTTTTGAAAGAACAATATATTGGAAATTTTGAAAATATTAGTTAAAGCTAACTTTGTAGTTGCATTAAAGTCTTACATTTGACACTAAATTTATCTCATTTTTATAAGAGAGTTAAAATATTTAATAGAATCTGACAAAAAAAGGTGAGATTTTGCCCATCTGAATAATGTGATCATGTGTACATTTTGAAAACAGAAGATGGTCCTCTTCTGTCTTCATTTGAAAGGTTCTAAAATAATATTACCATTGGTATTGAGAGGTGGTAGTGCATTGGTCTAGTAGGGCACCGTAAGAGACCTGATGTCCTCGTTTCAGCTAGGATAGAGTTAATTTTCTTCCTAGTAGCTGATATAGAGCTGTGCCTTGGATTTAGCATGACAATAATGTGATAACACACTGATGGTTTAGTTGTTGCTAAGCAGTGTTTATAGTATGTCAAGGACTTTTCAGCTTTCCATGCTCTGCCAGCGAGGAGGTGCACAAGAAGCTGGGAGGGAGCATAGCCAGGAAAGCTGACCTGGAGTGGCCAAAGGGATATTTCATACCATATGACGTCATGCCCAGTATATAAACCGAGGGAAAGCTGGCTGGGGAGCAGTGACCGCTGCTTGGGGACTGGCTGGGCGTTGGTCAGAGGGTGGTGAGCAGTTGCATCACTTGGGTTTTTTTTTCCTGGGTTTTGTTTCTCTCTCTCTCTCTCTCTCTCTCATTGTTTTCTTTTTCATTACAATTTATTATTATTATTAGATTTTATTTCAATTATTAAACTGTTCTTATCTCAACCCACAAGTTTTACTTTTGCTCTTCAGATTCTCTCCCCCATCCCACCGGGGGGGAGGGTGAGCGAGCGGCTGTGTTGTGCTTGGTTGCCAGCTGGGGTTAAACCACGACAGTCCTTTTTGGCACCCAATGTGGGGCACGAAGGGTTTGAGATAACAACAAATTAACCAGAGCGTATTAAGGAATTTATATCTGTTAACAGTTGCTGGTCACAATATTGATTCATCTGTTCTAGATATTTGTTTATCTGGTCTGCACCATGCTCTTTTTTTGCTCTACATGTTAAAGATTGGTGTTGGTTTTTGCAGTTTGCTGTGCTCTGCAGTGATTAGTGATGTTTTGCCTGGGACATTTGTTATTAGAACACGGGCCTTGAGCTTAATCTGGTATCTGAGTTTTGTACCGAAGCCATTACTGTACTTCGGGTACCACCTTATGGAGGCAATTAGCAATTATACCTCATCATCTGAGAGGTTTTTTATGGAGGAAATACAGAATGGCACCTTTGCTACCTTCTTCTATGATGTTTCCTCCTCCATTACCATAACTTTTCAGTATCTTGAACATCCATGGGTAGTTAAGATACTTCTATTGGTATTTCTTGGGAATATTGCTTCGTTTTTGTCTAAGGTTAATAAGCAATTTAAGAATATCACCCACAGATCTGCCCCAAGGCTGGATAGTTGTGAGTGGCAAGGTGTGAGGGATAGTATGGGCAAGTACCTAGGACAGTGGGCACCTCCAATGTTTTGGAACTTCACCCCTGAACAACTGCAGAATCCTGAAAAACTAGTAAAGTATTTGGAAAAAGTATGCTGTCACCCTGGCAATTCCAGAGAGACACAAATCACTGCAACGTGCTGGGGCCTGGCCCATGCCTACCAGGCCCTTTTCAACACTATTCAGTACCCTCAAGGGGAAGAGAAGGTCTCTGGATCTGACAACAAAATGACAGGCACTGCAGCTACTCCAACCCCTGCAACAGGCACTGCAGCTACTCCTACCCCGGTGGCAGGCACTGCAGCTACTCCAACCCCCGTGACAGGCACTGTGGCTACTCCAACCCCCCAACAGGTAATGCAGCTGAACCAGAGAACCAACACGTGCCAGTATCAGTCACCCCTATACACAAGAAGAAATAAACAAGAAAATCAGCTTGTTTAGTAAGGGATGAAGATGAAGCAGGGTCATCATGAGAACAGGAGTAGGAAGAGGCAGAACCAGTAAATGAGATGGTAACCACCCAATCCTTGCCCCTGAGTGAGCTGCAAGATACGCAAAAAGATTGCAGCCATTGTCCAGGAGAGCACATTTTCACCTGGCTGCTCCAATACAGGGACAACGGGGCCAGTAGCCTGGAATTAGAGGGTAGGGAAGCCAAGCAGCTGGGGTCCCTTTGTAGGGAAGGGGGCATTGACAAAGCAGTTGGAAAAGGGGCACAAGCCCTCAGCCTCTGGAGGTGACTCCCGTCAGGCATGAAGGAAAGGTATCACTTCAAGGAGGATATTACATCATCCAGGAAAGTGGACCACCATGGAGAGAGGTATCCAGTACCTGAGGGAATTAGCCATGCTGGGGGTGATTTATGATGACCTGAACAACAAGCAGCTATCCAAAGATCCAGTAAAGCCAGGTGCACATGACCCATGTAGCAAAAGTTTGTACAGAGCACACTGTCATTGCATGTCAATTCATTGGCAGTAATGACCTGGAAAGACAGAGAGGAACCAACAATGGATGAATTGCCTGACCAACTCTGACAGTATGAAGGAAGTCTCTCTTCCTCCCTACGGGCCTGCATCTCGGCTGTGGAGAAACTGCTGGACATGCTAGCTGAGAAACTGTCCCGGGAGTTCCAGCAATTCAAAGAGGATATGTCCTGCTCCCCACCTATACGGACCAGTATCTCAGCCTGTAGGGGTAAGCGTCCCTCTGCTCAACAGAGAGGATATAGTGGGTACACACCACGGGGCACCCTGTGGTTTTAGCTGCATGATCATGGAGAGGACATGAGGAAGTGGGATGGAAAATCTACCTCGACCCTAGAGGCACAGGTACGTGAGTTGCGAGGAAAAACAATCACAAAAGGGGGTTCTTCCAGGAAAATTGCTGCTCCAGTCTCCAGTGGACAGTTCCCCAGACAGAACAGAAGGGCTGATTTTACTTCCAATCTTAATAAAGGGACTTTTGATTGGCATTTACAAGAAGTGGGTAACGAATACCGAGGACTAGAGGGCCCCTGCCTCCAGCCAGGTGGAGGAAAGGGACAACTGGGTTTACTGGACTGTGTGGATTCGATGGCCTGGCACATCAGACACACAAGAGTATAAGGCTCTAGTGGACACCAGTGCAGTGTCCCCTAATGCCGTCAAGCTATACAGGGGCAGAACCCATCTGTATTTCTGGAGTGACAGGGGGCTCCCAACACCTAACTCTATTGGAGGCTGAAGTGAGCCTAACTGGGAATGAGTGGCAAAAGCACCCCATTGTGACTGGCCCAGAGGCTCTGTGCATCTTTGGCATAGACTGCCTCAGGAGAGGGTATTTCAAGGACCCAAAAGGGTACGGGTGGGCTTTTGGTATAGCTTCCTTGGAGATGGAGGAAATAAAACAGCTGTCCACCTTGCCCGGTCTCTTGAAAGACCCTTCTGTTGTGGGGTTGCTGAGGGTTGAAGAACAACAGGTGCCGATCCCTACCACAACAGTGCACCGGTGGCAATATCGCACCAACTGAGACTCTCTGATTCCCATCCATAAGCTGATTCATCGACTGGAGAACCAAGGAGTGATCAGCAAGACTCGCTCACCCTTTAACAGTCCCATATGGCCAGTGCAAAAGTCTAATGGAGGGTGGAGACTAACAGCAGACTATCGTGGCCTGAATGAAGTCACACCACTGCTGAGTGCTGCTGTTCCGGACATGCTGGAACTTCAATACGAACTGGAGTCAAAGGCAGCCCAGTGGTATGCCACAACTGATATCGTTAATGCTTTCTTCTCAATCCCTTTGGCAGCAGAGTGCAGGCCACAGTTTGCTTTCACATTGAGGGGTGTCCAGTACACCCGGAATCGACAGTCCCAGGGGTGGAAACACAGCCCTACCATGGAATTAGCCATTTGCCATGGACTGATCCAGACTGCACTGGCACAGGGTGAAGCTCTGGAACACCTGCAATACATTCATGACACCATCGTGTGGGGCAACACAGCAGAAGAGGTTTTTGAGAAAGGGAAGAAAATAGTCCAGATCCTTCTGAAGGCCGGTTTTGCCATAAAACAAAGTAAGGTCAAGGGACCTGCACAGGGGATCCAGTTTTTAGGAATAAAATGGACAGATGGATGTCGTCAGATCCCAATGGATGTGATCAACAAAATAACAGCTATGTCCCCACCAACTAGCAAAAAGGAAACACAAGCTTTCTTAAGCATTCTGGGTTTTTGGAGAATGCGTATTCCAAATTACAGTCTGATCGTAAGCCCTCTCTACCAAGTGACCTGGAAGAAGAACGATTTCATATGGGGCCCTGAGCAACAACAAGCCTTTGAACAAATGAAAGAGGAGATAGTTCATGCAGTAGCCCTTGGGCCAGTCCAGGCAGTGCAAGAAGTAAAAAATGTGCTCTACACCGCAACCGGGGAGAATGGCCCTACCTGGAGCCTCTGGCAGAAAGCACCAGGGGACACTCGAGGTTGACCCCTAGGGTTTTGGAGTTGGGGATACAGAGGATCCGAGGCCCACTATACTCCAACTGAAAAAGAGATATTGGCAGCATATGAAGGGGTTCAAGCTGCTTCAGCTTGAAGCACAGCTTCTGGTACTGAAGCACAGCTCCTCCTGGCACCTCGACTGCCAGTGCTGGGCTGGATGTTCAAAGGCGGGGTCCCCTCTACACATCATACAACTGATGCTACGTGGAGTAAGTGGGTCGCACTGATCACACAACAGGCTCGAAGAGGAAACCTCAGTCATCCAGGAATCATGGAAGTAATTATGGACTGGCCAGAAGGCAAAGATTTTGGAATATCACCAGAGGAGGAGGTGAAGCATGCTGAGGAGGCCCCACTGTATAATAAACTACCAGAAAATGAGAAGCAATATGCCCTGTTCACTGATGGGTCCTGTCATCTTGTGGGAAAGCGTTGGAGGTGGAAGGCTGCTGTATGGAGTCGTATATAACAGGTTGCAGAAACTGCTGAAGGACAAGGTGAACCAAGTCAGTTTGCAGAGGTGAAGGCCATCCAGCTGGCTTTAGATATTGCTGAACGCAAAAAATGGCCAGTGCTCTCTCTACTGACTCATGGATGGTGGCAAATGCTCTGTGCGGGTGATTACAGCAATGGAAGCAGAACAACTGGCAACGCAGAGGCAAACTCATCTGGGCTGCCACGTTGTGGTAAGTTATTGCTGCCCAGGTAGAGAACATGGTTGTAAAAGTACGTCACGTAGACGCTCATGTACCCAAGACTCAGGCCACTGAGGAACATCAAAACAACCAGCAGGTGGATCAGGCTGCTCAGATGAAGTGTCTGAGCTGGATCTGGACTGGCACCATAGGGGTGATTTATTTATAGCTCAGTGGGCCTGTGACACCTCAGACCATCAAGGAAGAGATGCAGCCCACAGAGATGGGCTCGTGATCAAGGGGTGGACTTGACCATGGATACTATTGCACAGGTTATCCATGAATGTGAAATGTGCGCTGCAATCAAGCAAGCCCAGTGGTTAAAGCCTCTCTGATATGGAGGATGATGGCTGAAACATAAATATGTGAAAGCCTGGCAGATTGATTATATCACACTCCCACAAACCCGCCAAGGCAAGCGCTATGTGCTTACAATGGTGGAAGCAACCATCAGATGGCTGGAAACATATCCTGTACCCAATGCCACCACCCAGAACACAATCCAGTGCCTTGAAAAATAAGTCCTATGGTGACATGGAACCCCAGAAAGAATTGAGTCAGACAATGGGACTCATTTCCAAAACAACCTCGTAGACACCTGGGCCAAAGAGCATGGCATTGAGTGTGTATATCACATCCCCTATCATGCACCAGCATCTGGGAAAATTGAACAACACAATTGGCTGTTTAAGACTACACTGAGAGCAATGGGTGGTGGGACATGCAAACATCGGGATACACATTTAGCAAAGGCCACCTGGATAGTCAGCACTAGGGGATCTGCCAATCAGGCTGTCCCTGCACAATCAAAACTTTCACGTACTGTAGGAGGAGATAAAGTCCCCGTAGTGCACATAAAAAACATGCTGGGGAAGACAGTCTGGGTTATTCCTGCCTCAGGCAAAGGCAAACCCCTTCCTGGGATGCTTTTGCTCAAGGACGTGGGTGCACTTGGTGGGTAATGCGGGAGGATGGGTAAGTCCGATGCGTACCTCAAGGGGATTTGATTTTGGGTGAGAATAGCCAGTGACTTGAACCGTATGATATTAATTGCTATGTAATACTGTATATCATTACTACTGTAGTGGTTATATGCCATATCAACGGTTTTACCGTAAGAATCACCCAGATTAATGAAGAATGAACTTTGATGAAACCAAGCAAAATGCAGTGGTGATGGAACCAGAACTGACTTCAGCATACAACAATCCAACGCCACACACCATCTCTCCTGCCCTGAAGGACTGTTATGACAGATGGAGCCCAAAGTCATGGACTGAATGAACCCAACAGACATTTTAGAGGAATGGCCCATAGACTATGGGAATGATATCTGTGTGTATATGTTAAAAGACAGGAAAAACGGTGGTGATTAACTGAAATGTATTGGGAAGTGTGGGACCTGGGCATGATGTAGATGGTAGAGAATAGGGGGTGGATACCATCCTGGTTTCATCTGGGATACAGGTTAATTTTCTTCCTAATAGTGGGTATAGAGCTGTGTCTTGGATTTAGCATGACAATAATGTGATAACACACTGATGGTTTAGTTGTTGCTAAGCAGTGTTTATAGTAAGTCAAGGACTTTTCAGCTTTCCATGCTCTGCCAGCGAGGAGGTGCACAAGAAGCTGGGAGGGAGCGTAGCCAGGACAGCTGACCCAAAGTGGCCAAAGGGATATTTCATACCATATGACGTCATGCCCAGTATATAAACCGAGGGAAAGCTGGCTGGGGAGCAGTGACCGCTGCTTGGGGACTGGCTGGGCATTGGTCAGAGGGTGGTGAGCAGTTGCATCACTTGGTTTTTTTTTTCCTGGATTTTGTTTCTCTCTCTCTCTCTCTTGTTGTTTTCCTTTTCATTACAATTTATTATTATTATTATTAGATTTTATTTCAATTATTAAACTGTTCTTATCTCAACCCACAAGTTTTACTTTTGCTCTTCAGATTCTCTCCCCCGTCCCACCATGGGGGGGAGGGTGAGCGAGGGGCTGTGTCATGCTTGGTTGCTGGCTGGGGTTAAACCACAATACCTGACCTGAGCCAAGCCATTAAATTTTGGCTGATTTGCATAATATGATCACATGTAGAAATTAAATTTACTTAACATACATTTACTATACATCAATCTGACTTTATACTCCTAAAGTGGGTCTTATAATAATGAACTGGAAGATCCACTTTTTCCAATGTTAATGAAAATACTTCTGCATTTTGCAAATGTTAACACTGACGAAGTTGCAAATTTTGTATAAAATGTAATATGGATATGTGGAAAAATGTAATACTATGATTTTTTGCCACTTGATGAAGAATGAAAAGCACAGGAGTTTTTGATACTGTAAACAAAGGAGATAAGAAGAGTAAGACGACCAACAATATTTTGCTTTTGTAGTAACTAAAATGTAAACTGAATATTAGGTTTCCATTTTTCAGATATAAGATAAAACAGTTTGGGAGACATTAGCTGTAGAAATGCAGTCATCAGTAGTAAGCTGACAGGTGAAAAGGTATGAAAGAGTAAGATATCCTCAGGAACAAGAACAGGTGTTCTTGTATACTATTTGCTAGCACACTGAGGATGTTATTGTAAGGAGTACTTCAGAACCTTAACCCTCCTACATCCTTCCTATTCATGTTGCCTCCATTTCCCTCCAGTGCTTTGTCTCCTATGCTTATATTCAAACTTTTTAAAGAAAAATGGAAGGCTCTTAATTAAAAAGCAGCTGAAGATGAAAGCACTCATTTTATCTCATACTGATGCTCTATGAACAGTATTTATTCTTTTGTGTCTAAATCGGCCCTGCATAATAATTTAACACATTCATTGATTCTTCAGTTTCTCAGTAGTACTCAGACCTTCCATATAATTTACTCTGAAATGGATAGCAAGGCTAAGACCTGGTGGAAGTAAGCTACAGAAAATGGTATAATGGCTTTTGTTCTATGATCACAAGGAATGAAAATACCTGTTCTGAAACTTCCTTCCTTTGTAGCGCTTTATTGAGAGAGACAAAGCTGGTAAGAAGTGAAGGCTGCAATCTTGCCAAGAAATTGAATCATCTTGCCAAGAAATTGAATAATCTTGCCAAAACCAGTACATAGCAGATACTATTTACTATTTGCAACAGCCTAAATTTAGTCCATTTTCCTGTTCAATTACAGCATGTTTTTTTTTCGACGTCTGTAAGTGGGGTGTTGTGTTATTAAAAAAGAGGAAGGGGGGAGGGAAAGAACAAAATATTCCAGAATGAGAAGAACAATGAACAAATACAAAAAATTAAACCGTGTAGAAACAGCCCAAGTGATTTTTTTTACGTAGGTTTTAGGAAGGTGCCCAGCTGCCACTGTGAAAATCATTCATCTGCTGTGTGTAATGTGCACTTAGCCATCAAAAAATCCTGTTCTTGCACATGGTAGGAGGCAGACGCATCAGTAAGGTAGGCTGGGGATGGGTTTAGCCCGCCAGTTCTCAGTTCTGCAGCTGGGAACCGTCACATCTTCCTTTTGGAGTGAGACGAAAAATAAAATGTAGTCAAAAGCACCATAGTGATACACTCAGGATTGCCAGCAAGACACAAATTGCTGGTTATTTACACCTTGTTGGACAGCCCAGAGGGACACTGTGAATCTGTTTATTAATATTAAATTCAATAGTGGACTGCTGTAGATGCATAATCCTAAATGTTTATTTAGTGGCTTGCTAACCATGGTCATTTATTTTTGGTGATGTCAAAAAACATTCACAAAAATTAGAAAATCTTTAAACTTGGTACTCTCGGACAAGAATATATGCCTCATACATGTGCTAAAAGAAGCATTAGCAAAGCAGAAGCAGGAAGATTCTTTCTTTCCTTGTCAGAAAATACTCTTAAAAGAAAGTAGGATGAGGACATGAATATTATGTATTTTGGACTGAGCTTTCCTTGTATATCTTGGAATAATATACTTGCTCTGTGAATAATCATTCTGCAGAGGTCAGCATTGTTTAAACTGCTGTATCTTGAAATTTTGTCAGATAATAATCCATATTAGTATACTGAAAGTTCTAGATAAAAATAATGTAAGAATCAAAGCAAGAGCAACAAAAGAGGCACAACATCCCTTGCTAATACATTTCTTCAGCTATTCACTGGCTATGGATTTTGTTTCTGTCATTTCAATTATACTATATCCATTTCATTTTCCTTCCCACTAAGAGGATTATATTTCCTTTCTAAAATTAATTTAGTGTCTGTGGATAGTTGCATTTTGCTAGGTCCAGTCAATGAGGCTAATTTTACATATTGATTCATGTAGTTTAAGTCAAGAAGGAACCCTTAGATTATTTAGTCTGATCTCCTGTATCACTTGGGCCATATATTTTTCCACAGGTGTTAAACTTATTGGTTGTGTATGAAATAAGTGTTTCATTAAATAAGACATGTAATAGTGAATCCATTTTCTTCAGTATATTGTTCACTACTTAGCTACATTTGCAGTCACAAAATAAAGAAATAACTGTAAATTTGTAACCATTGATTATTGTTTAAGGAGACCCTTAGGATCTTGTATTCCTTGCATTTTTATTTTTTTTACTTTAAACTATTTCTCAGGAACTGGGGCGGGGGGGCAGAGGTGTAATTGTCTTCCATCTGTCAACATGTTTTTAAAATGTAACATTACAACTGTTGCATCTTTTCCATTTCATGCTTACACATTGCCTCCGTTATCCTATTCACTACTGCCTATTTGCACAGTGAAAAATTTCTTAGGCCATTTTTGTCCATCGTACATCTTGGAAGCTCTGTTCACTTCTTTGGCCTGTGAGATTTGTGAATCTATTTTAGACTCATTCCTTTCCCTCACAGTCTCCTATCCCATAGCTGTCATGTCTTTCCAGATGTGTAAGTTTGCAACCGGCTACATTAAACATACATTTGGCTGAACAAATTATGAAAGGATCCGATTTCTCTGTATGGCTGCTCTGAACTCACAGCCATTTATTACTCTTCCAGTGTGGTCTATCCATTTTATAATTAAAAATATGTATTATTTCATATATACACTGAATAATGACTGGAAATGTTGAAGGCTGTTGAGCCTGAGTGAAATCTTGCCCATATTCCCTGATGATTCCATCTGACAGCAGCATGTGAAAATCTGAAATACGGCCCTATTTTTAATATCAGAACACGTAGTGCTTCTAAGTCAAATGCCTGGTGTCATTACCTCTAATAATCAAACCTGTAATTTTCTCAAATCATTAAACTAAACTGTTTGACAAGATGCATTTTCGAGGAAAGCATGTTGATTGCTTGGATTATATTTCTACTCTTTGTCTTATATTAATTATAGTCCTTTATATTCATTATTTTTTGAATCCTGTATGAGCTCTCTCATTATTTTCCTCAGAGCTGATGTCTAGCTAACCTGTCCATAGTCATGTGGGTCACCCAGCACACCCTGGTTTAATGCTTGCAATGGCATACTTTATTCATTTGTATTTTCTCTGGCATGCCGAGACTTAATTAAAATCGTTAACAGTGGGTCAGAGATCTCCTCTATCTACAATTCCAGTAAAATGGGGTGGTAATTTTAAAATGTCTTCTCCTAGTAAAGCCTTTTCAATTACAACTGGAAAAGCTTTGATATTATAAATTTAAATATAAACCAGTAAATCTTACTGCGTCATTATGAAGAATGCTACAATCAACAGTGGACTATATTAAGTAGAATTTTTTTAGCCCAATTCTCATTTCAAAACTTATCTTCTTGTCCTTAGCCTATCTTTGCTCTTCTTTTTTTGATCCTCAATGCTTTTAGTTTCTTTTGTGAATTTTTTGGTGGTTTTGCTTCCCCCTGGTCCTGTATCTTCCCTATTGCTTTTATGTTTCAAATTGGTGCCCACACCTTGTTGTGAAACAGCAACTACTTTCAGCCACAAATGTGCCGTGGTGGTTTAAATTTTATATTTTATTAATCCTGGTAATTTGGTTCTCTTTATGTACTTATGGACGATTCTAACTGCTCAGCAATGTTGTAAATGAGATCATGCCAGTAGTTTGGAAACAAAAAACAGTGATATGTCATTAATTTTTATTTGGCCATTCCTTTAGTGTGCAAAATATCTGCAATGCATTAGGCATAATATTTTATTTGTCAGAAAAATGTTACCCATAAATTTTAGAGACTGATGTAGTGTTATTGTACATGGAAAGTCTTATGCAGTTGATTTTCAAATTTAAACCTTTTCCCATGTAAGACAGATTACTGGTACAGAAAAGTGAATACTTTTATGAAAAAAAATTATATTTTTCTGGTTTAATTCAATGTAACATGACTGTATCTCCTACCATTTCCCTCCTACCAGCATGTGATCCTCAGTTAAGCAGTTCTCGATCAAAGATCTGGAAGCATAAAAAATGAGTCTGAACTTTCATAAAATCTGTGCTGTAGCAACATCTGCCATGGACAGTCACGCACCTCACTTTTATCCACACTGTCTTGCCTCACAGGCTGTAACTTGCTGTTGCAACTTCTCAGCCATGTAGCACCTCCCATCAGTATGTATGTGGAAACACGGGATAAGGATGATAAAGTAGAGAAGCCACATCTACGCAGTCCCATTAACAGAAGTCCTTAGGAACAAGTTAAATATCTATGAGGAATGACAGGAGTACAGTTGATCCTGTCTTGGTGCAGAGGGATAGACTGATGAAGCACTGAGATCACTTCTGACCTTTGATTCTTAGTCGTACTGGCTGTTTTGGAAAAGATAGACACATGCTTTTCTCTGTTCTGTCCTATAAAATTAACTCAATCTTCTTGCCATCAACTATAAACCCTTCTTTTACATTTTCTATCACCAGATTACTAATCAAAATTCAGAATACACTGTGACAGGGCATTCACGAAATTGAGGGCTGCATCATGATTTATGTGTACTTGAAGTTTCTTTTCCTCTCTTCAGTTACGAAATGCAGAGGTATACTGAGTTTTATCCAGTTAAAGTTAAGCAGACAGGGCAGATGGTCACAGAAATGCAGACTACAGTGGCCTGCGCCATTTCTAAATCAAGTGCAATACAGCTCTCAGTACACTACAGTCTGGGAGCTTCTGAAACAGATAAAATGAAGTGAGACCAGGTGAAGGTAATAACTAATTTATAAGCTTAGCAGAAATACTTCCATCTTAAGGTTATGCCAGAAATCTCAGAGAGGACAGGTGAAAGAAAAAGGAAGAAATAATAAAAATAAAAAATACAAATCACAAATTCAGATCTAGGAGCAAAACTTGGCTCTTTAACCGTTGTGTTTATGCTCAGGTCTGACACTGGCATACAGAGCTGGTACAGGAAATTAAGGATTACTTGAAAATCAACCAATGAGGTATCAGCCAAACCTTATCTTCACAGCATGGTAATTTGTGTAATGGCTTGTAATCAGGCTTTATGGTCCTGGCATAGTGTTTCTTCTAAATAACAAGCTGGATAATCCTCAAAAAGATGTAGACAATAAGTAGATTTGACCTAACTCCTGTGTTCCTATTGTAACAGTTACACAGGTTTTAAGTGTTTTCTAATAACATGTATTCATCCAGTAAGAGACTGACAAGCAGGTACTACTGACCTTATTTCATCCTAATTTTAGTTTAGTCATACACAAATCTGCCCATTCAGTCCTTAATGACTTCCCCACCACCATCACCCCAACTAAACAGTTATCTCCAGCAGGACACGTGAAAGTTTCTGTTCTCAATACCAGTGGCTGCGTCTGCCTTCCACAATCTGTGGAGCCTGAGGCAACAGGCACTCCCAGGGCACACCTGGTATGCTGACATGGGGCTCTTCACAAAATGAAGCATGTGGTGGGAGAAAATGTGGCTAAGCCTCTTTGTAGAATAGATGAATGATTATAAAAAATTTGGGTTTATTTTTGGACCTGTTTGAGCAGGGCGGGTGGACAAGATGACCTCCAGAGGTGCCTCCCAAACTCAACCATTCTGTGATTCTTCTCCTCTGGTTGGAGATAAAAGGATGGGTGGAAAGTGGTTTTAGGTTGCTGTTACTGACGGTGTGCTGCTGGCTACTCATCAGAAGTGAACAGCTATACAGAAAGGAGAGAATCTGGAGAAGGAAGGAAAGACAAAAGAGGGAACACAGAGGGGAAGGACAGTGCTGCTGCTGACTCCCAAATTCCAGGAATATTTCTGCACATTTGTGACGAATTTGTGTGAATTAAGCAGATACATAGTTTCAACTGAAACAATGACTGAAGCTACAGGTTCTTTCCTCTTGCTGCTTCTTTGTTACTTAGATTGCTTTACTCTTTCTCCACTGGTGTTGAGAATTTTGAGACTTCTGCAGGTGACTTCTAAGGCAGTCTGAGTGTATATGTTGATATGACAAAGCTGGAAAATAGCTGTTTTATGAAGACCTAATATTTTTATTCTGATTGTTGTAAGTATAACTCTTGAGGATGAGAAATGTTCTACAGCTCTTTGGGGCAATTCTTGTCCCTGCTACCCAACAGCTGCTACAACAATATGTTTCTAAGAAAAAAGGGAATTGATTTTATCTTCATCTCAGTAATTTTTCCCAATTTTCTAACCACTTCAACTAAATAAAGCTTAGAGGTCTTTCCATGGCTAAAATGATTTGTCTGAACGCTTTTCTTGGTTGGGGGTTTGGTTGGTTTGTGTAGTTTTTCTAAAAAAAAAAAAAAGAATTATTTAAATTCTAACAGATTTTGCTGAATGAGGACAGGCCAAAAATGCATACAGCAAAGCATGAAGGGGGATACTCAAAAGTTTGAAGTTATACACATTTGTCTGTCCTGAGAGGCAGGCTTTGTATATACTTGGGCAAAAAGTTTGATGCTCAAGTGGATCAGACCATTCTTAACTTGAGGCTACAGACATGTACCTGAGCCTGAATGGATTTTCAGCCTCTGCTCCCAGCTGTGGAACAGTTTGCACAGGCAGATTCATTATTCTTAGGTCACTAAAGGTCAATAAAAGCCAACTTTGGTCAAGCAGTATCAGTTTTCTGTGTTAGAAGAATGTTGTTAGGTAAATTATTGCACATTTGTTTCTCTGAGGAGTCTGCCCTAGGCCTCACTCCCATGGAGGAGAAGGCATGTGCAAGGAACTGAAGGAAAAAAAAGAACTGTTGTGAAAATCATAATTTCCCAAATAAAATAATTCCAATAGACCAATCTTGTAAAACAGCAAATCTCTAATGTGTTCAAATGAACACACTGCTCACTGGATTTTGCTATGAGACATCGGTTGATCCGAATCTTCAGAGCATCCTGTGGTGAGGCAAGTGATAAATGCTGATTTTTCTAATGGTGATCTGCAACTGTTTGATGTTACATTTTCAGTGTACAGAAAAATGAGAGGGAAAGCTAAAGTAACCTGAGTTCACCTCCTGCACAAATGAAATTGTGAAGAATGCTGAAAAAGGGAGTTGTGATTAGCCTAAGCAAGCACAAAATCATTTGAGGAATCTGTCAAATAACCTAAGTATTAAAACAGTTTAGAAGCAACAGTAAAAACTGAAAAGTTATTAACTCCTATAAAATAAAGAAGGTTCATGCATAACTTTCTAGCCCTGCTGCTTTATGTAAAATCTTTTGATAAAAAGAAAGCAAAGCAAAAGAAAGAAATTACATAAAATCTGTTGTCTCTTAAGATACTATTTTTTCAAGATTGATCTCTGACAAGCTGCAGCAACTATTCTTTATTTCTATGAATTTCTATCTCTATTATCTGCACACAGAGAAGTGTTTTAGACTCTTAGTGCTTCCAGTCACATGAAATGAATAGGCAGATGAGGCAACTGAGAATTTGAAGGATGCATAGTCTGACCTAGGATTGGGCTTTTTAAGGGGCACCTTGGGAAGTGCTGGGCTGTTTTGTTCTCCATCTGAGAAACTTGTGTGTTAGGAAAAGGCACTTCTCCCTTGAGTGTCAGAAAACCGCATAGATGCAGACTACAGATCATGCCAGAACTCTCTAGCTGAGCTGCTGGGAGAAAAAGGCTAAACCAGATCCTTGGAATAGGTTGCTGTGTGGAGACTCAGTAGGAGTCTATCCACATGGTCATTCAGGATGGATCAAAGCCCATGCAGATGTTTGTTCTCACCACGTGCTTAAACCAAGCACCATGCTCTGGAAGGAGAAAAGCTCAGGGTCTTGGTGCTTGACTTGCCTTTTGGCTGTCCCTCTGTGGCTGTGAGCCAGCCCTGATGGGGCAGATTGCTCCTCAGCTGGGATCACCAGCATGTATCCTGAGCATAGCCCCAAGCCCAGGTGGACATTTCAAATCAGAGCTACAACAAGCCAGCTACGTGGAATGAGAATATGCTGGCACAAGAGCTCAGCAGGTTTGAGCCTTCTCTCAAGGTATCCTTCACTCACCTTGTAGGGCAGATACAACTTCAGAGAGAGAGAGGAGCAACAAAAAGACTGAGGATATCTTATCTAACTATAGTCTGAGTACATTAGTTCAAACATCACCTCTTATAGAAGTGTAGCAAGCCATAGAGGATTCAGCCATACAGAAATTACGTCTTGAACAACATCAGCATGGTGTACAATAAAAACTGTACTACACTGTTCATGAGGGACAGCCTTTTTACTATTTCCTCAGTCTGTCAGTTTTTCCTCCATGCTGTTTTTGGGACCACTATACTGTAACTCATATTTCATTATCATTGCAGAGATTTGCAAATCTCTCTTTAGTTATTTAGAACCAGACAAACCCTTTCAACTTTTTGTCCTAAATATCTGCAAACCATGTAAAGGAGAACTGCATCTCACAAAATATTACTGTTTCGGTAATTTTTAAACCAAGCATCCCAAGGGGTGTCTCTATAATAGTCTTCATATAAAAAGAAAATAAAACAGTAACCATAAAACCCCTTACCTGTTAAAGTATCTTCTATTGATCCTGCAAATAAGTTCATCAGAGAAATACAGAGTGTTTACAATGATTTATGAGTAAAACACTGCGTACCATATTGCAACATAAATGGTCCCCAAATAGGCATCTTTAAGAAGCAGTACAGAAAAATAACTCGTTAGAGAAACTATTTTAAAATAGTTTGTTTCTTCATTGAGGGAAAGTGGTATTATTGCCCTAGAATGATTTAATTCACCCTAATTATATTCTGTTTGATATCTGCAGCTGTCTTGGAAGCAGGCTTCTGCTATGTAAATCCAAGAGACGTTTCTCATCTCATCTGAAACCCCAATGTGCTCTAATTTTCAAAGGAATTATAAGCTGATCTCTACTTATGCTCATTGAATTTTTCAGAGGAATGTCAAAAGAATACACAATTTTCTGAACACTATCACTTATATAGACTCTATTCACCCTCAGTTTACCTCATATATGTATATACATAGAATACAGTATGTATTGACACTGTGGTGTTAGTAAAAAGGTTGTGTAGATGCATGATCGTCATGACCAGAAACATCTTTGTTTTGAAATGTTCATAGAACACATTAGTAAAAATTGCCTTTTTCTTTTGTCTTTGAGTTTCAATTTACTTTAGAACAGATGTGAAGTTGTCTCTTCAGCAACTTTTCAGCACAGTCAGTAAGCAGCACCATTTTGGCTGACATCGAAGGAGGACCAAAAGAGGATACGTTTCTGCCAAAAAATTAATGTTGTATATGCATCCTTCAATGTCTTTGGCAGTAGCTGTCCATGTTACAGTGCCACATTGCATAATACACATAATGATGATGTGCAGGAATTTGTAATTAAATATTGGCTCATGGATGGTCACCAGAAATGGCAATCAGCAAACACTGGTATTTGTTGTGAAATATCACCATCAATTCGAGGCAAGATGGCAAAGTGAACTGACGTGGTGTCAAAAACCACAAGTGTCTGTAAAATGCGTGAACAGTCAGTAAGTGATGGCTTCCTGCTGCTCTCTACGAATTACCAATCAATGAAACAGAGCAGTTTGCTTTCTCCTACTCTGAAGAGAAATGTTCCCTTTAGTAATCTTAGCAAGGGTTACAAATTATTTGGAGAGAAAACAAGGGAAGTCAAATGCTTTCCTTCAAATAAACCTAACTTCTAAAGGTAGAATGCTAATCAGGGATTAGAAATTTAAAGTAAATGAAATTTTATGCTTTTGAGATAGACCTTGAGCAGAATTTAGGTAATGATTCAAAAGAATAATCCACAAACTTCCATTCATAATTTCTACAGGTTTTACCACATGAAATCCTTAGGTAACTATAATTCTGTTTTGATGCCACATCATCTTAACAGGACTAGTTTGTAGCTAAATTGAACATCAGGAGTCTTAAAATGGGCACCTCCCACATTAAGTCTACCAAAGAAGTTAGTCTTAGACTATCCAGTGCTTCCCAGCTTTCCGCTCCTCCAGCTGAATGTCATAATCTTTGGTCTGACACAGTGAGATTCCGATGTATGACTCAACTTACTCCTGAATTATATTCTGCTATGGTGTCTGGAGGAAGAATGAAGGTTATTTGTCTGCCCTGTAGTTCCCCTCCCAGTTGAGCCCAAACAAATATATAGCCTGATCAGATGGTTGACCACAGGGGTAGAAGAGGCAGGTTTGATTCCTGCCCTCTATTCCCAAATCTCCTACACACTCTCAGTTATAACCCATAAGCTTTTGCAAAGGGGCAGCACTACCAAAAATAGAAGGACTGATCTTGTTCCCCTTTGGAAGGAACGAAGTAGAAAGTTCGGTCAGTGAATCCCAATCTGCCATAGATACCCAAACCTCTCATCCTCAAGTTCTTAAAATAAACCCTTCCTTCACTCCCAGTTGCCTATTTTATCTGAGTTCTGCTCCATCCTGCCATGCTAGTTGCTATGATCCCCTTTGCAAGGCTCCCAAGCCTCTTCATGTACTACATAGTGAAAAAAGGTTATTAACCCCTGAGTTAAAAGTTTGGTTTAGTATGTAGGTTCATGGTATTAAAAGTTCTTTTGTGGATGTAGCATTAGACATGAAAATTAAAGAAAAGCTGCAGTGATGTTAACATATACTTCTGGATACCCTGAAATTAACTTTTGGGGACTGGAAACTTCCATTCACAAAAGAAGACATCACAAGTTATAAAAAAATACTCGGCATCTAGAAATAAATGGTATATTGGGAAAATAGATTAAAGCTAGAATATCTTAGCTTTTACATATTTTTAATAAAGGAAGCTTCATAAATTTTAAACACATGCAAGATTATTCTTCAGAGGGTGTTTCAAAACTACATTTAGGGAATGATCTGGAAAGAAATAACACTCAGACATTTGCCAACCAGTTGTAATGTACAAAGATCTCAGGACTCAGAATTAAAATTGTTTTCTGTTAAATTTTCAATCTGGATTTCCGTTTCTCTTGAGTAAATGGGCAGAGAACATGAGTTAATGTAAGTACACAAACCCACCTCCATTTTCAATTGCATGCAAAGCTGATAAAAGAATGTAGAAAAATATAAGGACTCAACATCTGTAGAAAATATTGCATTAAACAGATGCAGTTTATTATCTTTCCTAAAATATTCCACCTCATTGCATATGAGCAAGAGCAAATGCTGGAACTACAGAGAAGTTTTGTGTGACCGTAGAAACTTCATGCCAACTTAATTCAAAAGCTGTGATACAGTAACAGTATAATAAGGTCTTCAGGTGAAAGTTTGAACTCCAGCAGCTACAAAAGTTCACCAAATCAATGTTAAAGCAATAAGAAAATTAGAAAGATTTTACTTGCTATAAAGCAATTTCTACTGCAATTTATATGTACATCCAAACAGAGAAAAGTGAAAAAGTTTAAATGGAAGCCTTTCATTTTTTAGTTACGATTTTGATGATTTATGGTGATGACTTTCTCCAGTTGTCAGGGATCTCCTCTGTTCTCCATGACTTTTCCAAAGTTATAGAAATTGGCCAGCTCTTTCAGCACCCTGGATGCCATGCCATGAACTAGCAGAGATCAAGTTTTTCCAAGTAATATCCGATTAGAAGCAAAGAAGGAATTGAGCACCTCAGCCTTCTACAGCATCTGAGGATGCTCCAAGGAGTGTTTAGCCTGGAGAAGAAAAAGCTTGGAGAGATCTTATCACTGTGTATAAATACCTGATGGGGGTGGAGGGGGAATATGTAAGACAGAGCCATTCTCTCCTTAGTGGTATCCAGAGGCAGGATAAGAGGCAATGGGCACAAACTGAAATATAAGAAATATAAGAAGTTCCATTTAAGCTATTTTACTGTGAGGATGGTTGAACACTGGAACAGGTTGCCCAGAGAAGTTGTAACATTTCCTTGGAGATGTTCAAAACCTGACTGGACATGGCCCTGAGCAACCTGCTCTAGGTGACCCTACCTTAAGCAGGAGGGTTGGACTAGATGATCTATAAGGGTCCCTTCTAGCCTCAACTAGTCTGAGATTCTGTGATTCTGTGACAGATACTGCTTAATAAATTCATATTGCCAGGCATGACTCCTAGAGTTTATGTGATAAAACAATGTCCACTCATTTTCTACTCTCATTCTATATTTTTATACATTATATGAATAAGTAGACTAGAATGCCCACATGATTAAACTGGCTTCAGGGAAAGTTGGACCATAACCTATACACACTCTACCATCAGCCCCTTTGGTGAAAGAAAAAAAAGGTCTTCTGTGTAAAACTTCACTTAAAACAATTCTTACTGTGTTGCCCCCCAAGTCCCTTCATGTGTGTATTTGTCCATGATGGCAGCATTCCTCCAGACAACAGCAACACCTGATGTAAGGCAGGTGGGGATTTTTATTCAGCAGATATGTAAATTTTATTTTGATTAAGATTTTACAGTATGTCTGGAGACTTATGGCTTGTGCTTTTCGAATTCCCATGGCAGACAGAGTCTTGTTGAGCAGACTAGTCTGCTTTAATCTCAAGCTCAGCAATTTGCCAAGGATTACATGATTTAGACTGCATTTGTAAGTAAATCAGGACCTGATGAGACCCTTTCGCTTGTATGTCACTTACAAGAAGGAGGTAAAGGAGATTTTGTGTCATCTCAAGCTAAATCCAGATATTTGGAAAACTACTTGAAAAATCTTTGACCATCTTTCGAAAAGTAGCCTGTGACAGTGGTAGAGGGTCATAAACCGTATCTACAGAACACAGAGGTGTGAGAGGAAAGCAGGTGGGAAAGATGCACGGATGTCTGAAACAGAATTTAATTATGATCTTTGTCATGCCAGAAGGAAACAAAGATGAAAATGGAAAAAGAATTTGTTTTACTCTGCAGCTCCATGAGGATTCCAAAAGAGAATTAATTAATTAATTGGCATTCTTTGAAATGGTTCATAAAGATAGACAGCAGTAGGTTTTGTGAAAAACATGGTTTTGGGATTATACAATAAGAAATCAATTAACGAACATGTTCTACACAACAGAGGACAACTGATTCAGGTAAAATTAACTTATTTTTGGAAAAAAACCCCCATGCAAACAGACAGAATCTGTACTATTTAAGTCATTCTACCATCTCCCTGCTAGACTTTTCTTCGTAATTCAGCTTTTCATAGATATATACACAAGTGATATATAGCATAATTTTTGTTACGGATGGTAAACAAATTTGTCAGAAATAAGCATACATGACTTAAACATGTCTGAGATGTCTGAGGCTCAGAGAATAGACTTGCAAACAGAATTCTAGCTCTGCAGGGTAGTGAGGAGCTGAGAAGTTGTATCCTGGAAGGAACAGGCATTAGCAACCCAAGACACTTGGCTGTATTGTTAGCTGACTTGTTTGGCTTCCTATGATACTGGGATCATATGAAAGCCTGACCAACAGTTGTCATGCAAATGGTTGCTGGTAAGAGGTTGAGGAGCAGCAGCATTGATTTTTACATACGACAAACTTTATAGTCCTGTCTGCACTGTTCAGCTGTTTCTAGTGCAGCTGAAGTGGTGTGAGAATGTTATGTTCTGAGGAATAAATGATTCTGTACATGTGTACATATATAGTCAGTGGATAGCAGGATGGGTTTGTAGCACAAACCAATCTGTTCTGGAGGTATAAGGTAATATATACTCGGCAATAAATGTGAAAGTAAGATACCAATTGCAGGCCGCCCCTATGTGCTCAACTGTTGTCTAGGATTATTGTAGTTTCCTATACTTAACATGCAGTTTTGACTACTAGAAATTCTATTCTAGAAATTCTATTCATCCATACTTGTTCTCAGGTTTGTTTAGTGATCCTGAAAAAATTGCTTTTTATTGTAACCAGGTTTTGCCTGCTTTCTTGGGATAGCATTTTTGTCATATGTAACACATACCTATATATGTTTACTCAAAAATGTAAATTTTTATGTATGTAAATATTTGCTTTACATACATAAATACAAAAAGATGTGAAAACTGTGTATAGTGAATATATAAATAAATATATATACCTAAACACTCTTTTATCCTTCTTGCTTTACCCTACATAAAACCCTTCAAAGTGGAAACAAAATGGAGTATCCGTGAATCTTTCATGTTGTCTCCTTTTATAATGATCAATGCGGAGAAAAAGCTATACTATTGTGAGTGGCAAATGCAATATGCAGCTGATAATACAGCCATGGTAAATGACCCCTCACATACATACACATACAGGCACAGATGCATTCAGCAAAATTCTAGCCTGTTAATGCTGAGATAATTTTCTAATCTAATTACTTTGAGAGACAAGTAGCTACAGCAGCATTTCCTGTCTTCCAATTTTTATTTCATTGGACTAGTGGGACATGGGAACTGAGGTAGCGTTTCAAATGAAGGCAACATAAATGTGAATATTAAAGTACTTTAAATAATATTTTTTAAAGGATGTTTTCAGACAGACAGTTCACTTTCTTGTATATATAGACAAAAATGGTGCTTTTGGCAAGAAATATAATAGGAAAATGTCTTTTCCAGATAAACAGATTTCTTTGATTCAGAGCAGAGGAGAGCACTGCAGACTGTAAAGAAGACAAAACTTCAGGGGACTTGCAACTTATAAGAGTATGAGGGAAGAGACACTATTTGCAGTAAACACTGTTTAGTAGTAAAGACATACAAACTGCTCACAGTGGGAAGAAAACAGACAATGGAAATGCAGATAAGGCTGAAAACAGTGTTAATGGAGGCAAGGTTCACAGCTGGTAGTGAAAATCACAACAAAAATTATTCAACTACCAAGTAATGGAGATAAAAGCTGCAGTTTACAGTAGACTGTGATGTGGGAGTGACACACAATTCACCCGAATCTGAAAATGAGCATAACTGGGCTTGATAGTACTGTAATAAATGTTGGTTATTTTCTTTCTTAATAACTTGCACTCACCTAGGTAACATTTCCATGGTATTATGAGTTTTTAGCCCACAGCCCGTCTGATCACATGTATAATGTTTGCCCATATTAAGGCTGAAGACAAAAGAATGCGTAAAGAAAGTGAAAAGAACACCATTTTGTGTCAAACAGCTCCACAAAATATGACTCAGAGCAGGTACTGGAGACAAAATTCACTACTCATGTAGCACAAAAGTCTGAGCAGCCACAGCTGTATTTTAAATAAATGAAGCAAAAGCTGAAGAAAAGATATCTTTTTTTTTCCTTCCTCCACAGAGGTATATTCATGTTGCTTCTTCCAAATTTCTGTTTAAATAAACACCATTTTGATCGGTTTAATCATCTGAAGCAGAACTTTTGTCACTTTTTAAAGAATAACTGTTGGAACAAAGAACAGAGATTGAATGTGTGGATGTGTGCCAGTTATTTTTCTGCACCTAGCACCTGGTTTATGTATTTAGGGTGTAAGAAGAAAAGCAACGATGCAAAGGACAAAGTGGAAGTTACTGAAGGTATATATTGCACTTATTTGCACCAGAGAATAGTTCGCTAATTCCACCTTACACTTTTTATAATTTCCTGCTTCATTTCTCTTATTTTATTTTTTTCTTTCTCTTTTCTCTTTGGTAATGCAAATTCATTCTCTAGCCAGAGCTAAGAAGCTAAAAAGATTTAGGTCATGATTAAATGCTCCAATACCAATGACTATCAGCAGATGCAAACCTATGAAAAGGATTCAGTTTCTCAGTTAACTATGAGGATGTCTGATTCCACAGCCCCTTTTCATTTATTTTAGAGACATTCAGTCAAAATAGCATAATTCCATAGTTTTTACAGCTAGGAAGTGTAAATGGACACAGTTACTTGTGTCTTAAATTTGCAGTACACTGGACATTTGTTACTTTGATAGGATATTAAACAACAGTATTACAGTAAATTTAGTTTCTTTAAGTAATCAAGAATAAGGTGGTTAGCTAGGATGGGTTTGCCAATAAGTTGAAACAAGCTGAATTATACAGAATGCTCATAGCTTAATCATGGGTTGATAAAATACCTATGTCTTAATCTTTTCCACTGATAAGGACAAATCAAAATGACCATTTACCCAGTTATGATTAGTGGATACAATTTCCTCAATGAATTGATATATGCCTGGTAAAAAAACCATTATAAATAAAGCCTAATTCTTTCAAGTGGTGTACATGATTAAGATGGGAATCAGAAGCAAACACAACAAACCATCAAAACTGGTTAATCACATTTTGAAACACATAGGAGTTTCTAGGTAGCTAAATATAGCCTTCCATATGGGCCCACACATGTACAGTAGGTAGCATCTTAATGCCTAGGTTACTTTTAAATTTCAGCATCATTAAAAAATTAGCCAGGAAGGGGTGCTTAAGCCATGACCACATATTGCTGACACTGAAAATAGAAAAAGCAGATATGGCAGCTACCTGTTGTTAGAAAACATACAGGTATCCACCTTTTCCACCCTAACTGATACATGAAAGCACTTAAAAGAAAGGCAAAGATTTGATATCTTAACCCCTCTTCAACCTGAGGAGAATCTTCTTCCTCAAATTTCACTTCTTCTGGACTCCCCAGATGGCTGAAGCTGGGCCAGGGGGCTCATGATGGAAGAAGAGGGCATGAGAAAAGCAGACTCTTGGGCCTCATGTGTGGGGTGCTGACAAGTTTGGGTTCAGCTTCTTGACCTGTTTCTACATTTTACATGATACAGATGCTGTATTAAAAATATAATGCTACTGAAAACTCAGAGTCCTGATCATGTTCTGCCTTCAACAGGAGCAATTTTCCTTATGTCTCCATGAATAACATTAATTAGTTGACAAGTATTCAGTAGCATCATCAGAGACATGAAATCTGAATGGGCTCTTCAGTCTCTGCAGTCCTGAATCAAATCAAGGGTGAATTGGAGTAGGGTGTATGATGATCTCCCAACATACAATATATTCCTGGTCCTTCCCATGTAACAAGAAATGGCTTCCAAATCCCTTGCACTTATTTTCTTTAATAACTGCCACTGGATTTCTGCCATAGCGAGGATTTTTATCTGAATTTTGGTTTTCCTGGAAAAAGCTTCCATGAGGACATTTCTGAGATGCTGTGAAAAATGCACATGAGATGCAGATGCAGCCCTTGTTCGACCTAGGAAACTTCCAGCTGTTTTACGGGAATCAGCTAGCTTGTACCACAGTCTTGAAGATTTGTGAGTGTTGCCTAGGGGCAACTCTGTTGATTAATTCCACTGTATTCTTGGTCATCAAAACAAGTCACTGGTAGCTAGAGCCTCTGGTCTGCATATGCTGAGGCATCCCAGAAAGAAGAAGTTTGATCCAAATTATTAATGACACATTCACAGGAGAGATGGAGTGGATCCCTGGTAGTAGTCTTCAGTGTTGTGCATTGTGTTACTGGGTTACAGTAAGATAAAAGAAATAAAGAGGAAAAAAAAAGAAGTTGTGTGCCAGCACAGATTAGAGGATATACGAAGATATTTCTTGAATTGTTTCCTCTTTGTCGCCCTTGTAGGCTACGAAAATCTTTCCTTTAAAATGTAATAGCTTTGTGTCTGCTTGTCTGCATAGACTTTTTCTATAGTTTTCTATTCTTTTTATGTCTCAGCAGATGCCATCAAGGAAGCAGAGCACACATTTGTATTTGTTCAGCAATCCCAAACCCTTTGCTTCATTTCCTCTTTTCCCACTGCTCTCAGCTCCCCTGTTTAGAGACTGTTCCTCAAGAGTACCATCTAGGTTGTGTTCAATACCTGCGATGATTTATCAGCAACTCTAATACCTTTATGATATAGAGAGTACATAGAAAACATACTAATGGGAGAAAACAGAGGAGAAAGGCACAACCAAAACACCCAGAGGCTTTGGAAAAGATTCAAAAGTAAAGATGGGCAGACAAAAACATAAATTTCTTAGAGAAAAATAACATGTCTAGGAGAAGAAAATAATACAGAAAGGAAGACAGATAGATCCCAGCAAAGAGAGCCATCTCTGATATACATGTCTGACCTTGTTTCCTACAATCTTATGTGTTGCAGGTTCAACAAAAGCACAGTGTTAATAAGCTCAGGCAGAAGAAGAGGGTTGTCTGAGTCCTTGAGTGTGAAAGAAATCTAATATCTTTATTTATAGTGCCTTTAGGTGCTTGCCAAATGTATTCATTACCCCCCAATAATACAGAGATAATATTTCAGCTGTGAATGTACAGTCTGCAAATTGAATGCAAGGCTCAAAGAGTTGCTGGTTGCAGACATACTTGTTAGGGTATTTGGCAAAAGAGCACTTGAGCAAGGTGCACGAGACATCAGTCTGATAAAAATCACTTGTCCTTGAGTCAGACAAAATATGGACTTATTGCCACAACCACTGCTCAGGAAAAAAGCCTGCGAACAGATACCAATGCTGTCAGTGCAAGCCTACTGCGACAGCTTATTCTCAGTCTCAGTTAGCAATACAGCATGGGCTCCCTGGGTTCTGCGTCTCACTCGTATTTCCTGAGGTGTAACACCGTCCGCTAAAGACTTAAAAAATCTAGGATGAAGGTGATGCTTTATATTGTCTTCGAGTGAGCAGTGGCATTGACAAAGGTGGTAAGGCAGACTGTGGATGCCAGCCAAGCAGTTCCATGATGGTAGCGCAGTAAAAATTGGGTGGCACAGAAAACCAGCCAGTACTGGGAGCCACAGTCAGCTCCTGGAGGGGAGCCTGGGAGAAAAAAGCAGCTCCAAACCACAGGGGTACCACAAGAGCTCACCCAGCATCGATGGGCACCAGTGAGGAAGGTGTCACAATTCCTCAGGGCCAGGAAAAGGGGAAGGGGCTGTGTGACCTGGGGTTTCCCAGCCAAGAGCTTCTGCGGTGGTGGTGGCAGACGGGAGTGATGGAGCTCCAGAGGGTGAAACAACCTATAATAGGACTATTGACACTAATTTTTCACTTGACAAGGAAGATGGTTGTTAGAGACTGCTAGCTTCAGAGACGGACAGTTCTGCTGGTTGCTTCTTGCCACGGGTGTTCAGCTGGAAGCTGAATAAAAGAGATCCCTGGCAGTTGCAAAGTAACCACTAACAGCTAAAATGCTTTGAGCTTTTCTTAATTTTCCCAGCAGAATATCAGGGCATTATAGGGTTTATATGAAACTTGCTTCCTTCTTGTATCCTTTGGCCTTATTCCTTAGACTAGCAGCATGTCCTGCTCTACCAGACTGCACCTTCAGGGGATCTCCTTTCTCTTCTGAGTCAGTCCTACCTTTTCTGGTTACACTGAGTTTAGGGCCAGAATCAATAATATAATTAAGGCATGAATAATTTATATCCACCAGGACCGTTTTAGCTCTCATAGAAATTTATGAGAGTGACCATTTTGTAAACTCAGCTCTCAGCTTTGTGTAGCCACTCTGCCACTTAGCAACAGCTGGAGTCACAGGACAACCTATTTTTCTTTAAACCTGTATCTCAGCTGTCTATGCTCTGTCAATCAAAACTTGATTCTGCAGACAGGTAAGGGGTGTTGCCACATTATTTTACTTCTCACTTTCCCCCCTGAATTCAGTTCTAAAATACCTATGTAACATCTGTTATATGAAACGAAATATATACTGGACCCAATTCCAATTACATTTCTTTTGGATTTACAGCTCTTTAGCTTCACTAGCTTCTCTTGAATTAGTGCTGATTTACATTGCCTTGAGTACAGCTTCACCAGCCATTGTCCCAGACTTCAAGAATCTCCTCTAAAATCTCTCTCAGATATTATTGCTAAGTTAACCCATAGCAGCAGTCAGGTTAGACAACCTGACTCATGTTAACAACCAATTTTTTTCCCCATCTATTTAATAGCTCATCAAGTTTAAAAACCAGGTTCCTCATTTACTTCTTACATTTCAACCAATTCATTCTAGTAACATCTCCCTGTAAAAATGAGATAACATGCTGTAAAGATAAAAGTGTACCAATGTGCACTTTACCGAATGTCTGCATTATGGGGGTTCTGCATGTCATAGCTGCTGTGCTATAGAAGATGACTTGAAATAAGCTCTCTAATTGATCTGCACATCAAATGCTCTGAAAATGTAAAAGAGGGGCTTAGACTGTCAGTAGCTTGGCTAGCTCACAGTCTATTGTCCCCGGTCTCATTTCTTTAATGCGTGTGGTAATAGCAATGGCTAAACCTCATCTGCTGTCAATGTCAATAAATCTCTATCAAAACTAACAAAAATTCACAACTGGTTGTTGGAAAGTTTTCTTGTCATATTTCTTTCTTGAATATAGAATCATTAAAGCAGTGCCAGAGTATTTTAGCATAATATCTGCTGGGTCATTTGTGGTGCCCATTTTCATATGAAACATATCTTTTCACCATCTCTGGCTGTCGCAGAAGTTCACAGTGTTTATAGAAGGGGAAAAGGTTGGGAAATGTTTCCAGTGTGCTGCAGGCTTTCAGAGAACAGATGTCAGTTAGACATAAAAAAAATAAACTTGGCTCAACTGAGTTTACCTTACAGATATCCTTGGGCTTATTAAAAAAAACATCCTTGACTCCTGTTTCCCATCACATAGAATTAGTTTGTTGTTCAATTCATGCTTGATCTAACACCACTGAATTTAATAGTGTTACACCAAGGATGAATTCGGCCCTTGGTCTTTAGAGCAATCTTTCCCCTTGTGTGAAACAAAAACACCATATGGTGAGTCCTTGGCTTGATATCCATAGCTGAGCTTGCTATCGTTCCTTTTTGATTCTGTTGGTGGAAAAGGTTAAAGCCTGCAGAGCTGGTTCAGTCAATGCCAAACCTGCAAGGACAGGGAGTGAAAAAGGAGTTAACGGGGAGCTTCATGCATATGTGCCCTGCTGCTCATTCTCCAGGGGCTGCACATTATACAGGCTGAGCTGTTTACTGTTTACGGAGTGATGGAGTTGAGCCCACAGAGAATCAGAGCAACAATCCTCTTCTTAAAACTGTTTAGTTATTCCTGTAGTTCAGTCTGTGAGACATCCCTCCTCATAAGTGCTCGGAAAAGGAGCAGTGCCTGAATAAGCTCCCCTTCCCACCATCTCAACCAAAGACCCTTGCCACAGAGTATAGTCACCAGTAACATGGCAAGGAGTTAGGGAGCCCAGTGAAGTGGCTTTATCATAGTGCATGTATTCACACAAAGCCTGAGGATCTTCACTCAAAAATTCTCCTCCCAGTGCTGAATCTGTAAGCAAGGAAGCTGCAGTTAGCAGTACAACAATATATCTGCTGAATTTAATTGTCCAAAGAGTTTTTGCCCTACACTGATAAAAACCTGCGAGAAGCGGGTATTGCAAGCTTGCATGTTGCAAACTAGGTGGATTTGTCAATCTGACCATGTCAGTCTCTTCAAAGCCTCTCCACTAGTTTCCTCTCTAACACCATACCTAGTGCAAACACTTTGCCACGAACTACAGAGCTGCAACTTTGCCTTTTGCCACCTGCCTTGTGGCAGGATTAGCCCCTGCTCGGTCAGTCATGCCAACCTTTGACTCACTATTTGTCTCTTTTGTCTCAAGCATCTCTGCAGTTTCTCTGCTGAGCTGCATGTGGAAAATTGCTTTCAGATAAAAAATGTGAGGTGGATGCTTTCATCTCTCTCCATGAAGCTGTTCTAACACATTCAGAAAGCTTCCACTGTTGGCTCAAAATATTAAATCAAGGTTGTTTTGCATTTCAAGATGGATTTGTGTCTACAGAAAGATTCAAACACACATATAAAAAGAATGCTATTGTTTTACCCAAAATTTCAGCAAGTACTGGATTTCTTTTGCAAATGAATTAATTAGTCTTTCAGTTGGAAATCAATCCTTTAGGAAATTTTCATGCTGTTTCAAATCATGCTCTTGTCCCAGCTGAGTTCAGAAACATAGAGACAGCTCTTCAAACTTCCTGTATCATTAAAATTCACAGAGCATTTATGGCAGAAGAACCATTAAAAGATTTATTTCAATGTTAATGGTGGGTTTTTTCCTCTCATTTTTAATAGTTGATTTTTTTTCCCCCTGCAGAATGTGGTTATACACTTGCAGTATGGCACAGAGGAAAATTCACAAAACATAGCTCAGCTCCAGAGATGCTACCTGCCCTAGGTCCCTCCTTAGCTGAGGGAGAGAGGCAAACTTGTCTGGAGAGCAAATCTACAATAAGAGCTGGTTTTAAGACATCTAAATCCTCTCCCGAAGGAACTCTCTCTGCCAGCTGACAACAGGACAGGAGGTTAAAATCTCCAGTGCTAAAGCTAGCCTTTGTGGATACCCCTCTCCCCTCCTATGGCTTTTTCCTGAATAATCACCCACTTTCTGTTTCACAGATTCCTGCCTTGTTGGGTGCACTGAAGGGAAGAACAGGCTGTGTCAGTACTTATTTATTTTTCCTGCCAGCTTCACTGTAAACCTGTGGTCTTCTGCTTTATTTACTGCCAACTGTTCAGACCCTGCTCTGAGGGCAGCAAACACATCATTTTCCAATCTGCCTGCGAGATGAGAAGGTGGGATTGTTCTCCTTTTACTAAACAGGACATGAAGGACAGTGAGATTAAAGTCCTGAAAGAAAAGAAAACCATAAACATATTGAGCCATACATGAGCAGGGTTTGAATGTTCAGAGCAGTGCTGCTGGGGCTGGAGGAGTAGCTGATCAGAGTTATGCTGTTTTCTCTCTCTGTATGAACCAGTACCAGTGGAGAGTCAGCCACACACCTTAGAAGAGGATTTCCAAGCTCTGATGACCGATGTGTCTCTGGCACATGTGGGTCCCTTTCTGCACTTGGAGAGATGCTTCTCCCTCATCTGGGCCGCACTTCCCTGTCCCCTTAGCTTGTCCCTGCCCAGTCCTCTTGTGAGCTCCCTAGAGGATCTGTCTACAACCCTGAATGCCATACCCTCTTCTGCAGATCTTTATTCAACTCTTTGCATCCTTTATTCATCCCTTTGCATCCCGTCTCCTATTTTCAGCCTCACTGTCCTAGTTTCACTGTATATTCCACTCTCCCAGCATACTCCTTGCCCCAGCCTAATCCTTTTGCCTTGTAAGGCTGCATTTCCCCTTCTTGCAGGCTGCTGTGCTTTCTCTTGGGCTCCAGCAATAGGCACACTTCAAGCAGTGGAAAGTGCATTCTCAGAGACCCATTGCGCATAGGAGTCATGAGTAATAATTTAAAGGAAAAGACTGCTCATCTATTTCAGAGGCAATTTGCACAGACTCTTCAGAAGGAGGAACACTAGAAACATGTGAAAGACACTAAGACTTTTTTCACCGGTTAGTAAGTTGACCATGTTTTTGTAGGCATTCAATTAAACAGCTACTTTCCTGAGCCAAAAGCAGTGATAAATTGAAAGTCCTATTCCACAGTCTCTTAGTCTCAATGTAACATAAACAAACCAATTATTAGTCCTCCGTGCCATTGTTGGAATGGGCAGAAAAAATTTTTATGGGAAACTTTTTTTTAGAAGCTTTCCAAAAGAAATTCTGTCTGAAGTGAATTTGTTGACATGGAAAATTTTAGCTGCAACAACCAAAATTTAACAAACTGATCGATGATTGAATGCAGGATCTTATAGAAAAAGTGTTAGATGGCAGCCATTTTTTTACTCGTATTCCCGCTAGCTCCATGTATAATGTGCCATTTGCTGTACAACTA
Organism: Ciconia boyciana; assembly: GCF_034638445.1. NCBI lineage: Eukaryota > Metazoa > Chordata > Aves > Ciconiiformes > Ciconiidae > Ciconia > Ciconia boyciana. The sequence goes on from NC_132938.1 coordinate 28,227,960, forward strand.
CATTAGGAATGGATGAGAAAAATATTAAGCATCTTTTCATCATTTTCTTGCAATAATAAATGAAATAATTACATTATTAAGTGTAGTAAATTTTCACATAAAATACATTGGTAATTTCTGGATATTCCTATTTAGCTCTTAATGACAACATGCATAACATTATTTTGGACTGAAATCAATAGTATCCATAGTCATGATAGCATTTTAAGTTATGATGGCTACTTGCCATTTTTGGTATTTAGGATCTAGGCTTTTGCTACTTTTTTGTCCTTTGATTTCATACATAATGTGTAAGCACCAATGCAGGAAATTTATGTTAGCAGGATAAAGTGGGTTATTCTTAAGATAACTGTTTTGCTAATTCAACATAAAATTGCTTTCTCTGTCTCTTGACTGCTGCAGCTCATAGGAAGATTATGATTCACCAAGCAGCACAGGGACCTTTGTAAACTAAGAATGGGATAATAGATTTGTGAGATCTTTTCCACTTAATGGTGGAAGCTGTTCTAAAACCAGAAACATTGTCCAAGCCTTCATATAACTATTGCAATGTGATCACAGCTAATAGAGAAAGTTTAAAGGGTTATTTAGGTAGAGCAGATGAAATAGTAAGATATAAAATCCACATTTATGAGAGGAAGTAGCTGTTTCGCCTAAAGGGCTCACCTCCCTATTTCATTTCTTTTCTGGACACAAGAAGACTATGTTCAGAATTAACCAAAACAGAGAAGATACCCTTGGAGAACTCCTGAGTTGTTTAGTTTCAATCCCCTTTCTTTAACAAATGCAAACTGGCATCCCCAGGACTGTGGGTATGCAAAAATGCAGGCTGGGGCTTTTCCTCTGACTGCAGAAACTATGGAGTAATCAACCGAATACTCCACTGAGCTCCTACCCATCTGCCATATGACACAATTTAATAAACTGTATTTTTTGTAATCCCCAGACAAAATTTGCACATCTGTTAGCTGCATTAGCCACCTGGGTTTGTAAGAATATTTCTGAAGTATTTTTAAAATATATTAAATGTGTTTCAAGAAAGTTAGTGCGACTCTTTTAAATTATCTGTCAGAAAAATGCATTCTCCCAGTGCGAGTCTGTAAGAATTACAGCTTGGTTTACTCACCTTCAGCTGGTCTCAAGCAACAGGATGATTCCTGGGAATCATGAGCATGGATATTTATAAGCTGCAGGAAATGGGTCTAGACAGTACCTATTTCTCCTGCCATGGTAATATCTCCTCTGATACACAAGAAAGATTACCAACTACATAGGCAAAGAAATAAAAATTTTTTAAAAAATGCTTACACTGCACTACATTTTTCAGTCCTTGTAATGAACTTTAAGTTTAGTAGTGCTTACAGTTGGAGGGTAGCGCTTACTCATGTTGGAAGCATAGGGTAGTTCACCTTGCAGAAGCTGTTGCCTTTTCATTTTGTGGCTGGGGCTAAGCACACTACAGCCATATTTGCTTTCTGAGAAATGGGGCTGTGGGTCTGTCCTTGTTAATGGTTAAAAATAGCTAAGAGAGATGTCTCTTTTACTGGGAAAGCAGAAAATAGGGCTTTGGCTGTAAATTAATTTATCCTAGACTAAAGCTTTGTCCTATTTGATTTGGCATTCAAACTCCTTCCATTTGAATGAATATTTATAAACATTTATATTTATAACAATTTATATTTTATATATATTATATAATATATATAATATATTATATAATATATAATATATAAATATATAATTGTTTATATATAATATATAAACAATTTATATTTATAAACATATAAACAATATTTATAAACATCAAATATTTATAAACAAACAAGAAAAAGATGAAATTGAGGCAAAAAGGAGACCTGAAAAGCTAAGAAATAAAGGTTAAGACAGAGTGTGTATGCTAGAATACTTAACACTTCTTCTAATTTAATCATACCTACAAGCAGGTAGAAGGGGCTGAAACCAATTAACTATTGCAACTTTCTTGTAGATTCATAGATTTTTAAAGACAGAAAAGATCATCAGATCATGCACTCTGACCTGTATAATACAGTCCATAAGCCATGTATCGAGTACAATAGAGTGCATCTAAGTAAATATTTTAGTAAAATATTCTGTCTTGATTTTAAGACAAAAAGGGGTAAAGAATTTGCCTCTTTCTTTGTTAATTTGTTTCAAATGGTTAGTCACCCTTACTGATTAAAAAAAGGCTCTTTTTTATTTGACTTTTTCTGACTGGAAGTTGCAGCTACTGAATCTTGTTAATAGCTTATGTCTCTTTCAATGTCATTCCTGTCCAGGGTACAGGATACATGTCAGTAGGCATGACTTTTATTCTTTGTCCCTAAGTGTATGTATTAAAAGAAACTCATTTTGTTTGAATGGTCCCGATTTAAAAGAGAGATCTGTATTATTCAAGATGACTGCCCTGTACTCACCAATACTCACCATTGTCTCTGTTTCTTCTGCAAGTTTTATATTCATTTCCAAAATGTTAAAATGCAAAAACTGTTGAGAGGTAAAGTGTAAGAAATAAAGATCTTCCTACATGGAAGCTTGATTTTATTTTATTTCCTACAGCTGCAGAAAGACACTATTTTGTAAAGCAAAGACGCAGAGTCATAGGTTTGATGGTAATTCTACACTAGAGTAAAAACTTGGTAAACTAAGAAGAGCCACATTTGACAATGAAAAGACACAGGCATGAAGGTGCAAATGAAAGAGAAGGGAGGAAGCAGGCCAGAGAAAAACCTATGTATACCAGAGTCCTGTGTAAATTTAGGTCTTAACAATATTCTTTGATTATTGCTGACTAGAACATTTAACTTAAAAATACTGGAATAAGTCCAGTCCCCATCTTACACATGATGTCATTTTGTCATTTTTGGATGATGAAGAGTACTGACATTTCACCACTATAGCCCGGGGAAGGTCTCTGTGGTCTGAAATTTATGACCAGTTTACAGCCCCTTCCTCATGCCGCATGATGCCTTGTAGTAGGACATAACTTGTCTTACTGACATTACCAGAGAATTACCCAAGTTTCCTAAACTGGTGTGTACATTCTGTCTTTAACATGCTCAGTAATACTTACTAACAGACACACTATATGTTTTATGCACAACAGTACTGAAAGCACATGCAAATTACAGCAGAATAGCCATTGGCTTTTGTATTTGTGGTATATAGATTAGTACCTACGTGTTTCACTGAGAAGTAGTATTTTGTTTCTGAGGGACTAACAGAGTGCAGGGTCACTCTATTCTTTCTTCAGTTCATTGAATGTGAAGAAATAACAAGGAGTTTCAACTCGGTTTCATTGAAATATTATTTTCTTGGGTAACTTTCTGGGGAAGTTAAATTTTATCTTTATTATGTACAGTACACAGTTTCCACAAGGGGTAAATGATTATTAATAGCACATCTTCCACATTTAATGAGCACCTGCTATGCAGAGTGGGTCAGTGTTTTTGATGAAACATTACGAAACACTTATTATAATTAGTGTAATTAGGCCTTTCAAATAGCTGCCCTATTGGTAGAAAATCAGATTCTCAAACTTACTTTGCAGGTGGTTATAGTACCCGCTGATTTAGATGAGTTTCCGGCTGTTCAGGCAACATTTATTAAATTCTCAGTTTTTCTGGAGAAATACTTAGCAGTAGTGGTTATAACCATACAGAAATGTTCATACTTGATTAGGCCAGTTGCCTGTTTAGACTTCTGTCCTGTCTTTGACAATGGCTTGTACAAATGATTCAAGGGGAAATGCGAGAGATTGCCTCCTAGGCAGGTACAAATCATTGTCATTAACTGAAAGTTTCTCTTTAATAGTCCTCAACTGGATGCAATGCAAGCATGTGTATCACTTCTAGAATGGGTGGTTCTTGTCTAATCTAGCTCTCTGATTGCTTTTTCCCTGTGAAAAGGCTGTGTTCAAACATCATTAAGTAGACCAGCACTGGGACATGCTTTTCTTTACAGGTGCCAGCCTGCTGCATTCAGACATGGCCACTGACCTATTCTATGCCTCTTTCCCACCCCATCTTTACCCTGCCTCATTTACTTAGACTATCAGTTCTGCATAGAACACAGCAGAAAGATCATTCTTTATATGGAAACTCTACATCTCTAGGTAGCAAAAATAATTAACAACAAGATCCCTTCTAAGTTACGTAACAAATTGGATTACTAAAATAATTACATTTATTTATTTATTTATTTATGAGGATTATTTTCATCAATATTGGTCCCTTTCATGCAAAAACTTTGATTTTGTCAAAGGCTTTTCTTTAAACCAAATTAACTTATACCAAATGACTCTGGTAGGAAGGCAATGCTACCCCAATCTGAAATGATTTACTTTATTCTGAAATATTAAAACGTTCTTTGAAATGCTCAGTTCAAACATTTTTAATAGGAATTTTTAAACTGTTAATTCTGCAGAAAATGTTCATGTTTCTTTTGAAATACTCGTGAAGAGTTCTGAGAACTGGCCTTCTGTGGGTGCTTGTTGAACTGCAATAAAAGTTTTAATATAAAATTTCCTTTTAGTCAAATAACATCCTTGCAATGTAACTGTGGAACTATAAAAATCACAAAATAATTTTTTCACTGAATACTGATTAATTAGCTTATGAAGCAGATTAAATTACCTTTAATTTCAGTTTAAACCCTTCCAGTAACCTACCAGATTACTGTAAATTATCTTAAAGAAGAGAACATACTAACATGCAGTAAATGAAGTATTTGAGAGGTATTTTAACAGCATTTACTGCAACCACACTGTCTTCTAGTTTCATGACCTGCTGCTACTCCATATACTATGGTTAGTACTTTTTTAAAAGCCCAAATTCTTGTAAATAAATAACTGTTCTATTGCTGAAAGAAATTTATTACAACTGTTGGTTTACGTTACATTAAGAGTCTTTCTCATTTTCAAACCCCACTTTTCCTCATTTTTGCTTGAACGGGAAAAAATAGAGAAACCATTTTGCACAGAGGATGACACATAAAGCTGTGTGATTGCTTTGGGCAAGTTGATCATTAACTTTTAAATTCAGTTTGACTAACTTTTCCATGCATATTATGCAAGGTTATTTTCAGATTTGGCAAATATTTCCAGCATGAGAAAATATTGGTGCAAATGAACACATGGAAGGTTATCAACACAAACATTGAAATGTGTTTGTAAATACAAGTGAATTTCTGCCTTATACTTGCAGAGAATTCACTCAGCTTCAAAAGTATAAACACTTAAAAGGAAGAAATTTTTAAAAAGAATATTAGTAAAACATTACAGTTTGTTCTTCAGTCTTTTCTGTTCACGATTTGACTAAAGAATAGCTAAATCTGAATTGAAAACATATTTGTAATGTTGGTATTTTACAGATCATAGTGTAACATGTAGACATTTTGCTTATGCTGAGATTATCTACATGATGTTAAGCATCATTTTTCCTTTCACATATTCTGGCTCAGGGAAAGCAATCATTTTAACAGGGTCAAAAAGCACCACAGGCAAGATGCCAGCTCAAAATGAATCATTACATTTACAATTTGGGGAAATCAGTTCAGTTTCCAAATAACAAAAAAAAAAAGATTTAAGTATTCTGTTAGTGTTCCTAAAAACTCTAGCATTACCTTCTTTTATATCTCTTGGGCACAAAGTACAGCAAATGAAGCAAACCTATCCTCCCCCCACTTCCCAAACCCCTATCATCAGTTCTTAATTATCATCTGCAAAATGATGGTCAAAATATTTCATATATTGCTAATATGACTTGGAAAAAAACTAATAAACAAAGGAGTGCTTTGATCAAAGACTCCTCTTGAAGAAAAGATGCAGTTTATTTGGAGGTTAATAATCTTGGAGTGCTTCAATACTTTACATCTTCTACATTAAAGTTGTCAAAATGTTTTCAATTTCAGAAGCCATGACTTCGGAGAAGCAACTCTTGTTGTCATAATGATCCATGACCTAGTTTCAAACAGATTTCCTTCTTTCTGTCTTTCTCTCTCTCTTTTCCTTCCTTCTTTTCTCTCCCTTTCTCTTTTCCCTTCCCTTCCCTTCCCTTCCCTTCCCTTCCCTTCCCTTCCCTTCCCTTCCCTTCCCTTCCCTTCCCTTCCCTTCCCTTCCCTTCCCTTCCCTTCCCTTCCCTTCCCTTCCCCTCCCTCCCCTTCTCTTTCCTCTTCTCTTCTCTTCTCTTCTCTTCTCTTCTCTTCTCTTCTCTTCTCTTCTCTTCTCTTCTCTTCTCTTCTCTTCTCTTCTCTTCTCTTCTCTTTTACTTTGCTTTACTTAATTTTACTTAATTTTACTTTTTTCTCTGCCTTGAGATAGCTTAAGGAGAAGAATCACAACAGTCCCAAAAGGAGGGAACATGTTGGCCAATACACGTACTTCAGCCCTGGTCTGAGGGAACCAGAAAGCTAGTGCTACCAAAGTAACCTGAGTCACAGCTACACAAATAGGGTAAAAATAGTATAAATTATATACATGTTGTGTACAACTGTATTCTGTGACAAGTAATCCAACCAGCAATGAAAGCAGAGTTTTCTTCCTCAGCTCTTTTTCCTTCACTGCACTGGCTTTAATCCAGCACGGGAGTTGCCCTAAGAACATGTATGTAGCCATTTGCATCAAAATAGGGGTAGGTACACCAAATTTAAGGTTCCTGTGAGCCAAACAAACAGCTTCACACACAAAATCCTAAAGCAGGAGAGACAGTTCTTCCAAACTTCAAGGACCCAAGCCATGCTTTTTCTTTCAAATGAGTGGTTCAGGCATAGATTACTTTTCAGGGGTTAGAAACAGCATTAGAGATTGCTTTTACATACTATTTTCAAGTTACACCTGTTCATCATGAGGCAAGATGTCAGAAAATAACGAAGCAACATTATACATATTGAAGTTGCAAGATGGGAAATGGGAATCAGATCAAAGGTCTCTGAAGGATGAAACTTAGAAACAAATGAATTTCTGACATTGCAGAGTGAATAGTCTATCTTTGAAATCCTTTCTAGAGTCATTGGAGCATGCTTAATGGGTTTTCTGTTTCTTTTTTCTTCTTCATCTTCTTTTTTGTAACTTCCCATATGACAGAATTAGGTATTACAAACAAACACAGAACACAGTCCAGCTACTGCTGTATATTTTCCACAAAGCAAAAAAATATTACACTGGTATCTTGATCATAGGTGAGCATACAGATGTAGGTATTTGATGTATTTACTGACCTCGGTATATCTTCTGGCAAGTAATCTTGAAAACTGGCTGAACAAAACTACAGAAAGAATGCCCTTTTAAATATTAGTCTCTGGAAAGTTATGCTGTGGTGCTGTGTTTCAGCTGTATGTTCCTAGACTTGTTGCCTTTTGGGAAGTGCAGTGCTCTGCATTTCTTGCCTTTAGTTCTTTATAAACCATTGAAACATAGTGATGCAAACTAGTGCATGCAATTGCAAAAGAGGTTAGTCCAGCCTGCTAGGCAGTTAATTGACATCATTCAGAATACTCTCATGTTGGGCTGCTGTAGCACACGTGGTAGGCACTGTCACCATCAAAAGCAGGGAGTCAGGTGTCTGAAATGAGAACCTCTAATTGGCATCACAGCTACCGTTATGCTGACAGACTGACACTTACAGTCCAAGTGATCAAATACACATAGCTGAATAGGTGCTAGAGCTGAGGGAAGCAGCCCACGACAGTGACCCAGTTCACTGGACCCAGTGGAGATACGCTGATTTACTTCAGGTGAGGGCTCGGGTCGATCAATGAGCTTTGACACTTTGAAGACTGTTGGGCTTCTAGCTCACACAACACAGGGCACGCTCCTTTCATTTTCAATGTACTACTTTAGAGACTACTCTCTTTACATACTGTAAATGCTGACCTGCACTGGAAATATCCCTGTCTTCATTTATTTTTTTTTTTAAATGTCTCAAGATCGCAGATGAAACCTTGAAAAGGTATCTCTTTTCAGCCTGTATTAATTCATTGAATTTCCAGTCATATTTAATATAAAAGGCAAAATATTTCCCATGAATCTCCAGTCAATTATCTTTTCAATGTTCTTAAATCATTTTTCACTAGAAACATTAATGCATATAGTAATGAAAATTGCTTCCCAAATCCACAGAGTGTTGAAAGTCTATGGAAAATAAGATATAATACAGAATATTAGAAAAGAAAATATAGAAATGAGTTTATTTCTTTACTGAAAAGTCAGTCCTGTGAGTCAAAGTGAATTTAAATAATTGTTTTCAGATTTTAAACAGACTTGCAAGAAAGACTATTGTTTCCTTTGACATGGTAAAACAATTTTGAGAACAGGCAATCTTATTTGAAATGGCTGTGTAGGTGTCGTGCTTAGCTAATCATGAAATGTCATTTTCAAAAATATTAATGTATTCCTCTTAGAACAGCAAGCAAAGTAATGTACTTTGTAAATGAGATCAGCATTCTTTAAGTCTAGAGAAATACTATTCACTGGCTGCACCATAATGACGATTCCTGTCTTCTAGTAATAATAAAAGCTGTCATGCTTCCTCCTATAAAGTGCTTCAAGGCTCAGGACTAATATAATGAACAAACAATAAAAAACACAAACAACCCCCACAAACAAACAATGCTGTTGCAAAGAAAGAACAAAGCCTTCGTAGCAGATTATAGAAATTTAAATGCAACAACAGAACTGAACTTCCAAGATATGGTGTACGTCCTAAGAAATTATTCTTGTATTCACATCTTACCCAAGTCAATGAGAGAGCGGGATTTGCAGTACTCCTCACGGATGTTCAGAAGCCTGGAAGGTCACATTGTGAGATCTTCAAGCAGCTCTTAGAGTGAGCAAAATACAAAGATTCTGAACCTGTTGTATAAAACTAATTAAATAGCACAGCTCTTCTTATTGCACCAACAAGTTTATTCTAAAGCAGAGTTATGGAGTTAGTGTCAGTTCAAAAGAAAAATAAGTCCTCCACAACTGAGATATGCAGCCCCCTCCAATAAGAATACTTTATTTTGGACTTTAAGCAATTTTGCCATTTTCTACTTTTTGTAAAGTTCTCTTCATAAGCGTAAAATGCAAATTTTCTCCATCATTTAAGGATTAGTGAATGTGAAATCCTGGAACACAAAAGCTAAAACCTCTCAGGCTTCATTTAGTTTACTTTCTGAAGCAGTTATTTATGTGACAATGTCGATCTTTCAGTAATTCATGCATGAACTTGTCAAAAAAACTATTTCCACTTCTCAGTAGTACAGTGAATTTTTTTGACATACATATTGGTGATAGACTGAACCTATAAACTATTTGGAAAAGTTTTAGAGGGTTGAAAAATAAGGAAATTTTTCCAGACCAGCAAACTGCTTAGTGTAACCTTCTCATAAACCAAGAGCTGCCAAAGCACACATTAATTTTGCTAGGTTCATTTCATATCCATTTTCCCCTGTTTGCACTTTTGTACAATAAATCGCAATGTCAAAGCATGTTATATTTTACTGCTTTTAGCTTTTAGGCCGAGATAATAGAACAGCTATATTTTTCTAGAAATGATAGGCACATAATATTTTCTGATGAAATACAACAAGCAACTATGGAGTAACTAACAATAAAGATGGGCCAAAATTCATTTTCCTTGTTGCCTGGAAGTGTTATTTATAATGACAGGCTTCGTGCTAATGCCCAGCATACAAAGTGTACTCACTCAGAGGAAAAGCAAGGAGCATGTATTTAGAATTTCCCCAAAGTACAATCTTTTTTGGTAACATTATAGAATTTTGCCTACACTACCTTTTCCGATGCTTAAAAAGAGCATTTCACTCAAAATTATAGCTCCTGATGCATTTTCCAGTGACTTAGAGAAACTGGGCAAAGTAACTCAATTATAATGGAATAAAGACAAATTTTCGATCAATGACTCTCTAATAATCATACATAAAATTCTAGAGAAACTGAGTGATGCAGCTTTAATTGTTGGTAGTTTGGAACTGATATTGTCCTTTGTTATATATGCCTGCACAGCGTATTCGAAATGAGTCCCAATCTGTTCTCAGTTGTTACTGTTTCAGTTTTTTTAACACTTCAGTGTTCATAATGATCACAACGGTGGAAAGAGAAAACAGATAATCTGGAAGTGTTCAGTGTGACTCAGTTGACCTACTGGTTTTCTAATTCAAAGATTTATTTTTTCTTCCCCGCAGCCTGGACTTTCTACCCAGGTCTTCTACTTTTGCATCATCATGCATTTTATTTTTTACAAACATGGCATTTTATTTCAATATTAGCCATGAAAAGAAAGGCAATCCTCATTTGCACAGAAGTCTAACTACTGCTTCTAACATAAAGTCCTTCCAGTGTGTTAGTAAGTGCGGAAAAGCTGAGTGACTAAACAATAGACACTGAAATAACATGCCCTAGTTCTCTTGAAACAGGGTTCTGCTACTGTGATTGAAAGATACTGTGGTTTTTTGTTTGTTCGTAGGCTTTTTTTTCCTTTAGGCCAATGTTAGCGTCCATCTTACGTTTCCTCCTTTTCAAGTGAGAACTACGCGTTTTCTGGTCAGAAACAAGATAAAGGACTCTGCTCAGTCTTCCTCTGGTATGCAGATTGCGTGGAAAGCACTGTTCTTTCAATCCCTTCCTTGAATATTAAACCAACTTTTGTTATTATGGCTCTACCTAAATTGTTGAATAAATTCAGTTAATGTTATTGGTCAGACTTTGAGTCCCTCCTGAATTATTCAGTGACCTCGTGGGTATTCTTCTCATCTACCAAAGTTAGAGTTAGCCCAAGTAAAAACAAACTTTTCATTCACGTTCACTAACAATTGAGGAGACTAATGGATCTCACCGTGATTTTTTTTTGTTAACAAGAATTGAGTGAACAGTCAAAAAAGCAATCATCGCAAGTGAACAACTCTGAGACATTGGCAGGATCAATACATATCACCACTATGTCAGCCAGCATAGTGCCTACAACCTGTCATTTTCATTTATTTTTCATACACTTTTTTATACACAGAATACAGAAATGTGGAGGATTTAATAAAGGCACATTAAAGATGCTTCAAATTCACCCTTTTACGTTCTCTTTCTAAACATTTCTTAAGTTCCTGGAAAATTCCTTTGGGTCTTCATGCAGAGCTTTTCTTCTGGCTAGTAAAAACAGATGTATTCTAGGGAAGTCTCTATCAATTTTAACAGCTATTTCTGCTTATTAGCCAAAAAATCTTCTCTTGCCTATTGTTTATGTTTGTGTGTTTGTGCTCTTGCTTCCCTTCCAAAGATGCTGTATTTCCTGAGACAGATGCACCTAGGGAAAGCAGCCACGCTGCTATTCATTTTCACCCCCTCCTTTCATTTCTGTAAGAAGTTCACACTAACCCTGTATGTGCCGAGTCATTTGTCTTAACCCTGAAGGATAGCAAGTGGACCCATCCGTATCTCTTGAAGGAGAATGTTTACACTTGAAACAGTCTTATCATCCATCCCAATGGTGAGCTGAGAAAATTGGAATGGCTATATATGTATAGTTAGCACTGGTGCTATTCTATACTATCTTTAATAAAGAGGTATGCTAAAGGCTGCTTTCATTCAATCCCATCTTTAAAACATTTCTGTAACAATGTTTTCCAACATGTCCCTTACTTTTTATACATTGCAGATAAATAATTGCAATAAACATGTACATATTTCTAGGTACTTGAAATGAGACTATAGATAGTGAGGCAAGAAACACCCTCTCTGCTACCTTCACATCACCTCTATCAAAAAGCTCAAACAAAAAGGGTTTCTGAAAGGATAATTGCAACACACAAAAATTTTAAGACTAATTGTCTCTCGCTGTGCTACAAAGTCTTTGAGCACTTGTGAATGGTCCCCTTCCTGGTTTATTTAATATCTTCTGATCCCTTTTGATCCAGGGCTCTGTGTTAAGGGAAGTTCCTTTCAATAAAAAAAAAATACATCATTTTCCTGTTTCCAGTAACAGAACACACACACCTAAGCTTACCCATTGTGGGTACCCATGCCAGAAAAACTCAGTGACTTTTTCCTGTGGAGCAATATAATGTCCCATGCAAACAAGAAAAATGCATGAGCACAGCTGAATCTACATAAATTTTAGATCAAAATAAGTCCTTCTGAAAATGTTGTTATGCTAATTGCCTGACTCAGTATGATATCATGTCAAAATGTAATCATCCAAATTCATCACTAGATCCAAATGTGTCACCAGCTGCATATATCAGCAATTGAGTTACATGAGCCATTCATTTGGCCCAGTATGTAATTTATCTAGTATCTATGTGCTCTATATAAAACTAATTTCTTCCTAGGTCAGGACACTGCTGCAATGTTGATTAATGCTTTTGTCATTTCACATATTGATTACTGTAATTCACTACTTATTGGTTCCCTCATTGCACGTTGCACAGGCTTCAGCTTATGAAAAATGCTGCTGCACGTATCCTAGTCAAATTATAAAAGTTTAATAACATCACTCTGGTTTTAATGAAACTTCACTGCCTCACTGCTCATCCATGGAATAAGTATAGTGTTCACAATTGTCATCATAATGTGTAACCTTTCTAAACATTTGCTGACTTATTGTGGTGAGTGACCTTTCTCTTTTGTCGCATATTAGTTTCTTGCCTGATAACTTATGGGGAGATCGCTGACAGCAGTCAGGCAGTAAACAAAAATGTGGCTTCTTTCTTTTTGAGTCCTTTATGCAACTGATCTGCTTTTCATTCCTATTGCCTTGTTTTGTCATCAACTTTAACCATGCCCTCTGAAATTTTATTTTTCCAGGGAAAAGGAGAATTATAAAGAAGATTGATCATAGTCTTTTCTAGTTGTTTATTAACTTTAAGTGATCCCACTTAACTTAGAGTTACAATCTGCTAGAAAGACTTTTCCCCCCCATTTAATGATATATTTGCCTCTCTGAAAGCTAGGCTAAAACTCTTACATTTTCCCCTAAAAAGCTGAAAACTAATCCATCCAGTACATTTTAAAGGAATTCAGGAAATGAGTCCATTTAAATATCCCAAGTTTTCCAATACTAGATTGTATTTTAAGGTTCACATTGTCTTTGAGAAAGAAATGACCAGCTTATCTTGGCTATTTGGTCCAAAGGAAAGAGTATGTAAACAGGCAGGCAGAAGATGAACAAATAAAGTGCAATCTATTTTATAAGAGTTCTTGAAAAGAGAAACACTTCCCTTGTCTAAAGAAAGTTGTCTTTCAATACAGGTAGAATATATTTACTTTCAATAATGGTCACAGTTTAGGAAAGGCAGATGTCTAATGAAAAGTGTCCTTCTGTGAAGTCTACATTCTGTATGTTTATGTTACATGACATTTTATAGAATTTAAAGAAACTGTAAATTTAAGGAAAAACAGACTACAGCAAATACACAGTGTATGGTACTGCTCTCCATAGCTCACACAAGGTGTTACAGAAAAAAAAGATTCCTGGGCATAAGTAATTCCTTAGTCAAAACTTTATGAGATAGTAGTTGAATGTTATCATTTTATGCCTTTAGCATATTTTTGATTTAACTGAGCAATAATGATCAAGTGAGGGCACTTCCTGATGATTAGCAATCAAAAGAGAGAAGATGATGGCCTCAGGTTCAGCTGCTGTTAATCCCTAAATTATGTCTAAAGCAAGTCTGCTTTCATTAGTCTAAGATGAATTCCCTTTTCTTCCTGTAATTTAGTGTAGATTGACAACAGTGAAGATTAAAACCTCCTTTGTTATCCAGGGACCTATTTTCAGACCACCACACGGCAGTGTGGCTCAAGACCAGCAGCAGGCTGATACACACATGTGAGAAGTAGCTCAGGAGATGTTGTTCTGCAATTAACATGGGACCTCTTTTGGAGTATGTTCTAGAGTGCCCTTTATGGGACAGACATCAGTTGCCTTACTCCCACTGTGTAAAGGGCAGTGTTGTTATGGATTTAACACTAACCCTGACATCAAGCACAGTCTCCCAAAGGGGGGTTTGAAAACCAACCAGTACTGGATTAGAAACAGGACTGTACTTCAGGTTGAAAAGCCCTGATAGATTATGCACTCAGCTGAAAGGAACTGCGGGTGCATTTTACCTGAACATTCACCTCCCACGTTCTTCTAACCTGCTTCTATCCTCATGGTCACCATTTATTTCAGAGGCATTTACAGTAATTAATGCAAAAGTATAGTAGGCATTAGATCAAACTCTAAGCTGAATTTGCAGTCTGATTCCTTAGCACAATGCAATGATGGAGGAAAAGAAATAACAAAAAGAACAAGAAATTTCTCTTCCTGTAGACAGAAGAAAAGAACATTAGGCAAAACAAAATATTTATCTAATACATGGTGGGTTTACCCTTGTTTTACTTGACTTTCTATGTAGTCTTGTTTAAGCTCTAAAAAAAGTCTGAATTTATCAGATTAACTTTTGCAATTGAAAGACTAGAGAGTCCCTGCTGGGACTATTCCAAATCTTTTTTTTGCACAGTTGATATAGTTGCTTTGGACTATTTTTGCCAGGATTTACAAAGAAACAGCAACACAGACAAATATTTCAGGTAAGGGAAATGGGCAAAAATGATATATTTTATTCAGTCATCATCATATATTTGAGACTACTTTTCAATAAACAGAGCATTCAACCTAGGAAATGGAGTGCCCATTATACCTGTAGAACAGTATATAGACTGCTAGCAATATTGGCAAAAGCAAAACACATTTCAAACAGTAGTATAGGCTTAATAGTACTGTTTATCTTCAAGATCAACCAGAAAGAATCAATATCCTGTAGTAATTGCTTCCACCATTTATAAACAGAAAGTAGAAAAGTTAGGTTACCCAGTAAGGAAAGCTGAGAAGAGCACAGAGCGAGGGTACCCTGGCAGTCCCAGCACGGTAACTGCCTAGAAGGTCTTTTGATATCATCACAGGAGTAAATCAACATTCTTGGCAGATTCAGACAGGCAGTGGAGTAACAGAGTTGGAATGAAGATGAGAAGTAAGAAACTGAATTCTTTATGCAGTTTTCATACCTGCACAGCCTTTACTTAACCTGAACTACTTTTCAGAAGGCCTGATGAGGTTCCCCTTCCAATAAATCAATCTGGTCAGGAAGCTCTTAGCAGAACATCATCATTGAAAAAACAAGGGAGCACTCACTAAGACATCATGTTCTCACTGCAAAACCTTTTTTTTTGACAGTGTAAAACTGCATGTTGCCATTTTGAAATGTTTCCAAACATTCTGCAAAATGGAGCCTTTCAAAACACTTTTCAGATTAAAAGTTCAATAAAATTGTTTCAACTTCATAATAATAAACATTGATGACTGACCAAATGTTCTTCTAGCAATTTCATTTTCTGGGAATACTAAAATTTCTGCTTTTGAGCAAAACCAGATGCCTAAATCACAGGAAATTAAAATGGAAATTCTCACCTACCTCTGTTTAACCTTAACGTTCTTCTTAGCATGAGTGCTGATGAAATGTGTGCCTTGCAGAAATCTTTAAGGTCTGTCATTAAAAGTATGTAAAACAAAATGTGTTTTGACAGGTTTAATATATATGCACATTCACCTGAAACAGTAAATTAAGTTCTATTTAACTCTAGCCCCATTCTGGTCTTTGATTGGGGAAAAAAAAAAGTAGGAAGTGAAACATGGTAAAGGCTAACATCTGTAGAAGAAAATAAAAGCTGTGCATATTTTTTGTTTCTCTTGGTATTTTAAGGTTTTGGTTTTGTGGTTTGTTTTTTTTTTTAAATACCCTTCAGTGCAGGGAAAACATTACTCTTACATAGCACACATTCAGGAAGCTCAACTACAGTCTGGACAATCAAAAGAACATAAAGAACATACTTTGTTTCTGCAGAAAATTATGACTCTCAGAAGTGATGATCTGAATCACTGTAAACCTTAGAAGTAGAAGCTATATGATTGTAACTTGGCTGTATTCAGATAATTCAGTTAGATAAAAATTCAGAATTAGGAAGTAGCATATGTAATTTGGTTAAATAGTTTAAGTGTGAAAATAGCTTCTGAAAAATTTGTCTATACTGTAGCTCAAAAGCAACACCAATTAATACTTACATGATCACAGCTATGTTCTTAATTATGCTCATACACTTTTTGCATATTTTTTCCTGAATTTTAATGCACTAATAAGCAATTTCTCCCAAGAAAAAAATTCAGTGCTAAAAATGGACCAAGGCATAATGTGCAGATTTTGATCTGAAGGTGAATTGCCAAAAAAGCAAATCCATGTTGAAGGTTTTGTCTGTCTGTACTAGAAACATTACTGTTGGAAAATTCAGTAAATATTAGATAAGATTTAATTTTTAAAACAGTAGGTTTCTGTGCCAACATATAAATACATTGTAGAATATGATTTATTGGGTGCAAAGGATGAAATTCAGGAACATTCATTGCTCAAAGTCAGATTTACCAGAATGCTAAAGAGGAGTATGTGTAACTGTTAGTAATAGGTTGTGCCAGTCACAGCAACTAACACAAACAGAAATGCGATCATATATCATAGGCCGGTGCTTTACATACACCCAAAGTTTACTCCACGTGGATGTATTGCTGTATCACAACGACCATAAATATCAGTTAGATTAATTTTTATTGCCTTGGCTAAGAGAATGATGACTTACGAGAGAAATCCATTAACCAAACTGTCGTAGATTTGCATCCTTTGCTCTGTACTGCAGGCATCCAGGTACCCTAGTGCTACACCCAGATAATTAGCTCTGCAGTTTTAACCTCGGTCTATAGATCCTTGCAAGTCACTGTACTGCTTTGAAAGGCATCCATGAAAGGAGCCAAGAAAAGCAAGCATCTTTGATCAGTGCAGGAAATCTTTTTAGAAGCCAACAAATCCACAAATCTGAAGAACTGCAGGCAGAGGAATGATGTACAGGATCTAGCCATACAGGTGCTGGCTGTACTCCATAAAGGATATAGCCAAACTGAGATATCTGATGTATTAAAGATGTGACGCTCCGGAAGGCTGCAAAGAAATGGTTTCTCTAATCTGTGGAAGTAAGTTGCTGTGGAAAGAGGAATCTGAAATAAATTTAATTCAGGCACTACCATTTCTGAAGCAGAATTTGACTGGCTTAGGTGCGAGGTTTTGAGATGGAAGAAAAGCACAGGCACAGTCACTTAAGCACAGTGAGTATTGGGGTAAGGTCAGTACAGATTTATTTGAATTAAACAGGAGATATTAGCTTTTAGTATTGGACCACTACTCACTTTTGGAAAAAAACTGGTTTGTTATAGAGTACACTGAATAGCAACTAAACTAACACACTGCATATCACAGCTGGCTTGTTTAGATCCTAGAAGTGTTAATCACAGAAAATGGGTCATAATTCAGGAATGAGTCATTGCTGCAATTATTTTTGGTATAGCTATGTCAAGCTCTTTATGTACAAGCAAATATGTTAACAGAAAGTCTCTACCAGCAGCAACAGCAGATTCGACTCAGAGTGCTCCAGCAAACTCCAAGGCTGTATGACTGCACGCGGGGTATCACGGTGTGGCTCACAGCCATTCAGCAAAACACAAAGCCTCAGTGTCAAAGCCTACTGCTTCTTGGTGTAACATTATCTTCATATTTATCCTGGAAGTCAGGTTCTGGCTTTTTCATGTTAGAGACTCACTCCATGATACTGGGGAGACAGCTAAGGTGTGAAGCTGCTGGCTCGTAACTGCATATGTCAAAAGAACAGTTTTTGAGCAGGAATGGGTGAGTCTCTTCTTTCTGTCTAAGGATACCAGTTGGGAGAAGCTTTGTATTAGAAGGCAGGACCAGGTGAAGGACTTGTATAATGACAGGTCCCTTGCCTTTCTTAAGGACTAACTGTTCTTTCCCTGGTATTTTCTGTGTAAGCTAAAGTTCATGAAGAAACGAGTACCTTTAGCTCTGGCACAAACGGCCCTTTCAAGCAGTGTGATGAGAGTAACTTTTCTGCAGGAATATGAGTACTATTGTAGCACTTCACTAGTTCCTTCACCCAAAAGTACTAATATTTTGGTATTTTAGGAACTCCATTAAGTAGCCAAGTAGCTAGAAAGGTAGACAGATTTCTCTCAGGGCAAGCCTGCTAAGCTTTGTGGTTTTTCCAGCAATAAAATTCAAAACAAGCTCAAAACCCAGACTTCCTTCTGTCTCCTTTCTGTATGGCTTGTACTACTGCTGTCCTGCCTTCTCTCCTTTATAGGATCCAGCTTGTCACATTCTGAGTGTAATGGACTGTAAGGAGATTTAAAAAAACCTGTAATTTTGCCCTTTGAATGATTTTTGACAGTTCTTTTATCTCAGAACCTCACTTCTGTCTGCAAAATAAGGCTATCGGGTTAATTTGCTTTGCAAAAAAAAAAAAAAGATGGTGGGATCCAGTAATGGAGAGTTTTGTACAAAACTAGGTAAGCAGTCTGATATGGTTCCTTCGAAGCTGTCAGCAGCTTTTCATTATTATATTTTCTCTCTAAAGCACAGTTAAGGTTTTTCGTTGCCATCAGTTACACTTTAAATACAAGGTCTGGGCCAAACTAACGGTCTTAGTTACCCCACAGTTCAGTCAGTGTGAATCTGCTGAAGTTATTAATGACGTTACACCAAAGCTCAAATGATGGAGGGAAAACGAGATTCATGCCCTTAATGTTAAAGGTGACCTCTGCTATGCATGCACACTATGAAAATCTACAGCCCACAGGCAATTTGATTTTCTGCCTGAAAATTACTGTAGAGACTTCAGTATCTGTGAGGCAGCCTCCTTTACTTTTCCTTTTTAAAATATTAGTATGAAGGGCAGAGGGAAGATATTAAAAATCCTATCAGGACTGAACTAAGAATCTGGTATTAATAGTCTTTTAGCTTTAGAAATAAGGCACAGTTCAGAGGTATGGGGGCAGTTTGTGCAAGTTTGGTGGTTTCTGATGGCGCAGAATGTGCTGACTGCATTTTCCATCTCATTAACCTGAGGTTCCCTAGAGGGAGAGAGAGTCTCTGGCACTCGGGAAGTGTCAGGCACAGCTAGATCTGTCATTTGTTTGCCTTGTGAGAAAGCAAAAAAAGTTACTTCAGTCTGACTGGTGCCTTCCTCCTGCACCGCCCATGGCGTGTCCCCAGTAGATACTGCAGTCCCCTCTCTGGGGTGTGTGGTTGGACACATGTAGAAGGATCCTCCCCTTCGCAGATACACATGAGGGAAAGAGAGAGCGTGGGAAGTGGGAAAATAAGCTAGAAGCAACATCTTTGTCGTCCAGGAAACAAAACAGAAGAAATGAAGAGCAGACAAAGCCTTTGCCTTCCCTCACCCTCTGTTGACCTGTACAGAACTGGTCACACCATGCAGAGGACCACAACACTTCCTATGTGGCTGAATCTCTAGAGACATACATAGGAGCACACAGAAGAGAGCAACACAAAATGAAAACACAGGCACCCACATGTACTTTTTAATGCAAAAAGCCTCTTTCAGTGTAGGATATGACAAACAGGTTTGGTTGGAAGTCAGATACTCTCCAGGGACTGCTCAGGAGCAGATGCAGGTGGCAGCATGGACTGGCCAGGAAGGCTGGTCTTTCTGGTGGCTGGTAGGTCACAGAAACTCTTTGGGGTGCACTCGAAGGGAAACCAGGCAGGTCAGCCACTGCAGTCACTGCGCAATGCAACTACTCAGTGCTTCAGAGATGATCATTTATGTAACTGTCTACATGAGATTTTAGGAGCCTAACTGTAGGCACCCAGATTTGAAATGCATGTGTTTATAGGGACCCATTTATCATGTTTCCTACATTATGCAAGCTGTTGATTTTTTTTCAAAACTAGTTGTCAAAGAGCATCTGAAAAAAATTAAAATGCCTCTATGCTCTCATTATGCTGTAATTCAAATGATTTATTCAAACTAGAGCTGCCGAGCATGGCTCAGTGACTCAGATGCTAGCACACAAGTCCCCAAAACCACTTTTGCTTACCCTTATTCATATTTTGAGTGCATTATGAAGGGCAAATCTCACAAACTGCTCAAATCTGTACCTCTGAGACACAGTTCAAACTGCATTCAGAATAAGTAAAATGCATTAGAAAATAATTAAAATATTTCTGGTGTAAGCGAGCCAAGGCTTGAAGGGCTCAGAGAAGAGGAAAGAAAGGAAACTGAGAATGTGTTGAATTGCAAAATTGTAGATGCTTCCAATGAGAAAAAGATACAGAGAGAAAAGATGGAGAGGCCAGGGAGCGGAAGGAACTGAACTCCAAGCAACCATTGGCAGCTTGGGGTTGAATACCTAGAAGTGACAAGTTGTTATGAGGAAGGTGTTGCTCACAAAGAAGGCACGGAGAGTTTCCAAACTGGTGAAATGTGAGCTCAAAATAGGAAAGGGCACAACAAGGCCAGGCTGAGAAAAAGCTCCCATAAGTTGGACAGAAGGCTTGCAATGTAAAGCCTAAGAGGAAAAGAAGAAAGCTGAATTAGGTAAGGGGAGAGATGATAAGACAGTTTTGATAAATTATCAGAATTGTAACAGCTGAAATAAATAGAAAGGAAATTATATAGCTTGTTCATCCTACTGAGGAATAACTGAAGAAATTTAACAACAGTCTAGCAGTGGGTGGAAAGGGAAAAGGGAGGTCTAATTTAACACTCTGCTATTAAGCCTGAGTGACTGGGAGCCCAGTGGAGTTATCTCACAGTGATGAAGAATGGAGGGAAGGGAGAGAAGAAAGGAAATTAAGGAATACGATGTTTGTATAAGGTTCTTTTTCTGTATGTATAGGAATAATTAATAAAACTAGGAATAAAGGCTTATTGTATCTTCCTGTACTCCATACCTGTCAAGCACAAACTACAACACAGCATAATAACTGCACAGTGCTATCTGTTCTCAATGAGCAAGGGTGGGGATAATTCATTTTCATGTCATGTATCACTCACAGCTGTCTGCTGTGATTGCAAAAGTCAAATTACCCCATCCTACATTCACACTAAGCCAAATTTGTTTGGGAAGCGGGGGACACAAAGTGGGTGTGTTAACAGCAGATAATTTGCTGCCTGAATAAATCTATGAGGTCAAAACAGGAACGTTAACAGTCCTGCGTGGTATCTAGTGCTATTGAATGTATAGGGCAAATTCTCTTGTACCGCTTATTCAAAGCATAACACACAAGAGCTTAACTTTATCTTATTATAGCATTCTATAACGTCTTGTAATTTTCTGTGTACTTTGTCCTCTTTCTGAAAACATAGCATGTCCCTAAGCAAGCATCTGAAAGGGTCTTATTCCGGACAAAATTGAGATGAGAGATAGATATATTAAAACTCCAAGAAAAGAGAATTTAAAAATTAGCCATTCATGCTATTTGGCCAATGCTCTCTGCTGTGCTATCCTACATTCTGGAGACTACAGAACATTATCCAAAGTCTAGGTAGGGTGATATGCCTTTTGCTGCTTTTGGCTCTATACCAAATTTGATAAAATAAAATAAAATAAAATAAAATAAAATAAAATAAAATAAAATAAAATAAAATAATAAAATAAAATAAAATAAAATAAAATAAAATAAAATAAAATAAAAAAGTGTCTGACTATTACTCTAGTTTTGGAGAAAATTAATGGATGGTAAAATGTCTCTTTTCTTTTTCAGGTCTGGCTACTCTTATATCAAAAATGTGAGCTTTCTTTCACGGTATGGACTGTGTAGGGGTTTAAGGATGTAGGAGAATTATTCAGAACAAAAGATAGAATCATCACTTTTTCAATTCTAGCCTTTCCAAAGTATTTTTTTCAACTTCAATAGTAAAGTCATATTCTACTACAGACGTGCTCAGAGCACTTTGTTGCTATGTTGGTCACCTTAAGGTTGGTGACAAAACTTTTCTGTAGAATACTGTAGAAAATGTAGAAAAGTGTAGTGTCTTGGTCCCCTTCCAAGATCTCCTCATAAAGGCTACTAAACTGCAGTTAGACAGAATATCTTGGCTGAGTCCAGTGTGTTTTCTTCCTTGAAGGAATAGTTTCAAGAGTGTTGAACCATGGGCAGCTTGGGGTAGAACGCCCATTTAAAGGAAGCTGGAACATCCCTACCACCCTTCAGGCTCCTGACTCCAAGATATAACTTAACTGCAGTCCAAGGCATAGAGAATATTTTGACCTACAAACAGAGCTTGCTTTAGGTCCATCCCACTCTGTTGTATGTGGTGAAGCAGTTAGAAGTTGACACTAAAAAACACAAAGACACTACCTGCGATTCAGCCCAAGTCCCAATGACAGGGGTTTACCTTGAGTGGTGTTGTTATTTTAGTTATTTGGGCAGGTCTTTGGTCCTTTAGCAGGTGAGAGCTAGTGCTCTTTCTCTCTCTTGTGGGGCATTCTTATATGGGAGGCCTGTCTCCCACTTCCATGAATCCTCCTGCTGTCAAAACACCCTGCCCAGAGAGTAAGAGAAACAATCAGAAAGACCTCCACAAAGTAGTTCAATATTCTCTTGTGAGGGTACCACATGGTGAATGGTCACTGTTTATCAGAAGTTTCACATAAAGGGCTCTGAGACTGCTAGTTATAGCAGAACATGACTGTTCAGAAGATGTTTTGCCTCTTTAGTGCTATTAATTTGACTCTATTTCCAGCGCTTGGAAATAGAGGATGAAGAATGTTTGTAGGATGCTTTAGAGTCTTACTTGGTGAACCGCTACAGTAGCTTTTCATACATAGTTCTGTCTTTTAAAACTTTTCTCTGCCTTCCTAAATATGTATTCAGAAGTACTCTATTAGGGAGACTTATTGTACTGACAGTAGGTATGGGCAAGAGGATTTTTTTTTTTTCTGTAGCATATCTTGAATGAGATTTGATAGAAAATACATATAAAAGTGTCCAAAATCCAGAATGACTAGATGAATCGTGTCAATTATCAGCCTGCAATAATACCCCTTTGCTACTACTGAGACTCAGATTTACTGAAATTTATTGTTATTGTTTACTTATGTTGCTCAACCACTGTTGTGCTACGCTGCCAATCAAATATAAAGTATCACAAAAATATCTCTAAAGGATATGAACTCTTTCACCTAAATACCTGTTTTGAGCTTAGAAATAAGAAGGTAGTTTATAATGATAGAGTGATTTAATGTAAGAAATTATAAGTTAATTCCATCCTGCCAGGAATAAATAAATGGTAGGAAGAAAAATTTTCTCTTGTGAGTGTTAGGACAGGAAAGTTGAGGAAAAAATGAATTAAAATAGAAAAGTTTAATAAGATGCCAAGAGTAATAATCGAAATTCCATTTTCCACTGGATACACAAGGGTACAAAATAGTCAGTTGCTGTTGATTCTGTGATTACATTTACAGATACCATTTCACTACAAACTGTATTTGGAATTCTAAAGCTATTAGAAAAATGCAACACATGATGCATTCCATTCCTGCTCAAATGGAATTATACGTCTTACTCTTTTTCCCTCTAAAAAAAACCTTACCTCTGTTATATAAGAAAAATTAATTTCAGATATATAAAATATTATTTTAATTGCTTTTAAGTTGATAGAACAGATACATGCGCATGAGTTAATTCTGCAATGTGTGAGTTTAATATATCTCCTACTCCTTTTTTTTTCCCAAAATATCTTAGTCTGTCTTCGACCAAGACAACAGGGTACATGAAAAGTCATTTCTGGGTTATAGCTGATTAAGAGGAGTGAGACAAGAATTTAAGTGTCTCTTGCAGAGTACAACTTGAGCAGCTCATATTTGTTTATATGAGAAAGCCCCTGGCTCAAGCTGTTCAATTACACTCAACCATACTAGCGTGTCCCCGAGAAAGAGGTGTTATCTCAGGTAGCCAGGGCTTGAGTCATTCAACATATTAGATTCAAATCAGAAATTGCACATGCAGTCTTACTGGCATCTGTAAGTACTAGTTTATTGCATTGCCAAACTGCAGCTTCACTTAATGACAGATGGCATCATTTTGGCCTTGACTTAGTTTCTGAGCAGTTTGAATGGTAACTTCAGCAGGACCACAATGAAGTTTTGAATCTAGAAGTAACAAAATTCTGAGGCTTGTTGCACACCAAAAAGTTCCAAAAATATTACATAAAATGATAATGTATCTATGATACATTGTATCATAGAAAGAAAACTGTGGCACCCAAGAAGTCCTGGATTCTAATTCCTCCTAATTATGACTCCTTCGTCACTGAGAGTAAACTATTGAATATAGGTAAGAATATCTGCTCTGACTGGAACATCACCCTACTCCCTGCTTTCTCATAGGAATGCTTAATTAAGTAAGATATGGGTGAACTAATATTTGTAAAACATTTCAATGACAGCTGTAGTTTTGCCATCTAAATGTAACATAAATGCAATAGGAAATCTAGAACTCTAAACTATTAGTCTTTCTGGACACCACCCTTGGCTTAATTTGATTTTTTTTTTCCATGGAGTTTACATTTTTCCCCCAGTGTGTGCTATTTCTTAGCATGCATGAGACATATCATAAATTACATCGGTGAACTATAGTGCTCTGACCTTTTCAGTATTCAGTAGTTTGAATGTCTAGAAAGTATAATTTACAAAAATTAAAGCAGCATATTACTTTCCACTTCATATAATGGAAGGTGAAATGTGTCTTCAGAAGCAAATGTGAAGCTAACTATAACATAACAAAGTCATGTTATACTCTCCAGTCTTCAATGTTTTACTGCAGCAATAATATCAGAAATTCCAGTTTAATATTTGCTTTCTATGTAATGTACCAAATTAGTAGAATTGGAAAATTTTCAACAAAGGGCATCAAGGATAATTAAAGTTATGAAATGGCTTAGGTATGAGAAGTATATTTATAGAGCAGGAAACATCGTGGAAAAGAAGCAAATAAGAGGGAAGAGGTAAGACAATTCTGTACATCATCAAGTAATTTGAAGAGAGTGAATAGTGTATGAGAGCAAATAGTGAAGAGTGAATCTGATCGGATGTTCACTGTGCCATCCAATAAAAGACTAAAAGAGCTCCAAATGAAACTAAAAGGTAATTCCTAAAGTAAAGAAAGGGAGGGATTTATCCTGTGACTTGTAATGAAGCTGTAGACATCCCTGCCACAGGAGGCTGTAGGTGTCTAGTAGATGGCAGGGGTGACAAAAGTCACTGGACAAAGACATGAAAGAAAGTCCATCTGTAATTATTAAATACAAAGATACCACCCTCTAAAGAATCCCCTAAACCAAAGATTAGTGGAAGCAGGAAGAGCACCTGGGAAAGTTCATCTACTTGCATCTCCTGTTCCGGTACTCTCCTTTGGGCATTCCCCATGGATGTCTAAGTAGGCAATGCTCTGACCTGTTAGAGCCAATCCTAAATGGGATCTAGTTCAAAGCAGAATCTATCAGAGAGAATATACAAGGAAAGCTCAGAGCATTTGAGTTCCTTAGGTCTTTAGAGTCTCTTCAGTAGGTCTCAGCTAAAAACTGTCCTTCCAGAGGGTACAAAGTAGGGAGATATTGAGCTGATTTCCATGTAGTTTGCTATTCAGCTGAATTACACTCTCCGTTATCGGCTAAAATAATGCAATACAATAACTACCATATATGTCAACCAATATAATTAAGTAATTAGGTGCAATCTATCGTAAGAATTAACAGTTATATACTGTCCTCTACTTTCTTTGACCTGTCAAGGAAAGGAAATGTAATGGAAGCTGCAAGATATGGTCATAGTAGGGGAAATAACTGATTTCTATTGTACAAGAGCAAGGACTCTAATTATGTGTCAACTGACTGAGGGAATGCTTATGCCATGGAAGGAGACATTAAAATTCCCTGGTAAGATTAGAAATAAATGTATGTGACAGGCATTAACACATTATGAAAGTGTGTGCAAACTGATGAAAATTATAGGAATGTGCTCATGTATTTGTAATATAATGTGAAAAGATTTTATATCTTAATAATTTAAATGTGAAGAAAGAAGAGAGAAACCTATGATCTAACTTTTCAACTTGAAATTAAAAGAAGCTAAAGAGAAAACTACTTTTCTTATTGTAAATAATTTAATGTAAGATACTCTTCTGAAAGCTAGGCTAGCTGTAAGGTCTTTGTAAAAAAGCTGGAAAATTATAACATCTTAACTGGAAAATACTTTATATTTTCAACCCCAATGCTCTCCAGTTAATAGTTTTCTTTGTCAGATTTTTGCCCTCCAGGCTGCTTGCACAGGCCTGGGTTTTGCAAGGTATCCTGGCTGCACAGAGCACCTCAGTGAATCAGGGACTCTGATTCAGGTACCTAAGAAGAGGTATGAACTGCATTAATGACTGCTTCAGAACATGCTACCACTTCAAAGTACAAGTTACTTTGCTTCCCCTCCCACACTAGATGACATATCATAAAGCAAAACTGAAAAGCACTATTGATGAAAGTACGGTTTTATATCTCTATGGCTTTTTTTTCATTAATTTACTTTTATTCCTAGGGGACAGCTGCCTAGATCACAGCCCTCCCTAGGAACAGTACTGTCATGACTTCAAAAGTAGTCAGGAAGCTTTGAACTTTAGAAACAGTTATTTCCTTCTTAGGAGACCATGAACAAAGATAAAGAAATAATAAATTATTAGAATCTATAGCACATATATATTACAGTCTCATACAAAAATAAGATTTTTATTAGGGAATTCAACAGCAAAACCAGGTTGATCTATATACTCACACAATGAACAATGCACTTTTAATTACACGTACACACACCCCCACAACCTTCATCTTTCAATGCTGCTTGCATCTTCTCTCTGCTCTGAGTGGCACAACTCATCAGGAAGAAAAAAAACCAACCATCTACCAGCCAACCCTGCCTCTATATTTTGTCTCTTATTAAATCCTTCACTTATCCTTTTCTGTCTTGAAGACTTGTCAATACATTTGAACTTGGGCCAAAGCTATGGCAAAGTGATCTTTTTGTCAAAGCAATGCTATTTCTGCAGAATGCCTCCTTGTTGTGAATGGATATAATTGTCTTTACCAAATTTAGGTTTGTATTCCACAGTGACTTCCTTTTTGTTTGTTTTCCTTGAGAGTGGGATTAATTTAGTCTCATTTTGACTGTCTGAATGGTAAGGATCTGTCTATGCTAATCATCTAGCCCTTTTGGAAGACAACGGAAGGAGATGAACTTCTGTCGGGAAGTGGTTCGGGTGATAAAGACAGATATATAAGATCTCTCCCCATTGACTGAGGGAACCTAGTTAGATCGTTGATGGCTAGCTTAGATTAGACAGTCTTTTTGGTGGCTAAAGGTAAGGGAGATGTATTCTACCCTAAATATAGATTTTGTCACTTACGCTACATTAAACAGTCTATGGTTGGAAGTGCAGGAGTCAGAACCCATTATCTGTGTGACCAGTCACATGGAAGATGCTTGACCCTGGTGGCACAATAAGGAGTTTGTTGCTTTGTCAAACACTAATCTATATTTACAAGTGCCACCATATCTAGTGTTCTTCTTTGTGCTCAAGGACAATTTGATATTAATGAATAGGATATAAAGCTACTGCCTGACTCTCATGGAAACCCTGCACCATTATGCCATGATAGCCAGCGCAAATGGCTTTATGGGCCACTTTTTCAGCTGTTTTAGGGAAAACAAAAGGGAGATTTTGTGGGCAACTTACCCATTTGTCTCATTTTTATGGCTGAACAAAATATACACTAAGAGTGCAATTACAATTCCAAATTAATACACTGAAGGAATTATTTTCTCTTGTAAATTTGTCTTACAACTGCACTCAAGGGTCTTGTGCTGCACAATTTAGCACATCGCTGGTGCTCTTGAATCAGTACCACTCTGGTACCAAATTCAAAGCAATGCACCAGGACACTGTGCAGAGTGCTCCAAATACCAGTCAGTAACATAGATGCATCCTAAGCACTTCTGCTGTCCAGATTTATGGCAACTAATCTACTTTTTCTTGCACCCTTCATTGATTGTATGCTTATTTGCTTTTTACAAGAATTCTTATCCTCATAAAACTGTGGAAAATGCTTTTAAAAACTTGATCTGGCATTTCTTCTAATTTCCAAAAGCTCATCTGGTCACACAGGGAGGTAGGCTGCGGGATTATATTTGCACATTCATCTACAGCAGTACAGAATCATCCAAGTACCTAAACTAACCCGAGGTGCATAATGCTAAAGTGGGACCTTGTGCTATTCATTCGGGGTGGGGGTGGAAATCACACGTTGTTCTACTTCTGTTTGTCAGTTTTTCATTAAATATTTACAGAAAGATATATTTGATAATCCATTTCAATAATAGGGCTTTCTTGGGTGGAATTCAACCTCTGGTAGACCTTAACATTGAATTATTGAAGGAAGCTTTTTCGATTAAGCTAGCTGACATTTTGGGGACATGCCTAGAGCCCTATATCAATGGAGTCTCAGTAAGACAATATTATGTGGAGGCCACATGGGAGAGTCTATGTCCATGTGAGTATGTATGTCTATTTATCTGCCATAAATTCAGGATGTAAGTGTGTGTATATGTCCATACGTGTGTATGCGAATGTGTTCTGATTAATTCTGAAAAAAATTGAAATTTCAAAATCAAGTGTTAAAAGTTTAAGAGTATCAGAATTAAGGCAGATCATATAAACTTGATTTTGTTCAATTCTGCCACAGAATTATGACAATGACAAATACACAAATTGTGCCAGTCCAAGGATTCCAGAGCCTTATGGTTAAAAGTATTCAAATTCTCTGAAGAGAGTAGTTTACCTTCAGATCCACAGGTGAAAAGTTTCCATCTTTATTTTTCATGAGGGATATTCATATCAGAAATCAGGAAAAGCTTTCTAACACTATGTATATTGCGGATCAGGAATAGATCACCTGGTAGTTTTGGGGAATGTCCACCATTGGACATATTTAAGAACTGACTAGGTAAATATAAAGAATGACATAGGTAAATTTGCTCCTGGCTGATGGTAACCTAATGGACTATATGACATCTTTAGATTGTTTCCTATACTACTTTTTAGGTAATTATTATTTATATAGTGATTGATACAAGCAAGCTTTTCTGAATGGCAAGAATGTAACTGTGGACATTAATTTAGCTCTTTTATAACTTTGTCCATCAACAAGTGAGAACAGAGTCCGTGTCACACCCAGCATCAGTGCCAAGAAAGGAACGGTTCCCAAGTAGCAAAGTGGGAGACTCTGAGAGCATGTCTATCTCTCTGAGGATGTAAAAGGGGAAGAGAGGAAACAAATAAACCTTTCCATTTGTTGCCCTAAAGGAGCCAGTTAAGAATTTCTCAGGGCTAGGCTGGAGGTGGGTATCAGTGCAAACGAATCATCAATAGGACAGAGAAGCAAAAGAGTAAGACTGCTAGAACTTGGGTAAAAGATATTCCCAGACACACCTGTGATAAACCTTACCGCTACAGCATTGTCTACACACACACATATTACCAAGTAATCAACTCATTGTACTGTTAAGATTTTTATACCCTGCAACAGCCTGATAAAGTATTATAAGTTATTTTTCCCTTAACCTCCTAGACATTCTGCCATCATTTAGCAGTTTCAACCTGCAAAATCCTACTAAAGCAACCATTATAAATTCTATGAGGAATTCTAGGTGTTCATTAATAGCTTTACTGTGTTTGATCATCACTAATTTGTACCACTTTACTGGAGATACTGAAAGTGGATATGGAACCATTTTTTCATAGGCATTTATTTTTAAAATGGTGATTCAACATTTTGTTAACTGCAGGTATATGCTATTCTTCCTTATTCCTTTGTTTAGCATTGCTTGTGAGGCCTTAAAGCTGTGTTAAATCCATCACCAGGTGTTTGTGTGGTAAATGTTTAATGTAAATTGTGCTTATTATTACATGTAATTAAAATGACATAAGAAAAAAACTGGTAAAAAATAAATGAAAACCAAGTAACCCTTTGTGTTGTTCCAGTGCAGAGAAAGGAATGACTCAAAAAGGTGGCCCAAATAAGTACCTTGGGAAGTTTCGTTACAAAAATTTCCAAAAAGGTTTTAAAAAAAGATAATATTATTTATACAAATATTATAATATATAATAATATATAAATATTATTTATACAAAAGGAAAAAGTTCTAAGAGAGTAAGAGAGACAGACCTCAAGACAACTTTTTGATTTATGGATTTTGGGGAAGCCTTCTGAAAACCCCAGAAAAGTTCTGCCCCATTCATAAAGAGAATGGAAACTACACACAAACACAGAGTTCTGATGCTAACATATTGCCTATTTATTTGGTTTAAATACCTTCTTTTTTGGTGCAAAGCCCCTAAGATAAACTATAGATGCTATATTTTTAAATGACATCATTATATCTTATTCTGTACTGATCTATTCTTTCATCTCTCATACATTGCAGTATACCAACTTATTTTTTGAGGAACCTCTTATCACCAAAAAAAATATTTTTTTTTCCACTTCCCTTAGTATAGGCAGCAGCTACAGTTTCTTATGAGTTACATGAACCTGAAAAAACCTCCTGGACTTCTTCCAAGAAGCAAGGACATATCCAAAGAAAGCATCAAAGTGTATAAAAATATGTTCATCATGCATTTCAGTTCTGAGGACATCCAAAAAGAAACCAACCATGTGAGTTTATTTTGGTCTAGCACAGAGTCAAGTTTCTATCTATCTCATTGAAGTCAATGGTAAGTTTCTGTTGACTCCAGTGACACCAGGATTTTGCCTATAGACCTCAGAATTGTGAGGAAGACTGAAAGTCTTCCTTCCAGTCAAAGGAAGTGTGAAAAAGTTATTCAAATGTACTGACAAAAAGACAGAAATCACTTCAAAATGGCTGCTTATTATAGATTTTCTACACGAATAGCAAGGAACCATTCCGTACTATTGAAAGCTTATTCTTTCTAGTGATGTGCAAATAAATTCAGAAACATAAATTGCATTGTCTTCTGAAATAACATTGCTTGTTAGGAAAACAATCTTGCAGTCTTCAAGGGTTTATTTCTGCACGATGCTGACTCTCTCCCCACCTTGAATCACACTGTTGTCATTAGGGTGAGAAAAAAGTCACAGAAGTTTAAAATTCCCTAATCCTAACAAAGCCAGTTCTAACTGGAATGGAGGTAATTATGCAGAAGATGTTGTACCTGATCGGCTGGTCAAGATGTGGCAGATAAAAAAATACCAAAGTGGTATCACACACATTTTCTGGTGTTTGGACAGATAACAGATTTTTCTAAGTCTCTTTGGACAGGATAGCTAATTTTACAGTTTTAAAAATATACAGAGTTACCTTTGCTAGCTGATTAATAATTTCTCTTCAACTCCAGTTGGAAAATGAGACAGAGTTTTGTCCTGTATCTATGTTCCCTGTATGTGGTAGGTGAATTTCTGCAATGGCTATATTTAAGGATGAACCCTTCAAACTGCTGTCCTGTGGCATGGTGTTCTACTGACACTTCTCTTATTACTGCAAACTGACCCTAAAAAGTTTTATAATAATTTCTTCTTCCATGAAGAGCAGGAAGTTAAATTGTGTCTAAGAAAACCACTGTCTAGGCTGAGCTCTAAAGAATGTCAATAGGAGCAGAGTAGAGTAATCTTGCCAGTGGTATCACCAAAGGCAGGATTTTAAACAGTGAAAGGGAAGTCAGGATGTTTAATTTACTAGTAACCACTAATCCCTTTTAGGATTTAATATTTAATTATGGAAGGGTGTCAATCAATGACCGTGTCCCCACTGTGCTAGACAGTCCTGCCTGGCAAGACTAAATCTAAAGCTAAAGGTCTTGTCTTGCACATGTGAATTCTGGGTTTGATTGTTGGTAGTTATGAAACCATTGTTCAAAATTCCATGAATAATTCAAAACATACATTTGTTTGCGGCAAGCAGCCCAGAGGCAAGAGTTCCTGAATTGCTTTTGTAATTTTCCATGAAGCACACCTGACTTTGCCAGGAGATAACACACTGAGATAAAATTCACTGGCTCTGGCTTTTCAGTTCCCCTTTATACCTGGAACGAGATTTCCATATCCTCTAATTCTGCTCCCAGAAGGGTGCTGTTACTGGGGTTGAGCTTTAAACTTGGAAATTCAGAATGAGCTTGATTATATCACCTCTGGTTTCAGGGGTGCTGCTATCCTGCCTTAATTTTCTAAGTGAAGCTGTAGTCCTAGTCATTGAAGAAGCCTGTTCTAGCTTTGCTGACTACAGCCTTAGACAGTGTCAGTCTGAAAAGGTATCGCCATTGTGCAGACATCTGAATTCTCCAAGCAATTCAAACCAAAGTTTCCTCGATGTAACTCGCTATCCTGCTGTGGGAGGGAGAAACAGCAAAGGATTCTCTTATCGCCTTTGGAGCAGAGCTGGTGGTGATGGCTTGCTCACTTCCTAATCAGCTATTAATAGATCCCCTTACATAAGATGACTGAAGAAGTGGAAAGACATACATTAAATACATTCTGGGAACAAGGTGTATGTTGGACAAGGCTGCAAAAAGCTAAACTTTGTTTCCCAGTAGTCTTCTGAGAAGGTACATTAAAAGTGTGCTACAGGCAGTCCTATGTCAGCTAGCTCTGAAACTGGTCCAGAAACAGCTTACAGCACCTCAGCCCAAGGGGAGAGAAGACAGTGAGAACCAGAATCTCTGAACTGCACTAAGGCAGACTGACTCTGACTCTACAATACTAAAAATATGAGTAAAGCTGTACAAAGTAAGACCGTATTTCAAAATGAAATTCTTTACCTGTGAAAACCAGAATTGCTTGCAAAACATCAGTGTCGTTAGAATAGACTTTCTCTGTACAGGTGCAGCAAATTACCTTCTGTAATTTCCTGAATCAAGCAAATATGAAGACTGGATTATAAAACCTAAATAACCTTGCAATGAGGTCTTTCCATACCAAAGAAGGTTATAAGGAAGATTTGATAATACAAAAACCTGTATTCATTGTATGAAATTAAAAAAATTGAGTGGCCAGAATGATTTTATTATTGTACAAAAAACTATGAAACTTGAAATTGATGCTTTGTCAATGTTGTAATTTTTACCAACCTCAATATATCAGTGTTACCCATTTAGGATGGGCACAAAGATACATAAATTTAGACCATCAGTTTATCATCACATATTTTTTCAAGGGACAAGAGACGTTCTGTCTGGTTTTTCATTCTGCCACTTTTCTACTGATTCAGACTCTCTTCCTTTCAGATTGTATTCCCATATTTGAAGCCTTTTAAATGAAGGGAATGAAATATGGGACCCTCCTGTGCTTTCCCAAAAATAGTGTCCAGGAGCAAGGGGACAGTAATCTTGGATGTGATGCATATGCAAATACATCTGTGAATTCATTCATTGCTCCATGAAGCTGAGGTATATATCCCCAGTGGATACACTTTTCTGTAAATCTTGGAAAGCATAAACATTCATCCTTTTTTTCTGTTTAGTTCTTAGCTTTTCATTATATATTTATTGAAACAAGGATCTCAGAATCCAGTTCAGTGATACATTTTCTCTTGACTTAATTCAAGGCCATTTGAATTTTTTTGAGCAAACACATTTTTTAGCTCACTAGAAACTAGTCTGCAAGATATAATTTCATCTGCAGTAACACTGATGTAGAGGTACTATGTACATCTGATGTACAAGATGTACTATGTATGTACACATACATCTATGATATACATCTATGTATGAAGTACATAGAGTACTTCACTTGTTGAAGGTGTATTAGGATCTGCAAAGCTATCCTCCTTACGTGTTGATATGCTTATCATATAATCAAAAGTAATGATCCAAATTCAAATCTATCAAAGACACATGGTTAGTAAGTCCTTTACTATAAGCTACACTGATTAAATTTTCCTCATTTTCAGGTATCAGATACAAGTTTTCAACTAATTATTTCGGAGTTTGTAGGGTAAAATGCAAAACACATGAAGGCAATGAAAGTGATAATGTTATTTATACTGAGGCTGAGCGGGGGTGGGATGCAAATAATTTTACGAACATGTTCCATACACAGGAGATCTTCCAATCAGAGCCTGATCTTTTCAGGCAGGCTTCTGGTGAATTTATTTTTAATCTATTTGTCTTTTTAATTCAGGCCTGAGTGCAATTTATCTAATTTCATGCAATTAACGGCGGTGCTTATGTTAGGATTACAACCACCCTAGGCTCCTTTAACAGTCAATGGAAAAAATAAACACCTCTAGACAACATCTTAGCTCATCAGACTTCACAATTTTCCTTTAGAGATGCCTCTTCCTCTGTCTTCCTAGCAATGGAGGGAGTCTGAGGAGATAATATTCCTGTCTCCTCAGTGCTTTACTGCAGTGGGATTATTCCAGACTCTGCATAGAAGTGGGAGCTTGTCCAAGCTTGATGGAGCATGGCCAAAAATAACATCAGAGTAAATATCTTGAGTCTAAAATTCAATCTCCTTGAAAGAAATAACTTTGTTTTGGTTTGTGATTTGCACATGCACCATTCTGAAAACTATTGTTGAGTCAGAAATGTCCTAAGCCATGTTGCTATTGTTACTTTGGTAAAGATTAAAGTTACAAATCACTGTTGCCATATTCCTTCTCTTCTTTACCACATTTCATGGTAGCTCTTGTCATTTGATTGCATAGTAAATATCAGGTAGTGGCAGTCTAATTATATGATAATTGCTATAAATGTTACAAAGTAAATAGAGCCAGTGTCAGTTACATAATAATTATTCTTGGACCTACTAAGCATTTTACCAAGTAATCTGCAGGAACATGCAATTATCTTATCACCTTTTCACTTGCTTCCTTTCTGCTGTATTAAGAAAGGAATTTAAAATTACCTTCTCAACTTCCAAATTCTTCATGGTGTCTTTACACTTTTGCTGCTTGCTCCCCCAAAGTCTCACTCTGCTTGTGAAAGCCCAGTCTATTCTCCGTTGTCTCCATTTGATTGAACGCATCAGGATAAGACAGTGACTTCCCTATCTTGTCATATTAACATTTGCAAATGCAAACATTTGGATTTGCATTTCTTATTTTTAGGTAACCATCCAAGCATAAATAAATCACTGCTTAAGTTCATGCTCTGAGAAGACAGAGATCCATTAAGGATGTTTCCTTTTGGAATAAGAGGGTAAATAGTGGTGTGTAGAGATTTCTGCACCTTCGCAACAAGAGACTAACACTTTCCTACTGTAATTCCTGCTAGTGTGGGTTTTGAGACCATTTTCATTTTTGTTACAGCTATACCTAGAATTTTCACAGCTCATTGTCAAGTTATAAAACTGCCTCTCTATCCTACTTCCCCCTGCTTATCCATTTCTCTTTCATCTGTTTCTGCCACTTTTTTCCCCACTAATATTTTGCCTCATATGTTCTTATCTTTTCCACTCCTTATCTGATGCCTGAGACAAACAATTCAATAATTGGTGTAGGAGGAGAATAATGAAGCCAACAGCAAGAAACCTTGGGCAAGCTTCATTAAAAAAAAACAACAAACCACCAAACACAAACAAACAAAACCAAAACCCAAATGCCCAGAAACCCACTCTCCTCTCCCAAAACCAGCTTTGCTATCTGTGCTTGTGCTCTTATTGCATTCTCCATACCTGCCCCATGATATTCATCCAAATCTCCTTCTGCTCCAGCCTGCTTGAAAAGGTTGTGCAATCTGACTGCTCCTTGAGGAAAAAGTACTGGAAAAACCCACAGCAAATAGGTAGAGAAGCTGACAGAACCACCCCAATTCATCCTTTTTTGGGTCTCTGCACCCAGTACTAACTCTTATATGGCTATGAAAACAGAGTGATTTAGGCTATGGGAAGGGCTTGAGTCCCTTCCACAAACAGCAAAAATAAAGTAATTGAAGAAATACACTGGTAATTGTGTATGGCAGAGATGAGACTGGCCCCGAATGTTTCATCTGAGAAACAACAAATTACTTCCAAAATTTTCTCATGTAATAACTTTCTGTTACAGCAAATTCTGGTATCCTTTGGAATGGGCAGATTCTGGGCTCTGTAAGATTAATTTATTTCTACAATAATGTTAATTAAAATATGAATTCACACTGGAGTTCTGCACTACAAGTAAAAGACTGCTTTGCTTTTGATGGCAAGCTGTTTGTGACTACTCAGGTATCAGACAGAGTTTGCACTTTCAGAATTTTGAGATTTGTTCCCCTGGTATTAGTCTTATACATATTTTTTTCAACTCAGTTCATCTTAGCCGTATCTCATCTGGTCTATCGATAGATTAACAATAGATCATGACAAAGAGTATGAAAAAATTACTATACACAGCAGCAGTTTATATCTCATAGCTAAGGTTCAGAAGCAATAAGTAAATAATGGTCAGAGAATCAAGAAGAAAAAATGTTGCACTCTACAATGAAAGCTTTATCTTTCCAATATTGCTTTTAGCACTGATTTCACAGGTAGTATCTTAGAAGATGGAGTTAGATTTTACTTCTAATTTACCTCTGAATATATTCCCATAACAAAGAAAAAAGTGCAAAGGAAGAATATGAGCTTCATTGGCTCTACAGTGGTGCAAAACTATCAAAACCTGCAATTAAAGCTATTAGCATCAGCTACCATTAGTCAGGGTGGCCTCCAGTAGAATGCAAGCTGGACTCAACTGCGTAGCCACCACATCTCTGACCTTTGACAGGTGCTGCTCTCGCCGGCACATCCCATATAAATTTTTTCCTTCAAGAGGCCATGTGGCTTTTTTCCACTTTTCTTGAAAAATGCTATGACTTAAAGCAGAAAGACAATAAAACAAGCTACTGTTCCTGTTATACTATGGGGAATATGCAAATGCTGCTACGTTTGAATCACAGTCTGAAGCTCATTTGATTGATTTCCATGCCATTGATCCCAAGAGGTATTATTGTAACAAAGCAGCTTCTCTCTCTCAACAGGGGTTGCTGGGAACAGATCTCTTGCCATGAGAAGGAGTCACCTCTCCTGTGCTGCAGCTGAAGAAGAGTGATGAACTAGCACCAGAGAGGAAAACTGGAAACAAAGAGCAAGACACCTGAGGAAGCTGCAGATCTCCTCTCTTGCCATGACAGAAAAGTGCAGCCAGCCAAGAGGGGGTGGATATATTTCCACAGGAGTTTCCCTTATGGAAATAACTCCCACTGGGTTGTTTCCATATGGGAAGTTACCAGGCACTTAAGTAACCTCTGCTCAGCATGGGGAAGGCCAACAGTGTCTGAGGAACACTTTCTAGATCTCAGACCTCAAATTCAGAATCACTGCCTATGGAAAGTCAGGACTGTTTCTTATGGTCTTCACTACTTCATCATGTTGTGTTTTAAATGGTTCAAAAATCCAACTCCCTTCAGTTCCTTCAGGAAGTTATTCTGGAGACTGATGTCCACCAGGGTTGAGGGGTTTCTGTGATCTCTCTGGCATTTTTTCCTTGCTGAAATTTTTCTTTCAGTTTAAATAGGAACAGCAATTGCTGAATTACTTCACTTCAATATGTATACACTCATTTGTAGCTCATTTCCGTTCCCATTAACAAGATTTTCAACACCCTTAAGTAGTAGGAAACAAAATATTTGCAACTATTAACAAATGCAGCATTTAATGACATTATAACCCTGTCTGATCAGAGTCTTTTACTAGGTATTGGATTGCTTGTTGAAAGTCAATTTTACAACAAAATAAACACCAGCATGACATAAATTTCACTGGTTTAGTTTTCAGATGTAGTTATATACCATATTACTCCTCAGGGGTGAAAAACATAATGTGCGCAAATGAATTTAGATACACAGCAACTGATTTTCCCGTGATGATATAATTAAGGCTATAAAAGACTGCCTATGTGTAACAGCTACTGTGGGAGCCCCTCACATGCTCTTATAAACACGACAAGCGTATTTTGTTTTTCTTGGTTTGCTGTAACACTTACTTGTCTTTTTGTAAAGCAAGCAAATTATTCAGTGTCTAAAAAAGTTTCTAAAAGACTGAGAAGCACAATAATTAGACCACTCTGACTCAAATTTTGCATGAGAGAAAAATAAACATTGCTGAATCAAAATACATCTTATTTGTTTGATATAAGTACTTGTTTTCGATATATACATATATACGTCATGGGAACAAAGTGAGTAGTTTTAGCATTTTGGTTTTCAGTTCTTTTCCAAGATGATCACCTGGTGTCTGAAACAAGTGCTATTAGAGCCTCGCTGCTTCCTAAACAAAATATTGATCCACTTTGGCTTCACTTGGGATTAGGACAGTACCAAGTAGGCACAGTGCAATATTTTCTTTTATATCAAGGGAGGCTTCACTGCATTGCTTTTTTTCACTGCTACCAAAGGAATTGACTAAGTGCTGCAATTACGGGCACCATTCAGCTTTCTGTTCTCCTTGTTCACCTGAGAAAGCAGAAGATAAGTGATTGTGGCTTTATAGCACCAGGTCAGAGATAGAGGGCTGCTGAGCAATATAAGCACAAGAGTGGAAGGGGACAGAATAAAGATACCCAAGCACTAGGAGCTGAGCTCCATCACTGAAAAAAATCTGAGCTGTTTTAAAATACATTTTGGAATCCATGAATAAGAATGTATAAAACCAGTACTTTAAACAGGCAACAGTAGATAAATATTAATAAACTGAACTTCACTCTGCAGTATGAAGCGAAGAACTATTTCAGTAGATATTTGGAGCCGCTTTTTGCTCAAGTTTTATATGTAAAATTTCACAGATTTCTCTGGGAATTTTGATTGACTTAAAAAAAAAAGATAGATTTTCTGAAGCAGAAGAAAAGGAAATTATTTCCCTTCAGTCACATAAGCTATGCAAGTACAATAGTTAATAATCAAGGCTGGTCAATAGACCCCTGTTAAATTTCTTTACCAATAAAAAACTGCATTTTCTGGCAAAAATATCTGCTTTCAACAGATATGTTGATATTCTGTCACAAAACCAAGTATCTGAGAAATGAAACCTTTGAAGTTTTGTAAGAGAATACAGAATATTTTGTTTGAAAGACAAAAAATTTTTGTCTAAAATAGTGCTATTTTCTGCTGTGAGTTATGCTTTTTAATTGACTTGTAGCTCATAAATCACGCAACGTGTCCCCCATCTTCATTAAGAGGAGATAAAGAGATGAATTATGTGAGAAGGAGTCAGTTTGGAGAGCTCATCAAAATGGCAGAATGGGATTGTAAATCCTGAGCAACAATTATAACAATACCTTCATTTGGCATGTGGCACCATTTTGAAGAGAATACTTTGACATGTTTCAATTCTGGATTAGTTACTGAAAAATTGAACTTTTTCTCTTTAAAACTGTGATGTTTCAAGGCACGTTGAAATCAGTTTTAATATTTACCACATCCGTGCCTTTGAATCTCTGTTTATGTAATATACATATTCACAGTGCATCACCCCGCACAGGATGTAATCTGCGTTTTATTCAGACTAATATTCCCTATTACCAGTTGAACTACCAACTCCAATGTCTTTGAGCCTTGCTTTGCTTTCACTAGAGATGCTCAAGGAGCTTCCCAGGTTAAATTTGCTGATGTTCTAAGTCTCAGATTAGATCCATGTCACAGCTGCCAAACAAGCAGAGGCACTTTCAGAGCCAGTACCATAAGTAACATAGATCTGTAATATACTATTAAAAAAAAAAAAAAATTGAGGCTGTGAGGGTGTCATCACTTTAATGCAGTCTCATTGCTTACACATCATTGCTATTCCTTGCCAAAAAAAATAGGTCTTTTGGAGGTTTCCTAAAAAGAGATGCTGCTTTTTGTCTGCTCTACTTCTGATTTTATTGTTTTAAAGACTCTCCATACTGTCCAGTTGTCCCTCAAAACAGCTTTAAAAATAATATTAGTCATAACGAAATCTCAGGTTGCAAATCCCAAATAACCTCAAATTCATACAATCTTACTGGGCCCAGTCAGTACACACTTAAATCTATTGCAATATTTCCATTCACCCAGATGACTATTTCAAAGCTTCACAAATTCAGAAGTGAAATATATATTTGCTCTTCATCATTTTCTATTCTGCTACAAAACTCCAATCTTCTGTCAGGAGCAGAAAAAAACCCAGGCAATTTTGATGACTACTTCTCAGCTTTCAATAATAGTGTCTTTGGATGCTTGAGAGCAGAATTCAGTCTCACTGTCTGTGATCATTCTTAATTGTTCTTAAATGCCAAACACAGTTGGAAATATTTCATAAAGTTTGTAAATATTAAAAAAAAATAATGAATTTTCACAGTGTTTTATTCCATTGTGACCCTGGGTTGCCTTCAGTAATATTGTTATAAACTACCTTTTAAAGAGTTGAGATTGTATGTGCAATCTTATTGAAATCTAAGTTGTTCTTCTACCCACAGACAGAAAGAAGGTGTTAACTAAGCAAGATTACAAGAGCTTTCAAGTTTTCTAGGCCTTTTATATCTTATGCCCTCAACATGTCAGAAAGAAAAGATTACTTATTTTATTCTCAGCTACTTAGCCAATTAGTGGGTGACATGATAACAAGGAAGCACCAAGAGCTTGGACACACAATTCAGACTTTGTTTTCAACAAAAAGCTGGTGTTTTGTGGTTCTCAGAGTGTAATGTCACTGGATATAGAGGCATATTTAGAACGTGGTTCTTCATCGCCTGCTACAGCTCTTGCAGCAGTGTATTGTTCCAGCAGCTCTAGAGTTCACAACTGAGCTGTTTTGCTTTTATTAGGAAATTGATTGTTATCTGTGACAGTTTTCTTTTGTTTCAGTAGGATTATAAGCAATGGCAAGTACAAGAAATGCTGACTCCTGAAGAGCCTGACAACTGTAACAACTGATCTCACAACAACAAAGAATTTTAGACAGATACTAAGTCCTAATACTCACAGCTGATTCTCAGGTAACCTTATTCCAAGGGCAATAAACACAATTATAGAGGGATATATTAAGAAAGCCTAATGCACTTTTTGCTTGCTCCCTCGCTTCTAAGGACTACCACCAGAAAACAGCTTACACAAATCAATGATTCTGCTCCCACTGGAAATGGAAGTGCCATATTTCTTTTCTGCATATAGAATCATGGTGTAAAATACCTGGCCAAATCCACCAGCAAGTCCCAGAGATTTGTACGTTCTTTGAGGGCAGCACAAGAGGAGAGGATACATGAATCATCTAAATAAGATCATTTAGTTGAGAAAATGTTCCCCAGCATGAACAAGGGGTACACAAGACCCTGTTATATAATTTTCTGTCCAACTTGGAAATTATAGTTTGATTTGCTACAATAGGAACAATAAGCTCAGAGCTTTACTACTCCCAGAAGACCAAAGGATTTACTACCGAGGTTAAGTTGGATAGTGTACTGAAAATACAGTAATTATAGTAACAGACACAAAAATCACAAATTTGGTTGTCACCTACTGGTTTTTAAGACTCTTTTTCTTTTCTTTAAAAGGGAGGGGAAAAATAGATTACAGAAGCTTGGAGAAGGAAGAAAACATAAGTGCATCCAGAACCAAGTTAAGAAGAATTAAGAAGATAACTATGATTTTATGTGGAAAACTGTGAAGAAAATATGACTAAACATTAAGGACTATTTTGGGAGAAAGGGTGACTATGATTTTTGCATTTACATTTGCAAGCAAAACCCCTGCTCAAAATCTCAAGACAAGACACAAAGCTTTAGATGACCAGTGAGTCTACCTTCTAGCCAGACTGGGGAAAAAAATAACAAAAGAGATCATTCTTAACATTTTCAAAACTGCCAAAGTGACAAAGAATCTTAAGTCCCCCTTACAATATAAAAGATTTTCCATCAGCTTTAGTGGAAATCAAGTTGAAGTATATGAAGCAAAAACAATTAAAGATAACTTCCTCCTCTGGGGCTCCTACTGCATCCCAGGCTTGGAATAAACATGCTCCGGTGGAAAGCTCCACATGAAGTTCCTTTTTTATTCAACACTAGTCCCATTATACCGTGTAATAAATAAATACAGAGAATGAAATTAATTTATTTCTAGATTCAAATGTATCTACTCAACCTAAATGCTGAGCTTTGTTTTTAAGACAGATTTTCAGAACCATCATGCTGAAACCATGCTTTTTGAGCAAAATGGGAACCTGACATGATGGTGAGTACTTATTTTCCAGAAAGTAAAACCAGGAATTGAAATGCACAGAGAACACAGGTTAGACTAAAGTATAAAAAAAGCACAATTCTGAATACATTTTGTCTATTTATTCCCACGAGAAGTCAAAATAGAAAATTATAAACACTAGGAAGAGGAGGAGGTTCACAGCAGTAAATATAAGGTTGTCACTTCCCTAGTGACAGGTTTCACCCCCTGTCTTCATTATTATTTTTATATAAATCTAAATGTTACTGTCTATATAACATAATATAAAATAATAACATTATCATGAAGGCTACACCTGCAAAGGCTAGATTTAACTGTTCCCCCCAAAAGCAAGTCAAGTTGCTGGGACCACCAGTTTATTTTCTACCTGAAATTTTTCTTCTATCCATTATGTTTTGGGTTGTTGTCTTTTTTGTCTGGAAAACAAATTACTGCTGTGCCATGAGGGTTAGGCCTTGACTGCTCACGCGGCTCAGCACTGACTGATTATTCTGAGTTTGGATGATGCAGCTGTCCATGGAACAAGTGATCTGCTCAGCTGATCAGGGAGGCAAAGGCTATAGTCCTGGTTTCAACTTATAGTAATAGCCTGTGTTTATTATATTTTAATATAATAAATATATTAAATGCCATGGGCTAGTCATAGTGCTGATCATTGGCTTCTAACTATCTTAATAACACTCACAACCAATTACTACACAGTTACATAGCATAAGGATACTAAGCAATAAAAGCATAGTAGAGAGCAAGCCAAACACCATCAAACAATGAGAACATGTCATATTAAATAATAGCATTGGAGGTCAGAAAGTATATTCCATCTGTGCTCAAAGACAGCTTCATTGATTCATTATCACAATGACGTGATTGTTCTTAGTACTTCAGAACTCATTAACAAACCGAAGTTACAGCAGAAGTACTGAAGTGCTATTAGTTGCATGTAAAATGCTGCTTTTACCAGGCAGACACCTGATTCCCAGCTGTGGTGAGTTTGGTGCTTACTTGCAGTTAACAAGAGGCTTTTCTGTCCTGTTAAATCCTCCCTACCTATTTTTAGAAGCCTCTCACACTTATTCATGCAGTGCTCATCAGTGTGTGAAATTAAAGCATGAACTGATCAGTATGTGAAAGTGAGGTTCACAGAGTTAATTTATGAATAAATTATAACAGGATGCTGAATACATTTAAGGAAGGCTGTGCAACCTGCTTAAATGAGCTACTACTACTACATTGAGGGCTGAAAACAAAATGGCTGAACATGAAGACTGGCTGGAATTTACTAACATCAGGCAAATATTGGCAAGTTACTAAACACAGACAGTTAATTGCATTTTGCTGGGATGGCTAGTATAAAATCATATCTTTAAATATGAAAGGCAGGACTGTAGAAACTCAGTTTTTACTGTTAAAGATGTACAATTTAAAGATGATGTTTTAAGCTACAGAAATGGTTTACAAATAAACTGTATTTTTCTGCTTAAGTTATTTAAATCAACAGCTCCATGTGTAGTTGTGATGTCTATGTGTTAGGAATGTAAGTGCTTTAGCACCTCAAAAAAAGGCATTCTGGAGTAAGTAAGAAGTGGATATATATATCCTGTTAAGTTAGTCTCGTGCTCCCAGATAAACGGGATCACTTTCATACAGCTTGGGCTCAAAGAGAGTGTGAACAACGTAGAGTCAGGAGTAAAATGAAATGGAATAAAATAATAGCATGGCAGAATACTGCAGCTAAATGCTCCATTAGACCTGAAATCTTCCGGAAACTTGTATTGGGTTTGTGTGGCAAGGTTTTGGTAGCAGGGGCCTACAGGGGTGGCTTCTGTGAGAAGCTGCTAGAAGCTTCCCCTGTGTCCGATAGAGCCAATGCCAGCTGGCTCCAAGACGGACCCACCGCTGGCCAAGGCTGAGCCCATGGTGTGGTGGTAGCGCCTCTGGGATAACGTATTTAAGAAGGGGAAAAAGTTACTGCACAACAGCAATTGCAGCCAAAGAGAGGATTGAGAATATGTGA
The DNA here is from genome assembly GCF_034638445.1 of Ciconia boyciana. NCBI lineage: Eukaryota > Metazoa > Chordata > Aves > Ciconiiformes > Ciconiidae > Ciconia > Ciconia boyciana. The sequence continues at coordinate 28,272,139 of NC_132938.1, forward strand.
GAGGAACAACTCTGCAGACACCAAGGCCAGTGAAGGAGGGGAGGAGGTGCTCCAGGCGCCGGAGCAGAGATTCCCCTGCAGCCCCTGGTGAAGACCGTGGTGAGGCAGGCTGTCCCCCTGCAGCCCACGGAGGTCCATGGTGGAGCAGATATCCACCTGCAGCCCGTGGAGGACCCACGCTGGAGCAGGTGGACGCCCAAAGGAGTCTATGACCCCATGGAGAGCCCGCGCTGGAGCAGGCTCCTGGCAGGACCTGTGGACCCATGGAGGGAGGAGCCCACACTGGAGCAGGTTTGCTGGCAGGACTTGTGAGCCCATGGGGGACCCATGCTGGAGCAGTCTGTTCCTGAAGGACTGCACCCCATGGAAGGGACCCACGCTGGAGCAGTTTGTGAAGAACTGCAGCCTGTGGGAAGGACTCACGTTGGAGAAGTTCGTGGAGGACTGTCTCCCGTGGGAGGGACCCACGCTGGAGCAGGGGAAGAGTGTGAGGAGGAAGGAGCGGCAGAGACAACGTGTGGTGAACTGACCACAACCCCCATTCCCCGTCCCCCTGTGCCGCTGGGGGGAGGAGGTGGAGAAATCGGGAGTGAAGCTGAGCCGGGGAAGAAGGGAGGGGTGGGGGGAAGGTGTTTTAAGATTTGGGTTTATTTCTCATTATCCTACTCTGATTTGATTGGTAATAAATTAAATTAATTTTCCCCAAGTCGAGTCTGTTTTGCCTGTGACAGTAACTGGTGAGTGATCTCCCTGTCCTTATCTCGACCCACGAGCCTTTTGTTATGTTTTTCTCTCCCCTGTCCAGCTGAGGAGGGGAGTGACAGAGCAGCTTTGGTGGGCACCTGGCGTCCAGCCAGGGTCAACCCACCACAAAACTCAAAGCATCTGGGAAAGATTTAATCCATACACAGGGTAGTGGTAGAAAGGTAATCAGAAAGTAGCCTAATTTCTGATAATGGAAGGTTCTGGTACACTTAATGCATCTAGACAGATAATTGTGCATGTCAAACCAATTTTGCTGGAGATGGGATACATAGCATAGTAATGTCTGACATGACTGGTAGTTTATCTACTCTCCACTTTCAAATGGAGTGGTGGGCTTTGATAGCATAATAAATGGCTATTTTACAGCACTGGGTAAAAAGTATTATGTGGACATGATGATGAAAACAAAAAGATAAGGTTGGTGTCCTCATCTTCAAAATGCTTCTAAAATGTGCTCTTGCTTTCTCTTCTGAGCTATTTAATGAGTATTTGACAAGCAGAACATATTAGGTAATAAAGTTGTGGAAAAAGTGGAAAATTAGAGCTAGATATTTTCTCAGAAATTTATGCTTTAAAATTATTATAAATTTAAAATCATAATTTAAAAAATGGTCACATAATTTTAAAACTCTGGTCTTAAGTCCACAATTAGCTATATGAAGATGGAGATATATGCCTACAGAAAAGCTGCTGGTAACCTGGGAGATACACTCAAGCCCAGCACCTTCTGAAACTACTGAAAACTTTTTCAGAGGTTTACAAATACTAGACAGAAATACTACCCTTTAGTTTTGTAGGCCATAGCAGTTGTGTTGTTATTCTGCTAAAACAATGCAGATTTACGATTAAATTATCTAACAGATAAATAAAAGCAGTTATTTCTCAAGTTAGAGTAAGGGATGCATCACTCACTGCACGTTTGTCAATAGGAGGTGTGGGAGGGATGGGAGACCGTATTTTGGGAGAGTTTTGAGAATTATTCGTTCAAGCATGCATTAAGTGCAAGGCTAATCATATATGAGCTAAACACCAATACCGAGAGTCTCTTTCCTCATTTTGAGAACTGGAAGATGCCAATTCTCAGATTCTTCTGAGCTCTTCTCTGAGCTTTGTCTTACTCTCATGCATTCTTTTTCTTTTCCACTCATCTTACGGATCTTGATTCTTTGCTCTTCTTCATCTCATTCACAGCAATTGTCCTATACCTCTATAGATTTCAATCTCCATGTTAATGACACCAGTGACTGTCCCTCTCTTTTAATATTTTAAATCAAAATTGAGCCAAGAGTAGACATGCTATGGAGACTAGACTTTTTTTTTTTTTCTTCAAGTACAGCAGGTCTGTTTACTCCTGGCTAATAATATTGTTTTCATATACTACTAACACTTATTTAAAAATAAAAGGGAAGAAAGGAAAATGTACAAAAATCAGCGAGCACAAGTATAAAACACCATGTTTCAGTGGGACGTTTAGAAAAAAGTTTTTGGCTGTGCTGAAAAAGTAAATGTTAAAAAAACAAATTACATAAAAATATCATCACAAGTTTCAAACATCCTACAAGACACATAAGAAGACTTTTTCATTCTCAAAAAACTGCAGATTTCCTCAAACAGTTGAGTAAGTCCAAGATTAAACTACACTTGCTTATTCAACTATAAAAATTTCTTAGCTTTTTAACATTTTTTCAGAGTAATGTTTTACAAATGAAATTAGACTGACTTAAAAAGTTTCTACAGCTCCATTTCAACAAATTTCTTTCAAATAATACCACACAGTAGTATTTTGATATTTTGGGAAGATCAGATTTGGTTTTGCATTTTGAAAATGAACCTTTTGTTTCATTTAGAAATATATACATAATGAAAATTAGAATATTGGATATACATTTACAATTGTTTATTTGTCACTATTTTAACTGATCGGACAACAATTTAATATTTTTTTCTGTTCCAGTGTTGAATGGAAACTTTTTTAAAAGTATGAAATTATGTGCAAAAAAAGACATTCCTATTTCAACAAAGCAGTAATTTACTGCATGTCAAGGTAATAGCTGAGTTGAAGCCTTTTCAAAAGGGCTGGCATTTTTCAGAGGTAATATGGGAATATGGTGCCAAGAAGTGCAACTAGGAAAGGATGAAATTAATGAAATCTTATGAAAAATACAAAAAAAAAAAAAAAAAAAGAAGGGAAAAAAAAAAGGCATGAGAAAGTATTTTATATGACATTTTTCAGCGTGATTAATGAAGCTTGGTACACCGGTGCACTGAAAACAAACGGCTTCTACCTTATGTCATATTGTCTGGTCTGGTAAATTTGGAGACTGATTTTTAACATATCTGATAGTTGCCTCTTTTTTTTTAATACAATGCTTAGGCCTCTTTTGGCTGGAATCAGGCATGTGTCAGCTGAAAGGACACAGCCACTTACCTTTCCTTCTGCTAGGACTACATTTATTGTACCTTTTACCTTTGAAAGGAAATGAAATGCTGTAAGTTTATTTAAAAGCAGGCAGGTTTCTAGACATAAAAATGGAAATGTGATAAGCTCTATTTGCGTAAATTGTACATACTTTACATTTTAAAAGACTGTAATCCTCTGTGTACTATTGTTATTTCATGTATAAAAGTACAACTCGGTGCACAATTAAATCATACAGAAAATACATTAAAAGCTCTAATGCTGCCTTGTATGGCTTGTGAAATAATGAACATGTTCTGCTCACAGTCTCGGCCATTATAATGTTATTACACAGTCATTAAATTGAAGCTGTTATTCCACTGCTAAAACAACTGATCAATATCCATTACCATTCAGTGATGGTTGGAGCCAAAATGAGATTATATTGCAAATGAGCCGCAGACAAGGTAATGATCCCTCTGCTTTGATATATTTAAAAGCATTCCCTAAAGCAGATAATTTCCTTAAGAGAGAGTACAACTTTTCTATCAAGTCTCCAATCTAGGCAAATAAAAATGTGCTTTAATTGTAAAGAGCCTTACATAATATGGTTTATAATGTAATAATAGTGTCCTAGGCAAAGATAACCACTACTGGATCAATGAAATTGTTTCTAGTTTCTACCTATCAAGTTTTACATGTTCTATAGTTATAAATGCTGTGTTACGTTGAGTGTGTGCCTTACCAAAGAAATGAATCTATTGATATTGGCTAGAAGTCATAGTGTCTCTTAGTAAGGTATATTTTAGAGCTTATCTCAAAATAAATAAATAAATAAATAAATAAATAAATAAATAAATAGAGATCTCCTTAGAAGGATCTTTGTGTCTCTTTCCCATGAGACCCATGATAATCTTCTCTTTTCTTATCATTTACAAAGTCTGGTTGAACCTCTTCCAGGCTGTGCTTGAGTGGTTCCTCCAAGGCCCTCTCAGTCATTGTCTTGAGGGATCCAGGTTTTGCTATAATCTCTGGTATCTCCGGCTCACTAGTGTATCTGGGTATTTAGTATTTATTGAGTTTTTTCTTTTATGTTAACCAGATATCCTCACAAGACAGATGTCCTTACACCCAGGTACCCACATCTCCTTTACACTCCACATGTCCATACAGTAGGCAGAACACAACAGGTTTTCCAATTGCTCCATCGTGCATCTCTTTTCAGCTGGTCCTGTAGTTTCCCTATTGAAGCAAAAGGCTTCACAAACATGTTAAACAGATTGAGACAATTTATGACTATAATATATGGCATACTAATATATTAATATAGTGTAATATAGTAATACAGCAAAACTTACTACTATATCTCAAGTTCATTTTCCCTTTCCCACTTTTTCTTCCATATTTGCTAGATTTCATTCAAATTTTTCCCAAAGTGGCTGTTGTTTTATCATACATGGACAAAATGCTCAGCTTCTTCCAAATAGCCCTTTTGGAACTAGAACTTCTATTTCTTTTTCTTTTAAACTCAGTATTCCATGATTTTGAATATATTTCTAGAATATTAATAACACTGTAGCCCTCATTAATGCAGACCAGCTCAAAAAAATATAGCTTTACTTTTGACACTATAATGACTATTTGGAAGGAAAAATTACCAGTAATTATGATAGGATTACATAGGCATTTATATACTAAGTATAAATACTGTCTATGGCAGAAAGAATTTTCCCAATACTAAGGTAAAAATATTGGAAGTCTAATATCTCCTTTTCACACACCTATACTCGATATTCCTGTGACTCTTACTTTCTGTGATACTGTTCAGTCTGAGCTCTGCAGCAAGGGTCTGAAAGACCTTGCTGAATAATAGAGATAAAGAAGTCCAACTCCTCCATGGGTATAAATTAGGCTATTCTCTTTGTAATCCTACATGCTCATAAAAAAAGAAGCTGTGGGTTAACTCTCTACAAAATGGACACATTGTCAGAGCTATTCAGTAGAAAAAACATGCTGGATATAGACTGGGTGCTGATGGTAATCTTTGCCATTGCTCTCTTGTTTCTTATGCAATGCTAAGGACCCTTGCAGTTTTTGCAAAACTCATGTTTCTAGCCCATTTCTTTGAACAGGTCATCCTCAGCTTCTCATCTCTCTGGCTCGTTCTTCTGTTCTTCTCAAAAGCTTTTCCCTCTTACAAACCCCATTTGATTTCTCCATTTAGCAAGTACAACTTGGTTTTCTCCACCGTTGCCTCTGAGGCTTGAAAGGACTCTGCAAGAATAGCCACTGTGTTATTTCCTTCTTCTCAGAATCTCTTCCTTTTCCCATGAAACCTTGAATAAAGGTATTACTACATAGGCAGCTGGTGTCCCGTGACCATTCTGCATGTAATACCAGGCCTCACTGCTTCCTCCGCTGCCTGCCTGCCCATCTCACTTTCACCTTGTCCTATATCTTGTTTGTGATGCTGCTGCACAAGTGTCAAGCTGCCCGGCTTGGTGACCACCACCATCACTGTTGTACCGCAGACTGCAGTGGGAGCAGCATAAGGCCATACAGGAATAAGATCATAAGACCATATCAGGAATGGACTGAGGCAGCCACAGTGCATGCTACAATGATTTCACTGCTGTTGTTACCCACGCTAGAGAGAATAAAGCTGACCTGCTATGCTGCAGTCCCGCCTCTGATTGCTCTTTAAACATACTCTCAGGTATAAGTTCCTTGACAGAACTGTGTATGGCAGCAAGAACAATTGGACCATAGTCCATGGCTACTTCAAGGCATGATAATAATACCAACAATAAATAACAAACAACAGCAATAACCTTGCATCATCTGACAGCTCAAAGGCATATTTAATGCAAAAATAAATAAATCATTGTTATGAAGAGACTCTTTCAGCCCCTTCTATACTACTATATTCTGCTTCATTTAATGCAAAGTACGTATCCCAGCCTGACAGCCCTGACAGCAGAACTGTCAGAAGATTTAGTGGAATTGTATGATTTTCTTTCTCTGATCAAACTGAGAACCAACTTGTCTTGGCAAATCTGTAACGAGGTTTTGAATGTTGACAGAAGAAGGGCACGTTGGGGAGAAGCACAGGTCATAAAAGCTATCTAATCTAACGAATATTATAATTCTTAATGAGTTTTGTCTTGATATTTTTTTCTTACACAGTTGTTTGTAGGCAATCTTCTAGTCCTAGTTTATGTATTCTATATGAATACATTAATTACATCTTATCTTTCAGAGATCTGAGGGTTGGCACTGGTAGCAAAACTAGATGCTCCTATTTATAACAACTGTTTGATCAATAATGTATTGCAGATGCACAGCCCATAGTGCGTTGTTACGAACATACAAATGGGATGCCTTCCTACTGCACACGCTTTGCGGTAGCTCGCTTTGCAGTGCTAGCACTATTCCACTCAAACAGAGGCCAATGAAAATCTTGCTGTTTAATTGCAGGTCCAGTAGAACAACACCAAAGTTTAAGTTATTGCAGTTACTGACATTTAAGTGGTAAATAAGCAAGGCCTGAACAGGAGAAAGGAAGTGGGAAGCTATTTTTATTGCATGAAAAGAGTAATTTTACTGGAGTCATAAGGACATTTCTGTTGTTATTTCAGAGCTGCATTCTCATTGGCTTTGGCTGAATATAACAAAAACATGTAGAAAAGAGAATTTTAAAAGATTGAAGTGAAAGAAGACCTTAATTCCCTTCTACTTACACTTGCCTCATCAAGACTTACTGCACTGAAGGCAAAGTCTAGGTGAAGCGTAGGTGATTCTGGTGGATTGATTCTCTCTTTTAGGACACGCATGCCAGCTGAACAGAATCAGGTTCTGTCCATATTACTTCATCAAGTTCAGTGGGTACAAATGAGAATAATTTCCAGTGTAATGCAACGTAATATAGACAGCAGGCCGATCTAGATTTTACATTATTATAATACAAAATGAAAATTACTGCATTCTATTCAACAAGTAATAATGATCAACTGTAATCAATAACTGCCTCAGCTTATAAGAATGGCTTAAATAGCCCTAAGATACCTACATATTAATGAGAATGTTTTCTCTTTCATAAATAAAAATTCAAAATGCTTTTTCCTACCCAAACTAATAACATTGTTCCAAGGAATAACTTGGCTTCATCATTACTTTGAGGGCTTAAATCAGTATTAAAAGGCTTTCTGCAGATATTAATCTGTAACTTCCTGAGCTGGATGCAAGAACTGCTTGGTAAAATTCTACTGCTTTGGTTACACAGAAAGATGTAACCATCTCTTTTAGCTTTAAAAGCTAATAATAATACCTTTCACGACATTACATACATAAGCAGCTCAGTCAACATACTATGTCAAGATAAATGATGTTAAGATAGAAAAGATATAATTTTAATCCTTTCAGAAGCTATACAAAAAGCAATTAACATACTAAACTGAATATTTTGCTTTCATTTTTAATTTCTAAAGTGTCTTTTTCATTCAGTCAATTTTGTTAAGTTTATTATTATGCATTATCTTGCATGACTTCCATTGTCTTCATAAATTTTTGGCCATTTCATCAGAACTTCGCATAATCTGTTTTACTCAACACATGGTAACTGAATGGCCAATGGCCATTCTGGTGTTTGAGAATAATTCTGAAAATAATTGTTTTCTGATGATTTTTAGATATTTTAAAGTACACTTGATTATCAGATCTGTCTTATGAACTCAGAAAATTACATAGGTAAGGTTAGTTACCTTTCTCAGGAAAGTCAATATGTTAATGGCCAATATCAGTTATATTCCCTTTAACATGTTCCTTTCAGAACCTTGAGTCACTCAATTTCTATTACAACAAATACACATTCTGCGTTGCGGTATATAGACTTTTTTCTGATATATACAAGCAAAGTTTCATTGCCAACATCGTTCTATAGACAGAACACATGAATTAAAGTTTAATGCCTGGCTCCTAATCATAAGTCTATCATATTAAACTTTAATTCTTTTAATATGGTCTCATATATTTCCCTGTAAAATTATGTAAATTTATCCTTTGTTGTTTAGTTCTGCTGTTTTCCTAAAAGGCCTTTTTATATGCTTGACTTTAACAGTAGAAATGATAGCTACATAGTGTTTTATATCTCTGCAACACTTTAGTTTATAAAGTGAAAAAAACCAGACAAACAGTACCAATCATCTGGGTCTTCTTGCCTTCTGAGCACATCACTGATGTGTGTAGTGTTGTCTGTGGGATAACACCAAGTGATTGATGGTACTTTTTCCCTACCTAAATGCTGTGTTATAAGTCTTTAGAATAAAATTAGTTTTTCTAATGGAGTTTACTGGTGTATGAACATCATCGGGGAGGGTACTAACACAGTTTTTTGATGGTCCAATCCTGCTCTATCTTAAGTCATTGTAAAACGCCCATTAATTTTCAGAGAGGCAAGTTTAGGCCACAAGAAATTCAGGATAGAAAGTCATACAGCATGAAGATAAAGAAGCTAGATTCCAGTATCCCTTATACCAGCTTTTTACAGGTATAACTCCGTCAGGATCACTGGAGCTGCTCCCAATTACACTGGTATATAAAAACAGATTGGGCCCACCAAGATTAGATTAAGACTAAGATTTAAAACAGTCACATGGAGCATTACCTGATTCTGTAATTCTTGGTCATCAAAACAGTCAGTGTAATTTCTGCAGGATTACCTACATAGGCTAACAGATACAAAACTCAATCCAAAGCAGTAGGACTCTACAGGTTTTTCTGCATCATTGGTTTAATCATAGTGGAAGGTCACATTACGGTTTTATGCATCCATATGTACATTTGACATGTCTCTGAGGAGTTGGATGTTTATTACTTTGACCCTAAGTAAGAAGGGAAAAATGCTTCCTCTGTAGCACTGAGCACATTGTGGAAATGTCAAGGGCTTTGAATTACCATTAAAGTCAGAAGCTTGAAAGGTTGAGTCATATAGACATTTATTTTATAGCAATTAATAACCTGAGAAATTAAGTCACTAATATACTATACATCTTAATTAGAAGTCACATCTTCATGTCAATTTAATTACTTTCCTCTACCACGTCTTCACTTCAGTTTAATTACTTTCCTTTGCAGCTTGCATAACAAAGGTGCAGATTCACAATGGATTCAATTGTTGTTTTGTTGTTTGTTTATGTGAAACTTGATGAGAAAAAAGATTAACGCTAAGTGATCTATTTTTACTCCCCAGTTGACATGAACAATTCTCACTGATACTGGAAGACGCATCACCGAGAATACTCCCCAGTGCTTTTAGGAAAGTATTGAAGCTACCCTGTATTTTAGATGACTAGGTCTTTTTAGTTTATTCCTTCACACCTTTTACATTAATTTATGTCATAGTTTATCTTACCACATGTCCAATTACAATCATAGGTTCAATAAAGTGAAACAAACAGAATGGAAAGGGCTTCCTTTAAGTACAAATTTCAAAGCAAGTCATGGACTAAAACATACCTCTCAACTTTTGGAAAAAAAAAAAAAAAACCAACCAAAAAAACCCCAGTAACCCCTTCCCTTGGTGTATTCTTATGAATTTACTAAATTAATTTAGCTTTTCAGGCTTTACATAGAGTTGTTCAATGTTTTTCACTAACTCAATGCTACACATCTAACTACCACACTGACTTTAGTCCACTTTCATGCATACCTTACCTCACCTACCTAATTCTGCCTTTACCAATCTCCTATTCAGATTACACAAACCAGCTTGCATGCAGCCATTTTGAATACAATATCATCTCAATCTGTGCATCTGGTCCACCAGAATATGTGGTCAGATTCCTCATGAACCCAATTCTTTGAATTTATAAGAAATAAGAGACAGTGAGCCAATCTTTCTCTGCTTTTAGGCAGGGAAAGATCTGAAGATCTGTGCATAGACTAAATCTGCCATCAAAGGATCAGGCATCAGAATTTCTAGCCCCTCTAGTGCATGTGAATGTTGCCTCTGACATGATACACCTCTTTTCTGCCTGCTGATCAGCCTAGATAAATGCCTATATCCACTTAGTGTTGATACTGTCCCCCAACTGGCATGCCCCCCCAAAAACTTGAATCTTTGTTTCACATAGCTTGGCCCTTCCCATACTGGGTGGTCTTTTTTTTATGGTGACTGCATGCCCCCTTTATTCACAGGCATCTTCTTTCTCCCTCTGCTTGTTCCAGATGCCAGTGGTTTGGTTTTAGGGTCTCAGAGACTCTTGGATATTGTAACAAAACTGTCAAGAAACTTCTCATAATCTCATAAGCCTGAAGAGATCTCAGCCACCTCCTAGCTTAAGGTGTTTAGGTGCCTCTCCCTTCCTGTTAGCCTAGCTCCTCAGTGCTCAAGAGAGGAATTGTAACCTCCCCGTTTGACAGAAGGCGAAGAGGGGCCTAGAAAGCCTGGATCCAAAAAAAGGGCCATCCCTTAAGCTTTCTTTGTATTTTGCAAAAGGAAGCCTAGGTCCCTAAAACAGGGCCATGGATCCTGCTTCTAGGTGCCAACTTAACTTATCTAAGTTTGGAAATGTGTTGCTATAGGATGTTGCAGGACTAAACATATAAATGGGTTAATGAGCAGTCTCAGAGAATAGATGTATGAGCGCCTATTAAACGTAATGATCCTTCACGTAGGTCAGGAAATCCCCCAGCCGAGTCTCAGTTGTGGCAGGGGGTGTGAGGATAAGGATGCTCTGTTTCCTGCACTGTTTCCTGAGGCACCTATTACTAATCACTTTCCAATACAGGGCATTGGACTGGATGGGTTTTGTTGTGATCCTGTAGGGCTGTTCATACATAGTTTAGACGTTTAGACTAAGATACATCTTGATTTAAAATACTCAGGATGCCAGGATAAATTCAAATGAAGTAATAATCATAGATGTCTAAAAGGAGAATAGTCAGCACTGAGGATATTAATTTTTGTCATAAATACTATCCTGGAGCAAAGGGCACAAATAATAGCAATTATTTTTTCAGATAACAAAGTTTCTTCAGGACTTAATATAACGTTTTCTATCTCAGTGAACTGTACATTAAAAAGCTTAAATTAGTTGTATCAGAAATCTACAATAATGGCAACTGAAGTTAAACATATGCATATACATATGCGTGTGTATATTTCTGCAGATTTTAACTGTGAAAATATTAAGATGTGAAGTGTTGATGTTAAGGATTTACTAGTAAGGACCAAAAAAAAAAAAAAAGGAGAGAAAAGAAAGTAGTCTTTAAACAGTGGCCTTAAAATTTTTTTTACAATATTAGGAATTCTGCAAATACACTGAGCACTTTTGTCCCATGAATCTTCCTAGAGATGGTGGATTTTTGTTTCCTCTGATCCATTGTGTGGAAAACTGATAAAGTAAATCTACCCTCACAACCCTCCAAAGACTGCTAGTTTCTTGACATTTTAACGGCCCCAATTCACACCAGATTACTGTTGTTGTAATGTCAGAGCCATTCCAAAAATGAGGGTATTCCCAGTAGCCATGTATCTCATTGCTCGCAAATGCTAGGCCACTGGTTTTTAAATAAGTATGTTGTAGGAATAGTGATCGAGGAGTGTTCCTTTGATGGTTCACCTCTTGAGTCCCAGACTGCTAGATTTGTTCAAGCTAGTAAAATAAATGGAAAAAAAATCCCTAGATTCACAAAAATATGTGCTTCATTTTTCAAAAACCTACGTAGTGGGAGAGTCCTCCCTAGGAAGATTTCTAAATCACAGGGCAGACAGGCAGGGCAGACACAGAGCCCCAGAAAGTAACAGGCTGTAGTAACCCTTTACCTGCCTATAAGGAAAGGTTATACATGGTTAAGTAAGCTTTCACCACCTGGCTGAGAGCACCTCTCTTCCAGCTCCCAAACAGATATTTCCCTTTGCCCTTTCAGCAAGCAGGTGAGGGCATGGAAGGGAGGAGGTCCAAGCGTATAGGTAGGCACATGGTGGTCATTCCAGGGGAGAATGGCACAAAAAGGGAGAGAATTTGTGAGTCCTGATATCAAACAGTAGCACTGTGAATGACTGAGGCATATGACTGACCAAACCAGAAGGAAATATATTTTTTATGTATATATATTTCTCATTCAAATTTATTCTCCCGTGTCTTCCTTGGACTAGCTCTAAAACAGGATTTGCAGGCTTCACTCCCAGAAAATTCAAAAGAGAGGCATTATACTCTCTGCAGGGGGTGTGCAAAGGTCTCCCCAGATGACAAGGCAGTGTCCTGAAGAGGTCCACTGATAACATGTCAGTCTGCTGAGCAGCCAAAGCCTAAAACTGTCCTTCAAAGAAGGTCTCAACAGAATTCTGTCTGGAAGACCTCTGTCACTCATGGTAGGGGGTGGCCAGTTATAACGTGATAATTTATTCCTCAGAATATCTCATGCCCTCCTTGGGTCTGGTAGGTTCAAAATGGCATGTTGTTGCCTCCAAGAGCTCTTGACTCAAACAGATCACCATACCTGAATGTGTCTCTTGTTCTTTCCTGCCCCTATGTTTCCTAGGAAAAACCTGAAATAATAAAGCTAGTTCATTTTGCAACAGAACATCCCTCTGCTGAAATCCTGCTGTCCCTTCTACATCTCTGCCAGCCTCTACATTCGTACTGATTTCTCAGTTACGTGCATAGGAGCAGAAGAATAACAGAGTATATCACCTCTGCATGTCAGCTTCTACACATATAACGAGAAAGGTTTTTCTCTCAGTTCAGAGCTGGTGAGCATTCAGAAAATGCCACAGGTGAGAATGCATCCCCTTGTCCCCTCCTCTGTTTGGATGCTTTTGAAAGAGCAAGGCTTGCTCTTTTGTCGCTCACCTGGGCAGAGCACAAGGGACTGTATCCCGCATCCCTACCACAATATCATTTGTTCACTGCACCCCCTGCCTAGAGCAGTCCTACCAGTTGGAAGCACTCTGGTTAAGCATCTCCGATCAGAGCAGCAGTGAGCTGCACTCCACCGGGTACCTGCAAATTACCGGTGCCCTGTCCTTCCTACAGGCTGCTATAGCATCTCCTGTGAAAAATCACGCACCTCTTGAAAACTGAGAGCAGCCTCTCGGGTGTTAGCACAGATCTGGCTGACTTGTCCCCTGCTGGTCTCTGAATACCTTTAGGTCTTGGAAACACTTTTCTTTCTTTAGAGCATCTTTTCGTGTCCTCCAGTGAAGCCTATCAGTTCTTCATGGGTCTTACTTTTGGATAGTTACAGTCCATTTCCCTAAATGTTATGTGGTCAAAACATTTGCTTTAAAACAATTTTTTACCAGCACATTAAATTCTGCACCAGGGAACTCAGGCTCTTGGAAGTAATTTAGGTTCTGTTATTCCTTCTGAAGACATTAAAAATAAAAAATGAAGACACAGCAACCAGGATAAATTCAAGAGATAATGAAAAGCATTCTGAGATTTATATATAGTACATGTCAAGCATTTTTACAGAAGGTATAAAAAAAAGCTAATGTCAGAGGGTCGTCTGCTGCTATCCTGTGAGAGAGCAAGCGAGTGTATGTGTGTATGATGGAGGGAGTGGGGAAGATGGGAAAAAGACAGGTATTTCTGGGAGCCACAGTTCCAGCTCAGGAGCAAGAAAGCTCCCCTCAAAAACTGATTTTCATTTCAAAATTTCCAAAATTCAGGCATAATGAACTTTTCAAAAAATGAGGATTTTTTAATTTAGTTCCCTGAATGTGACACTAATCCTAAGCAAAAACAGTATGCATCCAGGTAAGACTATCAAAGGTGTTTATATATTTTTTAAATACCAGGTGTAACTGAAGATTCCTAACTTTGCCAGGACTGACCTTGAACATTCAACAACATTCTTCCAATATAACCACTTTGATGGATAACTTAATAGGTGAGTTTTGTGGTATGTCCTTAATAGGCTTCTGGAACAGAATTTTAAACTTATATTTTTATTTGTTATTATTTATTTACAATATACTTGCTTTTACTAAAGACTACACCCACAGGTCTCAAGTGAATTGATTGCATAAGAAAGACTATTTTAAACACAAACTGCCATCTCAATCATCTTCCAATATTATTGTTGCATTTCTCACTTACTTTCCTCTTCTTCAGGCAAGAGTTAGGTATAGTATTATATAGACCAAAGAATTATTATACTAGCAAAATATACAATGAAAAGCTTCACAAGGTGTCTTTCACAGAGAAATCCTTTTATGCTTAAATACAATGTCCATATTAGAAAAATGGTCCATAATAGAAAATTTTCAATAATTGAATGAAATTTATATTTAAGAATTGTTCACCAGCTCTTGAAACTGGAGAGCTCTCAACAGTAATAGTAAAGAATAATAATAGAATAATATAATAAAATATTATAGACAAAGTAATCTAGAATAAAATCAGCCTTGTACCTAGACGCAAAGAAGTTGCATCTTGTTTTATCTGCTTTAATTTTAGTGTCTTCATGCTTTTGCTTTACCTTAACAGCATTACTTAAAATACGTTATTTTGAATTTTTTTCTGTGGCTTTAAACTTGAATAGATGGCATTTGTTACTTCCACTGACAGATCATGAAACAGAAACTTTTTTGCTGTTGGCTCATAATCAGCTCATTTTGCTAACACGTCCATTATATCTTGACCCATAAAGACAGGAGGAACATAGGCAATTTCTGGTTTTGGCTCCCAAGCATGGAATTTTTACATCAGAAAAAGTTTGAAGCATTAAGCATTACATATCTGTTGCATTTTATTTTTTTCCCCCTCTTTTCTACTGTAATGCTCATCTGTGATAATTTCATTCTGGCTAACTAAAGCAAAGTTTTTACCTGCAGTACTTCCTTAAGCTGAATTTTCATAATGCACTCTAGGCTCTGGATAAGTAAGGATTTTATTTTAATCTTATATAAAGTGGGTCCCTGGGGGGAAAAAAAAAAAAAGAACACAAGGGATTCTCAAGGTTTGCAGAAATGCCTGGGTTTTAAGCGTTCAGTGATGCAATCATCTAAGCACCTTTCTGACATCCTAAGCAAATGATTTACGGAAGGTGGGGGAAGAAACTCTTATGGCAAAACACAGAACAGCCAGGTCTGTAATTGTTTGTGTCTACAGAATTCCTGCTTGTTTCTTGCTGCATTGTTTCATCAAAATTATTTATTTTACAGTGATTTTAAATCCTTATATCACAATTTTTTATTTTCAGTTTAAGTCTTTTCCATTATTTAAAGAAGACAACACTTCTTAGCTTTTGCAAGTGTTTACAATCAAGAAAATTACAGTTTCTCAAATCTAAATGTATTTAAGTATCTGATGTTGGAAATAGCTGACAACAGAGCAGATGCTCATCATGTGCAGTAGGACACTTAAAGTTAAGTTTTCCTTATATCATGGCAAATGTAAAATTTTAGAGAATATTCAGTAGAGCCAGCTGAGGTGAAAGAAATCTTTTGTCGTGCATCCCTGAGAAATATTAGATTATAATCAAATGCTTCTTATGAAAAAGCTCTGTCCTAGGACAGGAAGAAGAGAAGGCTTGGACAGAGATGAAGAATTTCAAAAAGCTAAAACAAAGAGGCCTCAATTCTTGAAGATGCCTGGTTTCAGTAACTGACTTTTCAAATTGTGAGTAGATGGAAATCAATAGAGCTAACAGAGACCTGGTTGCCGTCTTAGCTGTGAAGACCTAGCTAATTTCCTAGCTAGCTGGAGGCACCAGTACAAGAGCAGATCCACTGTACTAATGATTCCATTATTTTGGTTTCAGAGTATACTTGCAGGTGTGAGTCTTGCAGAGAAAATAAGAGCTCAAATACTGTCATATCAAATCAGGACGCCAGTTTTTACCAGCCTTAATACGAAGAGAATTAATAAAGAGAGAAACTCAGCTAGTTTTGTGGTGCAAGTTATTATCTAAGTAGAAGCTGGGGCTCTCCAGTCTAAAGCTGTTGTTGTTTTCCCAGTACTTGTTGCCTAAATCAGACAAGTCTCGTTAGATGACAAAGATCTGATCTAAAACTTACTAAAGTTACTGTGAATGTCCCACCAATTTAAACTGGAAACAAGAAATTTAACTTTGAAAGTATATGGCTAATTTTGTAATTTGAAAGGGATACAACTAATCCTGGGGTGTCTGGGTCACATATGATGGCTAGGGCTCAGATTTCGTTCCTAAAGGTCTCAGTTTGAAATTGTAGTCTACTGCTTGCTTTTGGTAAATTGTCTTTACAAAGACTTTTCTTTTCTTGTTTTGTTCATTGTTAATTTGTTCCATCAGAAGTGATATAGAGTTTGCTTAGTCTCATTATTGAAGTTGGTGCTGTCTTAATAACCTTTCTCACAGTTCTTCCTCAGCCTTTGTACAGAAAACAAATTTGCAAAGACAATGCCCCATTAATCAGATTGATTCTAAGTCATTAATGACTGTTAATTACAAGGCAGGAATAAACAAATGTACCCCCTCAACCATTTTGTTTCCTTCCAGAGACCTCTTTACAGCCTTTTGAAAGTTAGATAATTTCTAACATAAATATGTTCCATGTCATCAGGAATATAATTTAATTATAATATAATATAATATAATATAATATAATATAATATAATATAATTCAAGATAAAAGTTCCTATAAAACAATAACATGATTTTACTAAGATAAATGGCTTGCGTTTCTGCTATATTCATATCCTATTTCTTTTATTCTGATTTTAATATGGCGCAAGCCAGATGATTGTTCACTGAAACACAAATTGTTATTCCAGTCAGAGAGTACACTTGCCCTGTACATCAAAACATTCAAACCTTCTAATTACTTGATGGAAATAGGCAGCTTCTTCCTTTCCCCAGCACTTCCTGAATGAAATAACATAAAATCTTTACTTCATAGCAATGTTTCATATCACATTATTAGAAATATGTCAAAGAAATAAGGACATGTAATTTTGATAATGGTAAAATTGGCAAGTGAGAGCATCACTAAATTCAGATATTATTGCTAAAGAAAGGAGAAAACAATAACTTCCATACAAATATCTGAGATATCTGTCTATCTATTAAAGCCCCCATGGTAAAGAAAACTCCAGAAGACTCACTGTGAAAATACTTGCTAACTTCAGTGTGTCAGGATGGGCTCAGAGAAAACTGAATCCTCAATCCTTCTTTTAAGAAACAGATAACACAATTTCCATTAGTAGGCTCTTTACACATCTTCATTCATGTGTCCATAGTCTAACTTCAAGTCAAAGATGATAACTTTATTATCAGTGAATTGAGAGGGAATGGTCCTCAATCCTTATCAGAGATTTTTAATAGCACACTTTTCAATCTTCCCTCACTTAGGAATAAGCAAGAAAAAGCAGAGAACTTCTGACTGCAGGTTACTGTTGTGAATGGAAAAGGTATTACTTAATGTTATGAAGTATGCAAGGTTTTTTAATATGATGAATAGCAAAGAAGTGTGTGTTTAATGAGAGAGAACTAGTCTTCTGAAAAGTAAAATAAAAAATGCTGTAGGCTCTTGCATCCACAAATACAATAAAACATGCATGGATTTAAAAAAAGTCTGCCTTTTTAATTTAAAATCGTAGAAAAGAAAGCTGACAGGACATATGATGTGGGAGGAAAAGAGTTATTGACTGTGAGATGCAGATCACAGAGGGAGAGAGATGAAATAAAAATTAAATGGAGAATTTTCCTTGATAGATTGGGTAGTTGTCTACATTTTATATATGCATAAATAAATTGTGTGTGAAAAGTAGTGGTAGTCTGAATTGCACGTCCCTGTTAGAGTGATACGTTATATTTTGTTTTAAAATATGGCTTACTCCTAAGGATATAGATGAAAGATTATTCAAACAAAGTTTAGTTAATGCATGATGGCAACTGTAAACAGAGAAAAATAGGAACAGAGAATTATAATTAAAATATTTTGAAAAAAATGCAAGGTTCAAAATAAATAACAATAACCTTAAAGGGGATGGATGGGGAACAGAGTGTATGTGGTGGTTATTTAGCAGAGCATGTCTGTTGTAAGGACTGATGTGAGCACTGAACAGGAGGGAACTCCGATATGTGGCAGTGAGACAGACAAGAAATTGTGGGCAACAGGAACTGAATTTAATTGCAGTACAGGTTACTGAAATCACACTGATCAACAGCATGTGACAGGAAAGCGCGGAGCAGCTCCAAAGAGGATGACACCTGCATGTCTTTGCACTCTAAAGGGTGAGTCCTACATTATTTCACATATTCACATCCCAGCCTAACCTAAAAAGAGGGAGAAGTTGATGGGAAAATAGAAGGGAAATAGATGCCACAAGTGGCACTGACAAATATTTATAGAGACAATGATACATATTTGCATTAAAACAGTCCCCAAGATATATCTTTTCTGGGCAGCATGAAAGAAAACATCTGTTGCAGAGAGCACAGAGGCTTTGCATTCAGAAGATGTTCAATCTTTTATGCGCAATTTGGTCTTTTATGCATATTACGAGACATTTATAGTGGTGCCTCACATAAACTGTGCCTCCCTTGTGGAATCTCTCATTGGGGTAGGTTATTGGAAGCCAGTAGCCATTACAGTGGTAATTTGAGCTGGGACAGAGTAATGGCACCACATTATGAACCAATAATGGGATACTAATGTTTGTAGTACGCTCTTGCAGTGCATAATAATGAAGGGGAAGTGTAAGTTTAAAATCAATCCTTAATTAGGTGGATGACTTTCTGATTCTGAGAAACACTGAAACTTGCCCAGAACTTCAGTGCTGACTCACAGTGTTTACAGTGGTTCTGCCTTAGGATGCACAGGTCCCTACCAAGCTGTATTTCAGGGACTGTTTGCTTTAGCTTTTATAGAATAAAGCCACCTGAGCCCCTGAGTAGCTTTTCAAATCCCTTAGATTTGCATACAGTTTTATTCCTGTAGCACAAGTGATCTTATGCCATTTGGCAGCACCCGCTGCTGTAGTGAACGTGTCACGACTTCAGCAGAATGAGAAAGGCAACAAAAAGGGAAAACACTGGCATTTTGGGAGCAGTTGGCTTACATTCGATCAGTGTGAGGAAACAGACACTTAGCTGATGAAAATTATTTCAGTAAATAGCCTCTAATATCTCCAGTGGCAAAGGCTGTGAACCTTCCCAGCATGGCTCATGGCTGGCTACAGGACACCCTGCATCGGGAGGGCAGCGATTAAATCAACCTGTTGTGTTAGATCCAGTGGGAATGGCACCCACAGGGAATGCCACGGATGCAGCTCTTTTTGTCTCCTGAAAGGCCTGAATATCATGCTTTAGTCACATGTGGGGGAGGAATGGATAAAATAAACAAACATATGTGATGATTAAGTCTGCCACGGTACTTACACGCTGGCTGAAATTCTCTTCTGATGCATGATGGCATCAGTTGGAGTTTACAGTGATGTAAATGGAGAGTGAAGTTGGGCTCCTCAAAGCTGAACTGCAGAACCTCTTTTTTTATTTCTGTATTTGTGATCCTGTTTTAATAAAATTGTTTTTATTGAGGACCTTTTTTTTTAAGAACAATGTGTAAGTCTTCTGTGTGTGCCCTCAGGTTCAGCTGTACCAGCTTCATAGTCCATTAAGCTAAATGGCCCTGCCATTTTCGCTAATTTTATAGATGTGGTGTAAGGGCTAGGAAACTCTGCTAAATATCTAGGAAACACATTAAAATCTGAAGAGCAGAGATACTGTATGTAGAGCACGTTCATGAGTCCATGTCTTCAAACATCTGCAAAAGCTGACAGACTGCTTGCCGGGCACTCACAGCCCAAAGGAGACGGGAGTTAAGTGAGGTAGGAAAACAGAGCAGCAGAAAGAAAACTGCCCATTTGGCATCTCCTGCTTTAAATGCTTATATTGTGAACTCCTTCATTCAAAATATTATTTGAAGTCCCCCTGCTGAAGCCTTTCAGTCTTCCTAGAAATGAATGGAAACAGATTTAAAATGGTAATATTAATGGGCCAGGAATTATTATATAAATTATTTGTATTTTCCTATATAGATGCATTCTCTTCCTCTCAGAATATACATTTATTATCAGTCCCTCCTCAGTTTGTTATCTACTGCCTGCTCAGAGCACAGGTCAACCAATTCAATTTTTTAATGTCCAATCATGGTTTTAGGTCATTTAATTTAGGGCAATTAAGTCAGTTGCTAGAAATTTCAGCACATTCCAAGTCAATTCATTAAGTTTTATAATTCTTCTGAAGTTTAAATTTAACACTTTTCTGCTGAATTACAACTCTAATTAATTATCTTCTATGCTACGCATCAAAAGGACTCTTCTTCTCCTATGTTAACCTGCTAATAAATGGCAGTGTTTATGAAGAGGAATGTGCCAGATTCTCATTTGCACTAAGGCTCTTCACAAGAAATGACAGTAAAAGAGGCCTAGCAGGGGTGTAAGATGCTTTGTCTCCAGTTTTAAAGACCCCTCTCTACTGATATTATGGACAGTTATTTTGACAGTGTCTAAATAAGCAAAGATCTAAGATTCTGTGGGTGGAGAGGCAAATAGGCAATGAATGACAAATGCTAGTTCTAGGATTTAGAACCCATTATATCTATATACATCATTTTTGGTTGGTACACTGCTCATATATTACGATAGGAAGAGATCTTTTCTCAGTATTGCTAGGGAGATGCCTAACTCTCCCTGTTGATAAGACTTTTTAAGGTTCATATTTTCTCTTCTAGCAGCTCCATTGTTTTTAAAAGCCAGTCTTAGCAGTTACATAAATTGAAGTGGGGGGACAGAGAATGGGGTCATTTTTTTGTTTCTCTGGCAAACAGGCATTTCCAGAAGCATGCTGACATTTCATCATCCTCTGGACTCTTTTGGTCTATATTTTGTGGGTGATTGCTTCCAATCCACAGTTACAGCTTCATTCCTGTCCTGTATTAGTTTAAGCACATAACCTTTTTGTCCTGAATGAAATTATTATGAGCTGTTTAGAATGCAAGGAAGGGGAGATGAGCAGTGAGCAGAACTGTCCAAGGCAGATATTTGTACAGCTTCTATTCCTTGACCTGAAAAATACAGAAAATTACAGGAGAGTGATTACTTTTAATCAGCCACAATTGTAATATGGCAGAGGCATTGTTGCTGTTACTGCGTGTTTGTGACTATTCTTCTTTATTTTTTTTTAATGTATTCCTACTTTAGTATTTCAGTCTTATTTTTCTTCTTAAGAATATATCTATCTAGTTGGGAGCAGCCAGGCAGGGCCTGGCAGCCAGAGCCCGTCCCACCGCCCCAGCCAGGAGCGGGGCAGCCGGGGCACCAGGGGCAGCTCCAGCCCCAAGCATTGGGCTCCTCCCTGGGGATGGGGACGGACGGAGGCCAGGACCTCAGCCCGTGGGTGGGGGTTCATAAAGAGGCAGGCTGGCAGCTTTGCTTACAATCCAGGCATCCCAGGCATTTTTTAAACCGTAACTCATCTGCCACCTAAACCTCCAGGTATCTGCCCATCGATCACCACCTAACTACCCAAATGCCTGCAACCTGAGTGCATGCCAAACGGTTACACAACCAGGGCTTGTACTCAGGAACAGTCTCCAGCTCAGCCAGCAGAACATCTGCACAGCCACATCTGCCACCGCTTGGAACCCCTTTGCTGCTCCAGATTTCCCTGAAAGCCTGATGTTTTTTTAATGAGGTGAGTGAGACACCTGTCATGCCATTGGGGATGGCTCAGTTAGTGATGCTGGAGCGGAGCAGTCGTTCCCCATCACAGACCCGTGTCCGATACGCAGCACTGCTGCAATGCAAGCGGTCAA
Source organism: Ciconia boyciana (assembly GCF_034638445.1). Classification (NCBI taxonomy): domain Eukaryota; kingdom Metazoa; phylum Chordata; class Aves; order Ciconiiformes; family Ciconiidae; genus Ciconia; species Ciconia boyciana. The sequence goes on from NC_132938.1 coordinate 28,294,110, forward strand.
AAGGCAGCTGGTGAAGAAAGCGCCGTGAGCAGATGGGTAAGGAGGGGGAAGGGAAGGTCTGCACTGGGAGGCAATTATCAGTTCAGTGAAAGGGTGGATTAATCAGAGAAAGTTTTCTGGGCCAGACAAGGTTGGCAGAACTCAAATGCCTCTCTTCATTTCCCTACTATTCAACTTAATTTCCTTCTGGAGGCATGTTTCTACCCTCTGCAGCTTGCAAGGGAAGAAATTGCAGTTTGTTTCCCATTCCGGCCTCATCATCCACCTACTGAGCAGTCGCTGCTTATTTTCATGCCCTTGACTCCAGCCTCAAGCCCCCTCTCATGACCCCTCCCACATGGCACAGAGGTGCTGCTGGCATCCCCCCAGCAAATCCACCAATGATTCCCGTCTCGACCTAGGAAAATCATGCTCGCTGAGCACACTGCACCTCCTTCTGCTCCCTCTAGGACCCTCCAGGGACACTTTCCCACCCGGGTGTCATGGCGGTGCAGGGAGAGCCCAGGCACAGCTGGTGCGGCAGGGCTGCAAGTCCTCTCCTCCTACAGCTCTATGCCATGCAAGTTCAGGAGAAGCTGAGATCAGCTCATCAGCATCACCACCTGGGTTCTGCTTAGCAAGGGGCCATGCATCTGCAGGTGCCTATCTGTCTATACGGGAATTGCTTAAGACTCCTTCTCTGGGGCAGCACCTCAGCAGCTTGCTGCAGCTTGGGTGAGTGTCGCGTGGTTGATACAAGTGGCTGTGTGATCTTCCGCTGCCCTCTCTGCACTTCCCACTAGCTCCGTCTTATTTTTATGCAAGGAGAGACGAAGTTGGCTGCCGGCCCAGATTTGCAGCTGGTGTCTCTAGAAGAAAGCTTACAGAGGGGAAAGAACCACAAACCAATAAACAAAATAATCCAAATTCCATGCTGAATCCGCAGACTATGCAGTTGGCATCATTCAGCCATGTAAGACATCAGAGACAGAGAAGGAGGTTAAGGCTATAACTACTTTCTCCTGTGGTGGGGAGAGTAGCAGTAGTCACTCTCTCTCCTCTAGTAGTGTCCAATAAAATGAGAATTCCAGGTTGGAGCAATGCTTTTAGTTACAATGGCTCTGCTGTGCAGTCCAGGAGTTACAGCCTGAAAAAGAAGGAGGAAGAAAATAGGAATTTGCTGATGATGGTTTACAGAGAATACACTATGCCACTGCCAAAAAATATTCCCACTGCCAGCAATAAACAGTGCGCTCTTTCAAAACAGTGTCAAAAAAAGCAGCTTGTTTTCCCACCTGGATTGTATACAGAACAGCAGAGGACAGAAGGTACAGAAAGGGTGATTCTGCAAGGAGGACAATATACCTTTTCTACCATTCAGCATTGCACTTGGGTAATATAAGCAGACTTGCAAATGTTAAGCGTTGCAACAGCTAAAGGCAGTGATGGGCCAGCAAATTGTTTCAGACAAGTGTTCTCCACAGAGGCTGAGCAGCCTCTTTTCAAGGTTGCCTTTGAGGAACTTTGGGTGGAATGTCCTATGCAGTCAGAGAGCAGAAAAGTGCCCTCCAGCCACCTACCCCAGTACTTCTGCCTGGTGGACGGGGTTACCTGGAGGATTCACCTGTGTGGCATTAAGCTGGACAGACCCTGTCTTGAGTATCTGGAAAGGTCTGGGTCTCCATTCTTACAGGTAGCTGAGCTTGCAAAACTGTTAAATGTTCATTTTTAAAATTGTTTAACCAGTCTTTCTGAGGAACGTGATGCTTTTCCAGCTATCACTCTTCTATGAGGTAAGATCTCATGGCTACCAGCTGCATCAGAATATTGCTCTGCACTGCTAGGACTTGAAAAGATGGGAAGCTTAAGGATGCAATTATAAGGCATTAATCCTGCAATTGGATACCCATGGGCAAGAACCCCATTCATTCACAGACCTTTGCCCAACCAGAGTGTCTTGCTTAAACATTAGGCTGCAGGACTAGGGCCTACGAAAAACCATCCTCATCCATTCAGGAGCTTTCCTGCTTAGTGACACATGACAAAATTTCTCAGCCTTCCCACACCGACCAGACTGTTCAGTATGGGAATAGATCGTATGTAAGTGCTTCTTCCTCTATTTTGCAGTCGCGTGATATGATTTGTAAGTTAGTTCATCACACAGTTGATGAGCAAACAATAGAGCAAAGTAATTTGATAAATCTTAAAAATATGAAAGTGTCAAAGAAGAAGATAGGTAATTAGGAAGATTTGGTGCAGAAAAGCATGGTCTAGACATGGCTTGATTTAACTCACAGGGGGTTTCATTGATTTAAAAACAAAAGAGTATGAAGAGATTGTGATCTTACCCCACACTGTAATAAAGTTTAAACAGAACCATTCTAAGGAATACTAATAGAAATTACAGAGAACAACCAATCTCTTTGCATTCATGTTACATTCATTTCAATGGTCCCAGTTCCTGTTTTGTCATTTTCAATTGTCTTGGGGCAGAAGATAAGTCTTTATGCTTAACTGTAAAGCACTAACCATGCATCTCATGCAAAATAAATAAAAAATGAATCATGACAGGCATTCCAGGATATTAAGTAAATCAGCACACTCCTACTGCATCAATAATCATTCTTACTGATTATCCTTGGGTGACTGAGGCACCAGCAGGGAACAGGAAAAAGAAATAACACATCTTCAGAACTGGGAGGAATCATCAACCAGATAATCACATAAGCACGTTTATAGCTTAAAAACCTGGTATCTTACGAGCTGAAAATAATCCTTTAATAGTTGCAGTAAAAACAAGATATGATAATTCTGGACACAGGCCCTGCATAATATTGCAGTTTTGCTGAGATCTTCTGAAGTCAAGATCATGATGGGATGTGGCACAAATCCAAAAACATAATTCCTGGCAGTCGTATATGGCACTTGCACCATTGTTAAGGCATGATCTATGAAATTACATCCGTGTTTTCTAAGGTGGGGTATTGATGGTGTTCGGGAGATGAGGCCCATGATGGCTGCTACAAAGTCAAGCAGGTTCTCAGCTCCTGAGCACCAGCTAGGAACTATTCAATAAGCTGGGAGCCCCAGCCCACAAGAGGTCCATCAGCAGACAATCAAGATAATCATGTGGGGAGGATGAATTTAAAGCACCTAAAGATCTTGCTGCTCCCTAGCTACTTAGAGACTGAAGAAAACCACTCAAATCACTTTCACAGCCATGGAGAAGCTTTTTGTCCTGTTCTTGACATTTTTTCCCCTCCATGACAGCTTCACTGTGTGTAGACTTACAGAGGGACACAGAAACCTTCTGTAGATTTTCAGAAACACTGATGTACAGCTAATTTATTGGAAGCTTGTATGTGTAAGAGTTCTTCCCATTTCTGAACCCCACAGAGCAGCACTATTGCTTGCCTCCTACTGAGATGCCTATCACAGGCTGGCTCAGGCAATTGTTGTTTACCACAGTGTGGGAATGAGATGGACTCACAAGGAGTATTAAGACATAGCTCTTGTCAGACAAACTTGATTATTCCTTTCAGTAAGCACTACACAATTAGTGGATGAAGGGAATGGGGACAGTATAATAATTCCTGATTTCAATTTCAAGAAACTTTACTGGTAAAATTAATTCAAATTGACTTGGAGTGGAAGTGAGAAGCTGCAGTTAAAGATGACTGACAGGTCCTATTGAGAAGAGGGGAAGGGCATAGCGATCACTGCAGAGATACCTGGAGTTTTTCAGAGACAGGAAAAAAAAGAGTTACGTGCACAAGTGTGGTGGGTTGACCCTGGCTGGACGCCAGGTGCCCACCAAAGCTGCTCTGTCACTCCCCTCCTCAGCTGGACAGGGGAGAGAAAAATATAACAAAAGGCTCGTGGGTCGAGATAAGGACAGGGAGATCACTCACCAATTACCATCATGGGCAAAACAGACTCGGCTTGGGGAAATTGGTTTAATTTATTAACAGTCAAATCAGAGTAGGATAATGAGAAATAAAAACTAAATCTTAAAACACCTCCCCCCCACCCCTCCCTTCTTCCCCGGCTCAGCTTCACTCCCGATTTCTCCACCTCCTCCCCCCAGCGGCACAGGGGGACGGGGAATGGGGGTTGTGGTCAGTTCACCACACGTTGTCTCTGCCGCTCCTTCCTCCTCACACTCTTCCCCTGCTCCAGCGTGGGTCCCTCCCACGGGAGACAGTCCTCCACAAACTTCTCCAACGTGAGTCCTTCCCACAGGCTGCAGTTCTTCACAAACTGCTCCAGCGTGGGTCCCTTCCATGGGGTGCAGTCCTTCAGGAACAGACTGCTCCAGCGTGGGTCCCCCATGGGCTCACAAGTCCTGCCAGCAAACCTGCTCCAGCGTGGGCTCCTCTCTCCATGGGTCCACAGGTCCTGCCAGGAGCCTGCTCCAGTGCAGGCTCTCCACAGGGTCATAGACTCCTTTGGGCGTCCACCTGCTCCAGCGTGGGTCCTCCACGGGCTGCAGGTGGATATCTGCTCCACCATGGACCTCCGTGGGCTGCAGGGGGACAGCCTGCCTCACCATGGTCTTCACCAGGGGCTGCAGGGGAATCTCTGCTCCAGCGCCTGGAGCACCTCCTCCCCTCCTTCACTGGCCTTGGTGTCTGCAGAGTTGTTCCTCTCACATGTTCTCACTCCTCTCTCTGGCTGCAATTGCTGTTGCAGTTTTTTCCCCTTCTTAAACACATTATCCCAGAGGTGCTACCACCGTCACTGATGGGCTCTGCCTTGGCCAGCGGTGGGTCCGTCTTGGAGCCGGCTGGCATTGGCCCTATCGGACACAGGGGAAGCTTCTAGCAGCTTCTCACAGAAACCACCCCTGTAGTCTACCCGCTACCAAAACCTTGCCATGCAAACCTAATACAACAAGTCTCAGTAAATGCCAGAGGGATTTGGGGATCTCTCACCTGTGTGCCTTTGAAAATCTCTCTCATAGGTTTTATTTGCCATGTTCTCTAATTATCTAAGATAAAGTAAGTGGGATGTTCATGAAATTCAGTTTAAAAAAAAAAAAAAGAAAGACTTATGAGTAATTAGTAACATAGAGAAAGGTAAAATGTGACTGAACTTTTGAAGAAAATGGTCAGGTTAGAAATAATTGAAAATCTGTGCTGTGTATTTCCAGAGGCCTGAAGTAACCAGGAGAAAGAGATGTTAAAAAAAAAAAAAAAGGTCAAGAAAAGTGATTCAGACCAGACATAAGTTTGCAAGATAAGGAGGCAGTAAAAAAAAGACCATACAATAATGAATTCTGTATATGGAAACATCCCATCACAGTGCAGGAAGGCAACAGCTTTTTTGTGTACCTCTGTCCTTCCATTACTGACCAAAACTAGAATATGTGCATTTGTGGGTACCTCTTTCCCAAAAGAGTATTGAACAGCTGGAAGAAGTTCAAGGACAGTGACAAGACATGTTTGAAAAGACAGACCTGTACCCCATGTCAGTGGAGATGCTTGTCAGGGAAATTCCAGGTAGTTATTCACATAAATTTAGTGGCTGTAGTCACAAAAATAGAAGCCAAGCCTGTTCCTTCTTCAGGGAACAAGAGGGCGCTGCTTAATTTTTCCACGAGGACATTCTGGACTAGTGTCATAAATCCTGTGAAAGAGCAACTGTTTTTTTCCCCAAAGACTAGGCTTAGTGAAACTAAGCTTTCCCTTGGGGAAGGGTACGCGAGGGCTTGCTGTCCCTTCCTGTCTGGAGATGGAAGCACCACATGCCATGTCCTGGAGGGCTTCTAGCCCTTTGGGATGCCTCCAAATCCACAGTGGCACGGAGGACTATTTTAACCCTATCTTCTTTAAGCTCAGTTCTCTACTGCGTGGCAGGTGTTCAATCACTCATCAGTCATCTCAACTGCTGATGTCAGAAGCTTGCTAATGTCATTTAAAACAAGGGTAGGCATAAATCAGAACAATTCAGGGCCAAAGTGTCAGTGACTGTTTTGTGCTGCATTGAATCTAATGCTACCTTCGACAGAAAAATGACACCACACGAAACACACAATTCACCTAAATAGGAAGAGAAACAGAAAAAAAGCTTTTTGGGTCATCTATTGATGGTTTCCACACTTCATCCTAGGCCAAACTAGCAGTCTAGTAGGGATGAGAAATTTTCCATCAGGTGTTGTCCGCTGTCAAAATTTACTTTTACTGTGTACAGTATACATTTATGAAGAAAACAATCTTTCAGAAATTTATCATGAGTTATCTAAGCTTTGGGCACATTATGAATTGATTAATATTAAATTAATTAATTGCATGCATGTTAAGCAGATAGTAGATAAAGTGATAGTATTTCAGCATTAAGTGTTGCTGTGGAATCTGGAAAGATTATTTATTGCCTATTTGTGATCTCCCTTCCTTTTATGTTAATTTATTTCACTTCTTGTTGCTGGTACTCATCTGTTTGGGGGTGACTTCTTGCTAAAAATTATGCTGCATTGTAATTGAAATACTTAACATGCTCACTACTAGAACTTCATCTAATATGTGTATGAAAGATTATATGATCTAGGATCTCGGAACTAATCCCATCAATCTATTTCTACATTACCTTTTTCTGTATATAAAGGAACATGAAGTAACATTGTGAAGAAATATAGGAATTTTAAAAGGCAATGCAACACAGAGACACAGAAATTCCCACTACCTTCATCTGGTCTGTTGTTGTTTTTTACAATCCCTTTTCCTTTCTTATTATCTGAGGGGAAGAGATGGCCCAGCAAGAAGAGGAGTCCTTAGAGGAGGATAAAATTCCCAAATATTTATTCTTTTATATTCATCTCTAACTGCACTGACTCCATTTGTGCTTTTCCCCAATGTGTCTTACGCAATCTAATGCCTGCAGCTGAGGAGTGCCAGGGTGCCAGGCTCCAAACAGATGGGAGCGCAGTCGGTGCTGAGTTTCTCTTCTGGGTGCCACTTGTACTCTGTTTTCTCAGCACCCCATTTCACACTGTCACGAGCCCAGTTTCAAAGAAGGAACAGTGTGCTAAAGCAGCAGAGATTGCCACCTTCTGCTTTGGAGCTACATGTAAGGATACCAGGATTTGGTCCCATGGGACAGCTGTTTTCTGTGCAAACAGTGATGATCCAGCAGAATAAAACAACAGTCCCAGTTCAGCTACAGTGATGCAGGGTGTACCTCTGTGAAGGCAGGTATCCACTACGGCAGCCTGCAATGAATAGTATATCTCCATGAAGGGACATACTGCATGAATAGTAGCTCTTACAGCTCTTCTTACCTGCACCAGCCTCACGCAGCCCAGCATCACCATATCTGAACTGGGATGACCGATTTAGCTGCAGTACCAACACACAGCAGGTGTGGCTGGCAAACTGGATGCTGACAGCATCAGCGGCTCATTTACCAGTGAATAATGTCTTTGTGGCTCGCTTCATTGGATGACTGGACAGTCCTAAAGGTATTGGATGCCTGACAGTCTGCAAGAGAGCACCAGCTGTAGGCCGATGTGACTTTGCCTTCCAGCTTGTGCTTTATGGCGTCTTCTTGCAGCAGTGCTGAAGGTTATTCACACCAGCAACATTTCCAGTGTGCCCAGCCTCCTCCATAATTTTCCAGGGTGAAGACTACGGTAGTGCCTTCTGAATTTGGATATGTGTCTTCAAGCAAGGAACAGATAAGGTCTGAAATAAGAGCGATTGTATGAATGTCCATAGTAACAATGGAAAAGAGAGGGGTAGAGCGGAAAATATGAAACAGGTCGAAAATTACTTCTAGATAACAGATCCTGGAAAAGAAGAAACTACTTGATGGCCCGCAATATATAAGCTGAAGTAATGTGTGAATGCTATTTTTATGGTGAGCCATACCAGTGGTGTGATCCTGCAAAAAGCTAAAGATTTCTTGACAATTTCTGAGCATCCCAAAGAGCTTGGTTCAGGACATGAGTCACTCCTAGAGGGAACCCAACGTTGCCCTCTCGTTACCAAGTATACTAAATTGGGTTTTCCACCTCCAGTAGGAAGTATATTTTTGAATATCATTACTTGAACAAAGACAGCATTAGCAAGTCAAATGATTTTGCATAAGCACTTCTTTTTTAAAGGCGGCCAAAAAATGATGCTTTTTATACAATTTAGCATTTTTTTAATTAGTTCAAAGTGAATCAAAGTGAATTCTAAAATTCTGTTCAGAATTAATTTCAATTATTCTAAGACTTGTAAAATTTTGTTAGTGGAAAAAGGGCTCAGAAATATTCCTTCAGCAATAGACTAATTAGGCCACCATGTAATTCTGATCTTTGTTCACACATTTTAAAGGTGTAAACATCATTGTATGGCAAAACTGTACCTCTATTCCCCATCTGTTCAGTTATACAATAAAGTATATAAAAATCGGTGCACATAACATCCATTATGAGGTCTTAAAATTAACTTTTATAGTGAATAAACATGGGCAATGATAACAGTATTTTTGCAGCAGATTCTTATATGTCACTTGTGAAATATTAGCTTAACTGGGAGACTACTTGTGAAGGAAGATTTGTTTTATTTTTATCAGCTCCAAATCTTTAAACATAATCTAGAATATAGCATTTTATATTGCTGAACATGTTAAAAATTAAGAATTAATCTTGGCTGAGAAACATAAAGGGATATGTATTCCATGTTGAATTCCCAATACGATCATGATTTAAGGGATTGTGTTGATTTAGAAAAAAACTCTGAAAAATAAATAATTCCATTTTTTATAAGAATTACTTTCCTTCCAGAAATATGCTTCATTACATGTTATATTACTTCTTTGTATTTTATCTTATTGTTTAAATTTTTTTACATATTTTACCAAAGTAATTATCAGTTACAATTTATAATAGCAACTACTAACTAAAAACTACTTGGTCTTTAATGACACTAAACTAAATATGTCATAATTATAACCATAAAACATAACCCTATAAAACTTGAAATTACTATAAAAATCATAATTGAAATATTGAAAGAAAAATACAAACTTTATTTTTTATTTACATTAATTTTTTAATTTAAGAATGACAAATGTCAGTATTTTGATCTTTCTTTCCATTCCAGAAAAACGTTATGTTTTAAAATCATAAACTTCATATGGAGTGGAATTTTAATGTACTGACCACCTCCACTGAAGTCCAATAAAAGCCACAGCCACAGATTCCCATGGTAGACTATTCCTGTGTGTAACAAAGTGAATAGCTGGAAAGAAGAGAAAAAGAAGGCTGAAATGGAAAAAGAAAAAGCAGCTATCATAGAAAAGTAAGAAAAAGAGAAGACAAAAGGAAGCAATCCAACCCCCCATGTGCTTCTAATACACAATTCTCTTGTAACACCTGGGAATTTCCTACCAGCCTTAGCCATCTAACCGCCCACAAGCTCCTCTGTTCCACCAAACGTCTCAGCTTGCTTTCTCCCTAATTACAGGGTGGAATCTGAAAACTGTGGTTTAATAACCATATAGATCGGGTTGGAGCTGTAACTGGGTGAACCCGATGAAAAGTGTGATGGGAATTAAAGAATATGACCAAAGGATTCACAGGAGCTGTTGTTTTCTCCCACTCTCTCTCCGACCATAACACACCCCAATTTTTCACTCTGAAAGAAGGACAGTGTACACTGTGCAATTCCAAACTCAAACCACTTCATCTTAAGGTGCCAGTGTGGTTGCTAAGTAGCAGCAATGTAGTTTATCTGCCACATCACTCACATGCCTCGTGAACACATGGAAAGCGGTTAAGGTTATCATAAATCTCACGTTGCCCATGTATTAAGATATGTATTAAGATAATATTCTGTTCTCCTCAAGAATGAACTAAAAATGCTCTGAGAAATTTTAGGTAGTATGTTAAAAGAAAAAAATTAAAAAGCTCATAAAAACATCTATATACGGACAAATTAAAATGGATGGTCAAAAAAACACATAAGCATACTGCAAGCAGGTACTGCCTGGAGTACTGAGAATAACTAAGAAGGCAAAACAAATCTCCAAACTCAATGGCAAGGTTTAATGGGAAGGTTTAAGATACTGTCTGAACCTAAAAGGTATCATCCCAGGCAGAAACTTAGCCTAAAGAAAGGTAACAGAAAACAGCATAAGGTGTGAGAAGTACAATGAAGATAGATTCAAAAGGCCAGAAGAAAACTCAGTGTGAGATTTTAAAAAACTCTCAATAACAGTCTAACTTTAGACTAAATAAAAACAGAATTGTATCCACTGGAGGTTAGTAAGTCATGGTTAAATAGTTGGAAATTTCATCAGGTTAAGACTAGGAAGCCAAAGATGAAAAAAGAAAGAGAAAGGCAAATGCTAAACATGTCTAAGAAGCAAGAAACTTTCAAAAGGAGGAATGGGTCTTTTGGACCTCAGAGGAAGAAGCAAGCAAGGAATGCAAGGGCAGAGCTGAGAAGCCAAATGACTTCACATTGGACTGCATCAGTTCAGACTAGACTTATCCTAGATATACTCTTTTGAGTTATAAAAATGTTGTCAAAAGGTGAAATGTTGGAGCCAACTGATTAACTGAGTAGGAGAGTAACTAGCTCTAGGTAGGTTAAAAAAAAAAAAAGTGAATGAAGTTGCTGAGCTGCTATCAAAAGTATGCAGTCTTTTTTTAAAGTGGGCTGTTGGAAGACTGAAGAGTAATACAGGCATTAGGAACAACCCTGGGAATTACAACACAAGAAGTCGTCTTTAGCTAAACAGTTAAAATTATCGTCAGATGTAAAACATCTCTTCTTACACAATTGTACAGTTCCTGCTATAGAATATGTATGGGGATGAACCCTTCTAAATGTGTATGTGTATGTTTGTGTGTGTGCACACAGTGATAATTTCAAGTCTGTAAGAACTCAGCAGCTCTGTTGCCAACTCCAGCAGTCCTTACCCATTCCAGCTATGGCTGTCTGAACCACAGTCATCTTCTTCGTGGTGTTGTAATGAGAAAGGTATTGATTTTCCTGTATCTGGGCTGAGAAAATAGGTTTGTCATATAGAGTTGACTATTCACAGAAAACTTCTCATTTGTAAATGTAGTGCACTCTGCTGTGATATTTTAAATCGTCTATTTCTAAGCTGATTTTTGTGAACTTGTCAAGTTGGAACTGCTGTCAGCCCTGTTAGTAAAATCACTCAGTTTTTTAGTTCATTCCCTGCTGCTTCTTAGCGTAACTCTTCCTCTTGGAGGGTATGTATGGTGGTTCCAATTAAATGGGACTACCCTAAATATTTTTCACCCACTCTTGAAACATGTTTTTTGTTTTGTTTTTTTTTTTCAGCACAGTAGTTATGAAAACGTTAAACAAAAAGTAACAATTTGCTTGATTCTATTTTTAAAAAAGAAAGGAGATAATGATAGCCAAGAAAATCTACCAGATGGTTCTTTTAATAAATACATTAAAGTCTCTTTTATTTTTCTCCAATTTTAGCGACTAACATAACAGAAACTTTCAGACCATCAAACCAGTTTTCACAATCTGCCATAAGTTTGCATTTCACAGAAATAATCCTGACAAGCACTAATAGATGAATGTTGTTGGAGCAATAATAAAACAGTATAAGGCATATTTACACCATCTTTACATACAGAACACTGTACACACAAAAAAATCACAGATCCAGAACAAAGTAAATTCAATCCCTTAGACATTTTATGTTTATAGGCTTGGTATCAAACAAATAATTCTCCAAGCAACAGACAACCTCTTGTTCTTGTGTGATTTATTTGTAACATTGTGCTCATGCAAAATAGGTATTTGCTTTATTGCATTAACATTGAAAGAACGCTGGGAATTAGTTCTGAAACCAGTTCAATCAAATTTTAAACCCTGTTTCTCTTCATCTATAGCAAGTCTGAGTCATTTTTATTGGTGACATAAAACGAGGTGTTAACTGATGATTGAGATTTTTATTTGGTAAGTTCCAAAACAATAATGAAGCTCAACTGACTACAGTTCGAAAACCATCTTTCCTGACCATGCATATTTTTCTTTGCTATTATGAGGTGGTTTAGATGAGACGCCTTTTGTATTTTTTAAGTTTCTATCTTTTTATATATATTTTTAAAGAAACCATGTACTATCCAACATCCACTGTTCACAGAAAGAAATAAGCAGCAGGAATAGCTCTGGTGGCAGTTGGCCAGGAGGACATTGGTAAGTTAGTGGCAACTTAATAAACATCAAATGCCCCAGAGATATGTCATGAAAGAGTTGATTACTATAACCCATATTTCTGTAAGAGTTCAGACTGCCAGGGACGTTTGCGCTCTGGAAAGTAATCTGGAATGTGGATTTTTTTAAAATCTTGGATACATTTTCTCATTTCTTCCTCAACACTCAGCTTCTCACATACCTTCTTTTTGGAAAGATTTGTTTCTCTGGACTTGCTAATGAGAGTTTGAAAGAGTTCACTGTTCCTGCGTTTGTCTGGTGGTGGCATCCACTGCACTGGGGCCTTCTTAGACGGACGATCCAAAGTCAGAGTATTTGGCTGGTGGGCTGTGGATGGCTGAGTGCTGGTGGCATTTTCTTGAGGGGTGCTCGCTTCCGAGTGGCTGTCGCAGCTCGAGGTGGACAACTCATTACAGGAAGTCCCACTTTCACTGCCCTTGTCCAAGACTTTGTCGTGCTTCCTTTCTTCGTGGTCTTGTTTGGGGGAAACGGTTCGCTGTGGGGGTCCTAATACAAGGCAGGAAAGAAGAAGTATTAAGCACTGGTTTACAGAGAAAACTGATCAGCTACCATTTAGAAAAACGTGACTCAGAGTCTCAGCTGGGATAAATTGGTGGCATTTCCTTTCAGTCAAAAGAACTATACCAGACTGGTACACAGTTTGAAGATCTGGTCCTACATGTGCGTTCAGTTGTCAAAATTCTCACTCCTGAAAATGTTTATGGCAAGAATAACTTCACTGCCTGCCTAAGAATCCAGGTAATGAAATGTGCGTAATGCTTACAGATTATCTGCACCAGAAATCCCTGCAGGCAAGTTTAAATGAGCTAGTTTGCTATTGCACCCTAAGACGTATATTATGAGAAATTAGATTTTGTAGTGTTATGAAAATACTACCATACAATTTGCAAACTCTTTGCTTAAATACAAATATTCCAAGGGCTTAGAATTTTTTTTGGAAAATCTTAACTCACCTTCCCAGAACAGTCTACCGATATGCTCTGCAGATGTCAACTCTGCAGAAGCCCCGGACAGAAAAAGGAGTACTAATCCTAGAATAACAGAGAGATCGCTCACTACTGACAGAGTCTTTAGGCTTTTTTTTTTTATCCTACAGTGATTTCACTGCACTTCTTACTGTCAGTTATTATCCCAGACTTGCCTCAGTGCAAGCTCAGAATTCAGTTGTACACCTCTTACTGCACAAGCTGGCAGGGAAAAGGAGGTTATGAAGTTATCGGTAAAGAGGCACTCTGCAACAGCTGGGAGAGCCATCTGATGGCCTTTCAGCAGGCACTGCTCAGCGCTTCATGCGCCTGCAAATAGGGTCTAGGCTGTTTGTTATTCTCTCCAGATATCACTTTTGCTTTGAAGTCTTAAGCAGAATATGAATGTGAAAATTAGGTGGTAGCCGCTAAATCTGTACAAGCATTTTCATTTCTGAAGGCTTATTTCAAAACTCCAGCTGTGAAGTGAAATGATGCTATGCTGGCATCATATAAACGTCACAATCTTAATTTAGGACACTATCTAAAGCTCACAGAAATATCTGCAGAGTTCAAGAGGCATTGGATCAGACCAAAGGGAAAAATTTCAAAGATGTTTCAACATCTAAATGAAAATGAAGATTGGGAGTTCAGTGGCAGTTGTATGTCTGCTATGAATCCTGAAAGAGTCCAAACAGTTTAGGTATCTAAATATCTTAGGAAAACTAGGTTATCGTTACAGTTTACTGAAAACACCACCAGCATCGGTTAACCACCTTTGCCAGTACCAAAACTCAGGGTATGACAGCTCAACCTTGAGTTACTGGGACAGAGTGGCAAGGAGATTTTTGAGTCACTTAGTATTCTGTTTTTCAGAATTAGAAATTAGAAATATAATTACAATTATAAAGAATGCAGGAGCAATATGAACACTCTAGTATCTTTTTGACAGTGCAGTTTATGATTCAAAGGCATCTAAGAAGACTGCAATATTTTATATGAGACACAGGGGAAAACCAAAACAAAACACAAAAGGAAATAAATAATAAACTAACAACAGCAGCATTCAACAACCTGCTTTTCTTTTGTTTTAGCCAGCATCCCAGGTTGAAGTGTCATATTTCTGTAGTCCACCTAGAGAAACCCATGAATAACCAAGATCCAAAGAAGAGTGACAACAATCCATCAAGACTTGTACTTGCATTATTCAGAGTGAAAAACACAAGTGATTTTCTACTTCATTATATTAATCCCAAATATTTAGCACATGGCTGCAGCGATTTCCTTCCTCTTTCTCCTCCAGAAATATGTTCACTTTCTTAAATAGATTTACATGCCTGCCTTCTATTGTTGTATCTGGCATTTCATTTCATACCTCAAACCACTGTAGGAATATGCTAAATCGAGAGTCAGCTGGCTTTATGGAATTATTCTGGCTTTGCAGCATGTGATTTTAAAACTGAGTACTTAATCAGATAGTGATTTCAGTACTGTTACTCTGATTTCAGCAACATGATTAACATCATATCTAATCTAGTTTACAATCTTAGTTTCTTCAAATGTAACAACACACTCAATGACTAAGAAACAACAGTTTTCTGTTAGCAACAGCCTGTAGTCTTCAACTCTGCCTTTCCTGCCCAGTTCTTTGCTGTAACTTCATAAATCAAGATATTATTTCTAATTTGTCTATTTATACTTACTTCTTTATTGGTACTCTTTGCTTCTCAAGGGCTCAAACCTGCAACGTACTAAGAATCTATTTCAAAAAAGCACTGAAATACACCTTCAAGAATATAAAAAATTCAATTTCCTGCTACAAGATTATTCAGGAGCCTGACAATAGGCAGGTATTTAAATGCTTTTTTGGATCAGAGCCCTGAGGTTCATTACCTTACAGCACTGAGCTCTGTATGCTTCACTGAATTGCCTAAATTCACGATAACTTTAATCCAAACACAGGTTTCTCCCACACCTCTCCTTTTAAAAATTAACAAATCCTCCCTCACAAAGAATTCTTTATATGCTCCTGCACTTCTTTCTCAATAGTGTGTTATTAACAGAAGCAACACTTCTGCTAGAAGGGAGTTTTTTCTCACAATATTTTCCACCTGCTGAAACCCCAAAGAATATATAAATACATAAGAAAGGATTCTCAAAAGATATTTGTTTAATTTTCAACATCAGGGATTATCAGATAAAGTTAGCTACATCTCTAATTCAGAAAACATCTCCTTATTGCCCTCTATGCTGGCACACTCATTTGTGGCCAGGATCGTGTGATGGGATGCTGTCTCCACTGTACCTTCTCAGCCCTTCCAGGATAACACCAAAGACCTTAAAATAGCTCAGTCTACCTGAAACTATTTATTTTCCGGGAGTGCAGAATAGTTCTTAAAAACTCAGAGAAAGTATACTTGCTCCAACATGCACGTAACACTAAAAAACTTCACTGATTTACAATCTGTCCCTCCTGCTTCAGCCCTTTCTAGGATCTCCCACCTGCTACTGGTTCTCCAACTTCTCCTCCAGGCAGTTCCAGTAGACACTGAACTTCCCACTTCTTCTTTTTCCTTTATTGCTCTTATATGGCTTCCTTTCCCTCAGAAAGTTAGAAAGTGAGCTTGCCCTTTACCTGGGCTTACTCACCACCTCTACCACGGTGGCTACTAGACTCCCATCTAGGAGACTTGAGAGAATATCTATCTCAAACACATTTCTCTGATCAGTAAGGTATATTACATTCACTTTGACTGTATTTATCCCTCATCTATGTTGCTCTCTGCACACATTTTAGCCAACATATACTGGCAGAATTGACCGACAAAATAATCACTTTCAAAAAATTACTACAAAATATTGATGGGAAATGAACTAGAAACTTATAAACCTAATTCTCTGCAGTGCAAATCTGCTTCTGTCAGTTACGACAATCAGAAAAAGGAACCAGAAGAAGTTCTCTCTGGCTTCCCTGTCGAACAATAACTGAGCAACAGAGCTCCAGTCAGGAACAGAACATGACAAGTATAACAGCAAACTATTCACTGGGCAATAACAATTGGTTGAAAATTGTAACCAAGTACTTCTGGAAGTCAAATAAAGCTTATATAGCTCTAAATTGCTTGTGGATAATCATAAAGTGCAATCTGAATAACTATTTGAAGATTTCTTCAGCTCTATCTCCTGCAATAGAGAAAAATACCACACTGGAAACATTAAAAGCATAAAATAATTATATTCTGCTTATCTATATTTCCATTTTTCCATACACTTATTTTCTTAAATATTAATGCAACAGGCTTAAAATAAAGGAAATCATATTCTAATCCAATTAACCTGACTGCTCCATTCTCTTCTCTCTCTGTAAGTCAAATGCCCAGTTTATTACATGTGCAGTGGCATATTCACGAATAAACTTCTTCCTCACTCAGCTACTTTATTCCTACAGTGTCTCAAAGATCATCTGTTTGTTTATAAATCAGTTTATTTTTACTGCAGAATGTAAAAGAAGTTGTGAACATATGCATAGATTGCTGAAGTTAGCTATTTTAATAACAACTATATTGACATGAAGAACAGAAAATCTTAGCTCTGGAGTGCAACAGTTATAGCTGGATGTAAGACATGTAGATAAGAGTTGAAGCTGATATAAAAATAGTCATACGGAAACAAAACATAACCAACATTTTCAATGTGTTCAATATGCAGTACCTCAATCAGAAAGAATGGAATTTGTTAAAGAGAAGCTACCTTTTACTGTTGGTCCAGAAAATATACATGAAAAAAGTGAAATTATTTGAGTTTTATCAATCCCCTTGCCAGCACTATAAAATTAAGCCTGTTGTTGATTTAAATAAAAAACTAAACCAATTTAAAAAACCCAACCAAACAAACCCAAAATCTTGAGTTTTTCTATGATGTAATTTTAGTGAAAACAAAGTTCCTGGAGGTATTTTATCCTCATAATTTTCTGTTTCTTCAAATGTACTTTTTTAAAAAAAAACCCAGTTCTACTAGATATAGTCTATTGAATTAATCAAATAACCCAATTAAGGGTTCCTTTGAACTGATACAGCTACCTCTTGCATAAGCCAAAAATTTTTAGCAAATACTTTATATTTATTGAGAATGCATCTTAAAAACATAGCAGCAAAATTGTTAATAAAATTATGATGTAAAAAAAATTCCTTGTTTTTAACTGATTTCATCAAAAATGAAAACAGGAGGGCAACAGGGCTTTAATTTGACTGATTATATTGGAAGGCTCAGAAACATAATAGCAAAGAGAACAAAAGTTATTTTTATTTGTATCTGTAAAATAAATCATATCTAATCTAACAATGCCATTCGCATTTTTATCCACAATTTTGGCATGCTTGAGAATATTGGCAGTATGTGATTTGCACATGATTTTGCATGAAATGCAATTTTTTTCACATTGTTTTGCATAGGGAAAAAATCCTTGTTTTTATAGGCTACACAGGACCTTCAGTCTGGTACACAGCTATCTTAAACACTTGAATGAACTTTTCTTCTATCTACTATCTCAAAATTACATTATATTCAGAGTGAATATAAGATTAATCCTAATGTGTTTTATGATTTAATCTTAAGAATCTAAGAAAAATTAACTATAATTAATATACAATCATAGAAAAAATACTCATCAAATCTCATGTTATGATGAACTTATCCATCTTACATTTCTAGGGTTTTTTATTACCTTTCACCAACATTTGAAGTATTACAGTACACTGAATGCTTAGAGAGAAGTCACCTGTGAAATCTGATGACAGGTTATGGCTACTGTGGGAACATTTTCATTACCAGACTTTTGAGTACTTAATATCACACTTCAATGGTAAATGATTATCTTTTATGTCTAATTTCACTTTGATTTTATTTTTAAAAAAGATTATTTTTAAGAGCTATAAAAGGATAGCTCTAAACCCCTGACATTTTCTGTGGCTTATTAAAGATGTTTCCAGTTTTAGAAGAAAATCCTGTTCTTAGAGCCCAGCTCAACACATGAATTCACTTCCTGAGATCAGCAAGGTATTCAGCTTGCCTCTTACCACTAGAGCTGTAGGTTAAAACTAGCTTTATGGCAGGCAAATTTACAAGGGACTTCCTGACCACTGCACTCTGTCCTCCTTAATGCACTACAAAATCAAGCTAAATCCACTGCTTGGATCTAGCAGTGAGAGTTTATGTAGTTTTTTTAACTCCATACAGTTTGTCAAGGAAACTTTTCTACTTATTTTAGGTATTGCAATTTACATCTAACATTGGGAGAGGGGAGAGAGGGAAGGCCATGCCCCACTTAATTTCTATTTTAAGGCTAATATGCAGGCCTACACAGGAATTAAATGGCATGCAGTCCCTAGCTGCCCCTCTGCCTGTGGATGAATTTTATCCATTATGAACTTCCCAAGCAAACAATACTAATAACTAAGTATATAATGTGAGAAATATCTAAGTGCTCTTGACAAGCTCTGCTCTTGACAGCTTGCACTTATGGGAAAAATTGAGGAGCTCAGTGTAGAGATTTCAGTGGAACAAAACTTTGTGTGGGAGTCTTTATGCTGTGTGATTTCAAATCACTTCAAGTGAAAAAAAAATATATATTCAGTTTCCAATTTGGGTCTCATCTGGTAAAAAATTTCAAACCACTTTTTGGATTAAAGGCTTGATCCAAAGAATGCTTAGTATATAATACTGAAGTATTTTTCAGAAAGGAGGATTGAAACTCAACATTTCCTATTTTTCTTCCTCCTTTCAGTTGAGTGACAAATTGCTATGGATAGCCAAATGCTCACACTTTCATGTTCTTTGACCCAACTCAGTCTTGGCTTTAGTCAATGCAAAGTAGAATAGCTTCAATAAAATGAAGAGAATGTTCCCTTCGCCTTCGATTACTTCAGGGTAACATATTCATTTGGAAGAAGTGAGTTAACTTCCCTCAGGCACAAGAGGGAATTAGTATCTGGGAGGTTTTGATTTATTAATGTGCTAAGCCCTGAACTCTTGGGTAAAAGGCCAGCACTGTTGACATATCAACTTCAATACTTTGAGCAGAACCTGAATTTTATGTGATTTAAGAAAGCCCAGCAAGTCAGCTTGCAGATGAGACTGCCACAGAGAGGTCTTGTGAATCTCAGCAGGGCTTCCCTGACATGAAGAATAGCACTTAGGTTATTCACATTTTATCAAAACAGTTTTGTAAATATGCCCTATGCTCTGGCAAAGCTTCAAATTCATATCTACAGGGCATGCAAATTGGTTTGGCTTCACTAACAAGCTGATTCTGAGCTGTGAGTCTGGGTCCAAAACTGCATTCATTTAAAAAAAGTTTTAGACTTTAATGTTGACCCCATTCAAGTCAAAGAAAACACACTCTGTGACCTTAAGGTACAAAAAATTAATTCAAAAATAAAGCCTGTTCATTCTAGGGTGAATGCAAAAAAAGATCTTAGAAGGAAAGCAATTTAATGGTGAAAGCAGAAAGGGTGAAAAAATACTTTCTCTTCTTACAGAAAAAAAAAAGGAAGTTAGAATTATTTCTATAACTTTTCAGTACTTTACTCAGAAAGCATATTTCTATGGACATCCTTGGAAAATTCCTCTTTAGGTGAAACCAAGCAAAATTATTGCAGATAATACTTTAGCCCCCAAATATTTGCGCAAGAACATGTGAAAATACTATGTTCTAAAGAAAACCTCACCATAGACTTAATTATCATCTTTGCTAGAATGTAGAACCTATAATAATAGGATGTTCAACGAGTCATTGTAAACAAACTAAAGAAATTATGAGAAATTAAAAAAAAATCATGGCGATTATGAGAGATGAAGGCAAAATATACTCCTTGATTATTCTGAAAGGTTTTACTACATTCAGAATTTAATAGGAAATGCAAATTTTCCCATAATTTTTCCTGTCCTCCTGTCCATGAGGCATCTCACATGCTTTGATTCCAACACAAAATTTCAAAGTGGGAACTGTACACGGAAGTCTTCTTGGTAATGTTTAGGAGCATTAAGATTTTTAAGAGTGTTTATTTGCTGTTTCATGGATATTTCAATAGGAAGAATATGTCTGTGATTGCACTCTTGATGAAGCCTTTTATTTAAATCTCCTTACCTGCCATGGAAAGATAAAAAGACACTGTGTAGAGATTGCGGCTGTATTGGGCACAGCTCCCACAGGGGAAATTACCCTTTAATAGTGTTAAGCTCGATGGTGTGTGAATGGTTATGTGGTACTTGAAGTGAATGAACCAATTCATCTTTCAGATTAGGACCACATGCCTGTAAGTGATAAGTGCTTTGTCTCAAAAGAAAAAAAAAGAACACAACAACATAAAAATATTTTTCTGTCACATTTACTACCACCTGATGTTAAACCAACTTCTAGAAAGGGTACAGTAGAATGAGTTAAATAAATCAATGAGGAAAATTTCTTTGCTTATTTCCAGTCAGGCTGTATTTTAAGTATTAACATTATTCACAATATAAAAAGACTAATTAATATGCAGAGAGGGAACTATTTTTGTTATTTGGAATGACAGAAGATATACAATAAACAATCTTGTGCCCAACTTGAATTCATTACATACTTCACCCTAATCTTGTTTTGAACAAACAACGAAACCATACTTCTTCCATTTGTTACTCTTCCAACTGGGTTTTGTGGTAGGCAAAACCGCACTTAAATAGGAGAGAACCAGTGAAATTCTGACATGGACAATTTGTTGCATTCCAGTAAAACTAATGCAGGGTCCACAGCTTTTTATTAAATACATCAATCAGAAAATTTTGAAGTCATTCTGAGAAGTGTCTTTTCTTGGCAGATAAGCTAAAGATAACAGGAAAGACCAGTAATTTTCACATCCAACTACAAAGAGAGTCAAATATTGAAGACGATATTTTTATTTTGTGGAGTTAGAAATGGCTACCGCATTAATGCTATGCTGGAGATACAAGAAGAAAATGAAATGTTCGGAATAGATAAGATACAAGCTGAATCAACATCAAAAGACTGAACATCAGGAAACCACCAATACTGCCAATATCCACCTACTGTGTATGATGCATGACAGATTTTATTCATTTCAGGACTGTATCACTAGGTCAATACTTTGCAGCCAAAGATGTCAACCCTCCTGATTAACCTTGAAGAGACCACTGTTTAGCAAACAGATTGCAAGATCTTCTGCAAAATCCCAGAAGCAAAATTTAAAAAGTCTATCCCAGCTAAAGGAATATTGTAAAGTTATCTAACAAGTTCCTAGCAGACAACACAAGCTTCCAGAGTCAGCCAGATGCTTCACAGTTTGTATGTAAGTTATTTGGAGAAACAGGGCTTACTGAAGCAGTACAGAACTTTCTTCCTGAAGCAAACCCTGGATAAGTCATTGCATTTTTCAGTGGTGGTCATAAGCTATACTAATCTCCACTAACAGCAGAGTAATAACAATAAAGTACAAACATTATACTAGTAGCAGCCAGACTGAGCTTGATCTTGAGATTGGAGGGTTTGGGGTATTTTACAATGAAAGCACTTTGACACAATCATTTTACATGTAGAATGGTTGAATTGTCTCTCCACCTGTAGCAATATTTTTCCCTTGCCCTAAATCTGAAAATGTAGGTACTTAAAATAATTTTGAAGCTTGAAGGAAATCTCAGAAATGTATTGGTATACATGACAAATGAGAACAACTTTCATAAAAAGCATGTCTCTTCCATAACTTCACTTGCTACAGTGAATAGCCCCAATTGCTTGTATTTCAGTAACATCTCGGCAACATCTGGTAGATGTGCGTGTCATTCATTTCCAAACTGTAAAGCAGGTGCATGCTCAGCTCTGTATGCTAATATTATTTGTCTTTTTTTGACTGGTTATTTTTCAGTGGCTATCTGTTAAGAGCTAAAATCTTTTGTTCTGTCAATGAAAAATGCTTATGAGTTGCTTATTAGATGCAATATTTTCCATTATAGAAAGAGTTAATTGAAATTAAAGTCCACCAAATTATCTTCAAATTATTAATTTGGCATCTGAAAGTTAATACGACTTAGTGATATTCTCAGTGAATATTCACTATTCTTAGTGAATATCTAGAGTGATATTCTCAATTTACCACAAAAGGGAGTTAGGAGAACAGTTCCAAAAGCAGGACATTTTGCCATGTTGCTCTTATAAACTCCCTTAAGACTTCAGTGCTTCTTTCCCCTAACTGGTTCTGGCAGAAAGTTTACTTCGTTAATGCTGATCACTGGAAGAGTGACCCAGACCCCAGTCTTCGAGCTCTGACTCTAGCCCTTGCAGCTAAAAGGAGAAGTACATTCTTATTCTTTCAACACCACGATACCGAGCACTACTACAGAATCTCAGTGTCAAGGATGCAAATGGCTTTAAGTTGTTCTTTCTTAACCATTTCCTTGAAATCACCTCTAACACAAGCTTAAAGTTACAAGAAGAAAAAAAAAAGTCAACAACACACTTGCAATCGCTTTACAAGGGCAGAAGTGACAAAAAAGAAAGACAATGACTCCATCTTCGCATTGCAGAAACATATCCCAGATACATCTCCCTCGCAGGATTCATAAGACAAACTATAAATGACTGCTTAACTTGTGGCTTTAGAGACTCAGTTCTATTTCCTATTCTGTGTCCTCAGACTGCATAGAGAGTAAACAGCTGTTGGGCTGGGGAAGGGCACTGACTTTTATATCCCCGTTTTTCCTGATATAGCCCCCTGATCCTTGGGGGTCCCTCTGAGGTTGCCAGATATTATCATTCCCCTTCCTTGCTCCCTTCCCCTTTCTTCTAAGGGCGTATTTATTTGTAAGTGAATCTGGAATTTCAGTCTGTTGTCAACCACGTTACTGGCAGCTGCCTTCTGCTTTGTAAATATTAATATTGGTTGGGCATCTGCTCAACTGTGAAATAGTCTTTTAGCCACTGGGTCTGTGTTTGGCAAAGCCCTAATCAGAGTTTTAGGCAACATGAAGCTGAATCTCTTTCCACCCAGATAAGCAATGCTCTTCTTTGAACCACTCAGATTTCATTTTTTCCTAAATTAGTTTTAACTTCTCAGCTGTCAGATGTGGCTCTCTATGTGGCCACATAAATGCTTGTGCCAGAACAAAAGGCACCAGAGGGATGGGAAAGAGTATTCAAGGGAAGGGATTGCACTTTTCAGTGACGGTTTATGGCAATTTGAAACATATGTGAAGCAATTACCTGCGTTCTTGTGACACGCATATATATTAAATATACTGACTTAATAATGTCCTCATCAAAATATAGTTTACTTTCAAAAAGAGTACACATGGAATGTAAAAAATGCCATCTCAAATAAGGTCTACCAGTCAGAAAGGTATTTCAGTGGGACTTCAGGGATTCAGTCACTTCCAAAATCACTGCTTCTCTCTTAGAAGCCCCAACATGAGTTAAAGCAGAGGGAGAGTGATTAACATGGCAATTTCAGGAATCTTTGTTTTGATATTTTCTTTTAAGAAAAGTTCATTCACAATTCATTGGTAAGAACTCTCCTCTTTGGGGACTGTCAGTGGCCTCAGTCTTGGTTACTCTGTTCTAACAGTATGAGCAACAGGAAAAAAACCAAACAATAAAAAAGAGACAGAATCAACTGTCACCTTTGTGGCTTGCTTCCCCATTCAATTTCAGATACTAAACCAAAATTTTTCCTCAATAATTTTTATTTCTGTTTGTCTAGTATCATCTCACATTACTTTGCTTTGTCAATTACTTTGTCAATGGCTTTAGATAAAATGTGTAATCTTCATTTCTTCCTTCCAGCTCTTTCAATTTTACAGGTTTCTTTCCTACTGGCATGCAAAATAAATAAATTAATGTTAATGTGAATTTACAGAATGTGTGTAAAACGTGCTAGCAGAAAGTTGTCAAAATACCACTGGCTTTGGCATTAGAGAAAGTCTCACATTAAAGAAATACACACATTAAAGACACCAGCAATCTTGGCAGGCTTACATGATACTTACGATAGCACTTTAGGCAATAAGCAAGTGCAAAACAATGGGAAATGCACACTTGAATCAAGTCTGCATTTTACTTTTGATTACTGAGAACGAGCAGTGAATTATATGAACTGGGTAAGAGCCCACAGTGAATTATCTAAGGGTTCAAGCACTAAGAGGGAAGCAATTCAGAATATACTCAGATTATATTTGTATAGTTTTATGCCTTTCCTCACTGGTCCCTGGGATAATAGAAATGTCTCAATCTGCAAGAATTCTGTGAAAAGACCAGAAATGTTTGCTGAAAGCTTTCCCTAAATAACAGTAATGGTCATCAGTGAGGTCTTTCTCACTTCTGTCTACATAGCACGAAGTACATTTCAGACTAACATTTCAACTATAGCAGTGCCATTCATCTATTTTATCATTAAGGTCTAGTACATGAAAAATAAAGTAAACCAATATGAAATTAATGGGGCATTGCATCCTAAACTATGTAAACACATGCCGATAATAACACACTATCTTTAGATCCAAATTCCTAGATCAGCCTAATGGAACATTCAAAGCCTTCACTCCAAGTAAATAGCTACAGAAAATATGAAAACATATGCAAAAAACCAATCTTATTTATATGGTATATATTTAAGTAAAATAAAAATTATTGAATATGTAAAGGATAATGAATTCACTCTGCACACAACACCTTGTCCTCTGCAAAAAGCAAAAGTTTGCAAATCATTTGCCTGTAAAAATATTACATATCATACAAACAAAATATTATGACTATATGACATAAACCCACAAACAGATAAAAAACCTGAAGGTTGAATTCATTAAATGAATTCTCCCTGGGAAACAGTGAAACCACACAGATTACAACTACAGTATAGTAAAGACAGTGTGAAGTTCATAACAGAAATCCTGAGTATTTGCAGAAAAAACTACATTTTTGACAAGACAGAACCAACAGCATTTAAGGGACAGGACTACACTGATCACATTTAGAAATTCAAAACATACAGGGATTCCTAACAGCAATATTTGAAATATTGCAAAATTTCTTCATTCGCTTCTTAGATAATACTTGAAGATAAAATTGATGTTATGTATCTTGAACTAACGTAAATGTTTCCTCATCACTTAATCCTATAAAAGCAATAAAAGGGAAAGTCTAAAAAGGATTTACTGCTATTACTGAGGTGGTTGTTGTTATTAATATTAATTTTATTTCCCTTGCAGACTATATGTTCTAGTAATAGGCTACATTGTGCATAATGTAGTTGGGCTGCATCATCATTAATTAATAGATGACCTTTGCCCTGAACAGGTTAAAAACTAAGAACAAGACAAGAAACAACAGATGGGAAGAGACAGACAGATGGGAAAGTACCAAAAAATACAGTATTGGTCAGCACGACAGGCTGGTTGTCTCAGACCTCCAGCTGTCTAATCTTTTGTTAAAATTTATACGAGCAGCACAAAACCAGAGAGTTTGAAGAAGGATTTTGAAGGATAATAACACAATAGCTTTGCAGATGTTAGTGGTATCTTCTCCCTCAAGTATGAAGCAGCAGCAGAGGTGACATGAATGTGAGCAATAGAGAAAGTCACCATGGTCTGGTTGGGGCTAAGAGTTACCATTGCAACAGCAAATGGTAGGGGCTAGGTGAGGATAGGCAACCAAAGGCCTTAAGTGTGAGGACAAGCAATCCACATCTGACATAAAAATGAGAGATTTAATGTAGGGACTGAGAAACAAGGGTCAAAGCAATAAATTACAAAACTGATTTTTTTTAACAACACAAAGCAGATGCTCTGGAAGCAGATAAAGTAGTATTTTCCATAGCTAGATACTTAAAGACTGGATGGAAGAGGTGGAAAACAAAGACTCTTTCTTAGAAATATAATTTAATTCTTCATATTTCTAAGCAAGCCCATTTAAGGCTTAAAATCCACATTGCTTTTAATATAAACAAAAGCTCCCATAAGCAATTTCCATCCAAACACAAGACCCTGCTTCTTCAGTGTATCTGAATTTAATTTCAATATAACTGAAAATACCATTTGCCAGAAGACTCTCCTCTGTCCTTGGTTCAGCAGCTACCTAGGTCTATGGAGCAGCCAGGTCCTGGTTGACTTTTCCATGCTTTCCTCAAGACTTTCTACAACACTTTCTTGCCTCGCCCTAGCTCTTCCCAATGAACTCCTCCCATTTTCTTGCAGCAGAACTCAAGGGATAAACAGCACCAGACCTCTTTTGAGCAAGTTTAGGCTTGTAAAATTGATCCTACAGAAACTATATACCCTTCTGATTCAAATTTGCTTATGTGTTCAACATGATGTGTAATTTGATAGCAAAGAGATCTTGCCTGCAATATTTATTTATTCCTTAAATCCCTCATCCCTTACAGAAATATTTTCTGTAAGGTGACTGCTAGTTGCATCCAACAGTTGCATTTACATGTGACATTTCCATCCCTGACCAAGTAACAAAGACTGATTACTAGCCCAGGTAAAACCAGCATTAGAAAGAGCAGGAAGACCTCATCCTCCTCTTATTCCAAATGTTTCAGATATTTATCATGAAACACAATCAATATACATAACTGAGATATTTAATCACTTACTACAGTTTGGAATGAATAAATTATGCCCAGCTCAAACTGAAATGTGTTTGTTTAAACTCATTCTTTCTTCAAATATTAACTACATTTGTAAAGTTTTTAAATAATAAAAATGTTAAATAATAAAACATGGACTGATTTTCTATTATCCTGCAAATTGCATACCAAATGAGTACAGAAGTCTTTCTAAAGAGGGTGACAATGTTCTTTAGTGAAAATTTAATTTCTTACATTATTCTTAGAATTTTTTTAAATAAAACATACCAAATCTTGAGAGATTAACAAAATATTTCTTAGCAATACTGAAATATAGATACTATTAGTTGATATTTAATTTATCCCTAATGGAGGCAAAGAAAACAACAAAAAAAGCCCTACAAGAAAAAAGTATGAGAATTTCAGGAGAAACACACATTTATTTACACATTTCACCACAAACCTACATTCCAGTAAATTACCTGAAGAATGTTTCAATTAGGAGCTGAGTGGCTTTTGTAGCTTTGCATAGCAACAAAAAGAATGAGAGCAGGAAGGAAAAATACATTAAAAATAATCTTGGGAGAGTGAACAGACAGTACTCTTCAAAATTTTTACATCAAATTTCATTTGCCAAACAAACCCGAGCAATTTTCATTTTATCATAGTAACCTACTTTATAGTAAAAACATTACACAGAAAATAATAACCTAATTCTGATTATCACTAATAGTTCTACCTCAGTTTGACCAAAGGCACAGTCAATAATTGTTTTACTAGAGTTTCATTAAAGCTAAACTAATTTACTTTGTCTTATTTTCTTTTCCCATCTTTGACTGGCTCAGCAGAGGATTGCCAGCAGATGGAATAATTACTTTGGAATATTATCACAAAAAAAAAAGTCACTGAGTTAGAAAAGCAGCATTTGATGCATTTTAGTAAGTGATCATTTAGAATGAATATAATCTTATTTTGTATTAATTGGCATTTTCATTGCATTCCTGTAAGAGCTATCATATCTTAGTTGTCCAAAAAACTAAAATGCACAAAACATGAAAATTAAGAAAAAGATAAATGGCAGTTGATATGAAAACACATCTTTCTTCTAATAGCCATAAGGCTTGTGAATATTTACTCTTTCAGAATACAAGACCCATTTGTTGCCTTACAGATGTCGACATGAGCCTGCAGCACCAGTTGCAGTTCTGCATTTGGAAGTTTCCAGCAGCAACCCAAACTGAAACCTGCTTCCGATGACAGCTGAGATGGTGCTTCTTTTCTGTCACCATCCAGAGCTGACAAAAAAGACCTGTCTATATGCAGAAGGACTGTCAGGGGCCAATGATGTAACTTTAGTGACGCAGATTTCTACGTGCAAACTGTACAGTTATTAATCAGGGAAAGGGCTATGTGTACCCTTTCTTCTCACTTTTTGTATTCCTGAAAAAGGAACCCAGGATCAAAATACTCCTCTCTTGTTACATTCATTGGTCTCAGGCTTCTTATAGTGAAATATTTTGCTTCCTACATACTTGTTTCTCCTACTATTACTATTTTGATTCCCTTATATGCTAGCCTAATTTAAGCAAGCTTTACCAATGGTACTATATCTTTTCTATTCAGCTGTACATCGAGCTTTCAAATACAACAAGGCAGTTATCCTGAACAAATTGTTTTTTGTGTCTGAAAATGTAATTTTCTTCTGCTTTTCAATGTCAATATGAAAGTCAGGGTGCTTCTGTTTTGCTGCCTGAGTTTCTCCATCTGTAAAATGTGAGTTGTCCCTTCTGTAAAATGCTTCAAGATCTACTGTTGAAAATATTACATGAAAACTGGATACTAATAATATACTAGCATAAATCCCACTGATTTCTTACAAAATAAATTCCAAATTTGTTTTGGGGTTACTCAGTAAAGTACAGCTGGGGCAAGAGAAAGTAAAATCAAGATCATAAACTAGGTAACAGGTTTATCTCATGAGACTGTAGAAGAGGTCCCTCTTGTACATTCTTACTAGTATTTCTGTCTGCTAATGCATGGTATGCCACAGTATTACTGTGGCTTGACAAATTTAGGAAAGCAAAGGAAGTCGATGTCCTTAGTGGAAAAGATGAATGAAAATCCAGTGATCTCAGTGTTGGTTCTTCTGGCTGCTTCTGGTTGACTTTGTCTGAATTTCACTCTGCAGTCAAAAGTTTATGAAATGATCCATTCCTATTTGTTTTTTATTAGCCTGAAAGAGTATAAAAAATGTGGAAAAGAGGAAGAAAAATATGCTGATATAGAGTCCTACATTCTTCACATAAGATATTGTAACTTACACACTTACGATCCAGCTATCTTATTATCCTTAGTATGCACGAATGGTAGAGCTTCAGAGCTGCCTGTGTTCCAGGCAAGGTCACAGATGGGAGATGAACGCTGGCAGGGACTTTTATTGACAGAACAAAAACTTTGAGATTTCCTTTGAAAGAGACTGTCTGCATTTAAAACAAAACAAAACAGAAAAGGAGAAGTGTAGAGAGAACTCCCTTTCCTGATATATCCTTCCATTTCCCCACAACCAAGCTTAGGGGCTTCACAAACTGGGAACAGTGACGGCAATACGGTGCTATTTCATTATTCCAGCTGGGCGTGTTCTTCATAATTATACTACCACAAAGCAAAAGGCACAACCTTGGCTAAACGTTCTATTTCTTTAGACAAAGACTTTAAACCAGATTCTTTAAACCAGTCATGAAATGCTTTCCAACACAAATACCACCAACTGTTCCCTGTATAAAAACCAAAATAAAATAAAATACCATTCTTCACAGTAAACTTAATAGCTTCTTTGACTTTACTTTTCAACCTTCTGTCATTGATATTGTTTGTTTATAATTTGTCCTCCTCAGCAGATGTTCATAATAAGAAAACAGAAAACACAGGTATTTGTAATATCTAATCATAGTGGAGGTATTGCACTTTTTAAAATATGTAAGGGTCTAGAACAGAATTGCTTCTTCTCTTGCTCAGGGTGGTTTTTGACTTTTGTGTCTTGTTTTAGGACATAAGTTTTTCCATTTCACCAAGTAGGATGCTTGTTGTATTTTTATACAATTATGTAAAGAAAATGGGGAAATCCGCATAAGTAAAAAAGTAAATTTAAATTTATTAAATAAATTTCCAACGCTTTTGGAAATCACCTGTTTTTATTCTTAAAATTACTTTTTCTAGGAAAAAAATAATTTAAATCCACGTGCTTAAATATTTTAGCTTTTGATGAAACCCATATTTTTCACTGAAAAAGTATTTCAGCGGATTTTTCTGAACACAATCAGTGCTATAAATACAGCCTCCACATCTTACATCACCCTACGTCTGTGACACAACTGAACCAACAGTTCCACAGATCACTTTTATGATATTTGTCTGAAGCTATTTAATGTCTTTATATGAACGAATAAAAGGGGGAAAGGGACAAAGAATAGGAATAATTTTAACATGTATGGTAAAGTAATTAGAATAAGAGTGTCCCTGTATTATGCAGTATCTATGGATAATGCAGATACAGTACTAAAAATATAGATATAGGAATACATTTCTACTAATGGCAAGACATTACATAATATATCCATATAACACAAAAAATGCCACGTTTTTTCTCAGCAGGTGGAGGCAGGCAATTATTTCACAATCATCATCTCCTTTGCTTCCTACTGCTACTATTGTGCTCAGTAATGAGAATTTCAATTCTGGCACATTCGTATGGATACATTTCTGATAGCATGGCTCAGATTCTGAACGGAGTTACACCGCTGTGAATCCGGCTTTACGTTAGCAGCACTGATGAAGGTGCTCTGGTCTTTCACCACACTCACACGAGTTAGGTTCAGTGAGCTCATCTCTTTTATTCTTATACATTAACCTGAGTATGTGCAAGAGAGACACGCTCCTATACTCAGTAATGTTAAAGTTGGACCTGCAGGTTCTCAGCTCCTCTTCTTTTTAGCACCTTCTAAAACCTCTTGGTTTCCAGAAACTCGGAAATATTTTCATGGTCATCATCAAACAGCACTGTTAGGATTATATTCTGTATTGAAACCATTGTGTTGCTCTTGCAGTTAATTTTTTATAGTTTCTGTATTTAGATGTTTTTTAAAACATAGCTGCTAGGAAAGGATTCATCATTATTAGATGATGAATTATTTTCTGCCCTGTGGAACAACCTCAGTAGGCAGTCCAGGCACACGCACATGGAAAGCTAAAAGCTTGGAAAGTGGGAAACTGCTAGAGATTGCAAGTGTTTCCAGAGTGAAGCGATAGCTGAGTCAGGTTTCTTAGGATGATATTTTGGACTTAGCTGTCTAAGTTCCACCATATATGCCTAAATCTTCTTTTTTTGATGTGGCTTTCAGGTTTCCTCTAACTGGAACACACCTTAGAGATATTTTCTACTCTCCTGTCATGTAACTAACAAAAAATTTCAAGGTTTTCCCCCCTTCATGTTTCTTTGATAAAGACTTCGCTAAGCACATGGAGCATTTCAGTTTAATGAAAATACAAGCAAAAGCTTATGGCTGGGAAGAGACTGAGTGAAAGAGGTTTGGAAATGGTAGTATATGCAGTAGCTGATCAGAGACAAAGCTAACAAAAGTAACATGGGATGAAATCCATTGCAAAATCCTGCTTTAACTGGGACGTAAGTATCCACAAGAATGTGCTACGCTCCTTTCCTGCCCTGCCTCCCACTGCAGGTTCCTAACGTCACTTGCTGGTGCCTGTCCATCCCTGCTTTGAAGCATCCATGTAGGAAAATGGGCACCTGACTCCCACAAAGAGGTCCACTGTAGCGCTGGCCGTGAGGGCGGCGGGGCCAGGCGTCCTGCTCGGCATGTCTGACACGTGGCTGGATGCCCTAACGCTTGCCCAGCCTGGGTGTCGGGACAGGGTCACCCAAGGTGAGAGCCCTCTCAGGGAAGAGCTAGGAGCTAATGCTCTCTAAGGAGGAGCATCGGTGCTGACCTTCAAGACGTGCTGCAAACCTGCTTCCCACTCATTTCTGCTCAGGGACACAAGCTAGACAACCCTTTCAGTTAAGTCTATTGTTTTTACTTGAGCTTTTTTTCAGAAAGAAATGAAACTCTTGCTTGCATCAAGGGACACCCTGAGAATGGGCTCAATTTATAGAGAAGCAAATATTGCCTGATGTGCACGACTTCAGACATAAGAAACAGTGACAGTCTCTGAGTGGCAGTCCGCAGCATTAAACTAACCCCCTCTGTGAGCAGCACGTCTTTTCAGGATTAACAATTTATGAAGTTAATGCACATCTAAGTATGCAGCTGTCCTTTTCTATTTTTAATAACCAAAAAGAAAATGTCACCAAGTAAAGGGGAAAAAAGCTGCTTCTCAGTTGGGACTGTACATAAAACAGTGGCAGCATTATTCTCTGTGCTGTAAAATGGTACTAACCAGTTTTGTCATGGAGCTTAAAAATACAAGCTAGACCTAAAAATTTAAACTATCTTCATTTTCCCTTCATGTTGTTATTAAAATGTTCTTCAAACAAACTTATTTTAACTGTGATGGTCGTAAAATGAATATGACCTCATGTGTGTGGCTTGGTATAAACAAGCATTAAACAAAGCTACTCCTGATATTCCAGGATTTAATTGAATTTGCTTACTGTTTTACACAAGAATTAATGTAAATAATCCCTTACTTTCCTTGGGCATTTAAGTATGAAGAATCCTTCAGTGCTTTGCAAAATTATATACGTGAAGGAAAAACTTTCAGTGTTTAAATGCAGCAGTCCTCTGAGTGGGCTTTGTGTAGGTATGTATTTTTTTCTTCTTGCCACGGGTTTCTTGGACTTTGGTGATGGGTGTGCTATAAATACTTTGATAGGAATAGAATCTGCAGCTGCATGAAAAGATGAATTCTGAGCAATAAATATTTTGCTAAGACATCAGTACAACTTCTCACTCATTTGAGGAGTATTGTGAAACTTGTGCAGCAATGATCTGCAAAAAGCCAGACAAGAAGAGGACTGATAGAGGAATACAAAGGTGGCTACAGACTTGAGTAAATGGGAGGTGAAGATGCACTGAAAATTGAATTGTTGAGCTAGAGAAAAATGACAAGTGTTTTTTGTTAGGAATCATTCTTGAGATGAGTCTCATTTAATATTTGTAGTAATGACCTCTGCACAGAAGCATGCAGCTAAAACATGGTGCTGACACAAAGCTGTACGATATTACTGTTAAGAGTAATAGGTCAGGATTAGAAGGTCAGGATATCATTCTGGAGAAATGAAGTGATGCTGAAGACCTAAATGATAAAACAGGATGAAATGTAATGGTACAAAATGCATCTTGGACATTATTAAGAAGAATTTATTCTTTAAGCACCTGAGTGGAAACAGAAGGGGAGGGAAGAATTGGTTGTGCTAATTGATCACAGTTCCTCTGAACAAAGTAGTACAGTTGTTAAAGAAAAAGTTGTATGCGATTCCAGAACACGACAAGTGAGGCATATCCAGAAGGAAATATTGTACTGCTCTACAAGGTAAAGGTAAGACCTAACCCAGAATACTGTGTTTAATTATGGCTTCCCATGCTTATGAAAGACAATTTCAAACTGAAGAAAGTGCTTCTAGCTTTTTTCCTTCTTTTTTTTCTTTTTTTTAATTTGAAAGCCCAAAAGAAGAAAAAGCAATGCAAACAGAAATGACAGTGTTGGTACAAAAATAAGTTGATTTAACCAATTAAGAATTCAGAAGCTTTTTAACAAACAAAACAACAAGGTTTTGCAGTTTGATAAGTTTATAAACAGGATTAGGTGTGGTTGCTTGTGATAGTACAAATTCAGTACACTGAATGTGTCTTCCCCACATTTATGATGAGACCCCCAAATCAGCTACAGCTTTGGGGTGGATCTGCCTAGATAATTTCCTTATAGGTACTTCTCAAAGGCTTTTGATAAATGAGGAGAAAAAAAAGGACAAAACCTAACCCAGGTTTTCTTTGAATTGCTTGTGCTGTGGGATATCAAATTTTTTTCTGGGAATTGCACACCTATCAGCTTTGCAGACCTTTTCCATGCTCAGTACACCCAGTGAGGGCACCAGGCAGAAGCAATCTTTCCTCCCTTCTCCCAGCCTATGTAAAACAGCACAGCGTACCAGCTTAAGGACAAATAAATGCAACATGCATTCTGTCACACCGCACAATGAAGCCGGTCAGTTATACACAAAGTAATTTTTATAAATCCTGCATCCTGCTCAGAAAAACAAAGAAACAAACAAACCCTACCCAACGCATCTTCCTGAGAATTTGCTCTGCAGTTGGCAGTAGCACACATATTACACACGGGGTGCTGTGAACATGGTGACACCAGTCAAGCTCTCGGTACAGCGTGTGGGACCAAGATAGTGTGCCATCCTTGACAAGAAGGGGCTACAAAATATTTTGAAGCCAGATAGGAATAATAATCTAAACCCAGAATGGAAAAAATATTTCACAGTTCAAACTTCATACCGATAGGAGACAGGATGAGACTGTGTTAGAAGACCTGCTGGATTCAACCAACTTTTATTATCTATTTAAAACTATATACGCTGCTCTTGATCTTTTGGAAACTGTGTTAACAGCTCTGTTTGGGTGTAATGATAGCGGGTCCACCTTTTAGTGAAACCCTGTCATCATAATTGGTGAGTATGTATCCTACATGCTGTTGATTTCATAAGACTTCATCACTTCCATGGCTGTCAGTCTCAGCACTCGCAATGTTATGTTTCTTCCTCCCACACTCTAATTTCTTTAGCACAGGGCAGGCAGTGGAGCATGATGTTTATGCTGCTATCTCTGCTGCTGTTGATACTTCATCTAATGCATCTGTGATACAAGTTGTTAAATCATCATGAGAATAATAATACATTATGAAGCAGGCTACTTTATTATATAAGAACTATTCAGTAACGGTATTTTTAATGTACAGTTAATTTCCCATCATCACTACAATCTGCATAGAGCCACCTAGAAGTCTAGAACCAAAGCAAATAATTGTATTCCAGTGTCATTAATGCTACAGGTTATGAAGTAAATTCATAAACGCATATGAAAACCTTTCTTGTAATTCAGTAAGGTAACTCTTTTGGGGTTATGTTAATAACCTGTACATTTCCCTAGTTTAACTACATTAGGTACCACTTACCCTGTTTAGAAAAAATAGTATACTGTGTCCACTTCTGGGGCAAAATGTAACATACTTCGCTCCTTTGAAGGTCTCGGCAGCAACTGAGTAGAATACAATATTCACTGCCACTGGACCCTAAAGGTTTTTTTCCATTTTCATCCTGAAAACCCTGAATTTATCCACCAGTGCTATGATTCCAGGGGGGAAACTCAGACTTACCAATCCCTCTGGATAAAAGCAGATAAAAAAGAGATAAAAGCAATTTATCTCTTCTTTGTAGTATACTTGTAGGGCAGATACCAGCATACATCAACACAAGTGGTCATCAACAGGGGCAGAATTCAAGGAACATATAAAAGTAGCAAGGACAGACATCCTCTGGTAGATCTTGCTGAAGGGGCACAGAAGATCTAAAGACTAAACTCTCTCTTGTTCTCTGTGTACCTCTGGAAGAGGTTATTGCCCCCAGAAATAGTAAAGAAAATAATGTGCTGGCACCTCAGCTGCCCCAGATCACAGCCCAATAACCAAATCTACTAATAAAGAACAATTTCAGTGTCGGTTTAAAGTAATAATCACTAAAAAATATCATTCTTTCTTGTTTGGTTCCATCATCGTACATCAGAGATGTTCCTTGTATCACTGAGATACCAGGTATTTCTAATGTAAACAATAGTGCAGCCTGTTAATTTCTATCCTCTGTTTTTTACAGGCTGTTTTGCTCAATAATCCTGTAGTCCATAGGTAATACTCTTGGTGAGCAAGTTTCCTGATACGTAGCAAATACCTTACCCATAACAGAATATACTTAATATAATGGCTTCATATTCTCTATAATTTCATCATTAACACCTACTGAAAATTAAGAGAAAATTTAGATAGGTATAGCACCTCATTAATTAGCACCACAGTGTGTGCAAAAAACCCCACATAAATGCAAGATATTGTATATTATGGAAAGATATTGTGAAGATTATCTATTATGACTTGTATTGGGACGCTAAATATTGTATAGTGCCTATGTAAAATAGTTCATTTTTACTGATATCAGTGCTGTTATAACTGTTTGTTGCAGAAATCCATTTGGCCTTATTTCTCTTTTTCAAATTTTTATGTAGCCCCATCCCACTTTTACTACTCTGCACAGACATTTCAGTGTTGATTTTTTCACCCTATAACCTAAATTAATGAAATACAATGAAATCTTTGGATTGTAGCATAAAGCTGAATTGTGCAAAAAACCCCCTCTACAGACAAATACATACTAGTAAATATAAGAAAACTCAGCTACTGGTCAAGGACTGGCCAGAGTGTATAACTGCTAGCAGTCATCTTTGAACAGTTCTACTCAATGCCAACAAGCTCTTTTCCAGACAATGTTTGGACACGGCTTTGGAAAGAGCGTGGGTCAGGGTCTGTTCCCACTAGGTCGGTTGCACATGGCCACAGTGTTTTTAGGTGAAGAGACTTTTGGTATATAAATGGGGACTTTTGGTCTCAGGCACAGTTCTTTTTTTTTTTTAGTTGGTATGATAAACACAGTCCAGATGTCCAAAATGGGGTTAGCACTCACTTTTGCTTACCTTTCTTTTCTGAGGAGCCTAAGAAATACTTCATGAGGGATCTAAACCATACAATCTAAATGGTGTCGTACAAGCACATCTGCCTATATCTGCTTTGCTGCTGTTTTTCTCTAATGAGCAGCTGAAGAGACAGATAGTTAACAGGCATTAAGTAACCCCACAGCAGCTCTGACACAACCGTTGCTTTGGGTTAAGCTTCCCACAACAGCCCCCCATGCCTTTAATGCTGCAGCGTGCCACATAGTCACTCTTCTGAAGTCTAAAGATACCTGCTGGTACAAGACATTCAGGACAAGAAGTGAGGGGACGGTCTTTTCTGCAGCGCTATCTCCAAAGGAAACAAGCGTGCATTACAGTTTAGCAAGACATTACAGTTGAAATCATTGGAAGTTTCTTGTTGCAAAATGGTTTGGAAAAAAGAAAGCAATTCTACCTTGAAAGCAGATTTGCATGCAGGAGCTTAATTTGTCAAACTGTGGGATGTATTTTGGAAAGAGAGAGAACACAGGTGGAGAAAAAGAGAAGGATATTTAAGATGATTATGCCTTCCAGTTACATACATTTTCATGCCCTGTATACTTATCTTCTGACTTCTATTTTCCAAATAAAAAACCTCAACACCTTAATTGAAAACAAATATGTTGAAAAACAGAGGAAGAAGCATTTCCTAATCCTATAAGGTAAAGTGATATAAAGCCAGCTAACAGCATAGTAAGATAAGGAATATAGTCTAAGTGGTGATAAAATGTCAATATTCCAGTAGATGTATACCAGCAGTCCATTAGATTTAATTAGGTGCTCTCAGCAAGCAATAAATCATGTAAAAGATGAATTGAAAAGGAAACCAGCTGACTGCTCTGAAACACTCATGGGTTGGTTTACCAAAGCTAATCTTTGGGTAAATTAAGAACTAGCACAGACATGTTAAACAGAGGATTTGAAAAAAAGACCAATGTCTAATATTAGTACAGGATTAAGAGATTGCACATGAAAATCTAAAGGCACTGCTGATCTGCTCAGGTTTTAATTATGATCTCATTTATTGATATCATAAAAAAGTATTAAGAAAGATTTGAATGAAGGGAGGCACTAGACTGGAAATCTGGGCTGCTTACGCACAACCCCATTCTGGAAACTGATAATAATTAGTGTGCAGCATGTGGACGCTGAAGCTTCACCCTGTGTTCAGCGGGGCTCCATGTAGCTGCCTCTGTACACACTATCAACTGGATTAAAACCTGTAGTTCACAGGGCATGAATGGAAAATGAAATGCAAATTAATCGGTGGCCACATTTGCAGAATTGGGGCAGAAGAGCAGCAAGTGCAACACACATTGGCTGAACACAGAAAACCAAGTAGACAAAGGGGATATGACTATGAGAAAATAAAAGCAGTATTTCTTGAATTACTGCAACACTGAGGAGTGAAAAGCCAACAGAATTTAGTACATCCATCTGAATTAAAATTATGCTTTTAGGTTGAGATCAATAATGGATTTTATATTTCCATGGCTCTTCTCAGCTCTTCATTAAAAAGATGTCTGAAAAGGAGCATGTGACATTTTAGAAAGCTTTAAAAGCAAATGAAACACAGAGCACATGGAAGCAAAAGAAGGGGAGGTTTTGTGTTACTGTTTGGTGGAGGCCAAGGCATGATAGGATTAAGAGGATACAAGAAAACACAATTTCTGATCAAACCTGAAAATGACAACTGATGTTTTTAAATTTTTTTTTTTTTGCAAAATAATCACAATAGTCGCCATTTCTACTCTATTTAAAATGGATCTGATGAAACTGGGATAGGAGAGAACTGACACAGAGTGCCATTTCCCACAAGCTAGACCTGCTCTAGTCATGTGCAAAGTGCAATAAACAGTCTTCATTTATTCAAAAGTAATGCTATGACAGTTTGCATTAAGCACTGAGACAGGCATTTAGTCTGCGTGTTACAAATAGAATGGGACTGGTGAGAGGGAGAGGTTGAAGAGAAGTTGGGGAAAATTACAGAGCGGTTCATCCTGAGTGCGCTCAACAGGCACGTGCAGGCCAACCAGGACATCAGGCCCAGCCAGCACGGGTTCATGAAAGGCAGGTCCTGCTTGACCAACCTGATCTCCTTCTACGACCAGGTGACCTGCCTAGTGGATGAGGGAAAGGCTGTAGATGTTATCTACCCTTGACGCTGTCTCCCACAGCATTCTCCTGGAGAAGCTGGTGGCTCATGGCTTAGGCGGGTGTACTCTTCGCTGGGTAAAAAACTGGCTGGATGGCCAGGCCCAGAGAGTGGTGGTGAACAGAGTTAAATCCAGTTGGCGGCCGGTCACAAGTGGTGTTCCCCAGCGCTCAGTTTTGGGGCCAGTCTTGTTTAATATCTTTATCAATGATCTGGATGAAGGGATCGAGTGCACCCTCAGGAAGTTTGCAGATGACACCAAATTGGGCGGGAGTGTCGATCTGCTTGAGAGTAGGAACGCTCTGCAGAGGGATCTGGACAGGCTGGATCGATGGGCAGAGGCCAGTTGTATGAAGTTTAACAAGGCCAAGTACCGAGTCCTGCACTTGGGTCACAACAACCCCATGCAACGCTACAGGCTTGGGGAAGAGTGGCTGGAAAGCTGCCAGGCAGGAAAGGACCTGGGGGTGTTGGTTGACAGCCGGCTGAACATGAGCCGGCAGTGTGCCCAGGTGGCCAAGAAAGCCAACAGCATCCTGGCTTGTATCAAAAATAGCGTGGCCAGCAGGACTAGGGAAGTGATTGTGCCCCTGTACTTGGCACTGATGAGGCTGCACCTCGAATACTGTGTTCAGTTTTGGGCCCCTCACTACAAGAGAGACATTGAGGTGCTGGAGTGTGTCCAGAGAAGGGCAACGAAGCTGCTGAAGGGTCTAGAGCACAAGTCTTATGAGGAGCAGCTGAGGGAACTGGGGTTGTTTAGTCTGGAGAAACAGAGGCTCAGGGGAGACCTTATTGCTCTCTACCTCTACCTGAAAGGAGGTTGTAGTGAGGTGGGTGTTGGTCTCTTCTCCCAAGTAACTAGTGATAGGACAAGAGGAAATGGCCTCAAGTTGCATCAGGAGAGGTTTAGATTGGATATTAGCAAAAATTTCTTTACTGAAAGGGTGGTCAAGCATTGGAACAGGCTGCCCAGAGAGGTGGTGGAGTCACCATCCCTGGAGGAGTTCAAAAAATGTGTAGACGTGGCACTTCAGGACATGGTTTAGTAGGCATGGAGGTGTTGGGTTGACAGTTGGACTAGCTGATCTTAGAGGTCTTTTCCAACCTTAATGATTCTATGATTCTATGTTTCTGGGGTTTTTTTGCTTTCAGGAAAAAGTCTATATTCTTTTAAACTTCTGTTCCTAATCTGCCCTCTGTGAAATTATGGGGAGGAGAGAAAGTGAGAGGCAAAGTTCTACAAGTGTTTGTGGATTTTACTATTACTTTGTGTTTGCCTTTTTTTAACTGTATATTAATATTCTGTGAAATTAGCTCAGTGGTAAAAACACTAACTGGAACAGTGATTAGCAATGAATAATGGAGAATAGCAGCAGCAAATAAGCTTTTCATTTGTAATCTTGTAAACTCCCAATTTGTGTCTCTCTGTGTGAGATTGCCTTAATGTCATATCAAAAATATTTAAAACTGAAGGTTAATAACCCATCTCTATTAACTTTCTTTAGCTGCTGTAAAAATAAGTTGAATATTTGCCTTTTTAATAGTTGTGCTTGAGGTCTGCATAAAATCGATTAAGGAAGAGAAATTTTGTACTCTGTTTTTAAAATAATTAACTGATCTTCATCTGTTTCATGCAAACCTACATGTGTCTCTGTTGGACACCAGTGTGATTCCTCTATGAAACTCTGACCTCTCAAGAGAAGCCATATTTACCAAGGAAAAAGTGATCCTGGAGAGTTCAGTACAGATGTGGATTGGGTATCCCATATATTGAGCAGAGGTCTGGACTGTTAACTCCATGCTTTACAAAGTATATGCTCTGTCCACGTAGAAGCACAGGTTCCTGTGGATGCTGGTTTTCCAGGTGTGCTTCATTCCTTCACACAGTGAGTGCCATACCTCAAACCCAGAAGCCAAAACCACATGTATCACTAAGTCTACAACACTATTTCAAGAACAAAAGTAGTGCTTAATGCAATGTGCTCCAGCCAGGAGCAGGGATTTATTTCCGTAGCTTATGTACAAAACTCTTTCACCATTATAACTGGCTCTGTGCTATGCTTCAGTTTGAGACTATCCAAGTTACTGACAGCTAACACGTTACACCAAGAATTATCTATGGCATATTTTCAGTGCTACACCTGAGCACCAGGGCAGTGCTAACATGCATCAAGTGTATCGCTTCTGGCATCAGACAAGCTTCATCAGCACTTTCCTGGAGATGTGCTCCACTGCACTGCATAGACCTGTCCTATGGGAGGGAAAAGTGTCCAAGCTCCACTACACCTTAAGCAGCTCATTCTTCTTCATTTTGTTTTTATTAATTTGGAGATGTCCTTTATATTTTAAATTTATAGAAATGGAAGTATGTCCATGCAACCTCTGCATGGTTACTATGTTTTATATGCATTACTATTATGTCAGTAACCAGTGAGTTCACACAGAGGGAGAAAATTTCCTCAACGATTACTTTGGTATTGTGCAGTTTTTGGAAGACTGGAGCTTGTCACCTGGCACTTTCTGATAAATAAGGTCTGCTAAACTTCTACTTTTCAATAAGTTTCCTGGTAAAGTTGGTGGTTTTTCCCATTGGATAAATGTATGGGAAAGGTATAAATCTCCACGGAAGTTTATTTGTTGGATTTTTTTATTATTACCTTTAACAATGTAATTTAGATGTTAGAGCATAGCCTTCTGGCAGTATTAAAGCACTTACTTATTCAAATTATTCAGTGAAACAACTTTGCAAAAATTCTTTAGTCAGGATCTGCAACCCACACATGCAGCCGCTTCCTTAGACTCACTTAGAATACGTATAAAGATAGGATATTTTTGGTATTAACTTGAGGATTTAATTAGTTTGATTATCTAATTCCAGTTCAGTAGAGAATAATTTGCTGATTTGACCTTGCTGTGATAGTGTTTTATATTTGCTCAGTTTAAAATTATGTACAGTAGCCTAGGTTTGGTGATATGTTTTCATAAGTATTTTATTAAATCCTACTAATACTGTCACATTTTGTGAAATAAATAATTTAGTTTATACCTTTTGAGGGATAAAAGGACATTAAACTCTCAGCTAAATCAGTCTTTGTTTCTTGAAAAAAACCTGGCACTGAACTTTTCTTGACGAACTTACAGAACAAGAATTAAGTATAATTTGATGCTTGCAAACCATCCTGTACATTAATTAAATAAATTAATCATTACAAATTATTTGCCTAGTGGGAATTGACTATTTAAGGGACAATTTGGCATTTAAATTCCGTTTCAAGCTGTTTATGTAGAAGAGAAAAATGAAAACAAACAGCACCATTAGACCTGATCAATACATGATAGAATAACCCAGCTGAGGAAGCACTTTGGTGACAGTTACTGAAAACTGCTCATACTTTTCTGTTGACGCATATACCGAGTCTTTTAATAACCATAGAAACTACCCCAAAAGAAAGCTTATTTGGTGTTTTCTGAAACTGCATCTGTATTCAGACAATGAACAGCATATACCACCCAAATCACCTCTGGTGGTACCTCTGAAACATTTGCTGGTAA
Organism: Ciconia boyciana; assembly: GCF_034638445.1. Lineage (NCBI taxonomy): Eukaryota > Metazoa > Chordata > Aves > Ciconiiformes > Ciconiidae > Ciconia > Ciconia boyciana. The sequence continues at coordinate 28,336,368 of NC_132938.1, forward strand.
TGGAAGAAAAGCTATTTAGGCTACAAAAACTAGAGAGTGAATGTAAAGTGTGCCTATATCATCCAGAGCTGTTTAGCTAACCCTTAGAGTTTACCTTCATAATCCTCAGCAAGACTGAAGCAAATTTACAGGATTGCTGAGGTTGGAAGGGACCTCTGGGGATCATCTAGTCCAAACTCCTGCTCAAAGCAAGGTCAACTACAGCAGGTTCCCCAGGGCCGTGTCCAGTCAGGTTTTGAATATCTCCCAGGATGGAGACTCCACAACCTCTCTGTACCAGTGTTCAACCATTCCCACAGTAAAAAGGTTGTTTTCATATGTTTAAATGGAATTCCCTGTATTCCCAGTTGTGCTCATTGCCCTTATCCCGTCACTGGGCACCACTTGGAAGGGTCTGGCTCCATCTTCTTTACTCTCTCCCACCAGGTATTTATACACATTGGTAAGATCCCCGCGACCCTTTTCTTTTCCAGGCTAAACAGTCCCAGCTCTCTCTGCCTCTTCCTATGTGACAGATGCTCTAAGCCTTTAATCATCTTTGTGGCTGGACTCTCTCCATTATGTCCATGTCTTTCTTGTACTGGGGCGCCCACCATAGGAGACAGCACTCCAGATGTGTCTCACCAGGGCTGAGCAGCTGAGCAGTGTTCAGTATGTATCCTAGGCATTTATGCACAAAAGAAGTTTGCTACTTGGGGATATTCTTGAATCTCTTGATATTAAAGGTGACAATAGGTGGTTCATGGGAGACTGTGAAACTATGCTTAACATGGAAGTATGAAGATGCAGTAATTAATAGATTTTATTATTAATTCCTGCTCTTTCATTAGTTTTATGCAGTTTGACTTAATTAATTTCAAACTAAATGGTTGAAAAGCATATGACACTACTTTTACTCACGTTACCAGAATTCTGTATCACACTGGCAGGAAACTAGATTCTCTGAACTAAGCAGTAAAGGCACAAGGGGGCACTACTTTTCTCACTCAGAATGGGAATCATCTAAAAGTACCATGCAAACAACTTCTCATAATTGATAGATAACTTCTAATTACATTTTCTCTATCAAGAGTTTTGCACAGGATCCTTATGGAGAGAACCATGTGGAAAACCAGAAGGGACTCAAGGAAGAGCTGTCAAAGCCACCTAGGTACCGCCTGGAATACACAACCCCACTTTATGCTTCCCCATCACCTCCTGGATCAGAATGTGACTTCCTGAAATTCTTAAAAAAAAGAGCTGCTCTGCTGTGAGAGGAGGGTGCACACTCCCCCTGCATCTAGCCTGATCTTTTGAATCGGGTAGTGAGGATTATTGCCTCAGCTTTTCTCCGCTGCTTTTGCGCAGGCTACATCAACAACAGCACTAGGTTGAATGCCTATTACACTTGGAGACTATCCTCTGCAGTAGCTCTAAACATCCTGTTCTCTGCAGCCTGCTCACCTTCTGTTCAGAGGCTGCCTCAGGAGAAGATGAGCAAGCACATGTGCCAACAAGCCAATGCACTCAGGCAAGGCTTACAGACTTGTAGTGGTTTCTACAGGCTTGTAGTGAAAACCAGTGGCATACACTGGTTTCCAGTCAGCATCGAGGCCACCCTTAGCAGACAGCATGGACACAGATACAGAGCCTTTGTATTTCCAGTGCAGAAGCTGCACCCAAAGCTGGCATTAATGTAAGAGCTGGGATGGGGAAGAGAAGCAAGAGTTTTCTTGACAACTTTCTCATGGACATTCACGACAGAGGTGGCCACCAAAGCGGCTGCTTCTTACCATTTGTCAGGCTGTTGGCAATTCATCAAAATTTACAAACCATATATGTTAGCGCTGGGGAGAGCAGGGAGGAGCAGATTATTCTAGTCTCCATTTCTAGTACAGAGCACGGGAAAGGGCAGGAGATACAGGAGTGTCTTAATAGGTTATTACATTATTTATCTCACGAAACTTTACAACGGAATATATTGTCACAGTTACTGTGTTTGCTTCAAAGCTTTCTGTTCTTCTATTAGTGTACTCCCCATCACCTATGCTTTCCTTAACCTTTCTTTCAGATAAAGAAGTAAAATGCTTTGATATTTCTAAAAACTAATAGTTGTAAGGAAGGAAAACTTCTGTCAAACTGTCACTTCTGTCAAAATATTAAACCATTTTTAGCAGCCATATCTGATAAATACAAAGATGAGGAATAGTGTGTGCATGTGGACAGCCTTCATACCTAGCATTATTTCTTTCAAAACATTATGTATTTCTCTAACCCTACAGGTGTTCATCAGAAATGTGAGCTTCAGAAAAGAGTTCAAAGTATCCCCGGCTTAGGTATCTTTTTTTGCTATCTATGGTACCCATGTGTCACTGTATCACTGCTTACACGGCATCACTACTGTACTGTAAAGAGAAGTATTTTATTTACTAATAGAGGAACATGGCCAATAAACATCTATTTAGAAAATGGAAAATAAGTGACTCTGAATTCGGTGCCTGTTGGAAGTATTTTGAATGTTACACATAACAGTTCATTTCTTTTATTCATCGACTGTTCATCCAAATAATATGAATGAGTATGTTCTAATAAAACTAAATTTAACACCTATAAATATTCAGAAGGAAAATGCTTTTCCTTTGGGGCACATATTCATTCATTTGTTCTACCTAACTAGTATCAGCATCCAGACAAATTCCATGATGAGAAATTGATATTATCCATGCGTGGCGTAAAGTTTGTAATTTGTGACTGAATACTGGTTTTTGTAGATATGAGGCACCAATTTCCCAGTAGTGATCCTTCTATAAGAAGCTGAAAAATTCTGAAGGTTAGTAGTTTCTGAAGTTCTGAAGGTTTTAAAGCTTAAAGAAATTTTTAATAAAAAATTGCAGGGTACAGGAAGCCTGAAGGAGTTTTTTTAGGCTGGATGACATGAAGTAGGCTGCAGACCATGACTTCAAAGTTATATATACAAGGTAGAGAGTAATATTTTGAAATCTTTGAGGTTTGCTTTTTATACTTTCAATTTTTTAAACATTTTGAGTCACACAACCATATATGAGTAAAAAAGGTTGACAGCTATACCCTTTGATGATAAATAATTACAGTTTGGGGATATTTTCATGTAATCTGTTCACCAAATACAGACTTTATAAAAGTCTTGATTTCTCATGTCTTGAAAATACATGATAAAACATTAAGAATAAGCAAGTAATCAAGTGCAAAAACTATATATATACATAGGTATATTTTTCCTAGATGTAATAGACTGAATTCTATAGAGAAAGTTACAAGTAGAAAGGGCAACAAGGTTAATAAGAAAATAGTTTTATAGAATCATAGAATCATTTAGGTTGGAAAAGACCTTTAAGACCACTGAGTCCAACCGTTAACCTAACACTGCCAAGTCCACCACTAAACCACGTCCCTAAGCACCACATCTACACGTCTCTTAAATACCTCCAGGGATGGCAACTCAATCACTTCCCTGGGCAGCCGCTTCCAATGCTTGACAACCCTTTCAGTTAAGAAAATCCAATCTAAACCTCCCCTGGTGCAACTTGAGGCGGTTTCCTCTTGTCCTATTGCTGTTACTTGGGAGAAGAGACCTATCCCCACCTCTCTACAACCTCCTTTCAGGTAGTTGTAGGGAGTGATAAGGTCTTCCCTCATCCTCCTTTTCTCCAGGTCAAACAACCCCAGTTCCCTCAGCCGCTCCTCATAAGACTTGTGTTCTAGACCCTTCACCAGCTTTGTTGCTCTTCTTTGGACACACAAAATATTTAAATTTCTAAATATTTAGAAACATTTAGAAAGCCCCTTCTTGAAGGATGAAGGCTATTTACCAAACACCATCCAGTTTACAGAACTTACCCCAGTGACTATAGACTGAAGGAGTCACAGGACTATGGTATCAACACTCTGACTTTTAGGACCTCAATCCAAATTTTATCAACAACTAGTGCAGAATAAACACCACAAAATGAGCACTGTTTTGGCGAAATGGGTGTTTATTTCTTCCTTACTAATTATCCATAGACAGGCTGACTGGCTCATTATTAACTCAATTGTGTGGAAAAATGTGAGCTGGAATTTCTCTGCTGTGGATAAACTCCTTCGACTATTCAAACAGCTACATGCTTTGCTGTATCAACAAAATTGTACAGGCTATATTCTGCCTAAACATCCTAGCCTTTGAAAAGTGAAAATGTAATACGCAAAGAATGCGTATAGATATTTACAGAAAATTAATTATAATTGTTTATTGAGACAGATGCCACCCTTCCCAATTGTGATGGGTAGGGCCATACTGCACAGGTAGTCCTTAGATCTCTGCTGCAGTCTGTTTGCTTAAAAACCTGCTCAACTGAAGTAATAACAAATTTCCGTCCCCACAGTGGAGACCAAGAAAAACTGATACTCCAAAAAGATGTGTTAAACTTTTTTTTTAATTATTTGAAACAATGCTTAATAATAGCAATAACTAAATCTCCTCTAAGAGGTTGATAAAGTGTCTGATTAATAGAAACTTATAGAAAGAATCCTAGTTAAATTACTGAATTTTACAGTGAATACTAATGACAAAAAAATCTAGTGTCTAGTAGTAATAACCTGGTATCCTCCTCAGGAATTTTACAGTTGCTGTGGTTATATTCTAGATGCTGAAAATAGCAAAATAATATTATATAATTGGACTGAAAGGCAAGAATGCTAAGTCCTTTACTATAACACCTGAACTCAGTAGCATGTAAAGCACCAGCATATCCTAAAGACATATTTTGGAAAGATTTATTTCACTTTTATATAAAACAGAGCAATTAAAAATCCTATTCAAGTGATCTCACTTATACAGACTCATTTACTTCATGCCTGTCACTATATTGTGCCAGCAATGAGCAGCGGCAAACATATTTTTCTGTTTCCGTTTAGATGCAGAAGTATTTTCAGCTTGTACGATGAGATTGTTTGAAATACAACCCTTTTCTTGCCTGAAAACCATGTCACCCAAACAGAGGTGAAGCTTTTCTGCCCTCTCAAGAAAAAGAAGCATCATTTGTCCTTGAAAGCACATGGACACAAAAGGCTTTATTAATGAAGAGTCAGAGAATACCAGTCACCTGCTAGACCAGAGCAGTGATGGGGAACTGAAGCACAATAATCCTATGCTTTTCACAGTCACCAAAATGCTTAATCCTAGATACCCCATTTCTCCCCACTATCCCACCAGTTGCCACAGTTCGCTCACCTGCAGCAGGTAAACTAAGACATCAGGAGACATAACACAAATGGAAAAAACCAGCTAAAATGGATTATTTGAGTACTGAATCTCTTCCTGCACAGTGGCTACAAGTCAGACCAAAAGGTACTTTGCCTTCTTCAAAATCAGGTTACAAATGCAGTCCCTGAGACAGAGTTTTAATTTTCTGCATGTAGCTTCAAATTTTCAGTTCCCTGATTTGTGAATCCCATGAACTCCAGTCATGGAACATTCTCTCCAGAATAGGACAAAACACGCTTCCTTAACTATGTTTGTAACTATACATCCATCAGACCAAAAAAATAAATAGCTTTCTACCTGATGTAACCTCATAGCAAACATCTGACCCAGACTGAGCTATCAGACTGACTCAAATAACTCTGCGTAATATACAATTGATGCTAAACATTGCAAGGGTATGGAAAAGCTGCTGTTAGAGATCAATACAAAAGTCAATGGTGACTGCACTGTAGTGTAGAAGCACACAGTTTAGCTTCAGTTAGCTTTAAGCTACTAAGATCATATTCTGTTAAACGTCTAATTACATTAGCACAGAGCTCAGCCCAACCTCCACACCAAAGAATTTATTCTGTTCCTTGAGCAATGCTGTGAACCTCACAGCTACAAACCCTGTATCACAGTCAGGGAAAAGAACAGCAAAGACTGCAGAAGAAATAAACCCTATTCCTGGAAGAAGGTACTGAAGGTGTTAAGTTTACTAGAGCAAAGAAGAGGTATACAAATCTTGCACCGTCATCTCAACATCTTCAGTTTGAGAGGCAGGAAAAAATATTAATTGACCCTGACATTCCTCCTATTCTCCTTTCTGGTGCATAAGAGACAACTATTGACTTAATAGTGCTGATAAATGAATGAGCAGTTTGGTTGAGGTCTATGAAATGGCACTTTCCGAAGTAAATTCCAACTTGTGTTGCAGTCAGAAGCAAAATAGGGGTCAGCGAGATTTAACTCTCAAGGAGCAGTGTTTGGTAGGAGGATATGTTAAGTTTTACATTCTTATCAAAACACAGTAATTCAAAACAGATTTACACTTTAGGAATGAAAACTGATAGATCAAGAATGTTTAAATTATCATAAGTAAACAAAAAACATAAAAGAGGAGTAACTCGCTTTCATTAATGCTTCAGGCTGTCCTTCTCTTGAGGATTGATTCAGGAAGAATGGCTATTTGTCCACTCCATTCCAGTACTACTGAAATTGGCTCTTGCTATTCAAGCAATAAGGAAGCATCCTCTCAGATCTGGCAGTATAATCAACCATCTTATGAAAGAAATATATTTGATTAGTTTTAGTTTAGACTGGCAGGTCTTGAAGAGCAGATGATAGATTGATTTTTTCTTTTCTATACCGTATGCTAAATAAAGGAATTACAAAGTATAATTTATAACCCAAAATGATCAAGTACTTGGTAGACAGCTCTGAAACAGTGTTTCCAGGGTTTCTCTCTCAACTTCTTTTTCCTGTTCCCCACTGTACCTCAGCCCCAAACACAGGACAGTCTTTCAACAACAGGTTGCTGACACTTTTCTCTCCTAAACCAGAGGCTTTGTGAATGCTTACTGCTGTCATTTCCACTTTAAGAAAACAGTCAATACATACTCAAATTATAAAAACGTTTCTGAATTCCAAGCCAATATTGACATAACCAAGCAATTATGTCATTTTACCAGCACAAGAAATGTATCTTAACTTACATCTTCCTATAACCCATTTTATTATTATTATGTTTCTTTAAAGGAAGTATAGAAACAGAAATTAAATGGCAAACTTCAGGAAAGGGTTTCCACTTTTTTATTAAAAAGTTAAAAAAACCCATGGTTACAGGTACTGTAATAATAAAGCTTAATAATAATCCTTTCTGTCACCAAATAATATTTTGTTAGTTTTCTGGCCACTTTGTTGTAAGGAGGAAGATTAACATAGTATGATTTTGTTAAAACTGGTGAGTCTATGGAGTCTGTCTGAAAATAATCTGTACTTCAAGTGGAATGAGAAATATTTCACATCCTCTGCTGTAGCATGAGATGCAAAAACATTTTAAAGGAATAATATATACACACAAGGAAAGAATTTGCTGGAGAGAAGGAGCAAAAACTCGAACAAAAAAACCCAAACCAAACCAACAACATAAAACAGGCATGAAAGTGGAACTTGGACAGGATTATATTCATAACTCTTAAATGGATGATTCTGCAGTTTATTGCCTGTAAAGGAGGCAAAAATCTATTGGTATCTTATTATTCAAGTGTTGGCTAAACTCGAACGACATATAGTAAGCAGGCCTCCAGCAAAGTCAAAGCACTATAAATTGCTAGATATAGAAATATAGTATTATATATTGATTTCCAATGCACTATATGACTTTTCCAATTTTCTCATGTGAAGCCTCCCTGTAAAAGATCGAGAACCACTAATGGTAGACTGGCAGATTTCCTACCGATACAGACAGGCGCGCACACACCCACCACACTTGTCACCTGTGTTTTGAGTCTAAACCAGACGGGAAGCTGTGGCATGAGAGGAACACATGTCCAAGATAACGAGCTTTGCTGAGAGAGCGTGCATTTCTGTTAAACCAGACTCAGCACATGTTGCAATGCCAAACACTGAGCAATGTTTGGATTGGAGCTTGCTCAGAACTTGGGCAGGCTTCATCTGCATCAGCCTGAAATCTACCACCGCTGGTCTAAGAGGGAAAACTACCCTGGTACAGAGACCACCTGCAACAGGGATGTGCAGACTAGGGGCTCTTTAATGCATCTCCCAGGGGCCTCAAGCTTACTCATCTCAAAGTACTCCAGAGTCACCACCACCTGCCTTTAAATGACTTCTGAAAATCAGCAACTCTGCCCGTGCAATTTTCAGTACCAAAATACATACTGGTAAAGATCCTTCTGTCAGAGCAGTTATGCAAGTATTTCTTCATAGAAGATTAAGAAAAAGTCCAACTGAACAGCAGCAAAAGCTACAGAAGGAGCCCAAGAGGCTAACCCTAAAGTCGTCACATGTTTTATTTCACTAAAGTCTTCATATGTTTCATTTTATTTTGTAATAAGATTTATGAGCACCCTTGAAGAAACAATATCATTTTCAGATACATTCTATCTTTATCTACTGGAACCAGAAGACAAATCAATTTTAGAATCCTAATTACAAGAGGAGAGATACAAGTCTAGACACTCAATCAAAACCAAAAAAGCAATAGGGGCAGATGGCCTGAAATAAGAATTCTTTCATGCAGTGCAAAACCTCTTAATCCTTAAGACGGAAAAAAATCAGACAGTTTCCAAAAGTATTTGGCCTAAAGAGTCATATTTTTAACATGATAACGACTTCTGATGTTTTTCTCTACACAGCGTTCAGCGTAGGCTGTAACGCATTTTCAAGTATTTCCATGTTAAAGTGGGAGAATATTTTACTTAAAATATTTCTGTAGGATGAGGATTAAAAATACTTTATTGTATTTTAAAAAAACCCACATCTGATAGCCTTTGTTAGAATTGCATTTCCTTTTCGGTAAGATTTCCTACATAATTTCTTTTCAACATCTTCCATTTGGTAATGTCAGATTAAAATCGCAAAATATTTCATGAAGACAAGGCAAGATGCATCCTTGAAAATTCAGGATTTTCCCTGGGAAATCTACACATTAGCTGATGGACGCAAAAGATGAAACAGGGCAGCAGTTTTCTGTGTCCAGCTGCAAGCTTGAGAGAGGTAACTGATCCTTAACATAATGGAATACAACTGTGTAATAATTTTTTTAAAAAAGATATATGCTGCTTGAAAATCACGGCCTAAAGATTTTCAAGCTTTTCAATCCCTACCATTTGTCTCTGGATTTCCATAAACTTCCAAGAAAGTTTTAGGTGAATTCAAGTTCTTATCAGGGTCTGAAGTTAATGATAGCAAAATCCTCATAAATAAACTCAAATTTTCAAGTCCTGTTATACTAGCCAAATAAAGACTAGTTAACAAATTAGAATAGACCAAATTAACAACTGCTTCCTCAGCTAGGAACTGCTCTATAAAGTCTGTAAAATCCCTTAAAACAAATGGCCATGGTGTGCTAATTATGATTCAAATAGGTAGATGACCATTTCAGATGATCAGAGGGTTTAAGTGCATAAAAACTGAATTGATCCTATGACCTTAGTTATCTGTTTTTGCAGGACTGAATCTAGCATGTTTAGAAAAGACTGATTCAACTCCTACCACCATCAATTGGTAGGATTAGGTAGAAATGAATGCCTGGTAGAGATGTTTCGTTTGTTTGATGTTATTTCCTTAAACATACACATGTGAAATAAACAATTCCTTCTAATTGCTATGATACCCTCAGCTCTTTAGCAGATAGGAGGTTTCATTATTGGGCTCAGAAGCTGACTTCTTTGACCTTATTTTGTAGGGAACAATCCAGATGGTCTAACCTTGCTGTTGGCAGCATTAGAGATGAAGCTGATCTTAATTCCAGTTAAGGCCTTGCTTGCTCTTTGATCACACTAAACAAGGTTGAATTTATTTTACCTGAAGGTGTACCCTGTAAAACTCAAAAGAGGAAGTGCTACAAAGAAGCAATAGAAGCATTCATAATTTAAATGACAGCATGTTTTATACAAAGGACTGTCAAGGAATATGACAAGGCTATGAAGTAAGTTGAACAGAATTTAAGGAATCTAATGCAGTTGGTAGAGCTAAATGAGAAGGATTAAAATCCTAGGTAAAAGAAAGGGCAATGGAAACAAAAGTGGCTAGAGAGAGATGTAAAATCAGTTTAGTGATTGCCTAGTACATTTCTAGTATTTTACAAATAAAAAATAATTGCCAATTAGGAGAAAATAGTTATTAACAGCATAATAAAAAAGAGAATTAAAAGATAGAAACTCAAAGAACCAAAAGACTTAGAAAAGAAGATGGGGCAGCCTGCAAACAATATTTCAGTTATAAGTTGAGGTTCTTTTAGTGGTTGAAGTTCTCTTACTGATGAAAACATGTAGGGGGTCTGACAGAGCTCACATGGTCTTGTATAAGTGTCAGCAAAAAGATGCTTTATGAAGATATCATGCAAGTGAAAATGGAGTAGCTTAAATTCTGATTTTCCCACTAATTTCTTCAGGTTTTTGTGCAATACTATGGAACATTGTCTCAGGTGTTTTATTTGATTTGTTAATGGTAAACAAATCAAGCTCTTTTTCCTCCAATGCATGCACATGCACACAGCAGTCTTATAAAACATTGGAACAGCAGAAGAAATATAAACATGCGGCAAAACTGTTTATCTAAATATAAAGCTCTATGCTCTAATTACCAGCAAGCTCACAAGAGATGAAACTAGAGTAGGGAAAATGAGAAGAGCCACCGGAATGAATAAAGCTGTGAGACATCCCAGGGATGGTTTCTATCTGTACCTATGTCCCTGAGATGTTCTCATTTGCCTGGCAGTATCTCATTAAGATGAATGGGCCACTTCACAAGTCTTTGGAGAGTTTCTGAAAGGGCACAGAGACATGAAAGAGAGAAATGATAGCATTTACCTTCTGCACCATTTAATGGCTATTTACTGGTATGGGGATCAGGTGCCTTACATTTTAAAAAATGACAGAGAGAACCACCCAAGTTCTTTGAGATTTTTCACTTTTCTTGCCCAAACTTTCACAAGCCACTATTGAGGCTTTTTGTTTTGTTTTGTTCTGTTCTGTTTCTTCTAATTAACTAGTTTAATGTTTCAAATTCTAGGCAGTAACAACAGGAAAACTATATAAAGTTTCTATTAATATTGGTAACTCTCAAATATAGCTTCACGATAGGTAAGTGCTAACCTAAATACCTTCAGTATGTATAGGTTTCTTTGAAAACCCATTAAAACAGCCCACATCCTTTTTAGTACAGATGTACCTCATGTACCTTCTCAAGCTGATCTGAAAGTTGTTAATTTGACTTTAGAGTTCACACTGACTGAAATGCAAGCAATCCTTAAAGCAGCAGGACAAACCTGCTATTAGACTAGCTTAATGGAAATTTCAGCCTGCTTATTAAAAAAGAAATGGTGATAGGTAGAAAGAAATGGAGGTAGGTAGAAAGAAATGGTGGTAGGTGAAGTTCTGGTACAGCTCTAATTAGGCCAATGTAATTTCCAGGGAGCTGTTAAGGGCTTAGAAAATGTCAAGTCAATCTCCTGTTCAAAATAAGCACAGATGGTACACTCCATCCACTACATGCCAGGATCTAACCATGCTCCTTCCCCTCTGAACCAAACTGTCTCTGGATGAAGGTGAAGATTTCCATGCTGCCTGGGACAAGTGAATTTTGCCTGATGGAAAAAGCAACATCCCACAAAACCAGAGTCACTACTGCATCTTCTCCTAATTCTGTACGGATTCCTCCTGTTTTCCTACAAGGAATTATAAAAGTAAGTCACGGTGCTATGCCTTCACTGCTAGTTTGAGGAGAGAAAGGATTTTAGCAATGCCTGCCATCTCCTTCAACACCTGTAAAGGAGAAGAGATTGATTGACCCCACAGCTATTTGATGGTTAGGTATACATGTCATGGAACAACACTCCTCCTGACAGAGACAGCTAATGTAATAAAATGATGCAACCTTGCAGCAACGTGTTGCAGTTTGGGAGGTTGAGGTTGCACATTAGGAGAAACTTTTGCACCAGGAGGGCAGTGCAACTTTGGCACACATTGCTCAGAGAAGCTGTGAAACCACTTCCTTTGCAGTTTTCAAGACTCAGCTAGACAAAGCTAGGCTGACCTTATATGAGGTTGGCGACAGTCCTGCTTCAGGCAGCAGGTTGAGCTAGATGACCTTGGCAGTCATCTTGGTTGACTTGGCAGCCAACCAATACTTCTAACATTCTGTGAGCATTATATACTTAGAGAAGCCAAGTTGGATGCCTTAAAGGAACAAATGGAACCATATTTGTAGAACTGTCATAGAATCATAGAATGGTTTGGCTTGGATGGGACCTTAAAGATCATCTAGTTCCAAACCCCCTGCCATGGTCAGGGACACCTTCCACTAGACCAGGTTGCTCAAAGCCCCATCCAGCCTGGCCTTGAACACTTCCAGGGATGGGGCATCCACAACTTCGCTGGGCAACCAGTTCCAGTGCCTCATCACCCTCATAGTGAAGAGGTCAGACGGTACAGAGGCATTTGAATCTGCTCCTTACCTGTGGGACCTTTGGGATTATGGATTTATTTCTAACTAGGTCCTTTAAGTATGTCCTAATATTCATCAAACAGTCAAAATGGACTGTTAAGTTTGTTAGCATAATAAAGCTTTTAGCTTTAAGGAATCTGTAGCTCCCTTAGTGAGTTTGAGAACATGAGATCTGCATTCCTTTCTCATGTTTTTAAAACCATTGTCAATGCCAGAGTGTGTTACAATGCAAAAAGGTAACAGATAAATTTTTTTCCCAAATTGGAATTTCTCATACCCATATTTTAACAATTACTAGACATAATATGGCAGTCAAAGCCTCAGGTGATCATATAACATCCCCATCTTATGGAACATTTAAGATTTATCACTATTTTAAATTTGCATAAATACAATTATTTATACAGCTATATAAATAATAGGTTCATTGAATAGCCTAGCTGAAATGTATCTATACTACTGAACATATATGATTTTCAGCATTTCCAGTCTCTTGCTCTGGAGGATCAAGCCTTTAGCACCACAAGATTTTGTGGCACACATTGCAAACTCAAGAATAAGGAAAATGCAGAAGACATATATATTATATTTTACAATTATTTTAGGATTTAGAGGATTTATATTTAATTTATATTTATATTTAGGATTTAGGATTTATATTTAAAGGATTCAGACTTTTCTTGAAGCATTTTCAGTTAAGTAGTAGTAATTTTTAAATATCCTGAAGTGTGTCTAATATGTTGTGAAGTTACAAGCTACATGGAATTCCATTCCAAAAAGAACAATAATCCAAAAGATCACTTCTCTTATGCTAATATTTTTCTTAATTAATTTATATTTTGCTTTGGAAATCTAGAATTCTATTATTTTTGAAAATAAGTGATGTTTAAAAAATATTTGAAGTTGATTCTTTCTAGTAAACAAATTTTAAACTGATTATTAGTGAAAGATCGTTTATGCAAGCAATTTTCCAACTAAATCCATCCAAAATATAACTTGCTTTTCCACACTTTTCCATGCTGTTATAAAAAAAATGCTATCCCCAAATATGACAAGCCTATGTTCCAAAAGTTTTATAAATGCAAATTCACCCTAAGTGGACATAAATTCCAACAAAATATTTTAAGAAATACTTTTAAAGTAGGTTTTACATAGAACTTTTTCAAGAAGTGGGATTTTTTTCTCACCCTCCCCAAATCTGATAAAATATTTGTAATACCCAAGTATCAATTTTCTATTAAAAATACATATTGAATCAAGATTGCTCAATAGATGTGTTCATTTTTTAATCACTGCTTCTAATGTTTCAGTCTTTTCTGTTTAAGAACTGAAATGAAAAAATAAAAATATGCACTTTAAGCCAGTTGAGTTTAAGTCAACTTTGCATGATTAACTGTTAGAATAGAGCAATTAGCACGCTTGTAAGCAACTGAATAAACATTCAGTCTTCATGAAACAGAGCCGTATATCTATGGGCATTAGTTCTGTAATTAACATAAGTGACAATAACAATGTAGAGTAGCCGAAGGACACTATTTACTAAAAGAGTGATTTTAATAACTCACAGATAAAGGAAGCAAAGTTGGGATTATCTCTTCTTCCCATCTTTTAAAAATTCTAGTGAAAAGAACAGCTCATGTGGAGCCATTTAACTTTTCTTTTCCTATGTTGATGTCAGCTTTGCAGTTATACTTGGCATAACAGCTTTGATTAAACATTTTATATAATTGTAAGCTTCCTGAGGGGACTCAGAATGGAACTATCAGGTGCTTGGGTTACATTCCAGATGGCAAGAGATTTGCTCAGCTTCACACTCCTCTTCCCACTGATGATACTAAACCACAGTGGAATTCATTTGCAAGTAATTCCGGGAACCATCAGGTTGAATTTCAAAGAATTAAAAAAATCAGCAACTCTGCTTTTAAAACAAAGCAGATGATTAGTAGTTGTTTTTTAAACAATTCCCAGGCTTTCCCTTGAGTAATTTTTAAACCCGTGTCTGCAAGCATTACACTCTAAAAGCACTGCTGTTGCACTAAGGTTACAAGTGAACTGAAATGGCCTTCTACAGTTAATCCTTTCCCACTCCCTATTTAACATGTAGCTAAATGGATACTAGAGTCAACAACATCTAGAAGCAGATAGGTATGGTAAGGGAATGTGGAGAAGGCAGCCCATAACCAGATTCATTTGGGCTACCATCATACCTGGCCACTATCTAGATAAACTTTCTTTACTATAGGAAGTTAGCTTCTGCAAGAGAAGGGAAGCTAGGAGGGATCTAATCTCACCTGCAGAAATAGCAATGCCAAGGTACACCTTAAGGACGTTTGGGAAGAAACCTGGGGACACTGCTGCTCTATATTCCAGAGAGCTTCAGATGTGGAGGGTTCAGAGGACAATCACAATAATCATTCTCAGAAATCCCTAATAAGCCTGTTCTGCTGTTTGCCATTTCCCCAGTTCTAGTGGGTTGTTGATTGGTCATAGTTGTTTCTGACTTGCAAGTACAGCATTTTAATGTGTGTTTATACATGCATAATGATAGAGCTGGGCTGGCTTCTGGAGTTTTCCTCTGATGAAAATGGGCATCTAGAATGGGACTTGAGCACAGTGGAGGTATTTCCACCCAAAGCTTCATCCCAAAAATTCTCTTTGGTGGCTGAAGATCCTAAACTCACTGTTCTGAGTTCAGATCCACAGCTTCTCATCATGCACAAAACTGAACCAGGCTGAGCTAAGTACCTGTTTAGCCTGGATTGGACATTCTTTTATTTTAGCACCCTAAAAGACTTAATCTTCTGGATTTCAGGCTCAACACACAGCAACAGACTGGCTTTCCCCTTCCCATGCTCAGTAACACATGGCTGTGACAGCTTGAGGATGCCTGAGGAAGAGCAAGCAGCCGTGGAGGACTGAGTACTGGTTTTGCATTTCATCAAAAGACCAATAATAATAATGTGATTGTCCTGCAAGAACTCTTTGAAAGACTGGCTATAGATACCCAG
The DNA here is from genome assembly GCF_034638445.1 of Ciconia boyciana. NCBI lineage: Eukaryota > Metazoa > Chordata > Aves > Ciconiiformes > Ciconiidae > Ciconia > Ciconia boyciana. The sequence goes on from NC_132938.1 coordinate 28,351,806, forward strand.
TCAGAGGAGAGGAGTTTGAAAAGATTTTTTTTTTCCTGACCTGGAACCAAAGTTTTGTTCTGTATGCTGAACAAAATTGTAATGCAGAATAAGAACTGAACTAATGCTAACAGCTACAAAGAAGTTACTGGCTAAAAAGAAAGGCTCATCAGAGCTACTGCTATGTGTGGATTCACTCAAAGTTATTGCAACAGGTAACAGTAGAAGTGGTGACTGCAGTGAAATGAATGCCTGATAACCAGGACAGAGAACAACAAGCACAAAAGTAATTTGTTCACCCCAATTCCTTTTGTTCACTCTGTATTATCCACTTTTTTACTGATAACAAGGGAAGGTGGAAGAGCAAATACTTATACAAAATTTAGACTGACTTGATTTTCATGTCAAAAGCTACAGAGGGAAGGGCACACCTTTGAATGGACTTCACTGTTATGCCAGTAGACTGTCATTTTCAACTGAAGATTCATCAAACTACTGTCTGACAGAATTCATTATCCTCTGTAAAACAATCAAGGAATCTAACCGTGGGTAGTAATTTGAAAAATTAACATCAGTAATCTAATGTCAGACTGTCTTACCAAAGTAAGATAAGACGGAGCAACTCTTGGATCTCAGGTTATTTCAGGACACAGCTATTTCAAACCCCACTTCACTCTGCATAAGCAGAATAGAGAACCATTGCACTGGAGCATCTTAACATAATAACAGTATGAACATGAACAGATTAATTCTGTGAAAGACTTCTGCTTTCTTATCAATATAGTTTGCAGATATTACCTTTGACTGACAGGAGGAGAAAAAGTTAGAGCAGTATTTCACAATATGGGATTCTTCAAATCAAAGAATTAAAGTAATGTTAAACACAGAGTAAAGGTCAGATGAATCTGATCTTGGAGGATCAGGATGATGAACTGCAACTCTTTAAAGCTTCTGAAATCTCAAAAAAATTTAAAAAGAAAGGTCAATAAAGGATTTAGTCAATTTGCCGATGAGTAACACTTTAATGAAAAATAAATCTTATGTTCTATCAGATGATTAAAATGCCATGCCTGAACCATATTACAGATCTAGCAACATAAATAAGAATTTAAAAGAACTTATAGTTCTAAAAAGAATATTCTTTCTTCTCAAAGATATATAATATTATGGGACAACTATTAGAAGTTTTAAACAGTAATGTATAGGTTTAAAGATATTTTTATAAAAATAATGCTTAGAAAATAACATTGTAATAATAGGAAAAGTCACATAAAGTTCAGTTAAAAAATGAATATATACCCAAAACAATATAACTTCAATTAAATTTTAAGTTTAAACTCTGTTTTGAAATTACCATGACAGGCATTTAAAGGTATTTGTATACGGTACTGATACTTTTTGTGTACTTAGAGCTAACCTTAGTTCTAAGATTTTGATCCATCAGTTTAGTTTTTTAAAATATGAAGATACCAGTCCTGAATTTTAATAAAGTCTTCAGGACATAAGCATCAATTATAACCCAGGGTTCTGATTATCCTATTGATTAAAAAAAAAAAAAAAGAAAAAACATTCAAGTAATAACTTAGCCTTATGGGACAGGAAGCAACCCAATAGACAGAGCTACAAAAATGACTATTTTATGCCACTTTGGAGACTTGAACGTGTAGAAGATTTAGAATCTATTCAAGGAACAACTACTTGAATTTAAATAATAAAGAATTACCTCTTCTGTAGTTCTTACAGAAATCTTTGTTCAAGAGAAGAGTAAAAAATGGACAGAGCTCCTTTAGCCTGGAAGGAAATCTTCAGGAACACTATCAGGCAAGATGGTGGACTTTTACAAGTGATGATTTTGCTTGCAATGCAGCTGATTTCAATTTATGAATTTCCTTTTCTCTTATCTACTTAGAAAATTCTTTACAAGAGAAATATTTGCAAAAGAATCTCTGAAATTATTCTCTTTCCATAAATAAAACTACCAATAAGTATCTCATCCCTTCTAGAAACTGCTGTGTAATTATATAACATTCAAAAGTTCGGAAAGTTAGATTTCAATGCAATAGTTACTTCATTGGATGTCCATGGACTTTTAATCTGTCAAGGATATGTTAGAAAAAGTAACTATGACTACTCTATTTATGCAAAATATTATTCTCTATTCCTATTAGAAGTATATAAAGCAGAGACAATAAACAAATAATTTTAAGCTACACTAATTCTTCATATAAAGCTATTTTGAAACCTATGCATTATATATTTATTCATACTCATGTTTTGTCCCTGCCAAGACTTGTCAGAAACACCTAGGAGAGATCATGTTCTTAGCTCACCTCACAGCAATCTTTATATTTTTATGAATTTGTGTTTTATCAGTCCTTCTGAAATGCTGTAATGGAGCATAGCATAGCAAAGGTTTGCCTGTTGTTCTTGAATGGATAAACCAATAGGTATTTGGAGAGGTCTGGGGGCTTGTGAAATGCTAAGATGTTACGAAGACAGGATAAAATTACTTGCAGCTATAGTGATGCTACCACACTGATGTCTACTAAGAAACAGCTCTGTCATGCTACCCTGTTAACAGTACTTATTTCAATAATAAATATCTGAAACTCGATTAATTTTTAAAAACTTAGGCACCCATTGGGTGTCTTCTGCATTTTCAATCTAGCAAGGTCTTCTCTGTTCCATTTTACGACCTTTTCCCGACCTCTGAAGCAGAAAAGATGATTATTACGTAGAGTGAGATCAAATGGAAAGTCCCATGAAGAAATCGTTAATCATGTGAATAATTTCATAGATAGGTTAAGAACTGTGATCAATCTGAGGCCAAGGCTGCGTGCCTGACTTGCTAGTCACTACAAGTAATCAGAAAATTTGTGGGGAAAGATGTATTGAAAATGAAACCATCTTAATGCTTATAGTTTTTTCTTTTCTTTTAATGCAGACTTGTATTGTCCATTGCTCTTAGGTGTTTCAGGAGAAACACAGGAACATTTCAAATAAAATGTGGCAGCTTCTTAGGAATTTACATTACATATATATTTCAAAGAGCAATTATGGGTCAGATGGTGCCTGGTTTCTGTGAAGCTGCATAGAGCTACAGAAAAGAATAAACCCTCCCTATCTTCTCTTGTGCACCCATCTGGGAAGAACAGCAGCTCCGATACTGAATAACACAGCTGTTCTTTATGCATTTTTGCCCCAAGAGAAGTCTCTGGACTGCTTGGACAATCCTTGGGAAGGCAGAAGGAAGTGAATTTTCTGGTCTCTTTTAACAGATGTTGCTTGAGGTGCACATTATCTTCCTGCTGTGCCTTTGGGAGGTCATTGAAAGGACATGGATTTTTCTGAAGGATTCAAAAGAAGAAAGGGAAGTAAACTGGCATGCTGGGTTTGCTAAAATACTGTTTCTTGTAACAGTCAAGTGTAAAAATACCTGACCTTCCCCTTTCAGATGTTCCTGTGTAAAGGAATCTGGGAGAAAAGTAAATCTCCAGCTACACTAAAAAAAGAGAAAGGAAATTGGGAAGATAAGGAAAGAGGCAATTTTTTGTTCCATGACTAAGTGAAAGAAAGGACAACTCATCACTTCTAAATAAGTTACAAATACTAGCATAGTCTTTACCCTCAAGGCAAATGAGACAGCTCAGACTGACAATGAAAACCTCCCACGACAACCAGTAAACACAGGTTCAGCACTTTTAGGACAGAGGTTCTGGGACTGCCTACCCAAGAGATCCATCAAAAATTTACTGAAGCTGGCAGTAGGGCAGCTTTTTTCCTCAAATAGGACTACAATGAAAACCCACAAATGCTCAAACCTTTCTAAGAAAAGCAACAATGTACGTTCATTTTTTTCTGAATGGACCCTTGCATCTATATCAACTTCTTATGTCAAAAATAATTTTGTGGTAAGAACTTTTGCAATGAAGAGAAAGATTTTAAAGACAATGAGAAAATATAGCAAAGTACGTAATACAGCAAGCAAAGGGAGAGTAAGTCACTTTTGGATGCTATTTTAGGGCAATGTTTTTATTAATTAAGCTCACAATCACAGAGCATCTGTCAGCTATGGCAAAGCGCTAAGGAAGAATGAGTGAAAGATTGTACTGTAGAGAAAAAAATAGTTCATAATGAGCTGAGTACAAAATTATCTCCTGTAGACCCTCAGAAGAATAGTAGATTGTATCATATGAGGAACAAACTAAATGTGTTCATACACCTTGTGTTGGAAATGAACACAGCCGTATGTGGTTGAGCCAAGGGAAAAAAGCTACCTTGTGCTTTTATTCTCATGGGCAGTGTGGATTCACGCTTTTGGGTAGCTGAAACCACAGAGCTACATATTAATTAGAGAATATATGCATTACAAATGTAGGTAAGCCCTTTCTGAGACAATGAAGCATTTGTAGGTGTACATTTTCCAAACGTGTTCATTTTTTCATGATTCAGACAATTTAGCTGAATATATTTTTGCTGGAAAAAATCATGAACAGCCTACATGGACTGCTTTTGTTCCTTATTTTTGGCATAATTCTTGGAATTATTTGTCAATAGCGAAACGAAGGAGCAGAAAATAGAGAATGAGACTATGTAACCGTTTTTCAAGAAGTACCTACCAAAATGCACACATCCTGAAATTAAAGTTTAAGATGTGCATTTTTCCCCATACAGACCTTGTATAGTGAATAACAGATACAAGTAATGTGATTTTGATATGAATTTTAAGCAACTAATAATGTAAAAAATATTCTTAAGTCCCAAGAATTTTCACATGCAACTGGAGAGTTTCTGTGTAATCATAGATAATATTTTGATATAGAAATCACATCAGTACAGCTTTAACTTTCATACATGGAGGTGTTTTAAATTTTACTTATATCTCAAACCATATAACTATTCCCTGTGCATCCCAGAGCTCCCTATGTAGCACCCTTTAATCATTTCTCATTTGTTATGAACTACAGGAAAGGTTAACGCTGCCCTTTCATATTCTGTGCACTTCTTTTGCCAGAATAGCCAGATAGCAATTTCCTTCAGCTGAGTCCCTAGCCATATTTTTTTGATATGTGCGTATTCATAGTACAGTGCCAGACAGATTTCTACTGTCAGTTATATTGCAAGTTGACGCTATACCACCAAAAATATACAGCACCACTGCTTATTGAAGAAGACAAGAAACTGAGAAGTTCCAACGCATTCTTAAAAAAGAGTTGCAGTAAAGCAGCTCTAAATCCGAGTAACTGCTGTGTGGCTGCTGCTATAACCAGGAAAATTCTTATTTCTGTGGACTAAGCCTGTGGCGATATAGTGGTGAATTGGGACTGCAGAGTTCACTCATCTTTTCCTTTCCGCTCGTTAAGAACAGCTATTTTATTTCATATTTCTACTCAGTATCTTTATCCTCTAATACCATTATACATTGGAGATCAAAACACGGGGAAAAATGTTTCCTTTACAATATCAAATCAATTATTAAAACTGAAGTTGTTTTTATTGTCTTGGCCTCAAATACTTAGAAAGCTTATGAATTTCCCCTAATTGTGCCCAAGGAATTAAAAATGTGATGCTAATGTGCAATTCTGCTATTAACATACTTTATCTAATGACATTTAAATTAAATATTTTGTGTGTGTTTTATCCCTAAAAGTCAGGTTTATTTTTTATTTTCCAGGATAAAGCAATACCAGTTTTACATTCCAATTAAGAGCAATCATTGTGTCGGACAGTTTCCAGTTGAATACTTCCCTCTCTGCCTAGGTGTTTATATGTCCCTTGGCATATGTCTCCTTTCTTGTAGCAGCTCAACATTTCTCCAGTCAACAGTATAAGTCAAAGCAGGTTATCAAGTGCTGTGACCGAAGCTATGAAAGCAAGGAAGACAAGGAAGTAAAAGATGAGGAGGTTTTCATATGTCTTTATATTTCTTCTTATTACATCCTTTCTATATTTCCTCTTTCCCATCTTACAAAATCATTATAAACTCATCAATCATCCTGAGCCCACAGACGCTAGGAAGCAGATATTAGCAAATCACTGTCTCTCAGGAGAGGCTGTGCCCAGAAACATGATCAGTGTGTTTGCCCAACAGGCCAACGCTGCTTGGTACAAAATGCTTCTTAGCCGCATCTGCCATAGGATAAAGCTATAATCAAAATGCCTCCCATGAGCTCTCACACAGTATTCACAAAGATGCAGGACAAAATAAAAAGGAGTCTGACTTAAAAATTACTCATGCAAGCAACTTGTAACTATGTACTATGTTATTCTTCCACCCAAACACGCTTTCTCTCCAGATCTTTTTTCCTTACAAATGAAGCATCTTGCAGTCCTAGCATGATTCATTTTGTTGAATAACATAATATATATGATTAAAAGTTTAATGATGTTTTGATACAAAAGAGCATTTGCATAATTACAACAGAATGACATGAAGCTAATATTAAACATAAAATTTTGTCACTCATTCTATACATTAAATCCAGTTAAGCTTTCACAGAGCATCTGCAAAGGTTTCCTTGAACTCTCCCAGTGTTTGCTTTGGTGTGAATTGGGTTCATCCCTCTAAATTATGATAGCTGCCAGCAACTTTAAATTATTCACAGTTAATGAGGTATAGGAAAGCCCTCAGCAATCCTGAGGTTAGAAGCACAGACGTAGTGTTAGACCGGTATTCTGTCACCTGTGGAGGCATGATGCCTGTATGGCCACTAAAACAGCCTTAAATTGATAATATGCCACTACAGCACTGAACAGCAATGGCTCTGAATCCCACAGTTCAGACCATACTGTTCTGTGTATCCTGTAAACAGAGAAGTGGATACAGTTCCTGCTACAGAAACAACAATCTAATACACTAATAAACTAAAAGAATATTAAATGCAATATTTTAAAAAATCTTATGAACAGTTTATGACCTCAGTTACACTGGTACCAATCTACTGTAACTTCCCTGTAATTCATTAATTGGTAGTTTTCTTCTACAAGGTTCCAGAGTAGGTATGAAATACATCTTTTATAGTGTGTTATGTAAAAAGCAAATTTCATTGTTCCCCTTAATTTCTAATACAACTGTTTACTTTCCTACCAAAAACTGGTTTAAACAGAACATAATCATTCATACATTTTGACAAATAACTGACATATCCATTTTACACCAATCAGTTCAGTCTTCTGGATTCCAGCATGCTAACAAGACATCTAGACATCCACGATAGGAAAAAAAGTGCTCATTTCTAGACATGACTGCTCAGGTAACTGATGCTTCGTCTACCACATGACCTACTGGAAACAGTGATCAACCATAGCTGTGGGCTGCAGACTCAACTATTCCAATTCATGTAAAAACTTGGCATTGTAACATAAGACTATGAAGACACTATGATAATTATCTGCTCCCTGTGTGTTGTCTTCACTGAACAGTGTCTCAGTCATCTGCTGTCTCCTGGCATTTAAGCACTCCTATAGGACTTTTCCCACCTTTCTCCTTCTTCCCTTCCCAAGCATGGTGATTTTCTACAATAGCTCTGTTCCACTGAAATGGTGAAACTGTACACTAAGAGGAGAAGTCTTCTGAAAACAAGACACTACACATTCACTGGAACTAGAAAAAGGTAAATGAACTCACTATCTGAAGAAACAGAAAATAATTGTGGGTTGTAGTGACAAGAAAGTGCAAAATCAACTCTTTTCCTTCGTTCATCCTCATTGTCTCCACATGCATGCAGAAACACCTGCTGAAATACATATACTTGAAAGTACAAACACAGGATTGTTTTCAGTCTCTTGTAAATGAATACAAATATTTGCAATGCATTCTAAAAAAATAATAAAAAAATATATATGATTTTATAGTTAATTCTTTTTTACAATACTTGAGATTTAATTCTTAGCTGTACCACAGTCATCTCTCTGTCAGATTGGGAATCTCTGTTAAGAAAATCCTTAGTTTCCCACTTAGGGTACCTTGACTATCTGAAATGGACACAAACTTCAGCTTTTTCAATTAGGGTTGTTACAAGTTCTTTGCGGTATTTCTTTAGATCACGAAATTACAAGCATGCATTAGAAAAAGTTTGTAAGAAAGAATATACATTTCCCATACATAGATCATTCCATTGAAACAGATTTTTGTGCAGTTTTGTAAGGTGGAGAGCAAGGTTTAGCAACAACTAGCAGGTCTCTTCCAAAGACAGAAAACTTACAATTAAGAACAAATTGGAAAAACATATGTAAGAGTAGCAGCTAGTAATGCCTATCAAACCACGTCCAATTGACAGCACCCTTTCTGCAGAATTCCTCAATGCAAGCCAAACATTTTGTTGATATTTACAAATGACAAATCTCATATCTCATTTAATCTTATTACACTTAGTGTTATTATTAACATTGTTTCCTGCTAATAAACCCATTTCCTTTTGCTATAATTTTTCTAAACAAGTGAATGATGCTTCTTTATGATACATTAAAGTAGGTATATGTGCTGTATTTTTGCTGTCCATTAGGCTAATATTTTATTCTGAAACAAATCCCAAAGGCCTGCTATCGGTGGACTGCAGATGGTACTGATGAACGCATACATACCTAAGCATGGCTGCCTTCATTCTTTTTAGTGGTTGGAAAACTTCCCAAAGTAATATATGTCTTGTTCATGTATTTCATCACTCATTTCTGATGTACTCTGAGTAGTTCTCAAGTTAGAAACAAGCCTACACAGAAATGGAACTGAATGTATATTCCCTTTTCAGGGAAGATATATTCTTCTGCGAGGTTCAACAGAAGCCTTGGGACCATTCATTCAGCACTGCTGAACGCTGCCTGTGAGGAAGTGAACTTCTTTGACTTTGTGAAAAGTCAGTGACTATGGAGATACTCGGGACTTTGATGCTAAAACTGACCCTTGATAATTAGTTAGAAGAAGGACAAAAAGCAATCTATTACATGCATGAATAACCTTATCTTAATTGCCAGCAAATGAAACCAGCCTTTTTTTTAATGCCTCAGACTTCCACATACTCGCCATAAAAAGTTGTATCTGTGGTACTTGCAGGCAACTGAAGCTCAGGAGAGCCAATTAAGATGAGTAGAGCCAAATGGACACATTTTGACACAGGCAAGGACAGACCGTGAAAGAGTAAATGCTTTGATCTGAACCCCAGCCTGAGTAAGAGGACACATATAATGAAACCTCATTACAAAGCACTAAATCTAGCATGAAACAGTGGCCAAGAAAAGGAGACTGGGTTCCACCTCGGTAAAAATGTGAGAATCAGCACTGTGCTAGTTCAAGATTTTGGTTTATTTTCACGTCTGTTTCTAGAATGAAATGAGGCGATATTGTGACATTAATGGAATATTCAAATAAATTTTATTAAATTGGAAACGCCCTCCTTTGACTTCAGAACCTGCTATTTCTACTGCAAATTTCACTCATCATGGGAGTTTGTGATGACACGGTTTCCTCTGTGCTCTTTCACAGGACTGTGTATAATGGCCTTGATTTTGAGTAGGGTTTCTGGAATGCCATTTTTCAGTTTTAGATTTCCTTTTCAATAACTTTTTTTAATGCCATCTTTCTCTCTCTCAGTATATGTATCCACTTCTGTTTCCATGCACACGCAGGCACACGCAGAGTTTCAGAAGTCGTATGAATATGGTTGCTTTTCAAGTAAGGTTCAGTTCAGTAATAATTACAAAATTTCACAGCAGGGTTTGCTGTTTCAGCGTGGGGCACGCTGCTTGCAGTTTCCGATATTGGCCTCCTGGACAATACTAAACCACAATTAGGGTCCCCCATCCCCTCAGTGAGTGATAGCCAGAAGCAAAAAGAAGAGAAATAAAGGAAAACCACATGCCTGCAGCTAAATTTTGCCTCTTGTTGCATTCAAGCAAACACACTGAAGCAACTCAGCACAATTTCACCAAGGTTTTCAGTGGGCAGGGGGTAGCTGATAACACTCACAGCTCACTGCGTTGCCAAAAAAGGGGGTGAGGCTGAAAGCCACAGAACTGTGGCACCCAGAAAGGTTAATTACCTGACACTTTTCTGGAAACAATGAAAACATAGCTCTGAGTTGTTATGACCTTTTTTACAATTTAACAATATCACCTTTTACAATTTGTTAATTCTGCAGAAAGAGACGTGACTGCATACATAACATAACATGAAACGTATACCTCCTTATTAGTTCTAGTAGTCTGAAAGTGTCTTTCTCCCTAAAAGTGTATTTACTCCCTAATAATTACTGTTCTTCCACAGTGGTGTGACCATTTTGGATTATGAAAATATTATGGAATATTTCAATTCTCAATACAGTGTCCATACACGATGGAGCTATTCTGGTATATTTTAACAGATAGACTTACTCAGTAGGTGAACTTTTAGGTTCTGTCTCGTCTATGAGACATTAAGGAGACCCAAGTTCACAAAAGTAAACTGTACTTGGGAATCAGGTACTTAATGACTAGTTTGGGTAGACAAAGGATTTTTAAACAAATAATACTAATTCACAGAAGCACAGAATCATAGAATCTCTCAGGCTGGAAGGGACCTATAAGGATCATCAAGTCCAACTCCCTGCTCCTCGCAGGACCACCTAAAACTAAACTGTATGACTAAAAGTGTTGTCCAGACACTCCTTGAACTCTGACAGGCTTGGTGCAGTGACCACTTCCCAGGGAGCCTGTTCCAGTGACTGATCACCCTCTCCATGAAGAATTAGAATTTCAAGCATCCAAATTCAAAAGGTAAGTCTATAGTCATATAACATTGGCTTTAAAGTCTTCACAGGAGGAAAGGAATAGGATTTGACTTCTTTTTTTTCATCCTACTGAGGTGCAGTTGTCAATCTTTTCTTTGTAACCTACAAAAGCCAGTACTTATTTTAAAATATAATAAACAAGGCTTAAATTCTCAGTAATCAGCTTAATCCAGAGCTTGGTTTTGATTTTTGGAGGAACAGTACTGAGATGGGGGCAGGGGGAGCGTGTCTTGGTAAATCCATCATGGGACATGTCATGAAATCTGAGGTGGGTAAAGTGTTACATTATTTCTTTTTTTATAAAAAGATGTATATTCATGAATGCTATACTAATAGACTACTAATTGTATGTGGCTCTTAAAGACCGACTTATAAATAGATATCAAAACACTCCATGAAAGTAATCAGAATCTGTACAACTACTGTACAGATGGAAAAATTAGGACACAAAGGACTGAAACCCCTTGACAAAGGGAGCATTCAGCAATACCCTCATATTGACCTTGTATCTCAAAAATCCCACAGAAGTATTCTTTACCCAATACTGTCCCAAAGAGGCATCTCTATGCTTACAGATTTTACTCATAAACTGTCCAAGTTAAATAAAAGGCAGCTTGTTATTATGTGCAGTATCTTGCCATTTGCTCATACATTTTTTCTAAAAATCTTGTTTCAATGCTTAGCATAACCACTTGATAGGAATAATTTTCTGCACGCTTTAGATCTAAATAGAAATACCTGTTCATATTGTCTTTCTGATTATGTAAAACTTTCAGGACTTAAATTAGAGTGAAAACACACCAAACAAATTCTAATTGCTTTGACTCCGTGTCTTTGACACCCAACAAATTAAGTAAGGGCAAAGTATAAAAAGAGAAGGGAAAAGTAGAAAGGATAATTTCATGGTAATAATTAGATCCACTATTTGTCACCAAGACAGAGTAAAACTTTAAATCATCAGAAGACCCAGACATAGCACAGTTGTTGCTAGTTTAGCAATGCTATACACCAAGATTTCCGTTTCAGTAACATTTCATTGTCTTTGCCTTAAGCAATGGAAAAAATCCAGGGGTGGCATAACATTAAGCAAGTTTATCAAGTAGAACACTTTGTTGGTATTTAGTGTAAATATTTGGCAATCAGCATCTAAATTTTATTATGTAATCCTGGGAAGACTTATGTGCAAGCTTAAATTTACACAATGCTTAAAGTTTATAGTGTGCATAAATCTTTGGGATCATGTCCGAGTCATCCATTTAATACTTGTGATATAAACCAATGTGTCACTATATAAAGTAATGTATGACTGTCATTATTTTTGGAATAGGAACTTTGTCTTGGAAGCTCACTCTGACCACATGGGCTGACAAGGCAACATTTCCAAAACCACACAAGAACAGTTCACATAGGAAAAGCTGGACATGAGAATAATCAGAATTTTCAGAACTACAGCTCAAGGTTTACAAATCTCAGTGATTTGGGAAAATAAAATAATTTGGCTGATTATTTACAGGTTACAACTCTTGCCTAGCTATGACCTGTCACATATGACAAGAGGTTAAGTTCTGAAAGCGAAAAAACATTTGAATGGAAGCATGGCCCTAAAAAACCCAAAGCATAAAAATCAGCTTATACTTGTAAAGACACAACTGTACTTTAAAAAGACAGTACTCACAGAGAGCTTCCGTTCATTACGGAGCATGTTTCTAATTTCCTACTGCTGACTCACAGCAATTAAGCTAGGAAACATAGTCGAGGGAAAAAGACTCTGGCAGACAATTCACCATTGGCAGATAAGCTTATTCACAATGGTGAATTTGGTTCTAGGGGCAAGAAATGAGGTGTCATGAAATCCTACAAAAGGAAAGTTTTCATGTGCTTTAATTTGCAAATTACAGAAAAAGGAAAGAGGTGTATGGAATAATAATGCTGACAACACCATGCTTTTAGTCATAGCAGGTAAAAACAAGCAGCTGAAAACGGAAGTAAGGTATATAAAGCATTGGGTTTCTTTCCACCCTGAACATTTCTTTAATGATGGAATAATCTCTGTCACCTACAGCAAAGAAAAGATTTGGGTAAAAAAGTGCATTGTTCTGCCAATATTAAAGCAGCATATGCAAACAAACAAAAAGTGTAAAGTTGCAATGGTGCAAAGCACCACAGAATTCAAGTCCTAAGTGGGGCTTCTGCATATGATCTCATGAGATAAATAATCAGAGACATCAAGTTTTCAATAGTTAGGCAAATATACACCCACAGAAGCTTGGGTAATACTCTGTTACAGTAATTGTAGACATTTTTCCAAACCCATAACCTTTAATTGCATGAGGTTCTTATTTCTTTATTCATTGAAATCAACTGTGAAACTAAGTGGGCTCAGTACAGAATGAGAGGCAGAGAAGTTTCCGACAGTGGATTATAGAACCCCATACCTATGTTTGCATGGTACCAGCTCAGACCTAGCTGTGGCACATAACAGAAATGCAAGGTCCCAAAGGAACTGCCTGTACCAGCGAGCTGGAACAACACATTGGTACCATCTTCATCACACTCTCATAAGCATGACCATGACAAGAATTAAAAGAAAAAGCTGCTTCAGCTTTTTCAGCTATCTACCCTAAAGTAACTTGTTAACATCTTTACCTGTATCTACAAAGCAAATAATTGTACTTTTATATTTTAGATTGCTTCATTCTTTTTTTCATGTCCAATTTATCTCAGAAACACTCTTTTAACAGGGAGTTTTAGCTAAAAAAAATTTTGCCACCCAGTGGCATTAAATCCTAGATTTTCTACCCTTTCTAATGGTACTCAGTTTTTAATCTGGTAAAGAATTTATACAGCTTTCAGAAATAGGTTCTCTCAAACACTGCAACAGTAGATGTTACTTGGGGTTTATACTGCTCTGCATTTAATACCTCGTCAGTTGAGTCCAGTTGCCAAGGTACACATTTTTCCTGGTCAAATGTTTTCTAAACTGTGAGAGGGGAAACCACGCATAATTTGCTTCATACAGCTAATTCGTTACAAGTCATTTTGTCCATTACACATCTTCTATTTCAAAAGCTGGGTTTTTCAAAATAGGTTTTGTTTTTCAGTAAGTGCAATTCAACAAAGGAACAAGTACCATGCATATTACTGATATTTCAGATCACCAGTAATACAGGGTATTTTGTGTTGTAAGATCAAGCATGTTCAAGAACACTAGGTTTAGTTTATGTTAGAAACGGTCCTTGCAAGAGGTAATGTTGGTTATTTATGTGTTAAGGTGTATTACATTAAGGTATACAGTGGTACATACATTAAGGTATAAAGTGCAAACTATTGGTCTGGGCAAGCCTTCCAGCGCAGATGGGCTGCCCCTGAAGTCAGAGATTTTCAACCAGCTGAAGCAAGAAACAATTATTTCCCACTTTGCCCCTGAGCATTTAGAACAAAACAAATAAATGAAATAAATCTCTGATTGGTAGTGAAGTGAAAAAAGAAATACTCAATGCTAGTGGAGAAACTGCACAGGAACAAACACTATGTGCCTAGTTTTCTAAGTAAAAGTAGGTGTCTGAAAAAAGATACATTCAATTTAAATAACGATATATGTAAGGCTAGGGAGCTTAAAAATATTTTTACAATCAAATGCAGAAAGGGGTGTAATTTTTTTCTTATGCAGACTATGTTAATATCCTTCACCATCTTATTGCCATTTAAAACTTTCAAGAACATAGCAATATTATTTAGAACTAGGAGACTATTTATCATTGTCAAGGTCAGATGCTTATCTACAACCAACTAGACTTTAATCAGCACCACTGCTCTGTGAGAATAAACATCTCAGACTGTGGATTCCCTTTCATACTATGAAGAAAACATGAGGGTGGGAAATTCCATCTCTCCTGAATTCTGTAAAAGCACTTGTAGTTCCCTGTTACTGGTGTCTATCACTTGATTATAATTTTTTCTCTTCTCCTACTTTTCATGTTGTCATTGATCCCATAACAAACTTGTTCTAAGTTTATAAACATCTACTCTTAACACTCTTTTTCACTGTCACAAACATTATAGCATTTACTCATTTTTAGGGAAAAAGATATTCTATTTTTAATGAACATTCTCCTGTGAAAGAATTTCAGTATCATTGGTCATGGACCTCAGAACTCCAGACACGAAATCACAGAGACATCTGAAGCCTGAGATGCCAACATCTACAAAAAAGAAATCATTATTTATTCTCATTTCTACTAGAAGAGTGGTGTACAGAGTTACAGCTAAGGCACAAAAATATCCTATCAGTCCAAACATGTCAAGCATTTGTAAATTCAATTACTGTTGACAAAAAAACCTATTGACTAAAATTATGAACTTAACTTAAAGCTAACCCAGTTCTCAACACCTAAAAATTTGATACTGGGAAACTGTTCTATGTGAAGTATCCATGAAGGAGAGAAAAAAAAATGAAAATCCTGCAAATAAATTATGAATTATTTTCTCAACGCTTTTCAGGACACCAAGTGATGTGCTTTGGTGTCTCAAAGTTTTCTCTGCTTTAAACATAAAACATTATCATATTTTAAAATTTAATGAACAAGTCATAAAGATATTACAAAGGATCTGTGAATAATAGTTACTTCAAAAGTATTTTAGGTAGGTAAAGTTTAATGTTGGCTTTAAAATAAGTAGTTTATCATTTGCCAACAAAATCGTCTACCTTTTGTTGGTGAGACTTTTTCTTTTGGGCAAGTTGTATTAAATTCTAGGGAAAATACATAGTTTGCAAAATTATTTCCCAAAGTGTATCCAGACTTCTATTTCCAGGCCTCGTGCTTTGGTGCGCCAGCATCTACATTTCAAATATTAACAGCAAAATATTTTTCTATCTTTATATATAAGTAGTTCTATAGGATCACCAATATCCATACACTTTTCTGGGCATTTGCTATTTGACATTGATCTTACCTGTTCTTCGTGCCTCTCTCTAACTAAATACCCATGCCATCCATATGCATCTCTGACCAAATAGCCCCTCCACCCACAAAAAAGGGGCTACTGACTGCTGTTCTGGACAGAGATATTGGCCTATGCAGACATTTGGTTTGATGCAGCACAGCCACTATGCTCTTCTGTAGCATAAACTTTAAGGAAGGTGTACTTCATTTTCCTACATGACACTTTCCGCCAGCAGATCTCCTCCCTTTTGATACTTCCAAACTCTATTTCTTCTACATGGCTAAACAGCTCATTTTGTATTACAACATTATGATTAGTTTCATATCACCTCTTAAAAATATTTAAGACCTATTTAAAAAATTACAGTTTTATTCAGACGAAGTTTTACACTTGAGAGCATGAACCTACCCCCAGTTGAAATCAAGTTAACACTAAAGGAGGTAATCTCATTATCTTAAAATAGGCATGCAACTTCAATCCTTCCAGGTTCCTTTGGAGGTGTCTCTCTCCATCAGCTATACAAAACTAAACACAGATGCTTTAAACCTTACCTAGATTAGATACTTAAAGGTAGCCTAAAGTTTGCAGTGCGAAGTTGCACCATGTACACATTCAAGCCATAAGCATGTCTTTGAACATTACTCCAGGTACAGTTGTTGGTATTTAGCAAAAATTCAGGAATGGACAAGCTCATATACAATGAAAAGGTTTTTAAACCCAAATTAAAATAGGATAGACAACTTTCAATGACTTGAATTTACTAGAGAAGAAGGTGTTATTTGAATTGTGACCTAAATGCAACAATATCATAGCACCAAAGCCATCAATTCTCACTAGCAAGCCTTCATTTCAGATCATTAAAATCATATCCATGTACCTAAAATACAAAATATTGGGATGTGGTTTAAAAATTGCTTCTAGATAAATATTTTAGATATTAATAATATATTATGACTGTTGTTTAAATTTTGTATATTGTGCTATCCATTATTATTTCTTAATTATGTTTTAGCACCAGCAAGTAATTAATTTTCATCATACTTTTCTACTTGAAAGACTTCAAGAACCTAAAGGCATTCTGTGAAAGCTTTGAACTTCCCATTTCCTTTGTACTTTCCATTTCTCTCCCTATTCTGCTGGTTCACACTTACATATTGAAAGATACAGCAAAAAGGTCACATGTAAGAAAGACAGATCTAGCAGTGCTAAAAACAATACAGTATTGGAGTAAACAGAATGAAAAGTAAATATTTATAAACATAGTTCATGAAGGCAACAGAGACTGTTGTTGAAACAATTTAGTAAATTGCTCTTTAGTGACACTGTTGTCACTAAAGCTTACATCTCATCTCTGAAGCTACTAAGCTGAATGTCCTCAGCATTCCAGTTTTCTAAACCATGAGTTAAATTAATTATTGAGTGGACTTAAATTACTAAGCCCTGATGTTTTGCAAATTTCCCCAAGAATCTCATACTTTTCATATGAGAACCTTTCCTTTTATTCATTACAGACGTCTTGGAAACAGAAACCATTAACTATTCCCAACTAGGACTGTCATTTTGTATACAAACAAGTAAAATCACCCAAGTATCTTAAATTTTAGCTTCTAAAAGGAAAAAGCCACTGAGTTTATTTCAGAGCATTTCCAAACAGCCATGACTACATGATATCCAGGTGGAATAATCAGCTTTCTGTAGCAACAATTCAACAAAGCACGTGTAATATCTTCCAGAAATAGTTATTTAGGAACAGGATGTAGTTTTGAAACACCAAGGTCAAGACTTGACATCTACCTACTTTACTATGGATCACTGTTGGTGATATGCTTATGGTGACAGTGTACTATCTTAGCTATATTTTGTATATTGTTTCATTTAATAGTGTTACTTTTAATGTAGAGCATGTGCCCAGCTACAGTAATGATCTACTGGTGTTGTTAGCAAAGCATTTAAAAAAAGCAGCATCAGTAATATTAACAGCACTACTGTAAATTTTTTTCATGTATTTATAAAAAACCAGTAAAGTTTCAAAGAATTACAAAAGGCAATTAGTAAGCAGCAAATATATCTTTTTCCAACAGTTTGCTTTTTCGGTGCCAGTCAAGAAATGACATATGGACAAAACCAGACAGGCTGCTAGCTGGCAACTGGGTAAGTCAACAATAAAGAGGACAACATTTTAACAATCAAAGCCAGCTTTTGCCATGTGAGGCTGTTGATGGGTTCCTGAAGAGATGCAAGGACTAAAGAAGGAAAGGTGAAGAAAAATCTTGGTGTTGATAAATGCAAAGAAAGAGGTAATAGCAACAGCAGTAACGTTGGACTTGCTCATTTTTCGCTCTGAAAGAGACAGCAGACTCCTACACAGACAGGGAAATGAAAGTAGGAGGCAGAAAATGTGATGTATGCATAAAAGGCCACTTTAAATTATCTGAGGTATGAATATCCAGATGAGATGCCACTGCTGTATATGCAGAATATTGTTTCTGGCCTGTGAGGAAATAACATCACGTGCAGCTCCTCCCTGTGAAGGTGCAGCTGGTATGGTTTTGTTCATATTGCTAACCACAAAAAGTCACACTTGTTTGCTGCTGGCTTCTTCTGCAAGACATGTCCCACTCCACAAACACAACACCAGGGCTCTGACAGGAAGGGCGTTATCCTGCAGAAGAACGAGCAGAACCAGCAGGAGCGTGGCACTGCTCCTCAGAGAAGGAAACTGTGCTCCTGAGGACAAGCAACAAGCACTCACAGCCTAAAGGGCTGCCGCAGTCACTGAAATGGCGTGCTTGCCTGGAAATTAGATCAGCACAGCTGGGATGCATTGAGCAACTCAATATAAGTGCTTCTGCATAATGGGATTTGGTTTCAGAATTCTCTGAATTCAAGAATAATTTTGAAACAAGAGAGATTATTCCCAAACCAAACCATGCTGTTCTTTCAACTGCCCATGTTTGCCATTATAGGCACGTATTGCGCCTGCTGTGCTGAAGAACAAGACATAAGATAATATCATAGCCAGTTACATTTCTGACTACATCATCTGTCATTGACTGGATATTTCAGTTCCACAAATTCAGCAAACTGATGAGGGTACTGCTGCCCCCACTGTTGAGCTCTGATGAATCACTGAATGCTACAACATTGGCCGTTCCTTCAACTACATATTGTGAAGTCTGTGCTTCATCTGTGCAGTACTTCATCGCCATCCTCGTGATGCACCACTGCAACACGCTGCCAGATTGTGCCATTCTACATGTAGCAAGTCTGGATATTCACTTTCCTCCTTGGCCAACCAAGTTCTAGAAATGACCACCACATATCCACCATCAGAACACATTCTTCCTGAACGTTAAGAGGAAAAACTGTTTGAAAAATTATTCAATTCCTGAAGAAGATTGTTGAGCAATCTTAGCCATGTTGCAGCATATCCAAAAAATTCTGAGTTTGAAAGCACATCCAGAAGGAAGTGATAAATGAATGTATCACTCGACAGATTATTCTGTGTGGCATGCGAGATGCCATCCAAGAAGCTGTTGTCTCAAATCTGCATTGATGCCCTTGTGTTTCTCAAAAAAGAACCCCCAGACTGTGGCAGACTCTTACTTGAAATGAGTCAAGATCACAAACACCTACTGTAGCAGTTTCTGCTCTTTGTCAGGTGTGACTAATGAGTTACCAGGTCCTGTCATATCCAGCAATAGACCTGCATTTCTAATGAATTTGAGGACTTTGCCAAAAACCTTGCTCATTTAAGCTATCACCATCAAATGATCAGGCTGAATAAATGATGCAGACAATTGAAAGTGCCCTATAAAGAACTGCCAAGGGAGACTGGCCAACAAGGCTTGTTAGATCTCTCACCCGCAGCAGGTCATGTCCACAGCTGGGCAAGGACAATCTCTGAGCAGCAGTGCTATAACATGGACTCCACCTGCATCTCTGTTGAATGTACAGGGGTTTATTCCACCACTGAGCGGCCCCAATTCACAGCACGATTCTCCTTGTTCTTGTTACTCAAGAGAGACACATTGCTGCTGTGCTTGGGGTACATGTAGAGTTGCAGTCTCCCAAGAAACATGCCCAGCTGAGGGAGGTAGAAGTATTGCAGATATGTGCTGCATGTCTATATTGTAGAGATGGGTATTTCCTATAAGGAGAAGGAATATTTATGTACAAGGGAGACTACAATTTTGGTTGATAAAATGAAAGTTTACACACCATGTAGGGAGATAATAAAAATACAGGTGGAAGAGGTAAAACTGGATTTAAAGATTGTCCCAGAAACCTCCTAGACAGACCAGGCAGTAGAGGCAGGAAATAGGAAGTTATACATACCTAGTATGTATAATTCTGTTTGCTGTGAGCAATTGTACAATTGCTGACCGTCTCAGTGGTGGTGTAGAGTTGGCTATGCATGGAATTACCCTGTGCAGATGTTTGAGCTTCACTGCATGTGGGTTAATCACCGAGTTGCTCTAGTAAAGCAGCTCTGTGGATCTGCAGCAGAGTCACTGCTGGCATCAATGGCCAAGGTCATGGCTATGATATGAGAGACTAGAGATGGGGAGGTTTTATTCACCCTACTGCAGGAAACCTGTCAGCCTGTGCACTACAGGCTTCAAAGAATCTGGGAGCACAGGACAAAACTTTTATAAAACAGAGGTTGTGGTTCTTTCACATGATCTGGTTTAGAGGAACTAAAGACTGTCCAGATGATTGATATTCTTCTTCTGTGCTTATGGTGTTGAGCATGGGAATACTTGGGGCAAGTGAGGAGACAACGCCATCTCTTCCAATTCCCACCCACTTTTTCCTTCAGTAAGGGGCCTCTGCCAAACGTGCACCGATGAGAGATACACATATTTCAGCCCCATATAGTTTCAGAGCCAGGAGGGATGAGTAGAATTTAATGCATGCTTCTTTACCAGCTGTTGGCAGGCAGGAGATCATTGCAGGAATAAGTAGACAGAAACAACAGACTTAATAGCAAATCAAGATACCTGTGCAGAACCCTGTAGCAGCCTTGAGGAGTTGCAGCTAAAGGTGAAGATACAAGTATTGACAGTAAGTGCGAGAAATAAGGAATAAAAGTAATTGTTTGAAAGGGTTGTTATTGATGGAAACTTTTGATAAGATTTATATCTCTATGGATTTTATTTGGGCTGCTTCTAAAGACTGGGGAAAAAAGTGAGGATCATGGTACAGGGTCCTTCAAGAGCTCTTATTCCACCTCTTTCTCTGCCTCCTCTTCTCCCTCCCTTTCTTCTCCCTCCTCTTTCTCTGCCCTGCTTCTCCTATTTCTGTCAGCTTGGCCATGCCTTGTATACTTCTGATGACACTTTCACAGTGTGCAGCTCACCTATCCACTGGGGCAGTGTCCATAAGGTGAAGCTGATCAGTAAGAACACAGTTCGACCCTCACCACGTAACTGCTGAGACAGAGAGCTGCATCTCTGCTTTCTGTGTGTTTTGTGCACACTTTACAGGCTTGTAGCTGCTTATGCATTTTGGTGAGCCTAAAGGAAGTGGTATTACTTGATGTGGATGCCTAGGTCTCTCAAGTACATCTTGTGTACAGTGAAATTAGCCCGTCTGGTCTGAAGCAGCTGCATAATGATCAAATGTAGGCACTTAGCTTGCATGAGGTGTTTAATTGCATCTTAGACAGCTAATTTCCCATCTTTCCGTCTTCGGACTGAAGCAACTTAAACCTTCTTAAAATCGGCATAGAGGAAGTCTTACAACACACAGTCAACAAGAAGTTGCAAATACATATGCTGGATGGGTACTGTTGAGGACAGTGATAGTAGATCAACCTTAACAGGAGTGAAGGGCACAGGAAGGTGTAAAATGTAGTAAAACAATTATTTTTACCAACAGTGCATGGGAATGGGAGGGCTGAGATTGGAAGAGTAGTTGCTAATGCTAACAGGCTTTAAGTAGGGATGGAAGAGAAAAGGCAGATTAAACAAATGGGCATGGATGAAAGGCAGCTGGTTATGGTTGGAAAGGACTATGATTCAATGACTGAGAGCTACTCAGCAAGAGACAATCCTTGTGAACACACAGCTCAAATGAACTTATTATTTGTACAAAAGCTGCTTGAAACAAGTGTGAAAATAGGTCACAACTGCAACAGCCTGAAGTAGCATGGGAAAGATGAGCAGAGCACGTTCTGCTGTGAGGCAAAGAGTCAGAAATCTAAAATCTGAGCAGATGTATGAATGTCTATTACCAGTGAAGTGCTCCCATAACAGAAATAAGTATGTATATCCTCCCTCCATTCTTCTTTTATATATAATCATTTGCTAAAGATTACAATGAAAGTGTCTAGGAAATGGAAGACAAATAGTTCATTTTAAGAGACAAAACTTTACTGACTTTACTGGTGTTGTGTGCTGGTAATGAGGAATTCTGAAAACTAAAGATTTAAATATGACACACCTTCTTATCTTTATTGCCATATGTTCCAAAAACAAATGCTACCTATGGTCTTACTAGCAACATCAAAGCTTTTGAAATTTTTGTGGAAGTCTTACATTTTCCATTTGGCTTAAAGACACAAAGGAAGGCTCTTCAAAGCCTTTGGGAATATATCACAAGCACAGTTACATATATTAATAAGAAAATGCCTCATCCCTGTAACAAAAAGAGCAGCTTGCACATTATAGCCAAGTCCAGAGGGACATATGCAGGTGGGTTGAATTACAGGTGGACTAATAGGTAAAAATACTGACACTAGCTTATTTCCATTTCAACAGGAGCTTGATATTACGTATTAAATGAAAAAGTTGGGAATCTTTCAAAGAAAAATTTGCTTATTTTTTTAAAAGCAACTATCATTTTAGCATATTATGTGGAACTAAAGGCCAGAGGAAAAGATTACTATTCAAAATGCTCTTTTTTTTTTTTTCTTACTCAGATACACCCTGGCAGAAATGGTGAAAATGTAGATTTTAACCTTTCAGATATCTACTTCACATGATTTCACTGAGTGCAATATTACCCTGTCATATTTCTCTGTGTGGCAGTTGATGATGTTGATGAAACAAATGGCATCTTATGATTACAGAGGTAATGCCATTGATTGACCAGGAATTCAATTATAGATGTTTCACAGAGAGAATCTGAAAGATTTCAAATCTTTAACCTGGTAGGTAAAGTCATCCTGGGCAGAGTGTTTTGACACTTTGTTATTTCCATCATGGAAGTAACCAAAAAACTTGAAGCTTTTTACATGACATGGAAGCTTGATTAGATCTTACATCCTGGAATATAACTCAACTATAAATGACTATGCTAAGCATTTAAAATGTTGCATTTAAAAAAAAAAAGTAGTTAAAAACCTACATATTATTAGTACAATTTACAATTTAATTTAATTTAAAAGCAACATGAGTACGTCTCATAAGTGGATTTCCATTACACTATTCCCAAATAACTGTATCTAATATGGTCTATAAATAGAAAGCCAACTCATAAGACACAGATTGGGCTTTGTGGTTAGGAATCAATGGGTCTGACAGTGCCAATGATGCCTTCTGTTAGAATAAAATATAGTTTCACAGCCAAAAATTACATATGTGAATATATGTGTATAATTGCCACTCCAAAACTCACGGCATGTTACAGTAAAGCATTGAAAACAACCGATGAAAATTTTAAAATTAAATCTCATGCTACTTCCTATTTATTGAAGAGTGCATCTACTTCACATAAAATTCTGAAGTGGACGGTCTTATCAATTTTGTGCAGAAGAATTAAATTGCAGCAATGGTTTAAATTCACTTTGCACCAAAAGCCCAAGGCGAGCAAAATGTCTAAGTTAGTAGTAGGAATGTCTTTTTGCCACCAGAAGAGATAATGAATCCTATTACTAAAATGCAGCAGTAAGCCTAATTTTGAAGTCACATATAAGTTATAACTTTAAAATTTGCATTTTTAATTTTATTCCTACTTTTAATATAGTTTCCTACCAAATGGGTACATAAAAAATGTAAAGAGGAAACAGCAGGCAACAATCAACTCTTGATTATATGTTCTCAGACTCTGAAGGGCTTGGATAACGTGGGTAACCCGAGACAACATATAATACAAGATACACGTGAAATTCAGCCATCAGAACACACAGCAAGGGTGCAGCGGGAAAAGGGCAGCAAGGCTGATGAGTGTGGACCAGGGAGATCCCCCAGCTGGCACCCGGCAAGCAGTCAAGAACATATTGTGCGCTCAGCCTGGGCATGCCTGCACTCCTCCTGAAATGAAACCAGCTCATGCAGAGCCAGCTCCGGTGTCTCCACATCAGCGGCACACTTAACCCTGAGACTGAATAATTCATCCTCGGATAATCAAGACCTGACTGTATTTGGATGAGCTGAGTCCATTTATTAAACAGGTCACTTGTAACTGTGGCTACAAGCAGCGAAGGGAAGTTTTCCCTTCCCATATGCTGTCTATTGAATGGGGTTCAAATGTTCAGATCTTCAGTGCATTAGCTGCTTATTCAATTTAAAGACTAAGTTAACATTTCTCGTAACGAACTTTCACCCAGTATTATGGATGCTGCTTTAGTCTGCCATTTTGCTACTGTTAGTTATCAATTTTTTACATAAATTCATCATGGAGAAGTAGTTTGCACTGAAATGGCTAAAAATATTTTCCTTCTATGCTCCTTTTCTCCCTATTTCAAACACTTAAATTTATTCATGTAATTCCTCACCTTAGTTTTAATTCTGCAAACCACTACAATTTCCAGTTACTCACATGCTTAGTGTAGCCCTTATAAACGCCTTGCAGATTTGTATTTTTCTTCTCTGATTGGATTACACTATATTTAAAAGAAATGGTAATCCCCCATGTCTTACAGATGATGTGAGCACTTAATCATATATTTAAAGTGCACTAAAATCTTCAGGTGTGAGGGACTACAGAAGTTTAAAATATTATTACTAATACTTACCTAGAGAAATAAAACTAATTGCTGTTATACCTCCTCATAATATTATACTGCCATTGTCTCTGGTGGAGAACAAGCTATGTTGGCAACCTATCTGTTTAGCTTCAGTTAAAGGATCTAGAAACATTTTTACTACAAATTTGGGAACACCTCTCAAACATACAATATTAATTGCTGCTGAATTTACTGCTTAATTGACTAAATATTGTTTTAATGTTACTTTTTATTTACTCCTTCAAAATGTAGAATTCTGACAGACTACAACCTAGAATGCTTTTTTAACTCATGCTAAATTTGTAACTTCCCCTTAAAATTACTAATATTTAATAAATCATATAATTAGCACCATTCTTTGACACACAAAAAATATACTTTGCTTTTAAAACATTCAAATATTTAAGAATTCTATGCAGATAATTTTCTTGAATCACTACATTAAAGTTCAGTAACAATAAAATTCAAAAACAAGGCAACAAGCTACCGTGTAAAAATTTAAAAATATATTTTAAAACCAGGATAATTTAGGGCCAAGTATACAATGGAAAGGCATTTTAACCCTAATGTATGTAGCTGTATGGCTACCACAGTTAGTAGCACAGTTAAAAACGTAATTAGACTAATACTTTTGTACAAAGAAATATGCTGCTATTAACTCAGTAGGAGATAACCCTGGCCTTTAACTTGAAATAACTCAGCAAGTTACCTTCCTGATAAACAATGCAATATTAATATCACTGTTGGGAGCAGTTCTCTGAACACTCACAGCAGGTATCAAATTTGTTGCTCAATTTTTGTTGGAAACGTAGCATTCCTTTCTAATGGGTATCTTTAGCTTCAAGTAAGAAGAACAAGTAGAGTTCAAGATATAATTAAAGTAATTTTATATTAAGCTAAAGGACAAAACAATCCACACAGCAGCAAATATTAAATCATGAAAAGCATAAATGTTACAAATTATTCAAGCCACAGGTAATGGTATGATCCAAGATTCTTAGTTATCAGGAATACACAAATAAGCGTACAAAAATTGAAAAAAAGCACAGACATGGGGAAACGCTTGTGTATGAGTTCAGTTTATGCTGAGATTCTAAGTCAAACTGCATGATATACTATAGCCTCATAGATAACCCACTTTTTTTTAAAAAAAGTCCTCTATAAAAAATATACCAGTGACAATCTTAAGAACTTTCTAGATTCATAAAATATAAGAAACACTGTTTTGAACAGGAAAAGGTGAGAGTCTGACACAGCTACTTCTTCCATTTTCGAACATCACTGATCCTAACATAACCACTCTACACCTTTTAGTATGCAACAAGATAAGAGGTTTTCTTTGTGACAAAGCACACGTGCTGGTTTTGGCTGGGATAGAGTTAATTTTCTTCACAGTAGCTAGTATGGGGCTATGTTTTGGACTTGTGCTGGAAACTGTCGATAACACAGAGATGTTTTTGGTATTGCTGAGCAGTGCTTACACACAGTCAAGGCCTCTTCTGCCTCTCACCCCACCCCACCAGCGAGTAGGCTGGGGGTGCACAAGAAGTTGGGAGGGGACACAGCCGGGACAGCTGACCCCAACTGACCAAAGGGCTATTCCATACCATATGATATCATGCTCAGCATATAAAGCTGGGAGAAGAAGAAGGAAGGGGGGCACGTTCAGAGTGATGGCGTTTGTCTTCCCAAGTAACCGTTACGCGTGACGGAGCCCTGCTTTCCTGGAGATGGCTGAACACCTGCCTGCCCATGGGAAGTAGTGAATGAATTCCTTGTTTTGCTTGGCTTGTGTGCGCGGCTTTCGCTGTACCTATTAAACTGTCTTTATCTCAACCCACGAATTTTCTCACTTTTACCCTTCCAATTCTCTCCTCCATCCCACTGGGGGGGAGTGAGCGAGCAAGCGGCTGCGCGGGGCTTAGTTGCCGACTGGGGTTAAACCACGACAGCCCTTTTTGGTGCCCAGCGTGGGGCTCGAAGGGTTCGAGATAACAACAGGTTTGATTGGAATGTGCTAGATAAAATTTATAGCTGTTATTGCTGTTCAGCTATTGATCAGCAGGCTTCTGTGCTTGCCATGGGGCTTGCTTGCCTTACTGTATATTAGAGTCTAGTGCTCGTTAGTGGCTGCTTTTTGCTTTTGCTGCTTGCCGTGCTGCTGTACTGCTGATCATCTTACTCTGCTGTGCCTGGGGACATTCTGATAACAGCAATGGCGATGTGCCTGGGCTGGCAGATGCCCAGGGCATCGCTGCTGTTTCTGTGCTGCTGTACTGGACAGGCTGGAACTCCAGCGTGAACTCAAGTCAAAGGGACTGTGACCTGTGGGTGAGTCCACACAGGAGCAGGACACCCCAAAGCGTCTGTGGCCATGAATAAGTCCAGGCCAGAGCAGGTACATCTCGAAGAGTCTGGCCATGGTTATGTCTGTGCCACAGCAGGTATACTTCTGAAGGGATTGTGGCCCGAGAATAAGTCCACGCTGGAGAAGGTACACCTCGAAGCATCTGTGGCTGTGGATAAGTCCATGCTGCAGCAAGTACACCTTGACGCATCAGTGGCTGTGCATGAGGGCATGCTGGAGCACCTCAAAATGTGTGGCCATGGATAAGCCCACGACAGAGCAGGTACACTCCTGGAGGGACTGCAGCCATGGGTAAGGCCATGTTAGCACAGGTTTACTTCTGAAGGCACTGTGGCTGTGGGCAAGGCCATGCTGGAGCAGGTCTATCTCTGAGGGCATTGTGGCCCATGAATAAGGCCATGCTGGAGCAGGTGCACCTCAAAGTGACTGTGGCTGTGGATAAGTCCATACCACAGCAGGTATACCCTTGGAGAGACTGTGGCTCATGGATAAGGCTCCACTTGGAGCAGGTACGCCCCTAAGGGGTGTGCAGTCTGTGGAAAAGTCCAAGCCAGAGCAGGGGCAAGGGGAGGAGTTCATTGCAATGTTAAACCCAATGGTCTGGTCCAAAGGCACCGGGGTGAAGACTGTAATGGATATACCTTTAAATTGTTGTAACCCATGATTTGAGTTGCATGTTATAGGAATTACTATAGCAGGAACCACCTGAACCAACACAGGACAAGCCTTACAAGAAGCAGTGAAAGTGCAGCAGTGACCTGACCTGAGCCGGCTTTGGTGCCCCTTAACTCCACGCAACACACCACCTCCTCTGTCCTGACTGGCCACCATAACAGATGGAGCCCAAAGTCATGGACTAAATGAACTCAGTGGACATTTTGTGGACATTTTATAGGGGTGGTCCATAGACTAAAGGAATTATATCTGCGTATTATATCAAAGGATGGGAAGGGTGGTGGTGCATAATGAGAATATATTGGATAGTGTGAGACCTGAGCATGACTTAAATGGTATGGAATAAGGGGTGAAGAATGTGCTGGTTTTGGCTGGGATAGAGTTAAGTTTCTTTATAGTAGCTAGTGTGGGGCTATGTTTTGGATTTGTGCTGAAAACAGTGTTGATAACACAGGGATGTTTTAGATATTGCACCTTATTCGGTAACAGACTGAAAATCAAATGTAATGCAGATGCACAGTAGGCCAGTCTGCTCAATTTCTAGATTATGACAAATTGTATAACCAAAGAATTCTCTTGGAAAAACAATAAACTGTACTTGTTATAAGATTTCCATATGTAACATAATTTTCAATTAGCAAGTTGTGATAAATGCCACTAAGTGTTCTGCTGGTTTTTTATTCTCAGCCTAATTTTACTCATAGCTCATTCTGGCATTCATCATGGCTCCTCTTCCCCTTCTGTTAACACCTGAGATACAAGATCAGGGGTTTAGTGTACTGAAAAACTCAAAAATGTAAAATTATGTTCCCTGAGGAAAAAAAAATTGCACTCAAAATTTGAAAAATGCTGGTTTTGTCTCTGATGTTTCTGATGATCACGTTGTAAGGAATTTTGTTTTACAGTATTTAGATTTTTTTTTTTAAGTGACTTTTACATTGTTTCTAAAGTAGCTTCGGCGAGCTTCAAAGAGCAAGGACATTTTATAGCTAGGGAGTGCTCAGCAGTTTATGCACCAGAACAGTCAAAAAGAAACTTCTGAAATCCCACAGTCAGCTGCTCTTATCTACAGTTGCTTTTAATTCTACATAAAATAAAGTGAGATTAATCAGAATGTCAGCTGTCCCGCCTGTCAGTATTATCTGCTGATGGAATAAACACACCACAGAAAGTAGAGCCTGTGTATTGTAACATATTGATGTTTTGCTGCACAACAAAAAAAACCCCACAGTCAGTGATTTTGTGTTGCCTTTTATAGAATCCTTCCTCCCAAAATTCCTTCTGTAATCTTAGCAGGTGTTGAGATCAGATATAGATATATATATATAAAAAAAAGATGTCCAAAAGTTATTGTTAAAGGCCTCTATTGCCTGATATATTTCCTATATTTTCAAAAAAAGATATAGGTTTATATGGTTTATATTATTTTTAAAAAAATGTCAAGAAACCAATGAAGACTGACTGTTGCAGCATCTGCACAGTATGACAAACAAAATTTGATCTAAAGCAATATGAAAAAGTACCTGGACTACCCCACTCAAGTAACCACTAGAACCACATGTCAAAGAAATAGTTTACAGAAAGGAAATTTTAAAAAAAAAAAAAAAAAAAAAAGCAGCTTTGCATTCACTCTGGCCATACTATCCTGGATCTCCAGGTCGTAAGGGCTGCAGTGTGGTTGCAACATGGTTGCAAAAAGACAGAACAGCTTATAGACAAAAAAGTAAAAAAAAACAAAACAAAAACAAAACCACAAACACACAAAACAAAACAAAACAAAACAGAAACAGAAGAGATCAAGAAAAACCTTCCGGACAATAGAGGGTTCAGACAAGTCAATAAGCTAAGATCAAAGTATCATAAAAGAAGAATTGAAGTAGTGTGAAATGTAATGGGGAGAAATTTAATACTACCAAGTGAACTGATTGCTAGGCTAATGACAAGAAATTTCTCAGTTGGAGACAACAAAGGAAGAGAAAGATATGACTATCTTAATCTGGTAAACTAATGTCTGCATGATATGGCTTTGTGAAAATAATGAATGTTATCCTAAAATGTGTAAATGCCACAGCAATGATAAAATCTCATCAAATGTACTCTATACAATTCTATCTTTCTTTAGAAAATGTACAGTTAAACAGGATCAGATGCAGAAAATAAAGATACTAGAAAGATCAGAGGAATGGCAACACTATCAAATAATAGTACATGACAAAATTGTATCTTGTTCATCCTAGCAAACCAACACACAGAAAAAATGTGATTGTTCTTTATAATGGAACAAGAAGACCTATTTAAACTGAAGCAGTATCAGCACAAAACAAAAAGAATAAATTGACTCTGACTAAAGCTAAGGCTGGACATTTTAAAGTGGTTTCTAACCAACAAAAGTAGTGATAGTGAGCAAAGTGGTAAGTTTTAAACTAATAAAGATGTATTAACAGGATGATGTACATTCACAGGAAGGAAGACTGATCCTGCAACAAGAGGAAATAAAGGCACTGTCACTCCACTCCCACACAGCTGCACTAGAAAGAACTGAGAATCTCTAATCTCTGCAGACCACATCATAATGTGATCAATTGTATTTTAGCTCACAGAAATAAATTATTGTATCCCATTAATTTACATAGGCTTTAAAGTATATAAAAAAATGCATCAGACTGCAACCGATTCTCATCTGACCTTAGCTGGATCCAATCCTTCACACTCCTCCTCAGCAGAACTACTTAAGCAATTACAAGTGTGCAGGTTTGGGGCCCACTGCTGTATTTCTAGGAATTACAGCAGCCCCATAGGTATTACTTTTCAGAGATTTCACTCCCAGAGAACAGAACATCAATAAGGTGTATCATTATGTCGCCAAACAGGCAACATATATTGGCAATTTTGAAACATAAAGATATGCAACACCAATAGTTAAGGAAAAGAAATAGGATTTCAAACCTTATGTATTATGCTATCGTTTTCATAAGGGGTCTGTAACAAAACGAAGCTAAAGGTTGCAGCTTTCTTCACTAGGCTCTTCCATTCAATAAATATAGTAGACAAATAAAACTTTTATGACAATGAGAAGTTAAATTGTCTACACAGACTGCCACTGAACACTACTGCCTTCACCTGCGCGTCACACTGATTGCTGTTTATATTGCCATGACGAGTCAGAACCCAGTAAAATGTGAACATAACTCATAATGCCAAACTGATCTATTCATACCAGACAACAGAATCATGTAATAAAACCAAACTTTTGCAAATATTCTATACGTGTTACTATGGAAAACTAATAAGCAGTTATTTTTTCTTTTTCTTTTCAGGCAGTCCATTTCATTTGCTAGAAAATCATATTTTAAAGTCCTTCAGGAAGATCCAAAATCTTTTGTAAGCTGGAAGGAGGAGTGAGGTAACATTTCTTATTTCCTTTTCCAAAAACCGTCATACTTGGAAACAAGTTCCACCCTCCAGGCAGGGAAAGGAGAATTACAAACTCAAGAGTACTGACCAGATCAGAGATTCAGCACCCTCTGCCTAAAGATTTTTGGCAAATACTTCAAATAAAAAGTAACATCACCCCCCCACCCAAATGATTTTAAAAATTTATACAGAAAGGAGGAAAAATATATGACATGTGGTTTGCAAATGGAGGAAAAACTGTGATGAGATTTGGAAAGAATATGAGGAAATTAGGATTTTGTCTCTTCATTGTATCATACAAAAATCTGTAGCTGTTTTGAGGGATTTTCAAACGGTCTTTCTGATACAGTAAATAAATAGCAATTAGTACTAAAAGGTATGGATTGAAGCTAATGGAACAGAATGTTTTAGGGCAGATGTTCCATTTTGCACGATTTAATTCAACCAATACTTTAAATGTCAAATAGTAAGGTGAGTACACTAAGAATCAAAATGATAAAATATTAGGCATGTCCATCAAGTCCAACAGGATTGTACGTGTGAATACATTGTGTTCTGGGGTTTGTACTACCAGCTGATCACTTAAATCATCCTTAGCCACTTAGAAAATGGAAAAGCTTTCTCTCATCTCGCCTTGCTCTTGTTTTCAGCCTCCTATGTCTGCTCTGACATTTTGTCTCTAAAAAGTATCTCAGCTCCCTTCCTGTGGACACCAGCTTGCTTTGCCCATGCCAGCTCCAGGAGAAACAGCGCTGCCACAAGCTACCCACCGTACCCAAATGTCAGAAATGGAGGAGTGGGAGCGACGCATGAGCTGCGCAGCTGACGACAACACTCAGCATCTCAAACTGAAGACTGCCAGTAACGAGCTTCTGAAGTCAGAAAACGAATAATTTTAATAGCGGTAACTGGGTTTCTCAGGACCAGCAATTTTGGATATTCAAATTAAAACGCCAGTTCTGTTTTTGCCTCCTGTCATGATACAGTGCTGTGATCATTCCAGATAAATATCCTGTGTCTTTTGTTGTTGACTTCTTAAAACATGGCATGACTGAATATGATGTTTCCTTCCCCCTCAAACAATTCCTCTTGAATTTTAATGCTTCATGATTCTCTTGCCATCTTTGTAGAGAACAGTATTTTCCACAAACACTTTAATATTAAATTTCACAAAGCTAAAATGACAGTGAGGCAATGCTAAAATTACACACCTAACACTGCAAAATCAAGTCTACAGAATACAGGATGGGGAATAAAAATAGCTAATAGACATTAATTTTTAGGATAGCCTTTTCTGTGATTTTTTTAATAAAATAATTTTCAAGTTGGGTAAAATCAGCCATTTTCCCTTTAATTTCTTAGACACTTCTTTAAAGAGAAGAAAATTCATTAAATAATTATGTAGTAATAATAACACAGAAATTATTGCATTTCAGTTTTATAAGTTATTGCCTCTAACAATGGGAAGGACATAAATCTACCTCACTACCTTTGCTGCTATTATTATATAGTACATTTACATAAATTGTGGTGAATCTCTGAAATGAGGCAGAAAGTTTAAAAACTGCAACAAACAACAAAATGGACAAAAATATACTCTTAAAATCTTATTAGCTGTTATTTCATCTTTTTGCCTTTTTTGTGTGTGTGTGTGTCTGTCTTAAAAAAAAAAACGCATAAAGCTTTACTACTTGTGTGCTGTAAGGGTAGCCACAATTTACCACATGTACCAGCCTTTGAGCAGTATGTCCTGTCAGCGCTGAGATCTTCATATAGAAAGGTAACAACATAACTGCTTTTCATCTGAAGGAAATAGGCATTTGCTAAATGAAAAAAGGACACCTCAATGTGGATTTCTGAAGGACAGGAGTAGACACAGCAAGCATGGGAAATCAGAGGGCCAAACACTCGCCGTGCTGGACCTGCTACCAGCATCTGTCTGTACAGTGGGAAAACATTTACCGGAGAGCTGGGCTGGTGGGAACTCAGACATCCTGAGGGATCTTGCTGCCCATCAGATCCTTTCTTCAATTTTTTAGAAAGGAGGCTGCATCCCATGAGAAATTGTCCACGAGGGATTTGCATATGTTGCCGACTAAGCATACTGGCTCTGTGATTAACCCAGGGCAGTTAAAATGATAGCGTGAAAAATGCTAATTTGGCTACTGTTGTAGATCCCCCGGCAGAACACATTCACAGAAGCTCTGCAGACTATAGCAGAAGTTTCTCACTTCTCCACTTGCATCTGAACCTTCTCTCTAGCAGCCAACTTGCTTTCAGCTGGACTGAAGATTTGAATCTACAGCAGCAACCAAAAGTAGTAAATGGAAGTGAAGGATTTTGAGTATGTTACAGAATTTTACTCATGAATGCACTAAAATAAGAAAGCATTAAACAGTGAAATTATGTATTTTAGCCCCTATTTTAAAACACATGCATTGAAAGAAAAAAAAGGAAGCATGGCATTTTATAAAGAAAATACCAATCTCTTATCTGTATTATGCCACCCAAAGAACTTGCATTGATTTGGAACCGCATGTGACCATAGGCAGTTATAGTTAAGGAATGGAAACAAGGGAACCAGCTGTTTTCCGTATGTCTGCCAGGATGGAGATGAGAAAACAAAGACAATTAAGAAACAACCAAAGCTGCTGTCTTTTAAAGGTTTTAACTTTGCTAGAAATGAAATAAAATGCAATGGAGTGGACTACATGTTAAAAAAACCATGAGTACACAGTCTTCAATTGCTGGTAGAACAATGTATTCTATTTAGAAGCAATTGTCTAAGGAAACAAAGATTTTTAAATTTAAAAAAACCTTAAAGGTAATTAAAGAAACAGGAAAAAAAAGAGCAAGGACAAAACACTGGTGGACATCAATAGTAACAGCAAAAAAAAAAAAAAATGCACATAAAAATCCAAACTGAGAAAAGAAAGGTAAAAGAAAAATGATATAACAGTGGAAAGGATAATGAATTCATTTATAAGCTCCTGAAGAGGAAGATGATGGCTAAAGGAGAAAAAAGCTGTATAGGTCCAAGTAAGGAAGAAAAAGGCAGAAATCGGGAGGGCAACAAGAGTGCTTAATGAATATTTTTCAAGAGTATCTATGACAGGAAAAGCCGTTCAAAATTTAATTTATGATAGGATGCTTTTCCCAAGTCCAATGAGTCAGAAGGATAACTTCCAGATGATGGTTGGAGAAATTCAAGTGCTATCTGCAAAACTTGACTAGTAAGTGATTGGACTGCATAAAAGCTGCAATGAGGAATGCTAACATTAATTTAGCAAGAGTAGCAACTCTTGCTCCTGTTGTGGAGATGATATTTCAGAATCGGAAGGAGGCAAGCAAAATATTGGGGAGGGGAAGCAGTAGTACAAACCCATAAGCAACACTTTGTCCAAAGAGAACTTCTTGAATGTTTTCTTCATGAACGCCAGATTATCAAAACTGGACAGACTTGACATTTTGTTTGGTTTTGTTTTTAGAAAACACAACCACAGTAACCCCCAAAAAATAGTGCGGAAGAGTACGTTGCCTTTTTGAGGAAATAAAGTTTGAATTATGGGTGTTAACATTTAACAAACAAGGACAGTCCTTATACTTACAAAGCCCAACTCTTGGCAAAGCTACTGCTTACAATTATATCATGGATATTAGTAAAGACAAGTCATTTGGGTGGTTTGAAGCATCCTGTCATGCATTTGTTCTTCAGATCTAATCAGAACTGCCATGTGAGCAAGATAAAAATCTCCTAATAGAGCAAGTTGCTCTTGGCTTGCATGAACAAAAAGAGGGTTCCTGTTGCTTCCCAAAGTGCTGGGCATGGTTGTTAAAAAAAGTGAAAATGGCTACAGAACTACTGATGAGATAATCAGATTTTAATGAGACTCTCCAATTATTTTTAAATATAGGTGTCATGTTCCTTTGGTATTTACATTAAAAGTTTACAAATTACCTTTCTTCTTTTTAACTGGAATTAGATCTGCATACCATGCAGACTGGTTAGAGGAGTCTCTGAAAATGCTATTATGTTAATGATAAAGAAACTCCAGCACTGGGATACTCAATGGGCCCCTATATCTCCAAATACTGTATATCATCCAGTCTGTGAAACTGTGTGCTCAGGAAGACCGAAACTCTGTAAGGAATTCACTCACTCTCCATATGACTTCCTTTTCTCAGACTTCCCAAAGATCTGTACAAAGGGAAAATCCTAGTTTATCATCTGACCACAAGATGAAAGAGAACCAAACCAAGACAGAACATAAAAACAACCCCTCCAAACCCTACAACAAACCTCCCCAAGTTCAAATTTCTGCATAATATTGTTCATGTAAACACTGATTTTTTTCTCAAGACACCTCATACCTTTTTCCTCAAACTACTCTGTGTCACACTTCCTACTGATGTGAAGAAGCCTAATTGGAAAACAAGTTTCTGTTTTATGAAAACCTTCAAGGCAAGATATTTATATTCAAATTCAGAAAGAAAAAAATCATTGTTGCAAAGTGAATAGGTATTTCCCTTGACAACCTAACCTGGTGATTAGGAAATTAATCTGTGAGCTGGGAGGTCTATATTCAATCATTTGTTCTCTCTGATCTAAACAACTGGCAACTTCTATTTCCCACATAACTGCCCCAAGCATGAGGCTCACTCTCTAGCACCAAATTCCTGACAAATTCAACTTAGCACCATTTGTTGCTTCCCCTAACTAATAAGGAATCATCTAAGTGGCACTATCAAATATAATTTGCATTGCATTTTTATAGTAAGCCATCTGCATCTTCTGCTCTGGCAGAATTATGTAATAAATTATAGGCAGGACTATCACTTTCTGTGACATGCAAAAAAATGACTGCAAATAACAGCGGTATATTTTGCAAAAAGATTCAGTTTCTGTGAAGGTTGTGGTAGAAGATAGGTAAACATTCCATTGGCCTGCCTTCCTTCCAGAAGTATTAATGAAATTTCAGCTACTACGGCAGATCCAGTAAAAACCAGTGAGAGAAAATTTGTTTTCCTGTATTTCAATTTGTTTTTATCCAACTCATTCAGTAGGGATGTAGCAAAAAATAAAATAAAACTGAATAAATAAGGCAGAAGCTGCATGCAGCGAGGTCCCAGGAGACACCAAGTTTAGTTAAATTTTCTTTAAGAAAATGTATTCATGGCAGTATTCTTCCCAGCCTCAGGCAAAAGCTTTCCTGATTTTAAAATGTTTAACTCCAGTGAGCAAGATAAAGGTATAGCATCAAATTTACCGCCTGTTTAGTATAAATTGGACTGAAACTTGAAACAATGATCTTATTTTTTAGCAAACCCCACCATGAAGAGACTCTTCAGGAATTTTACATAAAGAAAGTTATTTCTTGGGAAGCTCTTGACTTCTTGGCATTTTTTTTTCCAGGTTCTTTTATATCTTCTTTCTTTCATCTGTTTCTCATACAATCAGTCATTCCTACGTCAAGCCTCTTTTTTCTTTTTTTTTTTCTCTACTGCTACTTGCCTTTTAAGGTAATTAATTTTTCCTGATAATGTTATGTGACTTTTTTTTTTTTTAATTTTAACTGCAGAGCCTATTGATATTTACTGTTTCTCAAACTCCTGTCTCCTCCTTTCACAGGATTAGGTGGAGGTTTTCTTTTAAGGTTATGAACACAAGATTGAAAGAATGAACATCAGAGACTCAAAAAACTAATGACAGAGGGGGTTTTTTTGTTTGAATAAAACTTTGTTTTTAAGGACCTCATCCATAAATTTCAAACATTGTGTCACAATTTCAAGTTGAATTTCAACTCCAAGCTTCCAGCTTTCACCTGTTACTGACACATTTACACTTCCAGAGCCCATTTGTCTAATCGTGATCTCCCCTCAGTCCTCACCATCAGTTTCACAGACTTTTTGGTCAGTCAAAATACTTCAAGTTAGTAAACTTCCAGTCTTTCACCTAACACGCAATCCAGGAGTGCATCCCAGCTCAAAGGTGCGCATACATGGCCTGGCTGTCTTCTAGCTCTAACACAGCAATATATAGGTGCACCCCATCATCTCTCAGCTCTCCATCCCCACCTCTCCAGCACCTGGTTTTCTTGGAAAGAGAAGGAAGCTGTGTTTTTCTCTCACTGACTTCTCAGTATAGACAACATATGGCTCAAGACTGTGAGGCAATCTGCTCAGAGTCTGGATGCACTCTCAGCTCTAACTCAATACAGCGTTTCATGTGAAGTTTCTATGAACACAGTTCTTTGGGGACAGCCCAGAGACATAGCCCCAGTTCATCTCACAGTACAGCCAATACAAGCCTGGTTCGAATAGATTTTTGAATAGATTTCTGAATAGATTTTCATTTGTACAAAGGAAGAGGGGAAATAATTTGCATCTTCCTTTGCCCATCCATATGTGGCTAATCATAATCCAGTCTCCTATCTGCAATTCTTTGAGCTATGTATGTAAAAGGAAACATGAAACAGAAGGATTTCTTCCCCCCCTGGACAAATTAAATCAATTCCCCTATCATGCACTAGTGCTAAGGCACTGCCATCTAGTGTGGAAAATCAATATAACAAAGAAAGAGGAAGAAAAGAAAGAAAGAAAAAAGATAAAGAGTATTTGCAACATGGTAGATGAAATTCTGTTGGCTTCCATCAAATGTTTTGAACACCTACACATCATATTCATAACATTAGTCCTTCTAGTTTATGAAAACACACAT
Source organism: Ciconia boyciana (assembly GCF_034638445.1). Taxonomy (NCBI): domain Eukaryota; kingdom Metazoa; phylum Chordata; class Aves; order Ciconiiformes; family Ciconiidae; genus Ciconia; species Ciconia boyciana. The sequence continues at coordinate 28,389,617 of NC_132938.1, forward strand.
AAATCCTCCCTTTTATAGGAAACTCCCTGACTTGATAGACTGCAATGGCTTCCATTAGATTGTACTGGGTCATGTCAGACAGGCTCAGCAGAGCCCTTAGTCCTGGTAGCCTCATTTGGAGTAACTCTGTGAAACTAAACATAAAATTCTACAGTATTTAATGGCAGCAATCTCTTGGTAGAAAAGACTTTTTTCTTAATTACCACATATTTTATTGCAAATTTACAATTTCAAGACTTTACTCTCTAATTCACGTTATATGGAAAGCATTGCAACATAACAGACAGTCTGCAGGATCAGGAAATCAGGAACTTTTGAGTTTTGCCTCTGCATCTGTACTAGCTGAAGATTTTGTCTTGTATTCCAAGACCATTCCTGTCTATACAGCCCCAAGTTTCCATTGTTTTGTGTCCTGTGCAATTACCTACAATTGTTCAATGAACATGCAAAGGATCTGACCTGTTTCACTTGGACCAACTTTGTACAGGTGAAGTTAAGTACACATGACACGAGCCAACAGAGCATAGATATGATAATTTTACAAAACTTGCAGAGCTGTCATAAAGATCAATGATTATAAGTACCTTTACATTATTTATTATTTCTACAACTTGTTGTAATCTCTATACAAGGCTAATCTGTGCTAATCAAGGCTTTTAAGTACTCAGGTAACACTGTAGTCTACTTCTTTCCAGAACTGTACCAAGGTAGTGTTATATACTATTTGGCTGGTGCAGATATTCTGTATCGTCCTCATCACAACAAAACCCTGTTTAGAATACAAGCTATATCAATGACTCTGAAAGTCCATATAGCAAGATTCTGAATCCTGACAAAAATATAGTCATTTTTGTTTCCAATAATGCTGGAGAAACACTGCTAATCTGGAGAACAAAACAGTAAAGAGAAAACAGCTTTATGTGGCAGTGAGACTACTTTCCTATACAATAAGGACTGGAACATCACAGTCTTAAAAGAGAAATATGTGGAGGGAAAATCCTATTTAAAAAGTAGAACTCAGAAAGAAGAATATACAAAAAGCAGAGTTACTTTAGTATAATCTTCTACACTTGATAACATAATTCTTATGTATTTGATGTAGGATTTAGCACTACATAAAATGATTACTAAATCAATATTTATATTTTGGTAACTGTATATACCCTTGATCTTTACATATACATATTAAATCATTGAACTGAATGCAAAGATTTCAAGAAGCTTTGAACTAAGATTAAACAAACAGTTCTTAGGTTTGTGTAAAATAATTTAGGAATTCTTTTGTATTGCTAGTCATACTGTAAACCAAACAATTTTAACATTCTAAACATTCTAATAATCGCCACGGATCACTGAGGTATTTAACTTTTTTAAAATATACAAAATAATTATATATGATATGCCAATACCATTCTGAATTATATTGGTACAACCATCTATTTAATGGATGTTATAAAAAAAGAAATAAAGTATCTTGCCAAGTGTTCAAAGCCTGTCAATAACATTATAAGGAAAAATACTTTTCGTAGAGAACTTTATATGCCTCCCAAGCCACCATAATATGACTCAGTTACAATACTGAGCCAGGATATCACAATGTAGCTAATGTCTTTTCTTTACATATTTCGATTGCTAAATAATAAAGACGGATAAATATATATACATTATATATGACACATAGATTTAAGATTATGATATATTAGATTTAAGAAATATTTGGGAATACTGTGTTGCTAAATTACTAATGTAGGTCCAGTGGTAGTCTACAACTAATAGTGGAAAGAGGACACTGAAAAGATAGTGAAAACATAGCACAGTAGATACTAGGCTCCTGATTCACATGATCATACATGAATTTCAGGCTTTAACTTTAAAAATATAAAGCAATTATCTGGCCCTCAAGGTTGTGAATAAAAGCTTGTAGCTCATGATATAGACATAAGCAGAACTGTGAGACCAATTAAAGTCTGGAGAAGAGCCTGAAAGAAGTCCTGAAATGATGAGGCCCCCCCATGCAAGTCACCGAGGGGCTAAGATTCATGATCCACTGCTTCCAGGTCACCACACCAGCTTAGGAGGAGGAGAAAGGATATGCTGAAACCCTGTGGCTGCTGTACCTCAGGATCTCTTCCTCCCCTCTCGAGGGGACCCATCTCCACTGCTCTCCCAGAAGCAAAATACAGTCAAGCCACAGGGTTTTGAATACAGTGTCACATAAGTTTTGTATCATATTTTATGTGGACATAAAGGGGCAGACTAGTTAACACCATTGAGACATCCAAACCTTCTCTAAGTGGATGTAGGTGAGCTCATAAGAAGGATATCAGTACCAATCTGCCCGATCCCTCCATCACCATGAATGCTGGTGGAAATATACTGTACACCTTAACAACACATGACCTGCCCAGGAGAATAACTTTAGAGAAGAAAACATATTACCAGGCATAACTGACATAATTTTATTGACATCAAAAGTGTTTTGACAACCTACAACTGACATAAGACCTGTCTCAAAATCTTTTTATTATGCTTCTTCTCTATGACTATATATGTATATTTATCTATTAGGTGTCAATCAACGCAAGCAATACTTCTGTTTTAGTTTGTTCTCATAAGAGAATTTTTAACAGCAAAAAGAACCTCCAGACCCATCACTTCAGCAATGTTTTCAGTAATGTGGGAAAAGCAAGAGGAACATCCAACATTTTTTGTATAATCCTAGTTACTGTTGCCTCATATTGCATTCTTACATTAACATTTCAAGAAGAAAAAACCCCAAATTATTTAAATATCCTAATAATTAACTATCTTGCTATTATGTTATGCATTCATTCAGAAACGAATTACTGAAAAGTAATTCAGCATTGTTCATGTTTGTGTTATGATTTTTATTTTTTTTTTAAGTTTTCCAGGCTACAAAAACACTCCTGTTCAGCATTTTTGCAGTTGCTACGTAAATTGATTCAAGCTATGCTAGGGGAAAAATACAGAGCCTGAAAAGCTCAAGCAAAAAGTATGTCACATTAAAGAAATTCAACATTGATGAAAAATATCAAAATGGGAAAAAACCCAAAGAAATCCAAGGTGGTCTGACACCTTTGTGACAGATAGCACCTACAGAATCTATCTAAAGAATGACAATAAAAATGCTTAGAGGTTCAAACAATAGTGATTTGCTAAATTTTTGAGATTTCTTTCTTCAGGCAACATGTGATCAACAACCACAGTGAATTTTGAACATTTTTTCAGATACTTTCTTATCTGTGGCCTATTTAACATTCTATGGTTTTGAATTTGGGCCAGAAAGTCCTGTAAGAAACTTCCTCCTGAAGCATTTTTTTCAATCCTTACTACAAGTAGGACATAAAGTTAAGGCTTTGAAGCTTGTGATTTTCAGAACAATCAGAATTTATAGCTCTGTAGAATCTACTTCATTTACCTGCAGCAGTTTACTCTTCCTTTTCTGAGAAGTGATTTCAAACAGCCAACGCTAAGTTAAATCACATCAGAGAAGAGAATCACAGGATAATTTAGGAGGTCTCTAGTCCAACCTTCTGCTCAAAAGCATGGTCAGCGATGAGGTCAGACCGGGTTATCAGGGCTTGATCTAGGTGAGTCTTGAAAACCTCCAAGGATGCACAACGTGCACAGCATCACTGCACAGCCTGTTCCAATGCCTGACTGCCTAATGGGAGAAATGTTTTTCCTTTTCTCAAAGAACTTGTAAATCTATTAAGACGCTTGAAAGCTGAGAGTGTTATACAGCTACCACATGTAACATTTAATAGTCTTAATTTACTGATCCACAATCTAACACCACATACCTTCTTGAATAGAAATTATGGCAACCCACTCTGAACCAGCAGTAATTATCCAGTAACTTGCAATATTCTTGCTATATGACTGCTTGATAATACAGTAAATAGCTTTTACCACTATTGCTTTCACTGTTATAAACTGAGTTAATTGACCAAATTAATGACTGAGAGTTAACCACTGCTAGAAACCAAAATGAACTTTGGTAAAATGTCAATTTCTGTATTGCTAAACCTCTAATATAACCACAGGATAAGGAAGAAGCAAAACAAGTGCAGTTTATGGCCAGTCATGGAGAAGAACTAAATTTTCCAAACCAGCAGCCTAAACTTAAACTTGTCTATCCCTACTGCTTGCCCGGTACTCAAAGTGCAGATGGAAATTCTTACTGAACTTGGCTGGATTTTCTGAAAATACATTCAAGATCACAAGCACTGATTTGGAGGTCAATTTTAGACCCATATTATTCTCAAATGTGATTCATTATATGGTTCATTAAAAAAGATAACTATTTTTGCTAGTAGCCTCACTATCGATGATAGAGGATAACCCTGATTCCAAAAAATGTATTAATATTAAAAAAAAAGTGCACCTTCTCAAACTTCAGAATATTTTTAGTTTTCAGAAAGTGCAGCTAAGCAACCCCCCAAGTTCCTTCATGCTTTTTATGCACCATAAGTGTGACAATATAGGAAGGCTTGCATATAGTCACATCATTAATATTAATTATAAATAAAACATTTTAATGTAGTATAAAAAGCAGATAAAATATTTTTTTTTCCTATGTGTTTTTTTCCAGGTTACCCATTGCTTAGAACAGGCGCTCTTTTCCCTCCATATTTTGCAGCCAAATGTAAAGAATATTTAGATTAACTTTACTAAATTGAAGATTACTATTAAATTTATGCCACTTCAGCAGCATGGTTGCAGAAACACAAATAGTGTGCCATGCCACTGAAAAAATACTCGTTAGATGCAACTCTTGCCTTACCTGTGTCTTTGACCAAGAACACCTTGCTTTTCCTGTACAAAAATAACTCAAGGGAGTTACTTCTCATATATTTTATGTTATAAAAAGCTCATGAAATTGTGAAAGACCCCACCCCGAATCATTGCCCTGGTATTTTGAGGCCCTGAGACAGACCCGTGATTACGGTGCCCGGCCAACGGTCCTTGGAGGACGCAGCTCTTGGCTTATTTGCTGGTATTCACGGGAAGCAGACATGGCCTCCGCAGAGCCAGGCCCCGAGGGGGCACCGCCAGGCTGCGCTGGCCCTGACCCAGCCCCGGGGCTCCCCACACCCTGCCCAGGGCCCCACTCCAGCCCCCTGGGGCCAGCAGGTCCCCAAGGCTGCAGCAGGGCCGGTCTCCAGCTCCCCACAGCCCTGCCCGGCCACGGGCCCCGCCAAGCCAGGCCCGCCCAAAGGCACCACGAGGCCTGCGCATGTTTTTGGCAGGAAGGAACGATGTTCAGCCTTGCTCCTAAGTCCATGCCGTACCCCTCAAATGAGAAAAGCAAAACCGTCTTCTGAAGACGTGGACTCGCACGGCCCGCGCAGCTTTTATTCATCGCATCCACAGCAATGGGATTTAGGAAGAAAGCACTGCCAGAAGTCAGTCACCGGGGATCTGATTAGACAGACAGTGTTTAACCTAATCTCCTCTACCACGAGCGCGTTCTTCTTCCTGTAATTAAATGTGATCACAGATGCAATTATTTAGGGGCATAATTCCACCAATTTAGACACCAAACTACTTCAGCTGCAGGTGGAAAAAGTAAATACTGAAAGGACAGGAATAAAAATGTGAGTGTTGTTATGACTGGAGGCTGGACTACTAGGCAGCTAAAAGTCATAGGAAGATAGAAACTCAGCAGGTTATGAGGTAAAACTTCAAAAATTTCAATAGTCCTCAAAATATCACACACTGAATAACTGAAACATTTCTGAAAAGTTTGTCCCTTCTATCCTAAAGAATTACAGGATTATTTTGAAGCCAGAGGATATTGCTATCAGTTACTCCAGACATTTTTTGGGGAGCAAAACCACATGGACTTTGTTTATCTCTATCTCTAACATTCAGAAACTTTATATTCATTTATTACATCCCCAAAGACAAACCAACAGCGTGAAGATCAGAAATTTATGTTCGTGAGTTATGACAACACTAAAACAGGTAAATATGCACAGCTTTCTGAGGGATTGCTAGCAGAGAAAAGTAAAGTCTATGGGTGCTGAGAAAGTAAAAATTCCAAGCAGGATTGCAAGTTACAGTGGTCTTAGTTATATTCCTTATGTAATTTTGGTTTAATATGATAAGACTTATCTACACATACAGATGCTGACAGCTCCTGCTCCGAAGGAGGAGTACGTTGAATGGGTAAGTCACTCGGAAAGGCAGGTGTGGGATTTGACATCAAAATTTTGGAAGTAGGAGAGGACAGACACAACCTTACTTAAACAACGGTCCCATTCTATCTTGCATCATAAATAGCTGAATTGTTTTGTTCTTCCCCCCCACCCCCAGAGTTCACGTAGCTTCAGCAATATTGATCACACTTTTATAAGGCTGTATGTATATTGGTATTTTTAGAAGGACAGAATGAGTGGTATTTATATTCCCAAACACTGGAAAGAGACAAAAATAGGTGGAAAGGCAAGAGTAGCCATGCCTCCGCTTTGTTTCACGTCAGCTCAAAAGCCACAGTAGGCATTAACAACAGAAGTAGTAACAGCTGTCTGAAGAGAACAATACTGAGAAGTGACTGGCTATAAATGGGTGACTGTGAGAAGAAAGGGAAAGAAAATATGTTCATTAAGAAAAACTAGCAAAAAGTGTTGTTTAGTTCTAGTCTTTCTCCACTGTATTATCTACACATTACACTGATTAAATTGTTGGCACTCTATTTTACTGACTTATTTTATCTGTCTTCTAACCCTTTTGTAGTTGATTTTCGTATTATTTTATATTCATGAGTTTCAATGAGGATGAAAGAACCTTGAATTAAGAACCAGAAGTGTTAGAGAATACTTCTGGATACACAAAAGAGACATTTGTCATTAGTCTCAAAGTTTTGCAGGTATGGTGGTTTTAATGGGGATTTGAGTAACAGACAGAAGAAAAAAAAATCTAGTTTAATTAAACTGTTAGTAAGAGGTTATGAAAGTAACTGTTTTGCACACAATTTATTTATATAATCATGTATATATGCAATTCTGGGCTTATTTTCCTCCTATTATTAAACAAATATAAAGAACTTCAGATACCTGAGACACATATAAAATATTAACTGATAAAAAGCCTTTGGAATGATCGTACACTTTAAATAACTTCCATGGAATACACTGACATAGTTGTAATCCTTACAAGAACCTCTAAACATCTACATTCAATAAAATAGAAAACAATTTCACTATTAACTTAAGTTGCACGAGACTGTTTACAACAAAATGTGACAAGAGTCCCTGAGCACCAACTCGTCTCTCTTTGGGAATATTTGTTAATACTACTAAAGGGAAAAACCCAGTAAGGATGAAAGAGAAAAGATAAAAATGCATCTGAAGGTTATTGTTGTTTGCTTATATAAAAAATAAAATACACTGACTGATTTTATTTCTGAATTATATCTTTCTGCTAATGCAAAGAGAATATCCCTATGTATTAAGTATAATACAACTGAACGTATGCTAAGTGAAGACCTGGAATATTTAATTTCATTAATAAAAGTTAATGATGGTGTTGATTTCTCTCTTCAGTTTCTCAGCCCACTCCTTCTCCCTCCAAAGAGACGTGCAGCATGTCTACTTCAATGCATCAGTCGTTGCCAAATGTACTTGCACTTGCGATTGAGTTGTTGTCTCTGGATTGAGTTATTCACAGCATTTTTTTAAAAAGTGTTGTAGTATTCTCTTCAAAAGGAATTACTATTATTTTTTTATTCTAAAAGCCACTCTCGTTTTCTTTATTCACTAAGTGCATGTCATTGGAACAGAAAACAGGTCAGGCACAGGGTACATGATTCAAGCAGTACAAAGCAAACCTGACATGCACACAGCCCAGAGGCAGTAGCAGCCACCCGGAGGCAGTGGCAGTCCCCCAGAGGCAGTGGCCCCTGTCTCTGCACCTCCTTTGCTCAGAGCCCCTGCCATAGGGTTCAGACATCTGGGGAGCTAAATTTTGACCTAGCTACTCTCAGTGCAAAATGTTGATGAAGGAATCATCACACCAGCTGTAACTGAGAGCAGTCCTGATGCTGCTTATGGCCAGGCAGGCCCCATAGGGCAAAGAATGGGTAAATACATCGTTCCCTATCTTTGAACCCTGTTTTGAGCAACTTTGCGAAAGACAGTATCAAGATAGAAGTCATTCCATAAAGAAGAAATAATATCTGCATAAACGTTTTTAAAGCACTGTATTCATCTTGTTGCTAGAAACATGAAGCTCTCATTAACACCACTGTGATTTTTACATGTGTGTGGTGAAGTCCTGAAAATATTTAGAGATGCAATAATATAAATGGAGTGACACCTTGCAGCAAGATGCACTCCTTAATTTAAATGGCTTCTGAAGCTAAACTGTCACAATGTAACAAATGTGACAAGTTTTGTTACCACAATCTGATAAAATGCAACCAAAATGGAATGCCATTAGTTTGCCCAAGTGCCATGAAAATTACAAAACATCACTGCTTACCTCCTGCCAGGATTATGTGTACTAGAAACAGTTATGACACCAAGTAATCACTCATGTAGCTTGAATTCCACTTTTATGTGAAAGACTAGCCCAAGACTATTTGCTGCTTCAGTCCCAGTGAAGGTCTATTTTGCAGCTGTGAATGGGACTTGAGTGTGTTTCACACACCGTTAGTCCCTATTTATATGATTAATCCCATTGAGGTCAAAGAAAAAAAGAAAAAGAATAAATTCACTGAATAATCCTGAATTTATATGAGGCAAAAGCTAAATGTGCAATGGCCATTACTGGTTTAAAAGTAAAAATCATGCAAAACATTTAAAGAAAAGTACTTAAACTCTACTGAGAATAATTTCATTTTAGACATAACACTTTTTTCTCCTAACATTTAGTCAATATATGAATTTTAAGTAGAGTATAAATTACCTCTTCTCAAAAAGAACATGCAGTTTTATCAAGCTGGAGTGAACAACCTCCCCAGGAAATCCATCTAGAAGCGTTTGATTTACTAAAGCAAAATTAAATTTCCCTGGTAATTTTTTTTTAAGGATTTTCCACTGGACTTCCAGTGGCTCAGTTTATAAGAGAGCCATGATTTGAGAGTGCCATTAGTACTCCACCTGCTTTAAAAAAAATAAAGATCTTGTGAGCAGAAATTAAATAAAATCATCCTTGGATATAAAAATAACATCTGCTTGCCAAGTTAGGATGTTAGCTGTTATAGCGATTCCAGCTTTTTTCAACAATTATACCAAGTCAAATAGCCACCAACCAAATAATCAGTCTGTGGCATGGAAAAGCCCTGCAGACACGACCTTGGTCAACTTAACTCTGTAACAGACTTCTTACATCACTCTGGCAGTAAAGTAATCCAAAGCTGGAGAGAGAAAATCAGAGGGGAAGTCCAAAGCATGGCCGCGCTATTCACATCTCCTGCAGTGACACCCAGGATCTGCCCAGTTGCTGAGACAATGCAGGGCAATGCTAACCTGGCTGCGAGCTACGCTGGGCACCACACCGGTCTCATGCAGCCCAGGACCCCGGAGGCGTGAGATGGGTGCACACCACCTTACACACTTTCCTTCTTTGCCCATCTAGGTACCTGGCTCACCAAAGGTCTCGCCCTTAAACTGATAACACACCAAAACATGACCGATTACTTCTGGTCACTATGTTCAGGCCATGCTGATGTTCAAGAAGAGGGCCTTTCTTTCTGTCAGTTCTCATTCCCATAGCATATTACTTTTGACGTCTATGAAGAGCTGCCTGAGCAGTTTTTAATTTCTGGAGATCTGTGTTTAAAGGCAAAACTGTGGCAGAAAGAGGACAATGTGAGAATCGATGAACTCCCTTTTGGTGCAACGCTTACTGAATTTTTGTTCACCACTCAAATTCTCAACACAGTGTAACAAATTTGGTATTTGCTGCAAAGGAGAAAACCAGCAGTGAAATACCAGCCATATCATACTGAGAAAGCAAATATATTGCAAAATATATTTTATTAGCAGTAATGTTTTAATTTTAAATCGTGTGCCTGGAACAATATTATACGGAAAACTTTTGTACACAAATTCTGTGCTTGAACAGTAGATAACTGGAAGTTCATGCTGACAATAAAGAAAAAATAAAATATTATTTGCTCATCCTACTGTGGAAAAGTAAACATTTCCCTGCAAGTACTGTCATAAATCCTTGAAAATGTATGAAGTGATCTGACACCAAGAAGCAGTTTTCCTGCAAAATATTACAGATCCAGCAAAGTCAGCTTCTCCAACACTGTTACTTTGTTCCCAAGTAATCCACAAGAAGTACAAGTCTGGGATAACATCAAAACCAGTGTGTTTCCATTTCCCAACATCAGAAATAACAGCTGCTTGTATCAAGGTGCTTATTGCTTATCTAGTATTGATTCTAGTATATAATATCCAGGATAGTTGATTTTCTCAGTTAATGTCTAATCGTACTTTTAAAATACTGCACAACAGTTCCATTCCTCAGCTCCAAATATTAAAGTGGCTCTACAGTACTTAAAAATATAATTTTATTGTAATAAGAGCAGAAACTGGATATAATGATTAAATCTGATCACAAATCATTGTATTGAGTCTTGTGTATTTCTATTGAATACATAAGAAAAATCAAAATGTTCCTGGCATAGTTTTTTAGTGCAGCAGTGTCTTTACACCAGTGGTAAAGGAACACAGGTTGTTTTCATTATTTATTTATTAAAAAGCCGAAATTGTTCAAACTTCTTTTTAATCTCACATTTTAAAATAATTCTGAAATAGAGTCTCTTGGATGAAATGATGACTACAATCAGAATGCCAGTTTCAGTAGTCTAGATTATCACACATTATGTCAAGTGGTGGCATAAGAAAGATATTCTCATATTCGTAATTTATGACTGTACACTTTGATTCCTCCCTTTACATTCAAGGACACATATTTTGGAAGAATGACAAGATAAAGAGTAGCTTATTATTTATTTATTTTTAAACTGTGTTAGAGTTGAGCTGGAATCATAAAGCAGAATATCCTGACAGTTTTCCAAAGTCACAGGACTACCTACAGAATCTCTCTTTAAAAGGCTTTGCTCAATAGTCCTACCAGAAACAATGTTCCTAGATCTTGACATTGTCAGAAATCTGAAGCTTTTCTACATTGTGCTTGTGATACTGATTTAATCCTTCATGTCTTCCTGTACCACCAAAAATTTGTGCTCTCATCTTTGATGCTGTGATTCAGGTTCAAAGTAAACTGTCCAACTTCACCCTAACGTTCCACAAAGAAGCAATACCCTTGTTTTACTTTTGTCTTGTTGTCCTTTCCCTTCTCAGCCCAGCAAGTTTCAGACATTTTTGTTCCATATAAAATAGCAGAGACACACTCCACGTAGCAAAAACTCCACCAAATAAGGAGTGATGGATGAAGAGCAGCTTGGCATGGCCACAGAAACCACCTGCAGGATGGCTCCTATACCCCTCTGCCCTCAGAAGAGCAGTTTAGGGTTATCTGCTGACCCACCATCCCCTCGCTATCCCAGTGGGATGCTGAACTGGAGTTGGCATTCACAGAGCAATTAACATCTTGAAGTATTTTATGTTTGTTCCCCATGTTTCAAGGGTCACCTTCTGTTTTCTCCTTTTTATTGCAAAGACACAAAAAATGTTGGCTGGGGTCTTTTGTTGCTGTTGCAGGGTTGGGTTTGGTTTTGTTGTTGTTTGTGGGGTTTTTTCAAAATACCATATTGTTTCCTAAAAGTTCATTGCTTCCAACTGCTTATTCCCCACTGATTATGAAATTATTATCACTTGTTTATGACAATTTCCACAGCAACCAATGTAATCTCAGAGCGCTATGACTTCAAGTGGAAAATAAGCACCATAAATCCATGCAAATGTCACCTGTTACAAACAAAAACAGGAGACAAGGAAACCAAAAATATCACATGTGAAACAGGAGTGTCGAAACAGAATACATGTCAAAGTTTTTTTTCATGAAGTAGTACTGCATTCTTCTTATAATAAACATGTCAGTTCAGCACAGAAAGCTTCCAGCTGAGCACAATGCTCTCAACACCCATAAGTCAGATCGCGTAGCAGATGTTAAATGTAAAATCCATTAAGACCAATTAGATTCTACAGAAGAAAAAAAAATAGTAATAGCATGCACAGGCAATCCTGCATTACACAACAGTACTGAGAGATACCGTGAACCACAAAAAAAAACCAAACCAAAACCAAAAAAGCTTAAAAATGTAAATCGCACCCTTTCCTCACAAAGAGACCAGCTAACAGAAGGTCTGTTGTGTTACCTGCAGCCACATGAAGCAAGGCCTCCTTACTTCTAGTATCCTGTCTCCAACTAGAAGCAACTTTTGTGAAGGCCATCACTTCTTGTGCACCAACAGGTAATAAATCAGTGGTCCTCAATGGCAGCTTGAAACTAAGCAGCAAAAGAGTTTGATCCTCTTTCCCAAACTGCGCATGCATTTCATGTCACATTAACTGACCCAAGTCACCCTCACATGTGCTAAGGTGAGAGCTTCCATAGCTTAGAGATCCCTGTTAGCCTTCAGGCATGGAGCCAAGCTATCAGGAGAAAAAAGGGAAAAGTTTGTAGTACACCCTGGTAGAGCCTTTTCAATACCACATAAAAAGCTACTCCTTTTATTGACCATTAAGAGACAGGATTTGTAATAGACACATGGAACAGATCTGTGAGCGCTTCTCAGAACTAAGCCACCAATGCAAGGTGCAATTTAATTTCTGGCCATGTTGTAATTGCATAGACAAATGAAGCTGTCATTGCATACATGATAGCTTGCACACCACTGGGGGCAAAGAACCTCGTGTTTTTTATTGGAATTATGCATACTGAGAAGGAAAGTCAGTCTCTGTGCTTGTCAGGACATGTTGCCAAAGGCTGAAGCATTATTTCCTGGTAAGCAGTTTCAAACGACCTCTGGTTCTTCAATCAGAATTAGTCTGCAACAACTAATCCATCCTAGATATTAAGAAATCCATAAGTTAAGTAAATATATGTGTAGTATCCAAGGTGAGTTTCATCTGCAGCAATGTTTAAGAAAATATAATTTCCATTTTTTAAAAAAGTGATAGGTGGTCATTTCAACTCAAAATACCTACCGAAGTTTGATACTAGAAACAGACCTGAAATCTGTTCCACAAACCATAGCTTAAAGGCCACCTTTGGCCTTCAAACATTCCTTAGTAGCTCTCAGTGAGGAACTCATTCAGCCACGCATAACCTAAGGAAATTGGCAGAATGTATATATCGTTATATATTTTTCCAATTGCTTTGCTATCTACCATTATTAGAAAACAGATTTGTCCACAAGTCCTCAGGAGAAATGGTGAAAGAGAAGTTTGTGTGACTGCTATAGAACTACAAACCAACAGCTAATACAGTTGCTGGCTGCAGATGCTCATGCTGTGAATAACACAAGCAAATGCAGCTAGGGCTTTTTCCAGTGGAACATAAAAATAGGTTTCTTCTCCGCTAGCACCAAATTAAGTCTCAGACACTGGCCAAAACCAGAATAGGCTCCTCAAAGTTTTTTGCCTTTATATTTTTGTCTGTAAGGCACAGCCCCCAGGGTTGGACATTGTCCAAGAGAGGTCTTGAAATCAGCAACCTCCCAACCAAAACTGCCTCCTTTCCGGGGTTCAGGGGGACATGGGACAAGGAATAAATTGAAGAATGACTGCTCTTCTCTTTCTGTATTAAGCTCTGTTTGTAACAGAGGGAATGTTTGAGGAGGGAATACAGTCCTGGCAAATGCTGTTGGAGAGCCTACAGCCAGTAACCCTGACCACTCTTCTCACCCCTGGTGCAGAGCACTAAGGCTTCCAAGGTTTCCTCTCCCTTTGATGGATTCTTGTGCAGCGGTCTGGCAAAGCAACAGCAAGCACCCAATCCATCCAGGGCATTTAATATTAATAAAGTATTGTTTTATCAACAGTCTCCATCAATTGGACATTTAGTCAGTTAAAAAAAAAAAAAAAAACAAACACACAAACAAACCCAAAACAAAAACCAAACACTCAAATCAAAAAACTAAAGCATTACTTCAGGCACCATGTTTTGCTTGTTTCTCTTCCAGTTTGGTGATTTTTTGAGTTTTGTCTCCATGTTGCTACATTTCAGCAAAATCTATCCAATCATACAAAAATTTATAAATTTTTTATAAAAACAAAAAGGTTGCTAAATGCATAACAAGCAACCAAAATGAAAATATGCTCCCCATCTTTTCAGCGTACTTTTATCTCGGCCATTTTTTGCACTCAGAAGTAAAAAAAACCAAACACACCCAAAAACATTAGGCAAAAACATAAATTTTCAGTTAACTGTATCAATCTAAGTAATTAACTATCTGTTTTACTTTTCACAACGTCGTAAGCTGGAAGACTAAAAATCAAAACAAAAATCATGATGTACAACATCCAATTCATCCCTGGAGTTATTCCACGTAAATCAGTGGTATTACACCAGGGATTAATTTGGAACACTGATGTGAATTAGAGCACTGTTCTATACAGCAACCTCATCACAACACACAAAAAAAATAACCCAAAACATTATGAGCATCACAAATGCACACAAATAATTATGCACCTAAAAATCTGTTTCTGAGCAGGACAGGCTATTTCATAGTCTGGATAATAACAATAAGGAATTTATACTATTTTGGAAATCAGTACATCCATTTTTCTCTGAAAGGAGACTTAATAGTCATGAAAAATTCTTGTTAAAAGTCCACCCAGAAGAATGTAAAGATCCTCTACAGCTCAGTTTTTACATATCCAAATGAAATATGACCGGCAATAGGTTATGCAATGAATCTTCAAAAACTGTTTTAACATAGTTTTGAAGATTGATTTGAAGTACTTAAGTCTGCTCAGCAAAGGGTGGTCACCACCTATATAATATACAGCAATGGAAACTATTTAATGACTTTCTCCTCCTAGCAGAAAACCGTTAACCTTTTCCTCCTCTATTAAATACCGTGCCTAGGTCCAGTTTTGCACGCAAAACAGGTTGCTTCTGTTTAGCTGCCCTACTGGTGAAGTTAGTTAGAGGCTGCATCTCCCACCTCACCACAGAGGCAGGCAGATGCTCTACCAAAGCATCCCTCCTGCGCTCAGGGGGTGTGAGACCACGCAGAGGCAGGAGAAGAAAGAAGTGAATGGAGAACACCTCTCTTCCACAGCCTTACTCTACTCTCAAACCCACCAGTAAGGTTTAAGGCTGCCTCTGCCTTTCAAAGCCAAATCTCTGCCAGGGGCTGGTGTCCTCCGTCCAGCTGCGCTTTCATTACCCGAAACCACTGCCCAGCCAGTGCCCTACATAGCACTCCATACTTTGCCAGATTGAAACTCATTCGTCATCGCTCGATCTTCCTATTTGCAAGTGACCTAAAACCTTTAAGGCTACCCACAGCCAACTAGCGGAGTTGCTCTGGAGCTGTGTACTGGCTACGGAGTGGTTTATTTTCTTTTTTCCATTTTTTTCCCCCTTGGAGCCAGACTCTTTCTTGCTCCTCGGGAACTTGGCTGTGCCCTCGCTGCCCCTTCCCGCAGGGAGACCGTGCCCAGGCGCAGTGCGCTCACTTGGGAAGGAAACGCAGCGATAAAATATTAAACCCCTTCCTTGCTCGGGGCTCCGACGTTGCCATCTCTGCACCGCCTCGCTGGCAGGGAGCGCCGCAACCCTCCGCGGCGGAGCCAGCGCTGCGCCCGCGCCGCGCCCGCACCCCCGCCCGGCCAGCGGGGCTGGGACCCCCCCGCCGCCGCAGCCCCCCGATCCGGCACCGGCGCGACGCCCCCGGCAGACCCCGACACGGGGCAGGCGGTGCGGCGGGGCTGGTTCTCCCCGCGGCACACCCGGCACCAAAAGGTGGGAGCAGCCCCGATTGCTCCAAGGACGGGGGGGGGCTGTTCCCTCGCCGCGCTCCGGCCGGGGCATTAGGCAGCCCTGTCCCGCACCCCCAACGCACAAAATAAAACTTGAACTGTGGCGGTGACAGCGCCGAATGAGAGGGGAAAGGGGCCAGCCCCAATTCCTCTCGAGCTACATGTTGCTTTGGGACAGCAAGGGTTGGAGTGTGGGGGTGCAGATGTACTTTTAACTGCACCCCGCCGTGCACACCCCGGGGATGGGGATGGGGGGCGGCAGGGGCGCGGGCAGCACTTACTGAAGAAGATGTACTCGGTGTAGCTGCTCCAGATCTTGTCGTCCCTGTACTGGTTGATGAAGGCGGCGGTGCCGGTGGAGTTGCAAGCCACCATGTGGAAGCCCGCCTCGGAGAGCCGGTCGAAGGCTTGCTCCAGGTAGGTGAACTTGAGGTAGAAGCGGGAGGTGTACTTCTCGGGGGGGCGGTCGGGGTCGCGGCTCTCGTTGAGGGTCTCGCCGAAGACCTCCTTGGCCAGGGCGATCCTGCCGCACACCATGATGCGGGCGACGCGGCGGAACTTGGCGTCCGCCTGGTTGTCCCGCACCGTGGTGTAGGAGCCGCGGTAGCCCACGGTGAGGAAGCCCGAGCGCTTGTCCAGCGCCGCCCGCTGCAGCCGGTCGCTGCTGCCCTGCGAGTTGCTGTCCTCCAGGTCGCTCTGGCAGCCCTCGTCGTTGAGCGAGCTCTGCTTGGTGACCTTGGGCGACAGCAGCTTCACCAGGTCGCCCAGCTGGAAGTACTCGGCCTCCCGCAGGAGCCGCTCCTTCTCGGGGAAGTGCTCGGGCAGCGCCAGCTGCTTGTCCCGCAGGTAATCCAGCACGTACCTGAAGAGGAAGCCGTCGCGGTCGATGAAGAAGCGCGCCCGGCTGTCCCTGGGCAGCTGGCGGGCCGCCGCCGGGCCGCCCCGGCAGGGGGAGAACATGGTGGCCAGCGTGCTGTCCGGGACGCTGAGCAGCGTGGAGTGCCTCGTCACGTACACCTGGCCCCCCACGTTCAGCTCCACCACCTCGGGGAACGGCGAGCCCGACGGCCCCGACACCATGTCGCTGATGGGCAGGATGCTGCCGCCCGCCTCCTTCAAAGCCATGGCTGCGAGCGGGCGGCCAAGAAGGAGGGTCTCCCTCCTAAAAAAGGCGGCCTCCCTCCCTCCCTCCCCTCCACCCACCCCACCCCTCCTTCTTCTCCTCCTCCTCCTCCTCCTTCCCCCGCCGCCCGGCGCGCCCGGAAGCGCCTGGACGGAGCCACTGCTCCCGCCGCGCTCCGGCACGGCGGCGGGCGGCACGGCCCGGGGCGCGGCGCCGGGCCTCACCTGCCCCGCGGCGCCCCCTCGCTGCCCCGCCGGCGGGACGGGCTGGGCTGGGCTGGGCTGGGCTGGGCTGCGCTGCGCTGCGCCGCGCCGCGCTGCGCTGCGCCGGGCTGCGCTGGGCTGCGCCGGGCTGCGCTGGGCTGGGCTGGGGGCTGGCCCGGCCCGGCGCGACCCGGCCCGGCCGCTGCCCCTGCCCCTGCCCCTGCCCCGCCTCGCCCGGCCGTGCGCTCCGCCCGCCGGCGGGGGTCGCGGGGGCCCGCAGCTGCGCTGGCCTCAAGGCCGAGCGGCCGCCAGAGGCGGCTGCCACTTGGCAAAGCGCTGCCGCGCTGCCAGGCTCGGCCCAGGGAAGAGCCAAGCCCCTACCCCGGCTCCTCCCCTCGGCTGGGTGGCTTTTTTGGTTCGCTTTGGATTTTTTATCCCCCCCCTCCCCCCCCCCCCGCCTTAAAAACCTCCCAGCCTCCCCCAAATCCCTCTGCCTCCCTTATACTGGCGCTCTGGTCGCACTTGCAGAGTGCCAGAATGATGGTCGTCCTTCCAAAAGTAGCATCCAGGAGGATGCGTGTGACAGCAATTTTCACCATCTTCCCTGTATCAGCATGCCTTTACTATGAGGGAAAGGGGGATTTAATTGAGGGCACAAAAGAAACCGGTGTTCACTGTGCTGGTAGTACAAATCTGACAGGCCCTGGTGGGACACAAATGCTGTATTTGATGTCCTGCTGCTTCGCTGGGACACGGCACACTGGGATCTCGATTTTCAGAGAAGCTTAACGTGTTCTCTGGTTTGACAATGGAATTGGGGTGATTCAGAGCAGCAAAGAAAGTCAGCTGCCATTAGCATCCAGATGCCAGACACAGATTTTGATTTGGAACACATTAGTGTCTGGATTCTTGGCTGTGAAGCAACTAAATTTGTACTCTATTTAAGCAGTAGATTTTTAAATTTTTATTTATTTGTTTTTAGCCGGAGCCACAGTTCACCTGCATCCAGATTTCTGATGCATGAACTTTCAGGCTGTGCTGCGGGAATGTGTCAGAGCACAGACCTGTGCCCATGTGTTGCATGAGTGATGTACGATTGCTCTTGCCAGTAAAAACTGAGGCCTAAACCTGACTACGTTCCTCTGACTACCAGTGCCGGTGTCACTATCTAAGTGTGGCTCTGTGGTGCTGGGTGGGTCATGCATGGGAACACTTTAGCTTTGTTTTTTATAATTCTTTGAAAGTTAAGGTTTCAACCCTTAATTGTGCTACATAGAGGCAGGAGCCCAACTTGTTCTTCATTTAAACAAGGGTCACTTCAGGCCTGGGGGTAAAAGTCATCACTTTGCAGGCAGATACAGTTGCAGTCTGTTACCTCCTCACTAGTGTGTGGTGATCGAGACAACCAGTCATCCACAGCTTAGTCACGTTCTTTAAACTACTCGTGTAGACTTCTCACTTTTAAGGCAGTAACATAGATATCTCTACAGCACTTCATCCCACCTATCTTCAATACCTCTTTCAAGGTGGGATGAGTCAGTCTGGTGCTACCTTCCTCCCTCCATTTGCTATAGACAAATCCTAAATCTGTGTTTAGAGAGAACTACTAGCTTTTACATGGCTAATGCTAAGGGAGGCACATCCACCACCCACCCATTGGGCGGGGAGTGTTGGAAAGACTGAGCAAAGTCTCCTAGAAAACTAGATATGTTGTGCTTCAAACATAAGAATTATGTGGGAGTGAAAGGGCTTGTAACAGAGAACAAATGCGCAGGAAAGGTTTCCGCATTGCCCCTTCTTGACCACTTACTGAAACCAATTAATAGTTATGAAAATGGGGATGACTGTAAGAAACTAAGTAAAATTCTCTTTCTTTCCTTGGTTATTTCATTTGAAATGCTCTTAAAGGTCAGAAAAATAATTCAAACTGCTGGGCACCAAGAAAGCAGGGCATCATTGTTTATTGACCATTTTGTCATATGTTTCTTTAGGCTCAAATCCTTAAGGCATGAGAGGAGACAGTATTCATTGTCTTATTCTTGCTGCAGGGGATATTGTTTCTCCTGAGGATTCAGCTGAAACATTTCTGCTGATTTCGAAGAGGGCAGATTTCACATACACCCTCTTCTGTGTAATGCGGAATACTAGTTTGCCCATGTCTAAGACAACTCATGCCAGAGCACTGCATGGCTGTGACACTGCAGCATCGCACTGATGAGCAGCACTGAGCTACTGCCATACCCGGTGCAGTGCCATTACCAAGGGGACAACTGCATTTCTTTCTCATCTCCAGAAGCCCATGGCTACAGCAGAACTGTATCTATCTTAAACCTTCTCTCTAGTGACTTGCGTTTGTAAGAATATGTAATCTAAGGATATGTAGCATGACAAATGTTAGAGTGAGATCATTTACTGCATAGGATTGCCCAAGTTTGGCAGGTTGCATAGAAGTCATGCATAAAAGAAATGTTAACATATTACTCAGGGAAAGAAGAAATTTCTTCTCAGGATTATCGGGGAAAGACGGGAGAATCCGTGCTTCAGTCTTTCGTGGCTTAACAGCCATTGCCTGAAGCACCTGAAAAATCCTTACACCAAGTGCTTGCAGTCACTTCTGTATTAAGCTCCTGTATGCTGCCTATTATTTGGTCAGCTCATGGTTTCCTCGGTGAATAAGCATATGCTAGGCCCAACAATCTCTTTGTCTGAGTTGATGAAAAAAGCTTATATAAATTCCAAAGGTAATTTTTCATGAGAACAGGCAGAGAGAACGTATTTGTGCTCTGTGGGGTAAGAAGCATCTTCTTACACGCTTACATTATGTGTAGCGCAACAGCGTCCTGCAGTGCCATTTGAGTGAAGTCTAAGGCCAGTACGATGGAAACAAGTAAATTTGCAAGTACATAAGTAAAGATCCTTAAGCTTCAGGTATGTGAGGGTTTCTGATGCTTAAAGCAGAGAAAAAAAGTGCAGGTGAAAATCTGCCATGATCTGTTTCCTTACCTGTGGGAGTGTTTTGAGACAGGGCTGAAGACTTCTGTAAGGGAGAATTTCTTTTGGAGATTCCCTTAGGTAGGCGCACTGGTGCAAGCAGCAGGCAACAACAACAACCCCTTGGAAAGCAGCCTGAAGGGGCACAGGCAGGACATGTTCCTCAGCAAAATACTTCTTTTCAGTGTAGTCCTTCCTGCCCTGGAGTCATTCAGTGTGCTGGTCTGACCAGGCTACATGATGAATCTAGATTTACCTGAGAAGATCATGCTGAGAGAGGGGGAAATGACAGGAAGGAGGGTCAGGAAGATTATCCAGACCACATCATGTAGATCAAGCAGGTCATCCTTATGAAAAATTCATGTAGATAAAAGTACGCATTTACTGCTGCTCAGACTGTCCAGTTCTGAAATGGAAATTAGGGTATGAGGAATTAATACCTTTACTTAGCTTATTGCTCAGTGAGATTCTGAACTGATATACCTGGCAAAAGGTAACTTTTTTACATTTTAAAAATGTTTCAGTAATCTCTTGTGAAATTGTACTTGGTAAAAACCATTAAATAAAACATTTAGGGTTTCTGAGAAGGAGAGAGGTAGATGTGAGAGTTTCCTTCACAAGACACTTGTTTTAAAGACATACTTCAGCATTACTTAACAAAAAAAAAAACTGTTCACAATTACAATCCAAGGTGATTCCTGCCATTACAGTCTTATTTTTTAATGTCATTGGATAACATGAAATAAAGGATACATAACCACTTTTCAAATTAAATTGTAAAGTACATCTTATTTCTTTACTTAAAATTAGCAACAAGGTAGAGGATAATGTACAGGAGAAGAAGAAACACTGAAATTGGACACTTAATTGGAGGTTCTTAGAGAGAGAATGTTGAAAATTCTGTAATCCTGGCAAGTGAATAAATTAGGTGAACTTTTTTAGTAAGGAGAAGATTCTTCTGGTAGACTCCCAGTGAAGTCAAAGGGAATTGTTCCTTTGTCCTGAATTGCAGGATCAGGCAGGAAGAGTAGTTCATCATGCAGAAAAAGTTCCAGATGATTACTATGAGCAGGTCTGCAATAATTACAGAAATCACCTAATAAGCATTTAAGATGATTATGTTGTCTTTCAAAAAGTCGTCAGCCCAAAAAATGACATTAAAATTGTAGACAAGAGTGTGACAAACTGCCAGCAGAATCATATTTCTAACACTGCTGTACTCTGGCTCAGTAAGCCCTAAAAGTCTTGGCCACTTTCATGATTCTCTGCTCCTTTTGGTTGTCATTTCTGTCATTTTGGCAGTTAAGAATCCTGTTATTCTTAACAGGAATATTTTCCTGTTAAGAGTTCTTAGATCTTACTTCACATCTTATTCTCTGTTGGCAACAAAGGATCATTCCAAAGAAATGGCTTTTCTAAAGACGGTGAGCTTGTCGATTTTCCATCCACCTAACAGTGGTCATTTCAATATGTATGTTACGTTTGTTCCTTATTAGCTCTTCTCCATACCACATTTTCCTTCTAGTCCCAAAATTCATCTTTTTTCAACCTTAAAGTTATTTATATGTAACATTGCATTATTCCAAAGTAATTGGAACTCTGTCCTACAAGAATTTAGAAATGTTTTTATTTATGTAATTAATTCTCAGAGTTAAACGGAAGTGCTCATTTGTGAAAAGTTAGTGCTGTGGGAATTTGTACATTCAGGACCTAAACAACATTACATACATTTAGGTTAGTATTATAGATTATTTAGTTGCACTGCTGGGACTGAAATCAGAAGAAAATAGTCTGCACGCTTGATTCTGAGAATGTGGGAACTTTCTTCTTTACAGTCTATAGTAATTCATTGCTCTAATTTAAGTTGCATTTGAAACATAGCAAGTAGTTGTTAAGGTTTCAAAGATGATGCATTCTCAGGAAAAAAAGGTTTGGTGAGAAGTTTTGTCAGTCAGGTTAATCAAGAAAGAATTTAGCAAGGTTTGCTTCCCAAGGACTGAAAGTTTCAGTCACTAATAGCTAATGTATCTGCTTTCTGACAGTATTTACGGAGGTTACTACTGTGAAGTCAGCTCCGTCATACTGTGGCTGAAGTGATTTGTTTGAATTATTCACAGCAACAGCTGCATTAGCTTTACCTGAAGAGTTCTTTGGGTCCAGAGTCATTTATGAAGGTTAAAATAAAGCCTGTTCTTTCTTACTGTAGCTGTTTGAAGTATTCCCTACACTATGCTACAATACCAAAGCAAAAACGTAAGAACAAACCCAGGAATTATAAGCCAGTCTAGCTTCATTAAAATATTTCAATTATATTATTTTACCCAAACATACATGAGAATAATTTGATATTTTATGTTATTGGATTTGTTCCATGAAGAATGCACCATTTCTTTTTCACCATTAAGATTAGCACTCAGAATTAGCATTCCGAAAGTGCTCAGGCTCATAGTTCCTTTTCAGAGCAGAAATGTGTCTTCTACATGAGAACGTCTTCTACGTTAGTCGTTCACACTTATCTAAATCTCACTAAATTCTAACTTCAGTGTAGCAAACTCTACATTTAGCATATTCTGCATATAAACACCCCCATAGCAAGAATCTGTTAGCTTGCTGTTAATTAGGCCTAATAGCCTGAACAGTTACGCAAGTGTATCCCGAGTATGACAATGACATTTTTCTCACTTTTCTCAGTGTAGGCTGTATTTAGCATTTGAATATACTATTTTTTCCTTCTTCATTCATTTATCTTTTTAAAAAACATCTTTTAAATGTTGATTAATGTGAAGTGATCTCCATAGAAGTAGTGCGTATTGATGTTCTGCTCAGCTGCTCATTTCTTTCTTATTCTCAAGCAGCAATTTCCCAGAGCCTGCTAAAATCAACAGCCCGACGCAACAAACATATAAATCTGGTACCATATTGTTTCATTATAGTGAAGTTAGGTTATATTTCATTAACACCTGGCTCCTGAATGTTAAGCATATACGGTCACTTGCTATAGCAACAGATTGTACGCAACTATGCTCCTTTTTTGCTGTCATCAGAACAGGGAATGTCATATTCTCTCACCGCCACGTCTTTATGAACTTAAGTTGAATCAAATCCAGAAACATCAGGTATTGCTAACACATCTGTGTAGCGGTACACACTTGTGCTGGAGCAGCTACAGTCTGACTGTAACTGTTTTGTCAATATAAGATTTTGATTTTCCTGTATTTTGATAGAGTCTACATAATCATAGCTCCCTTTGGCCTCAGCTTGTGTTTGTGGTATTCAGGAGTTCTGATAAGTAGGCACTTAATGTCTGAGTGGGTATATATCTACCGTCTAGCACATAGAAATTAATGCAGCAGTGTTTATTTCAGGAACTCCCTACAGTAGTACAAATTATGGCTCCACTAAACTCAGTATAGATTTTTCCTGTTTGCCGTAGGTTATCTAATATTGGAATGGATGATCATAATGATCTTTTCCTTCTTCATTAAGGCAGACAATATCAAAGAAAATAAAATACACAATATTTTTTCAGTATAAGATTATGCTTGAGTCTTTAAATGCACAAAACCAAGAAATGTCATATTTCTGGTAATATCTAACTTGCTATATTGTACGTCAACACTTCTGTTGGCTAAGTGAAAAAGGAAGAGGAAATGTCGGGCATGGCTCTGATTCTGCAAAACACTTAAGGCCAGATCTATAATAGGATATACAAGAACCTATCCTGATTCACTGAAATTAATATGAGTGAAGTGCCTAAACAGGAGGTAAGTGCTTCAATACCATTTTGGCACTGGACACATAAACACTTTTGCAATCTTTGAAGAGCCCCGTTGGCTCTGATGAGAGTACTGATCAATGGAAAAGTATTCACATGCAATGCAGGATCAGAGATTATACTAAGTCTTTGCTTCTGTGTCAGTTATACTGATATTTCATTAGTATGAAACAATATTTATACAGAGCATAAAATAATAATTCATAAAGCTTTAGAGCTTACTGTCTACCCATTTCATTCTGCAAGAGACAAAATAGCATAGTGAAATATGAATATTTGTTTGTAACTTCCACATATTTTTTCTTCTTTCTTTGTGTACTTGATATTTTCTTCCTGATGTTCCACTGAAGAACAAAATCAGAATGTAAAGATAGAATTTCTCTGTCGTGAAGAGGGCTGCATTCACAAAAGAGAGCTGCAGAAGGTATTATAATGATAAATTAATGATAGCTTTAAAAGAAAAATTATGAAAGTGACAAGGATCCAAAGAATAGCACAGTAAATTAAGACATGTGAATGCAAAAATCAGTGTTAAGTACTAATAACAATGTGCATTTGATTTTCCAGCCAACCAAATTGTTGTCACTATCAAAACAGTATTAATAAAAGCCATAAAGGGAAAAGAATAAAGTAAAATTTGTAGTGGTGGACTGCCCAAAAAGATTTAGAAATGGCTGCCTCCCATGTCTGAGAGGACAATAAAAAAAAGAAGTCAGGATTTTCACAGCTGTTACGGAGAACAGACAAAAACAGACACGTGAACACACACGTATAAGGGAGTGATAACATCGTAAAAGGCATATTTCAGTTGAAATGCTGTACCATGTTTTTTTCCTTGCTGTCATGCTGATTGCTCTATGTTGTGATTGACAGACTTTTTTTTTTTGTAAGGAACAAACATATTAACAGGCATCTATAAAAATATATATATATTCTTTATATTAAAGTATGTCATGTAAAATACTGTTAATGACCTGTAAATAACTACTTCACTGTTCCAAGGTTTTTATCTCAAAATAGGCAAGTGTATTATATATATATTTAAGAGATTAAAAGTCACCCAACTGCCCTGTCTACTGTGAATTGCTCCTTCGATTCCTGCTGACCCTTTCTGATTTAATAAATTGAATGGGGGAGGAAAGACTTCTAGAAATTATCTGAGTGCACCAGTAACTCAGGGTTTTTTGTATTCTACTGTTAGAAGAACCTCTTATGATCAATAAGGTAGTATCTTATATTCAGCTGAACCTATTCAAGCAAACCCAAATCTTTCCTGAATGTGGCCTCACTAACAAATATGTACATAGAGAGGCTGAAAACAAAAAGATAGAGTAAATGCTAACAGGGAAATGTATTTTTTTGTGGTGGAAATGTGCTATATAAGAGATTAATGGGGAATTTATAGACAATAATATACAGTAATGTAAGCTCAACAATAAAAGGCTGTTACAATGCCTATATAAAAATGGAAAGAAGTCTAACAAAGTAGGTAGGAGAATGAGAGCTAGTCATATGAAGAAAAGTAGGATATTATGTGCCTAACTTAAATCTGGCTTGAAGATTACGTTAACAATAAAAGCTATAGATTAGACGAAGCCAGCAGAAATGTGAAAGCGGAAGTCTGTGAAATGGGAAGCCTGTGCCTTCCTTATGAGCAACAGCCCTTAGGAACGGGAGTACTTCATCCCCTTTTACTTTGTGGCAGAAAACCTGGAGAAGGGTAAAAAATGTTGATGTTGTAACATCAGCTTAAATCAGCCAGCAAATTCAATATGGAGAGGAGATGTTTGGGTTTTCCTTCCAGCTGGTCCACTCCATGCTATGAGAAAAGGCAGAGGGGAGTCAAAGGGTTCCTTTCTGCATGCTTTCCCACAGGAGGTGTTTGTACGGGCATCAATTTGCTTGTCCCTGAGCGAAGAACAGGGGTGACCTGGTCATTCCTAAGGCTGCAGTGTCATTCAGGGTTGAATTTGAATCGGTCTCAGAGAATAAACTAGTTACAGGAATAAGCTCTATTCCGCCTTCTCCAGAAACAGCAGCTCGAGTGTGAAATGACTGAGTAAATGAAAAGGCATATGGAAAAGTCAAGAGAGCTGTAGGAGTGATGGGAGATTTCCTTAACCTAGTCATAGATTTGAGAGAATCAAGTGGAAGAAATGAAGCTGGTAGTATATATGTGGAGATAAAACACAGCCGCTATTTTCTACATAATAAGTTTCAAAATACTTATAGCACAAATACTGCTGAGAATGATAAAACCCACAAATATGGAGAAGTAAGAAGATGTCAAACATAAACCTGAGATTAAAAGAAAAAATAGAGGTGAAACAGAGGTGTGTCCTATTAAACATCAAACCAACATGTTTCAGGAACTAATAATTAAAATCCAATGGGTTGAGGTACTAGGGAATACAAAGAGATTTCAATAAAATTATTGAACATACTAAAGGTACTTAGTGCTTCAAACAGGTAATAAATGTCATATAAATACCTATACATAAAGTACTAATAAAGTATTAAGACAGAATTAAAAACATGGCCAACTAATTTGGATTTGACTAATAAATCTTGTCTTAACATTGGTTTCAGTTTTATGAAGTGCACTTCATATTATAAATCATGAAACATTACAGGTGTTGCTCATTTTTCCATCTGCTGGAAATTGGGAATTGAAGGATCATATTCCTAAAACCCACAAAACATTCAAATCTTCATCTGACTTTTTTATATTTTTTTTTTCTTTGTGTATGTGGCAAATGCATCTTAGACCTGTGGTTGGCAGCCTGAGAGCTCTGTCAGCTCTTGGGGTCACCAAAAGGTGACTAAGGTAAGCAGAATTAATGCTATGAGGTTGAAGTTTACTACATAGTAGGTCATACCCCCTTGCAGGGGATGCTGATCAAAAAAAGTTGAAACCACCACCTTAGCCGAATATAAGATCTATCTTCCTCACAACAGATGCAAGTGGCCTACATTTATCATCTCAGAGCTTTTTATGATGTAAAATTACGAAGTAAGGTCCTCAGTTCTATTGTGGGATGGTTGCACCACTTGAGTAACGAAAGGTACTGTAGCAACAACTGTGGCAACTCTATGCAGAAGAATCTATTGGACAATTCTTCACTGCTCCCATCTATTCTTGCAAGGATAGGGTATGCAGGTCTTCAAGGGTAGCATAATTCAGAGTAGTCCAGAGGCTGTTTAAAATTGTGCGGTTGCCTACATTAACCTAAAACTAACTTTAGTTCTTGTGTGTTTTAGTGTTGTGCAACAAATTACTGCAAACACCTTTTGTAACTGAATTGGAGAAGGAAGCAGAAAAAACCTTCGATATAATTTCGTGGCTTAATTTTTCAGACTGTGACCTACATGAATATTTACATGCTTTTTATTGGTTTGATTCCTATCTGCCAAGCTGATGACAGGTTTTGCTGGCACACACAAGAGCAACTTCACCTTTCCAAAGTGAAAGATATCTTATTTCTAAGATGCATGATAGAAAAAGAGAATTGTGCTAAGACACAATATGATAAAGGAGCATATTCTAATTATTTAGCCCAGAGAGACTGCATTGCATGTAAATCAGAGGAGGATTTGGCCTATGGGATCATGTTTATCTCTGGGAGAAAAAGTACACCTTTTTCAGTAATGTTAAACAAGGAATGAGTGTGGCCAGACTTTGCACGTGTGGAAGGAATATGGTCTCAACTGGTTTATTCATCCTTTAGGCATTATGCTGTAACATATAATTAGATTTCCACTACATAGCTAATCATAGAGGCTGGTTTCAGATGAAGTAGAGAGGCTGGCTGCCATCCATGCATTTTTACTGCATTAAAAGAAAATTTGTTGATAGTGTCAAATTCATATTCATAATATCTGTCGTTGAGAGTGTCCTACCTAGGAGCACATAACACTACATTTTAATGGTGTCATGACCAAAGGATCAACACCTTTAAACTCTTCTATTTGGAAAGAGGTAGAGACAAAATACCTTTGGTATTCTTGAAAGCTTCTCAGTTTAGTTTTCTCATGGTTATACTTAGTGTTACCTCTATTAGTTCAGTGATGACAATGGGCTCGGGACATAGATCAGGACGGACTCTGGCCAGAGGAGCCTACTATTGAGGAGGGGTAATAAATTATGTGGTGGACCAGATGTATTCCTAATAGAGCAGTGCATCAAATACATTTTCATACTGATGGGTAATAATACTTCCTAAATAGTTGATTGAGACTACCTGGTCATTGGGAGGCATATTTCTAGGGAAGGAAGCGATTGCTTTTGATAATATGGAAGTCACCTTGGAAGAAGGCACCTCTGTGTTCCACTGATCTATAAGAATAACCATGTGGAGACAGAAAAGGAGAATGCAGCAGAATAGGACAGCAGAACAGAGATTTATCTCTTAGAGACTTAAAAAGCAAAGAAATTGAGTGAAAACCTAGCCTCCCTGAAGTCGACTGCAAAACTCTCATTTACCCTGATAGGATTTTGCCTGAGAAATCTAGAATGTATCTCAACTAGAGCTCTGAATATTTTTTTTTTTAATCTAACTAGACAAATTCATAGTTATTATAAGGCAGAACAATAATCTAATGACTTTAACCCTGATATGAAATAACTTGCTTTCCCATCCTCAGCCTTTTCTAGACCAATGCTGGCTTGAGGGGATTTGTTACACTTGGATGAAATATGTGAGACAAAAAGCTCAATGAATCATGCAAAAAAGCAGTGAAAGTGCTAGGAGGTGCAGAGGGAAAGATTGCCTGTTAGAGAATTAAATAGAGAGAGTGGAAAGGAATCATTTTTTGAACATGTAAAAATATCACCTGAAACAAAACCCTCCAGCTCTACAAAAATATACTCTAGAGACTTTAGAGAAAACTAATTTTAAATGCCATTTTTCCATGTCTTGCTTTTATAGAGGTTTATATCTGATCTATAGCTATTAATGATGAAATCCTCCCATGTTAAGAACCAGTACTGAGCCTATATACTCCTTAAATCTCACTTAAACCTTCCAAATTGGGTGAAAGTGAGACAATAAAATGCCGTGCACTGTTGTGAATAATGCCATAGAGCACATTTTCCAGTTTTTATAATGAGATTGAAATACAAGTCATTTTTTCTTCAAATGAGCAGTGAAATATTCTCTCCATGGGTCAACAATGCCCCATTGTTTTGTTATCACCTGCATGCTTTAGGCAAATATTTCATTTCATATTCAGTTGCTATACTGCATAGGCTTATTATACAGAGAGTTGTCTGAGTTAGGTTACATTTATATTCAAATGACAAGTCATGATTCATTTTTTAAAAGATCCTTTGATAGCGCTAAATAGCCTGATTAGAAATATATCATTATGGTACATTATGTCAACCAAATCTTTATGAGGCAGCATTCAGACTGCCTTTAATGTTTATCTTCAGTGACGTCCAGAAATGGAGACTGAAGCCAAGCATGGTCATGCCGAGAATGGAAATTTGAGGAGTTCTTTTCATTTATAATACACACACCCAGCTGGGAGCACAGCTGCTAACTAAGGAGCCAAAGCTCTAGCTTCCTGCTACCTGGGAGGGTCTAATTACAAAAACCACCTAGACTGGCTCTTAAAACCACAAGTGCAGGGTCAGGATTAATTTAGGCATGGTCTGGAATGCTATCAACATAAGGCATCTAAAACAACATCATATCACTAAGCAGTGGGGATATTTTATACAGTAATATAAATCCAAAGAGTTATTAAATGAAACTAAAGTAATGTACTTCCAGGGGTATTTAACTTCAAAATCCTAACTGACCCAGTTTGCCTGATCTCCTTTTACAAAGCCATTTGGAAAAAAAGAAAGGACACCAAGCCAATCCATAGTCTCTTCTTAAAAGTGGAAGTTTAACACTTAAACAGAAAAATATCCCTTTTCAGTCCAACTTATTTAGCAGATCTCATTAAATGAAGATCTAGAAAATCAGATAGAAAAGTACTACATATGGGTCCATCTTCCTTATTCTTGTTATAAAAACAAATGTTATGATAAACTAGGAAGCAAAATTGTCTTCACTATGTTTAGATATTCTTGTAATTGCAGCGCAATTTCCTGCGTTTTGAGAGATTTTAAGATAGTACAGGAAAAGGATTTTATAAAAAATAAAAACTGAATTTAATTAGTGTCTAGTGAGATGCCAACAACCATGGATCAGTTGTTCCAATAGGAGGACCCCTACTCCAGAAGTCTGCAAAAGGTTTCCTTTGCTTTGTGTGCATCAATAACTATGTTTCTTTATTTATCTACCAGAAATGGCCAGACTCTGTCAGCCCGTTTCCTCCACAGAATCATGACCATTATATCAATCAGGTATATTTTATCATAGGATTTTGCCATGGGGCTTTCTATCTGGTGATTAAATCTGTATTTTGGATGGAATTTGTCTTCCAGGTTTTCTGATTAAATCACTCCATTTTATCTTTCCTCTTTCTGTCAATTTCTTCCTCTTTTTTTTTCATTTTTCCTAGTGTAGGATACAGATTGCCATAAACACTTAAAAAATAAAAAGTTTAATTATTGTACATATGTTGTACTGTACAAAACCATTTAAAGTCCAAATATGGCACTTAAACATAAGAATACGAACTGAGTATGTTTTTTCCAATGAGCAGATCCTGCATGCATGCTTAGTATATCAGGAAAGTAAATAATGAATCAGCAAGTGATGAATGAATGGTGAAAGATGGTATGGATGAGTGATATAATGTGCAAAAAGATCCTTTCTGCATTTTCTCTGGTTCCTGCCTTACCTGTTCTCCCATTCTGCACCTTTTTCTCCTGTCACTCCCCCCTTACTATCTGCCCCTCTTCTTTAAGTTTCAGGGAGCTCCCACTTTTCTATGGAAGCATCAGGAGATCTTCTATAGGAGCAACAGGTGAAAATGCTGTTTTTCTTGCTTCTTCGCTCCAAGAATTGGAGGAAATGTTTGTAAGAAGGGCAAATCCTTCCTCTGTCTCCCCACCTCCTTTTGGACCTGCTTATCAGGAGGAACCAAGAAAGGACAGATAATTGTCCCAGAAGAAGAAATTAAGAAATTTCTCTTTTCTTAGCACAGACTGCTGCTTCACGACATACATGCTGGAAGTCTGAGAAGCCAAAAGCCTTTACAGAAACCTTTTAATGCTCTTACTTTGGGATTACTTTGTCTGGCATTTCACCAAACAGTGAGGCATGCAAAATTTCATGGAGTGGGTGGGGAGATTTCTACGTTCTTTATCCCTTGAAGCATTTTGATCACTCCTGAGTTCTTTGGCTTCAACAGTCTGAAGTTTCACCAGTATGTGACAGAAGTCTTGTAGGACTTCATGAAGTGCCATTGTCCACACCGTCAAACCTCCGCATGACATGTTGTAATGTGCTTTTCGTGCTCTCTGCTCTTGTGCAGCTGCAGAAGGACATCGCATTCAGACAAACTAATGTTTGCATGCCAGAGCTCTGTTTAAATGAGCTTCGGATACCCCCAATAACTACAAATCACATCCAAAGGATAGGTTGATCCACATTGATTTTTGGTATGGGGATTTATAGTCACCATGGTTTTGAAAAATGGACAGCACTGAGATAATATGTCTAAAGTGCTTATGGTCTTTTCTGTCATGTTCCATCATAAGGTCATGGCAAACAACAGCAACAGTTCAGGCATCTATCTTTCAGACAATTTAAAACCTTCACCATAACTATCACTCTTAGCCTCTCCAATCACTTACAATTTCATTTTCATTCAAAATCAGAGTTGAAGTCCAGATATTTGTCGAATTCATGCATCTATCATTAAAGGATACAATTCTTTCTTGCAGTCTGCTCCCCAGCGTGTTTTTCCTTCATGACAGTTACTAAGACAATAATTTTCTCAAACATTGTATTAACTGCGGTTTTGCCCAGACTTCCCATTCTTGCAGACAATCCCAGTGCGTTCTGGCGAGCGTTCCCGCAGCTGCCTCCACCACTCGTTGTGGGGACTCTTTGAGGGCTGATCTGAACATGACTCTGAAGAACATGTGGGGAAGCACCTGCAGCCTCGAGCAGCTCTGGTGAACAGCCTGGAAGTGAAAGGGAAACAGTTAAATGGAAGAGAACGTTACTTGCCCTTCTTCCTAGTTTTCTACCATTAGGCTATCTTACAAGAGGGTTCAGGACTCAGGAATAGATGCTGACTTACGAGAATGCAAGGCACAGACTGTATATGCATTTGCAAGTGTGCTGTGTAGGATCAGAGGATAAAAGCAAGCTTAATCATTTTTATTAATTAATCAGCTGCAAATCTGCTTCTTATAAGTGTGTTAAGGGTTCTATTATCTTCTTTCTAGGCATCAGCTTCCTACTGATATTAATGAGAATTACGTGAGCTTAGTTATGGTGGTATTAATTTAGTTATAGAAAAACACTTTTCTGTTCTAAGCAATCTAACTGTAATTTTCTAGGACATACATGTACCCTTTTTTCATCAACAGATGTGCCTGTGGTTTGCACTAACACTTGCTAAATACAATATGGTATTTATTTCAACATACAATATGGACTATCCTTATTTCCTTATTATTCTTATCACTTGGTACAGCTTGATTCTGAGTATGTGATACACCTGTACCTCATTGGAATGATCTCATATTGCAAATTTCCTCCCATAGAAAACAGAACTACAGATGCAAAGTAGTTTTTTCAGTGACTCATCTATTTCTACTGATTTTTAAAACTCTCTATCAAATTGTTATTGCCTGGAGTTATAATTCCCTAACCACACCTTATACCTGTGTTGCCCTAAAATTCTGCTAATTTAGGAGCTTGATTTTTGCTGTAGATGGATGGGGCGATAACTGTGTTAATTGTTCAACAGGCTCAGATAAATTTCTACCAGTTTTTACCAGTATAGTAATGATATAGGCAAAAAGAAGTCAGGATTCCAACAAACCCTAACCTTCCAAGTGTTTCTTGCTTATTTAACATGGGAAATTTAACATGGGAAATTACATCCCCATGAAATCTCTTTTGTACTCACAGCCAGATGATATCTTCCTGGTGCAATTGGTCCCTCCTTTATGCAGGCACATATATGACAATCTTCCATCTTGTTCTTAGTCAGAGGAAATCTCACACCAAAAATGCAAGACAAAAATCTACTTTAACCTACTGCAGAGATTAAATGGTGAAGATATAGTTAACGGTACTTTGTTAGTTTTGAGGAAGGTTGTTACAGCAGCCAAAAGACACACACCTATATATCACAGAGCAGCACAACATCTAGCAAAAAACGCTTGATGCTGCCAGCTTCCTGGTAAAAATCCCTCTTAAATCACAATAAAAGACCCAATCCCTAGCATAATACTTTCTGAAAAGAAAAATACGGCCTGCCAGTATCCTGCCTTAGCTGGGAGGTAGGGAAGATTTCATTCACTGTTTATCAGTGTTTATGTCCATGCCCTTTCTGTACAGATGGAAATGTAGTGAAGCAGAAGCTATTTGGGGAATATAAGCAGGCTGGCAAAGACTTACAGCAAGATATGAAAATAAAAGGCTCAGTCCTATGTGTTAGAAATGGCAATGCAAACTAGCTCCAAATCTGGGATGAATCCTTCACTTTTTCAAGTGCTGTTAGTTTTATTTTTACACAGTTTCTAGTCTTGAATTTCTATTAATAATAGTTCTTAATCAAATGGTTGTTTTATACTTCAATTACATATAGATGGATAGCTGACCAAGGAGGAAGAAAAATAAGATGTCAAATGACTGTGTCTGAAGGTTTGTTGAACTTTCATAAGACTGTTTAATGTGCCAGTGTCAGCGGTGGCTTCTATCATGTATATATCTGGGTCCTGTACTAATAAATGAGCTTGATGTCTCCCACGGGATTGACACAGTATGACCTTGGATGAGAGAGGATATTTTGTCTTCTATTAAATATGGCATATTTCTGCAGTCTTTCAGAAGTGTGTGTTTCAAAATATTGGAAACAAGAATTGAAATCATTAAATACACGTACCCAAACATGCATAGGTACTTCTTCTTGAAGGCTAGACAAATCATGGATCCACAAAACAAAGGCAAGAAGAAACCCCTCAGACCCCTCTACACAGGTCTACAGCCTTGAAGTCAGTGCTTGGCACATGCAGGTAAGCTTGACAACAGGCAAGCAAGGAAGGCAAGGAAATACATGGATGTGCTACAGTCCCCAAGGTATTAACTTCTCTGGGCTCTGCCTTAATCTTTGACTCTGCCCTTCCTTCACCTTAGGTGTACTGACAGAAGGCTTACCCATGTGCACTGCACTACAGTGCTGATCCAGGACTTACTTACACTGCTCTTTTCCAGAGGAAAGCCTACTTCAGAGTGGCTGCCTCTGCCCCTGACACAGAAACTCTTCTCATCTGCTTAGCAAAAGTAAAGGGTTGAACTGAAGTAGTTAAAGTAGCCATCTATTGTTATTTAATTTAAAACAAAACAAAATGCAAAATAAACACTGAGAGTGAAATGTGCGTTTTAGGACAAAGTATCTCCGGAGTCCCTTAAGCCCTTCACAATTAAAACATCATGACAGATTTTAGTGTTTTGGAATCTGTCCCTTTCCCTTACTAATTCCACAAAAACTTTGAAGTTCGATACAAGGAAAAGTTTTTAGGTCATCTCATCTGTCCCGTGCCAGGCTTGGATTATGTTCACTGGTATTATGCCAGTTTTCTAGCCACCTCCAGAGCAGCAGCTTATTTTTTCTCTTTGTCAAGGATAGTGTTTCACTGGCAGGAATAGTATGAAAAAAAAATACTGCAGTATTTTCTATGGAGGCCAGCCAAAAAAAAAAAGATTGGAGTAAGGGAAAGAGACTGAGAAGAGAGACACAGGAGGAGATAATGAAATAGAAAAGAAGGAAAGAAATATGGCAACAGCACAGGAGAATAAATAAGATACTAAGAAACAAATAGAAAATTAGCAAGGAAAATAGCAAAAATCTAAAAAGAAAAAATTCTTAAAATGGAAATTATTGGTGGAGAAAAAGGGGGAAATAATTTTTTTTAAATCCTAGAATAGTGTTGTGTTGGCACATAATTGCCAGAAAGACAAGATAAGAAAAGCTTGTCATCCTTTTATTTTTATTTTTTTCCATTCCTTGGTATTTCCTGCCCGGTACCAAATAAATTCTTTGCCACACTTTTTTTTCCTGAGTAACTTCTTTTTTCCTTTTTAGTCAGATATCTTAAGCAGTATTTTTCTAGATTATTGGGGCATTCTCTCACTACTACTTTCTTGCTGTGGTGCATCAACCTTCGTTATGCATCAGTGCAGTGATTTACTCATAACACAATAGCCACAGTCTTTGGCTATCTATCTAGTATGATCATCAGTTTTAATACATCTCTTTTAAGTGATTGTTTTTCCCTGTTTGAAGAAATGGAAAATAATAACAGGGACTCAGAGTGCACAAGGACAAAAACAATAACAACCTGTATTTCAAATGAAATGATAATACTAGTAACTTGCTTACCTTTGGATATCTGAAACGATAACAACGTTTTCATTATTAACCTGGGAATAAAAGTACAGGACAGTCAAGGATGGCAATAATTCTGAATCGTCTTCCATAAAAGTATTAATTATTACAGGGGAGTATAGCTGTAATCCATGTTTGTCAATATATACAAAGACATTATTAGGCACAATAAAAATGTAGACCCTTGCCAAGATATTAAAGAGTAATTTTCCAAGCCTTATTTCTCTTAACTACCCTTAAGTTCTCTCTGCTTTGCTGAAATATGTTTTTTGTACTCACACACACAAGGGTAACACTGTGGCCATGAAAATTTTGGTCATTCATAAACAACTTTTTCTCTCAGAAAATTCTGCAAAAACCTATGTTATAAACATTCAGTTCAGAAGTGTGTGTGTACATCTGTACTGCTCTGTCACCATAAAACTACAAAATACTTCTCAGAAAATGTAGAAGCTAAGAAATTGTATCATAAAGGCTAAAACAGAGAGTCCAAAGAATCACCAATGTCCCAGAGGTGTGTAGTGACTGGGAATTTGTCAGGTGAAAATTCCCAGGATATCAGTTCTAGTTGCTCGTCATTACAGGCAAACACACCAAACCGAGTCTGTTAGATTCCTCTTGTAGATAAATACTCCATTACTTTTTCATGGCATTATTACATTGGCATCTTATCTTTATCTGGTGGCATGCAATGAGTTATTTAATAGAAAAGTATTTCTACTACTCTGTCATTTCCAAGAGAAAAGCCCACTGTTTATAGAAGAAATTCTTGCTTTAAGCCCCTAAGTTTGTGCCCTCACTTTTAATATTGTTAAACTTCAGCTTTGCTTTAGCCTAAGGCCAGTTTTTTTATATGATATTCCAGTCCTTCTCTAAACTGGAAATATTTCACATCTGATGTCCCCACATTTTGCAGCAAAAATTGTGGAAGCACTATCAAAGTTGCAATACAATCAGTATGACTTTTCTAATACAGATGAGCTCTACATTCAGGGAATTGTTTTGCTGCTTGCCCGATTGAGACTGCAGGTTTTTTCTTCTCTTCAAAAACAGTGGCGATTGAAGCAGCTAACAGAAAACTCAGTCTTGCACATCTGTGTTAGTAGTTCTTTTCATGACATTTTTCAAAAACTTTTCCCGATATGTTTCATCACAATTGGTAAAAATTCAGGGTGGGTCTGCCAAATAACTTTCTCATGATATATGGCCAACCAAAAAAGCTCATGTTTCATATATAACCCTTTTAGTTGAGAGAACCAAATCCTCCACAGTCCTGAGGACCACACTGTCTCGGGTATTGGTGGAGAAGGGCATGAATTAACAGGAATTCTTAGAGAAGCCTTCCAAGAAACACACTGGCCTATGGGTGAAAAAATACAGCAGGTCCTTGAAATATATATATAAATAAAATAAAATTCAAATAACATCATAAGCTCTCAAAACTTATAAGCCTGCTTTGAATATCTGAAAAGTAAATCCTGCTAAATCCTACATATGCCTGCAACCAGATGCAGAGACTATAACGGAGTATAGCATTGATTTTTTTTGTTGTTGTGTGATTTTGCTTCTAGTATCGTCTTTCTTCTAACATTTCTCTAGGTGAGCACCTCTGAGGTAGTTTCATTAGTGGTAACAACAGTGAGAGTGCTGTTTCAAGAAGGAGATAGTAACCATTCAAATAACACACTGCTTACAGCTGCTTAGCACAAAACAAGGTAAGATAATATAGTGGTTAAACTCCCCGTAGCCATTACAACTTGCCTACCTTTATGCTCCATTCTAAATGCTGAAAAGAGTCCTCAGGACAAAGCTGAAATGTTCAGGCTGTTGCTTAGATACTATTTTCACAGGCTTCATATGAAAAAATCTATGCATACGGGCAAATAAATAGATAAGAGTCAACAGGCTGAACCCACAATGGACAAACACAAATCACTTCTTTTACACTATATTTGGGGATGGAAGAAACAGATGTGGAATACATAGAACACTCACGCTATGCAAAATGAAAATATCTATGCTTTGCTGGGATGACTCCTCCAGGCACAGCTATTTGGGGCCAGTCTATCCTAATGAAAACAAGTTATGTGAATTTGCATGAATTTGGGTCACTTGGTTATCTATGTGCATTCTTGCTGTATAGGATACATACCTGAATATCGTGTTTGTTTGCTTACACAGGAGTCTCATAATTTGTGACCTTGCAACAACAGATCAAAACCAAGATCATATTCTAAAGTTAGAAAATCACCTTAGTAATATACACTATGGGCTTTGTTTCCTAACCCAGAGGAGTTAAATTTGCAATGGTTCACATATTCTATTCAGAATGCCCAAATTATATCTAGTGAAAACTGCTTTACTAAAAATAGATGCTGTTCTGCATAAGTATTAGATTGGTTCCTGCTATGCCATTTCCTCAGTAGAAAAAAAAAAAAAAAAGAGAAGAAAAAGTAATTTTGGTATGGGTTCTGCTTTACTAATATCCAAAAATTAATTTGTTAATTTTTTTAGCACCTATAATTCAATGACTTGGAGCAACACACTGAACAACCTGGGGGTTATGTAAAAGCTGACAGCTACAACATCACAACACCAGAGCATTACCCATTATGTAGTTACAGTGACCCATACTATTCTTGTGATACACACCACAAATTATATAGGATTTTTGAGTAACTCCATTTTGCTCTATTGAGCAAAATGAAATGACTACACAAATTACTGCTTTTTGCCTTTTGTTATATTTTTTGTTAATCCCCTGCAAGATAAGTGTGTGCCTTCATAGGCTTTGCATTAAAAAACAATTGTGAAAGCAACAGAAGCACAGCAGAATTCAATACCCAGATTATACTGGAGGAAAGAATACTTAGCAAAATAATTCTGAATTAAAAACAGCTATGTTTTGTAAACAATTTTTCTCTCTTTGAACTAGCTTTTAATTGTTTATTTGTTCCTGCCTTCAGCATTATTTTTTATATCAGCTTGTCATTTATTTCATGTAATTACTGCAAAGATTAAAAAAATCAGTCAAGATATTTAAAATGGCAAATCAATCTAATTATCCACATTAAATGTACTTTCCATCAATTTCCACTACAAAAGAGTATAAACCAGCTGCTATGTACCACTTTTGTTGCAACTTCAAGATGAATAATTATGTATATATGCCATTTTTTATATTTCTGAACCTGACTCTTTTACCTGGTAGTGAAAGGGGACAGAGTAACTACTGACAGAAGTAACTGTCTTTAAAATACTTCTATAAAGAGCTACAGTAACAAGAATGACATTCCTTACATTATATACTGTCTACAAAATTATCCTAAAGTAGGTTATCATTTTCCAGACATGGGTTTTGGTAAGAGAGACTGAGTTTTAATGATTGATTTCAATGTTTGCTTTTATGAAATGAGCCATGTTCAAATATTATCAGTATAAATATGCTTTTAAAAAAAGAACTTCATCTTCTCACCAAGAATCACATCTCAGCAGAGGTGATCCGTATTGTTTGGTTTTGTTTTTCTCTAAAATAATATTATTAAATATTCTATTTTTATTCAATACCATGCTTGATTTTTTCTTAACTTTTCCCTAAAATAATGAGGTGTTGGTAAGTTTTTTGTCTACAGAAATAGGTGATTATTTAACATGTATTTTCCACTAAAAAGCAAGCAAATTGTTTAAATCAAGAAAACAAAGAGACCCAAGCCATTTAATCAAATCTTTTGACAATTTATAATCAAACCAATAGAAATCATGTTATAAACTTTCCACTTTGAACCAGGTAACATTCCTTAGTTCCTCCCCCCTCCATGGGACAATATCTTCCTTCCCTTTGAGGGAAAGCTGCATTTTCCCAGCTGACAAAAGGATGAGGGAAGGTTAGACAGAAAACCCATTCAGCAATCCACAGCTATTTGATGTTCATAGGCTTTTCAGAATAGGGAGGAATGCATTCACATACTTAAAAACCTTGCTGGAAGGGAGCACACAAATGGGAGGGAAACAACTATTAAGCCTCCAGGGCAGACAACCCTGATGCTCCACTGAGATCCCTGATGCTTTGGGTCAGGTACCCAGCAGGGCACTTGGCACCTCCCTCCTGGCCAGCCCCTGCAGAAATCAAGGTGTGCAAATGCAGGAGATGTATGCTCAGGTCTCATCCTGGCATGGAGTCAGAAAGCCTGGAGATCATCCCTCACAGTGCAAGGGCTGGGCAGGGTTCCCATATCCCACGGTGCAGATACAGCCTGAGATACCCACTTGATTCTTCCTTCTTCGGAACTTACTTCTTTTTGCTAACCAAGGCCTACATCTTGTTGGATTAACTTTCAAAAAATATTGTAAGTGTACATATCCCTTGATAAAAAGCAATGAGAGGTAAAATCATACCCATGGAAACTAATCTGATCATTAGAGTACCATAGTGAGACTGAGCAAGCTCATTATCCCGTGCCCTCCCATTGCCCAAAGTGCCAGCATGAAGAGGTCTTTGCAGAGGAGTGCGTCATGACTTATGCCTCTCGGTATCTTGTTTTAGTGATGGTATAGTGCTATAGTTGGATAGAGCTTTTGAGTGCCTGCAAGAATTAAATAATATATAACTCTGGTTTTATTTACTTTTAATTAAAGTAGTTTGATGTCTCAGGGTTAGATGGTTCCTTTCCATTTTTACTATAAGTGATGCAATATATAATATTGGAACCATCATAAATGCAGGTACTTCAATTCATAACTTATAATCAGTAAAACTCTACTTTTATGCATACACCATTTACTGAACTGTATTTATACAGTTAATTAATGTTAAAATACACTGCATGACAATTTCAGATAAACTCTTAGAACAGTACATGTTACATCCATTCTCCCTCTAGTCAGTCAGTAGAATCCTTTCCTTTCCCTTCCCTTCCCTTCCCTTCCCTTCCCTTCCCTTCCCTTCCCTTCCCTTCCCTTCCCTTCCCTTCCCTTCCCTTCCCTTCCCTTCCCTTCCCTTCCCTTCCCTTCCCTTCCCTTCCCTTCCCTTCCCTTCCCTTCCCTTCCCTATTAAACATTATGGTTCAGCAACTAAAGTAATGTCCAGACAG
This sequence comes from Ciconia boyciana, assembly GCF_034638445.1. Taxonomy (NCBI): domain Eukaryota; kingdom Metazoa; phylum Chordata; class Aves; order Ciconiiformes; family Ciconiidae; genus Ciconia; species Ciconia boyciana. The sequence goes on from NC_132938.1 coordinate 28,430,269, forward strand.
GTTCAGCTAATGTCCGTAGTCATATAGACAATGATAACAATTGCTGGTTTAAATGACTTTTAATTATAAATTTTCTAACTGATATTTTTACTAATAAATACTGAATACAGAGCTTGAAAATTCAAGATTAAAACATATTGGGTTTTTTTACTATTGTTTTTTGATAGTTCAGAAGGTCTCAGACAATTTGGCTGGTTTCAGTGGCCCCAGTTTCTCAAGATGTTGCAGATCCTGAGGAATAAATGTAAATCTGTTAGACTCACCTCAAAACAACAAGACCTAGTTCATCAGAGCATTCAGGCTCCTCTTCTGCTATTGAAGATCTTTGGTCATAGGTTCATGTTCAGAGGAAAGTTCATCTTACATTTGTTTCAGTCAAGAGATCTACCATGTCATCTATAAAATATCACCAGATTTTTCTATTGGAGCCAATCAAATATAACAAAAGAGCATTCCCAATTCCCCCACCCCCAATTGCTTTATTCAGTTTTGCTAAGTCTGTGCTTAAATTTTTACACATAAAAGTAGCTGTCCTTCAAGGGGCATGTAGACATAATGAGAGGCACTGTATATTTTTAATTTACTGGAACAGTACCATTCATTCATTTGCTCATTCACTCATTCATTCATTATGTTATTCTTATGATTTTTACACTCGTAATGAATAATGTAGTCACAGAAAACTGCAGTTCAGCAAAAGTATGTCAAAATTTAAGCATATGAGTTGTCGCTTTGAAGTCATGGATATTAAGGGTCAAAGTGAACAATTTAGAAGCTCAATCATGAGCAAAAAAAAACCCTAATAAATTTTTCACATAACATATTCGCAGCAGATTCATCAACCAATGTTACTTACAATAGCAACACATATCTTAGCATACTTGATATACTGTACAAAGAATGGAAACACAGAATTTTTTGTTTTACAAAAAAGAAAGTATCCAAATAACATAACCACATATTTTATGTACCTTCTCCATGACAAAATTATACAAGAGAGTGGACCGATAAATGACAATACGCAGTTTCCTACAGTTGTTCAGACAGTTGAACACATCGCTGCTCGCTCTGCTAATCAGATGTTAAAACCCTTAAATTATGTTCTATGAAAACCCTTCTAAGACATAATTTGTCTAATTATCTACTGCTTTTCTACAGGAGAAGAGAGCCAGCTCAAACCACAAGGTAGTACAAGCTATCTCCACTGGGGGCTTTACCACTGGTAGAACTTGCTTGAAATGTCTGGGTAGATCTTTCAGTCAACTCATTTGGGGCAGGACCGTAAAAAGCTGATGTGACATGTTTGATATAATTTCTTTTGACAAATAACAGAAACTCTTTAACATGAATTGATTTCTATTGTCAGGTACAATCTGTTCAGAAGCTCTCTGTCCTTGAAGATAAGAGTCTTAAGAATTCACCATCTGGGCTGAATTAGCTGAATTCATATGGAATAATTCAAGCCATTTACATTAGTCATCTGCTACAGAAAAATATATGTATATGTATGACAGAGATATATATATTCTACCAGTGATCCATGTAATTTAGGTGGAGTCCTCATCATGGAGCTAGGCATCAGGACTGATTTCTGAAGGGCATTCCAGAGTTCAGGGGAAATGTTTTAGGGTGAAAGAGCCCCAAGGCTTGAACGAATGCAAGCATACAGTCAATCATGAGGAGCCAAAGCCAACAGCAGTAGTTTTCCAAGCAGAGACAGTTCAGTGATGACAGAGACAGCTGCTAAACTTTTTCTATTACTATTAAAATAATAATAAAAAAGAAACAAGCCAAATACAGGTCCCAGTTAATTTTTTTTAACTCCCCAGACTAACCTAAGAGCTTTTTTGTCAATCTGGGTAAATCTGGAAGAGATTTAGAAGCAAAGTCAATGGGCCTTTGAATACAATCTTCTGCTATATATGAACTAATACTCTGCCTCTAGATCGAAAATCAGCTTAAAGTAACTTTAACTTCATTTCAATTCATCATGGCAACTTGGGATGATATAACCTTCCTGTCTCTGTCAGAAACTTTCTGAAGGTATGTGCGCCAACATCTCATGTCTAAAAATTAGTACGAAGGAGGCAATATTCCTGGTGTGCTAACCAACAACAAGAGATAACAACTGAGCACTCCCAGAATACTGCTTGTGTAATAGGAATTAATCTTCCACCGTAGTAAGGAATGTACATAAAATGTACTAGATTCACAACACAGACAAGCCTGGCACTCTTGTCAGGGTGGCCAGCCCTGGTATGCAGCTACACTAACAAAATAACATGAGAATTTATAAGATACTACAGAGAGCAAAAAGGGGGTAACGTATGCAGACATCTAATCCTGACTTGTGGCTACACTAACAAGATAGCAACATAAGAAGTAGTAGAAATGAGAAATATTATTGATAACAAAAGCAGGTCACTAACTTAAAGGAATTGCTTATGGAGGTAGAAATTACCAGTGCAACCATATCACAAATACTGAAGAGGTAAAAAATACCAATATTAGGGACAACAGTAGGGACAGATTGTTTATTTGGGAGTGGATGAGGGTGGTAAAGGGAAGAAATTGAGAAGCAGAAAAGGGAGAAAAAGGGAACATAAGCAGAAGTGTATCATTTAACTAGCTGTTTAGGGGTACCTGTTGGGCAGCCTTCTGTTGATCCTGCTTGGACAAGGAAAATAAATCCATTATTGCTCTGATCATATGTGTGTCTGACTTTTTTCTGTGGTAAGTGGGGGTACATGAGGTGTTTTCCCTAAAACTGGTGGGGGAATACATGAAGAGGGCAGACTAACCCTAACAGCTGTGGTATTTACCTTTTAGCAGAATCCATATTCAGAGTTAGGCATCTGCACTCACAATAAATAGGCTCATGAACACCAGCAAGCTAAACAAGCCATTCCTAAATGCTGAGAAACATTCAGTCCCTTATGCTAAGCCGAATTCAGTATTCAGTATGGTTGCTAGCTGCCAAAACTGCTTGTCACTTACCTGTGCTCAGAGTATTAGCATGGAAGTAGTAATACCACTTATTTACTCAATCCTGTAATGGTTATATGGGAGGGGGAGACTCAGGGGCAGTTCTGTTCCTGACCTGAATTAGACCCACATCTCCCACAGCATAATAAGAAATTGTATCATGTGGAAGTCTCTTGATTTCTTCCAATATATTTTTTGCAAAATACTTATACTTACTGGATCAGAATTAACATTTACCAGTCTTCTGTTTACAACTAGAGTTGCTTAGATAGATAGCCTCACCAGGGTTATATGGAAATTTGGAGTATGTAAGTTTCGAATGTGCAAGCTTCATTGTCAAAACTCAAGCATGTCTGGTTTTAGTATGTGTTAAAGTTCCAGTTGTAATGTGAAAGACCTCAGATGCCTTGTCTTGCGTACAGGCAACTTCTGGGTTGGGTTGACCATTTTTTGGAATCTGCAGGAATTTTATACCTTTCTGATTACAGCTAAACTTCTTACAGCCGTTTTCTGAAACAGAAGACAATACACAACACAGAATTTGTTGTACAATACAGAAGCTTAGCATATGCTGTTTACAGTTTTACATTACCTTCAGGATAATAAGGCCCCAGCAAGTGATACGTGCTTTAGAAGCACTGAGGTTTTCCACAACTTTGTGGTTTTAAGTGGTCTCTGATTGTCTTGCTGTGAAATTACAGAAACAGCATACTTTGTAGCAAGCTCCGTTTTAAGTTTTCCCCCTTCCACTTGTAAAGGGAACCAAATAAGACTTCATTTATTGTCTGCTAAATTAAACAGTTGTAGAATTGCTGTAATGTTCCCAGTGGCTTCCATGTTGCTATCTACAAGCTGATAAAACTGAAGTCTTCTCATAATGTCCTCCTGGGACAGAGGATTGCTTTTTGTGTTGATCTGAACATTTTCTATATCTGCCATAGTTTCTTTCTTGCTTTTTGTTGAACCAATAATCTTTTCTGTTGTATGATCACTTCCCATAAGAAAAGCAGACAATCTAATTTTAAGTGTTCACAAATGTGGTAATCTTAGACTCATTAAATTAGACCTCTTCGGATATTTCAGTATACTGTACAGGCCCTGATGTTAAACCCTTATGGCTCATCTCAGATGTTTACTTTAGTCAAGTTATTGGCAGTTTTGCCAATAACAAAATGTTCTCAACAAAACGTTGAGAATTATCTTGACATTAGAAGACAGCAGATGTATTCACAGGCCTACAGCACATGTCCCATGAAGAGAGGTGGAGGCAGCATAGTCTGACAAAGAGAAGGTTAAGGAGCAACCTAATAGCAGCCTACAGCTTTCTGAAGGACAGATACAAAAATGCAGAGCCAAACTCTCCTCACCTGTGGCAGATGGCACAACAAGAGGCAATAGCCACGAATCGTGGGTTGGGAGGTTCAGATTAGACATCAGGAGAAACTTCACCAGGAGCGTGGTGCAGCACTGGAACAGGTTGCCCACGGATGATGTGGACACACGTGGAAGTTTTCAAGATCTGGCTAGACAAACCCATGGCTGACATAACCCAGTGCTGGGAATAGTAACACTGAGGGGGAGGCTGGACAACGTGCCCCTCTGATGCCGCTTCCAAACAACATTTCTATGACTCTGTGAAGTGATTCTATCATTCTCCCTTCTTCATTCAGTGGAAATGCATGTGGAAAACTATTTTTTTAAGTGGACTATTATGCTCATTGTTAAAATAGTTTAACAGAATTGCATTTTTTCTACAAAAAATAAGCACATACATGAAAAGCAACAAGGACTCTGGTTGTCCAGTAAAGCTTCAAATCCATTCTTCCATTTTGCATGTGAAAAACATGGTGATGATGGAAAGGCAGAGACCATGAATTAGCTACATGGAGCCTTAGGTCCTAAAGGGAATACAGACTGAAACCCTAAGAGTCTTGAATGTTTATGAGGGATGTTTTATTCTCTCTCCAAAATCCTCTTTTGCCTCTTACCCTCCCATTATTCAAGAAGCATGACTGACTTATTAGCCAATGATTATAATTCCTTTCTTAACTAAAACTGAAATCTTTATGCCCTCTATTAAAGGGTGGAGAGAGACAATGCCAGTAAAGGAGCATTCAATGAAATCCTTTCATCCACATTCACACCTAATACAAACTACAGACAGACTACTGCACTGAAAATGTGTTCTCAGCCTCCTTCCTTTCTCACATCCACTTCTTCCAACCATATAATGTAATATTTTATTGTTTCCATAGAGGAGCTACCTGCAGCTATGCAGCCAGGGGTAGCCCAGCACGAAATGGCCAGTCTCTGAGCCCACACTGCTGGCAGCAGTGTGTGTTTGCTGCCCTATGAGCTGTGCCTATGGTGCATTATTTTTAAGATTCATGTGAAGAAGAAAATAAAACCTACAGGAAGAAATCAAGGCTGGCATGCACCAAGACAGCAAAAATCATCAGGTTAAATAATTAATTTTTCCTTAGACTAAATATATGTACTTTGTACATTAAACATTGCTTGAGGAAGGGATTTTACAGGCATGATTTATGGGATCAGTAAGCAGACTTTACCTGCTATGCTTGTAAATCTTTGCATTGCATTCATAGTTTACAAAAATAGCTTTAAAAGTAAATAAAGACATACTTCATAATTCCCTTAAGGATATATATGGACTTGCTATAAAGCAGACATCTCCAAGAGACCTTTCAGAGCTTTAGCAAGGAAAAGCTTTTGGATCCAAGTAGAGTTCTTTGGTGGATAAAAATATAGCTGCTGCACTAAATATGCATCTCATGAAGAGAAAGTTGGGTACTGAATAATGAATTCTGCCCAAGCCTCAAGCTCTGTTGGACTTTTCCCTATAAATTTCTGATGAATTGGTAGTAGAGCACTAAAGAAATAGATTAGAAACTGACTGATCCCCTTCACAATAGTGACCTCAATTTTGTAGATGCTGAGAATCACAAACCAATCAAACAGTCTCCCTCTTTTCATTAGAGACAAGCATTTTATTTTACTTCTGATTTGTATTTATTTCTTCCCAAGGACCTCTTTAGATTCTAATACCAAATAAGACCATTTTCCCTGAGGTATATTGTGATTTCTCTGCTTGTGAAGAGAAAAAGATGTAGACGAGGCTATGGCATTAGTTAATTTATTTACAAGTACCTGCTTCTACTGATTAATGTTTGTCTGAACCAGAAGGAATCTGCTTTCAAGTTTTTTCATTAAAAATGTGAAAGCAATTTTGCTAACACAAACTATTCTTTATCACGCATGTCACAGCTATTTTACACTCCACAGAAAGTTGAAAACTGTCCTTTTTTCTGTCTTTAAACCTAAACCCCACGGTTGCCCAGAAACATGATGTTGGCCAGACGTGTGAGGTATTCCTAAGATCCACCCACTGATATTTGTTAATGACCCTACTCCAAATTTACTGCAGTGTAACTCAGAGTAAAATCTGATCTTTTTTGCACTAGTTTCCCATCCTGAGCACTAGAAATGGTGTTTAGTATCAGTCTTGGACTTGGAGGGAAGAGTAATTCCCCTTACTGCAGGAGCCTGCGGATGGAATTGTATGTTCTGCACCAGCTTGGAGGTCAGCCTACATGCTCAGCGCTCCCTGTTTCTTTAAAATGATGAGTTGGATTGAGAGACTGTAGATGGTATGGCTTCACCAGAGTTACCAGAATACATTGATTTACATAAAATAAGGATGCAGCTGTAAGAACGTACAGTGAGTGAGGCATTGCTACCATAGTAGCATTTCTGTTGTAAATGCATATGATACTGAACAATACCAAATGATCTGGTATCTGGGCACCCAGCCTAGCCATGCTTGGTACTGCCCAGACTCCCTGAACTTCTCGCTCTGTTTCCACTCCTGTCCACTCCATCCTTTTCACCAGAGCTGGGATGGTACTGCCTAAATGGCTCCCCAGTGCCACCCACCAGCGGTGGGGAAGAGAAGAGACGGGAGGCGGCCGGCATGCTTATAAACTTCCTTCTCGGTCTGCTGCTGGCACATCTCTCCCCAGCATAATGCAGGACCCTGCCAAGAACTTCTTTCTGAGGGAGCTGAGGTAGGGGGAAGGGGACCAGTGGGCCTAGGGAGGACAGTGGATGAGGGCAGTGTAGGGACAGAGTGGAGGACTGTGGAAGAAGAGAGGGAACGGTGAAAAAATGATCAAATTTCCTTTGCATCCAGCAGCATCTTGTGTTTTCAGCTGTAGCGTACCTACCCCCCCAGTAGTTCACCTGAATGGCCCAATGCTTAGCTGCAAAACTTTGGCTCAGATGGCTGAAGAAATTCATTGTTGCAAGAAAGAGCTGTGAGGAAGTCTGTAGCAGAGTCATAAGGACAAAAATAGAAAGGTATAAAATCCTAAAGGGAAACACAAGGAGCTGGAGGACAGCAACTGGAGAGTGAGAAAGCCTCTGGCCAGCAGAGACTCTTTGGATGTCTTCTTGGGGTAGTGAGCATGCATAGCCTAGCAGCTCACTGAATCCCCTAGACATCTCTTGGGTCCATTGGACAACAAATGATTGCTTTATACATTGAAACCAGATATATCCTGATCACAGCATCTCTTTGTGCATGCCTAATGGTACCTGAACAAAATGAGCTGGCATGGCAGTGTTACAAGAGTATCACCAGTCATCACCAGTATAAAAATCCTAAGGACTGGCCCCAGCCTTTCCACCAATCAGACTCATTAGCAAGTGGAACAAAAAAGAGAGACAAACATCCTTTCCTCCCTTGTGCAGTTTTCCAAAGTTCACTGACTCCTTGTGCAAAAGTTCTAATAATATTGGGATGTGATGATACCTGTTATACTGTATTTGGTGTACAGTTTATGAAGAGTTGAAATGGTATCCACCGTCACTACCAGGAATGTATATGTTCTCAGTTTTCATACCGAGCAATAAAAGCGCTACCCTGACACCAGTGAATCTAGTGAAAGGATTTCTATTGACTTTGATGGGCGATGGATCAGGATCCAAATGAGGTAGAAAATTATTTTCTCTGTTTGCTGTTTATTAGAAATTGATCTAAAGAACAGCTGACTTAAAATAATGAAAATAGTTCATTCAGTCTAATTGCTCTGATGTTATAGAAATATTTGTCTAGGATCAGGTTAATAGGTATGAAAGAAGCATTTTGGACTGACAGAAAATCTTATCTTTCCTTTTCCTTGCTATTTGATTTCAGTTCAAATTACTCAATAATGGAATGCAAGTTCATAAAATTCCCACTGCACGAGAAAAGGGATAAGCAAAATAATACAAGCATTCCTGTGATTAAGGCATTGACCCAGTTCTTTGTGTTTGTCTTCAAAAGTATAGAGAATAGCACAAATTCCTCTTCTCCGTACTTCTAAGTAATACAAAGCTATGCAATGCTTTTCCAGTGATCCAAGTCAACTGAAATCTGAGACATAGCAGCTTAAGTCAGCTTTGTGTTCCTGAAACTGAAAACAGGCCAGCCTTGTCATTTGATTCTTTCTGGTCATCTTATCTACTTGTGCCTATGCCTGCACCAAAATTGCTGTCCATCAGTGATTTTTTTTTTTTTTTTTTTGTAAATGTGGTCCAGTTAAGCACATTCTAGGACATACTGAGGTAAAACAGGGAAAAATTTTCCAGTTCTTAAAAATTTTTGATGACTGTTGAAACTGTAATTCCCTCCTCAAATTTCCAGCACTCAGGCTGTATTGCTGTTTGTTCAGATGGAATAGGGATTTGTATCTCTGCTTTGAATAAATAGGCAGACTTGTCAGAAAAAATGGTCTCAAATGAAAACTTTCCACCAGATCTATAAAAAAATCACATGTGCATCTATTTGCTAAAATGGAGTATGCCCTATCAAGGACAAAGAAGTTACTATAAACAGTCAGTAATAAACAGAATATCAACAGCATATGATGGATTAACTGTTATAAAGAGTTATTGCTGACCATGCACATTGTCTTGTCACACTGGACTGCAGAATAAAAGTATTAGTGGATTTTACTGCAAAAATATTTCTGGAACTCATTGAACTGATTACCTGCAGAAACAGACTGACTGACAGAGTTACAGATGTTTGGTTATTTAAAACATTACAGACTATTTATAAAATAAAGCCCTTAATTGAGTTAGCTCACAACTACTGAACTAATACCTTGTTGAGGTCACTTGAGACATTTACCAAGTTCCATCTAACAGGGAGCAGTGTGCGGGATCCAGTTCTGCCAGACAGGCTGATGCTGCATAGCTGGGACCCATGGCTGTGGACAGTGATTGTGAACCAAAAAGTCAGGAGACCTGCAGCACATACTGAATTTCCCACAAGAAACCAGGACCCATCGCATGTGAGGATGCTGCATGTCTGGGTAAGAGCCACTCAGTAGCCCAGACTTGGAGTCTGGAGTTCAGCAGTATTGATTTTTGGTAGAGTCCCTTCCCTAACACCTAGTTGTTGTGGGACAGACACCTAAGTCTTCTTGCAGTTCATCCTGCCTGCCAGTACACTGGCCAATGTACACAGGTGTGAGTGCTGGGTTTAGATCTGGCATAAACATCTCTAGTGCTCTCAGCTGCCCCATACAGGATGCATCCCTCATGTCAATGAACTGTGTAACCCTTTCCCAGTCCTGCTGTAGTTTATGTCCCCCATAGTTTAAAATCAAGACACCCAAGCAAGGAATTCGAGTTGTCACATTTGTTCATACCCATCTTGGCCTTGGGAAATCTCTGTTTTCCACTCTTCAGGTTGCTCCCTGGAGGTTTTAATTAGTATCATCAAAGGTAGAGAGAGAGGAACTCTGTCTCTGAGGTCTTTTTTTTTCTCCCCCACACTAGGAAGATGTGACCACTGGGAAGAAGTGAGGTGTTGCACAGTGACAGGGAAAAGGCAGAGGAGGAGAAGAATATGGCAGGCAGGAGAGCATCTTGCTGGCCGGAGTCTGCCCATCTGGCTCCACCAGGTTAGAAAGGCAATACGTCATTCATGATTAGGGCTGTCCCATCTGATATGCAGTCAATTGGGTTTAAAAGTTGGTGGCCATGCGTATGGGGAGCTTGTGTCCCAGTGAAAAGATAACTTGCTAGTCTGGGAAGGGGCACTTCACTTGATTGTTTTGTGAGAGTTGACTTTAGGATCCATTTCCTGAGTGCCTGGTAATCTCTAAGGAGCAAAGCTCTCCTCATAGCACATTTGTGAAATGTGAAGGTATCGTTATCCTTGCTGAGGAGTCGAGGGGCCAGATCCTAAGAGACACCTGCCTCTCAAGGAAATCAGTGGGATACGTCACTAAACACTTTTGGGATTCAAGGCCCAAATCATTGGCCAAGGTCCCATAGGAAATCCATCAAAGTGCCTGAGTTGAACCCATGTGGACCAAGTCTCAATCCAGTGTGTTAACCACAATCCTTTTTTTCTTACAGACAAAACCTTCTTCCTTTAACTCCTTGAGCTGTTTAAAAACATGGTAAACACATGTATACAAAATTTATGTATAAACTGATTCCTGTAGCTTCACATTGTCCAGTTCATTCACATCTGAATGCACGACATCGCGTGCACTGGGATTTGTAGGCACGCAGGTTATTATTATTGTTGCCATGCATTGTATTTGCATTACGACCTTCCTTAAATGTGCAGCATTGTTTTGTTAAGCAATCAGAATGCAAATACCACTGGCACAGCTAGAAAACATTGAAGTATCCCAAGTACACAAAGTATGCAAACTGTGCAGTAAAGCACACAAATCCTAACAAGCTCATTAGTACCATACTGCTGTGATTACAGAGCAAAATGCTTTCTGTGGTGCACCAGTCAGGCTATAGAGAGGGAAAGCTTTGCAATGTTTTCATGCAATGTTGCCATCAATTGTGTACTGCTACAGCAGTCATATTTTACTGGCATAAGCTGTTCTGAGAAAGAGGCTCTATTCTCTGCTTGTACCTTGCCTAGGTATCATTCTTGATTAGCCATTAGGCACTACATAATAATCATGAGGATGAGGATAACAATTATAAACATAAGAATTATGGTCTTTGGTCAGACCAAAGCCCCATCTAGCTCAGTATCCCTTTTCTGACAGTGGCCAGAAGTATATTTTTAAGCAAGAAATGTGAGAAACCAGGCATGTATAGAGTGATTCTTTCCCTGGGATGGCCTTTGAGTTTCCAGCAATCAGCAGTATGTATGTGAAGTCTGAAACCAGACTCTATAGGTGTCCTCTAGCAGTTTGATTTGCATCATCGCCTCTGTTGTAACTTAATGACTCAAAACCAGATAACCAACAGCCTATTGTTAGTGTAACTTTAACATCCCTGCCAGTACATACATATATATATACACACACACAAAAAACAACCATACACTGTCCAGTATATGCCAGCTACCATTAAAAGAAAGGCACAGATCTTCAGCATAGTCATTTGAAAGATCTACTGAGAGAAAGATTAAAGTTTTAAAGGAAAGTCACTCTGTCATATCATGGTGTCAGAAATTATGTCAATCCTTCTTTGAGGCAGAGGATGGACTAAATGGCCTGTCAGTGTTCTTTCCTACATTGTTTTTTTATGAATCTATGATTATTCAGCTGCTATAACAGTTAGAAAGTTCAGTTGTAATTAGTCTGAAATAGGAAAATGCCTTTCATTCTGCTTGATGATGTAACACACATGTAATATTCCAACTGGTGGAACCAGACGAAGGATCTGTAAGGGCTGTGGTCGTGTGGGGACCATAGCTCTTTGGCAAGACATAGGCACAGCACAGGATCTGAACTGCTGTACATACATATATCTTCTGGCCAAGAGCAATAGGGAGAGAGACATCAGCAACATAGGTGTGATCTATCTTAGCAAAAACGTCTCTACATTATTCACTGAACACAGGTTGTGGCGTGGCTCTGCCGGACACTTATGTGGAGATCTTTACTGCACTTCTGGGTATTCGTGGCAACTGACCTTAGCAACTGGTCTGAGCCTCCTCCTTTGCAGCAGGACCCAATCAATAATCAGACTGGTGTGCTGGAAAGAGAGAATACAAGTATATAGGCAGCAATGGTGGTGAAGCAAACTGCAAAGTGCTCCGTTAAACATATCACCTCAATGTCTGCCCTCAGAAATTCATGTGTCTCCAGGGTGAATTTCTCTTTTGAGAAGTGGTCCTTTTTACAAGGCAGGAAGCATTAGGTATGCTCATATCTCAGTCAAAGGGTTTCCTACGCAGTGCCAACAGTTATTCAGCAGTACTCATTATGCAGGTGAGATATATCGCAGTGCTGCTACTCTGCAACACTCTGCAGATCTCTATGCACCATGTGCACAATGTCTGAAATATAAGCAAATTTATGCTGCACTCATCCTTTTTGTGGTTATTAGTGTCATTTAGTATCATCTTCCTCCAGCAAATTGACTCACCAAGCAAAATGCACAAGTGCACTTTAAAGTGGATCACATTATCATGCCTACGTCTTCTGAAGAGCCAAGTGCCATTACTACTTTTCACAAGGAATAACTGCCTAAACTATTTCACATTCTGCAGTACATCAACAGTGTATTTCCTCCATTCAGTTAGCAATTCAGAAGAGCGATTGAACAGTAATGCATGACTATCATATTGTTCTACAATGGAGAGATAAAATCTAGTGCATCACTTTATGCCTTTTTCAATGTTAGGGTATTCTTTTCTAGAGTCTCTTCATTGAGATATGCAGTTGTATCACTCCGAAGGCCCTGGTCGTATTTCGGGTTTCAACAAGGTATTTGCATTAAAAATACTACTTTTACTCTTAAAACATATTAGAGGTTTCTCTCTCAACACTACTGTTTAGATGACATATAATCCTAACTGCACAGTTAATTTCACAGTCAGCTGTAGACCAAAAGGACTAATGATGGCCAAGTGCCGATAGGATTTTATTTCAGAAATATTTTCACATTGTTCACTAGCACTCCTTCTTCCTCTGTGTCCTTTATTTTCTAGAAGGTCGGTGGAGTATCAAAGAAATACAACAAGGATGCAGACTGTTAAATGGTTAAGATTATGACTAAAACTATGAACTTGGAACCAGAAACCAGGAAACCAAAAATCAGGAACAAGAAGAAATTTTGGCTAAGAAGTATAGTCAGGAGAGTGGCTAAGGGTCAGAACCGAGAGCAACCAACAATCTACTAAGTTGAAGAGCATAGCCAGAGCCCAGTCAAACTCCATATCATACATTTAGAGCTGAGATAAGAAGCAGCTCGTGCTTGAGCTAGAAAAGCTGCAACCACTCAATGTCCAGAGATGAGGGTTAAATAAAACACAATAAAACAAAGGAACGATGTTGTAGCAGGGATCACATTTTGCACCCATGCATTGGGATAGCTTCTTATGCTCGATTGCTACAGCTGTCTCTACCCAGAATTATATGTCGGTCATTAGTCCCCTGGGAGACTGCCCGTGGTAGCCTGGTGGCTCGTTGCACTTTGATTGCTCAGGAGTGCTTGTCAAGAGGCTGTCAGGAAAATCACCAAAGTACACACGTGAGCTTAAATCTCAGTGACTTTTGATAGGACTGACCTTTGTGCCTTTGAAAATCTACCCCTTGTTCTCTGCAAAGCAGTGGCTTCCCATGTGGTCTGTTATGTTTACAATTATGCGTGTTTGGTGTTTCTGTGACCTCTTTTCACTCATTACCACTGCACTTAATACCATGGCAAAAGAAGGGTAATGATTCTTTTTTTGCAATTGTAACTAAAATGCTACCATAGCAGAGGGTATGTGTTGGCCAAGGTCTTTATTATGCAACCGTATGCAGATCACTGTGAATTGCATTGTTCATCTAGTTCAGTGATGCAGCACCAAGGTGACTGGGCATTTTTAAGCTAATGATGAGACCATAAGTCTAATAAATGTGCTTGGCAATCACAGCAAACATATTGTCATTGTTGCAGATGTTATTCTTTCAAAATCACTTGGCAAACTCAACTAAAACACAGCCCTTGTGCATGCTCTGACCTCTCCTAAGAATGTACCATCAGAACACTGAGGAGGTGAGATTGTTTAAGCAGACAAGTCATGGCCTACAGCTACAAAATCGGTACTTCTAACAGCACCATTGCAGTCTCCTTAGAACAAACATGCAAGAGGCTAAATGAACAAGGAATCAGTGAAGGGCAAATTTTGACAGAGAGCAGATTTTGAAAAGGAACATATCCATAAGTAATGCCAACACAGGTAGAGATCAATTTCATATTACAATGATCTAGGCAGGTTGACATTAATTATCCAGTTTATTTTTGTAGCCATTATGCTGCAGTAACCCACTACTTGCTGATCTAGTAGCCTTTTGTTGTCTGTCAGAAAATACATTAACCACCAAATGCATCATGTCTCTGTGAGCTTTGCAATTATGTGCAGTGATTCTCCGTAAGGCTTATCAGATGCTGCAATTGCTGATTTCTTTGAAAGGATATATATCATCTCCCAGGCTGGGTCACCAGATTGCTAATGTAATGCCCTCAAAAAGTGGTGATGTACTGCCCAGAACTTGTTGCAGCCCTAGTGTCTTGCAACTCATTATATATATGTATATTTTTATTTTTACATATGTATATGTATAGTATATATATGTATATTTTTCACTACCAGGCATAAACAAGCCCACAACAGCCTGACCACTAAATATGCTCCTGACAATTAAGGGAGGAAAAGGAAATGTAAACCAGACACAATTTATTGAATTCTTGTTTCACTTATACCCATTATTAATATGAATAAAGGTCAGTAATTCAAGATTACTGCAAAATTCACTTGAGATCGTTCCGTGGACAGAAGAAGCCAACATGTGAAGATGGCTGTTTAGCAAGGAGCTGAAATAAACATGGTGGCAAGAGCGGTCTAAGACAAGACAGAGCTGCCATGTCTCATTCTCAAATGACACAAACAATGCAGTTATGAAATCAGTTTCATTGCTTTTTTCTATAAGCTTTCTGTGGCTTCCATGCTAAAAAACAGAAAAATATTACCCTTTGCTAGTGGAGCCATTTCACCAGGAAGCACGGCATGTGTCCAATTCAATGTGTCAGCAGCTTTCAACCCTCAGTTCAGTTTACCAACAGTTAAACTATTCAAGGCCTGTATTATAACCTTTTAGAGATGACGTGTGGCAAGATGAGTTCTGATAAATAGTGGAACCTTAGTACTACAAATGTGACCCTTGGCTTGCCGAGGAGAGCAGGTCTCTGGATGCAACCTGACATGTTGTCAGCCGCTGCTGTTCAGATAACCATTTTATCATCACTGCACACTCCGACCCACACTATCGTCTCCTCTCGCTCAGAATATGTGCACTTCCATTCTCACCTGCATTTTGTTGCAATAGAACAGCAAAACGTTTAGACTACAGCAGAACGCTGCAAGCTCATTTCTGAGGGTGACCTTGAGTACGTCTGGCACACAAGAAGTGCAGTGGAAGACAGGCAAGCACTTTGTCTTCTATACCTCTCCTATACCGCCTGTGTCCAACACTGGTATCACCACTTGAAATAACAGAAAGGAACTAAATAAGTGCCCATTTTTGTGCATGAATGCCCATTCAGAATTGAACTTTCATGTGCATGAAAGTCAAGAAACCAAAGATTGATTAGAAACTTTCACCCTCCAAAACCATTCTTTTTTTCCCCATTTTGCTTTGAAGCTTATGTTTAAGTCTTGTGATTTTTTTTAACTCTTCAGGGTAGGAAGCATGAATTAAAAATCAGTCTGTGACCCATTACTATTTTATAATCCTCTCTTTGGCAAGTGGAAAGTAACAGCTTGCCAGGCTGGTATTTAAACTTTCATGGAATGATGTGAGGGAGTGAAATGCAATGGCCCAGACAAGAGACAATACAGGAAAGCTAGGTGGTGTTGAGAAGGCCTGTCCAGAGACGCAGAACAAGAGTGTATTACTGCATATACATGTTTTGAACTGATCTTAGATCAAAATAACTTTTATTTTTCAGGAAGTAACTGCTTATAATAGTGACCATAATATTTTTAGATTCAGGAAGCACACAGGAATAACAGGGCCAAAGGCATCACCATGGCCGTGCTGACCTTCAGAAAGGAGAGCTATGTAAAAATGAGGAATCTTGTTTAAAAGAAGTCAAAGAAGGATGGCTAAGAGATTTAAATCCTCACAGGCAGCATAGAGACCCCTGAAGAACACCATACTGGGAGCACAGCACCAGTGCATACTGCTTGCTGGAAATCCCTTGGGAACAGGTAAAAGGAAATCAGCATGACTAAACAGTAAAGCAAGGGAAGTTATTGAAATTAAGAAGTTAGCATTCAAAATGATGAAGATGCAACTCAGTTATAAATTCAGTAAAAAGAAAAAAGTTATAAATTCTGAGAGAATAAACATAAAACTATAATTAGACTAGCATTTGTTTTGTAAATATTATGGCAAAATTTCAAGGTATTCATTTTCCCCATAAGTAATTTGACTTGTCTATGACATCAAGAGACAAATTGATGACTTGATTCACTGGTTCCCCTGTCATTCATATCATGCAGATCAGGATGAAAATTAATATAAAGTGCTGCGGAATAGAGCCATTTTATACTTGTTTTAGGCAGTATGAATGATAATAGGAAGTGTAGGACAAAAATGGATCTAAATGTTTCTAAACCACCTTTTCTGAACTCCAGAAGAAGGGCAACCATATGAATCTTTCCCTGTTCAGACAAGAGAATGCCATTAGTACATGGTAAATCAAACTGCCTGATTTTATAACCACACCCTGGAGTCCCTTGACATGTTTATCTGTGCCTCATTAGTGGCAAATTTACTCCCTGTACAGCAGGGCCAAATCTGTCACGCTTGCAAATGCTGATTTTCCAAATTCACAGACTTCCGACTTATATGCAGCTAGATCCTGCCTAGTTATAGCCACAATTTGCTCCAGGGTCATGCCTCGAACTTTGCCTCTCTGTACCTGTGTTCCTAGCCTTGCAACAAAGAAATGGATAAACGCAGCAAGTAATTTGCCATAAATGAGTTGTAATTTTTTAAGGACTTGGCTAAGTACACATTACCTTTTGTTTACTTCTCAGGACCCCTAGTCTGAACTAGTTCTACTGGAGTTTGGTAAAATGAATTCCAGAATGGTTTGCACAAGAGTTCTTAAAAAAACAAACATGCCAGCAATGGGAAATATTTTTACCAAAGGCTCTTTCAATTCAGAAACAGAATCACTAGCCTGGGGAAAAAATGATCATCCAATTTACCTCTGACCTGAAAAGGATTAGGAAGACAATTAATTTTATGAATTCTTGAGCAGTTTTGCCATGATAAGCTTCTGCATAAGTGCATGAAGTATCAGGGCCCTCTCTCTCACATCAGTGGTCCTCTGTCTAGAGAGAGAAATATTTTGTAGGCATTTCACTGAAGAGTTAAAAATAGTCAATAAATTGGAGGATAATCAAGATCATAAAAATATTAATCAAGAAGGGAGACACCCTAAAGCACTGATGAAATAATCTGCTGCCATTTCTTTCTTTCACATTTCCCTTTATTTTATCTATTTCTTTTCCCTAGCCCTTTCTACAGACACATTCATTTTCTCTGCCACTGCCTACTGGATTTTGCTCTTGTTATGACTGCACACACATCTCCATTTCCTCTTGATGGCTTGATACTTCTAATATGATATTTTGAAACATCATCTTGTGCATTCTGTGCTTCATTGCTATTGTAAAAATGCTAGGTTCCTGTAAAACTAAAAGCAGCAAATAGATTTTTTGGGGGGCAGATAAAATTGTGGAGATTTGTATTTTGCTTGCTCAAATACAGTTCTGCCTTTCAGGAGACATTTTTAGGAGCTGCCTTTGCTTTGTGTGGTGCTTTTCTGCAGTGACAGCAGGCAGTGGTTTAGTGGCAATTTTAAAATATAACATTACTGTATATTACAAACAGTACAATAGTGTTTTGGACAGCAACACCTCTTAAAAAAAACCCAAACAAAACAAGATGACATTCCTAGTTTCCTCCCTCTGTTGTAGCAACCTATTCCTGGACAATTCTTCAACATCACAAAGCAGAGCCACTCACTCTTCCATTAAAAAAAAATAAACCCAATAAACCCGCACACATGAATTCTGATGTTAATTGTAAACATATAAGATGGCAAGCTGGTTTTCTTTTGAAACAAATAAATTTGTATTTTCACTTGATTTACTATTGCTTTCCAGTTACTCTCTAGTATATGTATTATATATTAAACTCTCAGAAAAGATTTTTTAAAATTATCATTTATTTCATTTTTTTTTCACTTTTACTACCTTCTCAATACAAACGTTTTTCTTTAAGCTGTAAGACTTTCAAACACCATTATTGCAGTCATCTACCTGTTAGCTTGATTTTTTATTTCATTATCAGCCATTAGGCAAATAAAAGGTAAGTCATATAATCTAATTTTGTTAATGGAACGTAATGCAACTCTAGGCAATCTAAGAATAAGTAAATAACCCCTTGCCCCTCAACAACCATAAACAGATTGTAATAAGGCTACCAGAAAATACATCTCAGAAAACTGTTAGAAGTGCAAAAAGTCCATAGAGTAAAGCACATGGGTACGCAATGAGAAGCTGCTGTCCTTCCATAGCCAATGCAGAGGTAAAAATTTTGGAGGCGGACAAGCTGCACCATCCAATAATAAAGAGAGCTAACAAAGTTCCCAGGATCCCCCTAGGAGAAAAAACAAAAGAAACACGACAGAACCCACTTGTTAGTAAATGTAGCATTAAATCTTATCAAACTCAAGTTCATGTCTAGCAACTTGTTATTGACAAGGTAACAGTCAGTGGAAGAACCAAGGACTGACTGACATAATGAAAAGTCAAGCCTGAGAAACAAATTAAAATAGTAACAGGAAACAAAAAGGTGATTTCTTCAGCATGGATAAAAGCAGCAGCTTCATCAGTAGTACTGCTAAAAGGACGAGTGAATTTCCAAATAAATCTTTTGGGCTCCAGCAGATGCAGCAGCTGAAATTTAATTTTAAAGTTAGCAAAGGTCCTATTGCAGCCAAAATCATCTTGTAGAAGTTGTTAGGATCTAAAATGACACTACAGACCTAATCTTCCACCAGGCAGCCTGATGACCTGGAGAGGTTGCATTTTTGTAACACGTGGCACAAGTTTTAAGTGTGCCTCGGACTCTAAGGAGAGGCAACGAGGCTCTTAAAGAATTACACTGCAGCTGACCATGCAGAAAAGTGTTGACTGCCTCCCGGGAGAAAGCTCAACTGGTCTTTTAAAAAAGGGTGCACATTGAGTTGAAAGTAAGGGATGGAAAAAGAAGCACTGAGAAAAATTATTTTGCTCATCCTGGCATCCTTCTCCGCACACTGAAAGGACGGTGGCTTTCCACATTGCTCCTTGGTGAAAGCTGAGCCCTTCGGAAGTTACGTTCTGCCACCTCTCAGGCGCAGGGTGGCCTGGAGAACTGATGCTTATGGGCCTATGGTCAAAAACCCACTGAAATATTCCTGCAGATTACACACAGCTCACTATTAAAC
The DNA here is from genome assembly GCF_034638445.1 of Ciconia boyciana. NCBI lineage: Eukaryota > Metazoa > Chordata > Aves > Ciconiiformes > Ciconiidae > Ciconia > Ciconia boyciana. The sequence continues at coordinate 28,449,805 of NC_132938.1, forward strand.
CTTGTAGGAACAAAATCTTGCCCATAAATAATGCTTCACATATGCTTTCTTTGCACTCTGTATTTGCAGCCTCCTGTAAAATGCATGAGATCATGCGCATAATACACTGCTGAAGTACCTAATGAGATTGGCTGTGTTACACACTTTTGCTGTGTCAGTCTCAAGGACGTGGAGAATGAATGAACCTCTGCCACTTGCTAAAGGACCTCCTGGTGCCCCACTTTTCCAAAGTATCAGCAAAACAGAACCAGAAGTGAGAAACAGACTACATATGCTTACTTAGGTCCATTTATCAGAAATAATCTCCACTAATATTATTATTGCAATTAAACCACGATGAGTAAAGCTCTCCTTATTTAATTGACTTAGTTTATTTAGTGCAATCACATCACACAGAATAGTTCATTTCTTGGCAATCCAGTCTCCAGGCCAATAAGGTACTTGGTGTTGTAAGCTCTTGGGATTTTGGGGGAGGAAGGAGAGAATTGATTTTAAGGTGACTCAGCACCTCATTGCAATTTCAACCCGTTAAAAATAAAACATTAAAGACTATGGGATTTAATATCCTCAGTTTAAGTGTTCTTTAAACCTATACAGTGGCATTCAGGGAAATTACACTGGGTTCTGTGAACCAAGTTCCTGGCCTCTGCTCCAAGTGGAGATGCTAAGATGGTCACTTAAACAGCTAGCCAGAAATTCAGAGCTGGCATGGATGGCTCTTTGAGCAGGTACCCATGCTGGCAGAAGGATGGGACGTAACAGGAACCTACTGTGCGATGACAATTTTCAGCTAGTATAATGACTCTTTAGGGGGCTATCACAAGATAGAACAATTTAGAGCTGTGGCTGTTCTGCCTTGCACTGAAGTCCAATGGCCTCTCATGGTTTGTTCCAGGGCTGGCAGTGAGCAGGATGGTGGAAAGGTGACATAAAATCATATTGGAGCCAAAGATACTTCTGTGCACTGATAAATTCAGTCCTTGATCTAACAGCATGTTACTGCCAAAAGGAATGGTTTAGCTTTGGCAGAGAGCTTCTGTCTGGCATGTCCATGAGGGCCAAATGCTCAAGCGTGGGAGAAGGGCGAAAGGCAGATGTCATGCTCACAGTGACCAAGAGGACTGGGGGTGTACTGGCAGGAGATTGAGTTGGGGGGACAGACATGAGTGGACTCTCTCTGCTCCTCTCTCTCATAACCTGCAGATGCAGTCACCAAATGGGTCCTTTGCATCTGCTGGGTCTAAGAATGCCTTCTCCACTCTTACACTCATTTCCTTCACTGCTTAGTCCAGGAAATGGCTTGACCACTCTGTTCAGGGATTCGATAGTAAAGAATTGTTGTTTTTTCCAGGAGAAAAGTCTGCTGAAGTTTCTCCCCAAAAGGAAACCTAATCAACTTGGGCTCAGACATGGTATCAGCATAGATGGGCACAAACAAATCTGGTTCCACACAAGTTTGCACAAGAGAACTGGTTTTCTCTTTGGTACTACTCAGCACCCAAAACATTCCATATTATGCTTTATTCAGTTACAGTGAAATAGCTAATCATGAAAATCTAAAATTGTTGGATTAGTATGCATTTTTGCAATAGATGTGTGCATTATCTTACGTATATTTTCTGTGAAAACAAACATTGAAGTTAGTTCTTTACACTTTTTGAAATAGACAGAAATAACATTTTTACAAATATTTAAAAAATCATGAATATATTGCTGTCTTAGCCATTTTAAGTACGTTTTTAAATTAAAAATAATGAAATTTATGTTGGATTTAAAAGTTGCCACTAAATTTTAATAGCATGTTCATAATAGTTAAGCTTGGTACTTGCTGTGTTCAAGCAGTTTCATATAGTGATTGAGAAAGGACTGCAGAATCCTGTAGATAGGCACTTAACATTATCAATTAATTTCAGAAATAATGGTTTAATTTTGTAAAGGCTATCACAGTATAGTATTTATAGATTTTCAAAAGATGTGCTTTCCGTAAAGACGCAGCATTTTACAAATATGCGGCGTGTGCTTGGGGATTCCTTGTACAGACAACAGTACCCTGCGCAGCTGTAACTGCTGGAGTTCGCCCCATCTGTCCGACAATTATGTATCTGTACCTTTTATTAGGGTGGATTATTAAACAGGTTAATCAAGAAAATATGGGAAGTGTAGGAGAACAGAGAATAAACAGCTTCTTCAGTGTCACTGTGTTCACCTCATCAAGGACAGCTCAGAAACACTTTCATACATGGAATATGGTCAGGTTAACCCATCATAGCTCCACAGAAACACACAACAAGGATTGTGCCAAAATCTTCATCCCACTGTATAATTTCCTTAAAAGATAATATATACATATATAAAATTGCTGCTTTTCCAAAGAAAACAAACAAGGGCACTTTCTTATTCATCAGCTGCCAAGTCCCATGTGTTACAGATTGGAGAGTTAAAAATGTGAGTGAACAACAAAGACTAAGGAGGGGAACCGTTATTAATAATGTGTTAACGACAGATAAAAGCACTGTTCAAGGCCTTCAGGCAAGACCTGGAGCTTCCTTGTATTTTGCTGTATGTGAACAGGGAGGTAAACACAGTCTGTATCTCAAAAGGCTTACCAAATGAGGAGGAAGGAGAGGCTTGCATACAAATTTCCTATTCATAGGCATATTACTGAACACCCCCCACACATGCACAGATACATACGCCACCACACATTTGGTTTTTTTCAAAGTTTTCAGTTATTTTTCAGGTTTGCAATTACACCACAACTATACCTCAGAATATACGACTCTACTACATCTTAAACACTTGTTCTAATGCTCCAAATCATTAAGGGTAGCTTGATTATTTCATTCTGTCACACAGAAGTTGGTCTACAGAAGGAACGGAAGCATAAGAATGGGAACCTGGTACTATAAAAAAAACCAGAACAGGTGAACCAGCTATATAAAACCAAAGTCCGGCAGTTGCTTTTACAATTGATACCTGAGTTTGTCCACTGTTGGCTCTGCAAAACAAAAATCACATCCGAGGCTGCTGCAAAAATCAAAGGCACTCTCAGTCCAAGTAGGAAACAGTGGAATTAAGGACTCATATTAAAATGAATATATATCACCCCTCTCAAACAGTCCAGTTTTGTCCATTTCCACCTACGTGCACAAACAAAATGGTGTTTTTCTTCACAGTTTTGGAAGCCAAAATTCACTACATAACCATTTACAAAATGTTTTGCATAACACCAGCCTTCCGACTTACTGTCCTCCATATGATTCCTGTTGCCATAGACTGGTACTTACTGTAGCGAGAAGACGACTGCAGAAGAGGACAGGATCACCATGGGCAGCAGGCAGTAGCCCAAGACACTTGCAACGCAGCCATGTGAGACTCCTGGGACGCTCATCAGGTTCAGCAGGGCATGCATAGCAAGGCACCCAATGGCACTCATGCCATACACATAGCTGAAATGAACTTTTCCTGCCTGGAATAAATATGAGTAAGCATGAAGCGTCAGAAGTGAGCAAGTGATCACGAAGTGGTGGGAGAAGACAGAAGGCAAGCACTAGGTTTGTTACTTTTTCTTGTTTCCACCCTCTCTCTGCTTCGCCTACATCGGTTCACTTGTAACCCACAGCTGATACTTTTGGGTGATTTTTGCACCAAAAACCTCCAAGGTACAATTATGAGAATGTGCTTGGCACTAATTTAAAGTTATAAGGCTGATTCTCAGTCTTACGGTCATTGGGCTCTGAACAGGACAGGAATTGGTTGGGAAGACTTGGGAAGAAATCATGGAAAGCACATTTTAGTGTCAGGAAAAGTTTTTCCAATAGTTGTACATAGGGCTGTGGAAAAGTGTCCTAAGTAAAATGATGACCCCACTTACTTGATATGCTTCACATTTTATTACAAACCCCCAGCTTTAAGCAGGCCTGCAAAAAATAAGTAAAATTTTGCGGAAAGTATGTTGGTTTTCAGGGTGAATGTGTCCATTCTTCCCCTTGACCACCATGAGAAAGACACATCTCTGTGGTTAGATCAATACAACATGTTCATTTCAACATAAACCTTAGTAGTAACTGTCAGCTTGTGTTCTCTTTTTGTCCCAACGAACAAAAAATTCCCCAGGTGTTTTTTTCTTCCAGGTTTTATTCCTTTGTGTGATTTTAGTGCCTGTGAAAGGTACCAGCCTGACAGCCTGGAGCCTGATGTTTTTTAATTTATACACAAAGCTAGTACAACAGCCAACAGTGGCCACAGCATCACCAATTTCTTCATCTCCTGCCATCATTTTGAAAGATCACCTCCAGGCATGAGGGCATTGTTCACTCCCAAAAATGAACACTCGCAAAAGACTGTTAAATATTGTTTCTCTCTATTCAAGCTTCTAACAAATGAAATATTAATGTTGGCTATGCAATACTGTCATTTTCACACCTGTATGTCAGAAATAAACATTTGTACACCAGAAATAAACAGCGATTGGGATGAAGATGGTTTTGTTTGCTTTGTGTTGAAAATTTGTATCCTAAAGATAACACGCATTTGTGAAGGAGAAGGCTCAAACCTGGGACTCAAGCCTTAACTCAGGATCATGGAATAAACTTCCCAAATGAAGGGCCACAATGCATCACCTTCCTAACACATAACAATACCTATATACATACTTAAAACACAGGTGTGTTTGTGCATACACACATCTATATATTGCACACATTATATAAGGCATATGATAAACCAGATGAGAATCAAAACTAATAGAAGGTCCCAGTTTCCTAATAATTTTTTACCTTATGGTTGGATTCTCTTGTGATGGACAAGGTGGAAATATTATTGAAGCTTTTTTCATGGTTTGCGGTATTTACAAGTATCTCTTCCACAATGGTTAGGGAGGATTGAGAAGATCTCCTACTTTACTCATCCATTTTAATAAAACCTGGGGGAAACCAACCAGCTTTGAGGACCCTGCTTCTCTGCTTCCTGTATCCATTTGTGTGGAAACTGACCACTGGATGCCAGCAGTATTTGAGCTGGACAGATATAAAGCAACACAGTGGAGAGAGCCTAATCTAGAGATGACACAACCTGAAAGTCCTAATGCTGCAGATTCTGACAGCTCACAAGCTCCAGTTGGAGAGCAGTGCATGCTTATGTGAAAGGCAGCCTCAGTTAGTAAGACCTGCCTCTACATCAGCACCGTTATCCTGTTTTCAGCTTGACCTGGCTCATTGCTGAGCTCTCCTCTGGTTCCAGTCATCAAGGTTAGGTCAGGTACAGCCAGGTTGCCTATATCCTCACAACATCCCGAGTGTTGGCTTTTTCCCCGCCAATGCATTCCACCGTAAAGTTCATTCCTGAACTAACAGCATAAGAAGTCTTCCTATTTAGATACAGAGTCCTTTGATGGCATTTGCATATTATTGGTATAAAATAATAAGGAAAAATTGCTCCACCAAATAAAATTAATGATAGCTAGAGATAGTGTGGGAGAGCAATACTAGCTCAGATTATTATCAATTACAATTTCAGTCATTAAAGATCTGTAGTAAGTTTAACACCCGCAATGGTTTGGGAGAGCCTTTACTACAGACCAATTAAGAAAAGCTCTGGCTCAAACAGATGCAACAACAACTACAAGCTTTTAGACTGTTTGTTTCAGTGTATTTAATTATTCCACACAGCACTATTTAGCAGCTTAGTTTAAGAAATTACTGAGACAGAGATGAAGGGAGCACTAGCACTAGCAGCTAACTAAATCTCCACTGGGTGAAATGTTTGATTTGTGGTGTGAGAGAATGAGAGAGAAAAAAAAAGCAGCTGAACATGTTGGTTCCAATTCTAGTCTTTCTTAACATATGTAAATATATTGACTCACACACAGAGGAATACTCCCAATTCACAGTGATGTAAGCAAAACCAGAATCAGGCTTGATTAGTCTGGCAGGCTTTGATGAATGGAAAGAGCTAAATTTGTCCTGCGGAAGGAACAAGGTTAGAAGAAAGTCAGACTTTGTGCGCTTGTTTGCATCTGCCTAGAGTGGGTACTACTATCCTTAGTTTAAGTGGATGGAGAAGTCTGATTTCATACGAATGACTATGTAAAATGCAAAGCAGCTGAGACTCAGGCTTCTGCTAACTTTCACACTGCCGTCGTTTCTCTATCTGCAATGGAGTTACCCTGTTTTACGCCAGCATGAGGAAGATCAAGTCCTGCTGTCAGGCTAACAATCCTTTCTTCTTTTTCTCCATGCTCTGAAAGAACTGCTACCATTTGAAGAATATCTTTGCATATTTTTCCATAGCTAAAAAGCTGAAACTAAATAAAATTTATAAATTATTTTTGGAAACAAGCTCTCAACCAAATTATGTTCCTGGTGCTATTAGAAGAGAATTATTCAAGTACAGAAGGATATCATAGCTTACACAGCTGAAGAGCCACTTTAGTATTCAAATGCATCTGAGATAAAATGAGCAGCCTGAATTTATAAGATGGCCCATGGAAATCCCATAGACTTATTGCTGTGAAGTTGTGGCACAAAAACACTAGATTGTATCAGAGGAGTTCTGCTGACCTAAAACTGGAGTGTTGAAAATAGTTGTTTTTCTAATGATACTTAAAATGCTTAATATTCTAGAACAAATACAGTAATTAAAGTACTTTATTTCAATAATAATACCTTAATATTCATTATAATTGTTGGCTACCCAGCTAGCAAAATCAACAGCAACCATTTTTTGTCATTCTTTCTTTCTTTTAGCTTTCCTTCCATTTTCCTGATTATAATCAATTCTTCTTTCTCCTTTTATTCCCCTCATAATCTTTATTTCTCTAGGTGGAAAATAGCCTGTCTTCTCTAGCTTCCCACCTTCTTTTCCTATTATTCCCTTTCCTCCTGCTGCTCCCACCCTTTTAAAGGATTTTTATTTTTATAGGGACATAAATAATAATACTACTTTCCATTTATATTGCAGTTTGCACATTCAAGGTACTGCACTGACATTACAAATTGAGTAAGAACTTGCAAGAGTCTTCTGATTCAGCACTATTTATCACAGAGGAAATGGAGAATTAGAGCCCTGTTTCTCTCACCTCAGTTGCTAGAGCAGTAAAGCCCTTCCCAGAACGGTCCCACCTTATCCCTGTCTGATAAATTGCTGCCGACAATCAGAGCTGTACTTCAGCAGCACTGGAGAACCCCTGTTGTCAGTGATAAATAGATGAATTTAGGAGTAGTGTACAATCCCTGTTCAACTTTCCTCCTGTAGAAAAGCTATATTCATAAAGAGGAAAGAGGTTAAACACAGGCTACCATATTTTGTTTAGCAGATGATGTAGAAAAAGAATATAAACTAAGAAAGCACTAGCAAAATTTATAGGAAGGTATTGCAAATTTGAGGCAGGAGGGAAGAGGCTGTTTCCACTTCCTTTTTCAAATTATTTTAGTTTCATAAAGATAACTTTTTGATATCTTTGCACTCCCCAAAGTAACAATGAGAGAAGGTAATTTCAGAGCAGTAGCAAGATTGTCAGAAAAACTGGGCTGGTCTGCTATGCCTTTTGATTTCCTCCTTTAAAAGCTCCTTGTTAGGTCCTTACCTAGCGCACGCTGCCATGCTTCGGGGGTTCAGAGCCACCCCAGGATATACACTGCACAGATCTGTCCTTTGTTCATATTAAATCCCACGCCAAAAAATGGCGTGGTCTTTTATTTCCACTGGAATTAATACATCACTTCACCTGTATTACATCTATATGACATTTAAACTTTATGCAGGTACTTTCAAAGCAAGGAGAGTTTTAAATATATAATCTCAGAACAAACGGCAGCAAATGACTCATTTTACACCAGTGCTACATCTTCTGCAACTCCACGTGCATTGTCACCTAGGCATTAACTTGTTCGAAAAGAAATCTCTCAAGATCTCTGCCACATCCTACCAGCAGCAATGTTGCTCCAAGGGCCAAACAGAAAACCACAGGTCCGGTGAGGTCTGTCTCATTCATAATGCTGCCATCTGCAGGCTTCATTGGATTTAGAACTGTTAATGTTTTTTGCCATATATGCTCAAAATTGATCCCCAGTTCTGCAATGAGAAATTCCAGGATTGTTAATTGCTCGCAAGAAAACAACACTTTTACAGAAACCCATTAGCTACCACAAAACCCAAAACAAGCAAACAAATTAATCGCTTTAATGAAGATAATATTGTAGGATGATGTATTCTGTAGTAGGAACATGCTGTCCCTGCTATATACCCAGTATATTTGAGAGTCAGCTCTGATTCTAAATTGGAATATTAATTTATTAAATCCAATTTTAGGCAGTGAACCACAAAATGCCATCAGCATTTTTGAGTTAATATTTGTTTTTCCTGTATTTAAAACACATATATCCAATGCCACCCTAACTTAGATGTTGAAAAATATGCTAATTAACAGTAACTACAGAATTCAAGATACTCTAGAACACTGAGGACAGAGATATATGCTTTAATTCTGGCAAATCTGACAAGAGATGTGTCTTAAGCCTGAACTGCCAGAGGCACTTAAAAATGACATTCTTCCCTTCAAGGCAAGTTAATAATACTTTGTGCAGTGCTTTATAAGCTTTTTTTGCATTTAAAAAGTAATTACTGAGGACCCCTAGAAACAGAACAAAATTCTTCCCCATTAAAGTCAATGGGAATTCTGCCATTAACTTTACTAAGGCAAAGATTTCTCCTGTAACTTCTGCAGAAACCCTTCAGCTTGCAGGAGTGCTCATTTTCCCTGAGATGCTCCAGCAAGGGAAAAGTTAGGTTCAGAACTGGGTGCCAGAATTACTGAGACTGACAATGTGTTAGATCTGTTTGGAAAGCCAAGTCTTTACCTTATTCCACCGATCCATCACCTTGAGCTGAGCCAAAACATTATATAAAGTTGTTCTGTATTAAAAGGTGTGTCTTTGGTCAGATTTATTTGGTACACAGATATGAACATCTCTGAAGCCCTGAGGATCAGAAGCAGTTGTATTTCAACATCCTTTTCAAAGGGTGGGCTGCCTGTGGAGTTAAATGCTTGGAGGTCTGAGAGGTAAAGATCTAACAGTTATCTATATCAAATAGAGCGATCTTGCTGTTTTTAAGGCAGTAGGAGTATCTTTTAAGTAGTGAAAAATCCACTTGCCTTCCACTATGCAAAAGCAGGCTGAATATGCTATTTTTACATTGTGCTGAAATAATGACAAACAAATTCTTCAATTTTTTTTTAATGTAGCACAAGTATTTTGTAAACTACAAAATCAGCCACTACCATTAGGATGGTTCAATCATCATAAAGAATTATATTGTTCATGTAGTTAAATGATCAACTAATTGAAGCTGAAAGCAGCTTTCTCAATTTCTTTCCCACTGAAACAAACTATTTAGCATCTTCAAACTATTAAATTAATTACTAGATATGCAAAAAGGATTATTATCAGTATTTATTAATTATAGATGTTCCAATATGTATGCAGGATAAACACAGAGTGGAAAAAAAAATTTGGAAATGTGAATGCAAAACTTACTGTTATGCTGTCATCTAGTGGTAGTAAAGTATATGCTATATATGCCATAAGACTGAATGAATCCATGGCAAATTCAAGTAAGAAAGTGTAGGTTTGGGGGCCAGGGGCCGTTGGCTGAAGCTCGCACAGCCAGGCTTGGCAGCTCTGCTGCAGTTTCTCTAGTGACTGCCAAAAGAGTAAAGAGTAAAGTTTCTCTAGTGACTAGCTGGCAAAGAAAAGCAGAGGCACCCCCAGGAACCACGCATATCGTTTGTGGTTTTATTTTTACCTTCTAGCAAAGGAGGTTCCTCGTCAAATCCATCAGCATAACTAAGATGAGAGAGAGTGTCGGGACTGTACAGTGGCTGCAAAATCTGACCCGTGTAACTCTGAGAGGACAGAAGCATTTCTGACGGGGCAAAAGCACTGGCTGGAGGTTGCTCTCCTGTCTGGCTCCTGGGACAAGAAGCAAATCACAGCAAAACAAGTAACTGCAACGAGCAACTTCACAACAGCTTAGAGCTGCTCACCATGTACCATGGCTTAAATGTTCACCTATTTTCAATTCGGCAAACCTGGAAATTTTGTCCACAGTACCCGCCGTGTGTCGTGAATGCCAAGCTGCTGCCCGTGGCTTTGCAACCCCCTGTGAAACCAGGCAGGGCTCCTTGCTGGCCTGCCAGCACATTGCAGCCCATCGCACCCACTTCTGTGCCCACCAGCTCAGGCAATGGCACAGTGCAGGCCCCCAGGCTGGGAGTGAGGGGAAAGGGAATTTAGGAGCTGTGAGGGCACCCACAAATTTAGGCACTCCTGACTTTTTCACCAAGCAGCCTGGTGACATTCCTCAGATATGTCCATACTGCTAATGAAAGAGCCATATATTTAGATTTTTTTTTCTTGAATCTGAGAAGGAGCTTAAAGAATTTCTAGCAATATGTGCCCTAAAATCCACAGTAATAACATGAAGCTCAGTCACTCCAATTAGGTAAACAACCTGTAACATCTGTATCTATAAAAGTAGCACAAAACCCAATCCTTTATAAAGAAAGGTTCAATGGTAAGTGATTCTGGAAAGTCTAGATGATCTCTTGAAGCTCCTTCCTGCTCCTGCAAGCCCCAAAGCCAGCCGGATCCATCAGCTGCTGAACAGGGAAGCTGCAGCAACACCCAGCCTCCTACCGCAGTCGCGTCGAAATCTCCTTACAGGGAAACTCTCTAAACTTTCCCTCAGTGTCCCTCTTCCATGGGCAGAAGTCACCAATAGGTTTAAAAATATAAGAAAACAATTAAATAATAAGTTTCTTCCTGTCTTTCTACTGCTATTGCTTGTATTTCTCCACTAAAACTTCTACTGTATTGATTATGCAATACTTTTTTGGCAATTGCATGCTGGTTTTTGTCATTAATTTCATTTGAGCTTTGAGATATATCACCTTTTTTCTCTTTTTTTTTGTAGCATACTTACTTTCTGCTTCCACAGAGATTTTCATCAGACCCATAACTGTTGTAACCTTCTTCCTGGTCATCTATGGTATAATTGGACTGGTAAAAGTCGAAGCGAAACTGCTCGAAATTTGACATTCTGGTTGGAAAAATGATTGTAAATATCAATAAAATAGCCTTTGGAACAAGACAATATCTGTGCTTTGAACTGTCCTAAACTGAAATGAAAATGGTAAACCTCAAAAGTCACAAACTCACAAGAATCTTTCTGTAGAAACTCATGATAATCTGGAAGTGACAAAAATGGACTCTTTACTTTCTTTTGTTTTAACAAGAGGAATTAATCTTCTGCTACCATGAATTACTGTATATTAACTTCCAAGTGGTATACAAGACTTCCTGCCTTGTTAGTGTTACCAAAAATAATGTAAGTAATTTTGAAAGAAGATATATATCAAGTAAACTATTGTTTTAAACAATTAATTTTCCTACTTTAAAAAAAAGATTGGGGCCATGTCTGAATGCTTAGAAATTAATGTTTTTAAGAAGTATTTTGGGTTTCAAAAACAATTACTATTTTCAGCTATTTATGTTTTGCAATATTATATATGACTATCATAAACCAATACAAAAATACAAATATATTCACCCAATTTGTGACTTCTGTTTAAGGACACCGTAGTTGGCATATTAGGAGTACCAGAAAAAGATTCTCACTGGTTAGCTACATGACTTTGAAGAGAACAGCATACTGAATGATTGGAGAGTAAAGAAAACATGTTAAAACATATTTCTCATTCCTGCTGACCCATAGTTCAGCTCGGTAGCTACGGACTGATTAGACTAAGAAAGGAACAACTTTTTGTTTTCCCTTCCACAGTGTGACTAACCTAGGATGGGGTCGTTCCTGTTTTTGTAACTATTTGAATTTTGCACACACTGGGCCCATTTCCCGTATCCTGTGTGTAGGCAGGACTGGTTGTCTGGGTCATATATAAGCAGCATAAGAAATGAAGCACATTGGTTCTGTAAAACATGAGGTACCTTTTGGCATTAGAGAGTGTTTTAAATTGGAAAGATATTTTATTAATTCTTAAATTTGGTCTAGGTGCTTCTTAGGTTATTAACATGGCTAACTACAAATCCACAAAACAGCTTCAAAATTGCCAGGTCTACCAAGACAAGTAATTCCATGCCTTGAGTAAGAGTACGCACAAGATTAAGGACCGACCCTGTTTTGCCTCAGCGGTACCTTTCTGCTGAGCCACGGGTGGCAAAGACATTACAGCTGCTCGGAGCAGCGCATCGGTTCAGGGAGTCCCCAAACCACCGAACTGGAGGCTGGAGGGCACCTCTGGGGATTGCCTGGTCCAACCCCCTGCCCAAAGCAGGGTCACCCACAGCAGGCTGGTCAGGGCCGTGCCCAATCGGGTTTTGAAAAGTCTGGTTTTGTCATCTTTACTCCCTCCCATCAGGTGGTTACGTTCATTGATGAGATCCCCCTGAGCCCCCTCTCCTGCCAGATAAAGTTCTTCAGTGAATTAGGCAAAGGTCTGAGCAGGATTTGCCTGTAAATGCATAGATGTATGCATGTGTTTCACCACTGGGCTAGCATTTATGTAATTAAACTCTTAAAACACACAGAGAAGTTATATAACCTGACTGATAACCATAGCCATATCCAATTTACTTAGATTTTCATGTAAGATATTAATCTCTCCTAACATTTCCCATTTTCTTCACTTTTGCCCTCTCTTCCAACTTCCTAAATGCCATTGGCAAAAATACGCTTTTCCTCTCACAGTTACTCTCACAGTTCTCTCTATATTTATCAAGCAGACACTGCTTATGGGAAAGATCTTTGCAAATCTTTTTGTAAGGTAAAAGTTATGAAGATTAGTATTTCATCAGGGACCTTGAAATGCTGCATATTAAAGTTTCTAAATTGTATCCCATAATCAGAGTAATCTGTAGGGACCCAATTCCTTCATTTACCTAGAGCATTCAAAGTAGAAGTTATTCTTATATTATTTTCTTAAATGCTGACTAATCATGCAGGATTTCCAAATTTAGAAGAGAAATAATTTTTACATTGTAAATATGAATTAATATCAATTAATTGTACTAAGCTATTTACTGTGGGTTTATTTGGAATTGCATACCAGTTATGCATTTGTTCAATAAAGATTTTACATGGAATATGTTTTAAAAAACTTTACTTGGTACTTCTACCCCAGTAGTTAAATTCCAGTAAGTCTTTAATGTTCTTTGCTATCACTATAAGGAATGAAATAAATACTTAACCAGGTATGCCACAATCTGTATAACAGAGTTCAGAAAAGATAAATTTATTTTCCAAAATAATTTGGAGTTAGGGTTACTTACTTTTTAAGACATTTGATGAAAACTCCAGTCTGTTGAATTTACATGTTGGAGAACACCTAAAATATCCTCTTGCTTCAACAGGGATGAGCTTACTGCTATTTATAAGATTCTAAATTTGATCTTTGAACAGATGCATATGAAGGAAAAAAACCCCCACAACCTGTCAATATCACGGCCAGCATTTAACAACAATAAGCAGAAGAGGATAGGAATCTTCAAGGAAAGCAGAACAAAATGAACAAATACCATTCCATATATTTGAACCCAGTAATCTAGATTGTAGTTTAGAGCTTCTTTCTTAAGTAGGTATTTATAAAGGTCCTGGTGGAGCCCTCATGAGCTGAGCTGTCACGCATTAAAAAGTTTTAACAATATGTAATAATACGTGTTAAATGAGTAGGGTAAATGCATTTGCCTGGGGGCACGCTCCTAGCAGATGTTTCTGCAGTGCGGACCGTGGGCCACATGCGACCTTAGAGCCGTTCCTTGTGGCTGGCAGAGCGAGCTTTCAAGCGTGTGCCTCTTGGGGAGAACGTGATGCTCCCTGGGACTGCAGCAGCCGAGGGAGGGAGGGCGAAGGCACCGCGGGGCCAGGTCCATCCGCTGGTCCGAGGCTCCAGGCACACTCCCCTGCCCCATCACTTCTCCAGGAGCTGTCGCCCACCTGCAAAGCAGTCTCTTGCAGTGCAGCACCCACCACACCAGGATCAGGGCAAGTCTCTACTTAAAAGGCAAGGAACGCTGCTCTGCGCTTTGAGGGCCTTTATTGAATGTGCAGACATCAGATTCACGGTTAATTTTTTTCATGCAATGCTCAGAGTGATATCCATTTCGTTACCTGTCCTGTTATGAACAAAACATCAGGAACCTCTGCTCTATACTCCTGGCTGCTAGAAAACTTGTAGGACAGTATGGATTTTGAAATAGTGCTTAAACTTCAAAGACAGCTTTTCTATTTACACATGCTTTAGTATCAGGTACTTAACCAGTCATAATAGGTGCTGCCTTTTTCACTTATTTTTTGGATAGACTCCCAGTGAGCGCTTAGGCTGGCTAACTTAAGGAACAGGACATTAAATGGGATGTATTATCATGCCATTAATCTATGCTTCAGGTGCATATTAAATTCTGTGAGGTTGAAGGCCAAATGACTTCCATTTCATTAGGAGAATAATCATGCCCTGTTAGTACATGACCTACAACGCTATGGAAGAATTATAATATAGGTGCATTTTTAAATAAGAAAAAATGAAGTATACCAAGTTTTCATTCAGTATATATGTCCAAAAAAGAGCCCAGAACTGAAGGATGGTGAGAAGCAGAAAAATATAACATCTGTTTCTGCCAATTAAGGGTAATCTAACTATTGTATGTATTACAGTTATTGTTAAACCTTCCTCATGCTGTTAAATTTCTCTCCTGCCATTTCCAGAATAACAATTCATGTTGCTACACCCACCAAGGTGAATTTTCAGTTTCAGTTCTTAGTAATCTGCTAATCTCTAAACATCTTGGTTTAGATAATATGGTTTGATCTCGTTTATACCAAATCACTGGGGGGAATGATACAGGATTAACTTCTGCCCTTCAGGAAGGTAACTAAAAAAAATAAATTTGTAGGCATAGAAAAACCCTGATTTTGTAGGGTTATGCTAGATATTTTAATTAAAAAATTGACCTGGTTACTTTTGCTATTTTCAATTAGAAAAAGTTGTATCCATACACACATATATATTGCATACAAATATATATACATATATGTATACTGACTGCCAGATAAGAACTGAGAGTAATTATCAGACAAGGCACTTCAAAGAAGGAATTTAAATAGAAAAAAATACAATGACTAGTACTGGGGAAGGTTGAGGAATATTTTAATAGCTGTTTAACATATTACAGTTAGAAAAGAAAGCCACCTGAATATTAAAAAAAAAAAAAGAATGAAATTAAAATTGAAATAGATATATTTCTCTTCATATATAAAATCAAAGTATAATATACTTTATTTTATTTATTATACATGAATTATATGTGTATACTATGTTAATATCCCTGTGTATATAGGCATATAAAATGGACATCTAAAATACAAAAATGGAAAATAATATTAGTTAGAAATGATGATGCAGACAATTGATTAAAAAATAAAAAGAAGATAAGATTAAGTAGTTGATAGAAAAGTGACCGATAGAAACAAGGACTGTCCGAGCGTATTAGAAGCAGACAGAATCATACCAGTACTGCCAGTCTCCTATCAGATGAAAAAGTAAAGGGATCAATAAAACAAAAAGAGAGAAACATTTAATTAGAAATACTCAAATCAACATTTTAAAATTCTGCATCTAAAAGTTTCAGAAGAACTGGTCAAAAACTTTCTACGTTGTTGAGTTGGGAAACAACAGGAAAGTCTGAGAAGATCAAAACTAAGTAAATACGCCATTTTGTAAAAGGCTAAATGAGATGCCCTGACTAATTATTGGACCGTCACCATGAGATTAATCCTAGCAAATGATGGGCTCAAATAATAATAAATAACTGAATCGATGAATCCAATCAACATGGGCTTTTGGAAACTAGCTCATTTCAAACTAATTTATTTTCTAACAAGATCTGTAGTTGGGAAAGGTAACCACTGATGACCTGTATTTATACAAGGCATTCTACTTGATTTTGCTTCAATAAATATAGAACCATCACTGCTTAATGGGACAACCATTATACTGATTAAATAAGTGCTACCTGATGTGTCTCGAATGTAATTGTAAAAGAGGGGAGGATTTCTAATGGTGTCTTACAGGACAGAAGCTTTGCAAACCTTATCCAGCAGACACTTTGAAGCAAAATCTACCAATCAGAGCCAGTCACAGGGTGATTTGACCAGAAACTGTTAGGACAAAACAGACAGCAAATAATAAAAAGCTCCTTGAAGCTCTTTTAGACAACAGTAAAATAAAACTGAGAGCAGAAGAGCTTGAAAATTTTTGCAGTGACAGCAGCAGTTGACCACAAGAGCAGTTTCCCAACACTGCTAGCAAGTTTCCTGTAATAGGACATCCGATGATCAGATGAGATCTTAGATTTTGATTCAGGTAGGGAATTAATTCAGTAATGTCCCATGACCTTTGTTTATCCCGGTCATGGATAAACTACAAACTAGATAGCACAGGTCCTTTCTAGTCTTAAAGTCTACAAATAAGAAATTAATTTACTCAGGGGTAGGCTGGAAGACTAAACAAACCATTCTAAGGTTGAAGAGGATCAGAGAGGGGCTAGGAAAAATGGATGTGTCCATGATCACAATAGCTATAGCAAATATTTAATGTTGAAGTTTGGTGTGGAAGGAGCACACAGTCGACAGTTACTGGTACAAGTCAGTAGACTGAGCAAAGGCACGCCTGAGCTGAGCATTTCTTCAGGTACCTGATGTTCAGTCCATCACTGACACACCACATTAGAGAAGGCTGTCACACATGCGCTAACATAAGGAAAAAATAAATTCTTGCACGTCAAGGCTTTAGAACAGAATGTAACCTCACTTTCTTCGATTGACTGGTACACAGGTTGTTAATAATCTGGGGAAAAAGTAATTTGAATGAGGTCTAATCATCAAAAATGAAAATGAGACGAAGCTGATGAGTATAAAAAAGATGAACAGAGTTGATGAAAAATGTGAGAATTTCTACAAGAAATTAAAAACTTATTTTCTAAACTAAACTGCTAGGGTTTCTTTTACCTACTTTTTCAATCTTTCCTGAAAAGGAAAATAGACAAAGCAGGAAAAAATGAAATATCATCAGTTTTCGTAAACTTACATTTTCATTTTCAGTTTTTTTGACAAAATGTGCTCATTAATGTATTTAAAAAATTTGTAATAAACATTTAAAAAAAATAGATAGCACAAGATTAAATGGGATAAGATAGAAGAGACTGTAGATTTCTGGCTATAGAATCAGCTATATAACCCTATATTTATTACTCAAAGTTAACTGATGAGTATGACGAATCCATTACAGTAATTCGTCTATTATTCTATAGCTTTTTTCAAATGTAAAAATTAATCACATTAAGGATTAATTCAGTAAGCCTTAAGCTTAATTACTTACATTTACAGCCCCATTAATAATTTTATAAGTGGGACATTATTAAAATATGTTACTAAAGAAGGGAAGAAAATTTAATGGCAAAGAAATATACCATTTACTACTTCTGTGAAATAATTTTTTAACAAATTAATTATTTACATTACAAAAAGTGTCTACTAAATGAATTTTATGCATACAAGCCTCAGACACATCAACTGTAACACCCTAATTCTTCCCTATGACAGGTCTTCAGAGGGTGGGTAAGAGGCCAAAAAAAAAGTGAAATCCAAAGCTATTAGTGTTTTCCTTTTTCATGCTGAACAAGTTCATTAGACTTGAACAAACAAGGGAGAAGTTATGGGTTCCTGCATGAATAGTTTTACTTATCAATACCTACTAGCAGTCAAAGACATGATTCTGCTGTTAGAAATTATTAGGAAAGGAAAAGACAATAAAACAGAGATCATCATTATACCTCTGTATAAATCTGTGATTCACTGACAACTTGACTACTGTGAGCAGTTCTAGCTCCCCTGCTTCAGAAAGTGTTTAAGCAGAATAGTGACGTGCTGAGAGAAGGGCAGGGGAGGTGTGTGTGGAGTGGGCTCCACATGAAGAACAACCAGGTCAGCAAGGAGTCCTTGGGCTGGGACAGCAACAGTTAGTAGTGGTTTAGAAAATTATGAGTGGCATGGACTGGTGGGTAGGGATAAACTGTTGACTCTTTCTTCTGAAAGAAGAAGAAAACCCACAAAGTGTTGGTATTAGGTTCAAAGCAAAGAAACAAAAGGTTCATGGGTAACAGACCTGTGGAACTCCTTGCAAAGGAAGTTCCTATGTGTGCTGAATATAAATATGGATCTGGAACAAGTCCATGAAAGATAAATCTGCCAAGAATTACTAAATGCATAGGAACAGTATGCAGCTCAAGAAGTCCATAAACTACTAATAGTAGAAGACTACGAAAATATTCAGGGGACACATTCATATTCTTCCCCATGTATTCAATCCCCGTCATTGCTGAAGAGAAGACTTTCTGTTTTGACTTCTATGGCCATTCATATTCTTTATGTTTGTGAAGGAGGAAAGCAACCCAAAAGAACATAGATTCAATCTAAGAAAAGGGCAGAAACCCACTGCATGAGACCATAACATCCTTAATTCTATGTGGGATGGATTCGTTGACTTCCAACAGTTACCAAAACTACCACTTTGTATGGCTTCAATTATACCTCTCCTTCCACACAGCTTTCTACTTCAGACTGGAGTCCTTGTTCTCATGTCTCTGTTCTGAGTTAGCTACCTTTCAGCTCCTGACTCATAATACATATCTTCCCCATCCAGCTTTCCTTCTGCCAGAAGCAGCAGAAGAAAAATCTAAAATTGGGTTAACTGACCTGCTCAGATTAATGACTTCCAAAAAAGTGAAAGGAACTTTTCTTGATCTTTCTGGAGTTTCTCAACTTAAACAATCTCTTTCCTGTATAAGACTTCTGTACTAGGATTGCTGGAAAAAAACCCAAAACTTCTGTGCTTCTTTGCCTTACGTATAAAATACCTTGAAGAGTTCAGTTTCTATTCCTTGGAGACACTGCCTGGATATGGATATGCCAAAAAAGCATTACAAGTCTGCTTATGTTGTTGATGCTTCTTATTAGAGGAAAGATACCTTTGAGAAACCTTAGTTCTGTGGTATCAGAACTAACAGAGCCTGATTGACAATAGATTAATATCTTGTGGTTGAATTCTTTAATATCTAATACCCTCCTAGACAGAAACTTCAGCTGAAGCCTTTTTTTATGGCTGAATCACACATAATAACTTGTTCTCAGGTTGATTCTTTGGTGTCTAATAAGCCTGAGATGTGTTTTACTCTTTTTCTCAGTGGAGGTACCAACAAGATTTCTTACCTCCTAGTAGTTGCCTGTTCTCATGAAATTTTTAGAAACTTAGTTAGCATTAAGAGCTCTGCCTCCCTGTTCAACATATTCAAAATTAGCCAACAGACTCAGAAGTTATTGTGGAGAATGCCAAAACAGGTAGATAAGTAGCATGGTACAGCAGTCTTTTATCTATAGGAAATAAAGATTTTTATGTAATAGAAAATGACAGTAACATCTTAATTTTATTTTTCTTTTTATTTTTTGCTGTATCCTTTCTGTTGTGTCAGTCTAGTGCAGTTTCTTTCAAATCTTCTTCTTGTGGAGAGATCAAAATATAGAGGCATGTAAAGTACAATATGTATTTACACTCCAGGAGAGCTCAATTTGAAATAAAAATAAATCATGATAAAGAAAATTTGTTTCTTGAGGTATACTTGTTTGAAGTGTAGGTGTGTAATTATATTGGCTTATCCTTGCATTAAAATAATATAATTTCCAGGAATACTGAAACAATAGTTAACATATAGAAAATACAATTATTTTTTACTGTTTTGTAGGGCATTTGCTCAATAAATTGTGAAGTGTTTTATGCAGAAAGTCAGTATTCTTGCTGTTATGCAATTGAAAAGAGAGTTTAGGCAACCTTTTTAAACTCATTGAGCCAGCAATATAGCTGGGAATGGAATTTTACACTTCTGAGACCTAGGACAGAATTTTTTCTACTATTCATAGAAATGTTGGTTCTGTGGCAAGCCTTATATAAGACTATGGACAACCTTTAAAATAAAATACAACATTATTTAAACAAACACAATAAAGATATTCAACATTTGAGAATTGTGTTGCATAATATCTACTTTTCACAGGGCTCTTAGTGGAATAACAGAACTACAACACTGCTTCCCGCGTAATCATGATTCTTCTGAAATTGGAGTGGGAACAGGAGAGGTGGTAACATTTCAGCAAAAGAGTTTCTTCTGTGTGGAGGTCACAAAGTTCCTAAGGACAAACTGTAATTATTTCTTTAGAATAAGCACACACAGACTCTGTAAGCTATAAAGGTTTCAAAACAGCAGCTACAGCATTTTGTGTCAATAATCTATGGAACACAAGTTGCCTAAAGGGAATGTTAACTCCAGAAAGTGAGTTTTACTTTTTGGAAAAACACATAGATTAATTTGGCATCCTTAAATGGCTTCTCAGGCAAAATTTCAGCTTCCTTTCTGTGCCCAGAGTAATTACGTACAGAGGAGTGTAGCCAGGCTTGGAGCCAGAGAAAGAGCAGAAAAAAGGTGTTGGTAATTTGTAAAACATGCAATAGACCTCTGGAGATATATGCTGCTTTGCTCGCATTATTTCACATATATAGGTGTTGCATAGGACAGAAATGTTAAACTACGAGAAAAGCACGGTAAAAGCCTTTGTCGGTTGTTATTATTTTGCTCCCACAGGCGGGGAGGAAAGGGAAGAGGAAATAAATCCAAATCTTGGAAATAAACCTAAATCACCAGAGAAAGCCTTTACTAACAATTAATCTGGGCCTCCTAATGAATTTCTATTTAGCTGAGTATATTCTGACCTTGCCAAAAGTCAGACAGATGCCACATGGATCCTACAAGTTACTACTCAGAAGAAAGGGGATAGCAGCACAGGGTCTATTCCCTTGTGCAGCAAAATCCGCCATCGCAAACGAGCCCTTCCTGGGCCCAGCCCAATTTTAATAGGAAAAAGACAGACGAACCACATTTGTCCATAAGCAAATTACACACACTGACACAATGTTGGATGCCAAAATGGAGCGACAGGGATCTGTGAATTCAGGATTCATCCCAGCCGAGGTCATCCAGGGTACAAGCTTCTCGTGACAGAGAGTGTACACTCAGTTGTAATCCCAGCAACGGATTACTGCCGTAGCCCACGTTGTAATTAAAGGCCTTATATAAAGACCTTGTTGCTTATAAATTTGTAAAATCTTAAGTATTTGGGCTTAGACTCTTCGTGCCTTTTATCTTCAAGGCAAAGAAAATTCCGTGAAAAAAATGCTCACTGTTTTCTGAGAATAATTTTAGGAAAAAAAAGATACAGTTTATGAAAGAAAAAGTATTTGATGAAGTATGAAAATGAATGAGCAGAACTAATTAAAATCATATTTGTAAAGAGAATCTCACTCCCAATGCTTTCAAACTTTTCAGACTTCATAGTTAACATTTGCTTAGCCCAGGTTTTGTGTTGTTACTCTATATCACAGTAGCCATTATAAGAGATGGATATAGAAACAAGATAAAATTTACTGGCTAAAAGCCAACAGCAGAAGTTCAGCAAACATGCGGCAAAAGTATTTTTTTCCTGTCAACGTAGAAAAGATCCACAGCAGAATAAACAAATAACAAATAAATACTACAACTATAGGTGTACAATATCAGAGCCAAAATTCTAATGGGTGAATTGCTTTTGGAAGTGCTTACTAAAATGATCACTGTTCACTATTAACTTTATTTTAGTGTTAAGCTAAGGAGAAAAAAAAAATTAAAACAGTTTTGCTAGGATAACTAAGAAAGGAAAAAGTGTTAAAGTTTTATGGAAAGGTTTACTAGAGTGCTTGCTGTATACCAGTTTATTCCTTTTAAAACTCCTTTCTGAGAGACAAAAGAAAAGCCTGTCATGAATTGTATTATTAAGCAGTTCTTTTTTATTGCTACAGATTGAAGAAGTACCCAGAAATACATCATGTAATTTTCAAACAGAGACATGCATTTATCTGGCTGGACAAGTCACACAACATAGATATTGCTAGCTCATGGGAAACCTACATAGACCAAAAAGTTAAGCACAATGGTACAGAAGGCACGTCTCCTTCTATTGTCATTGAAAATAAAAAGTAGGGATACAACTGTCATTCAGAAGATACCGTGTTTTAAAAATCAAATCCTCAAAGCTGTCCTTTTGGAATACCTTTATACTTATGTCTAATATGAGCAATCCTTTCTCTTCTGCTCAGAAATATTTTCTTTACTTGCAACCCTTCTTAGGCAATAATCGTCAAAAAGATTTGAAAGATTCAAAAAGACTGTCCCTTCTCCACAGCTGGATTGAACTAGCTTTCTAACACAGACAACTTAATGAGAGAGAAAAGCAATTAAAATTGGGATTAATGACCTTGGCCTGATCTATGTCTGGAGGGAATTGAATAGAAATAGCAACGAACATGGAATTTGTTCCTCCAGATATGGTTCATATGCCCTGCTGAATTACTGTTGTCATCCTCAGGACTGTCCCATGTATTGGGACCTCATGTTTAAACAACAATAAAGTTCTAAATAATCTTTTTTGTTTCCAGAAAATAAGAAGTTAATAAGAGATGGTGAGACACTAGAGTTAAAGAGGTTGTAACAAATGGCAAGAAAAATGATGAAAGGGATGGAAGCTGGGATTGTTCACGCTGGAGAGAAGGCAAAGGGGGGCATGACTGAGGGCAAGGGGAATGCACTGGAGGCTTTGTCCAAGCCTCCGTGCTCCCAATAAATAGCACCTCCTGCTACTGCTGCTGAAGGAAAAATACTGGGCTGGGCAAACCATTCATCTCACCCAGTGAGGTGTTTCTTATGTTCTTACTGCTTTCAGCCACTGTGGTAAGTTATCTTAAAGTATACATTTAATCAATGGAAAGATAGGGGTGAGTAGGTCTGTCGAGTTATGTATGGTTTTGTTCTATTAGACGTATGTGGAAATTAAAGTGAGGCCATTTTTTGTGGGTAATGAAATTAGCTATATTAACCCATATATATGTCCTCTTTGATTTTCTCGACTTTAAGAAACGCTAGTGTTCCCATCAATCTCCAGCTTCCTGCTACCGCTGTATGCTGTATTTACAAAGTATGCATTAGGCTGCAAGATTTGACAGATGCTTTTTTGAAAGAAAACCCTAGCAGCTCCCGGTTCACTAAAGTGTTGAGAGGTATCATACGGTTGTGAGGGTGGCTGAGGTGGTGGGAAGGCAATGATGAAACTTAAGATTTGCACTACAGAAACCCATCAGATATGTTCTGCATGGGCAACCATATTGCCAAGTGCACAGGCCATCCAATCACAGGCTGGCTAGCTTTCCCTTTTCTAGAAGAATCTAAACTAATTCTTTTAACATTTTGGCAAAGCCATTTTCTAAACCTCTTAGTATTATTGTTCCTGTCCTCTGGAGTTCCTCCATTTGGTCAGAAACCTTTTGAAGCTGTGCTGCTCCAAACTGAACACTAGTTTTGAGAAAATGTTATTTCTTTGGTAGGCCTGTCATGGGAAAGTATTGAGTCCTTGAGACATCCATATTGAGGGAAGCAGAACGGCTGCAGTTATCGCATTCCTACAATATTCCCAGTTAATGCAATTGTGACTCTGTTTTTATAACTACCAAATACGAAGGAAGGGTTAACCTCAGGTAGCAGTTGGGCAGCAGAATGGAATGAATCCAACCACAGAAGACAAAAGACCTCAGGGTGGGGAGAAATGGGGAGGTGACAATATGCCACAGCATGCCACACTACACATGGCACACAGAGATTTTGTTCCTACAGCACACAGTCAAGGAATCCCTGAAACGGGGACAGAGAGCAGACGTGTGTCTTGGAAGGAAGCCTAATGATCTAGCAGCTGCAGCAGACAGTGACTGACTTATTTACAGCGACACCAAAGGAAATACCTATTTCCCTGGGGAGCTTAGTAACACAGGATTTGCTCAGACTTCAAATGCAAATCAGGCCAAAAGGCCGATGCCTTAGAGAAACTGAAAAGATACCAAACGCTTGATAGGCTGGAGTAGCTCAGAAATTGTCTTTTGAAGGTGGAGATGGACCAGGAGCACTTCACAGGATGGCTGTCAATATTAACTAAAAATATACAGGCTCATGGAAACTGGGGAAGTGAGTTCCCCACTTGCCTTCAAACCTGAACTTGGAAATTGCTGATTTTGACAATGTAGCTGTAGCTTCCTATAAGAAGCTGGGATTGTCAAAAACCCTGCTAAAGTTCAAAGTGAGCTGCATCCTTTGATTTCCCCTCTGTATTCATCAGGCCACGCAGCCTGTGAAAAGATAGCTATCTGACTTGATATAATTTTCTCCATGAAGCTTGTTTTCTTATTTTTTTCTGTTTTCTTTTTTTTTTTAATAGACATTACAAATTAAATAGCACTAATGTTTTTCTGGGTATCATAGCGAGTGATTATCAGGTCTTCCTCTTCTCCCTTTTAGGTCTGTCCTTCTCTAATGAGACCTGTCTGTCTTCCACAACATCTCAAAGACAAACAATAATGCAAATGAACTATCTCCTCTGCAGACTCTCACCCTTCATAATCTAATTCTTTTAGTGCCATGGAGAAGGTACTTTAGGAATAGGTAAAATAGACTGATCAATGCATCCCTGAGTAGACATCTGGCATCCTGAAAATGCATCTCCAGGCCTTGCAAATCACAGACAGAGCACACAGCATAATATAGTTTAGCAGCAATGTTTATTCTCACTAAAGCAGAAGTAATTCAAGTCACCACATGTACAGAGGCACTTACAGTTTTATACCAAAGGAAAACTTGGGGAAAAAAACCAGGTTTAGTACAAAATAAGAGAAAAAATGTGGAATTTATTATCACTTCGATGTTGCAGGTTCTGCACTGCTCAAAACATCTATAACTAGTAGGTACTCATTCTCACGTCCTGCTGGTAGCTGAAAAGTATTGTTCCTTCAGTGACTTATCCACTCTTTGCCTGACTTTGCCTGAGGTAATATTTTTAAATAAAATTATTTGTTTAATTAATCTTTTCATACATACAGCATTGATTTTTTTTTAAAGAATTCGTGCTCTCTTTTTTGCTGCTTTCTATTAATGGTTGAATCAGCTGCTTTACAGGCAACTATTGTGATGATATAGATGTAAAATAACATGGTGGTTTCATACAAGGAACTGAATTTTGCCCTGAAAGTCAGTTCACACTGACTTATGTTGGTTGAATGCCCCTACGAAAAAGCACAATCAGAGCCACTGATTTGGAAAAAATCAGATCAACTTGTAAGTAGTCTACAAAAGCCATATACTTTCTCCACCTTGGTGGAAGACAAGGAAAATATGTGCAGTATGAAAAAGAGAGCAGGTTTTTTATGTTTATGAAGACCCATCCTTAAAAAGGGTTGTTATTATTCTTAAAATGTTTATGCAACATATTTATTAAATGGTTAAAATAAATGGTTGCAACAGACAAAGGTTCACTTTTATGTTCTACAAGCTAGGAACGCAAGCACAGAAAATCAATCTTCTATAGTAACAAGCCAATCTCTTGCCTTTCCTAACTCTGTTTACTCATACCTAATTACAGAATTACATACCTAGTCTTTTCCAGTATTCCTATTAAATATTACCTCAGAAAAATAATCACTGAATTATAAAAAGATCAAAACATCAGCTGAAACACAACAGCTTTGACAAAGGGAAAGAGAGCAAAAATGGTTTCTGTACTAAACAAGCGAGAATATTTTGGTCCTTATCATATAAATGGAAGAAAATACAAGGTAAATAATATTTCATTTATTGATTTGTCATGTAAGTTATTATTGATTCATGATTTGTCAATTAGTCAAGGCCTCCTAAAACATAACAATCCTACAATTACTCATCAGCCTGCTAGGCTTTTTAACTAGTTTTCTTTCACCGTATCTACAGGCAATGTAACGCATGACCTTACAACTATTAATGGCTTTTAAAAAACAAAACAAGGTGTAGAGACAAGACACTACTTTTGTGAGGCATTTTAAGAGGTTCTTGAAAAGTACTTTGCTGTCCTTCATCTCTTTACACTAACAGAAGCCAGAACTATAAAATTTATCAGACTATATCTTCTTCAGCATGACCTGATTACAAGTGGCCTGCATGGTGAATCTGAGCTCTCGAATTCTGTCAGTGCCACTTACTTTTCCCTGGAGGAGAAAGAAAATGGCTTTTTGGGAAATGAACAGTCTTTTTATACCTTTTTTGAAAGGATGGGGAAGGGAAAAAATGCAGGGTGGCATCCTAAAACCAGGATTCCTTGGAGAATCACCAAGGCTGGGCTGCTTTGATATGGCAATTTCATAGACTTGACTTGGTTCTGAGAGGAGAAGATTACTCTAAACATTTTAAAACAAAGTAACCTGTAGGGAACTATGACTTTAATAGCCATTAACAATAACAGAAAAAAAATATGGGCCAAGGATACAGAGCTCTGACTGCAATCCAGAACACCAACAAACATCTTGCTAGCTGCCCAAAGAGCCACAGGGCAGTCAATGAAGACAGAGGCCACGCTGGTTAAACAAACCATTAGTCTTAGAAGGGAAGAGAAGGTATAAGAAAAAAATAATCCAGAAATGAAAAAAAATGCAAGTTGATAATAATTACTGTAAATAAGGAGATAAGAAGTATAGATACTTGTTCAGAGAGCTGTTTAGCAAAGTTAAAGATGGTAAGTGTTGACTCTTTAATGTTTTCGGGAAATGAAATCCATTCCTCAGGAGAAAAAAACCCTCCAATCATATTGATCCATTAGGTGATTACATGAAAAAGAATATATATTAAACAGAACAGTTAATTTCTTCTGAAATACAAACCAGAAATATTTATATATGTATGTCACATGATAACGAGGGTTGAATTCTTTACATTCTAATAGCAATACCAGAAAATGTTGCAGATTTAAATTTTAAAATCATTGTCTCCATATAATTTGCATACAAAACTTTTAAAAGTGCTGCCTGACAAGCTCTGTGCACCATTAACATTGCTTTTCAGTAACTCTTGAAACACTCTCTCAGTTCCAGAACAGTGGTAAAGAGCAAACATGTTTCAGCTTTTAAAGAGGGCAATTATAGACTTGTCAGCTGGATGTCAATCATATGCAAAATAATGGAATGGATGCTACAGGACTATAATTAAGAATTAAAGGAGGATAACATAATTAATGCCAATCAACCTGGATCTGTGAAAAATATATCCCATCAAAGTAACTTGATTTCTTATTTAAAATGAGGTTACAAGTTAGGTTGACAGAGGTGGTAGATAACACTCTCAATATAAAATATGTAGATCTCTATATGGTATGTGACTTTGATAACATGCAATATTTGATTAAGAAATTGCAACAAAACAACTTTTACACTGCACATCAAATGGATTAGTCTACTCATTAGGTCTCAGATGTATGGTGAGAGGAAATTATCATCAAGTACTTGTGTTTCTAGTGGAAATCTAGTAGAGTTTTTCCTTGGCTGTATACTTTTTAACAATTCTGTCTAGTACCTCTGGGAAACAAAGTCATTTCTAATGACTAAAAATAAGGCAAAGATTGAGGATTGCTTAAATAATGAGATGGACAAGTCACTGATGCAAAACAATCTGAATTGTATTGTAAGGTGGGCATAATAAAACCAGGTATTTATGATGTAGCCAAAGGTAAAGTTACACATTTAGGAACAACGAAAGCAGTCTCTGCTTACATGGTGGCAGCATCAGCTCCAGAAACTTTGTGGAAAAAAAATTATCCTTGAACACATAAATAGGTCAATAATGAGAAAGGGAAGGCTATGCTACTAGCCTTTTCTCATTAAAAAATCATTTGTAGAGAATGGTGAAAATATGATAAGAAAATCAATTAATTGGGAAATAAAGAAAGAAAAAACAATAAAAGAAATGTAATTCATTCCATCAAAACCTCAGGGAACTTAGCCTGGCTTACAAAGAAGAGATTAAGGGAGCCCTACTGATCAGGTAAGAACTTATATGGGAGAGAAACCTTCATGATGTTCTTTTCAGTCTTGGCAACAGGCTGCTGATAATAAAGTAATTCAGAATAGAAATAAATCTACTTTTTTAAAGATTTAAAACTAGGCAGCTGTTAGAGTAATTGTCCCATGTGGAAAAAGATTCTGTATCACTGACAGCGTTCTAAATCAAGACTCCTTGCTTTTTATTAATAATCATATTCTAGTGCAAAGAAGAATTAAATCCAGAAAGTCTTAGAAACTTTACTATGTACAGGTGAATCATAAAGGACATCTTCGCTTTTTTGGTCTTTTTACCCAGATACATATGACACTTTTTCCGTATTTCGAAATGTCTAGACTGACCTTTAGTTCAGGATCATGTCTACTGTAAGACAATTTACTTTATTAAATACATGTTTTATCTATTCAGCGTGCTATAATATATCACTTACAAAGCATCCTCGAAGATTTAGAACATTCCTGTAAAATTAACTGGATAATACAAGGGTGAAAATACACTTTAAAATGCCACGTTTCTATGCAGAAAATATTTAATTAGAAATAAAACTCCTCTTATCAGTAATCTTTACTGTTCAAGCATTTTTCTCAACATGCAGTTTGTTAAAATGATGCATTTTAACATTAAACATGTTTGAACTATTTTGTAAACACAAATCAAGCTAACAGGAATCCATCTAATACTCATTAAGCCTTCTCAAGAAAATCTTAAAATAGGTAATTTTCCATTAGACTGGTAAACTCATGCAAAGTTGCTAATCACAGTCTATCTACTGAGAACTTAATATGGGGGAGAGGAAGGGGAAGAAATATTCTTGATCACTGTTCATTAAAATACACTGAAATTATGAACCGAGAAAAGTAAACAGAAAATAATTCTAAAATACTGTCTTTCTAGCAAGTAGAATATAGTAGATGAATGTCTTAAATGACAAAGGTTTCCAATAGAAAGAAAAATAGCAATTTTTCTGTTAAGTAAGTTATGTATTTCACTGTATACTCTTTTTCCTCTGTAGGCTATGGCCTAGAAGCATGTAATTTGGCATCGCTTACACAAAAAAGGAAACATTGTTTTTTCATTTTACTAGACAGACTATAATAATCTCATGTGTTTTCTTTCACAGGCTAAATCACTGCTGTTTCACTTGGTTTCTGCTGTGACTTTTGAAGATTACACAGGAAGACTCTAGCTACCTTTTCTGCTTTAAGGCAAGAAATACGTATGTGTCTTCTACTTTTGTCAGCTTGGCTACAACAGAAATGTTTGGCCATCATCACCACAAAGTGCCAAGAAACAAAAGTTTAAGCTGTGTTTTCAAGCACAGTTGGAGAAGAACTTGACATATTGCGGTAACGTGACAAGTCAATGTCAAGAAAAGGCTGCAAAGCAGAAATTCACTGTCAGCCTGAAGCAAAATATTAACTCCAGCCACTGCTGTCCCTTTGCACTATTCTCCCTTCATCATAACTTTGGTTAAGAAAGGTCTGTAGCAGATACAATGGCAAGTACAATGTGGACATTGCACCTGGTATTTTTTGATTGCAAAAGGAAAAAAGGAAAAATGGGAAAAAAGGGGAAAAGCAAAAAAGGAAGAAAGGAAGAAAGGAAAAAGGAAAAGGATTTGCTAGTTTCTGTCCTCCCAAGAACAGTAAGGGCCTGTCAAACTCAAATAGATAACCTGGGGAAAGTTCGGTGACTCATCTTCTGGTTAAGAAATGGGCAGACCAGGTTAGTTAATTCAGGTGTCTGTTCAGGCACCTCACTCTGCCATGTAGACATATATTCAGAAGATGAGTGTTAGTGACCTGTCCTATAACGTGGTCAGTTTAGGAGTTCCAAGGATGAAATTCGTTGACCTTGGTTTTGTTTGCTTTTTTGTCTAGTGGTTTTTTTCAGGGTAAATTTTGTCGCTTTAATTCAGTTCATTACTGTGCAATGTAAAGCCTGTGAATTTGGCTTAGAAGAATACATCTTACAGAAAGGTGAAATTTCTGCTGATGTTATCTTTAAGGAAGTCATTCTCTTTTAGCATCTGCTGGCAGCAGCGCTTCCCAGTGACAGGAAAGGTTTTTGTCACGTCTATTCCATTTGCACAGTAACTACTTGTGGAGAATACAAATCTGTGGTATCGTTTACTCAGTTTCTGTTACAGAAATCCTCACAAATGAAATAAAGAAATACTCCCCCCCTCTTTTTTTTTTACTACCTCCATGGAATCTTGTTCTGTTTTTATTTCTACATTTCCAGAGTCTCACAGTGCTACCAAAGATTGCTTCCAAATGAGGTGCGTTGCTGATTGAATAGCAAGTGGTACACTCTCTGCTGTGTTTCATAGATACCATTGATTACCGACCTGCTTGGCCTTGTGCACACATATACCTATATTATGCTAAGAAATCTTAGCTGCATTTTATCAGCTCATATTTTACTATCAGGGAAATGCTTCTTTACCTTTTATATTATTCACTGCATTATGGTATACTATTCCATTCTGTGCAACTGTCACATTTACGGAAGTTTAGCAGATGACTCAGATCACTGACTGTAAATGCTTACTTCTGCGATTTTGTCAGTTTATGGGAAAACATACAACTCCTGTTAAAACTCAGGCTATGACACCATGTCAGTTAGGGAACATATTTGTCTCAATTGAACACAACTGCCAGGGAAAAACACGTAACACTGACTGATTTGAAATGATGACAGAATTACATTAAGTCTTCAACTGAAATAATTATTGATAGGACATTCAATGCTGCATTCATGTGTAGCTATAACAAGATACTTGGGAGTCAGACAATAAATTCATGCTTATATTTTGTTTTCACATTCTCAGTCATGAATGTGCAAATATTTGAATTTACCATTTTATGTGGCTGGCTTCAATGTTACTCAATATAGCTAATGACAGGTACATTTAACTTATCCTCACTATAACTAATGGCTTTTGAAGTACAGGAAATGTTAATTGTGTACATACATCCATCACATTTTGACACGTAAATGGATCACTTGAAAATTCATGTTTATGCTACTGATTTCCTGTTCCATAAATACTTTAACATTTATTATTCTGCTGAACTGGAGATCTTTCCATAATTGTTCTGGTAAGTGTGTTCCATTGCATACGGAGCTCAAAGCAAATTGATCAGGAATCTGAATATTTGCTTCATATATCTATCCAAGCTGAAAAGTGAAGGTAAAGACAGATGACGTTGTCATTTTTACTGTGCTCTATCCTAGCTTACTGATGGACCACCGATCTGAACTTAGTTAATATATTGTGTTCACATGACTAGGAATCCTACTTGAAAAGCAGTTCCATTCCTGCTTTTCTTCATTTATTTCAGAATTCTAAAATACGTGGACCTGCCAATAGCTTAACCTTAAGGACTGCCATCTCCCTGCGTGGACCAGCACTCACTCCATAGGTGTTCGCTCCATGCCAACAGGACAAGAACAAATTCCAGCATGAAGATGCAGCACATAAGCTCATTCAGTAACTACTCCAGCACACCTCCTTGAATCCTGGCTGTATTCAGCCAGCTTGGTGTGCAGGTGGTGCAAATACAAGTCTTGGTTCTCTAAGGTGTAGATATGGAGCGCAAGTGCAACCTTCAGTCATGCCATTTGGTTTGCAATAACTTTTGATTTTGCAGGTATTTTTGTGACTACGTGATTTTGTGCATGTCACATAACAAACAGTGCATGTTGCTAGCACGACTGTGCGATTTAGCTACCTCTGCCATTGCTTTTTTGGAATTGCTCAAACGTGCTATCGCTATACATCGCTCTGCGGTGGTGGTATTTGAAGATACTCCTGCTAATAGAGTGCCTTCTTAGATTTGCTGGTATTCTTGCCTCTTGGGACAGCAAAGACAATACCCCTTTAGCAGTTATAGGATTGCTATGTATTTACTTCTGTTCTCTGTTATTGCACACGGGTAAGCCAATATCTATAGTGCATCAAACTTAATCGGTGTATAGCAGGAACAACGTTTCCCTCCAAAATATGGATGCTATACTTGTATGTATGCTCTGGATCACATCTTTGGATTCATGGCTCTTGTCACGCTCACTCTCCATTGAAGGACACACTTCTCTTTCCCTATATGTTTTGAATTTGCTGAAGGACTCTCTTTGCTCATCACTACCCAAATTCAATTTGATCAGCATAGCACAGTGAACTATGCTAGCAAATTCACTACCCCACACTTCCAAGCCGGTATATGCAGAACTTTTGCGCCCTCTGCATTACGTATCAGATGCTTCTATGCAGCTTTTTGAGACCAAATCATTGTAACTTAAAATGGAGTATTAATTTTATAGTGATTTGCTGAAATTAAACCTCCTTTAAATAGCTTTACCCTCAAAAAATACTCTGTCTTGCTTTATTTGGTACGTCTCTAGATTGTGAATCTGACAAAATATTTGCAGTTTTCTTAGCTAAGTGGTCTGCTGGTATTTCTGAAATATTTTATGTAGCTACAGCTGAAATCCTGATTAGATTTGAGCAAATGAGAAAGACAAAGCCAATACATGTAAACTGAGCAGTGACTCGAGGCCTGCCTGCTTTCCCAGGTCTGTGAAAACTTAATGCAAAATTTTCAAGTAAGAAAAAAACCAGAGGAACATGCAGGCAGCAATCAAAGCTAAACTAGGAAAAATATAAGCTAGAAAAATACCTGGAAAAGACAACGTCAACCCACTAAGACTGTGATAAGAGTAACACATGGAAAACATATCTAAGAATATGACATTCTTCTGCTTCTAGAATTTTACAAAGCACAACTGCGAAGGCCAGAACAGCCATATGCTGGCAAAGCAGCATACAAGGTAACGCATCCCTCTGTAATGCCAGTAAATAAGTATTTCAAGACAACAGTATTCTGTGCCTTGCAGTGGCATGGAGATGTTACAATCACAAACCAAGCTGTTCTTGTGAGCCATTTCATACCAAAAAAAAAAAAAGTTCCAAAAACTTGTGAAACTCACAAAAACTTGTAAAACTCGCAAAAACTTGTAAAACTCGCAAAAATAGTTTGTGCTCTCTGGAAATAATCAACGGCGCCTAGAAAAAAATATACAGGGACGTACATATATAATACGTCCCAGAAACCATCCAGCAACTGGACCGAACTTCTGGTTTGTTTTATGTTATGGACAGCCGAGGCGAAAGCCCTGTGGAGGCTCTCCTGGGATTTCTGCACTTCCGAAGCAGTACTACGGAGACGCTGCAGGAGACTCTGCAGGCACAGCTCGCACCCAGACAGGCACCCCGCCCGCCTGGGTCGTCAGCCAGGCCCCTACCGGCGGGGAGCCGACACCGAAGGTGCGGGCAGGTGCGGACACACACCTACAGGCGAAGGCGCGCCCCAGCGGGCCGCAGGCTCCGAACTGCCACAGCGGGGGGCGCAAACACCCGCGGCCTATTGAGCCGAGGCTGAAATTCGCTCCCGGAGCACCCTGACAGCTGCAGGCTCCTAAGCCGCCGGCCAGCGGCGGGAGAGAGGCGGGGCGGGACGGCGCGGCCGCCTCACGACCGCCCTCACGGCACCGCCCTCGCGGGAGGGAGGGAGGAGGCGGACCTCTGACCACTTCCGCCGCCGCCGAGCGGTTCCGGCGCGTGGGGGCTGCTCGTGTTGTCCTCGTGCCGTGGAGATCACCGTTCTCCCGCGCGCGGGGCGGGTTGCTAGGCGACGCCGGAGCGAGCCCGCGCCGGCAGCGCGTGAGGGGAAGGCGAGAGAGGGGCGGCTGGGGAACCGTTAGGGCCGGGCCGGCGCGGCGGTGAGGGGAGGGGAGCGGAGCGGGCTGCCACGGGGGCTGAGGCTGCCCAGCGCCCCTCCGCGCTGTGAGGGTGTGAGCCCAGCTCCAAGCGCGATGGCTCTCGCTGGCAGGACGGCGATGTGGTGGGCCCGGCTGCGGAGCCCCTGCCCCGCTGCCGCCCCGCTCTGCCTTCCGCCCTGGGTGCCCGCGGGGCCCGTGGCGTGCGAGCGGCTGTACAGCTCCCGCGGCAAGGTGAGTCCGCAGGGCTGCCCGGGAGGGGCGGGGTGCGGGGAGGCGTTTCGCCTGCCCGAAGGTGGCCTGCAGCGAGTCCCCAAAGGCGGTGGTCCTGCGTGTAGAAGGTGGCCTTTCCGGAGAGGCGATCAGGTCATCCTGCAGTAGCCATTACCCGCTGCAGGGGCGTTTGCGTCCCCTTGGCAGTAGGAGGACTTGCCGTTCCAAGCCGAGCATGCTGCAAGGGACGCGGCAGATAATGCTGCTTAATGCTGTGTATTGATGCTAGCAAAGAACTCCGGGCTTGCTTTCTGCTCTGCTTGGCGCAGAGCTGCCATGCGTAGCCTGTGTAAGGGAGATGAGCTTCCTGTATCTCTAGAATCGGTGACCAGTGTTTTTCAGTAAAGTGGCACTGATTGCTATTAGAGGTCTCCTGGTTCCTGATCCTGAAAGCTTTGAAAAGCAAAGAAACCACCTTTCTTCAAAGTGTTGTATTACTTGGAATGAGCAGGAATAACACAAAGAAAAGTTTTTTAGTGTTGGACTTTTCTGCGTGTAAACCAAGGAAGTTGGGCTGGTTTTCTGCATTTTTTTATTTTAGCCAACATAAATGTTACCTGTAGCTTCCTTTTCCACGAAGTCTGCTTGCTCCTTATGATAAGGTCACTGCTACCTGAGCTGCTAGGTAATGTCGCTGTATTCTTATCATGCTTGTGAAGAATGATGTCCTTAATGGTCCCCTGAAGCCAGTTTTCTTAATCCTTAAGTTTAGTGGTTTAACGAACTTGAAACTGTTTTCAGTTTTCCAACTCCCTGTATTCATAAGAACACAGTACCTTTCACAACACTTACCAACGTACTTTGATTATTCAGAGTAATAAATAAATATGTATGTATGTATGATTAAAATGAAATGCCAGCATTTTAAACACTGATGATAATTTAAGTTTTTGTATCTCTATTCAATTTATGCCTCTTCTAGAGAAAAGAGTTGATCCTTTTTTAAAGGCCAGGTCATATTGTATGTAGAGACTGTAACCATGGTTTATGAAATAAATTTATGTTTTTCAGGAAAAATTAGATATGTCGACATATCCTGTGGAAAGTATTAGAAACTTCAGTATTATAGCTCATGTAGATCATGGCAAAAGTACACTAGCAGACAGATTGTTAGAAATTACAGGTAAGTGTTCTCATTTTATACTACCTTTTCATGACATGTAAGATGACGTGTAAGATTCTGTAGCTTTCATTATTACTAAAATTCCTAATATCATTGCTCTTCTAGTGCCACATTGCTTGACCTTTTAGACTGCCAGTTGTGTAGTGTTACAGATGTGAATATGATGGACTTTCTTTCTGGTTGAGATCTGCCTACAAGTAGGGGTAAGGAAGTGTGTGATTCACTCAAGGAAGTATGTATTTTAGAAAGAGACTGAAAAGGAGTGTACTTCCTTGTTCAAGATACTGCTCCTGTCATTCCTGACCAGTCTTCCATTAGACCAGTGCACAGCAAGTAAGCTTGATGTTTACTGCCAGTGTTTGTGGTGAACAGGAGGAGACTGTCATGACCTAGGAATTCTGGACAGGGTAGTTTCCAAAAGTGTTATTGAAACAGGGAGGAACTTCAGCTGCTTGTACTTAGATGAAAGTAATGATATGTCCTCTTGTGAGCAAACCATAAACAACTGCCTTTCGTGGTAGTGAAGCTCACTGGTGCTGAAGCTGATACGATGCTGCATAGTAAGTTTTAGAAATGTACAGCCCTATGTTGATTTAGATTTAGTATGTAGAATAACTGCTAGTAATTAAGTGTAAATTCCATATTCTCAGCTGCAATATAGATTTGCTTTTTCCTTCACTCTAAGTATTGGTGAAGTTGTGTTTCTTTCATCTTCAGAGGTTTTTGTTTTGTCCTCATTGGAGTGCTTCTTGAACTTCAGTGTTTTTATTTCTGTGTTGTTGCTGAGGTTAAGGAAAACTACCCTCCTTTAAAGGGAAAGCGAGAAACAGAAGTGCTAAGGGATCTTTGTAACTATAAGTGACTCTGAAACTAGGCTTTCCTTGGAAGAGAGAGACAGAGGTTGCCTTAGAGTGTTCTCTAAGGTAAGCTGTAAAGCAATTGCTGTATCTCCTAAGAGGAGACTAATTTCAGAGCAGAGCTTAAATTAGCTACTCAGAAGTACCCTTTGGAAGAGTCTTGCTTTTCTCATTTGTGAGCAAAACAGAACCTGGGAGAGAAGGTTTTGATCAAAGTTATTCTTTATGATTACCTCCTATGTGTTACTATGGGCAATTTTACCTGATGCCTGTGACAGAATGGAATTTTGAATTCAGGGCTGTCAAGCTCTATGATAATGCTCTTTTCGCAATTGAGATTGGCACCGGTTGGAGCCATGGGCCATGGAGCTGCTCTCCAGTGATAGGAGGTGAAGTTTCTTTAAACATCAAAATTATTTAGCACTGAATGGAATTTTTGCTACTTCTTAATCTCTGATTTAGATTTACATGATGTTTTGTGTCCTGCTTATTCAGGAAAGTATTTTATATGACTTCATATGTAAAAATTTATTTAACAAATGTTAAGATGTTGAAGCATAATTTTATTTCTAAATGAAAATCTAAGTTTAGCTTAGTCAGGTGGAAGAGCTTCATTTGCAGCTGCAAGTCCCATGTTCTGCTGGTTAATGGCATTTTCAAGCATTATTTATTTTGAGAGCTAATGTACTAAATGAGGTAATAAAACTTTTTTTTCTCTTAGGAACAATTGCTAAAACTGACCGTAATAAGCAAGTGCTGGATAAACTGCAAGTGGAACGCGAAAGAGGAATTACAGTTAAAGCGCAGTCTGCATCTCTCTTTTACAGTCATGAAGGAGTAAACTACCTCTTAAATCTTATTGACACGCCAGTAAGTTAAGTATAAATAGTGTTTAAATCACACAAAGCTAAATGTCTTTATGTTTAAAAGTAGGAGATTTCTGGCTTCTTGTGCTTATTCAATTTATTTTTTTTGTAAGAATGGTGTTTTGGATGAACATATATACAAATGAAAACATCACAGTATAGAAGTCTGCAAAGGACTCTAGAAATACCTGAAATTGTAAACATTTATTTTTTCCACAGGGCCACGTAGATTTCAGCTATGAAGTATCACGGTCGCTGTCTGCCTGTCAAGGTGTCATACTTGTAGTGGATGCAAATGAGGTGGAGTTCTTAATTCTTGTTTTTTGCTTAGAATGTCAGCAATTTCTTTAAGTACGCTAGAGAGAAGATTAGGTTTTTTTAATTTTTCTATCAGTGTTTTTGCCCCTGGTCTATCTCCATAAAAGTATTACGATGAAGAAGAAGAGTAATGGGAGTTTTAAAAAAATCTAGAGACAAATACTTGTGTATTGATAGATACTGCAGTTCCATGACATAGAAATAGAAGCACAGGATTAGTGAAGAATCAGATCCTACTTTGTACAGGGTATGAACTTTGCAAATGGCAGTCTGGAGAACTTTTAGCTTACTAATACCCATTTGAGTACCTTCAGTTTCTTGTTGGGAAGCTGGATGATTCATTCAACCAACCACAGTGTTATAACTAATTGCTGTTGTGTTTTTGTTTGTCAATAATACAAACCAATACTGGCAATGTTAAAGCTAAAGGACACTGTAAGCTGAATGTGAATAAACTTATTCTGGAAACTGGAGAAGTTTTATATCTGCTAGATTAATAGGTTCTTGACTAATCTTTCAGGAGAAGCAGGAGAGTGAGGGAGTATTTGTAAGGTAATACTCTCATAAATTTACAAAGTCTATACTAGGAGGGAAGTGAAATTAGAGATCTTAGTTGTACTTTTATTTGTACAGTGCTAGGAACATTTTGAAGAATCGGTTAACAGTAGAATATGAGGATTATGGGAACATGATTTTAAATACGGACACATTCTCACAAAGTATTTTGATAATTTTCTCTGGGGTATATTTATGATTGGATTGTACAAGGGTCAAATGAATGCTACTTTTTTGCTGTCAATGATTATGAACATTTGTTTCTTCCTAGCTTGGTGGGCAAGTGGACTTCTTAAGTAAGCTTCAGTAATAAATATGTTTTCTAAATGTGGTGATGTTTTTATATTTAATGTGTATATATATTTTTTACGTCATATTTAAATATGTGATTATTTGGTATTCTGTATTTGCCTTTTAGTCAGAATGCTCACAAACTCAACTTTTTCATTATAATTGCTAATGTTTCTCCTGCCAGCCTGAATTCTGGAGGTAATTTTCAAGATTTAGGTCTTGCATACTTTTTTTTTTCCTTTATTTTTTTTAAATAAAATTTTTTTGCTTCTTTTTTATGTTGCCTAAAAAGTTAGGCCCATATATCCACAGTGAATATCCCCATATAAGTAATTTTCCACTTGAACTGTTGTAAACAAAGGGGAAGACAAGAAGTAGCTTCTCTTCTTTCCTCTTCTCCTCCCACCCCCTTCTGCCCTCTCTGGTCCTCTCTGATTGTCACGTTAGGCTTTATGATCTCATTCATTAGCATCTCTGTCTCTCTGTTTTTCCTTGACTGGTACTTAGATCCGGAAGGTAGTCTTCCTTTTTCTTCTGATCAGAGCTGTTCTTTTGCCATCCTTTTAAAAGAAATGTGCGGTGCAAAGCTTATAATTTGTTTTCTTTTTTGAAAATAACTATAAGGTAAGTTGAAGGTATGTTCCTGCCCTCTGGAGTAACTACAGTCTTATTACCATGATAAACATCCCTTTTTCTTTGTCTTAGTCCATTTGTGAATAGTTTGTTGTGGACTGAGAATCTGTTTTTTGAGGTACCCATTATGATCTTGGTTATTCAGAAATAAATAACATATACAAAAATATGTACTTGGTGCATAATGTATACATAATACTGTGTTATCTATAAATAATTGCATGTGTGTGGTCACAC
The DNA here is from genome assembly GCF_034638445.1 of Ciconia boyciana. NCBI lineage: Eukaryota > Metazoa > Chordata > Aves > Ciconiiformes > Ciconiidae > Ciconia > Ciconia boyciana. The sequence continues at coordinate 28,488,848 of NC_132938.1, forward strand.
ATACAGCATTATTAGTTTGTCTACTTATATTCAGATTATGAGAAATTATACTTGGGAATGTTGTTGTCTTTCTCAGCAATGTGTATAATCATTAACTTATTTTCAATCCCCCAAATGAAGGAGTGGACAGAACAGCAAAGTAATCTTATATGGTACAGTGTGCCTTAAAAAAAAAAAAAACAAACAAAACCAAAACCACAGGAAGATTCCATGTTAAACTTTTTAAATGCTTATTTTCTAGGGTATTCAGGCTCAGACAGTGGCAAACTTCTATCTTGCTTTTGAAGCACAGCTTGCAATAATTCCTGTCATAAATAAGGTAATAAAGGTTTTAGAGTTTCATATTAAATAGTTGGGTTGTTTAAATATATAGAAGATTTATAAGAAATGTATCCTCAAATAGAAGTATATAATGAAAAAATAACTAGAATATAATAAGAACTTTGTCGTTTGCTTATAAATACGTAAAGGTTCCTTGACTTGTATATTTGGAAACTACAGTGCTGGATCATACGGAAGATGTGATTGCCTGTATATTTAGCAGTTTGTTGTTTTTCAGATCGACTTGAAGAATGCAGACCCTGAAAGAGTTGAAAAACAAATTGAGAAGCTGTTTGATATCCCTATAGATGAATGTGTAAGGGTAAGATGTCTTGAAGTTTTAGAACATGGCTGATTATATATCTGTATCTACTTTGTAGCTAATGAAAGACATAGTAAATCAACAGGGTGTCATCTGTCTGCCTGTCTTTGTCTGACATACATGAATTTCTTCAAAGATTGTCTCCTGGAAAACAAGAGTGGAGAACATACGTCTCAGTTAAAAATTCTAGTATGTCTTGATGAATAGCATCAGACAGATTTTAAATTATTTCTCATTGTGGGTCTGTAAATTGTTTTCATTTTTACAGAAACAACAATAGCCATTCAGGAGAGAAATAAAAAGTTACAGAATAATTTATAATCAAGTAAGCATTTCATAGTAATAGCATTCTAAAGTATGCTTCAGAGTGCTTTTATGGGTAGTATTTCCTGTGGCCACCAAAACTGTCTAAGTAAATGTGACACTGTTTAATAGATAATGAAGGAATGTAAGACACTTGTCTTATAAAATTGTTGTTGGACTTGTTTTAGATTTCTGCTAAACAAGGAACAAATGTTGAAAAAGTTCTTCAAAAGGTCATTGAGAAGATTCCACCGTAAGTTCTGTATCTAGTTATGAAACCTTGTAAGGTTAATTAGGAAACCATGAGTTGCGTTTATACAGTATAATGGCTCTAGTTTTGCGCTTAATATTTATCTGATTTAAAGTCAATACTTTATAAAGAGATGTGGGAGAAATCTAATGTCTGAGCTGGTTAAGTCAGTTTCAAGTTGCAAATCAGAAAAAATGACACTTCAGATTTGAGATGCCTTTTAAAAAATGAATGTGTGAATGTCAGCAGAGAAGAATTCTTTATTCTTAAGAAGTGGGAGGGGAAAATGAATTCAGTATGAAATGAAAGATGAGAGGTGAGCCACTAAAGGTGATACTTCTATGAATGTTTACATAGCTTCCATAAAACTTAGTGTTTGAGGTTCTATGTGTGCTGTTGCTCCTTTTGAACATTGTATTGTTAAAATGATAAAGGTAATTGAAATCTGCTGTGTTTAGAGTTTCATATCTTGAACCCAACCTTTAAAATAGACTTTTATCTAGGAACTTGATGACAAAGCTGCTGAATTACAGTTCAGTTTCAATCAGCATGTTGCTTTTCAATCTTTTTTCCTAGTATTAGCTCATAATTGTAGTCCTCATATTAGTTAATAATCATAGTTAAAAGAAACCACAGTGAAATTCCAAGATTAGGTTTCCATGAAAGATGGCAAAACCAAAATATCAAAATATCTGTGGACTTTTTTTAAAAAAAAAAAAACCCCTCAGCTATTCAGAATGTAACTGTTGAATTTTTGTTTCCCCCGTAATATGATACTTTAAGCATCAGTTTCACCTGTTTTGAAATGGGTATGATGAATATGCATTTGGTTTTGTTTTATTTGTACTGCTGTTGCACATGGGAGAAAAAAATGTAAACATTTGCTGCATAATAGTGAAACACTGAAATGATGTCTGGTATGTGTTTGTTTACTGAAAATTACTCAGTAGTTTTATCTATTTTAATACGGAAGTTTTTGGGGTGGGGGTGCTTGCTCACTTGATATTGAATGAAAAACACACTGCTTAATATACTGTTTTAAATTTTTTGTGACAGGCCCCACTGTAATACTGCTGATCCATTGAAAGCCTTAGTATTTGACTCCACCTTTGACCACTACCGAGGCGTCATAGCTAACATTGCACTCTTTGGTGGGGAGATTCAGAAAGGGCATAAAATTGTATCTGCACACACAAAGAAAAGATACGAAGTAAATGAAGTCGGAATTCTGACTCCAAATGAGCAGCCAACGCATAAACTGTAAGTAAAAATTTCTTTCAATAGAACAAATCATAAATTGGTATAAGATACAAAATCCTACATTTCCATTTGATCTTTGCTTTGAGTGGTAAAGGCTGGGAGATGTCTGGGTTTTTTGTTCTTGTTCTTTGGTGGTGGGTTTTTTTATAATTATTATCTGTAATTTAATGCTCAATGTCAGGTTTTTTTCATTTTGGGCATGCTGAGGCAGAAGCTTTTGGGGACTGCATTTTGGACACTGCTAGGGGGAGGAAGCCATTCTATTGTCTATTATACATGGAATATCTGGACAGCTAGTTTTTTTTAAGACTAGCGTTTGATATTCTTATTCAGCTGTCCAATTTATTTCTAGGAACTACCTTGTTTGAGAGTGGAAGGGAATGGGGCTTCATCTTAGTTATTGCTGCAGCATATTTTGAGGGTGGAAAACTTAAAATCCATGAATGCAACAGCTTCCAGAAACTGGCTCCTCATGGCAGCAGTGGGAAGAAAATCAGGTACTTAGAATTAGTGGAGAAGCTTTATCAGTTTGCATCCAAGTATGTGTTAATGACTTTCTTGGGAGATGCTCAGTGAAACTACATTACTTTGTGTGGTGGGTTCAACCCAGGCAGCAACTAAGCACCCAGCCAGCCACTTGCTCACTACCCCAACTCCAGCAGGATGGGGGAGAGAATTGAAAGAGCAAAGGTGAGGAGAGACTCATGGGTTGAGATTAAAACAGTTAAATAAGTGAAGGAAGAAGAAAAGGGGGGGGTTGGGGGGGTGCAATGCAAAGACAATCAGTTACGCACCACCTCCCACAAGCGGACCAACCACTAGCAGACAAGCTAGTATACAAGCAACAGCCACCTTGGAAGGACTACGCTCCTTGTTTTTTATTGCCGAGTATGATATTCTATGGCATGGAATATCCCTTTGGTCAGTTCGGGTCTGCTGTCCTGGCTGTGTTACCTCCCAGCCTCTTGCCCTAGCCTATTTGCCGGGGGGGGGGGGGTCAAAGTGAGAAACAGAGAAAGCCTTCATGCTGTGCAAGCACTATTCAGCAATAGCTAAGACACCGGTGTGTCATCAACACCATTTTATTCACAAATCCAAAGCACAGCACCATACAGTGCCGTTATGAAGAAAGTTAACTCCATCCCAGCCAAAACCAGTACACTGTGTTTTACTCTTTGTCTACCATGGGTTCCTCTCTTAAATAGAATTATGTGCTGTTGTAAGGCATTTGTCTTTTGTTGTTTCTGCCACTTAGTATATGAAACTTGCTGCGGTGGCAGCTGAGAACTGTTCTGGTTCTGTTTCTTAGATCCTTGAGAAGTTCCTTCTAGCTTCAGCTTTCAAACTGGGAGTAGAACAGAATTCAAAATCCAAAACCATAAATGTACTGTTTAACTGTAACAGAAATAGAGCTACTTGAGTCAATAGATAGTTTGTCCCTTGAGATAAAGTTCACAGCTCAGAGGAGAAACAACTTAAATCTGGCTTTTGGACTGTGTATGGGTGTTTAGGGGGGTGATTTACTTGAATTTCTGACTGGGCTAAGTCAAGTGGGGAAAATAGCAAAAATACTGATAATGCCAAGAAGCATGTCCATATAATGCCAATTTTATTTAGATATGCTGGACAGGTGGGCTACCTGGTTGCTGGAATGAAAGAAGTAACAGAAGCCCAAATAGGAGACACACTGTTTTCATATAAACAGCCAGTGGAGCCTTTGCCTGGCTTTAAGTCAGCGAAGCCAATGGTTTTTGCAGGTGAGGAGTAAACTGTTATAAAGTGGAATTACTTCTTCCAGTAACAAGAGTAAGAGAGCTATTAGAGCTTCTAAAATAATAAGTGTGTATATTAAGAGTTGTGAGGATTAGAATTTTAGCAAAGTTAAGCTGCAGAGGCACATCATTTATATAGCTTTGTGTAATTTTCCCTGTGACTCAACAGACAAGATTCATAATAGTTGCAGACTGGTTTTAGATGAGTACAAGACTAACGTGTTTTTAGCCACAATTAATTGCTTCTAATGCCAGTAAATTGTTGATAGCTAGAAAAGAAGGGGTGAGACTTTAAAAAATGAAGTCCACTTATTGGAATTCTTCATCTTGATAACCAGGTTTCCATAATTATTGTGAAATCTTTTTTCTTTTAAAAATTAGCAACTGTTTGATTGTTGTTAAATATGGTAAACTACCAAAGCTAATATTCAGAATGATTCTGTAAAATATTTGACTTTTTAAGCTTGAATAGTTCTGTTGAGCTGTTGCCACCAGCTTCAGTAACTACTACAAATGCTATGGAAGATGGCTTTAGAAAGAAATAAATTCTGTAAATCACTCTCGAGACTTGTTGTGATGGAATGTGTAAAACTCACTTGAACTGTCTCATGGAGATGATGCTGTCTGTCAGTGAATGTAGAAAAGTGTAATCCTGTAAATTTTCTTTGTGTGCATGTGTGTTGCTTCTTGGTGTAGAGTAATCTACATTTTCTGAACAAGTGGTGATGTGAAAAGTGGTACAGTAGAACCGATTTCAGGCAGTAATTATACAGACAGCTGCTTTTTATTAATTTCAAAAAATTATAGAAACATTCACAACTTTGATATGGCAATTTTTTTTTTTGCTGTTCACACTTACCTTTGACGGAACATCTCAGTTAAGTTTGTCTGCTTATTCATTTATACTTAAGCTATATGTTTACACTGCAGCCCTGCAAAACAGTGGTTATACTCAATTGTGCATCTTCCACAACTGTGAAGGACTAGATGAATACAGTATCCCTACCATTATAGTTTGAATGTTAATTCCTGGTTTTTTGAGATAATCTAAAACTTTATTACATCTTAACTAATTTTTGGGGAAAAAAATTCCTTGTATTGTTTTTCACATTTTAAAGAAGTTGGAACAGAAAGTAAGCTATTTCCAATTCCATTACTGTGTTCACTGTAAAAGGCATGTTTGAAAGCTAAGTATACACTAGATAAAGCTCTCTATCACATCATTTCTATCTAATATGTTTTGACAGGAATGTATCCTGTAGATCAAACAGAATATAATAATCTCAAAAGTGCTTTGGAAAGGCTGACATTGAATGACTCCAGTGTAACTGTTCATCGTGACAGTAGCCTTGCCTTAGGAGCTGGATGGAGGTAAGGCTTTTATAGCGCTTTCATTTTTAGAACTGTTCGTAAATCGAGAATGCAGGTTTAAGTCAACTGAAGGTTGAACTAAAATGAATTCAAGATCAGGAGCTTTAATTCAAATTAGTGGTAGGTAAAGATCAAAAGCATTTGATTTTCTTACGTTCTGTATTTGCGCAGAGTATGCAATTTGTTGTGATTGATAGTTTTTGTTCTGAACGACTCATACTATTCAACTGTAGGATCATTTGGTCTTTCAGAGATTGTTTGCTTTGCCTGATATTGCCAGACTAGCAGTGTGAATGTGCTGGAGGGAAAAGAAGCCCACTGTGAAATTCCAGGGGATATACAAATGCTTTTACCAACAGGATTTTTTTTTTTCCAGGTTGGGTTTCCTTGGTCTTTTACATATGGAAGTTTTTAATCAACGTTTGGAGCAAGAGTATAACATGTCTGTTATTTTAACTGCACCTACGGTTCCTTATAAAGCTATTCTTTCCTCAGCAAAGTTGATAAAGGTATGATAATTTATTACAGCTTTATGTAAATACCAGCGTAAAAGCCTCCCATAATAAACATCTACACTTTTTTTTTAATGTAGACTAGTACTTTTATTTTATGGTAAACATCAGAAGCACCAGTATTTAACTTAAAACTTTTTTTAGTGGATTTTTTTTTTGAGAATGTTAGCTTTCCTTCTGCCTTCAACTTCAAGCATTCTCTCTTTATGTCTTACACCTGTCCTTGAAAATGGGAATAAAGGACACGTTTCTTGTTGTATTCTTTTAAGTGCATACTGACTGGACTGGGTTTAAAGCAGGTGAAATCATCTCCCAGGCTTTATCAGTCAGAAAACATAAACATTTTTAGGAATAGCTTGTAATGCTACTGTAGACTGGCAGGGGCTGGTGAAAACAAGTGAGTTTTTGATCGTGGTGAAACAGGCATGTGCAAACTTAGTTGAACTGGGTGCAAAGAAAATTACTGTGAGTTTAGAGAGAGAGAGTTGGAGTTATGAGCACCTGCTGACAGAGGAGGCTGCAAATAGGTTGGCTTCTTATTATCCAACGTGTACCTCTAAACAGTACAGAAAATCTGTAAATTCCAAACAGCTCGTATAAGAACGGTTGCTGTACTTGCAAAGTGTAAGGCATAGACCCTTTTTTTCTCCAGTTATTTTGGCTTCTTGCTTAGGCAGTGTAGCAGCTATGAATGAAATAGTTGACACCTCTGGTGCATAAGTGATTCTGCATTGCTGATGTGGGACACTGTTTTCAAACAGTGCTGGAAGTTGGGTCATTGTTCATGAACACTGCCTTGTCAGTGGAAAGTGATATAATCACTTGCTTTGGTATGTTGGGGTTGTATATATACGATAAGAAACAGGACCTTCCTTTTATCCTTCCTTCAGAAGGGTAACTCCAGTCCCTATCAGGATGTTGGAGTAGAAAAAAACAGGTCATGAAAGCACTTGTACAGGAATCAAAAACTTGATTTCTAAGCCTGCTTCAGCCTGTAAGGGAGCCTTAACTCAAAGTTCTACTTAGAGGAGAATGTCCCCATCACCAAGCTCCAGAATACTTGGAGCAGGTCTTTTGTTGAAGGTTTGCCTTATACTTTGCAGGATCAGGATGGACTAAGAAGGAGGATCCTTGCTCTACGGGCAAGAGAGAGAAACGGAAAGATGGACAGAAAGTCTTTTATATTTCTGTGGATAACTCTGGGTTGTAGTCCTAGTTCCAAGCACTTCCATTTAAAATTCATTTGATAAAATTCTTAAAAACCCCCTTTTTTGTAGTGAAAAGTAACTCCTGTAATCTTTCTGTATAATAATATTTAAAGATATGCTGATCAGGGACTCCTATATGTGATGTAGAAGTCTCTTTCAAAATTGTGCTTGGTATGAATTTGGGTTGCATAATTCACAAGTGTTTCCAAGCAATTGAAACATTTTTTAGCATTTTTTTCAATGCTCTATTTGTCTCCTTTGCTATTCAGTCTACTTATTTGTAAAATTAAAGTACCTGTTTTGTTTGTTTTCAGGAGTATGGTAAAGCGGAGATTACTATTATCAACCCTGCTCAGTTTCCTGATAAACTTTCAGTATCTGAATATTTGGAGCCAACTGTTCTTGGTACTATTGTAACACCTCATGAATATATTGGGAAAATAATTGCTTTGTGTCAGGTTGGTACGTAGTTTTAGTTTTGTCATTTGCATTTGAAGCTCTTCGTATCATACTTAAGGTGAAGATACTAGATAGTAAGATACTAGATACTATTGAAGAGTATCTTTGACAATAATTATTAAATATATTTGAAAATATTTTCAACATTTTATGTGTAAAATTACTTCTGAACTACAAAATCCTTATGCTGACACTTAGTGATGACAGCTCAGTGACAATAAGTGCCTGGTCAAGCATCCTGTACTAGACAAATTCATAGCTAGTTCTGTTTTCCTGAAAGAATGGAATCTCCAGCAGGGGAGTAAGATCTATTGTTTTTTAAACATATATTCATGGAAATACCACTTCTGTTAACCCGTAATGAGGCTTCGTATGTTTTCAGTACTTCACTGGAGTACATTTATGATAGTGATGGCCAAACACATTTCCGCAAGTGTATTTGAAATAGTTTTAACTAAAAATGTTTTAACTGCCATGCATATTGTCTTTATATAATTTCTTCACAATATTTTCTTAGCTTTTAACATTTCAAATTACATAATACAAAAGAGTACGGTACTTGTATGTCAGTACAGTGAAGTATAAGATCTATTAAAAAGAATTCCTAAAATAACTTTAAGAACACCCTTCTGGCAGAAAAGAAGATGAGCCTGCAAGTCCGACTGTGTAATACTCCATTGTATGTGAAAATCTAATTTCAGCGAGATTTTATGGCCAAATAATTATACATTTAAAAGGCAGCAATATGCAGAAGCTGTTAAGGATTTCAGAAATTCAGCTTTTAGAGAGGACATACTTGAATCACTTGTCCAGTTAAGTTACAACCACTTCATTTATTAGTGCTGCAGTTTGTTCTGGGACTTAAGCAAACTATCAATAAGAAAGTTACTTTGGGGCTTGAAGTGCAGGAGACTGGATAGCTGTTCATTTTAATTTGCTTTGTATTTATTTGTAGAAAACTTGTACAAAACTATTTATTTGACAGAAAACTTCTGTCAAGGGGAACTGAAACAATTTTTATTTGTCTAGGATCGTAGGGCAGTCCAGAAGGATATGTTGTACATTGATGAACACAGGGTTATGCTAAAGTACCTGTTCCCACTGAATGAAATTGTGGTGGATTTTTATGATGCTCTTAAGTCCCTGTCTTCTGGTTATGCAAGGTAACTACCTCCTCTGTTCCCCCTCCCCCTCTCCCCACCCTTGTCCCTAAGGGGTGAATGAAAAAAGATCTGAGAAGACATGGAAGGGCACAAGTGAAGAATATTATTTTATGATGGTGCTGCAAATTGAGTCTTACTTCACCTTTAATGAATTAGATTCACTCTGAAAATGGATGGAAATAAATCTGAAAAACACTAAAAGTGCATCACTACCTAATACTCATTTTCTTTGGTGATGCATGTATTTTTCAAGTGTGACCTATAGAGTGGCACTGGCTCATCTAGATGAGTAAGATCTAGATGGTTCTTACTTGCCTGAAGTGACAATGGGCATTTTCTATTGAGGGAATCACTGAAAATGGACTTCCTACTGTATTGTCTCTTGGTGGAAAAGGGAAAATAACCAAACAATGATTCTTTAAAGCTAGCAAAAACAATCAACAAACTATATTTAAAACAAACAACACTTACTTTACTTACATGCTTTATTATGGGAATAAAGTAAATCATCTGTATTTTGAGACAAAATGTTCTGCTGTGGGTGGAGTCTATAAATTCAGAGGCTAGAATAGTGCTCAGCTGTTTGTGAAGAGCCTTGGTGAGTTCAGTGGAAGGGAAAATGTTGCATGGCAGATTGGCTTATGCCACAGGAAATGCAATATCTCTTACATACCTGGTATGTAGATTGGATGTTAGTAAGAATACATTGGACAGGAACTGGTATACTTAGTTACATTATTCATTTTATAAGCATAAAAATGAATTTTATTGAAGGACTGCATTTGGTTTGAGTTTGTGTTTTCTTAAATATGCCTTATAAAGGTAAGGTAAGATGTGTTTTAGGCCCGGGTTTGTGTATATTTGAAGTAGAAGCATAAGCAAAAGTGGGGAGGCAAGAAGGACGGGTAGAAGAAAGAGGGGGATGGAGATTTTGAATTTTCTCTGAGGATCTAGCTCTCCAACTAGATAAAAACCAACCTGTTTATCAAGAAGCTATCTCATTAGCAGAATTATGCTGGGTTTCCTTTGATTCAGGTGTGATTGCAAACAATGTTGCATTGTCTTATTTCTCGATTTTTATTTCCTAATCGACTCTCTAATGTTGCTTGTGCATTTAATGCTCTCAATAATCATACTTCTGTTATATGAATCTATTCACACAACTATGGTTTATCTAAGCCAATTAAGATAGAAGTACTTTCAAATACTCTCAAAGGACTTTTTCCCCCTCTGTGATGGATGCACTCAGCTCCCTCTGTTCTGATATTTCAGATCTGACCAGATTAGTGGTCTCTGCATCTCCTCCATTTTAAGAATTTTTTGCAAACCAACACACAGACAGCAACGCCCATACCTACCAAAGGAGAAATACGGTTTGGAAATGAAGAGGAAAACCTTGTTGTCAGAGAGAATGATAATAGGGTTCATATAAAAAGTCTGTCAAATGAGAGGATGAAAAGAAAACAATACAGTGTTAGTGTTTGATTTGTGTGACATCATGGATGTTTACTGTTCAAAAGCTGTGTTGAAGGGTTCTGTTGCCTGGAGCTTTAAGGAACTTTCAGCGGATAGAAAAGAAGTGTTTGAATAAACTCTTTAAGAGACTGCAGTAAGAATATAGATTTTTGATTAATTTACCTTGCTCAGTAGCTGGAAGACAGGATGATGTCTTCTGCTGCCTTGGAGATGAGATTTATCTGCAGTAAATTTCTAGACCAGCCTTGCATAAGGGAGACATACTGAGAGACTATTAAAAACTGTGCTCCTATTTTAATAAAAAGTTCAAGTGTTCTATTAAGAAATGTGTCTAAAACTTAAAATTTATTAAACAAAGAATGCAGAATATAATTTTTACAAAATCATCACTAACTTTTTATAAACTGCTTTCGTTTAGTTTTGATTATGAAGATGCAGGATACCAGGCAGCAGACCTTATCAAAATGGATATTCTTCTAAATGGAAATCCAGTTGAAGAACTGGCAACAATCATACACAAGTAGGTTGACTGGATTCTCTATTCCAAAGAAATAAGACTTCCTATTAATATACAATGAAAACATATTTGTCATATATTAGTAATACATATATATGTATGAAAACAGCATTGAGGATTTCATCACATCACCACTTTTGGAGATGATCTGAAAAAGAGGCATTTAAATGCTAGATATAATATTTTTGTGGTAATGTAGGGCAGGGAGGAGAAGGAAATGCAAAATGCCAATCTCTTAAGCGGCTGGAAAAATTAAATACAGACCAGTATAGGAGATGCCATATGAATCATTTATGGCACTTATTATTTATTACTGAAAAAAAATTGATTTTATGCTCCAAATAATTCCTGTCCTATAGAAGTTTGTTGATACCTTGTCTCCAGCCAGAGTACCAGGAGAATGTAAATATTTACTGGATGTAATTACCTCAGAAAATTTTTGCTGAAATGATTCAGTTCCTATAAGTTTCTCAGGAATTACTGGTTTGCTGGTGAGAATAATGCCTTCTTGTTTCCAGCCTCTCCCATGGCTTTTTTCTCAGAAAGTCTTTATAAGGCTCCCTTCTGTAACTTCAGCATTCCTTTCCAGTAATTCTGAGATCAACTTCTTTTTGTTTTTTGTTTGTTTTTTTTTTCTTCTTAAAATACTAACTTGTAGTTGCTAAAAAATTTTATATTTTTCATATTGTTTATATAATTGCAATCCTGAAATCCTTGTAATTCCTTAACTTCAGAAGGTCAACATAGGAAAATGAAACCCTTATTTTGTTCAGAAAGATCATGGTGCTGGGGTGGAATAACTCTTGCATATACGTTTGCTACTTAATGTGTTTTTCATAAATAAGCAGTGTTTAGCAGTCTACCTGTTTCTCTCTACTTTGAAAAGATGCAAAATGGAGTGGCCAACCTTGCAAAAGTTAGTTAGTTATTGCTTTAACATGTGTTTCTTGATCGATTTAGCTTGCACCCCTGAACTGTTTCGCTCACTAAAACTAATGATAGCCTGCCTTTTAGCTTTTAGATTACAAATAAATTTTTTTAACTTGTAGACAGCATTCATTCTGCTCCTGCTTCAATTATTCTCAGAGTCCTCTCACTGTAAATAGAGTGCATCTGTCTATATAAAAAGAATTATGCTGAATTGCGTTTATAAAGAACTGCTGAGATTACTGTAAGCTCAGTATTAAGCTAGCCATTATTATTTGTCCTAATTATACAAATAAATATCTGTATCTTCTAAAACTGTAATGTTTAATGAACATTATTTAAGTACTTCATGCTTAAAACTGTTTGCTTTATACAGGTAGGAGGGAGTCATATTATTGCTACGTGAAAACATGTAAAACTCTTTTCAGCTGTATGTTGCTAAAAAATGTTTGCTAAATATGGATGTTTTTAGAGAGAAGAAACCCATTTGTTTTCAGTGGCTTATGAAAGTATCTGTTCAGTAGCTTCTTTAGACCTTTTGACATTTTCTCTTTCCAAAATATGAAGCATACGCAGATGCTGAATATAGTTGGATAATTTTTATTAGTAGATGAGTAGTACATTAATATGTTTTTGGTTAGGTTTTTTTTGTCTTGTTATGTTTTAAAATGTTTTTAAAATATTTTTAAAAAATATTTCTGTAATATGTAGATCTTTTGACCTTCCAGCCCTACAATCAATGAAAATCCTCCTTGACCTTCTAGTTTAAAATTGCATTTGAAGTTGTGACAGTATTCAGAATGGCTTCAGTGTGATAGATAATCAGGGTGTTTATAACAAATATTTTAAATTTATTTGAAGACCTTCTGTTAATACAATCTTACCACCTGTTTGTATGAAACAGCTGACATACAGAGAGCACTTACTAGATGTAAAATTATGATCTGATAGGCTTATCTTTTGAGGTAAAAAGAGGAAAACCTTTACTGAAATCCTTTTATCAAACAGTTTGGTCTATGGATATATTTTTGGGGTTGTATTACTCTTTATGAAAACACTGGTGACTTTCTTTTTCAGTGATAAAGCATATGCTACTGGTAAATTCCTGTGTGAACGTTTAAAAGATGCTATACCTAGACAGTTGTTTGAAATAGCCATCCAGGCTGCTATTGGCAAGAAAATAATTGCAAGAGAAACGTAAGTGAAGCCCTTCTGTTTCCCTCCCCCTCCCCCCCCCCCCTTCTTATTTTAAACTACTTAAAATATGGACTTGTAATGTCTTACCTAAATAGTTTTATATGTTGCATTGCTTGGAATTTACTGTAAAGTTGTATTTTTCTTGTATATGCTACTGGACCTCTTGGGGGGGGGGGGGGGAGATCAAACCAAAGAAACCAAAACATTTGAGCTGTCAGTATGACTAAGGACTTTGTATAAATTTAATTGAAAACATGTATTTTTATTTTAAATTGCTTGTGGTCATCATTGCCCTTAGTGGGCAGAGTATAACTTGCAACACCCATGTGTACACTTCCTCTTTGGCAGTGGAAAAAGTTTCTTACTACTGAAAAAAATTAGCTAGTTGTGGAATAGTTTAATCTCTGGGTGAATCAGCAAAAAAAAAACCCCTGAACTGTGCTATTCCAAAGGAAATATGTTGCAAGCTGAACACACAACTATTTCTTAGCAGTACTGCTTTTAAACCAAACTCTTTCCCTGATGTTGTGTTTCTTGTTACATTTTTGCTGTTGCTGTTTAAATAGGATTTAAATTGTGGTAAAAGAATTAAAGGTAGGGATCTGAGCAGAGATGCTGTAAGAATTTGTGTGTACATACCTATATACACACATATGTAACACAGTTACTGCGAATCACAGCAGAAATCCTAGATAAAAAGGCAAGACTGTAATTTTTATGTACGTATTATACACCCTAAGGGATATTTCTAGAATTAAGAAATGTGAATTGTCTTCTGTTTAGAGCTTTGTCTTCTATATACAAAATATGAAAATGTCATGATTCCAATGCATCTTACAAAATTAGTAGAAAAACAATGCTTAGTATTTTGACAACTCAGTATTTAGCTTCATATATAGGAGATGTTCTAATGTGTTAAAGTATATATGTTATTTTATTTTACAGGCTGAAAGCTTACAGAAAAAATGTTGTGGCAAAATGTGTAGGTATCTGGTTCATTTTTTGATGTTTCTGATGTGTGCAAACCTAAGAGCCTTGCTAATGGGATAGGCCTATCCTTTTCCTAGAAACCCAGCAAAGACATGTTCTGCTTGTGCTCCTAAGTGTCAATGGAATATTAACAGATACTTTCAAGATTTTATTTTAAAATTCAACTCATGTAACCTCTAGTTGCAGCTTCCAGTAAGAGTGGATCAGAAAGAGTAATGGCTTTTTCAAAATTACACACGTAGAGTGAACTCAACAGAGTGTGTCTGTGTTCACTCCTGTCTCCTCACCATTTTCTAATAGTTGTAGACCTATAGTAAATATGTGTGTGTATACACACACATATGTGTAACTTCATGTGTTTCCTAAATTGTTTTTTCAAGGTGATTTAATAAACTAATATAAAGTGCTTCTTTAGAGACTGATTGTTATTAGACTTCTACTTGGGTTTTCAGTAATACATTGTGACAAGGCCTGAAATATGCAATAGTTGACTATCAACAAGGCTGGACAAAGCTATAGAAAAAATGTGATGCCTCTTACTTGTCTTTAGCTCTCTGAAGCAAACATGTTGGAAAAAAAACAAGTGTCCCTTCTTACAACTATTATAGAATTCTTCTGCTAGGCATATATGTGGGATGGTGTTTGTTCAACATTGTATAAGGGTTCAGTTAACTTATCTAGACGTAAGCACCTAGTGCTAGTCAAGATGCCCCAGTGTATCTGAGCTGGCATCCTGCTGGTGTTCCAAGGGGATTTGGATATCCTACAGGTTGTGTCTAATGTCAGCCATGCTTATGTGAATGTATGTATTTAGGTAACTGAATTCAACCCTTAATGAACATGTATACTTGCTCCCTTGTTCTTTTTAACTAGTGGCCTTTTGGGATAACTGTTTAGAGTATAAAATAATCTTTTGTCATAATATAACTAGCCTTTCTGACTATTTTTAAGCCCTTGAGTTTCGTGTTGCTGAAATGTACGGCAGTTGCATTTAAGCTTACTAAAATACTTTTCCTTTTCATAGTATGGAGGAGACATTACAAGAAGAATGAAGCTTTTAAAGAGGCAGGCAGAAGGGAAGAAGTTGATGAGAAAAATTGGCAATGTGGAAGTACCAAGAGATGCCTTTATTCGTGTTTTAAAGAGACAAACTGACAAATAGAGATCAGTGACATGCAGCTGATTATTCTCTCAATTTTTTGTAGACAGCAGCATGATGAGCTAATGTATAATTTATCACTGTGAGAGGGAGCATATTTGACTTTAAATGGTGTAAATTAAATATATGTGGGAACATAAATTGAAAGGACTGTGTACTTAAAATGTACAGCTACTTGTAGATTATTATGAAATTAAAGTTATTTAATTTGACTTAACTGAATCTAAAAGTTTTCATTGCATTTCATTGTTTTAATACTTCTAACACTTAAAATTTAACATAATTATGGGGTTTTTTTGCATTGCAAGTCTTTGTATGAGAGAACAGGAACAATGTGTCAAAAAGTTTATAAAACTAATTGAAAGGTATGTATAGACAAACAATGCTTTTTTTTAAAAAAAAAAGTTTGAACTGTTGCCACAAAAATATCAAGCTACTTCCTGTTTTATTTTCTAAAGTTGCTGTCGTCAGGAAGTCATGATGATGTTGGGAAAGAACATCAAGAAAAACTAATTATGACTTTTTTTAACATACCCCACTATTTATTTTAAACTTGAAATGTGTTGGTTTACCATGAATACAGCCTAGCTATGCTAATCTCCAAAGAAATTGTAAGTTTGAATATATTAAAACACAAGATAATGTAACTATTCCACCAATAAGACCAATTCAGGCCTTAAAGAATTCCTTTGGCACGAAGGCTTCATGTACTTGTTGAAGTTTTACTACTATTGTTCACATACTAAAGTTTGTCAGTGAGTTCTCACTTGAAAGTTGTAGTTAAGTGTGCTTAATGTACATTGTTGCTTTTGGAAATGTAAACAAAGCAATCCTTAACACAAGTTAATGACCATGCTATATACTGTGTTCACAACTGTGTGCCCACCTCCAGAGGCTTTTAAGCTGCATTTACTTTATGCTACACATAACAGCATTCTCCTGAAGCACAGTCTTTTAAACATTTTTCCCCCACTGTTGCATTACACTTCAAAAATGCTAGTGCAAAAGTTGAGTCTTAAACCTGAAAGCCTGTTTTAAATCTGTGCTTGTTCAATCTACTGTTAAGAACTGAAACACTGGGCCTGGCTTCCGACACTGCTCAGGACAGACTCTTCCATTGTTTTGTAATTTCACAGAATCATAGAACATACCAGGTTTGAAGGGACCTTGAAAGACCATCTCATCCACCCTTTATGGGAAAGGTGAGCCTACATGAGATTATCTAGCACCCTGTCCAATTGCATCTTGAAAACCTCCAGCAGTGGGGACTCTACCATATCCCTGAGGAGGTTGTTCTACTGAATGATTGTTGTACTATAAAAACACCCCTATTTTTTAATGTTGCAATGAAACTTTCCCAGGTACCTGTTGCCCCTTGCTTTCTCCATGTGGCTCCCTGTAAAAGACAGCTTCTGTCCTCTTTGTAGTCACCCTTTAAATAGTGGAATACTGTGATGAGGTCAACCCTGACCCTTCTCCAGGGAGAACAGACCTAACTCCTTCTACAGCAGGTTCTCCAGCTCTTTGATCATCTTTGCAGCTCTCCTTTGGACGCTTCCTGGTCTGTCCATATCTTTCTTGAATTGTGGGGACCAGAACTGAACACAGTACTCCAGGTGCAGCCTGACAAACACCAAGTAGAGTGGGATGATCACATCTCTATCTCTGCTAGTAATGCCCCTGTGGATGCAGCCCAGGATCCAATGTGCCTGTGTTGCTGCAGCAGCACACTACTGACTCATTCAGCTTGCTGTCCACCAGGTCCCTTTCAGCAAGGCTGCTTCCCAGGTGCACAGCCTGGGCTCTTTGGTTATTCCGTCCCAGGGATTTAGGCCAAGTGCCTGTTAATGCAGCCACTGGGCTTATTTGGCCAGTATTCTCAACTGTAAAACAGGATTAATGTGACTTGTAATAAAGGCTACCTGCCTATCATCTATCCAGATATGCCTATCTATGCCTTTTTTTTTTTTTGCACAAAGACATGCTTCCCCCCCCAAGTCTAAATCAATAAACTCAACTTCTTCCTTAGGTGGAAGAAGGCACAAAATTCCAAACCTCTCCATGAAACCCTAAAGTATTTATTCATGTCAGGATTTGTCTTAGGAAGAAAGCAATTTTGAAATTACAGATTTATATTTAAGTTTTACTTATAGTCAGAGTAGGAAATAACATTCCTTTTAACAGCTCAATATTTATAATGATACAATGAGAGGTAACTATTGCAAAGTGATTAACAGTTGACTTCAAATATCTGCAAGTATAATACACCATCATTATATTCTTGTAAATTAACCTCTTTTTAGGCATTTAGTAGTAACATCAATGGTACAATTAAACAGTTACCTCCAGAAAGGAACATTTAGATTTTTCCTTATGTATAAAGCTCAATTACTAAAAATATAAAAATCCTAAAGTAATTTGAAATACACGAGAGGAAAAAGTGCTATGACAGAAGTTTAATATTGTTATCTGTGGAGTAAGTTACAACTTTCAAGAATTTGGTGCATTTTTAGGCACTGTTTTTGTATTTTTGTTTGCCTGAATTGTACAGCAGGACTTGAGATGCCCAAAAACTGTTTAAGATAAATTTAAGGCAACCAAGTGCAAAAGCTCAGTGTACATTAGATATATGTAAACAGAACTTTTCATAGTAGAAATTGTATAACTATTACAAGTCCATAGTATTGACAAAGGCCAAAACCATTCTGCCTAGAGACACAAATGCAAAATGTAGTTACACTAGTCAAGCCAAAAATTACAAATTCCTGGAAATAAAATATCATTTTCTCTAATACAAGGCAGATGCATTACATTGCTGTGCTAGAATAAGTGCTCTGCTTTTCCCCCCTACATAACATGCAGTCTCCCACAGGTTTGTTCTGTTCCATTTAGTTATTTACCAGCGAACAACAGAGCTCCAACTGTTAAAGCAAAATGCACAACACAGCAAACGGATGGAATGTGAATGTACAGATATTGGACCTTTTAAAAAATACAGTACCTAGGATTCCCCATTTTAAACAGTTTTCAGCATATTGCATAGCAGTGAACACATCTGCTACCTAAAACTGTTGCTGTTGACCCACATGGAGTTCCTCTTCAATTCTTCTTTCAGTTTTCTTTCATACTGTACAGTGGGTCCACAAGCTTATTGTGCACATGCATTAAACCTTGGGGGGAAAGCAACAATGCCAGCTTTACATTAGTCATACTTTTTCAATGCATCTTTCTAGCCACATTTTTATTTGGAGTTTGCTTCAAAGTACACATTTTAAATAGTTCACTGAAGAAAATAACAATTACTAAAGTAGTTTAAAATCAGAAGTTAAAGACAGCATATATATTCCTGTATCTCTTGAATACTATTGACATCTGCAGTATAAAGTGAGCATGGATGAGACAGCTCTCTGATAATACACCTGTCAAAAAGTAGATCTGGAATACTTCCAAATGAATTGAATACATGAGATCCGCCCATCTTTCTTTTATATTAAAAGCTGCATAACAGCAACATAAAATTCCCTCATACCACAATTTGTCATAAAAATCAGATGTACACATACTGATACTTACAGCTTGGATTGCAATGTTCTAGCATTGTGGTATTACTGTCTTTGTAATTAATAGTGTACTTGTGGTCCTAGACAGGCAAAACCAAACTAAAAGTATGCAGACTGTTAATGCAGATTCAAAACTTAAGTAGTTTAACTGTTTTCTATTCTAGCTGGGCTTTTTCTGGTCATATACAAGTCATCCATAGCTGTGATTAGGGGAGGTGTTTTTTTTTTTTCCTATTCAGATACTTTAATTTTGGAAAGTGCTGAAAAGAGCAATAATAATAATTTAAAAAAAAAGGTGCTTTTTGCTTTATTTTGTTACAACTTAGTAAAAATGTTACCTACATCTAGGTATGTATGACATTCAGTCACTGGTATGTTTTTAACATCATTTCACCTTAAGGACTAATAACAGTAACTGATCAATGTTCACAATCTGCAAAGTGAAAGTCCATTTTAGCACCAAACTAAAGATTCACTTCTAAAATTACAAATTTAAGTAATATGCAACATTAAAAGTAGAGAATTTTTCTTAAAAGTCATTAAAGAAGTCTGACAGTAGTGCACATTTTAGTGATTATCTATGGCAAAGAATATCCAAATACCTTTGCTACATGATGCATCTGGTGGCAAACTTAGTGTCACTGCAGCAACATGAAATTTGAATAAGTATACAATCTGAGGTCATTACTGTAGGTGACCACAACAAAAGGCATTTTATGCAGCATCTATTTCTAATTAGTGTGTGATTATTTAATACAAAATGCAGATGTTAACTATTTCCTTCTCCAATTAGTGACACATTCAGCCATACTAAACAGCCAACACACCTGTAACTGACTCAAGAATCCAGCTCATTTTGTCTCTAGAGGTAATGACAGCTTCAGATATTTGTGCAAAAAAAACCCCCACCACCTTAGAAGGCAACATAACTAAAGAAAACAGTTTCTTAGATTTCATGAAGGATAACTATTGGGTTGATGTACATTGAAGAGATCAAGTCAGTAATATTTTTCAGGAGTTTAACAGTAAGTGAGAAAATACTAAGTATACATTTGATACAAAAGCCATTTGTATTGAAAGAGTAACAGCTGCACACACTACTCAAACTAGAACGATGTTTTGAACTTTAAATCATTCCACTTCCTACCAGTGTTTTTCTCTTCTAAAAAAGGGAAATGAAAAGGAGATAATTAGCCACTTCCTAGAGGCATGGAAAATGCTTACAAAGTATTGCCTCTGCCATATTTCATGAAGGATATTTAAATCCTGTGAAATTGTTTCAGGAAAAACAGTTAGAAACAAAAGCTTTTTTTTAAAGATATGCAGAGTCCTTACTTGATAGATGCCAGAACAATTATTTCAAAGGAAAGTCTCACTGTATATTCAAGTATGCTTTGAATAAACAGATTTCTGCATACAGTTTTAAGAAGAGCATGCACAAGTGTGGAAAACCATCCTGAATTAACTTATCTGCAGACTAATTAGTAAATTCAAAATTCATTTTCTGCTTCATTCTGCAAGACAGTTACCTTTCCCTTTTCCAATAAGAACATTTAAGTACACTTGTTAATTTTAGCCTCTAATAGGTTCTCAGAAAGTTAGAAAAAAAAGTGAAGGGGAGTAAGAGTTATTCTAGTTACCAGCCAGTGTGTTACCTGATTATCAAAAAGATTTGAAGTTTCATATAGTACCTTGAGATTTTTTAAATGGTGAAAAATCATGGTAAATAGCTGCCACAATTAGCAGTCATTAAGAACTACCTGGCTTCCCAAAAAGTCTACCTTGAAGATCAAGATTCAACAATAATTCCACATTTGACCCACACTGATTTCTCCTCCATCTTAAATGGGGAAAATCTCACTGATTGGAGAATAGGTAAAATTAAGCAAGTTTAAAGTAAACAATCTTTTTAAGAATTCTATTGCTCTGTATTACAGGGTAATTAAATAGTGTGACACAACAGCACACATTCATATACTGTAGCCCTTGATTTTTTAAAGCAATGTTCAGTGTCATTCATACCTAGTAATTCTACATTAGGTTTATATCTTTCCCAAGCAAAGCTTTTGTTTATATGAAATACAAGATAATGTTTAAAATTTATCCAAGCTGCTAAAGAAGTTTGTCTTTGAAAACAAAAAGTACTATCTAGCAGTGTGATACAGGTAAAGACTAACACACACAATACATAGCAAAGAACAGCATACTGAAAAAATCCAAAGTTCACAAGTTTGCCACAAATTATATCAGGATAAAAATCACATTAATGCCAGAATTGCAATCTAATACATATATGGACACTGCTGATATAATGCTCTAAAAAATTATTTCATAAATTACAATCTTGGTCTCGGATGCCTCAACTACTACAAGTATCCATGCTAGTGAGAAAGATAAGTGATTTACACGACTGCATTTGCTGTGCTAATATAGTTAGGAGAAAACTCCTTTTCTCCACTTCTACAGTCTCAGTGGAACAGAATTCACATCTAGGAACTTTCAATGACTATCAAAAAATCCCAGCTTTAAGCTTGCCTCAATATACCTACTACCAATATGAAAAGCACAGTAAAAGGCTGCAATGTATTAAAAGTCAGTATAGATTGTTATGCTAATTGCACTGTATGAAAAATGTCCTCAGGTGGCTTCAAAGTCTGTATCACACATTTCAAGTTTACTAGACAGCACATTACAGCACATAGCAAAAGCGGCATGAAAATATATCAGGATTAATAAATGTATCAAGTTTTCTTTAAGTGAAACTTTCCAGTATATTTAAGACCAGTATTCTGGAACCAGACTGCTGCTGTTTTACATACAGTCGAAGATTACTAAACTATAATTTCAAACCAGAAGCAAAGGAAATATTTTTCCAAAGTAGGGAATGTAAGGAACACAAGTTATGCCTCCTAGCACTTTTCCATTCACAAGAAATAAGTTAACATTTAGTATTTTGAATATATAACATTATACATTAGCTACTGTAAAGTATTGGAAGGCTCAGACTTAAATCAATATAATTTAAAATTTGTTTTTTTTAAATACATGTAACCTCTGATTCAGTGCTCACCTTTAAAGTACTTCACAGTCTTAACTCTTAGTTCTAAAGTAGCATCTTCATCACACACGAAGATAGTACGAGGGTGTTGCTGGAAAGCAGAAACTGTCCACATATGATTGACTCCTTCTTCAATTGCTTTGTACAATGCAAAAGCCTTATGTGCACCTGTTATAAGAATCATCACCTGCAAAACAAAGGTCTCTTTACTTTCAATCCCAGTATCAATACCAACTAGTCTTGAAAACAGACACATGCAACTAGAACTAAATGAGTTCTTACTTCTCTAGCATCCATCACTGTACCCACACCAACTGTTAGCGCCATAGTTGGTACTTTAGATAAGTCTCCATCAAAGTATTTAGCATTTGCCAAAATGGTGTCCATTGCTAAAGTCTTTAGTCTTGTTCTTGAAGACAAACTTGATCCGGGTTCATTGAATGCAATGTGGCCATCTGGACCAATGCCTTTTCAAAGTTAAAAAAAAGTAAATCATTCCAGACCTGCGGGTCAACAAATATCCTCAAACATTGTAAATGAATAAAAAAGTTTTAGGACTCATTCTTTCCTTTTGGTTCACCGTTTTCAATAAAAATCATTCAAAACTTACTTGAAATTAAGTTATTAGAAACTTGGACACCAACCATTCTGTTTTGGTATTCATACTGATTCTTTGTGAGTCACAGAACTTTCTTACACATAACTGAAAAAAGTGGATTTAGCTAAGTTACAAAAATAGCAATTAAAGAGTCAGTGTATTTGTTGGAATCAGCCAACCATAGAGCATTTCCTCATACCTCCAACAAACAGATCAATCCCCCCTGCTTCTTCAATTTTCTTTTCAAATGCATCACATTCTGCCTGTAAGTCTGGAGCATTCCCATCAAGGATATGAGCATTATTTGGATCTATGTCAATATGTTTAAAGAAGTTATTCCACATATAGGAATGATAGCTCTCTGGATGACTTCTGGGAAGCCCTGAAATAATTTAGAGTGAAATTAACATATTACAAGATTTAATCAAACAGCCTTAATTCTAGTCTATGTGTAACCAATGTAAGGCATGCAAGACAAACCTAAGTAAGAAGTCAGATAAATCAATATTTGAAATTATACTGAGAAGAAAGATTTCCTGTTGGCATGCACAAGGCAAATGGTTTACATTTCCTTCATATACATCCTATGTGAGTGTAAAGTCTTTAAAAGAAATGCAGTCACAATACTATGTGACAACATACTTTCTACAGAAGTGTTGTAAAGTAATTTACAAGCACTGAATTTAGCCCAGGATCCACCCAGACTAGTTTATTATTTGCATTTTTGTGGATAAAGGAACAGAGAAAAGTGCTTAAGATGACCCCATTTACATAAGTAACTTAGAAGTACAAACATACTAGACTGATCTTGTGCTTTGTCAAGTATTGAACAGTTTTAATAAAGGAAAAAATTATCAGTATAGCGTGTTCTCAAACAATTAGCACATCTTACCTACATATTCATCCATGTTGAAAGTCTTTACATATTTGAAAGAGAGATCTCCATTCCTGTGATATTCTATCAGCTTTTTGTAGCATCCCAAAGGTGTACTCCCTGTTAAATAAAGTTTTTCTACTGTTCTATGTATCTGCACAACATTTTCAGTGTATTTAAATCTCTTCATAGTCAGATTTTGCTACAATGCTTTTCAACATAAAATAAATGTTATTTCTCATTTACTATTTCTCAGCTTCTCAAACTTTATCACAACTGTTTACACAAATCAAATCCCTATTTAAATAGAAATATGTTGGAGCATTACCAAAAAGATATTTGTGTTCTTTTAAATACTGTATGTTAGCAATGATACAAACATAGTTCTAGGTTTAGTCATTTACATAGGCTCTGAATAAAACTTGCCTGTTGGTAGACCAAGCGTGAAATACCTTCCTTGACTTGGCTTGAATTGGATAATACGATTACAGATGTATTTTGCTGCCCATTCACTAGCCTGATCATAATCTTCAAGAATTACTAGCCTCATTATGGCCGTGAGGAACTTGTATGACAGAATAAACTTAAACCTGGAGAAAATGTCAAAATTTTAAAAATAAGCACCATATGAATAGTTGTAAAACTCTTAGATTACAGAAGAGATAAAAAATGACTTTTTATACTGATGATGTATAGTGCTAAGTAAAGTAGATTTTACTTGCATAAGCATATTACACTCTTGCAGTCCTAGTTCAAGCTGGACTGTTGGACAATCAAAAGAAAAGCTACAGAACCCAAGTGATAGATTACATCAAAATATTTATTAAAATTCACAGACTAATTTAAAGTAACTTGTAGGAAAAAGCTAAAACAAAATGACAACAAGCCATTTGGAACTTCAATCTTTTAATTAGTTGTTACTGTTAGAAAAGAGGAAATACTCTGCTTGAAATAAAAGCACAACAATAAGTGAATAAACATTGATATTAACTCCTGTTTCTTATGACCAGATGAATGCTTAAAATTTCAAAAACAAGGCCCAGAATAACCCCATGCTTCTATCTTCAAAATAGATAATTGGAAGTAAACAGTTAAAACTCCTTTCACTCCCATTCTAGCTCCATAACAATGCTTCAGTAACCTTATTAATCTGCAAAATAATGTTAAAGCATTAGAGATATTTGAAATCTTTACAATTCACAGGAAAAGATACCTACAACATCACATTTTTTCTTTTCAACATAACTTTAACGGAAAGTCAGTCATTCTTTATAGGTTCTGCTTTTGAGTACAACTATATCAACCATTAAGATGAATATCTAGAAAACAAGCTTGGCTGTCAAAAGTACATGGGCTTCTCCTGCATTTAAGCAAAACTCATTTTTCCATGAGTTTCTGCTTAACGAGTCAGGTAATTATCAGAAAGACTGAGGTTCTTTAGCCAGTTTATCTTCCCTGGCATTAGCTAGAAAACAACATAGCTGTGAGAAGCCTAAGGCCAACTAAGTGCCAAACCACCAGTAGCACACACTACTCTTAGTTGAGAGACCAGTTTTAGAAAAAAATACGAATTAAACTACAGTAGTCCTTAAGAGGGTAACATCTCTTCTTCACACTAAACGAGGAAGGAAATGAGCACCACCTTTTGCTGACTGCGCTGCTTCCTCTTCCCGGACAGTAAAACCGTGACAAGTCAAACTCACCTTTGCAGGGGAAACGCTATTCCACAGGTACCGACAAGGTTAACACTCGCGTTTCCTCGAGGAGGAGGACAGAAAAACAGGCCGCCAGAAGGAGATCCCGCGGCTTTAGGGCAGCCTGATAAAGCTTTAACGAAGCTACCCAGAGAACATGGTGATGCTCTCCAAGAGCAAGAGGAGAGACGCGAACCCGCACCAGAACGACCGCAGACTTTCAGCTGGGGGTGTTCTTGGGGAGATTCGTGAGTCTACACTGTTAGAGGAAGACACATACTGCCGGACCGCCCCCACCCCGCCAGCGCAGACTCCCCCCCAGGCGGCCCCGGGCCCCGCGGCCTCCCCCCACCCACAGCGCGGGGGCCTGCGCGCACGGCTGCACCCCGCACGGCCGGCAGCAGGGCCCAGCCTCAGCCCACCAACGAACACGACGCTCCCCAGCTCCGCTCACCCCCAGGAGAGCTCACAGCGGTCACAAGCAGAAGCAGGGCGGCACAGAGCAGTACCGGGAGGGAGGACAGGCACAGGGACCTCCGCTCGCCGGAGCGGCCCGCAGCACCGGCCCCGCCACCTCCGGCAGAACCTGGCGCGCAACCCGGAAACACCTGGCGAGGACCGGAAATAGCTTCGCGGGTGGGCGGTGCCGGGCATGCGCGGAGGCAGCGGCCTGTCCACGGCGGGTTTTTGGGGCCAGCAGGACTGTCCTCTGGGCGGGTGATGGGGGCTGCCTCTCTCCTCTTGCGGGGGTAGGGCATGAGTGAGGGGTGGTGCCTGCCCTCAGAGGAGCGTCTAGGAAGGGGCCTGTGGGTTGGGGTGGGTAGAAGCTGCTGCAAAAGTTCTGCCCTGCTTCATAGACTGAACTAGAGTAGGGTTTTTGTGCGAGGCCTTGTCGTGGAGCTGCTGTTTTGGGGTGAGCAGGTGGCATGCTAAGGTCTTAATGAGAAAAGCTCCCCTTTAACATCAGTGTTCACTTGAAACAGCTACAAAAAAGGCTGTTTGTACTTATTGCAAAAACAGTAGGTAGGGTATCAAGTTATTTATCTTTTTGTTTTAAAAAAAGTCAAGTAATTTTACAGATGTAGCTAGGCTATAATCTAAATGGCTATGGTGTGATAGATCTTACTGGTGGGAAAGGGTTAATCTTTTAAGGGATGCTTCATCAGAATAGAGGATGGAAATGGGGGGGGGGAGGGGGAGAAAAAAGTTAAAGCAGAGGCTACATGATTCTGAGTATATATGTATGCAAAAGCTGTAGGCTTCACTGAGATCATACCATATTAGAAAACCAGGATAAACTGGTTTGCTGGGCAGCAGTATAACTGACTGAGGAAAAACATAGTGATTGAAGACTAAAGGGAGGGAAGGTAATAAAAAGGGGGACAGGAATAAAAAAAAAATCAGGAGTTGCACTCACGAGAACACAATAATACATTTTCTGGTAACCTGACTCGGAACTACTGCAAGGTAGCTTAGAAAGATTGAGTAATGCTTTGCCAAGGGTATGAAAGGTGTGTTTGCAAACTCAGGAAGAAAAATAAGTCTTACTGGAGTCTGTGGGGCGTAGCAGACAACCAATTAAAATATCCCTTGTTTAAAAATTGCCTTTTTTTTTTAATTTAACTTTCAAATATCAGCAACTTAATATAGCTCATGCCTGTTCTTCCTATAAAGTCTTCATCTCGGAAATTTTACCAGGTCCTAAAGAATATTGGGTTTTCTTGCACTGTTTCTTGAGTCATGCTCTGAACCTCTGATGTTCTCATTGTTACAGTGTACGCTGCAGTGGAGGTTGTGATTTTCAGATCCTATGTAGCAACCTAAGTTTTGCCTCTAGATTTCCATTCTGTTTTTTCCTATCTACATGGACCACGTGTAACACTTCAGTGGTGAACTACTGCATATAGCAGACTAGTTAACACATTTTTGTGGTATTATTACACGCCTAGGTACCTATAGGCCTGAAATCACATCCCCAGAACTGTAGGGGAGATCCTTTTCTTCCCCTGGTGAGCCCTGTTCTCTGAAATGTAAGCTCAATGTCAGATTACTTTATTATTTTTTCATGGTCAAGTATCCATCAGTGCATTTCTCTTCATCAGCTCCCTGCTATCCTTCTAGGGCTGTCTATTCCCTTTCTCTGCATCCTTGGTGTTGCCAGCTTGTGCCCCTGCAGGCAGGAACAATGGGCTTCTCTACTTCCCTAAAACCTGTACTAGCTACCCTGATCTCAAGATGGTGAGTTGTTTCTGAGGATTTTTACTCTAGCATACACTTGCTACCTGCTGCCTTAACAAGGTATGAGTGGAGCATGCCTGAATGGATGGTACAGCAAGAACAGCTGCTTGCATTATCCCTGCTTCCCTTGGCAGAACAGCGTCATTCAACTGTGTCTCAGGCTCCCCATCTCTGTGATCCCCTTCCTAGCTCTACCCTGTAGGTATGACCCTACCATATATTCCTTATCCTACCGTAGTCCATTGGCTTTGTTCATCACTCTGCACGTGATGTTGTTATAGGAAACAGATCTTTCACACAGGTCCTGTGTGTTTCCACAACTTGAAAATTCACTATGTTCATCACTAATGAAAAACTCTTTAAAATTCAGATAATAGGCTCCCCCATGTTGCATATTCTCCAGGAGGTCAGAGAATATGTGATGTACTGTTCAGTTCAGTGGAACTTCTTGCACTTTTTCCTGCTGCCCCTAAATTCTGAGCAACCTTCTGTTTCTGTTGCCTTTTAGCAAACTTGGCAACATTATCTAAACTATTTCTATTAGGCATACTCTCAAATCCCCTGTCTTTTGTGAGCATATTCAATTCTGCCTCTCCTTGTTAGTATGCTAATGCATAGGGTATGATTTTTGCCAAGTCATTCTTCAAGTTTTCTGTTCTAATTAGTAGTAGATGCAAAATGCTCTGTATGCACTGAATGTTGTTGCTAGCAATTAGGCAAAGTCTTAATTCCTTATTAGGTTTCATTGAGTAGCATGACTAGAAGTTTCTTAAAATCTCGCATAGTATTTAAAATGCCAGTGTTTTTCTGTTGCTTTTTGAAACAATATTTCTGTGATACATTTTTTTGATTTTTTCTTAATGGCCCCTTCTGTTAAGTATTAAATCATTTACTAGTCATGGTGATCTGATTTTTATATATCTGCTATGATAAGGTGATTTTTGTGTTGCTTTTTTTAAACCTGCAAAGCTTTAGGTGTCTAATCTCTGGTTTTAAGTGACTAGGAATTTAAACTGGATGTACTTCAGTAGTAACCAAGCTGCAGAGTTTTACCTGAGGAGGGCCACCTGAACTTAGAAGGCTGAATCCCATCTTTTAACAAAGTAGTTATCCCTTCAGATTCCCTCATTTTTAGTTTGAAGAACAAAGGATCCTGCTCAAAGTTGGGACCTATGAAGGAAAATTACTCAAATGGATGTTCACATGCAGGAAAGACTCTGAGAAGCCCAAAAGGTTGCAGTGAAGATATTTGCCAAGTAAGGCATTAAATGTAGAGGTTGAGAAACAGACAATCGATGAAAAAGCTTTAAAAAAACCAAGCAAACAAACAAAAAACCTACCTCTTTTCCCTTTGCTGAATTAAACACTGCTGTGTACCGGATGTGCAAATCAAGGATAAGGGTACAAAATAACGTAGCAACTGAAACCTTTTAGAGGGTGATGACTGTATGGGGAGAAGGAGGAGAACTGCAGTGGAGAGAAGTTTGGGGGTTTTTTAATTTTCAGAGCTCTGAAAGAATGTGAAGAGAGTGGTAGTTACTCCAGTACTCCATTTAATGCCACAGGGTCAATAGTCTTCTGCTTTCCTGTGACTAAAGCTGCATTTCTGGTAACTTCATTTCTCTTCTGGACATAAGCTTGAGGGAACTGAATCCACTTGGCAGCTTTGCCTACTGCTTGCAAAGACTGAAGATAGTTTCACATGCTCATGCACTTCAAAGCTTCCTTGGTTAGATCTCGCCACCTTTCTACAAGCTGGGAAGTACATGGCATGTGATGTCTTTTGGGTTTGTGTTTTATGCAACAATCCCATTGGAACTATTTTCCAGTAAAATAGGAAACATAAGATTCTGTGATGCCAGGAATAGCATCTAGCTAGTATTTAGCACCATCTTAATTTTCATAGGCAAGGCTTTGAGTCAGTTTATGAAACTATACACAGAAAGAGATAAGCACCCTATGCTTTTGTTTTCCATTTCTGTTCTTACTTGCCACATGTTGGTGCTTCCTACATGGATTCTGGTAGAATCTGTACCAAAACAGACAGACAGCCAGTACCAGCTGGTTCTGAACGCAAGAGTCAATCACTACAGAGTAAGCATTAAAGGTGATGAGGGGAGAGGCGTGTGACAAGTATCGTATCATCACCCTATTACCTTATTGCTGGTGAACTCTTCAGTTCTTCAAAGTAGGGGTTTAGTGCTGCAATTTTCAGTACTTCATTTTGCCACGTAGAGGGAGCTGAGGCTGATCATTTTGCCGCGTGTGTCTGGAGTGCCAGGATATTTCTTCACAAGTATCTCTTTAAAGCATCTCTGCCTGAACCAGCAGGCAGAGCTGCCTGCTACATTCCCTCCAGATCAGATCTTTCCCTCGTTACTGATGCGAGTGTCAGCTGCCTCGTAGGTATGAGTGCGTAAATCGATGGTTGGCTGTGTCCCTGCAGCGTGGAACATTCTTGATGTGCGCAGGGATGTTATTGAGAGAAATTTCTGACAGTGCTGTTTCAGATCAGCTGCTGTTTAAGCCTGTTCCTTTCAGAGTGCACAGTTTAGATGTTCACCATTTCTGTCCTTTCTCATCTCTCTTCCTCCCTCCTAATTGCTCCTCCCCTGGGCTCACTCTCATTCAGAGTGAGCCTTTCCAGCCCTTCCAGGAATACGACTGGGCTGAAATGTGTACAACAGGTAGTCCACTTGACTCATCTGGTGTCTTTTGTGAACTGAAGCTGTTTCTACTGGTAGAAATAAGGGGTACCAAGCACAGGGTCCTTTGCAGGCTTAAGTCAAAAGTTGTGCCCCTACTTCAAGTGCTGTGTAATCAGGAACCGCTTTTTTTTCTCTACAGGGAATGTGCTTCATGGAGGTTTTATAAGTGAAGAAGACTTCACTTATAAAAGTGTTTTTGAGGTCTTTTTGCATGGTGTGCTGTGATAGCTGTTAAGGAGCAAGAGTGAATGACAAGGGATTTGCATATGGGTATCTGCTCAGCGTGCTGACTCTTGTCTGCCCAGTTAGGCAGCCTGATTAAAGCGTGGGTGGGCTGATTCGCATCATCTGTAGGGCCATCGCCAGAACATGATCTGCTGAGTGATGAGGGGAATAAGACATCTGTCCTGGGTGGTTGAATTCTAGCTAATCTTAAGCATCTCCTTCAGAAAAATGTGAATAGCCTGAATATGGAGGTTTATACAGAGTTAATATATGAATATGGAGTCAGATGAATTGCAGCGCAGGTGGCAGTGTTTCAAAATTTAGCTAGCATCGGTCATTTCAGATTCTTACATGAACAGACTTTCTGGTTTAACTGCACATATGATGGGAAAAATCAATATTCTGATTATCTTTTCTCAGGAAGTTACAATGCAGGCACACAGTATATCTGTAGTCCTGTGTCACAATATACTGTCAGGCAAATAGCTGCTTGCACTTCTCTGCCTCCTCTGCCATCATGTTTTGAGAGGACAGGGAGGCCATGGTAAAGTGCAGAGGAAAGGGAGGGACTGACCCTGATGTTGACTGCTCCATCTCGAATGGCATATTGCCATGTGCTGCACAAAGCCAGTGAGAAAACAGCAGAGGTAGTAGGTGTTTCTGTAGAGATATTCAGGAGATTGGGCACAAAAATATGCAGGCTATGTTTAATACTCCATCCTATTCCAGCTACCCAGATGGGAAATAGGTTCCCTGGTTTTGCTGGCAGGAAACTTTTTACTGACTTATACACAGGCCATCCTGTGCCAGTCAGCTCCGTGCTTGGGCATGTTTCTGGGTACATGTAATTTAGGAGTGTCGAGAAACTCTGTGAGTCCCTAGTGCTCATGAAATTGTTCTCCTTTGAGAATGTTTGTGCAAAACTAAACCAGAATTTAAAGTTTCACGCTAGGCTTTTGAAGATGATGGGAGATAACCAGAAAAATCACACTCAGTGTTTTTTATTAGTACTTGTAAGGAGAGTGATGTTGCATCCCATTTAATATTGCTCCTTTTTGAAATCGACTTTGCCTTTCTTTAGAAAAGCTTGGAAAGAGCAGAGTTGTAAAACAGCTTCAAGAACTGTAGTTTGGACTTATTATCTCGTTCTGTATTGGATAAACCTTTCAAATATCATCCTTTGTTTTTGGTTTTTTTTTGTAAGACTTTTTTTTCTTAAAATGTCCTTATTGCAAGAGGCTGCCTCCCCATGGCAGGAGCTGCCCGGGTCCCCCGCCATGGGGCTGCAGGGGGCTGCGGGGGCCACCGGGCTGGCAGCTGCGGGGCTCTGCCGTCGGGCCGCTGCCTCCCCTCCCAGGCCGTGTCTGTTTCTGCTGCTGTTTTGTGTCTGTCTTAACCTCTGAATTCAGCCTGGCAAATCACTGGTTCATTAAACGCTCAACGTTAAATACCTTGCGTTCTTGAAAGTCTGACTTACTGCCTCGTTTCTTTGCTTCGATGGCGCAAAATGATAATAGTCAACTTTATGCTCCTTTAAAAAAAATTGTATTTATAAAAAAATATAGACTGCAGGAGAATGGAATTAAGATATGATTTTTTCCAGGTAATTTCTTCCAATATATAGAACCTTATTTGTGGAAACTCTGATGGTATCCTTTGCTGTGTTCGCCATTCAGTAAGGCTAGACTGAGGTATGGCTTGAGCAGAAGAGCAGAAGTATATTTGCACTCAGTTTGCAGAATGTGCAGCAAACTACTGATGGATGTTTTTCTGGATTGACTTGGTATTTATTGTGCTACTATTTTAACCAGAGGCTTTCTGAATCCACTTAGCACTTAGCTGTAGCAACCCACTGTCGAGTAGAGCTTAGAAAATGGTTATCCTGCAGTTCAATTGCTGAAGGTCCTACCTAGGTCATTATTTCCTGAAAGGGAAGATAATTGTTCTTGCTTCACCTGGGGATGTTAGAAACGAACTGAGAGAAGACGTAAGCAAATTCTTCTCCCAGGAGAATTATTTTTTAATCCCTACAAACAGGAGCGGCTGCTTGTCCCCAGAGGGTAGGCTGTTCTCTGCTGACAGTACCATTTGTGGTTGTGTACCTACCTGCTTTGTGCAGTTCCAGAGACAAAACAGCGGATCTCCAGGTGAGCCCTGATTACAAACCCTTTTTATCTCATTAATGCATAGCTGACTTTTTTTTTTTTGAGGTATTTTTGTTCTTGTATAAGGACCCAGGGATCTCCTATGGGAATGCAGGTGTATGGCTGGCGTGGTTCCCACCCATCCTATGCCCATCCTGGGACCAGTCAAAACATCCCTCAGACTATGGCACTGGAAAGTACTGATCATTCTCATCAACTCTTTAGTTATAATTTTGAACTTTGAGAGATACAAATTGTTACAAAGTTAAATATTCCCTTTAGAAATTTATTTATATGTCATAAAGCTACCTTAGCCTGTTTGGTTTGAGTGGTCATGTGATGAAACATGGGATGAGGGAGGATATTTGGACATGACAAAGCCTCCAGAAAGTATGTTTTATTGTACTGAACAGAAATAGCCCATTCTTTTATTTGACTCGTCTGATTTCTATTGCCACCTCTCAGGCTAAGGCGGTGGTGATCAGCAGGCAGAGGAGTTGAAAGACCTGAGGCCAGAATTGTCCCTGACTCTCTAATACTGCATCCTTTATTTCTTTAACAAAGTCCTTGTAGAGCCAGGCTTTCCAAATACTTGCTCTTTTTTGAAGATCTAAAAATACATAAGAATGCAACCCATTTACTTCAAAACCTATAAAATCTATTCATATTCTACAGCTGGGGTAATACTGGCACAAAAGACAGAATATGAAAAAATGTGCATGTCTTAATTGACCTCAAAGTTAGAGCGGTTTGGGAAGGGAAATAAATTTGTGGTTGACATTATCTTTGGCTTTAAATGTTTTTAGCAGGCACTCAGGGAAGCTTGAAGCTATGCCAGGATCTGGCTTAGGTAGGCAGAGCAGGCAGAAAGGATCTGCCACTCCAGCATCTCCTGCATCTTCTAGGAGCACAGGGAGGCAAATCACATAGTCGCAAAGTAGGAAAGGCAGGAAAGCATGGGCAAATGCCTAGGATGGCTACTGTTTGCTGAGCTCTTGGCACCTGGAGTTGCACCCA
This sequence comes from Ciconia boyciana, assembly GCF_034638445.1. Classification (NCBI taxonomy): domain Eukaryota; kingdom Metazoa; phylum Chordata; class Aves; order Ciconiiformes; family Ciconiidae; genus Ciconia; species Ciconia boyciana. Next base: position 28,522,171 of record NC_132938.1, read on the forward strand.
CAGACAATTCGACAAAAAGAGTAACCTCTCTCCCTGTGGGCATGGAGGTAAAGGTGGCGTAAGCATGACCAAATGACTCGCCCAGGCAGGGAGTTACAGTATGTCACTGTTCTTTGGTTAAGAGAGTTTGCATGCAAGACTTCATGTGAGTGTGCCTCTCCATGATCAGTGTGCCATCCTTATCTTTATGGATTCTTATCACACTCATTCTTATTCTACCTTCCTCTCATAGCCTTCCTCTGCTGAGGCTTACCATGCTTGATGTCCTCCTCTGATGTCCTCCTCTCCTAGTCTTGCTTTGAACTATGTAGATAACTGCCAAAGACAATTTTCAGCGAGTAATTTTTCTAGCTCCATATAAAACTAGTTGCAGGCTTCTGGAGCTGTCACACTGCTTGTTGGCATCAGGTTATTTTCATTCTTCACGCTGTTTATGACAGTGCCCCATTTCAGTTAATTTGTATGTTATCAGTGATGTGAATGTTTTGCTTGTTAGTGGAAAACTTGTGCTTTGTGCTGAACTCCTTTCAGAATTTTCAGGTTGTTTGCTGCCTGTGTTTAGCGGGACAACAGCTAGTACATGGGGAGGTGTTTTCTTCAGGCTGCTCTAGCACTCCCCTGGGATGTTTAGATAATGCAGAAAACAGGCTGCATATTACCTCCTGTAGCGTTCTCTGAGGTGCAAGGGGTACTTTGAGAGAGTACAGGACATACTCTGGGAGCTGGGATGACCTGCAGTTTTGTAAAGTGTTTGAAGAATTTGTAGATCCCAGGCCTGACTTGTGCTGCATACAAGTCACAACACTGCTGTGTTGATCCTGTTCTCATCTTTGGGTTTTTACCTTGGAAGGATCGGAGGCTGTGCTTGTGGCAATAAGATTGTGAATGGAAAACAAGGTGGGGCAGGCTCAGGCCAGATCTTAACATGAGTTAGACCTGCCCGTATGGATTATTTGGATTACTGCATTCAGCATTTTCAAAATGTTTTTCTCTTTTCACCTGTGCAGAACCAGAGATGTGAATTAAAAAGGGTGCACATTTGTGTGTGGTGACAGCACAAAACTTGCAGAAACATTTCTTGCCATTTGCTTTAAAATTCAATAGAGTAAAAAAAAATCTGCCAGTACAATTAGTCTCTGAATTTAATTAGCCTTATTCCTAGGATGACTGTCCTCCTCTAATAGGAATGAGCCTGTGTTTCTAATTGCTTGCTGTCACATCTCCACCTCTCTGCTTTACACACCTCTGGTAAGGTTATAATACCTTACCAGGAAATAAAAAAGCATTTTAATACCATGATATGTGATTCCACAAGGCAAATGAAAGTAGGGAGTACTCTGAATGTGAATGATGGTTGCAAAGTGTGATTTTTAGCTGTTGGTCTGATTTGTGGCCAGAGCTGTTGGAACTTACATGTGGCACGTCAGGCTGCTTGCACTCTGAAATTCAGTCTCATGCCTGTATTGCTACAACTGACATCTGTTTCGGTAACCCGCAGCCAATGTTCCCCATGAGTTCCTGTAATTGCTGTTGGCAACCGACACAGCCAGATTATGTCTAGGAGTAGATGCTCCTGCTGATTTCAATTTAGGCGAGGCATGAATCCACAAACAAGAATCCACAAATGGTTGGAAGGAGTTAGCTCTTAACTGATTCACTGATGTATAGCAAGAGTGTACTGAGAACAAATCACATGGATGATTTTTGCATACAGATGACCGCTCTTGCTTAATGAAGGCCTTCTCTGTTCATTCTGGGGATATGCCAAATGCTCTTTGACTAAGGATAAGGGACAGTTGCCTCCATCCTTTCAGCTGTTTCCAATTCAGAAACAAATGACACCCACACTGCTAAATTCCTTTTCCCATCATAAAACCTTCTGCTGGGCTAGATGGACCTTTGGTTTGACCCAGTACAGCTGTTCTTGTATTCTTATTAAAAAGAAGTTAAAATTTGCCAGCTTGCAAACTGATTTACAGATGGGGAGCATTCCTGACGCAGCAGAAGCTAGCTGAGAAGAACATGCTGCTGGTCAATGCTGTGGAAAAACAGTGTATGCTGGAAATATAAAGAAAAGATGAGAGACCCTAAGAGAAAAGTGAAGATGGGCTTGGGGGAGATAACCGCTGGAGAGAGGAGGCAATACAGAGAAGAAGAATGGTTGTCCTGCCTCCAGAACAGAGAACCCATCGTGTATGGGTTGGGTGTCTTCTCTGTGCACAATTGTCCAAAAAGAAGTTTGTGTCAGTGTTTAAGTTACATGGTGGCCTCTTACAGGTTTTCAGTCATGCACATACATTTAATTTGCAAAGCCTTTTACCTGTACAAGTTTCATTGTCCTTCTTGTACTAACTCATCTCACCTAGTGAACTTCCCCAAGAGAGATTGCCTGACCTCCTCTTTTTCCAGTTCACCATTCTGTTTCCTCATCAAAGCCCAAATGTAGCGGTTTCCTTTTCTTCCCTAATTCCCAGTTAAAGTGCCTCCTAGCTCCACCTCTCCTCCAATACATAGAGCAGCTAGTCTGCATGACCATATTGGTTTGTGGGGCAATGGATGTACACAACAAGCTACGTATGTCCCTCACTTCAGTTGTAGGGACTCTTGCCCAACCCGTTACCTCTGAATCTGGTACTCTTCACTTGAGTCTCAGCTGCTGACACCCTAGTAAAGCAGTGTATTTAGGGCAAGCAGCAACTAAACAGTTACATATTTCACCACATAGTCCCTGAGGTTGTCCTGAAAGGCACGGCACTTGCTTGCAGCGTACGTCTCCCACGTTGGGAGACCCCAAAGTTTTGGCTTGAAAATTCCTCTGATGATCCTCCAATGCAGAGGATCTGTGCTGCTTTTTAAGTCTGAAAAGCCATGCTTTTTAAGTCTGAAAGTTTAGTTTGGACAGTAATTGTAAAGTAAAATTCTGATTCACAGGAAGGCTTGTCAAATCATTTGTAATCCACATTTCCTAGCCTACATTTTGAATTTATCCATGTTATTCATATGGAGATAAGCAGAAAAACTGAGAAATTGTTGTTGCTGGTTTTTTGCTTTGTTTTTTTTCCCCATGGGCCTAATTATTGTTATCTGGGAAAAATGTGCATTTTTCTTTGTAGTGAATAATTTATAGAAATTGCCTGTGCATCTCATTTTTCTGATTTCCTAATTCTGGCAGTTGGTGACCTGAAAGATGTTCCAGGAAAGGCCATTTTGTCTCCTGTGGCCTCTTACACTTGTCGGCTGCTGTTTCCTGGCAGTTGCATGGAAGGAACTTTTTGATAATTTCTCCTCAAAATCTGTCATTTTCTTTCTCTTCCACTTACACCTTTTCCCTCTTCCTTTCTGTCTAGCTCTTCAGCTAGTAAGGTACTATATCGTGCAATATATACCATACCAAAGATGTTTTATTAACCATCGGAGGGTGTATGGTATTTTTTACAACAACTGAGCCACCTCCATTGTAGCTTTAGGAGTTTGAAGGCTTCACAGAGCACAAGGCTTTGCGTACATGAGGAAAATGTTCTTTGGCATCAGATGTGCAACGTACTACTCTGTCGAGAACTAGGATTAAAGGGTTTGCCCTGCCATCTGTCAGGCTGTCATTTTCAATAAATGCTATGTCACGGAGATGTTATTATGGCACAGACATTGGCTGAAAGTGGGATGCATACATCATCCTAGGAGGGTATTTCTGAAGTAAAAAAAAAAAAAAAAAAGCATGGTATTTTAAAAAATAGAGAGGTTTGTTTTGTTTTGTTTTGTTTTTTCACAGCTGTGGGAGAGAAAAATGGCCAGAACCTGAGAACTTCTGTGGAAACCTGGACGATGAGCAACTAAAACTCTCTTCTTGACCCAGCTGCATATCATACACATGATCTGTGACAGTCATTCGAGATTATCAGCATATTGACGCAAGCTTTGGCCTTTTGTCTGTGTTTACATGCGCTCCTAGCTGTGAAGGCCACAGTCCAGTGAAAACAGTCACGTAATTGCACACCACTGTTTCTGCTGCTTGCAGGTAGAAGGACTAAAGCATTCCAGATACTCTTTTGCTGGAGGGTTATTTCTTATAGGAACTTATTCAGACTCCTTGAAGCTACAGGCCAGTTTATACTGGTGTTTCTTGGCCATGTGTTGGAAGTGCAGCAGAAATTCCAAGAGAAGCTCTGACCTTTACCTGACAAAAGTGATACCCCCGGAAAATGGCAAAATCACTGCAAAGGAAATTACAGAGGCTGCTGTGGGCAGGTGCTCTCAAACTCATGTGAACATAAGTGGTCTGTGCAAGGCAGCTCAGGGTTTTCACCAAGATTTGACCTGATGTGCCCAAATCCCTCCATCTCCCAGTAATGCACATGTTACCAGGATGATCTCTCATTAATATCCTAGGCTCCTTTCTACAGTGGAGTAAAATTATACCACCTTTATCACAGGTAATCACTTTGTGGTGAGTCTCAAAGGTGGTCAGTTGGGCTTTTCCTGTACGTGCTAATGCCAATCAAGAGTCCGTCAGCAATACAGGTGCACAGACAGATGTGTGCCCAGCAAACTGGACACTTAGGAGATTTGACTTCTGAAGGCTGACTTTCGGGCTTGCAAACAACTCCAGCCAGAAGATGAACACCAAGACATTAGAAAGCTGTGCTCTGCGGTTCTCAAGAACCGAGGCAAGAATGGCAGAGATTTTCTGGTTGTTCTTGTGACCGTAGGTGTCTGTGTTCTCCCTAAATGCTTTTTCTACCTACAAATTTTTATGTGAACTTTTTGTGCAGACTCAGTGTATGAAAGCTATGCATCTCTCTTTGCGAGTGCTTTCTTAGTCCACTGTTTGCTGCTGCGAGTGCTGGCTTACGTAACTTGCAGTATGATAAGGATCCCTTCAGACAACAGCAACCCAACCATGAAATCAAGATCTTTTGATCATGTTTCAAGGAAGTGCTTGTTTTTCTTCTTTTGCCATTGTATTATGCTGTCCTTTCTCTTATGGTGTCATTGAAGCTATGCAGTCATAAGTACAATTGCATAATATATGAGATAAAGCACACATATAGTCATTAATAAAATAACTAAATTGTTGACCATTCTGCTGCTGTTTCTGTTACTTACCTCACGTTCCATACCAGGATCAAATTTGGACTACCTGGGGCTAAATGAGACATTCTGGAAAATGTGGTGGTAGGTCTTCGTGCCAAAAAATGCAGTGGACTGTGTAGCACACTGCAGGTGCTGCAGGTGAGCAACAAGAGGAAAGGTACTTACTGGTACTTCCAGGTACAAAACAGGGATCAAGGTTTCCCACTTGTGTTTTTGATCAAGAGGAAAAATTGCAGTACGTGTTGGTTTTTTATAGAATACAGATTAAATAATTCTGGGTGTTTAGTTTTACTTCCAGGAAATAATCCAGGGCATGAATAGGCCATAAGTCTATGTGGAATCACAAAGTCATTAAAAAATACTGGACTGAGAAGGACCTTAAGAGACGATTTAGTCCATTACTCAGCTTCAGGTGTAGCCATATCTTTCCAGACTGTTTCTTGTCTAGCCTTTTAAAAACTTTCTCTGATAGATATTTCACAGTCTCCTCCAGTGCTGAATTATCGGTGCTATTGTAACGTTTATTCTGATGTCTAACCTAAATTTCCACTTTGTGTAATTTGATACAATTACGTTTGCTCCTTACGCAAAGGTCGCGGCATCAAGGATTACTTTTGTCACTGCAGAAGCCTTTCTTCTGTTTGAAGTCCACTGTAATGTTTCCTCTCAGTTCTCCCATCCCCAGACAAAACAGCCGTCAGTCTTTCAGTCTTGGTGATAAGATTTTTTCTCCTTGCTGCTGTGTTAGAGAAAAAAACCAGCTTGCTCTTCCCATTTCTCTGGCTAGCTGCATGTTGAGAATATTAAGCATGTTTCACCTTTTCTCTTCAATAACCTTTTGGCATAACTTTCTGAGTGGGCCTGAGACCCATCTAACAAAGACAGGGTAGAGCAGAAACTGCTCCAAAATCATAGTAAAAGAAAGTAGGACAGACAAGCTTTGAATGTAGAGTTTAGTTTAATGCCTAAGACAGAGTTGTGTGTGAATTGAAAAGAAGCGCATGGGCTATCTCAGAGGGAGGTAGCTTCTGCCTCAGCACTGAAATGGTTCTCTCTCCCATCCCTCTCCTATCTTCTGTGGGTTTTTTTTAAGAACGGTTCTGGTTCTTGCAACATTTCTGCGAGAGAGTTATGGTTAAAGTACAGAAAGTTACAGCCACAAAAAGTTACTTGCAAATCTGTTATAAAGAATAAGAGAAAAATACTGCTCTTGACCTTGTGATGAAAAACTGCAATGGTTTTTCTTCCTCTCAAACTGCTGAAGAGTTAATAAAGATATGTCAGAAAGACAACAAAGCCAGAGCAGGAGGGAAGGAAGGGAAAGAAACCTTAGTGTCACTTTCTGACAGAAAAAAATTTTCACGAGTGCCTAATAGATAGCACAGTTGTTTTTCTAACCTTTGTAACTCTAAACATCAGTGCAAGTGTCTTTAAGTTTGATCCTTCAAAGCACTTCAATTTCTCTAATTTTGGTGAAAGTACAGAATAGAAGGAAATGATTCAGGATAGCTACAAAGCTAAGGAAAGTAATGGGTGATGCTCAGATAAGATGAAATCACTCATCTGCACCGTCAGAAAGGAAGCAGAACCCATTTCCAGGTCTTTCCACTTCACCAGCAGTGAAGATGAAGATGATCAAGATTGAGTACTGAAAAGATGGGACAAATATTTTATTTCTACAGGGATATATGAAAGAGTGCCTTTTCATCAACTGTGCTGCTCTGAAGGGGAGACAGCTGAGGTTTCTGATGAAGCCTTTGCTATTTAGTAATCCTTTGCTAACAGAAACTGCGTTGAAATGGGTTTGAGATCTATTTAGAAATAAGCAAATTATGTTTATTTCTAGTATATCAATAGAAATAAATCATCATCAAAAACTAAAAATGTGCATTACCCAGAGGTACTAGAGAACTGGTAAAGGAATTGTTCTAGAATACAAAATCAGTAGACCACTGATAATTGCCAAAAAATATGTAATATGCACCAGTTTATCCCACAAGAAATCTCCCAGTCCTTTACACTCGGCTTGCCTATCTAAATGAAGAAGTTGAAGAATAAACTCTTCTGTGCCCTAGAGATCATGGATGCACGCAAGCTGCACTGGATGAAATTTTTTTCCTTCTCCTTTATGTACTTCAGCTGTTACATCTAGTGGAGTCCTTTCTGTTTAAAAATTATCAAAAAATCCAGCATTAAAAGTGAGAATAGTGTACTGACTGAACAGTTGACAGTAAATCACAGAGGGTGCCTATACATTAGGCAATGGAGTGACCTGTGTTCAATTTCATGAGAACTGTTTTGATCCTGTTTTGATCCATGTCCTCCTTACGCATTTTCCAGCAGTGAAGTGCATGCCAGCAGCTGGCCCTGGGTGCACACCATGTGTTTCCACCTAAGAGGTAATGCAAAGCAGTCATCTGTGTGCCTTGCTCAGAGGCAGCCAGCCTCTGACTTATGTCTCTGGAGCCAAGGCTTTCTTTTCTTTTGGTCTGTTCTGCAGTCTGTTCAGTCTCTTGAGAATTAGGAAAACTCACCTTTGCTGTCTTCCCCTCGTTGATCTTACTAAGTAGACCTTTAATTGCCACCATGTGCTCAGGACAGTGCTGTGGTTACAGAGGTCAATGGTCTGATTGATCCTAATCCTCGAGACTCAGTATTCTGTTTTGAGAAGACTGGCAGGAGTTTTCAATCAAATGTTGTGAGTAAGTATTATTGCTTATGCAAACATGTCTTGGAGCAAGGGGTCCATGTGGTTTGAATATATGGCCATACAGCTTGCTTTATTTCATGTGAACAGCAAAATCTGGGCCAGACCTGTCAGTCTGTGCAGTGCTTAGGCCAGGAGGCGGGGAGCACCAGCTCCAGAATTCAGAATGAGAGGGCAATACATGTCAAGACGATAGTCTGCATCATGGCAGAACCTGCATATCCACTTCCATGGTGGATAATGAAGCTATACGTGGATAGTGACAGACTGTTGACTATGTCTTTTCATCATGATGCCGCAAGGTGGAGCATGCGTTTGTCAAGCTATCAGCAAGGTGGAGCTACCTAAAGATCATAGAGGTGCCAGGACTGAAAGTGCATTTTGGACCCTCTTCTGTCCTGTACAAAGAAACCAGTGAAAGATTTTAGCTAGGCTGAGGCACTGCCATCTTCTGCAGGGGCTGTACATGCAGCCAACTGCTACAGCTTGGTCATGGTTCCCATTGGGGTCTAGCAGTATGTGACGTGACACATAGGTTTCTCAGAAGGGGAAAGAGAGACTTCAGTCTTGTGCCACCTTTCCACTGCTACAGGGTTGTTCCAAAGCTAAAACCTGATTCAGTAACATGTCAAGGACTTCTTTAAATTAATCACATCCCTGTTTCAGTTTAAAAGGTCAATGAGCTACTTACTACCTGATCATGACCTAGTATCACCGTTGTCTTATACTCTGTTGAGACGTTTTATCAGTCACTTTTCCATAAGTCAAAGCCACTGAATAAGTAACTCAACAACATTAAAGCCTAATTCTGTGATCTGAATTAGCAACCAGAATTCTTTATTTGGGCACTATTTTTATTACATTTCTACCAGGCAAAAAACTGTGCCCTGAAAGAAACAAACACAATGAAGTAAATCCAAAGCTCCTGAAGTCAAGGGAAGATTGAGCATTGGTGTGTCATCACCTCTAGATATGGGGTTGCGCTGATGTGTTGAACAGAGGTTTCTTCAGGAATGGCCTTAGGATTGATCTGCCACTCTGTGGTAGTGTTTCAGTGCCAGCCTTGGTTCTGGCTGGAGGGAATCCAATCTGAGCACACCATTGCTGCACAAAAGCACACAGCGCTTGGCTGCTGGTGTCAACAAAGTTGTGTGTGGAAAGAATGTCACTGCATGGTATATCACTAATGCAGATACCAAGGTAATCCAGGGTAAACCACTATAGCTGAGGGACTTGACCTACCTTGAGTCGTGCTAAGTGAATATCTCTGGTGCCTGGGGGCTTAGTAATTTACTCTTCTTGGCATAAAATGCTAATTTTTGTTTTCAAAAGCTTAAATAAGAAACAAACAATGACAGTGTATGCCAGAAGCTTTACTCTTAGTCTCTAATGAAATCCAGTTGTGACCTTACAATAGGAACTGAGAGCACTGCACTAAATCAACTTCTAGTTCAATATGCATCTGTCCTACCATTATGCTAATGAAGTTCCTGGAATGGTGCAAGAATGAAAAATATATTACAAAGTGCTACGTGTACCGAAGTATTAATTATTTAGAAACATGCAGGATGAAGGTATCCCATCAGGGAGAGACCAAAACTGAAGAATGGAATAATACATAATGTGGAAGGTGGTTTGAAAAAAGCAGGGAAGAGAACAAAGAAACAAGTGAGACTAGGGATGTAGGAAACAGCTTTGAAAGTCTGGCTCCAGTGCAGCATCTACATAACAGCAGCATTTTAGAAGGACTGAAAGGGTAGCATGATAAGACCTCGGAAAATTTCAGAGAAAGAGAATGAAGTGATCAAGTCAGGAGATAAATCTGATGATTTTTTTTTACTTATGGAGACTGCATACAAGTGAGATGCTAAGAAAAATGTTGTATAGCTGTTGTTATGCCTTCCCATCCTGCTCTTCAGCTATGCCTATTGCTAAATTAGAGTTCAGTTAGCATTGAGAAGCACTGTACACACTCACACCCCTCTCCCCACAGTCATTCAATTTAAATCTTGAATTCAGGTCTTAGTAAGTAACTCTCATCTGCTGGAGAGAGCATACTGTAGATGCCATTGCATATTACTTAATTTGAAGCTTCAGTACAAAATGATTCATACAATTAGTGGGATTCTTCCTTTGTAGACTTCATGGACTTTCTGACACTTGTACAAAGTATATCTCTAAGCCAGACATCTGAGTTCAACTCACAGGCATTTCTACGTTGTTTCATTACATTCTGATGAAGAGTACTGCGTACAAATATTTTGCATTATGAAAGACGTTTTGAGAGCAGCTTGCTATGTAATGAGGTCTTTTAGGGTTGTTGCTGTGTGCAGCTCATGCTTTTACAATACAGGGTGACCGGTGCTGTGCCACATCCAGAACTTGGCTTTCTGAGCTCTTTTGGTAGCTGAATTGTGATCTGGGCTCACCTGAAAATAATGGCCTGTAAACAGCAATGTCAGTGATGAAGATGGCTGGGAACTGTTAATCACAGGTTGGACACAATGTGCATGTTCTGTAGGTAAAGGAGAGAATTGTGATATATGATCGGAAAGAATCTACGCTTCTAGGTGCTAACAGGGTGGCAATAATGTGAGAGGATGAATGTTCAAGCCAGCTCTAGCTGCCTACGTTAAGGCAGCTGTATTCTCACCACTTGGGGTGTGCAAAGGGGCAATTCTGCACCAATATATATATTGCTAACACTGACCTTTAGCAAGCAAAAAGTGCATTTTAGTTTTTTTTATGGGATTGTTCAGGTTAATCCCATGGTACATACATTGTAATAAATAGAAGATATTCACAGACTTTTGGAAAAAGTCATGATTTTGCTACCTGAATATATACATTTAAATTTCAAAATAGCAAGTATTCAATGTTTGATTAGTTTCATGGTTTTAGTTGTTGCTTGTTGAATTTGGTGGTTTTTTTCATTTTATGCAGCTCTCAGCCATGGCTATCTACCACATTATCTTCATATGTAGAGGTGGGTAATATTAGAGTTAAAAAGTAATGATTTCTTTAGTAATAACTTTCTCGCTTGCTTCACCTAGTGCCATCTGTAAGCTGTGCTGCTAGCTCCCCTTAGAGATCCTATTTGCATGCCCAACTGCTTTTTGAAATGTAATTTACAAGGATCAGTGAGTGACTGACACACATCTACAGAGACATAATAAAAACCTATGAATATAAATTACAGTTTTATCCATTATTTTTGTCTGAGGCAGTTTCTTTCTATATTACAAAAGTGTGAAAGAAACTGTAGATCCATGTTACTCTTTTGGTGACTCTTTTGGTGACCAACCTAGTCTAAGAATTTCCAAACCCTTCCCCATCATCACTTCTGAGATGTTATCAGTCACTCAGTTGGGCTGATTCAACAGTTTGTGTGTACCCAGACCGTTAAACGATCAATTTAAAAAGGAAAAAAAAAACAACAGAACTCCTTCTTCCTGGCTCCCCCAACCTGTTTTATTTGGCTCTTTTAGCTGATTTCATTAACAGTACTGCCACAGAATCATTCCCATAAAAAAAAAGCTAAATTTGCTACCAAAGCCAGGAATGAGTGATGGGGATGAAAGATTTTACCCTGGGTCTACTGCTGAGAAAACAGTAACATCGAGCTTGAGTTTTGGGGTGGAAATTGTCCTTAGAAGGCAAGACTTTAAACATACGTTTGTTATGTCTTTGCTTCAGAAAACAATTCTGGTGCATTGCAGAGATGGGTCTTACATCAGTAAGACAGCAGACTTTCAGTACTTGTGTAGTCTAACAGTCTCGTGGGATAACGCTTGAAAATAGGTAATCCCAAGAGGGTCACTGGAAATGTAACTTCTTGTCAAGGAAAGACAGGTTGATCACACTACACTTGAAGTCTTTAGAAGTGAGAGGAACATGGATTTGTGTGCAGGCAGTGGGAGATCTTTTTCAGGAAAAACATCAGTTATAATTCAGATAAACTTAGTAAGTAGGTACCATTACACTAAAACACAGTGTAGTTGCACTATGGTTGTAACTTCTTAAATATCTTAAGAATTGAGATAAATCAGGTCTAGAGAGAAATGGTTGGTGCAGAAAGCTCCTGCCCCTTTTCCTATTATCTCTGGATATGAGAAAGGTGCCTTTTCTTTTCAGGACTTCTACACTAATCCAGCCATAGAAATAGTGGGAACATCCACTTCCTAAAGAAACTGTACATCCAGCAAATTTGCCTTGGATTTTCATACTGTCAAGAGCCTTGAACTTACTGCAGTCCTCCACACTTTGAAGACAGACAGGATTTCATCACATTGCTTTTCTGTCACCTGCTGTCCCTACTTCTCTGCTCCATGTTCCCTCGCTTAATTGCATCCCCCACTTCCCAAGTTTATTCAGGAGAAGATCTACACTCACCTTCCCCACTTCCCAGCATTTTCTCTCCTGTTGGTACACCTGGAAGCCCCACTAATGGACTAAGGTCTGTTAAGTGGTGCACATCAGGGTCCCTTCATCTATTGCCTTTCCCTCCCTTGTTACTGTAAACTGGCTGTAGGGAGGTGTCGGCGATCAATATCCCAGCTCTCTCTGGAAACAAGGTCCAATGACAGTTGATCGTGGTATCACTTGGTCACCAAGATGGGACACAAAGACTGTAACACAGACACAGGCGTGAATAGTTAATTTTAAGCCAGTTTGTAGAAAGATCAACTGAGTGTCATTAAGCTAACTGAAATGATATTTACAGAAGTATCTTTGAAAAACAATAGAGAAGGACTTTGGCATATAAGGAGGAGAAATCTGTTCTTTCTTAGAGTCTGAATTATTAAAAGAAAAGAAAAAAAAAAGCAGGTGTTAGCATAGCCATTACCCTCTATAGAAATACTGGGTTGTGGTCCACCTTATCTCCTCCTTTTTCAAGGATCCTGAATTACTAAGCTCTGGTTTGACCTACAGTTACAGTTTTCAAGATAAACAGTCATCCTGACTCTCAGTATCTATGGTTTAAAGAAAAGCCTGTATTTCAAGTCTTAAGGCATGCCAACAAGGTACTTAAAAGCAGACTAATCTATGGTAAACTTGCCATTGGTCTTACACTTTAACAAGTGATTTGAGTTAGTATAGCTGTCTTTCATTGTAAGCCAAATTAATTCAAAGCACCTGTCCCTTGAAATTTCCTACATGGGGGGAGCAGCTGTATGTGTGGTAGTTGGCTGCGTGTAGTAGCCTGTGTGTGTGTAGGGACGTTCAGTTCCTCAGATGATTGAGAAAGACTGAAGGAGGAAGATACACAGCATGTGCTGGAAGTAAGAAAAAGAAGCTATATCTTTTGAAATAATAATGTTCTTGTGGGTGTTCATTTCTGAGTATGGTCAAAGGGTATGAGACAGCAAATGCTCAAGATTACACTGCCTGAAATAAATGTCTTGGTTTTGTTTTAGTTTTTAGTATTGAATATTGGATTTTTGTTTTCTCTGCCTAGACTAGATTTCTAAGTAATTCTTAAAGTTAATAACATTGAAGACACAAGACTACAGTTTCAAAAGTGCAGTAGCTTAATGTATGTAATGTAGCAGAATATCAAAACCTGCACCATTAAAAAGCCATCTCTTCACTTACGCAGCAAAGGTGATTTAAAAGCATTCTTTGCTTAGCACAGTTAAAGATGTAACTAAATAGAAAGTAACCATGTCATGGGAGAGAGATTTTTTAAGGGTTTCTTGACTCAGTATAGAAGTATGCCAGATTTTCCTCCCAAATAATGATATTTGCAAACTGATAGAAAGGGACTAAGAGTCAGTACTGTAGGAAAAAAAGCACAAACAAACCACAGAACCCAAACAAAATGTATTTTGATTCTCTAGAAGAGGGAGATAAAGAGGCTGAAGGCACTGTAATAATTCTACCACGCACAGCTATTGGGGATGAAAAGAGAATCTGCCTTGAGGAAATACTAATGGAAAGTTTTAAATCTTCGCAAATTAACTGAGTTGATGGGAAGGAGCCCCAAGGAAAGGCAGGCGTGAAGTAGCTGGATTTGCTTGTAGTATTCTGTGCTGTTTTGAAACTCAAGCCCTGAATAACATTGTCTGAGTCTAGGTTAAAACAGGTGGGACTAGAACAGTTTGAAATGAGTCTGGAGAAATAGTGTAACCCTACAAATTTTGTCAAAGAGATACACAGACACCCGAAGCCAGAAACAGTACTCTGAGCTGCCAAGTGTTATACAGCTTGCTTTAGAATCCCCCCTGCAGGCCACCTCTCACAGGAGGCAGGGCTGCTTTCCTGTGGTGGGAAGACAGGTTCTGATTTTACCCTGGTGCATAAGGAAGAGTTAAAAGCAGCTATATGCCTGCTGCTAGTGCAAACCTGATGGACCTGAATACTGATATGTACTGTATAATGTACTGAATTTGGATTTCTCTTTCTATGCATGTCTTGGTGCAATGTAATTTGCCTCTTCCAAACTGGAAGAAAGAAGATATCTCTTTCCCTAAAAATATTAATAATAATAATAATACCCCTTTCTTTGCTTTTTCAGTTTCCCCTTTCCCATGGGAACTGCAGCATGCTCTCTTGCTTTGCTCAGTCTAATGATCAGTTTCCCTCTCACTACTTTCAGAATGACAAGTTACTCAGTCTTGCTTCTCCCACTGCTCCCATAAGCACGACACCCTAAGTCCTTGCAGTTTAGGAAGTAATTTGCCGTTGTCAGTTTCTCACACTTTGTGGGGAGGCCTTAGAAAAGAACCACAGATATGGAAGAAAATCACAGATACCGTGAATAAGATTTCTCACATGCTTCTGAGCAAAGAAGAGTGCACCCTATTTTGCTGAGCAAGGAACAGCCTTCTGTAAAAGCTGCTGCCCCAGCTGGGGAAGTAGTGGAGAGTAGTGGAGTAGTATATAGGTCCTTTTCTCCTGGTGTGCGTGGCTGGCACGGTAGGCGTGGTGACATCCTGATGTGGGGGCTGATACATGGACGTACACATGAGCCCAGGCCTGATGGGGAGCTGGGAACAGTGCAGGGGGGTGATGCTGATGCTGTCCGCTCTACTGCTGAGCACCGAGACAAGCAGGGCTGACCTGGAGCCTCCCTGCCTAGTCTCTTGGGGCCGGGCTTGGTTTGGGCAGCAGCTGTTTGCCCATCTTCCTTCCACCTCCTGCCTGCCTGTGACGGGAGCAGGAGAGGGGACTTGGCAGCCGTTGCGGCTGAGGGGTAGCAGCTGCTTGCATGGAGGGTGGATACACAACCCAAAGGGTGATTCGGAGCTCAGGTCCAGTCTCCTCAGCTGCCAGGCTCAGATTACCTTAAAACGCGTAGACACACACCCCAGTCACCCAAAGAGAAGCTGTTATTACAGAGCTTATAAAACCAGAAGAGGCTGTGAAGAAGGCACTAGGGAGATAAGTGAGAGGGGTAAAACAGAGAAAACAACAAATGTATGGAGTAGAAGAGTGCTCTTAACAAATTCATGGTCAGGGACAAATCAGTTTAGTTGTTTTCAGAGTATCTGCCTAGAAGTCCTATTAGGGGTGACTGACTGATCTGGGTGTAATGACTATGTAAAACAAAGTGGCAAAACCATTACCTTTTGAAGCACTTATCTTTTAATTTGGAATTGTTCAAGGAGGAAGGTGTGTCACACAGTTTAATAAATTTGTCACACAGGTGTGTCACAGTTTAATAAATGCGTAAAGAAAAATCTCTGCCTTAGGAAAGACCAGCAAACCCGTTATTGCCTGGTACTTTACACAGTGATGCGACCTTATTTTATAAATTCAAAACTGCAAAAGCATTTTGGCACCTAGAAGGGATTTTTTTTTTTTTAAGTTCAAAATTGCTGTCAATCAAACGATCCATAGGAACTGGCTAATTCTAAATTTGCTAGGCCTCTTCGTTTTAGGCCTAAAATGCATTAGGCTGTGGCTGTCCTGAGTAGCTAAGCCCCTAGCTCCTGCTGAAACCCTCATGGGATTCACACACAGGGCTATGTGGTACAAATGCCCACAGACATCTTAGTTAGAGATTGTGATCAGAAAATGACTAATAAAACTGGCACACACTGATTTATTTTTAACAACAGCCAGAGATCCAGCAGTTGTAGAGATGGTGTTATTCCTGCTGTTATTCCTGCCTGCTATGGTGCCTTCTCCAGTACCCACTCGCTCATTTTGGGAGCAGAAAACCTCAATTCACTGCCTCCATAATAAATGAGGCCCAAATCACACTCCCAAAGTTACTTCTTAGGGTTTTCCTCCCTTGCTATGGCTGCTGCCTACATTCAGTATAAATGGAAAGTTAAAATGTCCCATACACTACTTGAGTGAAATCCTAAAAATGGTACTGGTACTGTCCCATAGTAGCATTTTGACAATCACAGGTGTATGGCCCTGGTTTCTCTGTCACGAGTATTACGTGACACCTGAGGCTTTTCTTATTCATAGTATTGAAGGCTGGGGTTTTTTTTTTGTTGTTCTCTAGACTTCTAGAAATAGTGATGCAGCTCAAGAATTCCCTCACTAGATGAAGCGAGAGGGGACTGATTTCTTCCCATGCAAGCTTAAATTTGTTTACATAATTTTCTTCTGATAGCATCAGCGTTAAAAAATGTGAGGTATGGCAACAAAAATCTATCATCATTATAAATGCTCTGTTAGAAAATAGAAAGCTGCTGACTCCTGACCAATGCACAGTAAGAAAACATACAGTTTTTACGTTGGCTGAAGCGGGAGATTCCAATTTGTGCAGTACCCATTATGGACTTGAGTTGAGTCTTGTAACAGCTCTCTGCTGTCCATTAGAGTAGACACCTCCAAGACAGAGCAAGGCACGTGTGTCTGAACTCCAGTCGAGAAAATGAGAGAAGTTCACATCCCTCTAGTTCTTTGCAATTCAGGACTGAAAAAATGCTACGTGCAAGTACAAAGGGAGAGTGCAATGTCTAATTTATTAAGTAATGTAAGCATTAATATTGAGAAATTGTCAACATAAACTTTCAAAGCCTGACTATGTGTTGATAAAGTTAGGAAGGAATAGTTTTAGGATGTTTATATATACTTACATGTGTGCAAACCAATGACTTGTTTCTAATTGTATCACCTTTATATTTTGATATAACTACTGATACTGTAGATGGTTTTAATCCTGCTTTTAGCTTTCTTTTTTTTTAATTATATAATATATCTTTTAAAATTGAGCAGGCATGTTGTTAAGGGGTCTGGACCCACCATAGGCTGGCAGGGAAAGAGATCAAATCACTCACAAAAATCATGCCAAATCTATGAAGGCAGAAGCATCTACCAAGTCATAAAACATGGGTTAACACCTTGACAAACGAGCATGAGCAGGCACTTTTGAGAACTTGGAGCTGATTTGAACAATAGGAATCCAGCCTGCAACACCCAGGCAGGAAAGCTGCAGGAGGGAGCGGGACCCTGCTGTCTTACACTGTGGCACTTTCAAAATCCCTGGGAGTCAAGCATTGCTCGACAGCATACTGTTGATTTTGAGCATCAGTTAATGCTCTTTCAGATTAGTTTTGGAACGTACTTGACTAAGCAATCTGTAGGTGTATTTGTAGATTGTCCTTAATGGTAGCAGATAGCCCTGGCCATCGTAACTGCTCGCTCCGACGATTTGCATGGGCTTTCTCTAGCCTTGGTAAGCATGTGAGTGCTCAGCTTATTATTGATCACCACAAAGAAATGCTTTAGCAAATGGATACCCTTTAATGACTTCTCATTTTTAATGCAAAGCTGGTTTCTTTTTTTCTTAAGTTCATACATGATCTACACACCTGCACAGATCAGTTGTGTATGAACGATCCAGAATATCAGTTCACTTGTTTAGAGGTGAAGTTCAGACTCTGTCTAGAAGAAGGCAGTATGTCTTTTCTCAGTCTCTCAGTGCCAATGTTTTTATCGTCTTTCAAAGTCCAGCAATGTGTGCTTTTAATTTAGCTGATAAATCTGCTAAAGCCTGTAAGAGATGACTGGGCCCATTAGAGGCTTTGAAAAATGGAGCATTTCATTTGGGGGCCGTTAGGTTTCAATGCCACTGATTCACTTACTGGATTTTCAGCTTAACATATCTGATTTGTCAGGACAGAACTATGAAATATCGGGTTTTTATGTTGATGGCCTGAATAAATGGTGTGGCATGGCATGACTCACCCAGTAATGGCAACAACTAAGCAAAGCTGATGCTGTCTCATATGCGGTGCTTGGAATAAATGTACATGGTGCCTGTTTCTGACTGCTGGCTAGACAAAAGGAGACAGTCAGCTGGCAACATTTAGAAATTGTTTGACAGATAATGGATTGTAAGGACTTGGTCTCTGTAGAGCAAGAGGGCTTGGAGGTTATCCCTGCTATGACATTACTGCAGACTTTAAAAAAGCTTGCTACAGCAAATCATTTAGCCTTTCCACACAACAAAAAAGAGATGGGTGAAGGAGTGGAAGGAGATTTATTTGCCCTAATTCTGATCCTATTAAGATATATCCAGATTGCTTAATTCTCAAGATCTCTGTAAAGGACAAACCATTGCAAAAGGTCTCACGCTCTTCCTGTGTTTAGAAGCATTAAATTTTAAATGGGGTAGGCTCTACTGCTGTTTCCTAAATCACAGATGAAAATAATGGACAGCTTGGTGCCCAGTGTTCTTTGCTATATTCCACTTGGGTACATAAATTGAGGTTTGCTTGAATGACCTTCTTAAAAAAACAGTCAACCAAACAAAAAACCCCAGACCCCAAAGCTCACATTTTGACATGAATAATTACATGGTTTGGGTTAAATCAAAAGTTACAGCTTTCTGTGACCTTTCTCTGGGACTGTAAAGGCGCAGTTTGCCCAAGACCATTAGTGTTAGAAGACCCATATAGGAATTACCATGGGATGACACACAGATGTGCTAGTATTTATCTGTCTTTGTTTCAGCTGTTGCTGGGCTCATGTGTGAGCCTGGCAGTCCTGTGCTCCTTAGCTAGCTTGCCAACGTAGGAGAAACAACGGTCTGGAAAAAGGGGGGGATAAGCAGGGCGTAACACCATGATCTTGGGAAGGCAGACTGTAGTCCCTGCTGGGATTCCAGTCCTGGCCAGCACCCTCAAGATGAAGTGGGAACATTTCCCTTCCCAGTTTTGTTAGAATATTTTGTACACTGAAAAACCAACAGAAAATGTCCTTTGTCATTAAGGCTGTTTTTGTGGTGCATAAATATTTTTAAACTAGTATTGCAGTTGAGCTTGTGAGTCTGAATGCCTCAGCCTTGCAGGATAGCTGCTGGAGAACTGGAAACATGTCAGCTCAGGGTCATCCTAACGTGATTTTACTGCATGTGGGTGTGCCCTTAATTGTGCTGTCAAGGGCAGAGCATTCACAAGTCCCTCTCACAGCCACATCCAACAGGGAAAACTGTTGTGACCTCTTTGAGTATGTTCCTGAATGGAGGTAATGTGGATGATAGGTAGCTGTGCCCTTGAAAAGACAGACTGCAGTCCGCTCTCAGAAGATGATTTGGACATGCAGAACCTTGCTACTGACTAGCTGGGACCAGCTTTCTGCACCATAATTATCTTCTAGCAAACAGGTTAAAAAAGAAAAAAAAGGGAACAACGGCACACAGTGATGGCACTGCGAACTCATACCTATGGAAAAGGTTAGAGAAAAACTAAGCAATCCCCGCTTAATCAGCCCTGAGGCTACCACAGAAACCTGTAGGCAAAGGCACAGTTCAGATTATGAAAGACACAGGTCAGAGTCTGGAAGACAGAACAGCCTTCTTCGTTTAAGAATTTATAACATACCTCAGCTCCTTGAGAACTTTTCTGCAGCCAAGGACAGCTCACAACGCTGACATATCTCTTTTAGGACTGAGGAATTAACTGCATAATCATACTTGTTCTCAGAGATGGAAAATGTCTGGAGGAGCCAAATGGACACTTGATAAAAATGTTGGCTTTCCTGGAAAGGAATGCCAGCTTCAGTCTGAAGAGCCTTAGTGTTGCCAATGCTAACCAAAAGAAACAAAAATTCTGAAAATGCTTATGCTTCTGAGAAGATCAGCTAGACAGACGTTCTGATCCTCACTGCATGGCAAGAGATTACAGCATATGGAAATGCATCATCAGACAACAAGCTAAATGCCAACCTACTTCTTTCTTCCTTCAGAAGGCATCAGTTCTAAATAATTAACAAAATGTTCCAGCAGACTGTGAAGTATAAAACTACCTGGATGCACCCTCTCTTTGAGCTCTGGCACATGATCAGTTTGATTACAACAAGGAAAAAAGATTTATGCAGTTTCCGCATAACTTGGATGATGTGTGGAGCTCGTTGCTGGACTGATCACTGTCTTTTGAAATATAGGCTATCCATCATCTTCTCTCTATATGCCCTCAGACAGCCATCTGTCAGGGAGGCTGATGTCAGCAAATTCAAGAAAGATGGTGTAATCACCACCTTCCAAACGTAGCTGCAGTTTTAAATTACATAGCACAGCTTTGAGGATGGCATTACTGAGGAACTGGGCAAAAGATCTTGCTCCATCTGGTTCTGCAGTTGTGCCCTAAACACTGAAACTGATTTAATACCAATAAAGAAAAGGTCAAATGTATCTTTTGCAAACTTGCCTTAATATTGTAGTCAATACTATACTTTTCACTGCTCCATTAAAAACCCAAGAGGAGAAATGTTACAAGACCTTGTACACTCCGACTTTGTAAGGCTACAGAAGGAGGATGTGACTAAAGAGAGTCAAATGCTTTTAAAAAAATAATCACATTTTCTTATGTTTCTAACATCATGGCATTAAAAACCCCTTTGCAATGCTTGGAGAGGTGCTTCTCCTATTATACTGTCCTCAGTGCAGAATTACTTAAGCATTCCTCATGCACCTAGGAGATGTTATCATTAATGCAGCTGAGGAGAAATCCCTTCTCAGCCTTGGTGGTCTCTGTGCAACTAAGGAAGCTGAAAGAGAAAGTCTAGCTGTAAAAGAGAAGTGATGTTTCCAGTGCTTTTTTTCATTGTTTACCCAAACTTTTGGTAAAGGACAAGGCACTCAGCTTTCAGATGCTTCTACTGCACCCATGTATAAAATAGAAGTCACATTTCACATGACAACGATTATGGCATCTGTTTACCTGCATGTAAAAACTGGAAGGCTCAGATCAGGCTATATTATGCTGTCTAAACACTTATTTTGCAGACACAGAAGTCTTGGTAGCTGTAAGGGTTCCCTGCCATCCTCTCTTAAAGCATGCCAACTCTCTATCAGTAACTGGAAGAAGACTTCACATACAAATATTTGCAGGCAAATCTGTAGGGTACCACTGTATGCTTTAAGACAAATCACCTGGAGAAGGGGCAGGCAAGCAGGCAGAAAAGATAACTCAAAAAAGCTCAGTAAACCTCATGTAACCATTAGAAATTTGTGTACTTGTATAACTTTTCTTGAGCCAGAACTGCCTGAAGACATCCCAGATATAAAGCTAACACTGAACTCGCTCCTGATCAATGTGCCTTGTCCTCCACCACAGGGGTGCCTGCACACACTAAATAGAGCCCTTATTTCTCTGACTGGGACTGAGGAACCCAGCCTACCAGGACCCAGGCAGCAGTAGCACTCAGCAGGGCTGGGGGGCTACAAAACCACCACCACCACCTGGCACTGCCGCAGCTGGTCAAGCACCAAAGCCATTGGGGCTTGCAGTGTTCAGTGCAGTGGCAACCTGTTTCTGTCCTTACTGTATGCCAATCTCCTGTCCCAGCTCAGGAGTGAATGATGAACGATGGGGACGGGGAGAGGGAGCAGATGCGGAGGAGATCCTACTGATCTGTTGGGCAAGGCAGCTGCCCAGCTACCAGAAGCAAGCTTTGCTCGTTTTTTGAGGCCAGCCTGTTCTCACATGGTGGAGTGCACAGCCAGCAGAACAACATTATCAACATTCCTCTGAAGAAATGACTTTTCAATGAGGTGACAACCATATTTAAATAGGGAGTATCTGGATTACTTCCTTCAAACTGTAACCCTGTATAATCAGACTGAGAGAGATTAATAACAAGGCAGGTGTTGAGGTCAAATATGTTATAGTTAGTTGGTGGCTGTTTCAAAAGTGGGATATTCTAGAGTTGCTCTTATACTAAACTTTGAAATGTCAGGAACAGTTGGGGAATAATTACAATTCTATGCAGACAACACCATTCCCTATGCTAGAGTCGATTTAATTAAAGGCATGTGAGTGAGAAGTTCATAGAATGACAGAACAGCCCAGGTTGGAAGGGACCTCAAAAGATCATCTGGTCCAACCTTTTGTGGAAAAGGGAGCCTAAATGAGATTAGCTAGCACCCTGTCCATTCATGTCTTGAAAACCTCCAGTGATGGGGACTCCACCACATCCCTGGGGAGGTTTTTCCACCGAATGATTGTTCTCACTGTAAAAAATTTCTTTCTTACATCAAGATGAAACCTCTCCTGAGGCTGGGGGTAGATATATGAACAATAATAAGAAAGGCTGTATATAGCCATTGTGTGTAGCAGCAGGATATGTTCAATATTCTTGTGTTTGGGGTCTGTTGTTTTTTTTTTTCACAGTTAACTTTGGGGCTACTGAGCTCTTCACAATGACACATCAGCAAGGTGAGACCACCTGTACCTCAAAAACCATCTGTGCAGTTGAAATTGCTTCTCTCTCTGCACATCTCCATGAACTTCTCCACACTGATAATCTGCCGGTATGTTATCAAATTGCCCATCTTTGTTAGGTCTTTCCAAAGTTTATTGCAATTCTCTGCTGACTGGCATTTATCACCTCTCTGCTTGGTGCCTCTTTCCAGGGTGTGAACAAAAAAGTCATTCAGATTTATGAGGTACAATCTGCTCTTTGCAGGCCCATGCTGTTGCTGTTTACTTAGCAGTTGTCTGCCTTGTGCTTCCAGATTAATTCCCTTATCATTTGGTCCATTGTTTTTACCAGTGCTGAAGTCAAACTAAATGATAATGTTCTAGACTTTACTCATGTTTATTATACATTGATACCAGATTTGCACTCTCAGCTGTTTCTAATTAATTTTAAATAAGTATGTGCTAATGGTATCTTTGTTTCTCCTCCCTGACAGTTATAAAAAAAGTAGCAGAGGTGTCACCTTGCTGCCTTGGGCCTTGTAAGAAATCATTGCATGAGCTCGGGTAGAGGAAAGCCGTACAGGTCTGAGGGTAGGCATTCCCTTTCGAGGGATACTGGCTCCTCAGCGCACAACAGCTAACATCCTTTGATGCAGTCCTCTGCCCGTTTATTTTACAAGCATAGACATAAATTCTCCTCACCTCAGAACATAATGGCCACATCCAAACTGAAATCTGGATGGAGCCCAAGTCCTTTGCCCCTGCTCACGTAGTCCAGCATACGCCATGTTCCTGAAATGCCGCATGTTTTCTCTATTTCCTTTTTCTTAAAATGGAGTCTGTACCTGTATGTTACTTACATGAGTTACATTCTGCAGCCCAGAGGGTACCTAGGGGCTTAGGCTGGATTTTGTGTTGTATATGCTCCAACTTGCAGTTATACTGCTGGAAGTCAGTAACTTGTATTCATAACGGCAAAGATGTGAAAGAAACTAGCACACACTTTACAGTAAGCAAATTCACTACCAGCTGGCAAAATGATGGAGGAAATTCCATCTTAAAGTGCAGCCTCTTATATTTGCTTTTGTATATTAGCAATCTTCTGAAAGTGTATCCTCAAACACATCAAACTGAACATAAGATGAAAATCACAGTTCTCATCAGAGTGACAAGTAAAGCAGATGACTTGTCTTGAAAACTTTAAACTCTTCATCTGATTTGTTTAAAAAAAACCCCTCAGAAACTACTTAGCATCTGTATTTTCCTCCTTAATAATTAGTCCATTGAACCAATATTGTGCTTTACAGTGGTGATTGTCTTTTATCTGAGAATTGAGCTGTCAGATTAAACCTCCTCTTAATTCCAAACTGACAGCATTTTCCTGCCTTCTAATTGCCACTATGAAAAATTAAGTCTTTTCTTTTGCCTCACCTTGATTTTATATTTATAGCTTCATCACCTTCCTCCCCCTACAATTTTCTTTCTCAGTCATCTTCTGCATTTATTTATGCCTCGGCATCATTCTCCTCCTGTGTCACAATGCTCCGCCATTCGAGCTATTTTTTATCAAAACATAGCAATGTCTCCCTGTAGAAAACTGCATTAGTCTGAAGAGTTTGTGCTGCTTTACGATAACTCAGATAAATATCTGAAACAATTAATAATTGTATCCAACCCAGAGCACTCTTTATCTGTCTTCTTCAGGCACAGTTAAACTGTCTCAGATAAAGATTATTGCCCATAGATTAGAATTAGGACTGTATTTTGTAAGTCTCCATTGAATGTCATCTTTTGATACCTGGAAAAAAATGTTCAATCAGTTGCATTTCCCTTTATGGGACATTCATATATTTGTGAAATAAATGTATTTCCTTACAGGTATGGCTGATGGTGATGGCAAGAACCAAGTTTACTTGATCTGAGTCTTTATCACCTCTGGAATAAATGCATGACTACTGTTACCCTAGAATCTTTCTCGTTTAGAGGAAAAAGGCAAGTGGGCATTTGAACTAACACTGTTCTTTAAGAGCCAGAAGATATTATTTAGAGAAGAGCACAGATTCACTAATAGAAATTAAGAAATAACCCTCCCATTTTCTTAGTGGTACTGGACTTAACAGGACAGAGGAATATTAATAAAGTATTGGAAACCTGTTGTAGAATTCCTCATATTTTTAATTTTTTGGCCAGAGCCTACAGACATTTTTTATAGCCTATTTAAGTCATAAAGTACTAGTGTCAGATTTGTACAATCCATCCACACATATGTACAGGCCTTTTTACCCAGACAACAGATAAGCTACAGTGAACTTCAGCAGTATCAGAGATATGTCTTCGTAGATGTATAGTGAACCAGCTGTCTTTGAAATAAGTACCTATTAGATAAGGGAATTTCGTTTGGAGTGCATGTCTCTTAAAAATGTTAGACCTAAAAAGAGAATATGAAAAGCGAAAGAAACAAGAATGAGCCACAGCGAGCTGAAATTCTGGGTCATCTTACTAGTTGCTTTAACTTTTAAATACCTGAGGTGATTATCCTTTATTTCACACTACATAATAGGATATCTAAAGAACTGTTCTGAAAACCATCTGTACAGGACAACTAGCCATTTTTTTAACATCTTTGCAAGAGCACTGTGTTCCAGAAGTTGTGTCTTCTGCACGAGCTCAAGTTGTTTCATCTTGGTGTGAAAGTGAGTGCGTTGGAGGCTGCACTCAATAAGAAAATGTCTGCTGCAAAGTGCATGTCCCCTGTTCCTCTCACAAACATACACCTGGTTTGATCTGTTGCTTACAACATTCCAGGTCTTGAAATTAAGGCTAAGGCAGGCAGCTAGACATCATCAAATGATTGCTATATGCACTGCATTTCAACTCTACAATGTCAAAATTACAATTTTTACTTTGGCTGTTGTCCAAGCCTTTCCAATATGCCTTCCATTTCCTTTGCCACCTACCAGTTAGAGAGGCCATCTGTCTTCCCAGTGAAAGTTAAAGAGCTGATATATGAAAAGCACCAACTCATTTTAAAATAACTTTCCCCACTGTTTTGTAGTAATGTAATTTTATAGTGATCAGACTGTGTTTCTTGTTGCTCTTCCTTAGTATAGACAAGTTTTCTTAGCTATTGAGAGTGTCTCTGTTAAGTAAATGTTGTTTTGTCTTTGAGTGCAGCTCTCTGAGAAGGCATCGGTTGGAACAATCTGGTGTTCTTTCATGAAGATTTTCCCTTCTGGTTTGAAAGTGACATACGTGTAGGATGAAAATTACGTATTTCTTCAAGAGGATGTGCTATTTTTTGCTATTTGAAATCCGTACGTTCTGTTCATGTTCCATAAAAGATGAATCTAAAAAGCTTTTTTTTTCTTGTTTGAAGTTCTTGGAGAAAGTCCGCACTATTCCCTCTGATATTACAGAAAGAAATTATGTCCCAGAAATGTATTAAAAAGTAACATGGAACAGATTCTGTTGTGCAAGAGAAATAATAGATATATCCCAGCTGTGTTCCTGGACTCTCTTAATTTTCATTTACTTTCGTCCGATCAGTTCTTTGCAGTTCTGTCTGGTAGCTGATATAGTACATCAGGGAAATTACAGCTGATTTCTAAAACCTATTTCAAGGAAAGCGTTGAATGAAACTGAAGACTCAGCACAGAAGTGACAGAAAGAGATAGCTTTCCTGCTCCCTCATCTTTGAGGGCTGTATTGCAAATCACTGTAAATTTTTCCTTCCTTAATTACTGAAAATGTTAGGGATACTGCTTGAGTAATGACGCTGATAGACTGGCGGTTAGGAAAGAATTTTTCTCAAGCTTTTGATGTAAACAACGAAACCTTAAAAATTCCCAAACTGATAAAAAATAAATTAAATACCTTTTAAGGCTCTTGTATCGTATCTTGTCCCCAAAGGTACAATTTCCTTTTATATAGATGTTGATGTTAATTTAACTTTCCCTTCATATACATATAGAAAGGCACATTAGAAGGGGTTAGCTAATCTATATAGAGATGTGTGGTGTTGATCTCTGTGCCAGCTGTACTGTGAATAATTAAAGGAAATCCATCTGAAAAATGCATCCTCATTCCATGGCTGACTTCTGAAGTTTAAGTTAACCACTCCCCTAGGTTTTGTATTTTTTGAAGACAAGAGCGAGTGCTTCATTTTTAGCAAAACAGATGACACTGCTTATGAAAGAGATGCAAAATACAGATAATAAGGGTATAAGATTATCTTCGGAGTTTTTCCTACATTTCACACTTTCCTACATTTCACCCCAATCCCACAACCAAGGATTGGGAATAAGGTTTCTTCAGTGACAGTTTCAAAGGACAGGTTTCAAAAGTGCAATTGTATAGAATTTTTATTGTTACTATTCCTTATAGCAGTAGGTATTAATGCAGTATCCTAAATAGCATGATTTGGCCTATTACGGGGGATACAGAGAACACATGAATAGTTAACCACTAACTTAATGCCAGAAAACCTGTTCATAGTGCTATCCTTTGCATGGAGACGTTCTGAAATTCTGCCTCTGGTTTCCAGCTCAGACTGGTATTCACGCGATGGGAAAAATAAAATAGGCACTGTTGAATGAAATGAACCAAAGTGGTGGCCAGTGCTTTTTTAATATATTCTCATATATTGCAACTCAATGCTTACCATTAGATTGTTTTCCCTTTTATTTTGAACAAGACGATTCTGATTAGTTTCTAAAATGTTGATTTTAGCAGCTGAGTCCTATATATGGGTGCTGACTGGTCACTGTTTTTAAATTTCCTATAGTTTTTGACACAATTGTTTTAGTTTGGATTAAATTTTTAAAAGATAGAGAGACCTGTCCAAAATAAAAATATGACAACATCTCTCTCACTGTATTAAGATTATGTAACATTATACAACATTAAAGAGTTGAACAAGATTCAGAGTTTGAGAATAGGCACTTTTGTATATCTAGATATTCTGGTGCAAACTGTAGAAAACATATGGCTAAGTTGATAAATGTCACAGACTCTTTTTCTCACCTAGTGTATTTAAAGTGAAACAGTGCTTTGAATTAAAAGCGTGGATTTACAGAATGGCCTTGGTCAGAAATTCACCTTTTCCTTAAGAAAGTACGTCCATCCTAGAGCTCTGGTGGAGGAAGAAATACGGGAAGAAAGAAGGTATTCTGTTGGTCAAGTGGCAAAGAATTTCCTGCTGATGTTATGAAGATACAAATCACCAGTCACAGACAGATGCCCTACGTTCACAGGCTGTACACATGGCAGCTCTTTTCGATTCCAGCTCATTTATCTAGTCCAAAGCACCACCTGGCTGCTTTGCTCCAGGCCTTTTTCTCTGGAGGGTGGTAATCATTACTAGAGTAGTAACACTGAGAGCTGAAGTAAAATCCTAACTTCAAGCAAGCATGCAAATGATTACTTTGAAATGAGCTATATTATTTCTGTTGATAGACAAAAGTAGTTCAAATTACAGAGAAATGGATAGATAACAGGCTTACTGCTTATCTGCTCTATACCCCTTTAAGTACCCCTTAAGTATTGGTGATACTTCTAAAAGCAGAGTTTCCCCAGGTCTGTAAAGGACACCGAATCTCCTTATACCTGTTGGAACCAGCCATAAAATGTTTATCTCTTGTAGGTGCCTTCTGCACAGTATGTAACTAGAATTTGTGAAGCAGAATGAGGCCTTTGGAGTACAGAAAATGCTTTGACAGTCCAGGTATGACTGAAGAACCTCAAATTTTAGAGGAATTACCTTTTACCTGTCGAAATAACCCAGGAACTGATTAACAAGGCACTAGGGGATGCTGATTTGGTCCTGCCACAGGAAGGCATCCTCTGTCAGAGAGACCGTCAGAAGCAGTATCTGATTCAGCCATCCAATTTTAATCTGATGCCGTATCTGAGGCGAGTCCAGTCATTTCATAGTGGACTCAATTCACTAATACGTAAAGGTTTAACTACATTTACAGCAATCCTTACTTTATTTCAGAAGTTGTGAGCCAGACTTACTTCCTTCTCCTCTCCTCTGACTCTACAGCTACAGCCACAGCTGAAGTCCTTGAAATTTCCTATAGCTAAAAAATTTTACTGTAGCTAGGATCAAGTTATGTTATCCTAAAGATGTAAGCATTTGAAACAATGCAAGAAAATAGGGTTTTTCTAAAAAAATAATTTCAGTATACCAATAAAACACTTTTAGAAGATTCTGTTAAGATATGTGAAATGCATATCCTGAATATTCCTGAAATATGTATCTTAATACAAAGGATAGAAACTGAAGATAGAACTTATGAAGTATGATTTTGCTGTCAGTATTTAGATTCTCTTCAGGAACTGAAATGACATTTTTGGTGATTTTTTTAATCATTCTTATGCCTAATGGGTGAAGTGAACAAAATAAAATTGCTTTCCATGGAGACCTACAGGGCCTTCCTCAAATCTCAGAGAACAGCAGGCTGTGGTGCTGCATCTCAACACCATCTGTTCTTTGGGTTTGAAATAATTTATGGGAATTGAATTGTTCACGTTTTCCTGTTGACAGTTCAACTTCAGTTATATGTTCTCAGGCAACAATGAAAGTCTAAGCAAATATATACTACCACTAAAGTTTATGCTCCTGAAAAACTTATGCTATATATTGAATATAGAAACCTATATCAATAAAATGTTATTCACCTCAATATATAAATACATTGAAAATAAACTACTAGTCCTCCTTGCTTCCACCCACCAGTCACTTTGGACAGATATTCAAAGTATTCACTTAAATTGTTTTAAAAAACTCTGAAACTTAAGTCAGCCTTCATGGGAGCCAACACTGAGTACGTCGAATACAACACTGAGGGATCTCTGTTACCTCCCATCCTTCTTGAAATTCTTTTCTAGAAAAAAAAATGATTGCCACACATCAGCCAAATTCATGGTGCTGGTCTCTGCTATGTCATTTAAACTTGTTCTTTATCATGTTTGAGGATGCTTTTGCATTCAGAATGACTACCGTCTTCACACTTGGCTGTTATTTTCTTAGCTCAGGTATTGAAGTATGCAATTTCATTTTCCTGTATTCTCTGCTACTGGCATATAGACAGGTCTCTCCTGAGAGGTAGGTAGCAACAGGGCTCTGTGGGAAAGAGTTAGTTGGGGACCATATTCTGCAACCTCCCATCCTGACTCTCTGTCCCTCAGGAAAGAAGCGCTGAACAGTGGGAGCTGGCCAGAGGATGGCAATTCCATTTTGCATGCACTTCTGAAGTTTCCAACTTCGCACTTGTTTTGCGGTAGAACAAGAGACTTGTGGTTACTGTCACAAAGCTCAACACGCCTGTCCTTTGGAAATAAAATGGAAGCTTCTTGGGTCCTGAGCCTCAAATCAACTTCCAGAAGAGTTTGCTCCACCTTCAGCCTGGTGGCCAAGGTATGAATCACCTACCTTTGATTACTTGCTCTATTGCATTCAGAACAGTTTTCCATCTCAGTTCTCTCTGACTGAGGCAGTGCACAAATCTGAGTATGAGCTTCCTACACTGCCAGCAGATTCCCAGTCACTTGGCTAAAGCATTCAGAGGTTAGTTTTACAGTGAAACCTGAGTTTCTAAAGATTTCTGGTGAAACCCCTACCTCTCCTTGAAATGAAAATGGTTGCAGTTCCAACTTGATTAACAAAACACATTAATACAAGCTTGGTTTTGTACTGACTCAAGGCAAATCTTACTCAAATCAGTAAAAATTGTCCTTAAGAGAGCCAGAATAAAGGCTATAGCAAAAATGGTGATTTGTTATCCCATAAAAACTGTAGAAGAAAGTCTCTCAATGAAACTGGGAAGAGAAAAGGCTGCATTTGTCTTTCAGGTGCTTCAGTGAGCCAGGAGGATAAAACTAACCATGTGGTGGAAGTGTGTCGTAGTCCTTAGGAAGAGGTAGATTATTATCTATCATATCAGTTTTTACATCCAAACTTGCCAAGATCTATTTACAGTTAAGATCTTACTTTTCTAGCAAATCCAATACACGATCTCTGTACACTTGTCTCCTAATTTAGTAGCTTTCACCAAAGAACTGTGTTCCGCTTAGCACTTTATTAGTATCCCAGAGATTTGTTGTCTTTCCCATTGCCTCCATGAGTTGGATCAATGCCAGCCTCACCCACCGCCTTTGTAAAGATTTAAATTGTGCTTTAGTTCCTCACCTCCTTCACCCACTGTTCATTGTTTCTCCATCTCTGAATCTTTAGCATCCTAGGTTTCCTTCTGGCATTCATTTTTGGTTTTTTACTCAGGAATTCTGAAAAAAATACCCAGGAAAAAAAAAGCAGTGAGAAAATGGAACAAAATAAATATATGCAATTTATCAAACTATATTCTAATATGTACATAATCAGTGTTATATAAACTAAATATAATGAAAATAGCTACCTAAATCATGTAGCCATTTATGAGAGGAACAAAATAATTCATAGGGAGCTGTTTACCAGTTTCCTTCAATATTCAAAGTATATCCACTTACTATAAGACATGAAGTTTAAAACACTTCTGTATGGAGTCAGAACTCAGTGCACAGAAAGACTGTAGAATCAAATGTCTGGTAAACACAATTGCAAAACGTTTAGAAGATAGAAAGTGCATTTGCAGACATAGCTGGTTTGCAAGGGGTAATAATCTGCTGAGATAGATTGATGGGATTTTTTTGCCTGTACTGACAGAAATGTATCCTTCAGTGAAAATCACAGATTCAAATCCTGCTTGTCTTCAGTGGTAGAGATTATTTAATGTGTCTTCCTATTTTAGTTCACTATGAACTTCCTACCAACAAAAGATAATTTTTAATCGTGCTAGGTCTCTTTTCTTCTTCAAATCCTGTATGTTTATTCAGAGCATACAGTCTGATGAGAGCACATCTTCTCATAACAGTTTTTTATACAGTGACAGATGATGTTCATATTTCCAAAGCATCAAATGTAACAGCTTGGTTCTACTTAATCATCTGGCTTTTTTGTTTCATTTCACATTGAGTTGTAATTGCATATTGAAAAAATTCTAAAAATCTGATCTAATGTCCAAGTAAAAAACAAATACTTACTGAAGAAACACAGAACATGATATTTGATAGGCACAAAAATTCATGAATTATATGCAACATCATTTTTGTTGTTCAGTGGCTGCCCCATTGTCTATATTTCCATTTCAGCAGGATCTGGCTTAGCAGCTTAAAAGCAGAGCAGCAAGACATTTTTTCTCCCTCCCCAGTGCTAGGAAAAAAATCTTCCATTACCTTCTACTGATCCTTTCTGGATGACTGCATTAATCGTATTTCTTCTTTTCCTCTGGAAGATTACAATAACAAGAAATTGTGTGGGATGGGATGAAATAAATAGGAAAATATGAAACACATTTCTCAGTGTGGGAAGATTCTAGCGTAAGTAAGTACTGAAATATAACCTGTAACATCTTCAAATGCCTGGTACCAACTTTATGCAAACTAAGAATGCAGAAGGAAATCTGTCTAAGTGACTATGCAACATACCACAAAGCTTCAAAAATAAAAAATAAATAAGAATTTGCAGGCTTTCAGTCTAATTCTGATTTTGAGCTGAATTTAACATGGTTCAGCTCCTTAAATTTCTCAGCACACTTCAGTTCAACATTCAGGAAACACCTGTGGCACCTGCACTTCACTGTGTTACAGTCTAATTCAAACATAAATCACGTAATAACTTTAGTACTCAGAACACCTGCTACCTTAAGAACATACTCCTTTGAGACACTTTTACACTAAGCTTTCCTACATCTTCAACAGACTGTATGAATAAAGCCATGGCTCCTTCAAGAGCTTTAATATTCCCTGAGATAAAAGTGAAAAATGCACAAATTGCACTTTGTGAAAACAGTATGACAAATTTCACAATTTACCACCTAAATCAGCTCTATCTAGGTGTGGAACGCAGTTCTACATCCTGCAAAAAGAACAAATAAATTTTCTGCAGATTTTGTTAGGTGACGTTGGACAAAAACTGAACTTGTGGTCTTAAAACCAATGAATCCTAATTTTGTCTTCCTTTTAAGAGTTCTGATATCCAAAACTGACCCAAATTCAGCAAAGTATTTACATCCCTAAGTCCTGCCTAGTTTTGCCTCATGGGCATAGAAGACAATGACTGGTGGTGGATATTTCAGTGGTATCTTCCCATTTTTTTCCTTCTGTCAGTGATAATGGGATAACTTTGTATAGGATAACCACCAGGGCATCTGTCTCATTAGTTTCCCATTTCACTGGACTCAGCTGACTGCCTCTGACTCTGGGAAATAAATTTGCAAAAGAATTGCATCTCTTAGCACCATTAAGATTGTTGGCTGAACAAGATGCAGGTGACCCCTTTCAGAAATTCAGGAAATGTTGAACTATAGAAAAATGCTAGAGGAGAGACTCCCTAGAATCAAAGAATAGCACAGAGCCAGGCAAGGGTTGGAAGAATTGGGATTCAATGCCAGCTGTGGGAAGAAATCAGACCTTAGAGATAGAGGCAATGGGATTTTCATGCTTTCTCCCCAGAGGGTATGGCTGGAACTTCAGTCCTGAATGTGAACTGCCTGAATACGAACAAGATCTGTGCTGAACTGCCCGAAGGCATGCCAACACTTCCCAGGGGACTGTTGTGCAGTCAGGAGCCCTTTTGCCAGGTCTGCATTTTGAAGAACTGGTCTGCATTTTTTTTCTTTTGAAAAAAAAAAAACAAAAACCCAACACAAAAAACAACACACAAACCAAATGTTTAATATTATTGGCTAGCATAGTGAATACACGAGGGTAAAATATGGTCCACAAGACGATGGAGAGTAGAACTCATTTTGCATCCTCCCCTTTTTGTCTGTGTAGTCAAATAGACTGCATTACATACAAAACTGCTTGATTAAGAGCATGTCTGTCTGTAGACTGAAGCATGTATTGAAATTAAATAATAAACGGTTAAGTTTTTTAATTCTTGAAAATAAGATATGAGAACCAGAGAAGAATTCATTTCTTGGGTGGCTTGACATCTATTCTTTCAATTCTCTAAATACATTTTTAAGTAACTCTAATGCTTCTTTTGGTTTCTTTGGACTTTCTTTTTGCCATGAATAAATAATTTAGGCATGATACAACACATAAGCTTTACCCATCCTTTCAGACGTTTTGTGCATCTAGAAAATATTTTGGCTTGTATTGGGACTGTACCCCATGAAAATAAACTGTGCAGTTGCATACTGTGCACTTACATACTACGCTAATCACAGATGAGTATTGACGTGATAGAAAGTTACATATCATTCCATACTCACAGTCCAATCATTTG
Source organism: Ciconia boyciana (assembly GCF_034638445.1). Classification (NCBI taxonomy): domain Eukaryota; kingdom Metazoa; phylum Chordata; class Aves; order Ciconiiformes; family Ciconiidae; genus Ciconia; species Ciconia boyciana. The sequence continues at coordinate 28,555,910 of NC_132938.1, forward strand.
AAAAACAACTGCTGCAGATTAATGCGAATCCACACGGCAAGGCAGGGCTTCTGTGTCTTCTGGCTCTTTGCTTACCTGTTCAGGCTCCCATGCCGACTGCCGTAATCCCCACTCTTCCAGCAGTTATTCATTTCAGTTAATCTCTGTCTTCTGTCTTCTGTCATCCTTTCCAATGCATGGAACTTGTTTGCCAAATGTTGTTTTTTGGAAATGTTTAATAAATTGCCATAGTTCATATATGTTTTTCATACACTCTGTTGCATGTGTTTTTCCCTGGAAGATAAAGACTGCGCTGTGAAGTTGTATAACCTCTCCTTGTCAGGCTGTTGCCCACAGTGACAGAAAGCCCAAGAACTGGACAGAAGACAGAGACCCAGGTATATGTTCCACATGGCGCATGTCTGTACAGCCCGCATGCATGCTTTCCGAGGCAAAAGGATCAGCTGAGAAGGATTTAGAAGTAGAGTTATGAGGAATTTTTGGACAAAATACATTTTGTTAGATATTGGCATAAAATCATGAACTATTTTCTTTTTCATTTTTGTTGTGAAAATAATGAAATCAAGTAACAAAATGTGCCATCAAGATTGGTTGTAAATGTCTCTGTTAGATAATACTAGAAAAATACTTCATGGCTAATTCTTTCTAGATATTCCTGGAGGTTTTCATCCTTTTCAGTTACATTTTTGTATGACTTAGGGTCCCAGTTGCTAATCTGTTGCATGTAAGTTTTTGCCTTAGCAAAGTGATATTGGCTATGATGGATGTAAAAAAGAAAAATAATGCTCTGTTAATTAACAGAAGAAAGAAGAAAATTGGGTAAGCATAATTGCTGTCTTCTGCTAGGAGAAAACCACAGTCTGAAGTGATACAGCACGGCTTTGAGGCACTGAACAAAGTAAATCAATATCTTCATTAAGAAGGACAAGTAAGGTAGTAAAAATCAGTGCTTCACCATCTCCCGTGGCTTCCCCCACTCCTCAAAGCTCTGTAAGACACATCTGCTTGCCTGGAGTCATAACAGAGATAAACAGTAGCACTGAGATTAGAAACCCGGAGTTCCAGTTCCTGGAATATATTTATTTGTTTTCTTAATATGTTGTGGAAATCTATTTCGCTCTGTCCACAAGACCTGAGGGTCTGAGGAATCAGTAAATCCAGAGAAAAGGTGTGAGTGGGGCTTCAAAGTGGTGTGAATTATGCTGCTTTTTCACTGCTTTAGCTATTTCAATTTCCTGCAAAGGGGCATCTGTTACTGGAAATCATATGGAATATACTACCAGGGAAAACTCAGAGGCTTTCTGTCCGCTTTGTCAGAGTGGCTGCCTTTGGAACCTTAAAAACTGAAACAATAGAAGTTTGAGTTTTGGTATGGTTCCTTCTAGTATTGTTCCTCCTAGAATTGTGCCTTTTCTTAAATGTGATATGATTTTGGAACTTTTGACTTTTGTCTGAAAACACTTTATTCTGCCCTACTGATTCTGCCTCTAACACCTGCTAACCTATGTCAAACTATTAAACTAAGAATATTTTCTTTATTAAAGGATGACACATGGGAAGTCTAAAGTTATCTATTAAAATATATTTTTAAAGGACTAAATAAAATAGAATAATGAGAGGCAATAATATTTAACACTGGCCACTACTTCTAAAGATACTGAATGGGAATGAGTAACTTCGCATTATCATTATTAATTTATATAACAGAAATTTTGTTAGAATATTATTGCATCAACTCCATCATAGATTCAGTACTGGTTTGAGAGCCATATATCACATACTTGGAATCAAGAATCTAAGAGTATTTATTATTTATTCGGTTGCAGTCCTGTCATGGTGGTGGGTCAGTGAATGCTGCCTCTTACTCATTTGAAAGTCTAACTGCCGTCATAAAACATTGCTATTCATTTTTATTTCATATAGCCAAGTGAAATTTTTCCCCCTCTAAAAATATCATTAGTGTTATTCCTATAGGAAATTACTTATGGCTTTAGAAAAATTGAAATTTTAGAGCTTTTCATACACCATTCAAAATCTGATGTTCCTGGTAATTTACATATTAAAACACATGATTTATAAAGCAAACATATGCTATTCTTATCTGCAGGGAGAACATGGTATAATTCATTTTTACTCTTTTTTTGTCTTGACAACCTAAGTCTTGATTGCTCAGTATAAATTCTAATTGTTAGAGAAAGATGACAGATTCAGGATGGAGAATAGAAGGAAGAAGCCAAAAGCAGAAGGCTATTCCCAGGATAAAGAAGCCATCAAAATGCTAATAAGCCCTATTCCAAAAGGGTATTATTGTTTCTTTGTTCAGCTTTATTTATAAACACACACATCTGAAGCAATGGTTGCATCTGCACAGACTAAAAAGCTCTGTGTCCAAAATACCCACTGCTCCAGAACCTAGAGAGGATAAAAAGCCTTGCTCAGTTAGACAGCTTTCAGAAAAAGCACCGGACTGGAAAATGGTAAAAGTCTCCAGAAATCTAAAGTTTGGATTGAAAGCCCAAGTTATTCTGAATCAGCTAGACAGGAGAGAACTGAACTCTCTAGCTGATCACAGTCCAGTGGATGTTCCAGTGAAGGTAAGTAATAACCTAACATCAACCTTTATGTGGTCCCAGAAGAAAAAATAAAACCATCTGATTTATCTGATTATTTGATGGACAGGTTGGGTCATATTTTGGGAGAGGAAAGTGGAATCCATGCAAGTTTTTGACATATCATCACAACACTTCTTAAAAATTGTAAGGGAGGCAGAAGAAAGGAATGGACAGGGCAGAAGGGGGCATGGGGGAAAAAAACCCAAACAAACAAGGGGAAATCAGGAAAGGATACCTCTCAAGTGAGTACAGGAGAGATGAAAGAGCACTTCTAACTCTGGCCTCAAGGAAAGTTCCTTTCACTTTGGTTGCAGAGCAAAAAAGGGAGCAAGCTCTTCTCCCTGTTTGTCACAGTGGTGAGCTCACAGCAGCAGGAGAACCAACAGTCTGAGTCTTATTTGTTGATTATATCGGAAAAGAAGACATGTACTGTCAACACAAATCTGTAAAAATCTGTAAAAAAAAGGAAAACCTCTACAAACAGAAATATTTTAAGAGATGGCTTAATGAAAAATATTTTTCCACATTTGTGTGCAGGGACTTTGGATGGATGTCCTTAAAAACACAGAACAAATTCAACACCCTCTTTGGAAGACATGTTTTCCTCAAACTGCTATATGAGGGATTTTTTAAATTTTTATTTTAGGGTTATTTAACAGGAAAAATACAACTGACACTTGAGAATAGGGAGGGGTATGCAGGTTTACATGTATGTAACATCAACCGTAGATAAGCGTCTTAAAGAGGCTTTGTGTCTCCTTGGAAAGGGACAGAGACATTTAGCTGAAGTGAACCAAACATGCGCTAGACATGATGTGCCCCAAATAACTAACACAGCGAGATGTATGGATAGATTATAAACAGCCAGCTTGTAAACAGTCCTGCCTCGTGTTTGAAAGAGTAAAACTGCCTGATGGAGAGGGATGAGAGGTTTCACTGCCTAAATCAGCAGTCTAAGAATGCTTCAAGAAGCTGATGTTAGTCTAGACATATAAAATACAAAAAGGCAAAGAAAAAAATTAACAACAGAATTTTACTTTATGAAAATAGTGAGGCCTGTTGACAACGAGAAACAGTTTTTGCAATACAATTGCTCTGTAATATGCTTGTTACATTGAGAAGAAAGTAATATTTCCGTTCGTGTTGTTAGCAGTCATAGAATTGACTAAAATAAGTTTGCAAGAGCATAATTCCTTAAAAAAAAAAAAAAAGAAAACTACCAACCATATCATAATGAATGCTTCCAAAAATAAATTTCCTCTCTGATTAAACTTTGCATATCTCTTTTAAAGAAACTATTTATTTTTATTTCCTGTAGAATTTGTTGGTAAGTTAGCAGAGTAATTATTGGTAATTATTGATATAAAACATTATTTCAAAACAAACAAGAAAAACAAACAAAAGATTTCTTGAAGTATTAGATATAACTCCCTAGTTAGTCTTTAATAATTTTTAATATTAAATATAAAACTATTTTTGGTATAATCTGATCCATAAACAAGTTACCACCATTTTCTTTTTTTTCTCTTCGTCTACTTTTCATTTCTATGCTATGTTGTTCTGTCTGGAAGAGATGGATTCTTAAGTCAGAAACTGCTTCTGTGTTGCTGTGGCTACCAAGCAGCTTAATCTTAACATTTCCCTCATATTTCTGTCGCTTCCTTTAATACAGAGCCACTGGATCCCAGTAAGTTTAGGCATGTGTAAAGACATCTCTTTTAATAGCTTTCATAATCATCAGGTTTTTGTTTTCACAGACACTAAAGCAAATATGGTTGAGCTTGATGCCTGGGCCATACTGGGTCAACAACAGTACAGTAGTGCATGGGAGACTACATGAAAATCCTGAAGAGATGTGATGGGAGGAACTGTAGACTCTGGTTACAAAGAAGTTAGAGGATTCTAACTTCCTGCTGACTTCAGAAAAAGGGAGGAATGTCTCTGATGCACTGCAAACTTTCACATCCATCTGTTAAACTGGGGATAACATTTCAAATTGAGATTGGTAATCTGTTACTTCTCCAAATTGTGACATTAAAAGATGTGTAGACGGGGCACTTAGGGACATGGTTTAGTGGTGGACTTTGCAGTGTAAGGTTTACCATTTGGCTTGATGTTCTTAAAGGTCTTTTCCAACCTAAATGATTCTATGATTATTTGGTACACTGCACCCTCCTGATTGTATAGCTGTAGTAAATAAATTGACTTTTTAATTTCTCTGCCTCCTTGTACAATACTTCAGATGAGGGCAACTCTGGACTTTTAATATTATTTTTTAATCCAATCTTTCCTCTGGTGTTATAAAATCATTTGGTCTTTTTCTGCATAACAGCTGAGTTGTCAGGAGCACGAGAAGTGAAGTTTTCTACTCTGATGTATTTATCAGCCCCTTGTGTCAACAGCAATACTCAGTAAGAAAGATGAAGGAATAGCTTTTTCAGCTTGATGACTATTCCTATGCTGAAACACTAGTTGTCATACAGCTTTCTTGCTTGAAATCCAGTTTATGGTTCGTTATCTTTGCTTCGAGTGCTTCCTTTATTCTATGTGAGATTATACTACACAACAACTTTATCTCTGACTGATCAGTTTTCTTGGTAACTTGAATATTATTCCATTATTTATTTTTCCAATATCTTTATTTTGCTGGAAAGCCTGCTGATTTCGTGAGTTGTTCTATAATCGTGGACTATCACTATTTTGCTTAGGGTTCAACTTCAGGTTTTGTATGTTTGGACATTTTTATTGTCTCTCACTGTTTTGCCTGTGATAAAGATGTCACAATGTCTAGTAGTAAGTCCTTGTGCTCTGGTATGTTTCTCATTTCTTGAAAGTAATCTAGCCATTGCTTTATTCTGTTATCTTGTTACTTTACTTATCTTCAAGAGGTCCTCCGGCTGGTACAAGCTTGCCACCTACAATTCAGTTGACTTGTTTTACTAACCCCTGCTCTTAATAGGGGTGTCAGCTTTGGAGTTAGCCATGCATTTCCTCTTACTATGTTCTTTTACCTCTGGATTTTTTGTTCTATATAGATATGTATGAGTATTTAGCTATTTATTTGGCTATTTATGTTCCCCCAACTTGCACCATTGGTGTTGCTCTCTGGTGACTACATGTAATTTCAAACTGGGCAAGACATTGAAGCAGAAGGACTTTGACAAGATGGGTGTTGTTTTGGTTTTGCATGTCTCTCTTTCTTTTCACTTTCAAAATATCAGCCAGTGACATTTTACATTTATTAATTTAAAGGATGGGTTGTCAGAGTAGGAACAAGGTGATGGCATTAGTTTAAAGACTTGGACTTCTTGAATAAAGCACCACTAGCCTGCAACAAATAAAATTGCTCTGCTGGAAAGCAAAATGCACAGATGATTAGCATTCAGATGAAGTAGTTCATCTACAGAAGGCAACCTTACCTGGAGGGATACCTTATGTCCCTCTGCCTTGGAGTAAAAGAAGAAATATTTTAGTTTCTGTTGGATAGAATTCTAGCTTCCCACATATGAAATTCCTTTTTTTCATAATTTTTTTTTCAAAAGATTTTATCTCATATAGTATAGTTGACTACTTTCTCAATTTTTCAAATGGATCAGTTATATTATAATCAGACACCAAATAAATCAAGGGTATGACCCTTAACATACAACTCGTTACAGGCCTCATCAAAAGCACACCACACTTTAATTATAGCCTCCATCTTTGTGTTTCGTCTGTGAAACAGCACTAATTATCAGGATGATATGTGATATGCTTGATATAACGTACTTTCCTGAGCAAAAATTTTAGATGGAATTTCTGAGTAGACAGAGAAAAATAATATAATTGATTTTGTCATGATACCAGATAAGTATTCTTATCCTGTGGTCCCAGTTTAGTTCCTTGGCCACAGGGCAGTAATGTCATTTGAATGTGGAACTGCAAAATGGGAATGGTTACATCTGGTAACCAGTCATCTTAAGTATAGTTTGTTTTCAGAAGTGAAGCAGCATTATAACAGACCAGAGAGAAAGAGAAAATCATAGGAGCATTGGTATAAAATATCTTGCTGTCCATGCATTGATGAAGATGAAGTGATATTATTGGCATACAATTTTCTCCTGTTCTTTTACGCCTTCTGTGACTTCTACTCCTTATCTCACCGCCCCTACAATTTGGGAAATGTGTAGCTTTTCAAGCAGGGATCGTGAGATAAAACTAAGGTGTCTGGACTGTTTCCCATTGATTCCTGTACTCACATTTTGGTGCCTTCCAATTGGAGGCATATTGAATCTCTTGACTTCAAAGTATTTGTGTTTATTATTGATCAGCAACAATTGTTCATTTGTGTTTGGATCTAGTTCTTCATTCAGAGCCCAAATTTTAGAGAGCGACATTCCAGTCCAGAGTCTCCTATTATTTCAGACGTTTTTGTGTGGACCTGTGTAGTTCTGGTGGTTGTCTAAAGCTTCAGTGTGCCAACATAATAGACAGGGGAGATGTAAGTCACACCAAATTGTCTTATAAATGGACATACTCATGGATGCTAATGTTCACTCAATTTGAAGAGGTCATAACAATATTTTACCTTCAAAGATTATGCCATTGTTTCAAATAAGATGTGTATTATATTGAATAAAATAAAGGCAAATAATCTTACAGTCTCAGGCAGATAGCAAACAAATAGTAAAATTCAGTAGAATTGTGACACCCTGGCATATCACAGCTGAATGTGTGCTAAAGCATGCCACCAGAATAGCATTGGTTTCAATGTAAATGGACTTGGCCTAACGTGAGTTGATACTTTAAAAGACAAAGTGCCAAATATCTCCACAATATTTTGAATTCAAGAAATTAAAAGATAGGTCAAGGTTTTCTACAATTATAGATATGTTACTGCAAACATTAGTGGCATGTAGAATTTTAAAATACTGAAGTAAGATCAGTGCTTGTGCCAAGTGTCTTCTATGAGATTCTGAAGAATCTGGGTGTTTAAATGTGTTCATTATTCAGTAGTATAAGTATTGTGGCAACGGCCAATGGACTAGATCTAAAAACCTGTAAATAAGCCATCAACTTGTTTTTGACCATGATTAGGTTCATAGGATCATGGGATAATTCAAGTTGGAAGGCACCACAGGAGGTCTTTAGTCCAGCCTCCTGCTTACCTACTGACATATGAAAATCTCCTAGAGGAAGAAAAAGAGTTAGAGAAGGTGTCAATCCTTGTTTTTAAAAGAAAATAACACTTTGATGTTTGAACATTTAGCCACATTGACTGCAGGGAGACGAAGATACTCAAGAGAACTCCAGCGAAGCACTCAGGACTATGATGAAACTGCACACAGATATCTGTTTCTGTGGCTCTACAAATACTTGTTTCTGAAAGTGAAGACTTAACATCTTGTGCACTTGTACCTTCAGAATGTGCTATGTAGAGCCTGCATTTCTTGTTCTAATTGTCACATAGTCCTCAAGCTATAGAAATAAATACAAAGTGCTCAGAAAGGTAGGCTCTCAGAATGGCTTGGGCTTACGACTGTACCAGCTGAACCACAGGACTGCGCTGTCAAAAGAGGCTGCGTATGTTGCATGGGGGGATGTGCTAACAGTCCAAAACCAAAGACAGTGTTTACATGGTCCCAGAGCCATCTAGTTTGGAAACATGTAAGATCTATAATTTGTGTTTAACATAGCTAATTGATGACTGTCCTTTCATAGGACCTTTGTAGAAATTTAACAACACCCATTATTTAAAGTAAAGAATAAAGTACATGTTATCTAGGCAAAATAAAAAAAAAAAGGTGGGGGAGGAAACACCTCTCTACAGATGTTAAGCTCTCAGGAGAGTTGTCAGCATTTCTGCTGAAGAAAACACTTGGATGAATTCTTTTCAGATGAAAACAGCTGTGTTCTCTGTTCACTTTAGAAACTCCCAAGGCAAAATTTGTTTTAGCCAGTCTGTCCACAGGAATATGACATTGTGATTAGACTGCGTCACTGTCAGATCGCATTCTGATAGAGCGTATATCCTTTGAAATGAAATGGTTATTTTCTGCTTTGTTTTACTTATCCCTGTTTACCCAAGCATTACTGGAAGAGCTAACAAACAAATGAAGAAACTTCAAAATCCTCTTTTAAAGTCAAAACTGTTGCATGCAGCCTACTTAAATTTTACATGAGGATTTTGGAAGCAGAAAAATTGGAGTTTTAAAAAAGTATTGCAGGAAGAGGTTTATATCCTGTTTAGGCTACAGAACTGTAGTGGAGCCATCACTGTGGGTCCTACACCATGCCTTCAGAGTTCATTACCTCTCATGGCATTTTTTCAGTGCATGTCTGTATTTTTGCCATGTGTCTACATATTCAAGTCCTGTCTGTCCCATTCTGATCCTATTTTGGGGGGCAGGATGTCCTTTGTATCATCCCTTCTGTCCTGTGACTGAATTTAATGCAGTTAGAGCAATAAGATCTTCAGGTACTTAATTTCCAGTCACTACACACATCTTACAAAGGAGACTGTAGACCTCTTCCAGTTAACTGTCTTCCATCTGAATGTACCACTGTCACTAAGTCTGTTTAAATAGTGGTTTTGCTGCAATAGCCCCAAAGCACAAGGAATAAAAAATAACACTGTGAGGCTCTTATTTGGATATTGGGGCAATGCAGATCAATATGAGACAGTTGCGTGCTGCAGTCACTCCAGCTGAGCAGACCCTTTTTCCCTGAGAGGCTCCAGAGAAATTACAGAGATTGCTCAGTGACTGATGTTGCTGAAGAAGTGAATTATTTACTAGTGACTATATGAAACCGATATTTTTAGTCTCTTGCCATTAATTGTGGGGAGAAGGGGAGTGCTTCTCCTTCCTTAAAAAAACAAAGGACATCTCTGCAACAGCACTTGACTTACAACATAGATTATATTGTATGCCCAATAGGATGATATAGGAGCAGACACACCTGTCAAGCCTGTTCCTTCCTTCCCAGTAAGGGTGCTAGAAAGAACACTTTTTTGCAGGCGCTTCTATAGCCTTTGTAAAATACAATGGACCAGAGAAACATTTGCAAGGTTTAGCTTGCTCAGAAGTGCTTTACACTGTAAAGTGTAAAGTGTCTGTATTAAGAGTAGCTTCAAATCATTTGATGCAGCAGTGTTTGAGATCTAGTCTTCAAATATAGAGTTAGCCCCAGCAGAGTAGAAGAGTGTTACAGGCAGTTGTCCCTTGAAGTGGAATCCCAAATTGCCACACGACTGTTCAAGAAGCCACCTACCCATGGCTGCTCCCAAGCAATGGAAAGAACTTTCTCCAACGTCATGCTCAAGACTGAGGTGTGGTTAAAAAAGAAGAGTGTGAAAAGAGGTACCATGCATACCTGCTTTCCTGGCTGCTGTTCTTCATGAAGACATCTGTAGGGCAAGTTTGTGCTGAGCTTGCCAGTCAGATAGGGTCCCTCTGCCGATAACAAGGAAAGGGATATCTTGTTCTGGTGTAGGCATGAGGCAATCATGAAACTGCTCAGCATTATGAAGACTGAAGTGCAACTGGAAAAGTTCTGGAGATCTACAAGATAAATGGACTGAAATGCCTACAGAAGAGAAAGACCCTTAGGGCCAGACAGCAGCTGAACATGGAAGGTTGCAAAGTCCATGCAAGTCTAATTTTAAATTCCCAGCTGCAGTTCTGATTTGGATCTGGCCCTTAGAGTCTAATTTTTTCTTGCCTTTTAAAGGACAGAGATCAATTAGGTAGAAGTTAAAAAAGCTGATTTGTACTGTACACTGTTACCTATTATATTTTTCAGAATTATTGGGAATTTTTAACAATATTTTTGTAAAGTGCTGGTATCAATGACATCTGTACTGAGATAGATCCATGGGCTTTTATTCTTCTAGACTTATATTAAAACTTTTCTGTATTAGCTCAAAAACATTTACAAATTCTCCTTTGGCCTACTTTTAGTCTCTTTTTAGTAACTGTACAGTGCCCTGCAGCTTTAGTAGCATACTTTCACCTAAACTGAATACATATGAGCAAAAATATTATATTAGCATATTGTGCTATCAGTAATTTGAACCTTAACTCAGTCTCCTAATCTCTCTTCAGTGTCTAACAGGAATGATTTTTTGTGTGTGTATATTTGAATGATGACTTTGTCATTTAAGTCGTATTTTTCATTCAAAGTAGTTTTTGTGATTACTATACCCTTTGGAATGTATTGTTAGCAGAAAAATCAGCACATTCAACAGGATGGGTAGTGACAGAAAAAAAGAAAGACTTTGATAACTTTGGAAAAGTAGTCTTTGCTTCTGTCATCATCTGTAAAATCTGAAGAATAATATTTCCCTACTTTGCGGTTGTGAATCCAAACAAAGTGATGATTAAGAGGCACTCAGATGCTGTGGTGACTATCAATAAAGCAAGCTGTACAAACAAATTGTGTGGCATCCCAAAACCAAAGATTTTAATGCAGAAAATGATTGCATAGACCTATTGCCTGCACGTTAAACAATGCATTTGTAATGCACACAATTTTTAAAGGCAATAATACAAATAGATAATGGCAACCAAATTAAGGGAGGGAAGTTGGGCCAAGCTTTGTGGGGATTGTTTTTCTTTGATAGCATTTGCTTTTTAATTCTATTAATTGCTTTTGATTTATGTGTATATATATATATCTTTTAATGAAGTATTACAATACTTAAAAAATCCTTCACAAGCTCATTTTGCGTCTGCACAGTCCTTGCTTTGCATAAAAGTGACAAGCTCCTAGGAAGAAATAATCTGTGGCAGTGCTACATAAAGTCAGCTAACCTGCTGAGACATTTTATTCTCAGAAGATGCCAGAAGATTCTGGTATGATAAATGATATAAAAGAGTGTTAAAAATAGAATCAAGTTCTAATAGCTAAAATATTTTAAATAATAGATATCTCACAAAGAAGAAGAAAACTTTTCTTGATTTAACATTTGAGTTTCTGTACTAACAAGATTACAAAGTATCTTTTATTGAGTGTGATCCCTAAAAACTGGCATATTTTTACATGCTGCAGAAATTAACCTTAGCTAGTGGTACGCAAAGAAAAAGTTTTCTTACCTCTTAGTTTAACAAATATTTTTTTCCACATCGGCCTTCACAACTGCTCCAAGTACGTCAGAGTTTTTCAGATGATGTGTCTGACAATGGCAGTTCAGCCTAATCCAAATAGGTATCAGTCATGCGGGCAGATTGTTCTTTAGTAAGATTCACTCTAAAGAACTGTGACTAGGAGTAATGTAAGGGACAGAAGGCCATCAAGATTGTATGCTTTTTTTCAGAAAATAACTGAGAAAACCCTTTATCATTCTGGAGGAACTCCAGGGTAAATCTTTGTTTCCCTAAATGGTAGACATTAGGATAGTTGCTCCTGCACAGCATGAGAGAGGAAGGGAAGTTCCTGGATAGCCAGATGGTGCCATTGCAGATTGAACATGAAAAATAACCAGCAAGGAAAGAATAGGCAAAAAGTAGGAACCAGAAAGCAGATTAGCACTTAGCACAGGGGAGAAGAAAAAGGAGGACCTATACCCAGATAGCAGCAAAATTAAAAAGTAAAGAAAATTAAGCAAATTTCTACCCATGGCTGCATAGGACACGTTTCCTATTTCCTACCAGAGCAGTATTCTTGTGCATCCATCTGTTAGAATGCCAGTAAATCATGAAAGCAATTTTCTTGTTGTGTTGTACTATTAATCTGAACCCAGATTAATCATACTCAGCTAGGAGATTCTCTCCTACCAACTTTAGCATCTCATCCAAGCTTGTAGTGACTTGTGACTTTTCTTGTCAATGTTCCAGACCGGTTTTGTTTTCTGTCACTCACTGAGTGTCTTCTCATCATTGAATCCCAATGAAACTAACTCTGATGGCTTTCAGGCATGGTTGGGGATGTGAACAGTGCAAAACACTCATTACCGTGTATGTTTTATGCAGTTCCGGTTGTGTTTTTCATCCTCTGCGGCCACCATTCTGAGTGGCTGATACTGGTGTGTTGTCTAAGCTAATCAAGCTTTGGCCAAGTTTCCTCACCCAAAGGTGTCATAGATCTCTTTGCTTCTGTTTCTTGCTCTGTAGGAATCATCCAGTTTTCTCCTTCTCTTATAGTAATAAAATGCTAATCTGTTTCTCTAACATTTGCTCTCATTTTCCCTTTTTTTGGTTAATTATTTTTCTTGCTGGATCTGTGGTGATAGAAGCTGCCCATGAATGAACCTTCAACTCATTATTTACAGAAGCACCAGCTGCTTTTCTCTATCAAAATGATTTTGTCCAAACTAAGACTCTCCACTCCTTGTGTAGAAATCTTTTTCTCTCTCTCAGGAAGAATACTTGTAGCTGTTCCTCCATTGACCATTATCTTCTTTGAAACACATATTTACAGACATATGTAAAGAAAGAAAACAAATATCCTTTATCTGATTGAGGAGAAAATTTGGTTGACAGCTGGAAATACATAGGTATTTCCACTATGAATTTAGTTGTTCAGCATCCTTATTTGGCAGAGAGAAGCCATCCTTCTTAAGATCTCATCCACTTTTAGTAGTCCTAAATGTCAAAGCAGCAAAGCAATGAGACTAAACCAAAAATATAGGCAACTGTGACAATTGGCCACCCTCTTTCTCTTGCAATAGTGATCATGAAAATAAATATGGCAGAGTACATCAGAATCCCTTTCTACAAGTGCAGGCTGGAGAAAAGCAGCCTTTGCTGTCTTCTGTTATTGGAGTTCTGAGCCCTGGTGTCTTATGGTGATACTCTTCCTAATGCCTTGATTTAACTGAACATGTTCTTTTGCGCAGTCCCTCCTTTGAAAGTGAGATAGAAGTTTTTCTATCTGAAGTTGGACAGCTGCTAAAAAATGTCATGCATTTAGCAGCTCAAAATAATATTAATAATTTCGTGTTATGAGTAGTCTCCTCTTCCCTGATATTTGCGTACTACCAAATGAGTGCCAGGCATTTGCTTATACAGATGTGCCGTAAAGGTCTGCTGGTTTGGCTTGTCACTCAGGGTGGAATTGAGCTCTCTAAGTGACATTATCTAAATGTCAGGTGCCTAGAGGATTGCTTTGTAGGCAATGGAGGGAGTGACACACAGCCAAATGTTGATTAATCCCATTTACTTTAGATATCCCTTTTTAAGATGGAAGAATTTGCCTTTGGAGCTGCCTCGGTTTGTCCTTTGCCTCCCCATTACCTCAGAAGGGGAAATGCCACAACTGTTTTAACCTAAACATCTAACTTTCACACAGGAAAAATGATTCTTTCCGTTGCTGGTCTGTCATCCTCCACCCTTCTGTGGTTTGTTAAAAGATGCCTACTTAAAAAAATTGCTGAGTGTTAATTTACTATCAGTATCCCTTGCCTGAAAACATGCTGCTTCACCCTAAGGTTGGCTGTTTTGTCTACTTTTTGCTAAAGGTCCCGACTTTTCAGGTTCTTTAGCTCATGCATCCAAATATGTTTAATATTAACAGTCTTTCGAATTAAATGGCCACCTGATGGCGGCAGAGGATAAGGATAAATAATAGGAATGGTCCAGTACATTTCTGCAGTGATGGTCTTTGAGAACTATTGCGGTATTGAAGAGTTTGTTCTGGTTTTTCTTTTTATAATGGTCTTATATTCTTGATTTATGCTTACAAATTATTTTAAATTTATGCTATCAGACTCATTTCTAATGTGGGCAGAAATAAATTTATATATCTTGAATATAATATATATATATATCTTGAATATATATATATATCTTGAAACCTTGATTTATGTCCTTGTTTTAAATCACCTGATGTGCAGGTTTGTTTTTTTTTCTCTGCTGTGTTTGCTACTGGCAGTGAGAGACACAAGACACAGTCCTAGAGATGTGCAAATGGATGCTAGAAATGAGACAAGATTATCATGGTTGCACTGAAGTCTTTTAAACTTCTGATTCTTAAATTATTGCAGGCCATGTTTGTCTTATCTCCTCATGTCTTTTCGAGAGGGACCAAGGCTTCACTTTTTTTATTTTTTATTCAAGGTGTCAGTATAAGATAGTCAGCCTGTCCCGTGCTTTGAGGACTGGTGCTTCAAACCCACGTTGCATGGAGCAGCTTCCATGAAGAGCAGCAGGGACAGGAGTCTTCCAGGCTGGGGGGAGTTTGTGAGCGTGGAGCCCTCTCCTGTGTGCTGCACTCTGCATGCTGTCAGAAAGCAGCACTCCTTGGCCACTACCAAAAACCTTGCGAATACTGACACCAAGCCTGTGATTGTCCTCAAGTCCTTCTTTGTAGAAACCATCTGCTAGTGGTATTTGACATAGTTTTGCAGCACAGAATACTCAGAAAACCGGCTAGTGAGTTTGGAGACTTTGCGCAGTCACAGGGTGCTCCTGTCCGCTCCTTCCATGCCGATGCTGGTACCTCTGTGACTCCTCACTGCAAACTACGGCTGCTTTGTCTGCATTTCGCCCCCAAAAGGGATGATGTGCTTACTGCTAAGTTAAAAAGCATTAAATACGCCACTAGTATTTTTCCATGTTGGCAGTTGCAGTAGTTGCCATGGGAATGTCACATCATGTGAATGGGTGAAGAGGCAGCTCACAAAACAGTATGGATTAGAGATGTGGCCCACAGTATTAAAAACATGTACACACTGTCTTCTGTACATAACCACACCAACTTCTGTCACTAAGAGGCTTCAGGGAAATAAATTGATACTTCTCTAGGCCTGTTTTATAAATGAACATCTTAAATAAATAAAGCATTTAACTGTGATGAGTAATCCCAGTTCTTTAATAAAGGATGGAGTTATGCTAATTGAACAGCAAAGTTGTTTGTCAGGGCTGACAGATATCTGCATACTTCATTTATTCCATTAATTCATTTTCTGCAGCATATAATTATGATCCCTTGCACAAGTGACAGAAGCACTGATAGAATTTCAGTGCAGGGCTATATATCTATTTTGCTATGATCAGTGGAGTATAGCAGTTATATCAGTTTTATCAGGAGCATGCTGAGAACAACCAAAGGAGAGTTCTAATGATGATGGACTTGTAAATCTTGCATTTATTCATTATGCAGCTCATGAACAGACATTAATTTATTTTAAATTAATATGTATTTTTTTACTTTTGTTGATTCTCAGGAATTAAAAGTTAGGGAGAGACTGGCACTAGAAACTGTTAAAGGCATTAAACTGAATAATTCTTAAGCAGTAAGAGAGAAAGAATGAACATCATTGTAAAGAACATCATCATGGATAAGGGAATAACTGATATTACGGCTTATACCGTAGCAAAAATAAATTCCATCCATGTTGACTAGCCTTTTTAGGTGTTGTTTTTTTTTTTCTTTCTAAGAAGTTGATTGTTTCATACTGAAACTGTTCCCTTATGTGTGAATCATCTAAATTTGTGCAGCTGGATAGATGTCCCACCTCTCTGGTGAAATGCCCTAGTCACCAAATGTTCTCTTTCTCCCATTCTGTAAATAAACTCTGTCTTTCAATATTTTTTCCAAATTTAATGTAAAATGGGACTTTGTTCCAGATAGGACTGAATTTGTTCCTTACCATAGTATCTGAACATGATCTCTAGGTTCCTTTCTAGTAAATCTGGGTGCAAGTCCACTCTGAAAGAGGAAGGAATTAAAGAATGGGCCTTTCCTTTTCTATCAATTAATTGACTGGTAAAAGGAGGATATAATCTCATTTACTTAAGCATTTTGTTTTCAGTTAAAACATTCTGTGAATTTAGCTGAATTTGCAAGTGGTGTTGGTATGATCAGAACTGTATAGGCATATTAAATGTCAAATTCATCAGCCTCAGAGATAAACCCTTCTAATAATTAGAATCACTTACTGTGTTCTGGTGAACTAATTTTTACCAGATAAATATTTTCTAGAATTTCTCAACAGAACAACTCAGTTCAGACCGAAAAATCCATTGAGTTTTGAATGTAATCATAATTGGCACCAATGTTTACTAGGTAACTAAAAATCTGTCATCAAATTGAAGTGATACCTTCAGGTTAAAATATACTTTTAAACAAACAGATATGTTTTCTTACGATACGAATCACACACAGTATCAGGACTGCCCAATCATTTCCTGGATATGAACTGCTTATAAATGTCAGAGAAAAATATGTACCATATTTTCTATGTATCTAACATGATAATAAATGACTTCATCTATGTATTTGGGCAAGAATGCTATGGCTAGTGCAGCCAGGTGAGTGTCTTTAGTGTGCACAGAAGATGATACTCTCTGCATCAAGACTTACATGAATTTTATTTTAGAACCAGTGCAGGAACTTCCAATACCAGGTTACAAAAGTGCCTTATATTTTTGGTGACCTCTCGTGAAGAATGTCAAACTGCTTCTGAACTCATATACGGTATGAGCTGGCCTCTTCTATGTCAGATTATTAGACAGGAAAGATATTCCTTGCTGGTTGTTCTCCTCAGAGTATCAGTAAAGTGACTTTCAGATTCTGCATGTGGAGGTCAAAGGCTGAACTGTGGATTTTTCTTTTTAATACAAACAGGCCAAATATACTGCATTGCTGAAACAATTCTGTTCCTTTTCATGATTTGGAGGTTTTTTTGTATCAAATTTTAATTTGTGAGCAACTTTTAAATTTGGAGTAGGTCCTTAAGTGCTGCCAACACCTGCATCTTGAGCATGACCATCCTAAAGGTAAAAGGCAAAAAATACCAACCAACCTAACATGCCTAAACAATCCCCCAAAATGTCCTACCAAGAGAACTAGCAGAATTTAAAGGTTTCCTTTCTGAGTCACAACTAGGAAAAAATCCATATCAAATGCAGGGATCCTGACTGTCTCTTTTAACTGAAGCAAAAATAGAGCTGTGTACTAAATTCATCATCACCTGGTTAATGAAGTGTGCATCAATCCTGTCAAATTCACATATGTGTGATGTCTTAGATTGACTATTTGAAGTCTTTCATGACGGAGAATAGAAAATTGGAGGTTATGACCACTGACTCTGATTGTTTTTTGATCATGAGTAAATCAGTTTCTTCGTGGTTTAGTTTATTGAACAATAAAATGAATACATAAAACTGAGCTGTAGCGTATTATGAAGATTGTGTAGCATATTATGAAGTATTATGAAGATTTACAATGTTTCCAGGACTTTTTCAGCACTTAATGATCCCTGGAAAATGTTATTGAGATGGGGCAGGCCTTTTCTCATTTTGTAATGAAGTAAATAAAGAAACTTCAATGTTTATCATGAAACATGCAATTATTAATCATTAGGAAATGAAGAATCATATAATATTGCAACTTGTGCTATCAGCCTCCTACAAGGTTATTTTGCTCTTTTAATCTGAGTGATTTACAAGAGGCTGTTGTGGGTACTCTTCAGCAGCAATAGCCTAATGGTTTGCTGCCCTGCATGGTACAGAGATGTGAAAGAAATTCTCAGCCGTATCTTTCTGGGTTGTGCCTTAACGTGGGAAAGAGCACCTTCTGAGGAAACCTTCACAGATTAATAACTCTACAGAACCTTCTACTTTCTTTGAAACAATGCAATTACATTTAGAAAATCCTCCTTGATGAATTATCAGTTGAAAAAAATATATGACTTGGAGATTGCCCTTGCAGACTTAATTTTGTGTATTATTTTGTGTATTATAATTAGCATTGACTGGATATAGCAATGAAATGTCTTGAGTTTACACTATTTCAAGTCCAATAAATAGCACACGGAAAACCTTGCCAAGTGCATTATATTTAGGGACACATTATGTACAGACTAAAAATGCAATAAATGGCATCAATAAACATTTTGTGTTATGCACAGATGTTCTTGCCATTATAAAAGTTGTGTTACTAATTGCATTTACACTTGGGTACTAATTCAATGAACTTTGTTTTAGAATAAGAGTTCTCAATTATACAGGCAAAATAACATTCATGCTTCAGTGGAACTGAAAGGCTGGGGAGAAATGTAAAATATACACAAGATCAACAGCAAAAATTATATTACATAGTTAAATTAAATTGATTTTACTGCAATATATTAGACTACTTTCTGGTGGCTAATATCAAAGGGAATAGATAACCACAATGACAAGCAATGGGACCTTAGTTTCTGCTTTTTTTTCCTACTAGCACATGGCACAGATGCCTTGAGGAGTACCAGTTGTTCATAAACACGAACTTTTTTTTTTTTAAATTACTAAAGAAATAGGAAGCTTCTGAAATTTGCAGATAATGAGCAAGCTACATTCTTTTTAGTGACCCTCTCTGGATACATTTTGGGTGAGACTAAAAAGCAAAGTGCTTTTGCAATTTCAAGCATGTGTGCAGCTTCCTCTGTTGTGATATGATAATTCATAAAATTAGACATGTGCTTAAATTCTCTAGTGACTTGGGCCTGCATGTTGCGATCTTCTCTGGTGAACAGCTTAAGGCTACAGAAAATCATCAAAGAAATTACAAAATGAGCAGAATTTCTATTACTTTGATCGGGGAATAATAGGAGAAACCAGAGAGTTGTAACGTTTATTTGAAGTAGTGGGAAGACAACTGTAGATAATGTGTGTTACATATTTATCACTAATGTTTTTCTCAGCTGTATCTATTTGCATCTTCATTTTACATGAATTTTTGTTGTTCACAGGGATTGCAGGAGAAAAGATTTGTGTGACACAATATCTCCTCAGATTTAAATGTCATGTATTCTTTAAAACTTACCATTTCAACTGCATTTCTTAATTAAGACTTTGTATGTAACTCCATATTATAGAAAACACATTTGCTATGTGTTTGAAACTTTAAAAAATAGATAAATCCCTTGCTTGTATTTATCACATTTGGTAATTTATTACTTTTAAATATTGATTAAATATTTAATAAGAACATTTAGATATTGATTAGAAAAAATGAGACCAGATAGTCAGGAGGGAAGGGGAGTGAATGGGACCCCAACAGCACCCTCCACTCGCATTGGCATAAATCAGTCATTGAACTGCTTCCTCCCTTCCTGCCTGCACAAGCACAGCCAGCTGATCTGGCAGAAGGCTCGTCAGATCTTCTGTAGGGCTGATGCCAGCTGGACCAAGTGACATCTCTCTGCCCGCAGTGACACCTAGCCCCAGCCCAAGGAAAGGGGCAGGAATACACAGTGGGGCAGTGAATCTGATGGCAACTTGCCCTTAGATCAGCTAAAGCCGATTTGGAAGGAGCAGCCTCAGTTATTACCATAGGTGGTGGGGTGGCCCCAGCTGGCAGCCAAGCTCCCACCCAGCTGCTCACTCATTCCCCCCCTCCCAGGGGAGTGGGACAGGGAGAGGAGAAAATAGGAAGATCAGGAGCAAGAAAACTCATGTGAAACTCCACTCCTTCACTCCAGACTCCTCTCCTCCCCCCTTGCTGTCACTGAAGGTCACATTCAGTCCCTTCAGCGAGGCCATGAGTGACAGGGGGATGGTGGTGGTGTGGGGGTTGCCATCAGGACATGGCAGTTCCTTTCTGCTGCTTATTCCTCCTCATGCTTTTCCTCTGCTCCAAGATGGGCTCTCCACCAGCTGCAGCAAGGACCTGCCATGGAGCACCTCTTCCTCCTCCTTTTCCCAGAGATGCCACCAGCTTGGCTGCGGGGCTCAGCTGTGCCCTGCGCTGGGTCCATTGGAGCCAGCTGGAACCGTCTGTGTCCAGCATGGGGCAGCCCTGGCCCTTCCTCACAGAGGCTGCCCTGCAGCCCATATTCTGCTGCTGCTCTCTTGAAATAAGCCTCAGACGTTATAGGTACAAGCAGAGCAGTCAGGATCTCAGTAGCTTTTAATCTACAGAAAAGGCTAAAATGCTTGGCAGAAGGAAATTCTTGATTCATTTGCTGACTCAAAGTATGTGGGATTAATCATGATATCCACTTCTCAAAACAGATTTGGTGTTGGGTGTGTTGTAGATTACACATTGCATGTGGATAAGGTTTTCATGGGTTCTTAACAGTGACTCATACCAGGAGGCTTTTCCCCCCCTTCTTCATGCAGCTTCACCATGCAGTGTGTCTGACTGGTAAAGCTTCTCTGCCAGTGCCCCTTGGCTTCTCTCAGACTTTGGCTGTCACAGAGCAGTGAGGAATCTGGGGGGCACAGCTGTGGGAGGTGTAGGAAAGGCCGATTTACAACCGCCACTGATATGGTCCTTTCAGGGAGCCCAAATATATTCCGGGACATTACATAAACATGAATTTTTGACATTCGAAGCATCAATAACTACTGAAGAATTTAGATGCATTAATAACTGGGCACGCTAGCAGCTCTACCATCGCTTATTAATCTTATTATAATTGTTCTATAATATGTAGTCTGGGAGTGTAATCTGATGAAAATGGTGAATAGAAGACCTGGGAGAGATGGTGCCATTTTGCAGATGCTGTTGATCACAATGAGTACTGTGCCATTTTTGTCACTTATGAAAGTGAATCCTACAAGTGTAAATATATACCCATGAAAAGAGTAACATTGAAAAATGGAGGTTCATTTGAGTGCAATAGTTAAGTTGCTGGCTGTAAATTGATAGTGAGTTACTTACCAAGTCTTCAGGCACAGTTTTTAATTCATACAGTATCTATCCTGTCTGATTTTGAGCTGTTTGAACATTGACCCTGTAAACATCTTGCCTGGGCTGGGATATCTGCTGATCCCACTGGAGCTGCGAAGGGGCACCAAAGTCTCCTTTGATAAAGGAGTCTGGAAGATTTGACTTTGGGAATTAAGGAACATCTGTTTAGTACTACTGCAGGGAAAAGCTGACTTGTCTTCATAAACATCAGAATGCAAGTAATAAACCAACATATAGATTAATAGTCGTCACAGGCATGAGATGAGCAGCTAATTTCATGCCCTATGTATTAGCATAATTAGTTATGATTTATTACAGGAGTCAAGCCCTAAGCTCCTTCACCGTGCAGTCAAATAGCGTTCAGTGTCTAAAAGAGAGTTTGCCTAAGGTGTCGACATTAAATACCCACAGTAGCAGTAGGTGCTCTCTTCGTTGGCTGTGCAGTGTGGATTGGTTTGTAACCTTAGGCTTTGGCCTCAGTGTTTAAGATAATGTAAAACTAAGGAGAAAGAGCTGAAAGTGATACAGGCTTTTAAGAATGTAAGAAAACCATCACTGCATGGGTTTTATCTTGAAATTGTTTAGGGTAAGGAAATAAAAAAAACCTACTAGTAAACAGAAAAACAAGGCGGCACAAAAGTGAGAAACACCAAAAGGGAAGGATGAACTGGGACTTCCAAGGGGCACAGCTGGGAAAGTAAGTTTGACTGCGGGTAACATGGTAAGCCTATCTATTTTCCCTTTCAGGATTACAGGTTTGTACCAACCAGTAAGGTACTAAATGAATAGTTCTGCTCTGAGGTGGGATCCTTTTCTTTTTCTGAACTGGTGTGCATTTGGAGGTTTCAATTTGCAGATGCTCTGAAATCTTGACTGCCTCTGGAAAAAGTAACTAAGGTTGAATTTCTTCCCTAGTGGGCTGTCCATCTGTTAGTGACTTCTAATGTAGAATTATCTTGCAATTACTTATCTTCAGGTACAAACTAAATATGTATTTGTTTCATATATAAATTCTTTACACCTTATTTGTAATACATTATTCTTTATTACTTCATTGTGTCATGCATTTACAATTTTACATGAAGTACTTTTTGATCTGCTACTGTAAAGTCTGTTTTCTCTGAAGCTCTCCTTGAAATCTCTTGGTTCTGAGCTCATGTCTGGGTATCAACAACGAACAGTCAGTTTTTGGCAGTCTTAGATGATGCCTTGTCTGAACCACTCAACCACCACCTACATAGATGACCTAGTAGTCACGCTGACTAAATAGGGCATCAAGCTGTGGGTGTTGTCAGCATGGCTCGGAATAACTGTTGATATCTGGGTGTAGTTCTGGGAGCCTATTGTGTTTTAATCTTAAGTTATTCATACACTTGATCTGTAGCAAGACTCAGAAACGTCTGCAGCTCACAAAGCAGAAACAACAATCTTAAACTCCCCAACACAAAGACTTGTGGCTTTTTTCATTTCTAGGTTTTCGGGGGAGTGTTTGTATGAAATCAGAACTAGCCTGATATAAGTTCTTTTTTTAGGGAAGCACATGTCATTTTTCATAAATTTCTAAAGGCAAAAATGCCAAGAAGTGTACTCAAAACCTTGTCACAAACTAAATGGCATTTTCAGAAGCAACTGTTATGGAAGATTCAGGGGAAAGATGGTAAGTCTGTTGTCAGCTGTTTACTATTGACAAATTTATACAAAAGGATATCTTGCCTGATAGAACGAAAGCAGCACAGCTAAGAGTGAAGCAAAAGCACAGGAGATATATGTGTAGTAGTATTTTTCAGTAGAAAAGATTTACCTGCTTTGTTGTTCAAAAAGTCATTGGGTTTATGTTAGGAAGATTGTTTCCTACTGCAGGAGAGCCCAATCTTCACATTAGAGAAAGCCTCTTGGATTGCCTCTAAGCCGTATGCTGGCGTTCTTCAGGTTTTTGATCAAATCCTCAGACGTGCACACTGCACGTGGGATGGCCGCTGCTCTGAAAATCATAATGCACTACCTAGCAAATCTATTGAAGACAACACAGAGGTAGCCATTGCCTACCTTCCTGAACTCGACCATATGCACATGTGGAGTATTGCCAGTCTGCACATATGCAGTTAATCCACTGCCAAGAGTGACAAGATAGATATCACAACTACTTCTTCCCAAAGACTGTATAAGAAGCCAGAACCTGGCAGACTGGATAGCAGCTGGTTCAAATCATGCAAGCTGCCTTCAACTTCATTGCTGTAATGGTTGTAATGCCTAACTTACCTATAATAGACCGCCCATTCAAAGAGTGTTGTCTGCTTCTGTCAGCAGTGGGAATGTTTTAGTCAAAATACAGCTCAGTATAAAAGCATTAATTCCCTCAGCAGCAGCTTGCATTGCAAACTTGTTGAATGTGTATAAGTTATTCTGGCTGCTTACCTGCCACCATACAGCATTTGTGGTTAGCCCTTGATTTAGCTCTGAGTTGTTTTGTGAGCACTGCTTCACTTGCACCGGTCACTGAAATAACTGGGAGAATAATTCATTGTGTCATGCATTCAGTGAGGAGTCTTTTTTCTGTTTTCCTGTTTGTCAATTTTTCTAAGCTTTGTGAACCTATTTGCCCATAACTCCTACAAATGATGCCTAGTTCGATATGTCTTTGTTAAGTTATTTATGCATTTTTTGTGTTTCGAATTCATACTGTTTTACTTGCTGGTATATTGTATGCTAAACCAGATGAGCATAACTAATAGAATGAAGTTTTGCATACAAATATTCTTCAGCTGAATTGATCTGGAAACATTCCCGACGACAAGCTCATTTCCTAGAGCAAGCATGGAGAACAAACACAATGGGAAAAAGTAGTTAAAATTATTTTTTCCTTTTAAATGTTAAGTATTAGTAGACAAAGTTTTTCAGAAGAAAACTTCCAGCCCAGCACTCCACCACTTCATTTTTCTGGTTTTCATTTTCTTTCCAGCCTCTCTCGTAGGCTGTCTCTCTCTAAACCCTAACCCTGAAGCTAACCGTAAGTATCAAGTGAGCATTATCTGTGGCCCAACAACAAGGATGAGATGCTTCTCAGGGGACAAATCTTTTTTCAGATAACCCTTCCTTTTGGCAGTGCCTGTCAAACTGCTGATGTCTAAATTCCAGGCTTTGCTTCTCTCGGCCCTAACCCTCACCCAAATCCTGAGCCATGAAAAAGTTCTCAAGGCAGAAAATATTTTGCAGCTCACTCCTTCCTTTGGCAGCTCCTCTCCAACCCCTCTCCTGCTACAGCTCTAGGCTTTGGCTCCCTCCTAACTTTATCCCTAATCCTAACCCGAGGCCCTCAGCTAAGCCTAGACCAAGAACCCCAGCCTTGGTTCAGGTGACAAAGTTGTTGGGGGGGAAAACTGTGTCCTGCCCACCACTTCATTGGCAGCCACTGCCCAGTGCAGCCCTAGGTCTTGCATCTCTCTGAACCCTAACCCTAAAACTAGGCCCTCTTCTGAGTCCTAAGCTAAGATCCAGAACTCTTGCCCAGATGACAAAATTGTCAGGGGAGAAAACTTTTTACAGCTTACGCCTCCCTTTGGCATCCCCTTTCCAGCCCCACTTCAGCTGCAGCTCTAACCTTTCTCTCTCTCCTAACCCTAACCTTATCCGTAACCTTAAGCTTCAGCTCGCTTTTTGCCCAGCATCTCCAATGATGGCCCACTTAAAAAATTTCTCACGGTGGACATGTCCCAGCATTCACAAGGGCTGCTGCAGTTGATTTGTTTGTATGGTGGTAGGTCCAGCCATGTCTGCTGGACAATCACCTCTGAGACACTGGCCATCTACGAGACAAATTGTATAGTGACATCAGGTGACTCACAGCCCATTTGAAGCACAGAGAATACAGGCAACTTTTAATTAATCCAATTCAACTTTGATAATTGGGGAAGGCTGAGAAAGACCAAGAAGGGCTGGAGGAGTTGAAAAAGTCGAGCCTTCAGGATGTATAAACACCTTAGTCTGAACATAAAATGTCTGATCAGCCATGAAGAAAACACACAAAGAGCTAAAATGTTAAAATCTAAACTAAAATAAGCAAAAGTTGTGGAGATAATATTATCTTTCACTGTAATCTCTGTAAATCTTTCTTGTACTAATTGGACTTGAACTATAGGGACATAAAAAATATAACAACATTTTATAAAGCTCTGGATTAGATTTTTCTGTTATTTTATTCAAGTTTTGTTTTCTTCCCAAGGATAACTGAAGCAGAAAGGAGAACTTGTTTACTAGAGGCATGACAACGCTTGAGGCAGAGCCCCTGTGGCTCCTGAATGATCAGGGAAAGACTTCAATTGCTGATGTTCTTTTTAGGCATATAAAGGATGTCTCTTCTTACTGACAGAGCACTCCTTACTCAGAGAACTCCTCTTTTTCTTTTTTAGCCCAGAAACAGGCTGTGAAAAATTACTTTGGAAGTTAACAATAGCTATTAATATTCAAAGACAAGGTGAATTTCCTTTCGCTGGTGCCCATCTACTAGTCTGCTAATATATCTTACAGAAATATGGAGTCCCACAGTGACTGTCAAAAGCTCTTAGATATACCTAGTCACATGCAAGACAGAGATAAAATCAATTCAGTTTCCTAAATGTGAGTAACCTTTCTCTAAGGATGGTCCGTGCATATATTAACCGTTGTATTGTTGGGATCCATAACGGGTGGGGGGTATTCTGTATTATCTCACTGCTTGTATCTTTTCATGCTGAAAGTTGAGAGCCTGAATGGAAGATTTTGACCCTCCTTTATGAAACGAATCAACTGGCATTCGGTGATGACATATATTTCTAATCACCAGGCCTGTTCCTCAGACTTCCAGATTTCCTTTTGCTGGAGTAGCTATGTAACTACCCACTTAAAAAAAATATTTTAAAAATATAGTTGAGGAGGTTAAATAGCTATTTATAATAAATACATATTAAAATGAAATTAGCAGAATATAGGGAAGAAAAGACAATGAAGGATCATAGTTTGCAATTCACTTTATCTGTACTAATTTCCTAAAGAATTTTTGTCTCAAAAATAAGTACATTGACAATATTTTCATGGAAATGCTTTGGTTTTTGAATTACTGTTTTTTTCAAGAAAAGTTTTTGATTATTATGCCTTCACTGACTTATGCAACATTTTGCTAGTTATGATGAGAGATACTTATCATATCTATCTCACAGATACTTCTCAACCTATTTTTTGTCTTAAGTTACAAAAATATCGAGTTAATATTTCCTGCTATAACTTAATTAGCTTGTGTCATTTTTATATTTCCGGAAATTAATATAAGCACTGAGAAAACATCTGTGGCGTTTTAAGTTTAAGACTACACAGAGATCTGGTGGAAACCTGCTTGAAAAAATGTTGCTATGTCATTGACAATAAAGGTGTAACATAAAAGCATATCTTCACGTGTAAGGTTCTTATCATTAAAATATTTACTTCAATTAGACTCCCTAAAGTTTATTTTTCTTCTTTTCTACTACAAAGTTTTACTGAATCTTTTTTTTTTTTTTTTTAATTTTGACAGTAACCTCAAATATCAACACGTATGACTAATACCAGGTGATTAGGTGACTGAATTTTCGGCTTGTGGCTTTACAACCGAGCAGATCCTGCCTCCAATCCCATGATGCTCCACGTAAGGCATCTAAGTGCCTCTATTATTCTCATCTACAGTAGCAGAACTGCCAAAACACAGGATTTAGATACTATAGCACATTTTTTGAAATGTTTCAAAGGCTGTGAGGAAGTCAGTGTTCTTGCTGGATCCTACATTGCCCATGTATTAGTAGCTGACAGTATTGTATAGTTATTACTGCATACTGGTGCCACTCAGTCTTGCTAACCTTGCAGTTCCTTGCATGAACTGTAAAGATACAATCTTCAGTTTATAGCCTGAAGGTCCCCTGGTATCTAGCAGCCTCAGAGAACAACATTTGCTGGTATCCATCCAAAGCTGGTGCTGTTCATTTGCTATTTACTGTTGTTCTGAGCATGATTCCTTATATTCCGAGATCTAATTTTCACTTCCTCAACCTATTTCTCATAGGGAATTAGGTTATATGTTTAAGAGATGAGTTATGTGAATGACGAATAAGCATATATTTTTGGCAGACATAATATGAATGAATATACTGTAATATTAATATCCTGCCTAAACTTTGTTAGAGTAGACCCACCATGGCAGAATAATGCTTTCTTCACAAATTACTGAATTCCACAGAAGAAAATAAAGGGGGGGGGGGGGGGGGGAAGTGATTTTTAGCATACAAAGAAGTTATGCACTGTAGTTGAAATCTTAGCCCATTTCCTTCAGTAGCACATTCTTTAATAAAAAGGATAAATTGTTTATTTTTAGTTAAGAACTGAGACAGTTATTAGCACATCCTGGTTACTGCCTAGAAAAGCATCCTATTCTGCTTTCAAATGCCCAAAGGACTTCAGCGTTTGTAAAATTAGTCACAGGTGAAGAGGTCTTCTTGGACAATGGTTACAAATCGATACCCTGAAAACAGATCAAGTTTATGAACTGTGGAAAATCCTCAAGGAAAAGGCTGACACTGAACAGAATACTAAAGAGAGTTTGGGAATGTAAATATGCACATGTACTCAAATCACAATCACTTTTGATGCAAGAAGTGCCAAGAATTTGGATTTTGCCTGAAGACAGGTTGCCAGTTTCTGAGTGGTGTGTGTGTTCCAGTGCCTTTGGACTGCTGGTGATGCAGAGAACCACATAGAATAAATAGATATGAAGCATAGGTAGATATCAGTGTTGATTTGTTTTATTTCAAAATACCTTCCTCTAAACCTAAAACCCAAGTGTTACCAGTAATTGATGTATGATTTCCTTTACTTTTACCTTAACAGTAGTTAGTGCTAAGGATGATGCAGAGTACCTAGCAAACCAAATACATCCCTGTTAGCATGGTAATTCTTAAAACGGGGTGACTGGGCCATTCTTGCGATGCCTCAAACCTCAGAGATTCAAAGATGCCAAGATACAGATGTATTGTTCATCTACAAATGGTAGGGGAAGGGATGGTCGCATAGGACACCAGTTGGGAAAAGACATCTTCCAGTACATTCTGTTAGCTAATTAATTAGTAATTCTGGCTAATGTGAGTATGCTTGGGAGCATACCTAAATCACAATTATTTTAGTATACTTGTAAGAGATACTGGTTTTAATGTGATTTTCCTGATTTTCTGAAATGTAATCAGTGAACTGAAAAAACGATTGTGTTAGAGTGACAGTTTTAATTAAGTGCAAAGATAGTATGTCTGGTTTCACCTATAGAAATGCTGCTTTACTTGGGACTTTAAAGATCCCTTAGATGTGTTTGGAATTGGATAAAAATCATCCTCAATGTAAATGCAAATAACATCCATCCTTGCATTATAATTTTTTTTAGTTCCGTTTATAAATTCTCAAAAAGCACCCCCTTGAAAACTGCTATTGCTCCCTTCTGGGGATTCATAGCTATTTAAATTTTCTTTCATTCTAGCTTTCCACTAATATGCTAATAGTAAATCTGAACCATCTGCCATGTAAACAGAGAAGCGGGTAGTATGAAAAACCTTGACAGCATAGTCTCTCATTTAACCAATTTACATAAGTTATTATTCATAAAAGTGTCCTTGAGTTACTTACAAATTTTGTGGTCATTACATTTTTTCCCTAATCGCTTACTGATTGCAATAAGGAGACAAAACTGCGGTAGAACAGAGTGTGTTTGTTATGAATAGCAGAATGATATTTACAATTTCAGTAAAATTAGTAAATAGGTTAGTTGCATGAATGCTAGGGATACTAATTTCTTAGGATATGGAATGTACATATGTCTAGCCTGTAAATTCTGTTTGTTTATCTGGACTACTGTATATTTTCTGTATGTATCTTCTGTATGATGGGCATCCATTAAGCGACGGACCTTCTGGGCTCATAAAAAATCTGTGCACCTTTAAGAGAATAACCTCACTGTTACCTTTAGAGTAGCATGCAAAATATTTGTAAAAGGCAGCAAGACAAAATTAATGGCAAACAACATTTATTTTCAGCCTTGAAATAAATTGCAATAAAAATAAAAACATAATTTCTGTGTAGATTCACTACATGCTCATTACTCTTGGGTAATATTAAGCTTGTTCTCTTTCAGATGTGCTCTATAGATATAAGTATAAACCTTTGCAACATCATGCCCTATGATCTGCAATAGTGACATTAAGATGGGTCAAAATCTCTCTAAAATGAAGGAAAAATAATGAATATTGATTTTCAAATGAAAGAGAACTCCCTGTGCAAATATAAGAGAAGCAATACAGTGTAAATGATTATTTTGAACTAACCAATAGTGTCTGGCTGTCTACAGGGACCTCTTGTTGTCAGTTTTTATATTGACAGCTGAAATCACATTACATTCTTAAAATATTGACTATGTATTATGTGCTGTTAGTTTCTTTTCAGTCACAAGAGTGAAAAGGAGTGGGCTAGAATATTTTTAATAGAAGTAAGAATTATATAGTCCTTATGAAGAAAAAAAATGAAAAAAAATGCTGAACCACAATATTTTACAGCAGTATTGGAGATGACGAAAAGAAAGTGCCATTTTGCATGAGATTAATGACTTTGTAAAATATACTCTCTTTGAAGCCAACTGATTTACATAATGCTATTTCTTAAAATGAAAAAGAAGTTATGTACTAGGGAGTCCAGAGAATAACTTTTCCAGTCACACATTAGTGTTTTTATTCATTTCAGACTTTACTGACATCCCTGCCATCTTCTTCAGTTTATATACATATCTGTCTCTCAGAGTCTTTTATTTTTGTACACCAGCTCCATAGTGGACTGGTAATTATATTTCTAGCCTTTTGCTACTCATTAGTCTTACAAATGGATCCTTTACAGGATCAGGTAAACTGAGGCAAGTGCTGCAAAACTAAGGTCTCCAATTTGAATACAACTGATTGTTAATTACATTTAACTGAACAAAGTATCTGGGTTACATTCCCTTGCAAAGGAAGTGCATTAGGACAGAATTTCCATGGGTGCTAGGTACTGACACAGGTATGTGTTGTGAAGGCTGCAGGTGGAGGATGCCTAATGAGGATGTTGAGCTGTGTAGAGGTGATCCACCACAGTCCTGTGAACACAGGGTGTGATGTGGAGCAGCTTCTTCTCTAATAGCTAAAGGTTTACTTATTTACTCAAATTATCACAACCACTATCCTGAATAATTTTCATTTTAAAACTCAGAAATGTCCACTTTTATGAAGCATTTGTTTTGTATTTTTACTGTGATGGAGGAATGTGATTTGCAATCAATAATTTTATAGAGCTAAGAGCAGAATACTGTGACGTAACTTGATTTCTTCAAGTTCAGAAAATGTTCTGAATGGATCTCCAACTTGTTTCATTCTGACAAACACACTTACAGTGATCAGAATGTAAGATATTTTTAAATATTTTAGAAGTGGATGAAGATGTTATAAGTTTGAATCCCCTCTTGTCTGATTATATATTAGTCACCTCTTTCTGTTTACAGTGGGATAAGTAAAGATTTCTTCACCCTGTTTCTCAACCTTTTGAACAACATTTCAGACCTTCTAGTATAGTTATTCTGCATATATATAGCTTTGTTAAACAGTAAAGCATAATTGTTGACAATCATAGATGAAAGGATGTGGAATCTCTGTGAAAAATCTTAGTGAAAATGTTAAGTGTTTGCCAGGATGATGCTTGTACTGCGATTTCCTCATGCCTCTCCCCCCTTCAATTTTCCGTTCCTAATTGTTTTGTAAATTGTCCATTAAACTGCACAAATAAGTTACAGTATATGTCCTCCTACTGGTGAGCACAGAAACAATACACTGTTCCACAGCTAATCACATTTACTTGCATATAAATCTATTTAATCAGTCCATTAAAAATCACACAGGCTTTTTGGACCTCCTCTGCCAGATGTAAATACTTACAATTCGTACAGGGCTGGGATCCAGAAACATGTTGCTCAGCACAAAATGCAAAGTGCTAACCTCAGTGTTGGAGCTGAAACTCTAACAGATGCATTCATTAGTCTGCTGAAGTACGTTGCTATGTTTGATTTTTTTTTTTCTCTATGCAGTACAAGAAGGAAGCATCCCCCAGGGTCTGTATCTGAGATTTAAATAAGACTCCAACACAGTCAGGGTGCTTTGCCTAATATTGGATACTTCTTGCTGAAATCACTAGCTGCATAATTGGCTACCACCCATTACTCTTCCTGACAAAGACAGAGAGAGTCTGCACGCTGGCTCACCCCTGCTGTGTGTATTCCTACTATCCCATTCATAAAATGGCCAAAGAACAAAAGACTTTATTGAAAAAAACGGGAGAATCATAGAAATACGCACAGCGGGGCTGGGTAGGGGGCTGACTTTGTAAATCTCTGAATCAAATGTTCAAATAACACAATTCTGAAAAAATGTGAGTGGCACCGAGCCTTTCTGTTATTTCTAGCAGCCATGGAGCAGCTGCTAGAGGTTACCCTGAGATTATGTTGTCACTGAAATTATTACCAGAACATATCCTTTTTTCCTCTGTAACTCCATAAACTCATGTACTATATGGGTTAATGATTTCCATTTATTTCATGCATTATTTAAAATTTATCTCACTTTTCCTTTTTTTGGTCGATTTTTGAGGCCAAGATATAGCAATAGTTCATTTGATGGTTTTCTTCTGCCAATGCTATAGTGCAGCTTTGACTGGTCCCTAGCAATCCATCTTGAAGTGCAGTGTCTTGTCATCCAGCAATACCTTTTGCTACCCATATGTCTTCACATTCACATCAACTGCCCAGTAAGTGCAAACATTTGTAACAATCTTATGATATTTTTAAGAGAATTTTGTCAATAGCACATTCCACCATGCTCTCTTGTCAGATCAGTTATTAAAGACCATTCAGGAGAAGTGGTTTCAGTTCAATTCTGCGCTGGTAAGGTTCAGTTTCGCAGAATGAGCAGCACCATCATAACCAGTCTGGGCAATGTGAGGAGGACAAGGAGTGAGCTCCTCCCCACTTAATCAGCAGGATGCTCAAAGGCAGGGTAATCTTAAGAAAAAAGGAAATGTTGTCAGCACCACACTCACTATCGAGTCAATAAAATGATATTCTGGGACCTTTAGAAGAGAAGGACATTGATTAAACACATACTAAAGTATGCAGGTGTGCTTTTCATTTGATGTGTCATTAAATTGAATTAGGAGGAAGGAAGTTCAAGACAAACAAAAGGAGGTTGCTTTTGATATAGCATATAAATAAGTTGTGGAGTTTCTTGCTGCAGGATGTATAAATTAAAAATGACTCTGTAAGTTCATAGAAGAAAATCCATTAAAAAGGTATGCAATTATACAATCTTTAAAAGTCCTTGAGTCACTTACTGGTGGAAACAGGAATAATGTTTAAGGAAGTTTCAGCATGTCCTTCTACTCTTGTGCTGTTCCCTAGGGATGTGCTACTTGACATGCTTTGGAGGCATGGATTGGATGATAGACCTTTGGCCTCACCTAATACAGCTGGGTTTTTCTTAAGATCTTAGAAGACCTGAAAGAATAGTTACTTAAGTCAAGATAATACATTAATTCATTAATTTAGCTAAACATAATTAAATCATTGGCAGTAAGATTTTACTGTTACAGAGTTTCTCGCTAAGAATATAAACAAAAGTTATTAAAAAAATATTTTGGAAAAAATTCTTATTCCAGATTTGAAAATTAATTGAAGTATGTGCGGTTACTAGAAAGAGTATCTCCAAGTCAAACTAAGTTGTCCTTAATTTGCAACTATATTTTGTGGAGAGATTTGCATACAATTCACATATTGAATAAAAATCTAATTATTTGCTATTTCAATGGAATATGTCTGGGAGAACTCTCTTTTTGTGTATGTTCAATCTCTGACCCATTTCCTGGGAAACAGTTACCACTCAGTAACATTTAAGAAGTACATCTTAAAGAAAAAGCCCAGTTAAATTATTCAGTAAAACAAAGAGAAGCTTTTTTTTCTTTTAGAATTATCTTAATCTGTTCAGGTATCCCTTCAAAAAAAGTTTAATGAAGGAATGTCAGATCTTGTATCATTAACTGAGCAGAGAAAAAGTGAACCTGGAAACTGCCAAGTGTAGTAAGCCAACACCACTGTGCTTTTCCTATACACTAAAAGTGTCTCCATTGAGATGTTTCAAGACCTATTTCATCTTGTCTCATAGACAACATTATATTCCCTTTTCCTGTGGACCTCAAGAACTGAATGCATGTCTCTGTAGCTGCTCAGTATCCTGAAGGCTCATACCTGAATAATTTGTGCACTTTCCCTGTTCGCACACTGTAGTGCCTCTGTTAAGGTGAAAAGATCAGTTTTGGGGGTCCTAAACTGAGCAGGCAGCTTGGGCAGTAGTTTGGAGTATGATAGCATATGTTGAAGGTTATGTCTTATGCAGGTGGAGAAAGGGAGCTTGTGAAACCCTGGTTTCGCTGTGGATTTGTTGGAAAGGGACGTGGAAGTAACCTGTCTTCCTCAGTCTTGGGCTTTGAATGCACCATGGCTATTCAGATCTGTGGAAGGCGACAGCAGAATACACTGGACTTTAGGCAGATGTTGTCACCAGGGTAGTAATTGTTAATTGCAGACAGGGACTCCACATTTAGCCATATTCTGGAACCTTTTGTTTCTTTATTTACATCAGTCATACCTCTCTTTTCCAGAAGAAATTTGTTTCAGTTTTGCATCAAAATGGCATGAATCTCAGGGAGGCTCTTTTCAGCTAACAGGGTTGAAAAGCCATTGCACTGTAAAATAGGGCAGTATTTGGAAGCCAAAACCCAATGTGAACTCCTTACCAGTCTGTAAATTAAATTTTTATGTTATACAGGCACAGTCATAACCTGGGGTGGGTGTGAGTCCTAGTGACACTGGTATATTACTTAATCCCTTCATTATTACATGACTACGTATTATTACATGTACTTATTATATGCAAAATGAAATGAATGTGCTGGAACTGTTCTGTCACACATCTGGGTGTTCAACACGGTGTTACTTAGGAGTAGTTCACTCTGCGAAGTAAAGCTTTGTTCTCTAACTGAAAAGCAGTGTTTGTTTTCTTTTGCCTTGCAGCACTTTAAGTGTCTTTCCACAGCACAATCAAGGCAGTTACTCATTAAAACGTTGTCAGACACAATAATTGAAACTGTTCTTTTAAACTGACTGAGGAGAGGTTTTGCTTTAATATGAGTATAGGCGAAGACTCACCTCATCTGTCTTTGTCTGTGCAGCATATGACACCTGTAAAAGGAGCTAATTGTAATCTTCCGACCCGTTCATTCAAAATAGTTTCTGGCTTGCTTAATCCTTTAGGGGTTATTTTGACAGCAGGTTGTGTGAACCTCATACTGTGGTTTCTTTTGTCTTGTGTTGCTTCCCCACTGATCTCCCACTTACCTCATGTCTGTCTGTCAGTGCCATCCAATGCTTGTTGCAAAGGAAACAATTGCCCAGGAGCCAGTGAATTTTCAGACCTGTGAAGGAACAGTAGGTGCTTGATATGGCATCCAAAGGGAATGCAATAGGAAAGGGAAATTACTCCTTCAGAGAGAGCTCTGCAGTTCCCAGAATAGAACAAAAGCACTATTAGCTGCTACCCAGTCAGACATCACAGCTTTACAGTGAGCAGACTGTCTAGGAGAGTTTTTCTGTAGGCTCAGCAGGCAACCCCTAAACCAAACAAAAACTTTATGGAGATGTCAAGAGGTACATATGCATACCCAGAACTGATCCATTTCTTCTTTTATGCCCGCTAAATTTTAAGGACTGCATCTGCAACTGTGAAGTAGTTTCCCGGATGTTTCTGAAATAACCACAGTCTGAGACACCACAAAATGTAAAAGTTAAAAACAGTAACTACCTTCAAACAGTATGACAAATATAGATGTATTCTATATTGGCATCCTTTCTGGAGGCAAAACAAAGTCCTAAAGCATTTGATTTTTTTTCGTCTTTTCTCAAGCAGGAGTCACTGTAATTTAATCTTGCTTGGGGCACTGACTTCGCTGTGTCCTTCCCCAGATGTTAGCTATCAATAAAAATACTTTCTCCAGAGCTACTATGCTACCTTTCAGCCATGGCAATGTGTTTGCTATGTCTTCTCAAGCTCTGTTGATTTCTAGTGATGTCTTTCTTTGGCAGTGTTTTATGGCAGGATCATGAGGAATGGGCCTGAGGTTTCTGACAGATCCCAGTGTCGTACCTTAGGAGTAAGGAGACTGTGCTGAGGGCATCTGGGCTGTGCACGAATGGGTCAGGAGTCTACCTTCTGCCCTCTATCTTGGTGAAGAAACTGAAACAACAAAACCTAGTAATAACAAAACAACAGAAAAGCAGACAACTGGACGGAGAAAGCCATTCACTGCACGTCTCACGCTCACTATTGCTCACCGGTTAGGGAAAAGAATAGGACTGTGAAAAAAGGCTCTAGACTGTTTAATTCCTATTTAATTCTACCCCTGTATGACACAAGTTGTTAAATTCCTTTCTTTAAATAACACTAGCAAAAGGCACAGTGGTAAGTGTACTTACCTTTACAGGTATCTGCACACATGACAAAACTATGTCTAGCAATCAGAGGGAAAACCTGTGGTGGAGAAATGTTTTTTTCTTGGACTTAGGTCAGGGGAAGCAAGACCAAATTATTCAAGCAGCTTCATACACATTATTCTCAGAACAGAGCATAAATAATAGAGAATACAGGAGTTAACTTCAGCTGCAGAGCAGGCCAGGAACCAGAGATTCAGGCCAGGTACTGCATACAGCAATTGCTCCATGGTGTGCGCTTGTTTTGTCACGTGAAGAGGTTATTGAAGAGGCTATTGCAGTGCCTCTCCAATGCACCCCCTCCCCGGCCATGTTGTGGTGGTGAGACCTTACTGTCTGCGTGTCACAGAGGTCTGTCAGTGGATGTGAAGAGAAGATAAACACTTCTCACTGCCTTTTTCTGTCAACAGGACCCGAGGATTTAGTTCCCTGAGAGTCATATAAGCTATGTCCTGCCCAATCCTTTTTCTCTTCGTTAATACTGACAAATGTTACAGGTTGCTGTGGCTATCCAAGGCGCAGGAGATCACTGATTCGGCCAAATGGGTAAATATAGGGCTTGTTAATGCTGACCTAAAGCGGCATGTTATTAGCTTGTAGCTGGAAAAAAACAGAGTTTAGTTTGAAGCAAGCACAAAATTTGCCCTTCTGCTCCTGCTTCCAGACTGGCAGGTCAGGGTTTTCCATATCCCACCTATAGCTGTGTGTCGACTTGTGCATAGAGTTTCATATGTTCAAAACACTAGTAAAATGCTTCCAATTAAATAGCAACTATAATAAAGTGCTTCCAGTTAAATAGCAACTATGTAGGAAGTGGCTACATAAATATTGGAGTATAATTATGCCATAAACATAAACATTGAATAAAAAAGATTCAGTTGTAGTCCAATTTACATTATTTTATACAGGTATAAAACATGAGCCATAATATTCAGATATACAGTCAATGTTTACAGAAGAAACAAAAGAAGAAAATAAGGTTTTTTTCTGCTTTGATGGTACCGAATGTAAATGCATCTTCAAACATCAGTTCTGCAGTCCTTGCTAAAATTCAATAAATCTGGAGTTTGGACCAAGACATATATTGTTGTGTAAGACCATACAAAGAATAAGTCAGAACAGCAATATGTAATGGACTAGTGAAATAATATTGATAAACCAAAAAGGTTTAGGATCAACATCATTAATAAGTCATGTGGGACACTATAGGACTGGTGGAGTAATGGGTCTTTGTTTATTATGCTGTCAGAGAGACATCAATCTGGCAGAATACACCTAAAATATTCCCCAAAGTTTCAAAACAATATATGGTCAAAAGGGCATCAGGAGAGGTGAGGGGGGGCATAAATAGGGTTTCTCATTGACAAAACTGCTCTCTGCTGGGTAGTTGTTTGTGGTGGATGGATCACAAACTCTCCTTCCCTGAAGAATAATGAATCTGTCACAGTATGTGAAACTTCTTTTCTAGCAGGAACAAAACAGATATCTCTCTTCATACCTAAACCCTGTCTTAGAATGAGATAAAAATGAATGTTTTTCTTTTGCTAGGAATAGTTTTCTCAGAACGATTTTGTCCAAATTCTGAACACCAAAGATATTTTCTGTATGTTACCTCTAATTTAATGTATGCAATGTTTTCAAAGCAGATTAATTTTTGTGTAGTACATTGTAGGATTCATGCATATCTCCCATACTAATATCGGGATTTAGTCTTCTCTTTTGTAGAGTCTGAATGTATACTTTTGTAAATATTTTGTCCGATCTATGATTTTCTGAAATAGAACCTACTCTACTAGTGAAGTAACTCAGTGATGCATTTGAGTGCAAGCTATCCACAAGACATGGTGTATTAATAATTATTGTAAGTGACAGATGTTTAAATGATGTGCAACTTTCAATATACTTCACTCAGAGTATATTTCAGATTTTCAGGTAGAACCCTTGATGGATCAAAACACCACATATCTGGAGGGCAATTCACAAGTTCCATGTGTAAAAGCATTTTTCATATTACTATAGATACAGGCCATGTTTGCAGCTAGCAAATTGTTTATATTTCATTGTATCTGGCTATTTTGTGGAGGAAACCTGTCCTTTCTTGAGGGTCTTGCAATAGACGTCAACTGAACTTAGAAAAGTACACTAAGTTAAAAAAAAGTGTAAGCTAAGCATAGAAGTGTACAGTAATAATAGCTTAAGCATGTTGCCACATGTAAGCTTTTCTACACATTGCAGCATGACAAAAATGCGTGTTGAGGGGACTGAAAATATTTGGCCATTAAATGGTCTAGCTTAATTAGGCCATTAAATGGTCTAGCTGACAGGGGAGTATTTCTCCCCTGTATATATATATCTATGCATCTATGGTTTCTGTAGTTATACTTTTCCATTAAATAAGATGTTTGGTTTTCAGACATTTAGATTTAATTGCATATGTAATCACTCACATCTCACCAGGAATCAGAAAAAAGCCAGAGATTTAACACTGAAGTCAAGGAGATATTGAACACTTGGAAGTATCATGGAATTCAGTCAAATAGAAAGTCCAGATGACTATGAACTGGGTCATCTCTGTGATCATAATGTAATATCACTGTTAAAGAAAAGAGACATCAGATTATTCTTGCAACTTTGTTTCTGATGGCTTTTTAAAGCATTCTTTTGAGATATAGTTACCTTGAAATGCCTTTTTGTCCTGGTTTCGGCTGGGATAGAGTTAATTTTCTTCCTAGTAGCTGCTATAGTGCTGTGTTTTGGATTTAGTATGAGAATAATGTGATAACACACTGATGGTTTAGTTGTTGCTAAGTAGTGCTTATACTAAATCAAAGACTTTTCAGCTTCCCGTGCTCTGCCAGGTGCACGAGAAGCTGGGAGGGGGCACAGCCAGGACAGCTGACCCCAACTGGCCAGAGGGCTATTCCATACCATATGGCGTCATGCTCAGTATAGAAACTGGGAGAGTTGGCCGGGGGGCAGCGATCGCTGCTCAGGGACTGGCTGGGTGTCGGTCGGCAGGTGGTGAGCAACTGCATTGTGCATCACTTGTTTTGTATATTCTTTTATAATTATTATTATTATTTTCTTTTCCTTTGCTGTCCTATTAAACTGTCTTTATCTCAACCCATGGGTTTTCCTTTTTTTTTTCCCAATTCTCTCCCCCAGCCCACTGAGGCGGGGGGAAGTGAGTGAGCAGCTCTGTGGTGCTTAGTTGCCGACTGGGGTTAAACCACAACACTTTTTGAGGAAAAAAGATAATTAGCGTAGAAAAAGGTTTACAGAGGCTTATGCTTCAACTAACTGTTGAGACTGATGAAACAAATGTTTAGTCATTTTATAAATTGGCCCAACAGAATACGAAGTATTGGGTTGAAAATTAGGAGTAGATCTGAAAGATAATCAACAGTGTTTTGACTACTCAAGAATTCTCTCAAAGAAATAATGGCAATAGAAACAATTTTTTGTATATGTTAATTCCCTTGAATGTCCCTTGTGCTGTTTTCAACTCGTCACTTTCTTTTCAGAGTTGTGATATATGATGTCCACTTTTATTTTTAGTTTTCCCCAAGCATTTTCTAGTGCTGAGAGTATTGGCAAAACATCATGATTCTGACCAGTTTGGCTGCACTCTGTAATCTCAGCTCAGGCCAGATGGTGAGCCTCAGCTGCTGTGTGGAACAGGTAAAAGAAAAAAAACTCCAAAAACCTATGAACACTTAAAATATTGTTGGCAGTTTTATCAAAGATACTTTCCAGACAACAGGTGTTCTTTTTTTTTTTTTTTTAATCTTTATGAAACTGCATATCATTTGGAGCTAGAGAAATTTGATTGCTGAATGATCAATGTTGTTATCCTTTTGGTCTTCTATGGATTTTTCTTCTTGTTTCTAATATAGCCAGTGCAGCATTACTCCAACAGGCATACTGTACCATACATACCTTCTTGTAACTTGGAGGGTTACAAGAGAGGTTGCAGGGAGGACTGGGGTTTGATTTTATAAATAAATTAACAGATTAAATTTACATGTCCTATTGTGCTTTATTACTATATGGTACATGCAGGACTGGAATCAATGCAAGGGATAAGTAAGGTGAAGAGTTACCCAGAGCATCAGATATAGGTTTGAGAGGTTTCTAGACGGAACAGGGGTGTTGGGTGAGCAACATTTTTTCTTTTGGTGCAACAGAAGTGCTTGGCTGCGTTGTTTGAAGGAAGTCAGATTTATTTCTTCCAGTTGGTGTTAATGACATTAAATTGCTATATTTTTTGTTCCTTGGTGAAGTGGAAAAGAAATTCAGACCTTAATCGCTGTGATACTAGTTGAATGGCTGAAGAAGATATGACTATAAAGGAGCAGGATACATGCAGCGGGTGCACAGAGAGCTGCAGCTGGATGTTTTCACCCCTCCTAGGTATTACACCATGGGCACTGCCTCTGGACCTTCTATTTTGTTCTCCCTTCTGTGTGTTCTTGGTTTTGCTCCCCATGCCTTTCCTTCTGCTCCTTCCACAAAGCTTCAAAACCTAGAAGGCAAATAAAAACTCCCCAAATGAACTATCACAGGTAACTTCCTATTTTTTTAAGAGGTAGCCTTAAGACTTTGAATCCCACTATTTTTGAAAATGTAGAGCTAGAAAAACTTGACTGTAAGCAGTCAACTAGGATATATTTCATATCTGTCTTTTTTTTCTTTATGCCAGAAAGGGGTGTTACCTTGAAATACACCTTGACGTATGAAAGCTTTTAGCTGGTTCATTTAGTGGAGGCCCTCCATGAAAATTTGCATTGTGTTTGGGAGCACAGGATGAGAAAAGTGTGGATATGTATTAACAGTTCTAAAGCAGAAGCTTTGTCCAGAAGCTGAAGTGGAGGCAAGTGAAGCAGACAGCTCAGGGTTAACCCTGAGTTTAACAGGAGATCGAAGCTGTTACGGTTTCAATAGGCCCTTTAAAAGAGACAGTGGAAATCTCCTTAGCAAAACTGTGTTACAAAATAAATCACTGAAGTTGGAAATAGCATAATTCGGGTTTTCTGTTCAAACTCTCTGTAAGGTTCTTTGTTGACAGTCTTCAAAGGTAACTGAAGGGCTAAGAATTCTGTTAATGAAAACAAATTTGCACTAACTTTATGATTGTAGTAGGGTAACTGAACCTGCTTTTTGGGACTGAAGTGACACTACACAGTCTGAAAGCAAATAATGTTGAGTTAGCTAAAAAAAAAAAAATAATCTTGTAATAATAATCTTGGTCTTCTTTCATGAAAAGGCTGCTCACTGGTAACAGTTGGAGCAATCGTTCCTTTGTGGATAGGGATAAGTGAGTGGATGGTGTTATATTCCTCGCTGAATGCGAATTCTAAATAATAGTATGTTCCTTAGAAACATATCAAACCCTTCTCACTAAAAGCATGGGAATGCTGAGCAGTGGATATTTGGATAGGTCCTTCATTAGCTCCTTAAGGTTTTCACTTCAACAACTGTAATCATAATTTAGTAAAATGATACTTAAACCAACATGAATAGCAAAGCAACATACCAAATAAAATCACCATTCTACAACTGGCAGAGTGTGTGACTTATACAAATGCTGGGCTCAAAAGACACTGTCACACTGGTTAAAGCTCATAAAGCTAGTTCTGCTATGACCAATGTGTGCATGCAAAAGCCAGGGGCATAGCCATCTGGCTAGGCAACTGTGTCACAAAAACCAGCAGCCTTATGCATTGAAAGTAATGCACAGAATTACCCGCTGTTTGCATAGCTATACTTATTCAGCAACTTCTACATTACTTAACATAGCCATGAACGTGCACAGCAGTTGTTATTGAAACCATTCTTTGCTGTTGTTTGTAAGTGGGGCAACATCATCTTGCTCTGCTATAATCACTATTGCGGTCGTTGTGTAGGGTTTTTGTAACAGCACTATGGAAAAAAAATCAGCTACTGCCATTTGATGTGAATATAATGAAATAGAGTGAACAGACCAAGTCTAGAATGAACTAACACACTCACAGTGAATCGACTTCTGATGCAGAAGGATCCAAAAGTGAATGTAGCCTTTAGGAACTACATCAAATATTTATAGTATCTTGTTCTTTATTTATCAATGCCACCAGCAACAAAACACTGCTTCATTTTACAGAGGCTCCATTTATATAGCACTGCATAAGAGAAGCAAGCAAAAGTAAATGGACAGAGAAATAACCCTGCCTTTTTAAATGGAATTTAAATTAAAAAGCAGACAAATACAGCCCTGAAAAAAAATCCCAATCTTTGAGCTCTAAATATCTTTACATTACATATATATAAGTATGCATATGCCACATATATCATGCTCTCAGCTGTTAGACTTGAATCTGTGTATTCCCTTCTGACTGCTTGTGTCAAATGGGTGACTTCAGTTTGGATAAATTATTTCCGTATAAATATTTTATATAAAACAAGAAAATACTTAGAGTTTCCATCAGATCATGGTGGCCATCTGCAATTGCACATATCCAATCCCTATGTCTGGCAATAATTAACTCATTTAAAAGCATGAGGAGAAGGAAGAATGCTCACTGCCTTTTTTTTCCTTTTGTGACAAACTCAGGAAATACTCAGTGTTCAGAGATTTGTGCATGTGAGCAATTTTATACATAACATTTGCATTTCAGTTTATTCATTTAAGTGCACAACAAGCAAAATTAAGGAAAATGAGCACATGTTTTGTGCACCACTTATGTCTTCATTTTGGCCTATCAAAATCCTTGTGCAACAGAGTGGTCACAGCACTTTGCTCTTTCTCAATAATCTTCTGTTCGTCTGCAGATTCATGCTGGCTGATTGGAAGCCAAATGGTCGTTCACAATCGCTTGAAAAAGTGAAGTTTCTGTGACCAGTCTCTTCATCTCTGTTACTTTAATGCTTGCTTTAACTCATTTAAAAAACAAAATAAAACTGCAAATGAAATGAAGTTCAACCACTGAATAACTGTTGTGGATGGCCTTTCATGTTCTTGCTCAGCAGAGAAAGGATTCACTTTCATTTCCTTTGTACTTTTGCAATACTGACCACATCAGTCGTAAGCAGGCAGAGAGCCTATTGCCATCTATCATGCATCTTCACTGTGCATCATTTACAAGGTGGAGTACCAAGAAGAAATAATGTTCTGAATGTGACACCATAAAGCTGAAATGTGGATATGACATCAGCATCTCACATCAACGCTGTGTTTTGCAAGCCAGCTGGTCAAGGCAGAGATTGTGGAGACTATTTGCATGGCACATTTTCCTGACAGTTCACTCATGGGATGAGTGTGATGTTAGAAGGCGATGACGAGCATACTGGTGTGAAGAGCCTTTCTGTTTCACTGGAAGGCATGCTAGATCAGCCATCAAACATTAACCCTAAGTGAAGTGGTCTTAATAATACTCCATACTTGAACACAATAGCACCCCTGAAGTCAAGGAGAGGAATGGTAGTGGTCTCACAGTATGTTAACATGCACTTTTCTGTCTGGATGTTATTCTTTCTGAGGTGGACATGAACTAACATTTCATATCAAACCGGGCTCTGTTAGATCGTACAGGACTGCAACATTTCTTTAGCTGTTTATTTTATCTGAAAAGGGCAACAGACTGGTTTACAGAGGGAAAGGAAAGCAAAATCTCTTTATAATGTCATTTATGAATGTTTCAAAATGTCTAGCATTGTTTTAAATCTTTGCGTATATCTGTTTTTGTCTGGTTAAACAACATTCATTTCCTGTTTTGATGGAAAATTATTGATCAGTTAGAGATAAAAGTGCATTAATGGATAAGAAAACTTTCTGGGGACTCCTCCCATGATGAAGAATTGAAGGATTATGCTGCTGACTAGTGTTTTATAGAATGTCTTATTTAAAAAAGAGCAAAAATCCTGACATAGCTAAAACTTTACTCGGTTCCCTGAGCTGCCTTTATGCAGTCAGTGTCTTTTAAATACTGTTATATAAGTCAGCTCTCATCCTATTTTAATAGTTAAGGCTTTTGAAATAAGCTCTTATGACAGTGCAAGAAACATTTTAAAAAAATCAGATCTTAGGAGGGAGTTTCTGCTAGCAGGATATGTGTGTTCAGTGGTCCTTTTTTTCTTTATGGCCCACTATCTTTCACCAATGTTATTAGTCCCGGAGAGGAAACCTAAGTTATTTGTATTCTGCAGTGAATGAGAATGATTTTATTCTTTTGTAAATTATATGTTCATCCAGCCTTTTCTAAGGTAGGAAAAAAGCTGCAGCAGAGAAATGAAAGGGACTTTTCCTCAATTTGTGAAGGAGAAAAAGAAAAAAAAAATCTCAAGAGAAAATGAAAAGAAGGCAAAGGCTTACATCATCCTGGGTTTTTTAGTCTGGAAACAGCTTGTGTTCTTCCCCTCCTATCATCATAAGGAGAGAAGAGGTCCCTCATGTCTTTTGAGAACAGTAGTGATATGGTTTAAACTTAGCAGCTCTCTAGGTAACAGTCAATTCTCTTTTGACAATTAGTGATGAAGGAAAGTGTTCTGAAGCAAGTGATATTAATATTTTAGTAGGTGGCATCCTCTCTGCTAAGTCAGTATTGCTAGAGGGCATTTTGATGATGGTGTTTCAAATTGTAAAGCTGACATCCTGGTCCCTTGTAGCTGTTGAGATACAATCTGGTGATATTTTTACAAAGATGTATAATAACAGGGAAATCTACTTGTGATTTGCTTCATTTTTACTTAATGTAAAATGAGCTGAACACATGCTCCTAAAGCCCTTTATTCTTTCAAATACATTTGAATGTGATCTGTGGACTGACAGTGCATAATTACACTTAATTAACATTAATATTGGATTTATATCCTTAGGCTAATGGAGAACAATTCATATGAATCAGGAATTTTATTGAGATTTAAGTAAATAAAGGTCTAGACTGCGAAGAAAATGCTTTGGGAAGAAAAACAGTCTGCACAAATGGATGTTACTTAGCTCTTACAAGGCTTCTTCCTCAAAGCCTTTAAGCAGATCTCTCCTTCTGTAACTCCTGCACTCTGAACTTCTTTATCTGATGAGCAGTTCTGCTCCTGAGCACTTTGTCAGTCTGGGTTGGGATAATGGGC
Organism: Ciconia boyciana; assembly: GCF_034638445.1. Taxonomy (NCBI): domain Eukaryota; kingdom Metazoa; phylum Chordata; class Aves; order Ciconiiformes; family Ciconiidae; genus Ciconia; species Ciconia boyciana. Next base: position 28,600,874 of record NC_132938.1, read on the forward strand.
ATTACCTTTACATTTACCCTCTCTTGCGAAAATTGATTTATATGTTCTCTGTGTATTGGGGGGGGAAAAGTCACAACTCAGATTGTCATTCTGCAAATGCAGCCTGAGTTTTTAAAAATCCCATCTATTCCTGTGTACAAAGCAGCAACTGACTGTACTGTAACCATGGAGACCTGCAGCAGATTCAGGAGTTGATTTTAACTCTCGTGCTTCAGACCAGAACATGTTAGATACTCTGCATCGCAGAGGTGACAGTCAGCCTCAGGGAAAGGCCACTGGAGATGCAGCACACTGGAGACCCTCCAGAATCACTAAGTCTGGGTCTGTTCCCAGAGAAGACTTTCACTGCATCATCCTCACTGCATTTCAGGCAAAAATTGGGAACACCCATAGAGTTTGACAAGTCAAAAATCTCTTATGCTGTTATTTGATTTTCAAAAGTACTTAGAATCATGGCTGTGATCTGGAAATCCATGATATTTTAGCTTCCCTTACAAGAGACCTACTCCCTCACAGCCTTTCCAGTGAATAGAAAGCTTGTAGTAAGACTATAGAATTGTATCTCAAAGTTATGTTGCCATGAAAGCTTTCCTTATGAACAGCATATGTCACGATTGAATTCATCATGAGGTGTAAAATACTGATTTCAGTGTTGTTGCATTACAGGTACATTTGATCCTATGTAAATATTTTTTACACTATGGCTCTATATCTTTTCCTTGTTCCTCCATAATATTCTCCTATGTTAGCAATTTTTATTAGAGAAACTTTACTTAGATCAGATCATAAACAAATAGCAGGTGATCATAAACAAATAGCAGGTTTAAGTAATAGCTCTATTAGGATCTCTGTGTTACATTGCAACAGAAATAGCTTCTGGATGTTCCTTGCTGGGTATGATCAGAGATAGGGATCAAACAGCTTTAAACATTGATTTAGCATGAGAAGCTATGCAAAATCAAGGCTGTTTAAACAGCAGGAAATCAGAGAAGCAAGTAAGGGATTGAAAAAAGAATAATGACTAACTGGGGAGAATAAAATAACAGTATTTTGGTAAGGGAGATAGAGGAGGTGGAACATTATAGGATCTTTTCTTTGCCAAAACTGACCTGCAGTATATATCAATCTTATTTTTCTATTCAGACAGCAGAGCCTTCAGCATTTGGCTTGGCTTACTCAGTGTCATCAGCTCTGATATTCCAGTAAGTGATATATGGCTGTGTGCTTCAGAATAAAGGAGATGTATTGATACTTGTGGCTAATATTTCTGCTGGATATAAGATAGCTGTATTATTGAACAGGGCAAATGATTCTTTAGAACGTCATTGCCTAACTGAGCACAGAACAACTGATGTCAGGAAGAAAAGGCTAGACTTGAAGAGCAGGGTCTTTTCTATGTAGCCACATTTAAGATTTCAATCCCTGAACTCTAAGAAGACTACTCAGAGGGTGTACAATATCTTTTTTGGCCTTCCTCTTTCATTTTTAGATCATTCTCAAGCAGTGTCCAATCAAACATTTACTTGCTTTCTACTCTGGCACAGGAAATTCTGTCTTTTCTTTTGTGTGGGTGGACAAAAGCATCTGCAGGGTGGATTCTGCACCAACTATTCTTCCCTGATTCTGCTCATTACAATACATTGTGCATGGAGGGAAGGGAGCGTTACTGTTCTTGGTTTAACGGTTGGGAGTGATTTTGAGCATTAAATGCTTTCTTTAGTAATGGGCTGTGAGCATTTGTGAGTACAATTAATAAGGAGCAATCTGAATGGAGGCTGTTAGGGCCTTCACTGAAATAGCAGCTTCTCCCTGCTTACTGCCAGCCCACCTCTTAAGCTGCATGTCCAGGACGTTGACGCAAGAGTCATCCTCTCTGAGGATGAGGCGCTCTCAGAAATTGTTCCTGCCCTGGCCATGGATCCTATACATACTACATCATTTTCTGAAAAGCCACTTTCTTTCTAATAATCCTCTGCATGGATTGTTGCACAGGGTTGTTACATCCCAGACACAGAACTTTGTATTTGCCCTTGTTGAACTTCAGTAGAAGTGTCAAAGAAAGAGCGGAGATTCAGAGGAAGATGAGAAAAAAATATGCAAAAATCAGAGCTGGAGAAAGAAAACAAAGAAGAGATAAAAGAAAATATTTTGGAAGGCAGAAGTCAAGGAAGATAATAAAAATATGGATGAAAAGGAAATGAAAAAACAAACATGCATTTTTATGGCTGTTGGACTTTTATATTGCATTTTCATTCTGAGAACATAGCAGATCTAGGCAACAGGGAAAAAAAAACAGTTTCCATGTTATATTTCAAATCCCACATTTTTTTCTTGCAATGGTTGAATAAAACAATGTAGAAAGGTTTGTATGGTGCCACAGGAGTCTGAAGCTACTGCAAGTTCTCTGATGGAATCTGTCAAATGTAAAAGCATATTCATTAAGGTCATGCACTTTTCTGCTTCCAGCTCTGTGCAGCTGTGGCATTTTTCCATCTGTATTTCTTGTTAAAGATCTGAATGACTCATCCTTGAATTTGCCTTTGAGGTAGACAGTTTTCCTATGGCAATGAAATCCAGCTGGTACATGAAAAATGTGTGTGTCACTGTCAAGGGAGGATCATTCTTAAAAGAGTTCAACTCAGTGTTAAAGTTGGAATTTTATAATTCATTTTTCAGTCAGATTTTATTGCTTTGCAAGTTTTTTTGTATAATAAAATTGTAAAGTAACAGGCCAAATATTAAAAACCCCTTATATTATTAGTTAAACTCTTCCTAGGGATTTTCAAATAAGCATTAGAAAGAAGAATCTAAATCTTACTGAATCTCAGTTTTCTTCTCTGAAAAATCAGTATTTTCTAATCATGACTAGTTCTACTCATAAACACAAAAAATATTCCCCCTTACAAATCAAACAAAATTCAAAGTTTCAGAATACTTTTAACATTATTTAGCAACTAAAAGGAAAAATCAATTATGCACCAGTTTAGTTGACTAATTGCACTTCACAGACTCCCACATACTCTTGTCTATTAGGAAATGCTTTTATTTTAGCTAAGTTTTTTTAAGTTTGGTGTTTATTCAAGCCTTCCTAAATGTCTGTGGGTTATTAAGCTCTTTTATCTCAGTTTTCTTAGGCTCACCAATTAACTGATTTCTTTGCAAATGCAGAAGAGACATAGACTTGAAACATTCAGCTGTTGCAAAACAGAAAACTTCAATACTGTTAAAATACAGATAGTACTCATAAAGGATAGCAAAACAGGAAAAATGTTTGCTATTTCTATTGCAACTTCAGTATTACAACCTCAAAACACTTGAAATGCATTTATGAATTAAGACTTATGAAATTATAACATACTAAGGAAATATATACCCAGTATAACTAAACATCTAAGGAAATTGCAAGCTTTCTCTGATTTTGGATATTTCTTTTTTTGTGTTAGATAGATAAATTAAAGCGAGTCACTGCTGGGAGGCATTCTGAAAATATTTGAAGTCAAGAATGACATTTAGTTTGTGGAGTCTTCTCTGATTCACATACGCTAAAGAAATAGACTTTCTTGGGATAAGTTTGAAAACCCTAACTACAGTGTTCACATCTTGATAGTTAATAAAGCCACACCATTTGAAATAAATTGAGTGATAAACAATAAATGTCCTAAAATGTGTTGGGTTTTTTTTCTTGCAAACTCTATCTGGACAGATGAGGCATCATAAAACCAGTCTCATTGAGCACTTGGCTGGTGCATGCTAGGTGCATGTTTGCAAAGCATAATGTAGGCTTCCTCTGAGAATCAGGCCTGAAATGTCTAAAAAACATAGGAGAACACAAACATCTAGACCTGACACACTGAATTGTCTGTCTTTGCAATTCCAGATATAATCCGTGGTACAATGATTATCTGTGGAAGTTGCCAGTGAACCAGGAACCACCTGTCTGTCTTCTGGTACATTTACATCTTGCTGTGGTATTTTGGTAGCTGGCTATAGTGTGTTTATTGACTTTTTCTGGGGAGGAGTTTCAAGGTAAAACCATCACCACTGAGTCTGGGATTATTACTGATAGTCTGATTAAAAATTAGTACAACCGTATTTAGAATGTGCCATGGACCTGTTCAAGTGGATCTTATTATCTGGCAGGTATTTAATAACTAAATAGATTGTTTAAGAAGTTTGATTTGCCCACAAATGTTACAATATTGGCATTAAAATGTGAATGTGTGACACTAGTCATCACACAATGGTTTGTGAAATACCACAGACATTTCTGAATGTAATTGCAGAGGAACCCTGCGCTACTCCGTATGGGACTACTGAGTGATGTTTTCAACAGCAATACGACCTTATGTATAAATAGCCTGTATTCAGATCAAAAGCAGAAGATTTAAAAACACTAACTGAATTGATTCACAGGGGAGCTGACAGAATATGCAACATGGCACTGACTGTTATGTGAATTCTGTAAGGCTTAATCACAATGGGGACTATAATATATATTACACTGCATTTAAACAGTTTGAGAAATTCATTCTATTTCACAATAGGAAAATTGGGTGTCTATATTAGAATACCACAGAGCATATACTCAATAGTATTGATGCTAAAATAGCAACATGGAAAGGGAGAAGCCTTGGTCTGGTCATTAATATTTTACAAAGATAAAGCTAGTATAGAAATTATTTGCATCTCTCCTAATAAACAACCACAAGACAGTGAGCACCACACTTCTGCACTCAGTATCATTGTTTATCCGAATATGTCATGGAGGCGTTCAGACAGAATGAAAGCAAAATCAGTGCTGCGAAAAGGTTAGGGTAAAATGCCTTTACTCAAAACAAGATAATACTACATTTATCACAAACACAACATTTCTAGAGAAAGATTCCTTCTGATAGCAACTACAGTAGTCACAAATACCCAGAAGAAGACAATTGCAAGATGATCAAACCGAACATATGGGAAAACATGCTGACCAGTGTGAAACATACACAAAACATGCAATCAAAACATATAGATGTATTTGAATATTGAGAGGAAACTCTACAAATCAATATCTTGCATTTTAGCGTAGCAGAAAAATCAATGCTTCTGGAAACAAACTCACTATCAGCTTCATTTTCTAGGATATTTCTGCCAGTTAGTACAAAAAGGCATGCATATTCACTTGAAGTGGGTTTAACAAAAAATAATTTTAAAAATGAATTTAATATTAGAATGAATACTTAAACACTTGGGACTATCTCTAATAATAAACCTAGTAGAATGATCCCACATGGCTGTCCTGGCACTTGAGTGAGTTCCTCTAATCTGTGATATGGATTTCTGCAGCTGCTGTGACCTGGTAGTTAGCCCTGATCCTTCTGAACTGTAACCATTTCTAAGGAAATGCTGAAGCTAATGCTACAAACAATAATTACACAGATGAGATTAAATCCATACTGTAGTCTCCTCTTCAGTGATCTTATCCAGTGCATTTAGATAAGGCAATGGTGAAATACGCTGAGTTACCAAAATAATGTAGGTAGCTTTGCATGCTGTTTCTACATAAAAGAGAGATTTCCCTACATAGCTAAGAGTTATGGAGCTATTATCCCTAAAGGCCTTTTGTTGTGTCTTTCAAATAATGAAAAAAAAGTCTAAATTAAGTAAAATATATAGTTTGCTCTGTTAGGTAGTAATGAAAATGGGGCTCAACTTAAGACATGGATATTTATTGTATGTATAAGTGTAGGTGTATATTAGAGCAATTTTTTAAAGTGTACACCTGCAGCAGATGGTATATGCTGTTGTTATTTTGTTACAAGTGTGTTAAGTCCCAGATGTCTCACTATAAGCATTGACCGTGAATGTTAAAACACACGTGTAGCATTGCCAATAGCATAGTCATGCTTCCCATGGTATAGTCTTATGGCAAGAAGGATGACTGAGCTTAACCCTTTGCCCTCTTTCATTTAAAAAATGTCCTCACTAGTCAGAAAACATGATATACTTTTCAGAACATCTGTTATTAACAGACTCACTGGTGTGCCTGTAATTTTCATGGATTCGGCAGATTTTTGTACAACCTACAGGCAGGAACAATAGAAAACAACCTAATTTTCAATCAAACTTCTTTTTGCTTTTGTTTGTTTGTTTGCCTTTAAGCTTGATGTATAATATATATTGAGGGTATGAACTATGAATTAAAATGCACTTTGCACACTTAGTAAGACATGAAATTGTACCTGTACCCAGGCAAGGAACCCTGGGGCATTCTTCAGCTCTGTTGCAGGATACTTTCTTTCTTGCCTCTCAACAGCTTTTACAAAAATTTGCAAAAGAAAGTGTGATAATTGCAGATCTTCTCATGAACTGAGGCAGGTTTCCACTGAATGCAGAGCTATCCTCAAGATGGCACCTGCTTTGTGTCAATTTCCTTGTTATCTCCTGTGCCAGCTTCTTCTGAACTCAAGGAGATGTGGCCTATGTGTGATTTTGCTGGTGAGACAAGGGCAACAGAATAACTCATTACACTCTCTCTGACTCTGTGGGATCTTCAGTAACACAGAAATACAGAGAAACTTTTTTTTCTTTTTTTTTTCCCCAATTAAGTTTTGAATGCGTAAGGGGAATGGGCAGGCTAAAGAAGGTGTAATCAAGACCTGTGGGATGCAACACAGCAGCTACAGCCCAGGAGGAGGTGCAGAGAAAGCAGTTTTATTCCACTTTAAGGCACCTGAATTCCTGGTAGTAACAAGACAAAAGCAACCCAGGAACCTACAGTAAGGTTACTTTATGATAAGGTAATACAAGCATCATTCTCAAAGGTGATGAAAAACAGCATATTTGTACTCAGTTCAAGAGATCACTTACATTTGCATAAACTTTATTGTTTTGGCAAGTGACCCTTATTTGAAAACATTTGAATATAATGAGTCTAAAAATATTCTTCTTGTGTCACTGTATAATCTCTCCTTCTGTACTGACTTTTCACTAATATTCCTTCTGAAGTAAAGCCAGCTGAGTTTGCACATGAAGGTATCAAAGAAGTTCTGGGATGAGGTAGGCTACTTTCCACCTGCTTTACATGAGGGGTGAATAATATTAGTAATAAAGATTAGTCAGGAATTATTTGATGATGCCTTATTTCAGGGATGTCGTAATTCACTTTTACCATGTTTAGAGCAATGGGTAACCTTTATGTCTTAATAGAACATGGGTTTGAAATGTTCACTTTGATCATGATTAAAAAAACAAGTGTGGTAAACCTATTAAACTACCACATAGTTCCTCAGAGTTTGCCACCTTTATGAAGAGGTGGGTGAAAGGAACTAGGAAAATACTATACAAGTACATATATTTGCCAAATCCTCTTAGACCTATAATAATAATCTTGAGTCATGTATTACACAACTGCACAAAATATTACATACGTGCAGAAATTATTTAGTTTATCCTCACAGCACTAATATAAGAGAACATGATTACCCTCCTTACCATAAAATACTGACTACATAAGGTAGTGTAACAAGTTTTGATATTTAACAGTTCTCTTTAAGAGAAATAATTAATTAGACCTGATCTCTTCTCACATTTTACCAAGACTGTCCCCCCTATACTTACTTTAAACTCATTAGAGAATATTTAGAGAACAAGAGAATTAAAATGAGATTGAATTGCAAAGCTGAGATTCTAATTTTAATTTATATGTAATTGAGGTTTAGTAAGAACCTAGTAAGAACCAGAGTTCTTAGAACCAGAGTTCAGACTCTTCAAACTTTTTAATCTAAAATGTATTTTCTTTTTGAATGTGCTAAAACCTTAAAGAGTTTTGTATTCAGAGTTTTGTGGTGGTGGAGAAATGAAAGCTACATTTCTGTAATGCTTTTATTAGAAGATTCATGTAAAAACTTGTAGGAAAATTTGTTTACCAAAACCTATGTTACTTGGATACATTAAAATGCCTGTTTCATTCTGATGATCGTTTTGTTACCTTAACACATTTTTTTTTTCCATATGCTTTGCATATTGTTTGAAAAGAAAAGAACTGGGAGAAAGAGAGAATGTTATTAGTCTGCCATAATACTGTGGGAAGAAACACTCTAGCCTGCTCAGGAAAATGTGACTTTTCTGAATTTTTTCAGGAGTGAGCTTGATGGATTTAATGCCTTCAACAGGCAGAAAATTACACCAGCCTGGGGGCTTTCCTTTCTTGGTTTCATATTCTAATACAAGGAATATTTATTTGTCGATGCACATAGCTAATAATGACCACTTTGGTCCAAGAGGCAATGATTACAACCAACTCCATGGGGAACTGCTTGACTTATCAGCTGTCTCTGCACTGAAAAGAGGAATTAAATATTCTTTTCCGTGCCCCTCCTTAATTTCAGAGAAGGAAGAGCTCTAATTAAGGTGTTCTGAATCACCTGCAACTTCATATATTGATTACTGAGACAGTCTGAGAGGACTAGCTTTCTAACATCTGATGTTTGTGTGGCTGCTAACCTTGGGATACTTTCAACACCAAGCAGATTCTCCTGGGCTGGAGGTGGGTTTCAGTTAGAAATATTATTTATTTTTGTGTAACAATGGTTAACTGACTATATGTGCATTATTGTGTGTATTAAAAAATCCTTCATTTTCCTTGTAAGTCCAGTAAGTCATTACATTACACAAATACAGAAATATGGAACAAAAACATGGGATGTCAAACTTGAGAAAGATCTTAAAAAAACATAGACAATTTAGTTAAAAGGTCCTAATTCTGCATAAATGAGAAAGCTGCTTTTGCACACCTCCAATTACCTGGTGCAGTAGTTCCTCAGCAGTGCAATAAAATCTGAAGTTCTGTAACAGCATATGCATCATGTCAACCAACAAAAAAGCCCAGACATCAATAAACTCAGGCAAAGCAGTTGACTTTGGCTTCGTATATGTGTGCACACTGTTTGTTATTTATGAGAGGCCAGTGTTTGTTGATACTGACTCATAACCACTTGTGACCATTGCTAAAAATCTCATGGCAAATGCAAAATACAGCAACTATTATTTTTTTGGTTACAAAAGAGAGGATTTGCAAACCAGAATTATCATTGGATAGACTCTTTAGAACACTTTTCAGAAACATAAAGGATTTAAGTCCATAATGAGATTGAAAGGCAAAGGAAAACAGTCTAAAAGCACATAGAACATGAAGCATGACAGTATTAACAGCCTCAAAAGAAGTGTAATGTAACTTAAAACTCTTGGTTTGGCTGGTGGCACATTCACAACCTCAGTTTTTAATTCATAACTAGTTTTTAGCCCATCATGAAATCCTCTTCAAAAGACAGCAATATTGTGATCTGCATGACACTAATTGCTTAACTAGTATCTGAGAAGTAGGATCTCTCTCATTTTAGAAACATGATAGTCCTGCAGTTTTGTGGAGTAGAATGATACATATAAAGCTTTAAAAATGTGAATTGGTGTCCTGGGAGCTGTGATCAGGTCAAGAACAAACACAGTATGCATTTGTGATGAAAATCAGTAGTTAAAACCATGAATGATGACAAACGAAAGTGCATTATAGTCATAGCAGTTCGTCACGCTGGGTGGGCATCCACTGAGAGGGAACAAGCAATCTTTTCTTCAGTTTCCAGAGTGCATGAAAGATAAAAAATTTTAATGTTTTGCCTGAGCTTCTTCTCAGTGAGGAACCATAAACATATGATGGAATTCTGAGATACAACATTGCTGGAATCAATGGACATTCAGCCCAGCCCATGGAACACTGATATTTCATAGAAGATCTGCAAGCCCAGTTGGAAGTACCTCAGAGATGATTAAGAATAGTTGATTATATCTCAATTCTTGGTGTTTGTCATTGTGTATAGTATCAAAGTTTCCTGTGACAATGGAAGACATGGTAACAGGAGGTGTATTTTTTGGTGACTGAGCTTGACACAGAGAAAGTCTGAGTTGCAGCTGCATATTTTTTGCACTCTGTTATGCATTTAGAACTGGCCACCAAATAAAGAGTATCTCTTTCAACTATGCTGTCCACAAAGTGTTTGCTGAATTCTACAATGGCAGACCAAAGTGGCCTTCAGGGAGGAGAAGGAGCCTACTGAGATCATAGTAGAAATAGTAGACAGTAATTTCTCTGCAGTTCCTTCCTTGCTACTGCCACAGTACATAGTATTAATATGGTAAGATCTGTTAAGAGACTGAGTGTGATGCTTACCACTACAACGAGCCAGGTGTCTGCCTAAGGGAGTCACAAAGCTGCAGACGGCTCAGGGAAGCAGTAGAGCTCTTGCCAAATAAGTCTTTTGGACCAGGAAGGTCATCCAGATGAAAATGTATGAAGTCTGTATGTTGTCAGAATGCCAAACTGATTAGGATCATTCAGTAGCTCTTATGCAGGTGATAAGTACCTAAGACCCTTCCTCGATAATGTCGTAAATCTGTCATTTATTTAAATGAGTATTGCATTCTCTCTCTGTGTTTCTGTCTCACACAGTAGACTGCATATGCCACACAATATTGCAAATAATATTTCATTTTTAAATTCATTATATCTAACTTTCCTCTTTAGCATCAGAACATTGTCAGATCAGTCCAGACTCCGCTTCCCTTTGAATTTTTACCTTAGAAGAGTTCTGCTTTTGAAATAACAGGTTCTGCTAAGAACATCTCAGTGAGTGCATCCTCATGGTGTCTGCATATACCTTTTAAATGTTTGTCTCAGAAATTGTGAATCAATACAAGAGGATCTTTTGACAACAGCTATGTAAAATAAATGGTAATACTTGATACTTTACTGAAGGGAAGAAAAGATGATGGAAATGTTCACAACTGGAGTCAGGGATGCCTGGAGACCCATTTGAATGCATTTTTCTCTGTGCTGTTTCATCTCCTCTGTTCTCTGCCTGCCTTTAAACTACTTTGTTGTTAATGTAACTTTTCAACACAGGTCTTTTATAAAGAAGGTTAGAAGGCAAATATTATTTTACTTATTTTTATATGAGGAAACAACCATGAATTACAAAAAATAACTTAGCATCCAACAGTACAGTGATCAAGTCTTTAACAGTATCCTGGCTCTTCAAAATCTTATCCTGGGCCTTATCCATCATGACACACCGAATTTGAAAGTGTAGAAATACAGATACTTGTTATTCTCTTGTTGTACATGATCCTTTCACTCAACTAATATATGCAAATGTATAACTATAAATATCAAATTAGGAGTACAGATTCAAATTCCCTTAGGAGATGCTATTGTGAATATATGTAAGGCTTGCACCATCAGTAACAAGCACCTCTGGTAGAGCTGAGATGCTTGTTTCTGATCCATGTAAAAAGAATAGTTTTGTCTACTGAATCTAATGTATTTATTTTAATTGGGGGGAGGGAATGCTTTAATTAATGGTTTTAAAGTACATTTATAGAATATTAGCAATTATTTTAAAAAATGCGTAAAGCCAGAAACTGTAGTTTTAATTTCTTGATTTTCTCCTGACATGATTGGCATTTCTTCTGAGATGTTCATGTAGTTGTCTAAATTCTTGTCAGAACATATTGATGTCATTGACATTGTTTTCCTTTTCACAAATTTCATATCTAGCTAGCTGCCCCTTTCGCAGAATAAAAGTGTTACATGTTGATGGTGGCATTGCCAACCATGACTTCAAGAGCAAATATGGCATTCCCAAAGATTTTCTGAAATTTCAAAATTACATTGTACATCCACATTGCATAAAACTAGTAATGCTGCAGATAAAAAAAATGTTGGTCATTCATTTAGGATACAATTATTATGAGGTGATCATCACATCAGTTATTGTCAGTTATCAAAAAAATGCTATTTGCAAGCAGAGAAATCAAGGTACTCAGTGTTACTTTTAAGCTTAGCTATGGTATTAGCTGGGATATGAAGTGTACTGCAATTAACTGGACTGCGCCGTGTGCATTTGGCTGCTCTGGTATGTATGACACCTTGAAAATAATGGAAAAATTTTCCAAAGACCCGTGCCCCAACTATTTGCAAACAAATAGAGCAAAATCGTCCCCACAGGACTGTGAAAATACCCTGATGGCATAGGATGCCAGGGTCTGCCTCCTTTGTCACACTCTTGAACTGAGAGACCACAGAGGACACCTTGGTCTGAACATAATTACTGGTCCTTAGGCACTGTTCAAACACCCCAAAGCACTTTAAGGGAATCTCCAGTCTTTGGTGAGGTGCCTTCCCATCAAATGCATGGGCAGAGTTACTCACATGACAAAGGGGTTATCAAAATGGTTGAATAGGAACCTTGTGCTGATGACTCCCAAACTAGGGTTTGCTGCTAGCAGTTTTGGGGGGAAAAAAAAAAAAAATATCTAAAGTGTCCAAGGGCAGTGGCCCACTGCTAGAGATAAGAATCTCTTTTAGCTTGTGGTCCTGTGGAAAGAAACTTCTCATAGAGTTAGGTGTTTAATTTCTGCATGTGAATAAAACAAATAAAAAAAGAAAACTTCCCTTCTCCTAGAATATGCATTATCTTAGTAATTAGAGCATTGGCCTGAATTCAAATCCCCATTCTGCTGAATTCAGTTCAGGAATTGCAATCTATATCCTCCAGGAATACCCCATCATTAAACGATTGAGTGTTTTAGCTTGAGCACCTGTTTTCTCTCCTGTTGGATCTCTTCCACTTTATATAAATAATTAATCAAGCGTTGAAAGAGTGATGTGGACCTGCAGCTCTTATATCCCCGTTGAACCTCTAACCACCGGCCTGTCAGCTGCAGCCACCTCATGCCTATTTGCAGTAGGTATTCTCTGTATGGAGAAAAATGTGCTTACGAAACATTTTTCACCTGAGTGAAACAGGGCAGGTCTATTTTAAGAATCCGATCACCCAGAGTAACTACTGCTTCAAATAGGATCAAAACCCTTTGCAATATATGTGACAGCCCAAGGCCTTTACAGTAAGTAAGTAGGTGAATCTGAGTTACTTAAGGAACTGTAACACCAGCAGTGTTGGATAGCGAAAAAGCATCGTTGTCTGAGGAGTGTAGTGCCCATCTCAATCTAATGAAGAAAGCTTATCTTCACTAGATAAACTTGGCTGGACAGGTAACGTTAATGATCTAATTCAGATGATTTTATAAAAGGAGTAACTGCCTGGTTAGTAGGCATGGATTTTTGACAAGGGAAGCTGCTGGGTAGAAACCAGATTAGTATTCCAAATTTAATTTATATCATTGACTGATGGAAAAGCAACCCCAGAAGTCAGAATACGGTTGAGAATTTTAAACTCCTGTATCGCTAACTAGAGTCATTACAGCATTAGAGTCATTACATTCGAGGTTCTAGAATTGGCTCAAATGACTAGTCTATATGACCCAGACCATAAATTCAAACTTGTAGGGGTTTTTTTTTTCATTTGTTTTAAACATCCTGAGAAGCATTTCTGCTACAAAGCTCTGCCTTTCCTCTTATGATATGTATCTTACAGCATTGTCAGACATCAGTCTGAAAACCATTGAGTAAATCAAAACACAAAGATTTTAGTTGCTCATTTTAGCTGTCATTGAATTGTTGGTACTGTCTTCAACCTACAGCTTTTAGAAATTTCATATTTGCCTTTTATTTTTGTGACACTTCCAAGGTAATTTGGAATTCATGTTTGACACTTTTTTTGTAGTCAATGGCTGCAAGTCACATTATTTTGAAGGACTGCATTTCAAGGAAATGCTGGTAAAGAAAGGAACAAATATAATTTAAAAAAATTTCATATTGTCAGGCACCTTAGCTATAAATACATGCTGTGGAAATACATAAAAAAGTTTTGTTTTCTTGGCTACAAGATCTCAGAGGTTAAACATGCTTCATTTAGATTACTATCCTGTTTCTTTTTTCCTTTTTTATTTCAAAGTAAGTCTATGGATCTCTGTTTCAAACAGAAGTCCAAAGGTAATATTTGACTGACATAAACTCCAGAAAATTCATGTTACGAACTTCCATACAGACTTAGTGTTGTATGGATATCTCCATCAGAGCGCTCCATAGTAAGGTAGTAAATGAAGTTGAAATTTGCAGTTCCTGGTGATGCTTTACAAGACCATTACTCTCAGTGTGACTCTACTCAGGAAGAGATGAAGCACTAGTGATTACTGAAGATCCCTGAAATCAGTCCTTTTTCATCTGCCTGGTTTAGGTTGTACCCATGTTCCCTTCGCTCTTCTGTCTAGTTTAATCTGCTTCTTTGTGTATGTGATGGAAGTCTGCCAAAACAGAGGGATTTTAACAGTCAGGACTACCAAAATGTCTTCCTTTTATACAGCTACATCTTAAAATACCATTACAGCAATATTTGAGTAGTCTAATGTCTTTAAAAGCTGAAATACATAGAGCATGAGGAGGCCAGGGAAGAAGATATCTTCAGTGGGAAGGAATAGCAAGCAATAAAGAGCAAATAAAAAAGCTACAAGTTATGGAGGAAAATTATTAAAAATACCAATAGAGAGCAGTTCTAAATAGAAATCAGACAGACATCAACATTACTCTGTCAAGAAATATTTAGCATGCAAAAAACTCTTAAGCCTCTTTATGCTACCATTTTTAAAGGGCATCAGCTGAGAAAAAGTTTCACAGAAGCTGAGGTTCACCACAGAGTTTCACTTAGCAGTTGCTCCTAGGTGCAATTCCTGAACAGTTGCCTAGGAAGCAGCAAAATCCACATTTCAGATTGTATTTGTATAACAAAGAAGATGGTATTACTTCCTTCTGCAAGGACCAGCTGGGGCTGATTCTCATCTCACACCAGTGGAAGTCAAAATTTTCTTAGCTGGAATCTGTATGGTGGCACTGCTGTGAGGGGAAATCAGGCCTCTTTTGTTTACTTAATATATTAGAAAAAACCCACTATGGTTTTTTTTCCTTTATTGCTAAATATGATAGTTTTTCTTCATTTGCATTAGCTATAGTGAAGTATATTCAAGTTGAAATATGCAGGTCTCTCATACAAGTCAGCATATATTCATTATTCTGAATATCTCTCCAAGCACATAATCTGTGTTTGCTTGAAGTGCGCAGTGATTTTTCCACTGCTCTGTTTTGTTGAATGTCATCAAATTATTTTATTTTAATTTGTTAAGAATTCCTTGCTTTATGTAGAGCTAATATGGAACTGTTTCCTTCTTGAACAAGATTTAAAGAAAGAACAAATTTAAATATCTATAATTATAGAACTTAGAACTGTTAAGCAGGTAAAGTAAATGTACTGTTGATGCATATTTACTGTCTGTGGGGATATTGACTTTATAATTTAATTGTTTAGTCCTGCAGTTATTAAAACATTAACTGTTTTCCCAATAGCCATTATAACAACTGCTTTTGCATTTGAATGCTAAATAAATCTGATGTGCTTCAGCCTGAAGTGACAGCTTTATACTGAAACTCTGTTCTAGCTCAGCCCTCTCCTGACTGCTCCGTCTTTTCTATTTCAGTTTATGCCATTATTAGTGCTCCTTGATCTTATTCTTCTTTCCTCTACCATTTCTCAGAAACAGCCCACAGAAATCATGGAAAATAGCTGGAAGAGACCTCGAGAGGCCACATTATATATCTTGGAACAGGCTGCCTAGGGAAGTGGTTGAGTCACCATCCCCTGAAGGATTTAAAAGACGTTTGGATGAGGTGCTTAGGGACATGGTATAGTGGTGGTCTTGGTAGTGTTAGGTTTATGGTTGGACTTGATGATCTTAAAGGTCTTTTCCAACCTATATGATTCTGTGATTCTGTGATTCCTTTTTCTGTTCTCATCATGTGGATTCTACAGAAAGGACACAGGTATGGCAGAACTTAAATTACATGCTTGGTTCACTTGAATATTCTGTGATGAAGAAAGCTCTGCTTTCCTCCTTTCTGCTCTGGGAGTTTCACTGTGAATACATGCTCTAAGACAAAACTCCTCTGTTTCTTCCAAGGAGGAAAAACACACAGGCAAATAAAGACAACTGTGCAGTCTTCATCCTGAGGCAGATAAAAAATTTTTCAGGCTGAACTAATTTCTAATAATCAGTTTACACCTGTTGAGATATATTATGTACTTTAAGGTTGATTTGCCAGAGTGGTTTTCATTATTTATCAATTATCTGTAAACATGAAAAGACATCATTTTTCCCCTCTGGAATCTACAAGCACCTGATTTTGAGCCCAGCCAGATCTTCTCATCCTCATCCAGCCATCTGGATTGCTCAGCACTCATTTTTCTCTGTTGAGGCTCATGCCATTTTTTGTATTTTTTATGTTTTTGTATAACACAATGGAGAATGGTTCCCTTAGAAGCATCAAATAAGGTGTTGTTTCAAATTAGTGGCAAACTGTAATTTTACTACCAAGTATTGTGATACTATTAATACATTCAGGCAAAGGGTCGGTGATGCTGAGAGGTTGTGAATGGGCATAGGAATGTTTGGGTCTCTCCTCCCTTCCATCTTCCTAATCCCTGTACATTGATGTGATATCTCTGAGGGCCAGGACTAAACTCCTGGGTAAGGAGAAACAAGGCAAGACAAGGACTGAAACTCCTCCTTCCTCATCATATAGAGGACTGGGACTGGAAAAAAGGCGCAAAAGACAGTCCAGTGAGGCACAAAATAAGCGTTGTGAAAGCCACGATGCAGTGGTAACATCAGGACCAATAATTTTGGTAGCAGTTAGTATGTCGTTTATTGAAAAGTGTGGTGCTATTGTGATATGGATATATTATGCCTCATTATTTCAAATCAATAGGCAATGAGCAAATAAACTAGAAAATATATTAAAACTCATGTCTTCTAGATTCTAAGATTAAAATTCAGGTATGACAACAATACAGCAGATCTGAGGAAAAGAGATTGGTACTTTGTAAGTCCTGCAGGCCTGGTATACATTGTAAAGTCAAATGCTATTCTATCAGTATGAACGGAGGTAAGAGTTACAAGATAGTTTATTCTTTGGTGGATTTTTGATCAATATTTAATTTGCTAAAATGCTTCATAGTGTCATAGTCTAAACAATTTTTCCATGGACTAAGCTCTGTAATCCTGTTTCCTATTGGGTAGTCGTCCCCCTGATGCCATTGGGACTACTCATCAAATTGTGATGCATCTGGAGCAAATGTGACAGAACAGAACTATATGAAAGCTAAAGAAAAAAAAAGGAAAGTAATTCTGCATGATTAATGCAAAAGAGTGGAAAATTATATCAGATTTTTAATGAGCCTTGACCTAGCCACAATAATCAAGTACTGGAGGTGATCATGATATCCATCAGTTATGGCCCTCTCTCTGTGAAGGAATATTTTCAAATCAGTCAAATACGATTATGTTTTATAAGTATATAAGTGCAGTAAAATGTCATAATTCAAAACCAGTATCTTTTTCATTAACGCTGTTATTCTGGCTAATATCAGATGTGACTGCTGTGATTTGACCATTTCTGGTCAATAATTTTAAACAACTTTTCCAAATTTAAATCTGAATATAACCACAGTACTTCCTCATCATTTATGCTCTTGCTGTGATTAATTTGCCAAGACTTTTCAAATATGAAGTAACCTTCATTTGCTAGAGTAGGTTTGCATTTCTTAAATTAATTTGAAGATTTAAACATACTAGTATCTGTTTAAATAAAATATTAGGGTGTTAATTTATACTTAAGGAACCATGCATTTGTGTTCATCTAAAACTAATGTAATAGCACTGAGCTAAACCTGAGAAATGTTTCTTTTTGGGATATGTATTGTAGGCTTTTTTATGTTACAGAACCATACAGCATACTGTGAGTGTAATCTAAAAAATCCTACTGAAGTCAGCTAAAAAGCTGTAAGAATAACACCTGTGTTGTCTGTGATGAGATTAGAAACTCTGCAGTATGAATAAACCTAAGGAGGGTGTTTAACTTGGAACTGGCCACTGCCAGGCTGCAGATGCTGAAGAACACCACATAAATGTAGACTAGAGAAAGAAAGTCTGGTGGGCAGTGGAGGGTGCAGAAGGAAGGCTGCAGAAAGGCAATGACTGAGCCAGGAGGCATGAGATCAAGCAAGGCTAGATCAAGCAGCAGGCTAAATGGCAAAAGTTGGACACTTTTTGGAAGAAAAAGGCATGAACAAAAGCAAGGGATTTGAGGAGAATTGAGGCGTGGGCTCCCAGTGAGCAAAACTACACTGTTTCTAGGAGGTACTGGCTCCTACAACACTCTGTGATCCCCCCGCGAGGGGTGTAGTGCAGACAAGATGTATTTGTACTGTCCTTTAGATATCTGGAAGCTATGTGGACTTTCTTTAATCACTCGCTGCCACAGTGACTTCACATAGCTGCCTAATACCTCCCACCTGCACAGATAAATATTATTGAATAATATTTATGCCTTATAATAAACTTTTAGCTTAGGCTGGCACACCATAAACCATAATATTGATGCATAATGATGATATGTCACCAAATGAAAGAGGTAACTGTTCTGCACAGGTGTTGGGGGTGGTGAGAGGGTTCTTTTTGGATCTCTGTGAGAAAGGCTGAGCAACAAATGGCTTAATAAAATAGCTGGTTTAATAAAACAGAATAAAAAAAGGAATACAGATAGAAGGTAAATCTTCTGTCTCTTGAGATGCCGGGAGCCCTGCTTTCATGCAGCATTAGACAGGTTCTGGATGGATTTTCCCATGGCACGCTGCACGGGTACCAACCATGGAGGGGTTCCTCCTCCCTCCCATGCTGTGGTGCCTTTTATCTTGTGAGAAAAACAAATATATCTTCTCCTGACAGACTGGATGTTATCTCTGTCATAACACCCACTAGCGTGCAGCAGGGGCTGGCATGGGGCACTCCAGCAGGTTCCCTTACAGCGGCTGCTCATGCTAACATATGTGCTTCTTAAACCCTAAGTACAAGGCCCAATAGAGCGGACGTGGCTTGTCAAAGATCACTAACTCCTCAAACACGATGTCTTCCACAAATCTCCCAATAGAATAACCAGTTACACAAGCCCAGGCATCAAGAGTTCGATCCTTTCCAATGGATTTTTGTATGTATTTAAGCCTTTTAATTATTTCCTGCAATGTCTTTTTCTGCAACACTCAGCAACAAGTTATCCCAAACAGTGTAAGTATAGGTCATACATATTGTATGGGTTTGTTGGTATTAAACTGACTTTCACTGATTTAGTGTGCGACACTAAGGAGTAATTTGAATGTAATCCAAGCTGCTTCACTAAAACTTGCTGTGAAACATTTAATGCTTCTGTGATGATGGCATTGCATTTGGTAGGAAATGAATTGCCACAGAAATTAAGAAGTGAAGCTTTCTATCTTCAGCTGATGATGCAACATAAAAGGAAAGCACTTGCTGCTCCATTTTCATTTAAAGACATCAGTAAGACCACATCATCATGGTGTTCAGATATTCAATAATAGTCTGGTTCACACAAATACCTTGAATGCAACATGTTAAGGATATAAATACTAGACATGTTTGAAAATTAGGAAGACTCAGAACCTTTTCCTCAGTGAATCAGAGTTTAAAGAAAAACAAAACAAAGTAAAATATTTTGCTTCCAAATAAACACCCTGTTTCCCAACTAACTGATGACTTCAGCCAGAAACTGAGTAGTCTGCTGTCAGTCGTTGACCTCTGAGTGTGTCCTCCGACTTCTAGGACCATGTATGTTTAAGAAGTAACTGTCTCTGCATCTTAAATATGTGCATGTTGGGGGTTGTTTGTAAATTCCAAATATTTGTACGAAGCAATTTTCCTGAAAGCCAGGCTTAAGGATTTATTGCCTTCTTATCTACTGCCTTTATTATCACATTGTGAATGATTCTTTCTGAGAAAGAAAATTCCACATTTTTAGCTCAAAATATGTTTTGTTTCATTATTATTAATTAAAAAAAAAAAAGTTGAATTCAACTGGAAATGAAAGTATCATTCCAAATGGAAAACCCAAGAAATTTAATTTTCAAAATATCAGAACATATTGTTCTCGTGGTTTTTAGCCATATGATTTCTTATTGAAAAATGTACATGTTTTGAAATTTTTAAAAATCTTTGTAATATACATTGCTTCAATGGAATCTAGTTTCAGAGAGGTCCACAGATTAATAATTACATATTTCAGAATAAATATGTTCTCTTTTATAATTCAGAATTTTCCTAAGTTTCAGGAAAAGATAAGGACCTACTTAATTATGCCTTACCTCAAATCACCACTTAATAAATATAGACTTTATTGCTATTATTAAAAACTCTATGCTGTCCAAATTTCCTTTAAATTAATAAGGAGACTTAAGTGCCCCAAAATAGGAATTTTTTCCTACAAGTGCATTTCACAATGCACGAAAAAAGAATTTTTGCAACTTTGATTTTTGTAAAAATAAACTACACAAAAAATAGCACTTTTCCCCCCGCATATTTACAAGGTTCTTAATAGCAGCTATTTAGGAATAGTTAGTGATAAAACTTCACTGCAATCCTTTCTGCTTTCACAAATTTTATTTTTTTCCTTTCACCATTTCCCAAACAATTTTGTGTGATAGCTTCCTCATGAGGCAGATTGCTTCTGATTAAATGATAAGTCAAGGAGCTGAGGTAATTAATAACAACAACAACAACAACAACAGTAATAATAATAATAATAAAAATAATAATAATCCATTGCCCTTAAATTGAACTTTTCATCTTCAAAGTGCTTTCCAAACATTAACTAATTAAAGAATGAAGGAAGAAATTAACTTTAGGGGACCATAGACCTCTTGGTTAGCAGACAGACTTAGGCTCCCACCTAAGATATTCTAGGCTCCCACCCAGCACTTAAGTTTTTTAGCAGAGGGGTGGGCAAAGCTCACCAGGCCTGGGTTTATCAATGTCTCTGCTTTTTATACTGGTTACCCATAAAATCTTTCAACCAGTGATAATTTCCACATTCATGGGTGTAAGGGTTAATTGATCTCTGCAAATGAGTCTTCTTGAGTAACTGGTGGGATAGTTCACCTCCAGTCATGAGAGGCCATGTGTAGCTGTCCTATGGGGATTCTTCTGGTCTTGCATCAAGTGGCTCATCCACATTGTTTTTGCATTTGTCTCTATTGGCTTCTCAAAGGGAAATATCAGCTGACCACCTCTGAGAAGAAAGTTGAGCATGAATTTGTCCTTGTTCCTACATTCTGTCCCTGTGTGTGCCTCTTGGCTTGAGAGCTACTGAAAACATCCATATGTAGACAGCGGTCTGAACTTTTACACAACACCGTGTGCTTATTCTAAACAACTAAACACCACACTGCCAAAATTGCACCTGTACTTCTTTATGTGGCAACAATGATCCTTTTTTCATGGGAAGAAGTACCTGTGATTTTGTACTAATGGGGTCCTCATGGTCTTCAAAGATCTCTATCAATGAAATGTTATGGCTGACATCAGAAGAATCAATTAGACTGGGCTGTGATACTTTCTTAACTTTGGCTTCTTATTCCGCTATTCTAAGAACATCAGGTAGTCTGGACACTCTTTCTTTTGAGAGTGAGGGGTCAGAAAAAACACTTTCTGAGGAGAGATTTACTAATTTAAAAGATTTCCTTAGTGTGTTGCAATTGTTATTCTCATAATTGAAATGTAATTTGTAACTTTTTCCTGAAGATCTCCAACCGAATGTCAGAAAAATAGCTATTAATATTGATAATGTAGATATTGTGGAATTTACACAAGCAGAAAGAAAAAAATCTTCATCTTGTCTTTTCAGGAAAGCAGAAGAATTAAAAGCATGGTTCTGTTCAACCAAAATGTTGGAATCCTGATGACACTATGACCTCTGGAAGTATAAGAGATTATTTAAGTATAATTTCACAGGATAAAAACATTCCTGATGGCCCTCACAAAAGCTAATGATGAAATACAGAAGCATGCTGGCATCACTTGTATGGTAGTTCTTAGTTATATTCTGCTGTTCTTTTTGCTCCGTCTCTATAAGTATACTAAGAGATAAATTAAGCTGTTTGAGATTTGATGTAACCAAGACTTTAATAGCATGTGATTTTCTTCCTTTATTTTTAAGTCAGCCAGCTTGATGCCTTTCTGATGGACCTAGGGAGTTCTTAGATGGCATTCTTGCTTACCTGACATGCGATCCATCATGCCTGCCTTGGGGAACAGTGAGGAGATGTAGTGATGAAACATCATGGGGTTTTGAAAGTGAGCAGGTATTGATGCCTAAGATAAATTGCAGAAAGGGATTATATTTCCCAATATTGCAGGGGAAAGACGGGGTTATAAGGACATCATTGGCTCTTTCAGCTAAGATAGACGGGAGGGGAAGCAAGAGGAGAGATAGTGGAATTATTAATTTAATGAGAAAACTAGGTTTTTCGTCATTTCATTATTTGTTCACATAGCAGTCTGACCTTTGGTCACACCTTTAATAAGATAAATAACATCCAGAATCACTGAAAAAGGTTTCAAGGATATAGGATCCCAAAAGTTATTGAGCTCAGTTCTCTGTTTCATGAAACACTTTATTCCACTAGAAAACATCGGGGGAGACTTAGTAAGAGGAATAACAATGCATTATCTTTTACATCACTTGGAGAATGATTTCAGAAGCATACTCAGTAATGGGGGCAGAGGGTGAGTAATCTAAAAGGAGTTGATAAATCCTATAACTAGTTTTGGATTTATTAATTGTTTTCCTCTCCTAATTCCACTCTTCATCAATAAATGACTTTTTCATAGGATAACAAGGAAAGGAGATATGGGAAGGAGAGAAGATATAAGGACACAAGCCCAACTTCTTTGTTCTTAAATATCAGATTTGACTATCTCAATAGCTGGTATTTTTCATTAACAAAATGAACAATTATCACTGCAGTTTAACTGGGCTTTTTATCTGTTTATTTTCAGATCTTTTTAGAAATATATTTAACACAGAAAAGTATAAATTCTATTATTACTTTTCTGGATGCTGCCCAGTGAGTGTACTTTTCCACAGATTGCCTCTGACCACTGCTGCTTCGCAAAGTGCTGTGCTACATCTATAGAAATTTTCCTTTTACTTCTCAGGGGCTGAAGGAGGCCTCATATATCCAGAAGACAGCAAAATAGATGGCATTTGACTCTATTGAAATATGGGTATCTTTTGTCCTATGCACAGTTAAGGCCAGAAAGCCCATTCTTTTACTGGGTTGTTTAGTCCCACGTTTTATTTGACCTTTCTTCATTTTCATTCTTTCTCCTATTGCTTCTTTTTTCCCTCTCAGAAATCTCTGAAGGACTCTGTTCTCTGTTAGTTATAACATAATGTCATTGGCCAGGTTGAAAAGATTATTTCTTACATAACATGATATATTGTTGGTTTTCAAATATATTTCTCACCACCGCTTTTCAATGAACCCTTCATAAATCCAGCTGAGGGCAGGCAAGATCCATGTAGCTCTCAGAAAAAGGGTAAACCTAATTTACTGAAGATTCATGAGTTGTTTCCTCACACCCTGCCAGCTATTATACCCAAGTATAGTATATCTGATGGAATTACACTGAACTTGAAATAGTGTTTCTGCAGCAGCTGAATTTGAGAAAGATCACCACTAGTCTCAAAAGAAATAGAAACCCTTTCTCTTAATTTATCATAAGCTATAAATTCATTTTAGTATATGAGTTTAAAATTAACTGTAATGACAGTTTAATTTCTTCAAAGACAACATTGTACTCCTGCCTTGCATGATCTGTGTGAGTTTACATACAGCATAATGCATTCCCTGCATACTCAAAACATGGAGTGCATGCAAAGCAGATAAGATCCGAATAAAATTGGAACAACTGATATTGTTCTACTGAATCTGGCATCACTGATTTTAGTCATTTAAATTTGCAAGTGTTTGCATCTGTGTATCCAAGACTTGCTTGCCTTTTTTTTTCCCCCATGAAATACTTTGGCTTTTAGGCCCCAGCAGAGCAGCTACACAGGAGCAGCAGCAGCCATATTCACATGCATTAGGCATCCAGCTCTTGTTGCTCTCTTCATCCCTGCAGCGCAAAGCGTGTCCAAGTCCATACTCTTGTCAATGGTAACCAGGTGCATGAGAGTCATGTCTGTGCCCTCTCTTCCTTGCTCGAACCTATTCTGCCTGACAGTCATTGCATTAAGAACCATATATAACAGACCAGCCAGCCAGGAAAAGCTGCAGCATCCCTGGCAGTCAGTCAGTCAGGGTAATTTCCTTCTCTTTGTGTATTATAGGGAAAAGTGATGGAGGCAGGAGTCACTTCGCCAAAGTGTGATCCTCCCATGTTCTGCCATTTAGCCTGCTGCATTGCCCCAGTACTGAGGAACAAATAAATTTTCCACGCTTAGTCATTTGAAAATTAATGGTAAACTGTACTTAATCCTGAAAGGCAGAATTTCTTGTGTTGTAGTATGTTTGTTAGTTATATTACTGGAAATAATTTAAAACCTTTTCATATGCAGTTCAGTGGGTTGCTGCCTCATATATAATCTTAAAATGCATGTTCTAAAAATCAAGTATGTAAATGGAGTTTATGCCTAGGGCAACTCTTCCTTGTCTGCCTCTCACCTCCCCAGGAAAGCTCAAAGATACCATGTTTTCTAAAGCTGAGAAGGGATTTAACTATGAGAAGCCTATCTTTCCATCTTTAGTTGGGTTGTCCAGGCTGCTCAGAGAGAGAAAAAGCAGACATATCTCTTCATATCTCCTCACTGTGCCAAGAATACGTGAAAGCAAGGGAATACCCCACTTCTAAGTGATTTTAACAGTAGAAATACCTTGTGGATTATAAATACATGGATCACTGTATTAGAAAATTGATCTCAAAACTATTTATAAGGGGAAACAGAATCATTCATCCTCTTCTTACTTCTGAGTTTACTATACCAAATATGCGAGTTTTGTTACTGTTTCTTGCTTATCGTTGCACTTCACTTGGAATGTGCATTTCAAGGGAATCAGATTTCAAGAAAATGGATGTTGAGGAATTATATTAAAACACGTCAATCTGGAAGAAAGGTGGAGAAGTCTTGATGAGAATATAAATATGGATTTTAAACTGTATTATTTATGTGGGTGTTTGGGCCAGGAACAGTGTTCTATGAAATTGTGATCTCAGCATAACGTAAAGCAAACAAACCTTTTCAAGTGGATTAAGAGTACTCAAGTGGTCTGAGCACAGAGCTATAACAAATATTGACTACCAAACTGAAGAGAGGGATGTAGTGAGCTAAATCAGAGGGGTTCATCCCTGTCCATATTTATTTTATGTATCCCTGGCAATTGAAAATAATGAATGAAATGTGGCTTTAGAAATAGGCCTCTTTGGGAAACAAGAATATTAGCCTTGCTAAATGGCTGCTGGACAGCTCTGCTATCATTTTATGTCCTAGAATGGGAAAAGATTTCTTTCCTTCTCTCCTGTCTTCTGAGGAACCCTCTGCCTTGCTTTCTTATTCCAGTGCACAACCCTGTGACTCAGGCTGTGCTGCAAGATAACTCCTTGACCCCACAAGGCTAGATAATATTCCCTATATATGCTGCACTGTTTCAGTCCTCCTAACATGGAATGATAGCTCCTAAGGGGATAAAGGGTGTTGTTATCAAGTTAAGTTTCTTTAACAAGCCAATAGTCCAATCCAATATAAAAATCAATTTTTCAGAGCTTCACAATGAAGAAGCATAATGTATTTTTATTGGATCTAGCCCTGAGCTATCTTGTCAAAAGTTAGCAAAATATTGTTCAAAACCTTTTATCGAATCAGGGGCTTCTGAGTTTTGCATGGTGTTTCCCAAACACAGAGGAACCTAAAGAATCATAAATCTGTGAAAGAATGAAAACAGTGAGTTGTGCTACGTGATAGAAATTGGTTATGCATTCTCTAAGTTGGCAGCTTAATAAGTTTTGTTTTGGTTGGTTTGTTTTTTTTAAAGCTCCATTGAAAATCCAGGTTCACGACAGAGATGGACACAAATGAAACTAGAAACTAATAATATCAAGTAAATGACCTTATGCTTTCCACAAATCAGGACAGTTTCCCCAGTCAGCAGAGTTCTAGGTCACTAATTAATATAGAGCAGCACCACTTTCTTTCTTTCTCTTCGGAAAAATGCACAAAAGAAACTTCTGAATTTTAACCAAGATTTTTGCTGGAGGGAAAGAGGGAAAGATTTTTGAATGTTTTAGCTTGGAGATAGTTTAATCATATTTATTATAATACATTATATTTGTCACCCATTGTATGATTTTAACATCATCCTAATCAGGAGCGGAAAAAAGGCTAAAGTCACACTACCAAACTTCCTTCTGTCATCATTATTATTTTGTAAATTAGTCATTTGATCATGATCTACATTTTAGACATTCACCTCTATTTTGTTATTTAAATAAAGATCAAATAACAAAGTTAATTGCTATCCAAAGCACAGGGCTTTTTTCAGTGTTTTGTCTCAATTATGCTTACACTTGTTCTTTTGCAAGAATATGCATTAAATGAACATCACTGACATGCAGATGAAGATCAGCACTGGAGCCCTAGGACTCTTGAATCTCCTGAGTTTCCTGCATTTGTCTTTCTATAACAGTACAGTCTTACTTCCAGTTTGACATTTCTTTTTGATCAGACAATTGGTCATTGAAATGATGACATAATTTAAAAGCGGGGAGCTTAATGGGACAACATGAGGTGATTTTCCTTGGAGAACACAGAGAAATTCTGGATGGGATTAGATACGCACAAAGACATTCAGTCAGAGAACTGGCCAAAACCCAGGTGGAAATTAATTTCAGACTATTATTTTTTTCTCAAGCCACACAGGAGCTTAAATCATTACTCTGATCTGCTGAACTCCAAGAGAAAGACCTGAAATGACTTAAGTGGTGTCTACACCTGACCAACAACTGGAACAAGAGGTTTGCTGATTTGAATGCTGCAGGTATCCAGAAGAGACACTAAGGGAAAATCACACACAGACCTTTCTTCCTAGCAGGATTTTAAAAATTATTTTAGCTTCATTCAGATTAGTTTTTGCATGCACATTTTTTGTCTTCACCCGCTGGGAAAAAAGAAAATGTTATTTGGTGGATATTTTCTATCAAGTCTGACTTAATAATTTAAGACTGGCTTCTCATTGAGGTATTTTCCCTATTCCTTATTCATTAGGACACATTATCCTAAGATTTTCTGTCAATTAATTATTCTCAGCAGTTTGGACGTAGCTGTAGCTGTGAGGCACTCCGTTGTCACTTTAGCCATTTAAGAAAACCTGACATGCCAACCAGTGAACATACTGGGTAATCAGAGCTGCAGAAGCAAATCTGCATCATTTTAGTTGCAAACCTATTATGAATTTTACAATGGTGCTGCTTTTGGCTGAATAATATCTTTTTAAGTTTTGTATAAATACATCTTGTCTTTCTTTTCCATTTTAGAGCAGCAAATTTTGCATCTGAATCCCCAAGTAATTTTTTTTTTCCCAAATGTATCTTGGGTTTCAGAAATTATGCCATTTTGCATATTTTTGAAAAAACTATATAGTTTTAGGGTCTGGTCCCCTGACCTGTCTTTCAAACATGCAATCTGATTACCTTCAGTGAGATTCCTTATGTGAGCTGAAAATCTGGGGCAAGCTGTGCTTAAATGTTTGAGGAATATTTCCCCTTACAGATGTCTGTTTGTGGAGATACAGAAAACTCAAATCTTTAACTGAAGGCTTTTCAGTGCTTCCTTCTAATATCTGTTAAAAATATATATATCTTTGAGTCTAAACTCTTAATAAACTCTAAACTCTTACTCTAAACTTTTCCTTCTCATGATTTAAAAAATTGACAATGTATTAATGACATTTTTGTAGCATTCAGACCCAACGGCCTATATAATGGTATCCCAAAAGCAAATACGTCCAATATCACAAGTTTCACAAATGCTTTTGAAATGTATAAAAATATTTGAATTCAAGAACTTTAGTACCCATGCCCATACTTTTTGCTGTGGAGATTACAATTTTTGATTTTTTGTAATGGATGTTTCCTTTTTTTTTTTTTAAACAAATAACGTCAGAATATCTAGGTCACAGTATTTCCTAAGCCAAAAAGGAATTGCAAGTATGAGCTATATTTGGATTTTCCAGACTGCCTTGAAATGACAAAATCAAGGAATTTCTAGTTACCAGTAAAATAAACATTTTCCAAAACTGAAGAAACAAAAAGTATCACTTATTGTGATAAGTTACAAACACTACCTACCTGGCTACGTGACATTTAAAATGCTCAAATGTCAATTGAATTCAGTAAAGATTTTTAAAATACAGACATTTGTGTGGTTATCTCTTGGCTTCCACCTGCATTTTGAATTTGATACTAAATTCCCATCTTCAGCTTTCAGAATCTGGTTTCCCATTGTATTATATCTTCTCTCAAAACATATTATTAATTCCTTGATTGACTAATAATGACTAAATCTTTTTTTAAAAGTCATTAGTTCCACTAAAACCTTCAAGAGCACGTTAGCCATTTGAAATGATATTTTTTTGAAATATTTCTGCACTTGAAGAAATGTCAAGAATCTGGAATCTTCATATGGACTGCCTGAAAGAGTTTTACATGTCCATACATTTTTGCTTTTAAAAATCAGGATTACTTGTTCAGCTTTTGAGCCCTATTAGCTTTTCATGGTTATATATTTTCTCATTTATATGAAACACTGATGATGAATGAACTTTTGTAGTGTCATAGCAAGCTTAGTAAAATAACTAGGAGTTGTTGTAAACAATGCCAAAGGTAGAATGGAAGTCACATACGTGCATGAATAACATCAGAAAATATCTTCTGCAGTTTGGGGAGCTAGGTATGTGCGTCCAGATATCTTTAAAATTATTAACTGGTCAAAAATGAGAAAAAATGGTTTCAGGAACAAAGGACAATATAAAAAAAAATCCTGCCTGGTTTTCAGATACTCCTTACAACAATGCGCTGAGAATCGTAAATATGTAATAATTTGCCTTATTCTGGCCTGGGTCCTCCGCTCAAATGCCATTCTTTAGCAGGTGAAGAGGCATGATGAAATGTTAGATTTTTTAATTTCTCATCTTGAGGATGTGTATGAAGGTTTTAGGATTAGCACCTCTGTCTGCTTAATTATCAAAGAGAGAAATGATATTATGTGTAGTAATCAATCTCAAAGCAGTGATGTCCCAGTTTCTCTTGAGTAAGATAGTCTACTATTTCTGATATAATTTACCTTCTTAAAAATACAGACCGTCCAAGAAAAAATAACATTTTCTCACATACATGATTTTTCAGGGGGTTAAGAAATCTGTAACTTTACCCATTAGTACTGTCTCTTAACAGGATATGGGAACTTTTATTCAACCATAAACCTCTTTCTGGTCTTATTATTCCAACCTAAATATATTTATTTTCTAGAACTGCTACTATTTGATTCATTTCAGGTGTTGTATTGATGCGATGAAGCTCAGTCAGAGCAGAAACACACTGTGCTCTCCTTTCCCAGGCTAGGATATACACAGTGGTCATTCCTCCAGGGAGATAGCAATCTGCAGCCCGAAAACTACATTGTGATCTTCACAGGCCAGCTGCTGCCTTTGGATGCACTCTCTCACCATCAGAAGGTTTCTGTGTGGGGACAGCAAATCTCTGTTCTGATCTCAGTGAAGAGCTGTTGACTGGGAAGATATGGAAGAGATCTAGGCAAAGAGGGAGATGGAGAGGAAAGAACCTGGAGATAAAGTACCTGGAGGGAAAAAAATGTAGACTAATTTTATTTTTACTCTCTTTTAGAGTTACTTGGTCACCCTTTGGCAAGAGACTCCATTAATTAGGAAACAGAATTTCTTTGGACTTTGCGAATCTAGATTTTTTAACTGTTTAAAATATAAAGCCAATATTTTCACTAACCTACCACTGAGTAATTTGAAGTACAGTTTTGATTAACTCTAGAAAGCATAATATTATCTTGTCTATTTTCATGTTCTGTAAAAGGCTCTAAAATGGCAGGATCAATTAGTTTTGATTTCCATACCAATCAGTCCAGATGGTTCTGATTATTTGTTGAGGATAGCTGCAAATTGAATTTTTTGAACCCATAATTCACATTACGTAAAAGGTGATACTGAATTATCTCTTTGCAGAATAATCAGAGCTGAAGCCTGCCTAAGCTCACCTTTCTCCAGACTTGGAAGCAAGTTTGAAAAGTACAATGTACTATTTCAGGAAAAGCAAAAAATAGGCAATGTTGCATTGTTTTCAGGAGAGATGGAAAAACGTTTGTTTAGATAATTTCTTGAGCAATTTACATACTACCTTATTCCAAGATATTAGAAATGATGGATTTTACAGTACCTTACTGTAACAATGATTCTGGGCATAAGCCATTACTAGCACACCAAAGATGTCTATAGCTGAACAGAATCTATGGTCTGATTTCTGTTATTTTATATCATGTCAAAACACTCAGGAAAAAATGTTTATAGGCAATGTTAATTTATCAGTCAGTGCAAGCTTCTTGCTAAGGGTCCCCCACAATCTACCATGTTCACATAATTTATCTGAACTGCATTTAAGAATACTTCTTCACACTTATGAGAATTTAGACAGTTCTGGTTCCTCAATGCTTAGAGCATGAGAGTCTTAAATCCCTTCCTTATATCATGTAATGTATCTCGGGTCCATAAATAATACAGATTTCGGCCCGCATATGATGCATAAGCCTGTATGTGGCAGTTTGATCCAGGACTACCATTGCAATGTTGATTGCACATTCTATCATTCCCCTTGGGTAATAAGAATTGCAAAAAGATTTATATGTATATATGCATGCACACACACTATATACAGATGCATATTATATCCTTACATATATTATCTTTATATACATCTTTTATATATATGTATATACAATATCTTTAAAGGTACGATTATACTCTTCTCTTAAAACAGCCACTTGAAGTTTCTATCTTTAGCTATTTATGAGCCGTCTGGAAGTTCTGATTTAAAACATCTGTCGGAATTGTGCAGTTTTTCATGATCAAATAGTCAAAGCAATCAACAATCTAAGAACATGACCTGTTATAGCCAAATTACTGTTAAATAGCAAGATAATACCTACATGAAGACAGGTATTAGTCATTATTACCTGTATCTTTTTTTGTCTGTTTTAGAAACTATTGGAGCATTAATCATACCATTTGCATAACTCAAGAGTGAGTTTGAAGCTTCCTTAGCTGTCTTGCGGTAGACCAAAGGAATGGGAATTTCAAAGGCTAGGAATGCAGTTAACACTGGGCTTTGTAGTATTTGGCTTCTGATAACAAATTTATCTTTGCATGCCAATTAACTATCAGGCATTTATTCCACTTTTACTAACATGTGCTTTCCCAGTTCCATGATTTTTCTTTAAGGTTTTTAACCTGATTGCCAATGAAAACAAGAGTTGTGTGATTACATTGTCAGCCTCTTTTTCTCTCCCTTTGATAACATTTGAATTCACTGACTAATTGCAATCCAAATTTGATAGGTGGACAGAGGTTTCAAAAATAATTAAATTCTTACAAGCTTTGTAAAAGTAAGCAGCCAAGGAGGGAAGGGAGAATCTGTGAGTGCCTGGATGAAGGGAATGGCAACTGTGAGTGTGTAGCTAATTAGGCACTGGCAAACCCACAGCAGTGAGAGATATAAATGTCTCTACTGCTGGAAAAGCTTCAGCAGGATCTTGTACCTTCTCATACACCAGAATAATTGCAACCCTGCAAGTAGGAAATGAAACTTCTTGTTTTCTTGGTGCTTGGAAAAGGAAGCTGAGCTATCTAGCTATTATCATTAGAAGCATTTGGGAACCAGATGCTGTTCTCATAGTTGATATTTACAAATTCTTCTGAAAAATCAACACCTACTACTTATTATGCCATGAGAAGTTTTACATTTGGATGCTTCTGCTTAGAGAAGCCATGAAGTAAATGAGATTGAGTAGAGCAACTAATTGAGCCCTTCAGAGACTGTCAGACCTGAGACCTAATAAGCACCTTGCAATGTGAGTAGAAGTAATTGGCATGCAGCTGCTGAAGATGCAGGCTGAGTTTTAGGGGGAAAAAGAAAAAAAGAAGAAAAAAAAAGGTCAGAATGTCTTGAGCATAAATTATTGGGTCCAGGTCATGCCATCAGGCACTGTGCTTGGAGAATAATTGATGATGGAGAACTTGCTAGCAAATTAAAAATGAAGGCTTATATAGAAACAATATATAATATGAAAAACATGTAGCTGTGTGTAGGGCAGATAGAAATGACCTTGTTTTGCAAAACTTTACTTGTCTCTAATTGTTATATGATAATCACAGTAGCAATGAGCTACATACCAGTTTTATTCTGATACTGTAGAATTAGGGTCATCCTTATAATAGCAACTCATTTGAAGCAAAATATCCTGGAAAAATACCAGAGAACTGTGAAACAAAAAGTATTAAAAATTCCTGTCTCTCATGATGACTCTGCAGTAGCTGACACCTGCAGGGCTTCATGGCTCAGAGATGACCAGGAGTAGAGCAGCCTGCAACCACCAGTGGCCATCAATTTACGCAACACAGTGTAAAGAATCGCTCCAGACCCCATCTGAACCATCTGAGTCACCCTTAAAGGACTTTTGTTCTCCAAGGCAACCTTTTTCTCACATTTTTTTGAGGATTCCTCTTTGATGCATATCATTTAAAGCACGGAGGTATGAAGCGTCCTGCAACTTTTACAGTGCCCTTATATTTTTATTTAGTTTCTAAAGGTTGTTTCCCCTCTTTTGCATTAGGAAACAAAGCTTTACTTGAAAGCTAATGGATATTCAGGGTAATGAATGTTCTTCATATTTTACTTATGTAAACCACAGCCAGGAGAATGCTTACAATAAATCAACTGCTTTTGCAGCAGACATGAACAGGACTTGCATGCCAGCACATTTCTGGTTTAAAATCAGTCAAGCCGTGCCCTAGAGCTGCAGAGGTTTCTTGGGCTGAGCTGTGCAAAGTGCAGCCTTACTTACATCAGAGCAAATGCTCCCAAGTGTGGTCATGCTCCTACAGCAGCTGAAGAGCAACCACAGCTTTTGGACCACTTCTTTAAAAAGGGTCTTTGGAGAGCCACTATGATCATGGTCAATGTACTGACATGCTTGCTTTTAGGTGATGTGTCACAGGGCTTTGAGTTGTTTAAAGACAGATGAATCAATGTGTTTAGATACACACTTATGGCACAGTAAATTACAGAACACCTATCTCCAGTAAATTCATTTTCTGGTATTCTAGGCTAGACTTCCAGGTCATGGGCTGGTGCAGATGACACATCTCCTGCTTTTTATGATAAGATTCCCTCTTACAACTTCATAGCCAGCTGTTGGGGAGAGGTCTGGGCTGAGGATTTCTGGAGAGGGGAGCAGTCAGAGGTTCCTCCCATGTGGCATTGGGGATGACCAGTTTCCCACCATCTCCATCCCCCTTTCCCCATACACAGCCAGCCTCTTCCACCCTCACTAGGGCAGGGAGGAGAGGAACACATTCTTTCTAAGACCCTCTCCATTGATACTCTTTCACTAGATATTTACCCATGGTTTCTTTCTTCAAAGCCTCTGGGACGACTGAGCCATGCATTGGTAAGATAAATGTTTATTACAGCATAGTATGGTCAGGGCCTCATCACAGCCTCATAGTGAGCAACTGGTTAAGCTTTTCACAGGTTGTCACAGCTAATCACGTAAAGCTGCAAATGTCCGAAGGATCCCTACCCGTACACATGTGTGTGTGACAGACAGAGAGAAGAAAGGGAAGAGGAAGAGGAAGAAGGTGGTGGGTCTGGAGGGGAAGATACAGAAGGACATCAAAGTCCTTAGCTGGTTTTTTTGGGTTGTATGTGTCAAAAAAAAAAAAGCCAGTGAATTATAGAAGAAGTAAGTGACATCATTAATCTGTCTTCATTGCCAATGTGCCTCATTGTCTCTTCAACA
This sequence comes from Ciconia boyciana, assembly GCF_034638445.1. NCBI lineage: Eukaryota > Metazoa > Chordata > Aves > Ciconiiformes > Ciconiidae > Ciconia > Ciconia boyciana. Next base: position 28,634,862 of record NC_132938.1, read on the forward strand.
TCATTTAGAGGCAAAGTTACTTCTCACAGAGCAATGTGCGGTTTGCTGTGTGGGAGGCAATCCTGTGCCTTGTGCACTGAGGCATCCTGTCCCCAGGTATGTGTTTGTGTGTGTTCTTCTTTCTGTATGCTCTTTCCATATCAACAATACCAGCATTTCATATTTCATTATTCAAAAGAGCTAATAGCCATATGTGTGTATATAAGTACCTATACACATACATACATGCAAACATAAATATAAATATATATATATGGTATAAAGCCTTGCTTCCATTTTGTCAATTTAATTTATTTGGTAGGTCTGTGGTTTAATAAAGCTGGATCTTTAGCATGGAAACTAAATTTATTCCAACAGTTGAGATTATATCTTCTCTACCCAGAGCTCATGTTTTAAAACAGTGAGAGAAAATTTGGGACAAACTTTAAATTGGTCTTAAAAGACCAATAAAATATTAAAAATATAACTTCATCATAAATATTTTACTGCAGAGTCATATGAGTTCACAGTATTCCCATTATAGATTTTAATTTATTCTCTTCCTGTATGAGGCACTTCTATACATGATCCATCTTTATTGTGAGTTCACAGATGAATGGAATTCATTTTATCCTTACATATTGCAGTTTTAACATAAATATTTGTTCCCATTTGTACAACCTGTCCTTGAATACTATTGAGGAAGAGAATATTTGAAAGTGTAACTTTCACCTCTACTTTATCAGGATATTATAAGCTAATATAAACATGCATATTAGTGCATGATCTGTAACAAGTTCATTTTCATAACCCACAATATTAGAAAGGAGTTTAGGTGATTGAAACCTGTTAAAATGACAATCTATTCCCTAGTTTTATATTGTAAAAAATACCTTTAATAGATTATAAGAGCTCTTCATGATGTTTTTGACCTGATCACTTTCAAAGAAACACAAATGCACAAATCTTTGGCTCTATATAGACAATCATATGGATCTGATTCATTAGAACAGGAAATTAAGAAAGAAGAAAGAACTCAAAATAATGTGCACATGAATAGTAAATGAAAGGTACGATAGCACTTCTAAATTGTATTATGTATTTTATAGTCTTTTACAAGATATTCCATAGCATTTTGGCATGCATAGGTATTAAACAAATGTTTAACTGCCTCACCAAAGCAGCAATAAAATTATGCTACATTGCAAGCATAATTCACTATGCATTTTCTGAAAAGAGGAATCAATCAGCCCAGCAAACTGAATGTGCCAACTGGTTTAGCAGCTACACATCCCTGTGGCCAAGGCAATAAATGCAGTATGGAATGAATGTCAAATAGACAAGTATAGTCAGTTTTTCAGTCTACAGATTTTACAAATTTTTTTCCAATAAACACACAGGAGGAAAAGGGTTTTATATTCTGATGAACTGTTTTATAATTCCATTTTCAAAAACCAGAGTTCTCGCAATGTATGCAGTGGTACTACAACTGATGGGCACCTGGTGGAGTCACTCATGAATTTTTGGTTCAAAATTGATGAGTGCATGCTATTCTGTAAGTGGGATGGGGTCAAGTACAATATCCTCTCCTTAAAACAGTAGGTGAAACCTGCATCTCTCCCTACAGGCTGCAAATGAAACTGAGATCAGCTGTGGTACTTGAACAGCTCACAGATTCAAAGGTCAGGAAATTGGGAGCATTCTCTGCAAACTTTGGAATTCATGTTCTCCACTGCCAAACTTAGCTTGACCTTTAAAGGACTGAAAAAGCCCTGTCTCTCGAAAATAGTGAGACTCTGGATGCCCAAGCACTTTCAATCCGTACCAGAGTTAATGGAGCAAATATTTGCTCATGGATGTAATCTACCACTGATTTAGGATTGCTTCTGATATATACCCTCAGATGAAAGTTAATCATATTATTGTAGATGCATACGGGCAGAATGAGAGTGAGTAGGCTTAAAAGGATGTATGGGAGTGTCAGAAAGTCAGAGAAGGAGGAATACGAACTTGCTGCAAAGATGCCTGATATGCCCCTTCACTGAATTTGCCCCTCAAGTGGTATTTGCCCCATAACAAGTGATATTGATATTTTGCCCAGAACTATTTCAAAGGCTATACTTACTTTGCTTGTAATATATATATTCATATTACGAAATGCAACCTCTTTAGCCATGTAGGCAAATGGTATGGAGAACTTAACCCTCCATTATATACAACTCGGTAAAATGATTTTGGCCACCCAAAGCTTTGTAGGAATCGACTCAGTTGGAGGTCAGCACACTGTCACTCTGACTTGCTTTGCCATCAGAATATGTGCATTTCAATCCTGGCAGAGGCAAAGCCTGTCAGAAACACCTCTTTCTCTTTGGGATTTTCAGCTGTCCAGTCTCTTAAAATTTTTCTTTGAATAGGGCCACTGCCATGCTCTGTGCAGGCTGTGAAAGGGTGGCTTGTTGCCTGATTACTGACTCCTATCACAATTTTGGCTGAAGTTCATTATGTATGTATAGGAAAAAACACAAGCTCCATTATTGCTGTTTATCCTCCTTGTAGAGCTCCTGTGTAGTAATTTTGTAAGAAGGACAAACTCCACATACAGATAAAGCACAAGTACTTGTGTACATAATAAGGTGTACTGAAGAATTTAATTTGATCAATACAAACACCGATAGAGAAAATCATCATCTCTGACTTCACTGTTCAGTGAGAAAGGGTAAGATAATGCTAAGAAAACATTATCACTGGCTGGCCTCATTTAAAAAAATCACCTTGCTTGTTGGAATTCTCATCAGATAAAGGCCAGTTTATTTGGTTAGGAATGTTGTTTTAGAAGTAAGGAGCAATATTACATTATTTGCATTCAAACAGCTGAGCAATTTTGTTTCATATTAGCATACTATTTTTTATACAGACAACTACAACACTTCATTACTGAACTACAGCGGCTTAAGGAATTATGGCTTCCACTGTATTGTGTACAGCAAGTGGTTAGGGATGGTTAATTTTTCAGAAATTAATTTAGGTCCTTGATTTTTATTGGTGCTCTGAAACTAGAGTATAGCTTTCTTCAGCATAGGATTTCATTTTTATTTGCGATCTCTGATCCTCTGAGCACCAACAATCTTTATTTTTTCTAGACAAAAATCATGACTACCCTATCCAATTTAATTTTTCCCTATTTCTGTGAAAGGCTTAGAGTTTGTAAAACACATTTTTCTCACTGAAAACAATTACTTTGTAAAAATGGTTTCAAATGGGGACTCAGGTAGCTGATAAAACAAAATGGATTAGTAAATCAAAGGAAAATATGACTTGAAGTGAAGAGGATAGCAATTTTCTTCCTATTTAGCTCAGGAGGCACTGGAAAGGGATGGTTGCAGCTTGGTGTAACATTTTGAGTATGAGAGTAGTGCTGTGATGGTATCTTTAAAGTAAAACTGAAATAATTACATTTTAAGGATTGAAGACCTGAACTGAAGTATGCAAGCCTTACTCTGGGGAAGGACAAAGGGGCTTAAAAGAGAAAAACACATCATATTATTACGTACTGTCACCACAACCATTCTGACTGGAAAGCAATATAGCCTAACAAATTGGGGCTGAGGCATGGAATGAGAAAACCTGGTTTCTATTCTTGGCACTGCTGATGACTAATTGAGTGACCCTAGTGAGTCATTTCAAGTCACTGTTTCTCTCTTTTCAGGCTTGGATTGGAAACACTTCTGGAGAGGGATTGCCTTTTTTTGTAGGGTCTGTATAGTGCCAAAACAGATCTGGGTCTTCCAAAACTGTGATAATATGAATATTCTTAGAGAAATTCTTTGCTAAAACTTGAGGTGACCCTGAACCAGATATTTTTGGAGCATCAAAAACAGTATGAAGAAATCTCTTTCCTCGTTTCATTGTGTGTTCTTCTAGGATGTTATTCCTGCCTCCATATATAGGAGCAGAAATTCAGTCTTCAAAATACCTCAGTAAAGGCTGTTTTCCAGTATTTCTCTGCAATTTTGCACCCTGGAGTATTTCAATAATCCAGACTTTTGGGTCTTTAATTACACATTGTCACTGAAGTGAACTTTTGAACCTTTTTATTTCAGCCTAAGAGAGAGGTTTTAAAAAATTTGAAGTAACTTTTATGTACAATGTTCCTGTGCTGAATTCACAGCATTTTCACGATTTTTTCAGATTATTAAACAGTGACTTCAAAAAACTGTTTCTTCAAAGACTTCTGTGTCTTCAGAAATGATGAGAGGCATTTCTCACTTTAAAACGTTCACTGTCCAATGTAAGATATGACACTATAAGCACGCACAAAATCTAACTTGAAACAGTGTAAGGGTTTGGATGCCTTAAGTTTGCAAGAGATATAACCATGACAGGGAAAAAGTGATGCTTATCTCATTTGATAATATTGCTACTGCTATGTAAGTAGCTGGCACAGTCTCTTATAGTTAAATCCCTGGCCAGAGGAAAGAGAGAAAATAAAAGCCTTTAATCATCATGAAATTAACGTTGGTCATACACAGCAGTGAGTTCAGGGCAAGAACACTACCATTAGCAAAACCAGTCATTCTTAAAAGTCAGAAAAGTTAGACTTCTTTGAAACCCATATATTTGTGGCTTGCTAATTTTTGGGGAAAAAAATGAAAGTTGCTACAGCCCTTTTTCTGTAGATCTTAACAGTTACACAAGGCTATAAAATGTATACTCCCCAGAAGAGCATTGGAGCTCTTCTCAATCCTTGCAAAACTCAGGAGACTTACTAAGCTTCTCCCTGAAACCGTATGTGCTTGCTCAGGAATCTGATGGCCCACAACCCTTACACAAACCTTTACAAGGCTTCTTGGGAACTTCTTAAACATCCACAGCCTCCTGCAATCCTCTGGAGGAGATGGCTCATGATCTTACACCCCCTGCTGGGTCAGGAGCTCTGTCAATGCGTCTTTTCTGCATCCTTAAAAGCCTTCCTAGTTTTACCAGGTTCCATCTCCATCTGTGGTAAGCTGTTGTGGATGCTCATGTATTCTTTGATTAAACTTACTGTTTTTAAGCAGTCAAACAACACCTCCTCTTTGTACAACTCAAAATTATCGTATGAGAAACTAAAATAAATAGATTGTACTTAGGTCCTTTAGCATTTATCAGACCTTAAGACCATGGTGATAATGATGCCAGGCTTATCTAAATAGAAGAAACTGTGACTATTTCTTTCCAGAAACTTGTTGCCAGAAATTAGTGTTTTGGCTGGACTGACAAGATGTGTCATTAGGTCTTACCTATTATCAGATGTTTGCAATTTAAATTTCTGGCTGAGCTAGTTTTCCAAGACTCCATTTGTAATCAGTGGGATATATGCAGAAGAGTCAATGAGATTTAAAGTGTGATTCATCTTACTAGATGTTTAATTTTCTTTATGGTAAGTTGAACTGTGTTTCTAGACTCTTAAATCTGCATTGATTTTACTAGGAATCCAAGTGATCCAATGAAGTCCAGGTGGTTTTAAATGGACTCCAAACTTCTTGTATTATTCCCAGCTTACCCTGCTGTGGTAGAAGCCTATTGGGAAGTGTCCAATTTTGGGACTACGTACTGTTTCCTCAGTAGCAGTCTGGGATGTTCTGGCACTGCTAGGACATTCATGGAGATCCACATAAATCTGGATCTTGCAGATAAATAAGTCATTTCCAGAAGAACTGATATATATCCATTATGCAGTTGAGTGAATTAAAGTTGTGTTTTCCATCAGTAAACCTAAGAACCATCTTATACTTTGAATTTACCCCTGAGAAAAGGTATCAAGACTTTTGTGTCTTAATGATATCTCAAATATCAAGGAGTTAGTGCAAATATTTTTTGATTCATAGTAATTTTAAGGGTATTATCAAAGGTATTAATTTATCAGTTTTTATTCAAGTATTTAATCTTTACCACATGCACTGCAGCTTGGCTCTATGAGTGCTGTAAATTAAATCTTATTCCACCCTGTCATGTTTTGCTTCAGATTAAAAATAAATCTTTTTAATCTATAGTAAACATCTCCATATTTGGATTGCCATGATCTCAGAATCACTTTTTAATTGCAGTCAGATCAAGTACAAAAGTCCTAATACAAATCCTGGTTTACTTTGTTTCTTATAACAATAAAGCACAAATACATCCATTCTTATTTTTTCTTTCTCCCTCTCACATGCTCACACATATACATATATAAGGCTGACTAGCTGTTCTCATTCTGTGCTCTTTAGTTCATTTCTATCGCTACTTAACAGCCCCTCCTTTTGGAGCAGAACAGCTGTAGAGAGTAAGCAAATTTAGCAGTTCAGTCCATCAAACAAAATTAAACAGATTTCTTCATGCAGAGGTACAGAATGTATGACATTGCATGTTTTCCCATCTGGTGACTTATAAAGAAAAGTCTTTCTGCTTTATAATCAAGAACTGATTAACACATTTATCTTGATTTTTAAATGTACCCGGGTTACAGAGATCTGAAACAAAAGCAAATGTTAAGTAATTGGCATTTGATTGTTTCTAAAATATTGCTGAATTTCTTGCTTATTTGCAATGTTTGCCCAGGTTTTTATTCTCCATTTTTGTGACTGCATTTCAGCCATATGAACCTTCAGATGTAGTTTTAACAGACATACCAGTACACTGGCAATATAGCTATGTGATGTCCAATTTTTCAAAATAGTTTTTTTCAGACTGAATCACCTTTTTTCCCTTGAAAAATCTGTCCTGAGTAAATAAATGTTGTGTTATTAGAAAGGAGAAGATGTGTTTTGTTTTAGAATTTTGTTTTTGGTTTATTGTTTGTCATACAATGCCCAAGACATTCGTGTTTGCTTAACTATGTTCTACTTATATTTTCACAGGAAAGCTTTTGACAGTACCTTTTACAATAATAGAAGAAGAACTAAACAAATAGGATAACCCTCTGCAGGTCTGTGAACAACACTTATGTTTCTCTAGTACGTCCACCATCTTAGAGAGACTGAAACAGAGAAAAAGTTCTTTCCAAGACAAATGTGTCCATTTTGCAAGTCAGATTTTCACTGAGAGCTCTGTATCATCAGCACTTTAGCGCTACGTGGCACAGGGAAATATATATTTTTTCCCAAATGTAATTTAATACCTCTAGCTATGCGCTTCAACAACTAAAAGATAAGTAGATTCATAAAGAACTGATGGAGCTGAAATGTATTTAGAATCAGCCGACTGGAGTGTGGGTACCTTTGCAGAGTGCAGACCTCAAAGTACTAAAGTAATCTATGGAGAGGCTGAGAGAAACAGCAGTTATGTATTTTCAGGGTGGTGATTTAGTGTACTTAATTCCAGAAAAGCCCTGTGTCTCCGTACTTTTCTGCATGTACGCCTACCTGCTATGGGCACCCTGACTGCAGAGATGGTTTCTGTGTTTTCTGTTGATACTTCTCCCACCTCCACTGTAGGTTTTTTTTACTTTCACTTGTGCCCATACTATCCTACAAACATCTTAAAAACTTCTCCTTTCTAGGTCATCACTGGAGATTTCTGTTTCTTTTTGTCTTGCTGTAAATTGTTTCATTTTTTAAAATAAATGTTTGCTAAGAACTCCCCAATAAAACCTTATTTTTCTGATTCCCTCTTTTGCTCTGATTCCCTCTTTTGCTAATTGTGACTTAGTTTCCTTGTTGCCTCATGTATTCTGCTAATTTTGCATTAGATTATATTTTTCTTTCTACGTTTCCTGTCAGTCATGGCCCTTTCCTAGTACTATTCCTTCAAAAGTATCTTACAATTCTTATCTTAGTCAAAAGTATTGAAAGTATCTTATAAAAAGTATCTTACAATTCAAAAGTATCTTACAAAAGTATCTTACAATTCAGTATCTTACACGGAGAAAATTAGAAGGGCCAAAGCTGAGCTAGAGCTCAATCTGGCGGCTGCTGTAAAAGACAACAAAAAATACTTCTTCAAATACATCAGCAGCAAAAGGAGAGCTAAGGAGAATCTCCAGCCCCTAGTAGATGGGGGAGGGAACACAGTGACCAAGGATGAGGAAAAGGCTGAGGTACTTAATGCCTTCTTTGCCTCAGTCTTTAATAGCAGGGCCAATTGTTCTCTGGGTACCCAGCCCCCGGAGTTGGAAGATAGGGACGGGGACCAGAATGGAGCCCCCATAATCCAGGGGGAAATGGTTAGTGACCTGCTGCACCACTTAGACACTCACAAGTCTATGGGGCCTGATGAGATCCACCCGAGAGTACTGAAGGAACTGGCAGATGTGCTCACCAAGCCCCTTTCCATCATTTACCAGCAGTCCTGGCTAACTGGGGAGGTCCCAGCTGACTGGAGATTAGCTAAAGTGACGCCCATCTTCAGGAAGGGCCGGAAGGAGGACCCGGGGAACTACAGGCCTGTCAGCCTGACCTCGGTACTGGGGAAGCTGATGGAGCAGATCATCCTGAGTGCTTTCACACGGCATGTAGAGAATAACCAAGGGATCAAGCCCAGCCAGCATGGGTTCAAGAAAGGCAGGTCCTGCTTGACGCACCTGATCTCCTTCTACGACAAGGTGACCCGCCTAGTGGATGAGGGAAAGGCTGTGGATGTTGTCTGTCTAGACTTCAGTAAAGCCTTTGACACGGTTTCCCACAGCATTCTCCTGGAGAAACTGGCTGCTCATGGCTTGGACGGGTGTACTCTTTGCTGGGTAAAGGACTGGCTGGATGGCCGGGCCCAAAGAGTGGTGGTGAATGGAGTTTACTCCAGTTGGTGGCTGGTCACAAGCGGTGTTCCCCAGGGCTCTGTGTTGGGGCCAGTTCTGTTTAATATCTTTATCAATGATCTGGATGAAGGGATCGAGTGCACCCTCAGTAAGTCTGCAGATTACACCAGGTTGTGTGGGAGTGTTGATCTGCTTGAGGGTAGGAAGGCTCTGCAGAGGGACCTGGACAGGCTGGATCGATGGGCCAAGGCCAATTGTATGAGGTTTAACAAGGCCAAGTGCAAGGTCCTGCACTTGGGTCACAACAACCCCATGCAACACTACAGGCTTGGGGAAGAGTGGCTGGAAAGCTGCCTGGCAGAGAAGGACCTGGGGGTGTTGGTTGACAGCCAGCTGAATATGAGCCAGCAGTGTGCCCAGGTGGCCAAGAAAGCCAATGGCATCCCGGCTTGTATCAAAAATAGCGTGGCCAGCAGGACTAGGGAAGTGATCGTGCCCCTGTACTCAGCACTGGTGAGGCCGCACCTCAAATACTGTGTTCAGTTTTCGGTCCCGCACTACAAGAGAGACATTGAGGTGCTGGAGCGTGTCCAGAGAAGGGCAACGAAGCTGGTGAAGGGTCTAGAGCACAAGTCTTCTGAGAAGCGGCTGAGGGAACTGGGGTTGTTTAGCTTGGAGAAAAGGAGGCTGAGGGGAGACCTTATCGCTCTCTACAACTACCTGAAAGGAGGGTGTAGAGAGGTGGGGGTCGGTCTCTTCTCCCAGGTAACAAGTGATAGGACAAGAGGAAATGGCCTCAAGTTGCGCCAGGGGAGGTTTAGACTGGATATTAGGAAATTTTACTTCACTGAAAGGGTTATCAAGCATTGGAACAGGCTGCCCAGGGAAGTGGTTGAGTCGCCATCCCTGGAGGTATTTAAAAGACGTTTAGACGAGGTGCTTAGGGACATGGTATAATGGTGGTCTTGGTAGTGTTAGGTTTACAGTTGGACTCAATGATCTTAAAGGTCTTTTCCAACCTATACAATTCTGTGATTCTCTGATTCTGTAATTTGAGCAGAAGAACCACGGGTTCTTTGCATTAGCATGACATGTGCAGCTTCCAGTCACTGACATGATACTGGAACAGGGCTGGCTATAAGCACAGTTAACTTGCATGCAGCCATTGCCAAAACCCTAAAAAAGTCTCCCAAAATTCCTGGAGTCCATGTTCCTCACTCATGTTCCTCTTTTGTTTGCATATAAAAGCCAAGAAACAAACAGGAAAAACCCTCTCCAAAAGCTCCATACTGCTGTCGCTGATCTGGCAGGGAGAATTTGTTTTTAAATGAAGAATGTTTCCCACCGTATAAGCTTTCCCCAGTCTCTTACAAATCAACAAACTCGTTATTTTCCCTCACTTATCCTCTATCTGATGAATTAAAGTAATTAAACTTGTCTAAAAGACTGTGCTTTCTGCATTTCAGGAATAATTTATTTATACCTTGAAGCTATTTTACGCAGTCTGATATTCAGCATTGAGAACTTGTTGTTCTGAATGCTCATAGTTGATTACTTAGTCCTGCTATGAGTATGGTCTATTACTCTGCCACAACTATCTTTATTTAATTTTTTTTTTTTAAATATTTTTAAAGGTTGGGATTTATTTTGCCTTCTTTTCTATTTTGCTTCCAAGAGATTGTTGTGCTGTCCCAGAAGAAGGACAAGGTTTAGTGGAGACAGTTAAACTTGGCCATGGCTTTTCCGGGCACTAGCTGGGACTACAGTGCCTGGGACAGGTTATCACTCCTTCTTGAGCTGTGTGTGCCTTGGGAAGTCTCCCTGCCTGGTCACAGCAGGTCTCCAGCCCTGCTCTTCCATCTGGGGCCAAGGGGCTAAGGGAAAATGAGTGGGCCTCCTTGCTGTGCTAGATACTAAATTAACTCTGCCCCCAAGTGCTTTGGAGAACTTTTGAGGTTTGCCAGCTACAGACTCATTTATAGGATTATTTATGTTACTTTAAGTAGGCCCAACTGTATCTACCTGGTTTGTTTGACTTTGTGGTTATGTGCCAAGGAGTTCAGCAGTGGCTGTGAGGTTCTGGTGACACTGCTGGTGGGGTGGGAAGAAGTGCGAGAGGAGTGGGTGAGTCCTTCTGCCCTGCTTAGCTCTGCCCCGAAAGAACCACAGGGAGCAGAGTGAGCTGGGAAGGAGAATGCCCCCTGTCTCACCCAGACCTGCAGGCAGGGCAAAGTCATGGGGCATGTAGAGCTTTGATATAAGAAGGAATGATATGGTGATTCACTATAAATAAAAGCCATAAAAAATCTAACAGGAATTTTGCTACAATAAATTTGTCCCAATGTTGCTTTTCAGAAATTGCTTGCAAGGGGGTTTTATTTACAAACAATACATGTTTGTGTGTTCGGACTTGATATGTGAAACCATACACCAGTTTACTCCTTGGTAAATTAATAAGATTGCTATTTTTAATTAACAATAACAAAGTGTTCTGATCCAAGAGATCGTTCCTCAGATAAAGCTAGCATCTAGTGCTAAAATGATTAAGATAACATTCCGTGCACTCAATAAAACATTATATTCCATCCAAATAGAGCATTTATCAAATTGGTAATTCTATTTTCCTAGTTTGCAGTTAAAAAAATTAACTAACAGCCTGGCAAGTGCATAATATTAGCTTCCCATTCAGCAATTACAAAATTTAGTCAGATGATGCATCCTCTCTTCGCTACCATAACGCCAAAGATGGAGGAACACCCAACTCTACTTTATTTTGTCTATGGCTATGAAGAGTCATTACACCTTTTCTGGTCATTTCTTTTTCATCCAATTCATTCAATTATTTATTTTAAGTTACAGTAGCTGACCATTTCAGACTGATGGATGTGCTAATCCTGGTCTTTGTCAAACCTTCTCTGGACTGTATTACCTCCTTCTTGCATGGCTAGATTGAACTGAGCATAGGTGCCTTGGTTTTAATACTTGTAAGAGTTTCTTACAGAGTACAGAATCAAATATTGTGTTGAGTAACATGGTTTATTCATGGATATTTTAAAAAGATCTGAACAGGGGAAGGACATGGTTATTCATGGATATTTTAAAAAGACCTGAACAGGGGAAGGAGTCAAACATTGAAGAAAAAATGTTGAGGTGCAGCTACTTAAATACTTGATGTTACCGAAAAAAAAATCTTCTCACACACACACACACACTAGTATAGAGCTTAAAAAAAGGCTATTATAATGTAGCATTCAGTTTACTTTATATTTTAAAAAAGAAAACCATACCTTCATAATATACACTATGTATAACCTGATTTTAGGCATATATTGCAGTGCATGATCCTATTTCCAAGGGAATCTAGAGAAAAAAACCTTGTTAAAATATAGTTGTAGTTTCAGGCTTGGTCATGTGCTCATTTCTTTTCTGGGGAAACCAAGGCATGTGAGTGAAATATATGCCATAATATGTAAGTCAGACATGGCCAGGACTCAGAAGCATATACAGAAAAGGCTGGAGGATTTATTTTGTTTTTCAAATTGAAAAGTCTATTGCACTTCCTCGGTTTTGGTTTTTGGGTTTTTTTTAAGCAAGATTGATTTGGGACCTGATCCACAATCCCGTAAGTCAATTGGGTACCTTAGGATTGATTTCAACCCCCTTTGAACATGTTACCAATACTGCCTGAGTTAATCTCGCACAAGAGGTGATGCATTGAAAAGAATGCATTTATATGCAGTTTAATAAACAGTGTATAGTAGAGTATCGGTACATGTATTTATATTACAATTCAAATAATGTTCATGTCTGGAACTAAAAAGAAAAGTTGGCACAATAGTTAAATGGAGTCACTACCAATAACCTTGCAAATACGCAGGGAAACCTCAAGATTTCAGTGTCCTTACTCCACTGGAAAACATTAGGTACCAGCGGTTGATAGCCCAAGATATTATATAGGAAGTACTTTATCCGCTTAACCTGTTGGGCTTATTTACTATTTACTCTGTCTTAGTATTCTTAGTCTTATATCATGTCTACACACTAGAGAAACTAGCTTGGTCTGACTTTCTGTGATGACAGGGTTTGGACAATACATTTCTCAGTACAACTTCTCAGTAGTATACCCTGAAATTCCTTTGGGTTTTTTGTTTCTAAAATCTCCTCCTTAGCCCACTATGGAATTTAGAAAAATTACTTTCATGGCCTTTAAAAATGGATCTCCTTTTGTTCCCTGCCAAGTTCTGTAGTGTGACTTATTTCACTGTGGTTTTTTCCCTTTCTTTTGTTAAATCTCAAAAAGGTACGCTGATAGGTGACTCTCCATGGCATACAGTGTTATACATGGGATATAGGCATATGAACTCATTTTGGGGTTTCATTTAGGCACTGGGACTTGCAGAGTTCTTTCAGTTTTGTAACATTGCTTATATAGGTTTATCTTTATGGACTTGTAATGCTTCCCTTGACATTAAGGTCTCTCATTACACTGAGATCTCAATTATTTTAGGGCTATACAAACCCATGGCAAATCTTGTTCTTTCCCTGCACCTTGTTCTTCTCCTTGATTCTTTCACGGATCTGACTACCCCCTGCAAAACTCACAGTTCTGCACTCCAGAGCTCCTAGTGAACTAATACGCACACTTACCTTACTGTCCTATGTTACCTTTTATCTGTTCTGTTTTGCTTTCTGTATTCCACTGGCCCAGGTACAAACCGTTTTCTTATTCCCTCCACCATTTCCTTCTTCCCTCCATATTTCCCTCCCTTTCCTCTCCTTTCCCTCTTTCCCTTCATTTACCCAGCTTTACAAGTATTTGAAAATAATTGATAATCTTAGTGTGTGACTTTTCACTCTCCCTTTGCACACAGAGCCACGTGTATAGGTAGGGAGAGGAAAAAATAATGTAGATACTTGTTCAAGAGTGCTTTTATAGCTCTATTGCTTCCTATTTCAGAGTAATTGCATTAGGAAATCTATTTTTTTCTGTTGTTTTGAGTGGATTAATCAAGAGTTCAAGTCAGATCCACTTGCATTTTGACACTTGGAGACCAAGGGTTACCTAAAGCTTGGTAAGTGTCTGCTCATAGTAGCATTTGTAAGAAATTGCTTGCTTTCTGTTGTGACAAACAATTTTCTGGCCTGCAGCATATATCTGGGGCAGCAATAAGTCTAGCAGAGCACAAGCAGAAAGATCTTTTAGAAATGATTTTGTAGGTCATGTACTGTACTGTAACTGTGGCTAGGACAGAATTTGGATAGGGTGATGGACATTTTACAATCTTTTGGAAGAATAAAAGTAAAAGACACCCAAAGGTGATGCTCCCAAACACCCTTATCTGAATTTTCTCTAGTGCTTTTAGCTTATTGTGCAGCACAGCCAGGTAAAGACAGGCTATACTACAGTGCAAACTCCCTCTTTGCAGCTTTGTTATGACTTGTTTTGTTGACTTCTTCCACATAACATCACTGCTTTGACTTGATAGGGAGGGTGAGGAAATATTTTAGTGAGAGGCTTTAGGAGGGAAAAGGAAACACATCAAGCATATTTGTTACTAATGTTTTCAGTCCTCTTTTCTGCTTCCAAAAAAAAGTTGTTTATTGCACATATATATGTTATCTCTTTCTGTATGAAGAGCAAAGAAAAATGCACACTACATTTAATAGCTATCAAGCTATAACTTAATTTGTGTTGTATAAAACTAGTCATAAGTAGCTGCCTATCAGTCATATTGACAAGTGCTGCAAGTGCTGTATTTGTGTATTCGTCTATCTTGCAGCATTGCACAAGATCCTGGCCACCCGTGCAGCATCCTGCAGTGCTCTGGGGCTAGGTGGGGCTCTACAGCAAGAGACTATGGATCTGACTCCCTGCACCTTCCCTGGACATGCCTTGGCCCCCAGCAGTGTACTTGTAGGGAACCAGGAACCTCTCAGTACTGAAGCACATGTGCTATGTGCACCATGTGGTAGAATGGCATGAGCCCAAAGAATGTACCCTAGATGTGCTTCATTTGCTATTTTTTGGTCATTTATCTTTTTACAGGCTTTCTGCTATTATTTTTGACCATAAAAGTCAATGATTCTGAAAACTTTTGAATTCTTTCTCTGTTCGCTACACCTTTCTTTTTTATACGCAAAAAGCCAGTACATGCTAATGGACACACAAGGAAATATTTCGCAAAAACAATAAACAAAAATAAAACAAAAACCCTCACTCAAGCCTTCTTTTTAGTGAGGGTGTCTGCAAGTCAAAAGCTGATCAATAGAGGTATGGCAGAGTTCAGACTGTAGGGGTGGTTTAGTGCAGGTGTGTACTCTTTGTTTATAGTAATGCTCCCTTACTTATAATTTTGGTGTTAAAAGAGACTGGTATTTTATTGTGCTTTTTGTTTTCTAGCCTCTAGTGCATGAAATAGAAATATTTGTCCTCCCCAAGTTGCAATTAAATTTCTCGTCAAAACTGGGGAAACAAGAAGAAATGTAAGTGGTTGCAAATATCTTCAAAATGTGAGCTGGTAAAACATGAAATGTTCTTCAATGTTTCCCTTTCACAGCTGTTACCAGCTGTATTACTGGCTTGTGTAGCCTGTCACGTCAGGAATGACTTCCACGCCTTTGCATTTATGAAGTATCTTTTCTTAAATGGGCCAGACCATCTCCTGTTCAAAGCAGCCTCTGTGACTGACATCTCTGTTGGTCATCTGAAAGACAGCTGCCAGCCAGCATCATCATCCCAAGGGAGCATCTTCTCCTCTCCTGCAGGGAGCAATGGTAGCACTGACAGGACTGAGAGCAGAATCTGTGCCTGTCTGCATTTTTTAGTATCTTTCATGACTTAAATGTGATTGGTACACATGATGATGGCTATTTTAGTTGAGTTCTTACTCATTTTGCTCAGCAATGAAACTGAAAGAGCAGAATTAAGATCTTTGCATTATTCTATGTTATGCTGGTGGAGCCTGAGTAATTTCCAGTTACACTGGTTTAATGGTACCTTCATTAATGAGTGACAGTATAGTGGTGTAAATAAGGTGTTTTAAAGGACAGAAGCACAACTCTCACTCCCTAATTGTTTACGTATATACTGGAGAACCCCTGAAAATCAGTTGCAAGGCAGCGTAACATTTTCTAGTACTGTAAACTACTTGCAAAATAGCTGTGGGTCTAAGTGCACCTCCTTAGTGACTTAATTTTCTAATAAATTTTGAATATATTTATATGAGTAGCTTTGTGAAGAATTTCTATTAACGTTGTCAGTGGCAAAATTATGGCACCTCCAACTTTAATTCATTGATCTAAGAGAGAGATATCATCCTCTTTGGGGTCTTCTAGTAAGAACAGGCCTGAGAAACAGGGATTAATCTGAGAAATTTCTGATAACTGTGCCTTCAGGACATCTCTATGTCACAATATAGAATGTAGCTAAAATTAATTATTCAGTGTGGTTGAACTCAGTTGACATATAAGCAGGCCAGAGGTAAAATTAATTGTTGAAAATTGTGTCCATGTAATTAAATTTCTGCATAAAAAATATGAGTGAAACAAAATATTGAATAGGCCAGGGTTGTGGAGTTTTTCGGCACTGACTCTAATACAACTCAAATTAGTTTAAAAACTCTATTGTGCAATGATGTTGTGGTGTTATATGAAATATCTTAGCCCTCAGTTCACTTTCTGGTGGACAAATGTCTGTTTTGGATTGAAAGGGAAACAGAAAGGGAAAGGGAAAAGGAAAAAACAAAGACAGGAAGAAAAGCTAGAAAAGAGCAAACCCAAGAGAAATAAATACAAAAAGTTAATTGGAAAACCAGTTAAAGGCAACAAATTATCATGAGGGGACAGTGCACAGCAAATATATATATATAAGTATCTGCAAATTTTAACAGACATTATTTTCTGCAGAGCTAAGCATAGATTAACATTCGAAATAGGAAATTACATTTTTTCTTGACAGATTTCCACAAGGGAAATTTCACAGTCTCTGATGGTACTGCTGTTACCCAGAAAGGACTGTAACTCTGCAGCAATTGAAGCCAAACCTTTTGCTACCCCTGTGAGCTAAGGTCCTTCTGGCCACCTTGTTTCTAGCTGGTTTCTGAGAAACAGCTAAGAGCTAGCAGAACCCAACAGTGCAAATCTAAATGAAAAATAATTGAATAAATGAATTCAGCCAAAGACACTGCTAGTATTTCTGCTGGTTTTAAAGTTTTCCTGAAACCAACCCATTTACTGAAACTTAACCCTCCGTATGCTGAATGTGAGCTGTGTGCCCTAGAAAGAATGAGGGCCAACAGCCTCCTGGGCTGCTTGAACAGGCTGAGCTGAAGAGGCAATAGGTCAAGGGAAGTGATCATTAGACCACAGCAGGGTACCGCATCCAGTGCTGGGTCACACAATGCAAGAAAGATGTAGCTAAACTGGACCAAACTCAGCAGAGGGTCACCAAGCTGGTCTGGGCAGGAACACTTGCCCTGTGAGAAGAAGCTGAGGGGGACAGAAGCTTATTCAGCCTGGAGAGAGATGGCTTTGGGGGCACCCAACAGCATCCTCCCGTAACTACCGTGATGTGATCAAGATGACAGAGCCAGGATCCTTGCAGTGGTGCATAGTGGGAGAATGGGACAAGGATCATAAACTGAAACAAAAAAGGTTCAGACTGGATGTAAAGAAAAGCTTTTACCCTATGAGGACATTCCAGCAGAGGAGCAGGATGTCCAGGGAGGTTGAGCAGTCTCCATCCTTGGAGATCAGCAAGACCCAACTAGATCAAGCCCTGAGCAACTTGGCCTGACCTCAGAGCTGTCCCTGATTTAAGCCAGAGGCTGTACTAGACACCCCCTGTGGTCCCTTTCAACCTGAGTTATCCCATGATCCTATAAGGCCACTTGTCTTTACTAGAAACATAGAACTGGAAATTTTTTTAGCTCACCTGTCAATTGTATTTAAATGGAAGTCTAAGGACCTCTGGGATCTTGGAAGATGGAAAGACCAACAGGTCCTGTGTTCATCAATGGTGATGTTTGCTGGAAGGTCTCTGAGATCTCCCATGTAAAGTAATAGTGTAAGACAGTGTGACAACTTGACAGATACATGTCTTTTTCTACCTCTGATCACTGAAGGCACACAAAGATGAAAATACAGTTTGTACCCGTAAAGGGATATGAAGGTACCTTGGAGCTAAATATATCATACCCAGCAGTTTAGTACAGAGTTTTGGTCTGCTAGCTGAGCTTGAAGTAATGACACGAATTTCTGAACTGGATACTGTTTCCTAGTGTTTGTATCATTTTGTATTGGGGTATGGTTCATAGCAGATAGTCTGTCTGCATGGTCTCCCAGCTCTTTAATTCAAAGGCATGAAGCTGATCCTAGAGCACGAAAATGAGCTCCCTCCTTTTAAGATAAATTGAATGTCTAAGAGGAAAAATGAAGAGGGCTTTCAAATTTTTTGACACGCACCAGTCCCCAAGATGGATCCACACTTTAAACCACAGCTCTTTGAAAACCATTAAAAAATTATGGGTCACAAATTGAGCTCTTAATTATAGCTCTGGAACTTTTTCTTGCACAGATGAAAAGTTTTGTGTTATTTGCCTTCCAGTGATTTTTTTTATAGCTGTCCATATAAAAGCTACTAAAGCCTTGATTTAGAAATCATCACCACAAATGTGTTTCTAGGTTAATTCATTTGGCTGAAATTGTCATTATTTCCCCCATGCTGTATCCACAGACAGTGTTCAGCCTGAACAATAAACAAAGCAATGACTACATAAAGTATTAGCCAGCAAGGAAATGCATCTGGTTAAGAAAAGTAAGATTTAGGGGAACTGGGGTCAAACTTGCTATATGACCTCAGGCATGCCGTTTAATCTCTTTGTGTTTCAATTATCTGGCTGTAAACTGAGGATCATAGCAATATCTGCTTTCCTGTACATTCAGTCTTTGCTCTGACAAGTTTATCAACTAAATAAAGAAGACAAAGAGTCCTTTTGCATATGCGTGTACAAGATATGTGACAAAACACCATTGCTGGACTGCTGGATGTTACTGTGATCATCAATGCAAATAATCAAATAACATCTGACTTGAACACTACTGTCTAATTCTGCAGCTGGGCTTATTTCTCATAATTGTTTAATATCACATAGACATGCACCCCATTGGGAGTATGTTTGGAGGTTCAGAATTTAAAACTGCTGCAGTTATGAGAAATTACACATCAAGCAATCTTCTCACTTGTTAGCTGAATGAAACTGCTTTTGTATAGTTACAGTAACTAAAAAGAAAAAAGGTATTTCTGTTGCAGAGTTGGAATAATAAGGTGATTTCCTAATTGATCTATATAAATTGATGCAGATTTTAAATTTCAGCTACCTATGTGCATGTGAAGAGCATATAAACTCAGCAGATGAACCTTAAAACATATCCTCCTCTTGCAGTATGAATATGTACGTTGTTAACTGGTTTATTATAATTTCTTAGAGAAAGGATTTTGAATACTCTAGTACTTTTTGAGATTAGTTATTTGCCACCAGCAACCAGTGGTTCCAGGGATTAGACATGCAGATTGAATTTTCAATTAAAATTAGTCTGTCTTTCAAAAACATCCTTGTCTACAGTCAAAAGCTACATGTACAAAGGTTTCTCAACAGTCAGTGATTTTCAATATCAAATCCATCTTTTGGTACACCTGAAATAAACAGCATTGTACTAATGGTTATAAAAAGGCAATGAAATTTTGAATGCTTTAATTTGATTCTGAGCTCAGGCTAAAAAGGTGTTATTAATAGAAGTTATTTCCTTCACACCTATCAATTTACTCTTATTTATGTTCAGAGGATAAATGCCTAATTTTTAAAGGGAATTTGCTGCTCCCACAAAGCTTTTAATCGACAGCTTTGGAGGCTGAACTCCTTTATGTAGCCACAGAGTATAGGTGAAATGAGCAATAGCTGGACAAGGCTTGCAATACTGTCCTCCCAATGTGGCACACATCTGACCAAAGGGAAAACTGTTTTTAGAGTCCATTTGATGAACACCATGAACAGAAGGCATGTGCTATGAGATACAGGTATCTGAAAGGGAATCTGATTCTATGTTCTATTTTGGACATGAGCCACCACTTAAGACAGTCTTTGGTGTTGTGAATGTTTTCAAGGAAAATGGAGAGAAGCAAATATCTTTGTGCTATACCATTTATCCTTCTGTCCATGTCAGGTGTTGATCAGATCGTAAGGACAAGCACATGTAAAACAATTTCTTGTTATGATTTTGCATATATGTTCTAAAATACTTAAACAAATGTTATGTAAATGCTAGTCTTCTCTCTGAACAGAGTCTTAAATATCGGGCATATTAGAGACTTGAAAACAAAGGCAACGAGTGATACAGAGACTAGATTGCTCTGAAAATGTAAAAAAAGGGTGGGTTTTTTTCTTGTAAAGCAGAACGATAGGATGACTGAAAATGTTCAAAAAGTATCATCTCTGAGATGACGCTAGGTGTGAGATATTTCAGTTCAAAGGCTATGACCAGCTCAGAATAGAAGTACCTTCTCAACTTCTGAACCATTATTCTGGGGCTAATTGTGTATGTATCTATATCTATGCATAAAAAACCCTATACAATGTAAATTTACCAAAAAACACCTTAAACATCTTCTCCACCCTTTGTATAGTAATGTAGCTTATGTCTAAAAATAGTTCATGGCACATTTTATTTTCAGAAAGGATCAAAAAGTCAAATCTAGAAACAGTTTTAGCACAGATACTATTGTTTCTCTTAAATTAAAAAAATGCAAAGGTCTCTGAATAAATTAGCACAGTTGCCATGGAAACATAGTGGGCAAGAAATATTTATAGTTGCTGCAAGCAATAATTTTGCAGTTTAATACTTTAGAATGTCAAGCAACACATAATGTCTAAAACTAAATTTTTGTTTGTTTGTTTGTCAGTGTGTATATTCACAATTTTCTGTTAAAATGTATTTCACTTCTTGCATCCAGGAAAAAAAAACCCTCACAAAAAATCAAACCCCAATATATTCTCTGGTTGGCTAAAAGCATTTTTCAGCTATAAAGACAAATAACATCTTGTCAGACTTAGGTATGTTATTTTACATGTGTGATCATTAAAGTCAACAACTGCAGATTTTTCAAAGCTAATTAAGTTAAGAATCTTTTTAAAGTGTCTAAACTCTGACACTAATTGCAACTACCAAAACTGTACGTGCCTTATTCATAAATGCAAGATAGCAAGTATCTGATATTCCTGTTAAGACAAGAGTTATTCCTAATTTGTTAATTGAAATAGTACGTTATAATAACATATAGGGCAGCACTGGGAAATTATCTCGGTATATATTGCATACGAGAGGTCTGACGAATTTCCTTATACCTCCTATATCCGTTCTCAGTTAAACCCAGTAATCTTGCCAGGGAAACGACACAATTAGCTTCATTAATTATGTTGGTATGTTGGTATGAACATTGAGCTTCATAACAAGGACGGACTAGGTCTTCAATTGTCCTTAGTCCTACCCAGGCACAGCATTTGAAAATGCTGTTTCTCAGTTCTGCATTCACTCAACACCTATGTAGAAAGGATTCTGCATAGGGCAGAGAAGTGTGCGTTGTTGTGAAGTGATGTATGAGCACATGTGAGGAAGGGGAAAAGTGAGTGTCATGAGGGGTGAGAAGAAGGCATAGTGGTATACTCGAGTGTCCTTAAAAGGTGCTCTTAGAAGACACTAAGAACAAAATTGGACTTGAGATCCAAGTACTAATAGCAATGCTTCTGGCATTTGTCCTGCAGTTCTCTCTCACAGATGCTTCGTTACATGCTGCACCCATCCATGATTTTGAAATGCTCTCTGTTCTCACCGTATCTAGCCTTATTGGATTATAAGTACTTTGTAACAATGGGAGAAAGCATCAGCATTATTAACTATCCAGCTTTCAGCAAGTATGTGCTGCTCTAAGTCTCAGGAACACAGACGGGCACTATGATGACTGATAGTTAAGACCTTACTTGGGGGGCCTGAACATTTGAAGGTACAGCTGGTAGCCACCTAAACAGTGTAGTGATGTTGAAAGCTATCTCCTTCCCCTCTCACTAATGGGATTAAGGGAGAAAAATTCTGATGTACTTCAGGGTAACACAGACTGTTGCAAAAATTAAAATATTTCCTTAAATTAAAAATTCAGTTCCTAACTTCTGTACCACTTCAGCACAGTCTATTAGATGGAAATGTTTTTTAAGCTCTACTTATGTAAGTATTTGAGGAACTGCCCTACAGGCTCTGCATTCAAGTGGATCCTATCTAGGCACATCACTAAACATGGGCACACTTGCACATGTACAGTTATCTCTAAGGAAATCAGAGGGGGTCAAGAAGATAGAGAAGAAAAAATATAAAATAAAAACAAATAGTTTATACTAAATTCCTTGTATGAGAAAGGAATCCCTTTTAAAGAGAGAGGGATTCTTCCTGTATAGTTGTTCTTCTGTTTGAATAAAGGGTAAGAGAAGAATTAATCATCTAATATGTCATAAATCATGTGAAAGAAGAGAAATAAGTAAGAAATTCACTTCTGATGTACAATCATTCATTTTCAGGATTTTTACAGTCCAAATAACTGCAAAATGCTGTTAATTGTATCAGCAAGTCAGTTCTAAGCAAGATGAAAGTAGTATATCCATTATTGCATTGGATAGAACCATATGCATTTAAGGAAGACCACACCTTCTAAAAGTTCATCTCCTCCCATTCAGCAATGCAGATCCTGAAGTATTAAGAACATTACTCAGAAACAGAGGCAAAATAGTGAACAGAAGGAAGAAGAGCTCAGGTTTTCTTATCTCAGGAAAACTTGTTTATTTCTTCAGACGACCGAGGCCTATGTATGATTTTACCATCAATCACAACAGCAACTGCTAACTGTCTGCTTTGTTTACCAAATTGGAAATGGTAATTTCATGATTTATATAACATTCAGGGAGAAAAAGTGAAGGTGGCATTTCTGCTTGCATATTGAAAGTGAAATTTCTGAGTGCTAAGTTTGTAAATAACAGGAAGGCTTCATGTTGAAAGATGTGGATTTCTTGATGATTGTTTTAACTATGTGCTAAGTTGCTTTAGAAGATGTTTTCTTATCTTTGTCATGTTCCTCATCTTGAAAATTATTGGTTTGCTCTCTCATTTCTCTGTTAGAGAATTGATTGTTTCCCTATATTTTTGAAGATGTGCCTGTAGCACTATTTCTTTTGCTTTTTTCAGTTTAAATAACATATTTAATTAAAGGTTTCTAGAAATAAACAGATCTTGCCAGCACTTTGCTAGATTGTTGAGTTCTGTGTTGTTACTCATGATGAAACACATTGGGATTTTAATTGCCATCACCATATTCTTATAAAAGTATTTTGATTTTTTTTTTGTTTTAATGGATAAAATTATTTTAATGTGTATGTAATGGATATCTTAATGTGCTACATGGCAGCAGTATATTCAAGGTATACAGCATCATTGGTGATTCAGTGAACTGAAACATTTTTCACTGCAGCAGCAAAGTTAGGAATAACAATGTGTATTCAAGGAACATCACAGATATTTTCAAAAAAATAAATTGCATATTAAGTAATGTACTATGAAGCAAAGGACAGAAGAGAAACTGTTGAAAAGACAGCAGCATTGCTTCTGATCTTCCAAAGAATCTAGATTAGGAAACACTGTCTCATACTTATTTACATGTCAGCCTCCAGCAGGATGCAGCTTGACCTCACGTTGACTCCAGCATCACAAGCTAAAAGGAACGGTTATGCAACTGTGAGTGGCTAAATTTAACCATGCAAAACCCCAGAAGGCTAGGGTGAGGGTACCCAGAAACCATATAAGTTTAAGGAATAACATTTGCTTGTTTCACCGAAAGAACTGGTTTGCATTATTGCAGTGTCCGTCTTTATTGTGCTTACAGACCGTTATCTTTCAATTTCTCGGCATAATTTTCTATTTGCCAGCTCATTTATTGCAAAATACAATATTCTTCCCATTAGATATAACTTGTTTAGTGAATGCCCAGGAGCCCTGCTTCAATTTAAAAACAAAAAAAATAGAGAGAGAAAGGGAGGAATAAAAAGACATAAAAATGTAGCTGGGATTTTTCTTTGAAAGCTTCAACTTTTTATTATTATCTGTATTCTGCCCTACTATTTCTCCAGTGAGAAAAGCAGAATTCCTCAGCAGAAGAGCATACTCAGACACTGGTGGGAGGATGCAGATGAGAGGAGGAGCAGATCCTCCCTTTCACATTTTTGCCCTTTCTGTGACCAGTGCAAGATTACCCGCAGGCAGGGTATGGCAGAGCTATTGCTCCCCAGCACCCCTTAGGAAAGGGGGAGTTACTCCCCATAATAACCATCTTTGTCCAGAATCAAGACTCCAGAAATTTCCAGTAGGTGGATTGGGGCCCATAGCATCTACTGAGAGCACCTGTGAGGACTTCCAGGATGACAGAAGGACAGAAATCATCACAGGTGACTCCTCTGAAACCTGTGCTGCCATGTCAACGAGTATCTTAGGAGTAATAGCAGTTATTGATTGTCCACCTTTTCTGAATAACCTGAGATTCATCACGTGTTTATGCAGGTGTTACACTCCCACAACCAGTAGCTATGGCTTCTGGACTGAGACCGTTATTTCCAGTTTTGCCCTCAGAAACAGAAGCATCCAGCATAGCTTATTACATAGTAATAGCATGGACTAATCAGAAAAACTGAAAGGCAGAAAAATAAAATATCGCAAAAAAAAAGCCTCTTCATGCAATCCAAGGACTATGCCATAAAAAAATAAAATAGTATGACATCAGAAAATAGTAGATCAGAACTGTTATGTTAGAAAATAGGCCTAACTAGCAATTAATCTAGGGGAAGGAAAGACTACTCTGTCCACTGCTACTTTTAGATACCATTGCAGGAAGGATAAGCAACAGGATTTAGCAAGGGTTGTTATGATTGCAGTCACCATGCCTAACTTCCAGACTCAGATCTCATGCCCCAGCTTCGGCACTGAGATCTGTCCTGCGAGCCCTGGGGCTTTGCTAGTGTGGGAAAGTAAAAACTTTATGAAAAGGTTGGTGAGAGAGCTAGAAAAGACATCAGTGCTACCTGCTTCCTTGTAGTCTTGAATAGCACCTGGAACATGAGGCTTGTGTTATTTCAATCAGATCTTCCTTAGCTCTCCTTTACTTTCACCACTAATTTATTTTCTTTCCTCTTTTTTCTTCTTCCACCTTCAGTTTAATAAAAGTCTGGCTTATCAAAGTAAGTCATTATCTTTTGCACACTTCTCTGCACCGATGACCAGAGAGACTAAAGAAAACAAAGTTTAAAATAGTTCACTGCTAGTACAGGTCTCAGCTGACAAAATCTGTTATGTAGAAAGACGATGCCTTCAAGTTAACCCAGATGCAGAACAATACAAGACAGTACAGCAGAGCCCTGTCGTGGAGCACAGGAGGCAGAACCTGCAACTGCACGCGGTCTGTCCCCAACTCCCTCACCCATGGAAACTTTACTGCAGTAAAGTTACTGCAGGAAACTTTACTACTACTTTACTGTAGCACACAGCTACAGCTCCACAAGAGATGTTATGTTAAGGCTGATAAAGACCTGTGTTGGATTTGCTTTTCTCCAGCAGCGAGGTTGTGAGTAAGTCAGCTTTAGAAAAAGAAATAGTGTTTTCTGTCTTTGCAATACTTCTGTTTGCATTGAGTGTGCTTACAGGTTGTTGTCGACTCCGACGATAAGAGAGAGAGAACAGACATGCCAGCTCATTTTAGCTTTTTTTTTTTTTTTCCCCACCCACCCAAAAGGAGAGTCAGTATTTTCAGGGTCTTTCAAGTCTTTCAGCCAGGACACTAAAAGCTGTGGATAGAGGGAAGCAATGTTAAAATGGAAAGCTTAATTCTTCACATTTCAAATGTTTAACTGTATTTTTGGTTCAGGTGGGTTTTTTTGTTTGGTTGGTTGTTTTTTTCATTATGTTTCTTTCCAAGAAGTCTAAAAGATTTGTAATGGTCATTATCTGACAAGAGACTTTAAAAGCCTGTCTCTATAGTCAAAGCTTCAAATCTCTAATATTGTAGAGTGAAAGGTTCACAGAGACTGTTGTGTGAAATACAAGCACTTTCTGGAAAATGAATATGATCCAGGGATATCAGTAAGCTGAAATTCACAAAATCCCTGCCAGCAAGACATTTGTTCTGGTGTAGAGAAGTATTAGTTTACTGAAGTTCTGACAGCACATTGATGTTTTATATAAAACACAGGGTACATCTGAAACCCAAGGAGTATGCAAATTATAAAGGCAGATGGGAAAAATTTCAATGACATACTCTAAAATACAATTAGGAGATAGAGTTTAACATAAGCATATAAAGAATTTGAGCATACTCTTTTCCTTTTGCCTGAATAATGTAGCTACAGTTAAAACTTCCCAAGCTCTCAATTTTAAGCTACCAAGTATACCAAAGAAAGAAACAGGAGACTAGTTCAAAATGAAATCATGACCAGTTTTTATACTGCAAAGCAACAGATGGCAAAATCTACTTCACACTATGAATTTCTTGTTCTAGGCCAGTAGCAGACTTTATTATACTGCTGTCTGTCTAGAAGTGCTATCTACAATATCATAGCTAAAAAGGAAAGCTACCGAGGCCACGATGCTGCAGTAGCGTGCTCAGGAGTACCACCTAGAAAGAGAAAACACCAAGAGCTTATTTTTCCTTGAATGAGATTCCTGTGTCATTTCTAGGGCTAATAAATAGGACTCCACAACATTTTGCAGGAAGGAAAACACTGAATTGAAGACTCTTTAGAGCTGCATTTTGTGGAAAGCTCTTTAATTCACACCACCTTTGTTCTCCTTGTTATTGTCCTTGATTGGAATATCAAAATGAATCCATATTGGCATTTATGACAGATATTGGGTGACTTGATGAAAGGGATAACGTGACATGATGCCTCTTGTAATGAGAGCCTGAACTCAGCAATGTAGAAAGCCCCTTGCAACCAAGTGTCCGTATACATATGCATGCGCTCAAGTCAGGCTTTTTTTCCTCACCTAGGAAAAGGCTGAAGTATATGATGAATTCAAAGGATGCAAGCTGAGAGGTGGGAAAAGGAAGGATAAATTGTTATGTTTTTTTTTTCCAATTAAAGCATATTTATGTCAAAAGAAATACCTGAGTGTAATACAATAAATACTACACACACTCCTGTTTAGAAAATCTCAGTGAAGCATGTCATTAGAGATTAATATTAAATAGAAATTATTAGTAAGTATTTTAATTTCTTGATCCCTTTAGGAAAACAGTCACAGACATCTTCCAAGATAAATGTTCAAACTTCTTATTTCTTATGATTTATTTCCTACTTTTTGTGATCGTAAAGTAAAGGTAAAGGTCTATTAAAATACTTTTTTTTTTATCCAGGTAGACTACTGTAGTGCTGAAATATGCAGAGCACTTCAGAAAAAAATTGCTATGTAAAAATAATTTCATTCTTCTTTGAGCTCAGAATGAAGATGGATGATAGCTGTAAGTATATTACTTTGCAATAAAAGAAGTAAAGTAAAGGCTATTAAGAGAATTTTATGAACTTGCATGATTAATAGAAAATATTTTATAAAATGCACTTAGTGTTCTATTAGAAGAAAGTAATCTTTTTTGACTGAAAATCTGCCTTTTTATTTTTCATGCCTTTTCCCATCACCATCAGGGCTTTGCAAAGCAGTGAAGTTAGTATTCTGCAATCTTAACAATTACCAGTTTTAAATGATTTTGGGGAAAAAATACAACACAGGATCCCAACAAGATCTGCTTTTTCCTATGTGACTACGTATATGTCTGTGTACATATACGTGTCTGTGTATGTGGGCGGCGGGTGTGATTGTAGCATTTGAGCTGACAACATCCCCTATGAAGTTAAATACGTCTGGCGTTCTTTTAAATTGCTTATGACTTGGCCAAAACTGAAATGTTTGGACTGAAATTTTCCACAGTAGGTTTATGCATGAGACAGAATCTTCAAAACATTCAGACTAAATAGTTCAGCTATTTCAGAGAATGAGATTAGGCAAAGTATGTTGTTTTACCAGTGTTAAAGAACATTAGAGAACAGTGTCTTGCAAAAGCTGGAGCAGAACCCAGAAGCTGTTAGTTATGCCATCTCTCTCTGGCAGCAAGCAGCAGTAAAGCCAGCTGCTGAGTGAACGTCTCCTTTGCTTTCTGATCCACATAGAGGAAAGTGGAATATTTTTGCTACCAGACCAGGAGTGATGATGATGCAGGTTAGTTATATAAATGTTGCAGTTGTGCCCCACAATTATGACATTTCATTTTAAATACAAGTTATGAGAAAGTGTAGAGAAGATGAAACCAACACCTCCCTGCTAAACTGTAGTTAAAATTACAAGTCAAGTGACAGAAAAGAGCAATTGCTGAGATTTCCACCCATACTCCTGCATTATGATGTTGTCCCTATTAGATGATGATAGACTTCTTTTTTTTTTCTTTCCAGAAGACCCTTGTTTCATCCAATGATTAGTTGTTCAGTTACTAAATATTTGTTCTTTTCACTATGTAATGTAATGTAACATTGTTGGGTGATGTATCTCAGATCTTTATTTTATTAGACCAACCTTGAAAACTGTCCAAGGATGATATACGATGTTGAAACTTATTTGTATTCATAATGTGGGTCCTTATCAAATCTAAAAGTGCAGATATTTGGGGCATGGATACCTTCTGGTATCCTCCTGGGCTTGACATCTCTCCCTTAAACCCTTGGAGCACACTCTTGGCCCTTCCAGTCCCCCATACACATTTGTTATGGTATCTCAATTTCTTGTAAAAGAGGAAACCTGTCAGGGAAACCTCATATGGGGGCCAGACCCAAATGCTTGGACTTCTCAGTCACGAAGGTTTGTTAGTTCCTGTACCTGAGAACACATGCAGGACAAGAGGATGAGTCCATAGCTCATTGGCTCAGGCTGTAGGGATGGTCTGATGGAGCAGAAAGGTTACTTCCCCACCTTAACCTCCTAAGCCACAGGATACTGCTGTTCCCTGTCATTTTGTCTGATGGAGGGACCCCCTCTTTGAAGGAGTCCTGTAGGTCTGAAATCACCAGGACTCACGAGGGACAGGGACAGGCAGCAGCCACAAAGAGGGAGCAGAAGGAAGGGACCATGCTCAAATTTCTGTTCAGGGGGAATGTAAGAGCAAGGCAGCAAATAAAAAACAGTAGAGTACATAAAAGCAATTGTTATTAAGTGCCATACATGTTATTCCTAGCAAGGTCCTGGGAAAGGCATCTGCTTGCCTCCCTCACAAAAGCTTTAGACAAGAAAATACCCTCCATAACTATGTGGACATCTAGAAACTACTCAAAAATACACTGAAAACAGGTTCCTCATGCAGACCCAAATGACAGAGAAGGTCACAGCTTGCTCCGGCTTTACATAAATATCCAGTCTGTCTCCCTAAAAATTGTTCCTGATGTGGAACATGGGTTCACAGCCTGAGATAGGTCCAGGCAGGGCTCAGGTACAGGATGGTCCAAACCGCCTCAAGGGATGCATAGAAGGGTGGAGTGGTCATCATCAGCAACATCATCTTCCCTTGCTGTGCCAAACATACTGCTCTCATGGCATCCAGACTACATACCAGGAGCTGGACTGTGCCTGTTCAGAGACTTTGGCCCTAAGAGGCCAACAACACAGAGCTCCACAACAGGACAGGGTTATGCCATTTTTCCATCTTAGTCTCCGTGCAGTCCCAGTAACTTGACTAGGCCCAGGATTTCGTTTCTTTTATGTATCAGATAACCATTCAGAATGCATTCCTATAATATGAAAAGTATTAACATCTTGAGTGAAGAAATATTAGCATAAAGACATTTTAGTCATATTCTGCATCTTAGTACAACCCTTCAACCTTCCTGGGCTGAGTCCATTCTGTAGTGCATGGCAAAACTCTCACTAACTTCAGTCAAACCCCAGAAGTAAATGGCTGTGGGAAAGAGACTGCTTGTCTTTCAGGGCAGTGAGACATGATTATTCCTTTCCAGATGTGTCTGCATCAGTCATCACTACTAAGTCTGGAACTGGCTTCTGGTTGACAAATTCATACGTAACTCCCTATGCAGACACTGGGACCCAACAGAAGTCATGTGCACTGCTGCCTCTGCAAAATGTTGTGTCCTAATTAAACATCACAAAATCAACCAAGGGTTTTGTTGAGCAATCTGTCAATTACCAAAAAGTGGGTGTAGCTCTATTTCAGACTATAGTCCCTCTTTTAATAGCTCTGCCTCCAATCAGGTGAGCCAGGAGCATCCAATAAAGTCGCATTTATCATAGAATCACAGAATCACAGAATCACAGAATCACAGAATCATAGAATAGTTTGGGTTGGAAGGGACCTTTAAAGGTCATCTAGTCCATCCCCCCCCCCAATGAGCAGGGACATCTTCAACTAGATCAGGTTGCTCAGAGCCCCGTCCAACCTGACCTTGAATGTTTCCAGGGATGGGGCATCTACCACCTCTCTGGGCAACCTGTTCCAGTGTTTCACCACCCTCATGGTAAAATCCTCCTTATATCTAGTCTAAACCTACCCTCTTTTAGTTTAAAGCCATTACCCCTTGTCCTATTGCAACAGGCCCTACTAAAAAGTCTGTCCCGATCTTCCTTATAAGCCCCCTTTAAGTGCTGGAAGGCTGCAATAAGGTCTTCCCACAGCCTTCTCTTCTCCAGCCTGAACAACCCCAACTCTCTCAGCCTTTCCTCATAGCAGAAGTGTTCCATCCCTCTGATCATTTTTGTGGACCTCCTCTGGACCCGCTCCAACAGCTCCATGTTTTTCCTGTGCTGAGGATGCCAGAGCTGGACACAGTACTCCAGGTGGGATCTCACCAGAGCAGAGTAGAGGGGCAGAATCACCTCCCTCGACCTGCTGGCCATACTTCTTTTGATGCAGCTCAGGAAAGCAAAGCATTTTTGAAATCTATTTGGCACATTATGAGGCAGGTGTGATTTCACTGGAAAGCATTTTAATACCAAGATGATAGGCACTATAAAAGGTTATCAGCCAAACTCTGATAATTGGTACTTGCAACTGCCATACTAGGTCTGCTAATGTTTACATTTTTATCTTGTATTAAAGACTGCTTCTTTTGAACTAAAAATATAATTAGTGGCTAATAAAAGAGCATATTAGATTCTTCACAGTGTAAATTGATATGGTACAAATTAACTGAGCTGTGTCAACTGAGGTTCAGGCTTGACTTTAATGGGATAGTGAGGGAATTTGCAGACCACATCAAAAGAACCTCTGATAATATCAAAATAACTGAAAATTCATAAGCAAATCTTGTAAATTCTTTTGCTCTCTACACAGTTCTTTTAAAATTCAGATGGAAAGATAATTAAGATAATGTATCTAAATATAGAGGACATTTATGACTGGAAGCAGAACTGGTGATTTATTTTGTTATTGTACGTGATTCAGAATGCTTAATTGGATTCAAATTATTTTCTATTAAATTTATTATATTTGATAAATTCCATATGTATAACAAATCTTTTCCCATGGACTTTTTATTCATTGACATTATGAATTGTCTTGCATTTGTTAATAAGATTACTCTTAAAATATAGCTTTGGATGTGTGCAAAATTATCCTTATCTACATCCTGTAGTCAATCCTGTTTGTATGTATTAGGCAGTTAAACAGTGGCACAGTACTTTAGAATCACAGAATCATACAATCATAGAATCATTTAGGTTGGAAAAGACCTTTAAGATCATCAAGTTCAACCATAAATCTAACACTGCCAAGTCCACCACTAAATCATGTCCCTAAGCGCCATGTCTACACATCTTTTAAATACCTCCAGGGATGGTGACTCAACCACTTCCCTGGGCAGCCTGTTCCAGTGCTTCATAACCCTTTTGGTGAAGAAATTTTTTCTGATATCCAGTCTAAACCTCCCCTGGTGCAACTTGAGGCCATTTCCTCTTCTCCCTACTTGGGAGAAGAGACTGACACTCACCTTGCTACAACCTCCTTTCAGATAGTTGTAGAGAGCAATAAGGTCTCCTCTGAACCTCCTTTTCTCCAGACTAAACAACTCCAGTTCCCTCAGCTGCTCCTCATAAGATTTGTTCTCTAGACCCTTCACCAGCTTCGTTGCTCTTCCTTGGACACAAAGAGCAGCGTGTTAGTATCTACTAACATTTGACAATGATAAAGGACCAAATGTTTCTTTCAGCTTATGAAAACAAAAAGAAAGCCAAACCAGAAATATTCAGTCCACAGTATTGGTCTTGTGGTTTCAGCCTGTGGAAAGACAAATACTATTGAAATTAGACTGGAACAGACTACCTATTTAGAGTCCTGAGAAGATACTGGAAATAATTAACACCATCTTTCTCACCTCACAGTTGGAAATCAATGGAACTTAATAGGCAAATGGTACTTCAGGACGCAGCCTGCCAAGGGTGAGGACTGTGCAGGATCTCAGGGTTATGACATGTGTGGTCCTGACCTTTAATCAGCTTCCAGAGTTCTGCAAAACCTGAAAGCTGAATAATTATCTTGTTGAGTGGAAGGCAGCAAACTGTGCCACATACAAATTACAGTCACCATCAGAATGGAGAGAAGACGAGCTATGAAGAAGAGCACTTCTGTGAAAACCTGCCCCAGGAAAAGCAATTGAGGACTAAGGCTGAGTGAGGAAAGGGGGAGAAAGGGTTTTCTGGGTTAGCATGTGTGTGCATGTACCTATGTCTGTCTCTGGGTACAGTCAATTGGAAGATCAGAATTTTTTTGTTTTTTCTTGAGGCATAGAATTAGCAGAAAAAAATGATAAATGCAACAAATTTCATTTTTGTCAAATGTAGAGTACTATTTTCTACTCTATTCTACTAAACAACACTTCTGAAAGGGGCCAACGGTGTTAGTGCTGACTTAGAAAACACCAAAGAAATGTAACAGAGAGAATTCTGATTTGGGTTCACCTTAAGAAATTGTTCCAAAATGTGTCACTTACTAATGACCCAGGGCTGGGCTAATTGGGCATAAAACCCAAAAACTCAGAGAAAATTAGGGAATGCAGAAAGATGCCTCCAATCCAAACCTACAGGTTAACAGTGCCTCAAACACTGTAGCATTTGTCCCTCATTAGGTCAGCAGCTCACAGCATGAGGAGTGCAGCTCTTACCCTGACTCATTGCACTTCAGTGACCTGTTTCAAATGAACAGAGAATGTACTCATGCTTTTTACCAGCTAAACAACTTGCACTGCATTTTCAAACAGCTCATCTTTCTATATTACATTTTTGGAATTCAAAAGGCTTAGATTACTGTCTTCTCCTGTATTTTATTTTTTTTACATCTCTTTGTTGCCTGGCTAGGGGAAAAGAACATAGTGAAGTGCTATGAAGACTGGTCTTTTCAATGTTTTCAGCTAACCAGAAAGTAGAAATCGAAGAGCGTGATTGAGTTATACCTAAGCCACTGTTGAGCTTTTGCAGTCTTTTCCTCTGGATCCTCAGATGCTCTAAAAGTTCTGCCCCAGGTAGCTTGACAGCTCTGTCCTGATTTACGTATGGGGGCCAGCAAGAAGTGGGATCCACTTGAACAAGTGGGGTAACAACATGTTTGCCAAGAGGCTTGCCATCTTGTTGAGGAGGCCTTTAACTGTGTCATGCTGGGGCCTCGTGATAGCATAGAATCATAGAATCATTAAGGTTGGAAAAGACCTCTAAGATCATCGAGTCCAACCATCAACCCAACACCTCCATGCCTATTAAACCATGTCCCGAAGTGCCACATCTACAAGTTTTTTGAACTTCTCCAGGGATGGTGACTCCACCACCTCTCTGGGCAGCCTGTTCCAATGCTTGACCACCCTTTCAGTAAAGAAATTTTTCCTAATATCCAGTCTAAACCTCTCCTGGTGCAACTTGAGGCCATTTCCTTTCATCCTATCACAGTTACCTGGGAGAAGAGACCCACCCCCACCTCTCTACAACCTCCTTTCAGGTAGTTGTAGAGAGCGATAAGGTCTCCCCTCAGCCTCTGCTTCTCCAGGCTAAACAGTCCCAGTTCCCTCATAAGACTTGTTCTCCAGACTCTTCAGCAGCTTCGTTGCCCTTCTCTGGACACGCTTCAGCACCTCAATGTCTTTCTTGTACTGAGGGGCCCAAAACTGAACACAGTATTTGAGGTGCAGCCTCACCAGTGCCGAGTACAGGGGCACGATCCCTTCCCTAGTCCTGCTGGCCACGCTATTCCTGATACAAGCCAGGATGCTGTTGGCTTTCTTGGCCACCTGGGCACGCTGCTGGCTCATGTTCAGCTGCTGTCAACCAGCACCCCCAGGTCCTTCTCTGCCAGGCAAGTTTCCAGCCACTCTTCCCCAAGCCTGTAGCGTTGCATGGGGTTGCTGTGGCTGAAGTGCAGGACCTTGCACTTGGCCTTGTTAAACCTCATACAATTGACCTCAGCCCATTGATCCAGCCTGTCCAGATCCTCTGCAGAGCCTTCCTACCCTTGAGCAGATTGATACTCCCTCCCAATTGCATCTTGCAATTAAGTGAGTGAACAGAGGTCAGAGGTGGTAAATACATGAGACAGGATAATGGGAGATACAGATCTCTCAGGATGAACAAGATGGGCAAAAAAAAGGCCCACCTCAAGTGCCTATGCACAAACACACACAGCCTGGGAAACAAACAGGAGGAGCTGGGGCTCTGCCTGCGGACGCAGGACTCTGACACCGCTGAAATAACTCAGAAGTAGTAGGATAGCTTATATGACAGGAGGTCTGTGATGGCTTCTGTGGGCTTTGTAGGAAATACGGATAGGGAAAAGAAGGGTGTGGGTTGCCATTTACACAAAGAAGCAGCTCGAAGGTATGGAGCTGAGTGATGAGTAATAGAACTGGCTCTATCCATGCCTCTTCTGTTACTTACTGTTTTCCTTATGCTTTATACTGTAAGATCTTTCCTCAGGTTTTTGAAGCTATGTCAATGTGCTGTTAACCAACAGCCCACAGTGAAAAATTATTCACAATAAGACATGATATAAATTAACACAGATGTGCTTCTGAGGGTGGTGTCGTTATCCCATCATAAAAACTCCACGTGGTAATCATATGGTGTTTGGAATTGCATTCTGACATTGTATAAAAAAGCAGATTACAGCAATAAACTTTTACTTGTTATCTACTTCTACATTTTAAAGATACATTTTAAAATACATAATCTTTTTCTTTTCTTTGTGTTTGTGCTGCTCAAGACCGTTTGTGACCTAGGTATGAGCAGAATTGGATCCCTTTGCTCCAGGGTGAATGAACTCTTTATTTCTTACTGCTATTTTTATTATTGATTATTTTTTTCCCTTGGAAGGGTTTACTTAACAACTTAATCCAGCAGGTTTTAGTTTTTGAGAGAGAGACCTTTCAGGGAGGTTAACTAATAAACTGTTCATATTAAAAGTAAGTGAGGTTATTGCCAATAAGCTTAAATTTGCTGCATAGTAGTCCTTTATCTTCAGTGGAGCATGTGTAAAATTTTATGAACTGAAATATGCTTTAATTTGGTGCCTTAATTAGTACTTTTCTTAGTAGCATTTACAATCTTATTTTAGAACAAGACAGTAATAAGAGAAATAGTAATAGGAATAGTAATAGTGACAGTAGTTGCTACCTCTACTACTATTGGTATCACTACAACTAATAATGTTACATTGGCTGTCAAGTTTTCCTGAAGTCAGAAATCAAGATTTTAACTGGCAGTTCTCCATTGATTTCAGAACTACTCTGATTTATACTAGTTGGGGATCTGTCCCAGAACTTCACAGTCAACTCCAAGTTCTTCCCTCATTGCCCATTTGTATAGTACTTTGCACTGAAGTCAGCAGGACTGCTCAGCAGACATAAAAGCTGGAGAGTTTGTCTCATAGTGCTGCTGTTGATCACAATAGGCAAAACAAACTTCTGACGTGCTTTTACCCTTAGACAAGTGCCTGTGACTTGACACCAAGTAGGGAACATAAAATATGTCTGCTGTTTGTTTTTGAAGTCAGGCATAATGTCTACTTCCTGTATTTTAATAAAGATAGTATGCATACTAAATTAACCAAATATTTTATATTAGAACAATAATGTTATCATGGTATAGTACTGCATTATAAGGCCTTTGATTCTTCTGTCATTCACACAAATGCAAATGCATCTAATGAATGAAATAGAATGACACTACCTTATCATAAATGTAACTAAAAATATAAACATGCTCCACAAACAAAAAAGTGTCATGAGTTACTGTAAAGTATAAAAACTATGGCGTCTTTTCGTTGTGTAAAAGCGAAAAGACACAGAATGTTTCAGAAAATGCGAGCAAATTACACTTAGACAAGTACAATGTAAGTGTACAAGAAAGCAAGACAGAGAAAAAAGGAGATTTTTCTAAAACAGTTAACATTGTCTTATCTCTCTCCCCAATGAGCTGAAGCAAAAGTTCTCACTGTGCTTAAATTTAGACCAATGTGAGCCCCAGATTCATAATAGGGAAGGAAAACATATGTTTTTTAAAAGCTTTAAGATTTTTGACACAAAGGCCTTTGCATGCAAAGATTTCTTTATGAATTTCTACATTACGCATACTCTCTGGAAGTCTAGTGTTAATATAGTGATATTAATGTTGTGTTGCAGATGAACAGCATGTAGGATTTTGGAGTGTTTTCCTCAAGGCTTTACTGACTGATGTGAAACTCTAGGTTAAACTCACCTACCTTCTACTGAAGTAATTGAAACAGTGGAACAATCAGCACAACACTGTGAGAAAAGCCAGAAAAAGTTCCTCTCCCAGGATGTAAGAATTCTGAGTCATGACCACAAGTTGTACAATCAAAGTGTCTGGGTCAGAAAACACATTCATGTCAATAATCTCATTGTGACCTATCCCGAGATGACTGTGTGTGTACATAAAACTATATAGATACATGCACAGCAGTCTGGAGAACAAGCTGTGGCATCCTTTAAGCGTTCTGTGAACTAAGTATAGATATTTAGGGAACTGCAAGCAGAAATAAATACTATTGATCCATTACCCTTACTATTTAAGCCAAAATTCAAGCCAATTCAATCAATTTTTTGACAGAAAATTAGAGTCGAAAAGTTGTGAGATGAGTTTAGCACAGTCTTGGGTCTTTTTTACACCTGCAATTTGACTAGATACACAATGTGTACTGACCAAGGGATGTAAGTGTTCCTGCAGAGCCTGAATGACACCGGCTCCTTCCCTTCTGCCACAGAAAAAAGTTTATTGTTTACCAGCTAGCAGCTGTGCTCAAGTACAAGAATTGCTATCCCTTTTCCAGATCCTGTGTTTTGATATTTGTTATTGCAACTCATGGATTTCATGTTGTGCATATGCATGCTTGTTGCTGACCTTAATAAGATCGTAGTCTCCATAGTACTTTGGGGCAAAGCTCCACTGCTAATTGTGTAGGAAATGTTTTCACTTCTCAGCATTGATTTTCCTACCTTTCCATTTCACCTAAGTCTCTTTATTTCTCTATTATGGAAAAAGATGAATTCAAGTTCCTTAGCTGCCTTCTCTATTACGGCTAATTTTATCTTTCTTTTCTCTGAATTAAACACACTGTCTTTTCAGTGTCTATTGCTAGGAGAGCCTTCCCATGCCCCTGTCTTCTCATAATTATATATCAGAAAGAAAGTCAGTGTCTGAATGTCTCCCTTGGGGTGATCAGCCCAATGGACCAGCATTAGCTAAGGAGAATTAATGAACTGAGACACAGGGTTACACATTTAACATAAGTTTTATACTTCCATCTCTTTCCTATTTTTTAATTATAAATTTTAAATATCATCACAGTATAATATAACTAACAAAAATTAATGCTTTTTTAAGGTGAAAAAGAGCCTGGCTAAGGCAACATTGAAGTTTTTGAATTGAATAAGTGCTTTGGGCTATAACAACATTTATTCATGCATTTAACTCAACAAGAAATTTTCTAGCCCTTTACAACAGAAACAAAATGAGAGAGTTTATTTTGATTACTTCATATGTGGCTTTAAACCTGAATATAATAAATTTTAAGACTGGTTATTTTATTAAGTGACTAAAAATTCAATATTTAAAAACTGTGATTAAAAATCCTTCAACTTTATGCACAAAATAAAATTTATATAGCTTTTAAAATTGTCAAATACCCCACAGGTACACTAGATGAATGTGCAGATTAGCCTGAATTTCTCTTTGTGACTAGAATATATTAATCCTTCACTCAATTATAAGTCAAATCACATATCTCCAATATTGAATCACTTTTCTTATCAAATTACTTACATCACCTATCAAATAGAATTATCTATATCTTGAATATACTACAAACTCCCTATCGTTATTTAGAACACCAGCTATGAAATGATATTGTATATCTCTCAGTAAATGATTAGATTAGAAAAGGTATATGGCATACTTGATAGTAATATAATTCAATACAGTTTTTATAATGTAATATGTGGTTTGCCAAAGTAGAACTTCCTTGACACTTTCAGAAATTGTAGATTTTTAAGCCATCTGATTATCTCATTAAAGGATTATTGTTCCTGGCAGTTCCTGATGGATACTGAGAACTGCATACTGGTAAAGTGGTCATGATTCATGAGATACTTTGTGAAATTGTTGGTGTTCTGTAGGTCAAAATAAATGACCATAATTTCCCCTTTTCAATTTAAAACATCTGACTGTTAAAAAAACCAGTTTTAAAATATGAATTCAAATAAAAGCCTGCCTTGATTCAAATCAATTGCCTTGGATAGTACTTGCAGTGATTTCCACTTTTATTTCTTTCTATAATCACATACATGAATTCTTCTTCACTTATTCAAGAATGTTTGTGAAGAGGAAATATGAATACTTTTATAGGCAAGAAGTGTTCATGCAAATATGTGTTTGCATAAATGTCTATACCATTAATAACTTTCAAGGTCTGTTCCTATTCATAAATGTTCAATAAGGAAGCAGCACACGGAGTCCTTCAGAAAGAGTAAATACTTGAAATAACGACTGCAATGAGGAATTCATGAAAACTGTAATGCATCTCCATGAAAGAGTTGCAGAATAAATTTCAGTAAAGAAGAATCCTAAAGATAAAAACTCCTGTCGATTGCTTCCCCAAACAGAAGACTGTGATGGATACTTTTGTTACATTATCAACTGTTTTACAATGAAACAAATTGTAGAGTATTTAAAATATCATTAAAAATGTATTCCCTGTTATGCTGATAGAATTATGAAGAAAAATGGTTGTAAAGCCTCAGACTCCTCCAGCTGGAGTGGCTTAGAGGGGATGCAACAGAGGTCTACAAAACCTTAAGTGATATGGGAAAGTGGGACAAGCAGGGACTATTCACCATGCCATCCAATAAAAGAGCAAGGGCCATCAGGTGAGGCTAGTAGGAGCCACAGTCTGACAGGATTTAAGGGCTGGGTTCTCATGCAACTGGCCATAGACTTGTGGGACTCTTTGCCAAAGGATGTTGTGTGTGCAAAAAGTATACAACAGTGCAAGGGGGGGGGGGGTTGGAAAAGTACTTTGAAGAGTGATCTGTTGTCACTAAACAGAAAAAACACATCAAGCTCATGATATTGCTTCAGCAGAAAATAGTAAGAGCTGTGAAAGTATGCAGGGAAATGCCATATCCACTTGCCTATCCTTGTTCTTTCTCCACACCCACTGCTGGAGACAGCATCCTGTGCTTTGTGGACCCCTTGTGTGAATGGCTGCTCTTGCACTGTATGCGGACAGTCTTTTGATATCTGTTTGGTATCAGGCAAGCTATGAGCAAAAGAGACAATTTGGAAAGATTTTCTCTTTTTACTATTTAGAGAGCGGACAGGAGTAAAAGTTAAAGAAAACTGACCCAGTTTTCATCCTAGTTCTAGTGATGTGAGTTAATCTGAACCTCATTAAAGGCCTGCTCTTGATGTCTAACTGAAATACATTGAAATATACACAGTAACTGCTGTGGGTTTGAATCAGGCCTGAGTTGGTTCTAAGGAATTTC
The DNA here is from genome assembly GCF_034638445.1 of Ciconia boyciana. Lineage (NCBI taxonomy): Eukaryota > Metazoa > Chordata > Aves > Ciconiiformes > Ciconiidae > Ciconia > Ciconia boyciana. Next base: position 28,674,720 of record NC_132938.1, read on the forward strand.
ATCGTGTTTACAATGGAAATTTTAAAGAGCTCTCAGTTCTGGCTTAATGTTTTCCTCACTAAGGGAGAAACCAACAGGGTTAACGTCCTATGGAAGGCAACCAGAATGCACCTTGAAAACTCTCCTTAGTCATTAAATGAAGAGAGACTGGGGTGTAGGTACCCCTGACATTTCTCCATCTGTCAATATCTGTGATCAGAAGATCAAGACTTGAAAAGCAAAATTTAGTCTTTGGAGATTAGGTTATATATTTTGAATTATATATATGCTAATGGATAATATGATAGGTGGTTGGTTTGCTCTTCAGAACATTGCACAAGACTGAAAGCCACACACTAATGTCTTTCCAGTTTATCTGTCTTCCTGGTTTTGTAGGTCCACAGTGGTTCTTCCTTCTGTTTCCCATTGAGGAATCTGGGCTTACAAAAAATTGCAGGCCTACAATATTTAGTTAGCTAATGTTTATACACTGGTTTGAAAAGTATTTTAAACTAGTGCTGCTTCTTTTTTTGTTTATAGAATGTCCATAAGTGTATAATGCTTTCTCAGTTTGATTTTTAATGAAACTTATGAGTAATGTTTGTCACTAATTCTTAGACTATGGATTTTACAAAAACACTTTATCATCAACATAGATTCTGTTTCTCTTTATTTTTATGTAGACATCTGGGCCACATTTCTAGTCTGGATGCAGTCTTCCTGGAATAATGCTTCTGATGTAAATACTAGCGTTTCCACATTCTAAATTCTGTTTCAGCAAGTATTTCCTACTAGTGACTCAAAATCCAGTTTTCATAGACCTTACTGTTAACTGACTCACTTAGGGTATATGTATATACGTAATAGTGTACAGAATGCCACATGATCAGTTAAAGTAAATCATTACTTTAAATGAATATTAATACAAATATTTTTTCATGCTGCTTTCCCTCAGCTGAATCCACAGTAACTACAGACTAAGGAACAATAAGTAGAATCTTGCAGTTATATTTATTATAAATCACATACAGCTTCAGGTATCACACCCTGAGAAAGAAACACTGGTCACAGAATCCAGGTTACCCCACTATTCTTTCCAAAATCTATTTTGGAATGTACTTGCCCCTTTAGAGTAACAGTTAGAAGGAAGACAAAAGGAAATACTTCTACTAGTTCACCTGAAAGATATTACGTTGAAGAGTGCGAAAATTTCCTGTTCCACAAAGTCAAGTCACATTTGGGAATATTTATTTCTTTATGAGGGACAAAAGAAGATGGGAAGAATATGTTTTGAAAAGCTTTATTAAATAAGGTTTTCAGAAATTTTAAAGTCAGATGATAATAATAATTATTATAATTAATAATAAGAATACTTGTACATAATGCTGACCCAAACACCTCATCATGCTTCAGAAGTATAATTTCATTTAGCTTCCCAGACCAACTGTATAAAACGTACAAGAAACTTTGCTATTTTTCTGAGGAAATGTAAAGATGTACAAGAAGAAATAAAGGTCAGTAGTGTAGCTTACCTATGGAGGTGGAAATTGCACCAACAATACATATGCTAACGGTTTGGCAACATCAGTCGCTGGGATGAGCGAGCCGATTATTTTTACCTCTTCATATCTGGATTTGTAACTCAGGTAGCTAGAATCATAAGTTCTTAGTTGTTTTCAGTTTGCAGACCTAATCTGCACCTACAAAACAGACAAGCAGAACTTAACTCAGGTGAAAAAACTACTTTCTACTGCAGCTGCAAGGCCCAGAGTTGTTCCCTAGGAGTTCTAATTTCTACCTTCCCTGCCATATCCCTGCCATGAAAGAGATGCTCAGTCTGCAATACTTCCTTCCTCTGTTTAATATGTCATAGTTTAAAAGACAATTACATCTTTTCATCTTTCAGTTTCTCCTGATTTAATAAGAGTGTGAGGTTAGGAAGGATTATTTTTAAATTTGTCCATTTGTCCAGGTCAGTTTGTCCAGACAACACAGGAAAAATGTTTAGGTAGGACCACCTGCTTGTGGAAGAAGTGGTTCAGCTCTTTCAGAGCTCTGTTTTACTGATTTTCAAGGCCTAGAGTATCCCAGACTCCTATCTGTGTCACTTACTCCTTTCCAAATATAACCTTTTAAGCCTGCTGAGATGATCAGAGAGCAGCCATTGCCTGGAGCAGCCATTGCCTGGAATCATAGTTTTATTTGAATAAATCACTCTCTAAGACACATCAAAAAGAATAGTGAATGTCTAGTTGGACATGGATGAAGAAAAGCTGATCTAAATATGTCATTACAGACATTAAAGCCAAACATTTCTATGTGGGAAGCAATTCACATGCTAATTTTCTAGAGATGCACATTGATTCTTGAACTCATCAGGTGTTTCTTTCAGTTGCATCCTTCTCCATTTTTCTAACTCCTGACCTGTTAACAGAGTATTTTTACACTGTCAGATGAGCTAGCTCTCTGATGCATTTTTGGGTCCTGATCTCCCAATGTTAGTGTAACAGCTAATTAACTGTGGGGTTTTCCAGCTATTTCCTTCTGAGACAAACCCACTTGGGTGAGGCTGTAGAGGTTGTTTACTCCAATAAAGATAAGGTGGGTTTATGTATGCATATATGGTATAGATGTGTGGGTAAACCTGCACCAGATTTGGCCCCCTGGATCCTCCACTGGTTTTGTACCCTTTAACATCTGCACACTTACTGCACCCTAAGGCATGCAACACTTCAAAAAAACCCACCAGTCTCAGTGTTTCAAGCTGTCACATTCAAGCATTTGAACAGAAAGAAACACTCAAGAGGTAACTAGCATGTCTGCCCCAGACTCAAAAGTCCCAGAGGAGTCCCAAGGCAAGGGTTATACAGTGTGGCTGTAATCAGTCAGCTCTAGACATAGCCTTCAGCAGTACAGACATAATTGTCCTGTAACAACCTGTCTGAGAGCTAAAGAGGTCTTCTTGCAGGGCATGGTTGTTAGCAGTATACGTATAGCTTCAGAGACCAGTTTTCTCTCTCACTCTTTCTCTTCTTTTCCCCAATTTTCCTAGCTTTTTATGCAAACTTTGCCTTGAGATATTACCAGTACTACAGGTGTTGATTCTTCATTTTGATTAATCACTGTTACTTTCCCCTTTTTCCTATATTACACTCAGCACAAAGCTTCCATGGTAGTTCCTAGTTGCAAAATAATAATAGATTTATTTAATAAAAAAACCTTCTGGCTTATTGCCAGCTTTCTAGCATGTTCCAAAGATCTCTTTTGGGCTTTCATTATTTTAAATGAACATCAAAGCCCCCTGTGGTCACCTGAGCAAGTGTCCGTGCTAGAACCTACTTTATTAAATTTTTAATGATTTTCTTATCCCAGGAAGACTCTTCTGATGGTTTTTCCAGAAGTGATGACTCATCTCATTTCCTTAAATCCACAGGGTGAATTTCAATAGTGAGTAGAGGCAAACCTCTCATAGATTTTATCAAAGGCATACAGGTGTCACAAAATGTTTTTGTGTGTCTTATGTAGCCTATTTTCTATGGGAATTTTAGGTTTAGAACAGCTTAGTGAAACTGCTATATTGCTTGCTAATTACTTATGACTTATGGTAAGTCTTGATCATCAAAATTCATATCAATGAATTCTTGCTCAAAGATTTATCTATTCCGATGCACTAACAAGCTCAGCTGCTGATTGCTGTGTTCACTTTTAAAAAAATTTCATGCTATTTATCATTAGTTATCCTTAACGGGATGTTATACAGAAGCATCTTTTGAAGCTGAAACTCAATATCTACAAAAGGCATGTTTTGAAAGAACTCTTTCCTTTTATTACAGTGAGAAAGATAAGGTTAAGTCTGCCTTTTCAAAGATGAGCCTAATTTAGATTCTAATTACATCCAAAAATCAATCTTTTGAAAAATCTGAAATACTCTAAAAAATCAGAGGTTACAAACACTGTGATAGAATTTATTATTCCTTAGATCAGTGTGGTTTTTTAATGTTATCTAGGTATAATGACACTAAAGACCAAGTAATACAGTTTTATTTTCATCACTCAATGGGTGCTATATACTAGTTAGGTAATGAGGTGATTGATATTGATATATGACAGTCTGGGTATTGCACTCTTGGGTATTCCGGAATTCATCCCATCCCATCCGGTTCTAAGCACAGTCATAGAAAGCACCTGCCAGTACAGATTTACCAATAACTGTGAGTAGGATTTAGTCAACCTGATTTAGGAGCTCTTTCATAAGAAATATGAAGTTCCTGCATATATGAACAAAACCTGCTAAATGAACAAAACCATCACCCTTCTTTTGTAAAATAGGGACACTATTGGGACGTTTGGACTTTAAACTTTTAAAATTTAAAAATTAATTCCTGTCCTCTAAAAACAAACATTTCTGAGACTGCACACAGTTGTGAACAGTCTGTGAACAGTTGAAGTGAGCAACAAGGAAAGTTTCAGGAGACGTAGAGAGAATTATAATGAGTTCAGGTACCTACAGTGTGAGGTAGTCTCAGAAAGGAGCTGGTCTGGATCAAATGTTAGGACAGAGTGCATTTTGTCATTGGCAGATCTGATTCCACACTACCCCACACATTTATACTAAAACATGTTAATACACACACATATTTAATGTCTATTACTTCTTACACTTTTCTCCCTGCAGTTCCTCTTTCAGGGTTAACATTTAATTTGTCCTGACCCTGTGAGGCTCACTTCTATGTGCACTTCCATCTGTGCTCTTGCATATGAAGTTGTGACTCTTAGGAGGACTGCAGCTCCCAGTGGAAAACATATTTCTAGCTGTTAGAGGAAAAATCCATGATCATTTCTTTTGTGCAACTAGAGATTTGAGAAACAGATTTTGAGACAAAATTCTAAGATCCTTTCATGAGGAGAAATTCTGGGCTGCTATTCTCATCCTGAAAAAGCTGGAAGACCAGGGGAATCAATATGTCCTTCCTTTCATAAGACCTCCATGAAGACTGCAAAACTTTTTCACAGGGATTCTGGAAGCTATTGATGTCCAAATAATAAATAACCTTATTCATTAGTTATCACAACTTCCTCTCAAGTCTTATCCTAGGATGCATCTTATGCTAGAAGATTTGGGGGTCAAGTGTGAAGTCTACTGTCCCAATATATCTTAGACAATAGTTCTCATGTGATAATGTTCCTGATCTGACATAAAAAGATGATAGCTTGGGGCTGACTTTTGCAAAAGCACTGAATAGTCCCATAGATAGTGTCACATTCATAAATCATTTTGTTTATCTCATATCGTGGCATACATAAAGTGCAGTAGGGGGTGTCATGACGTTGCATGTAGCTTCTGTCAGCCCTCCCTTGAGATGATGATTGTGTTTTGGGATTTACATATAAAGCAGAAAACAGGCTAGAATTCCCATGGTGGATGATCCCTTTGATAATGGCACAGCTAGTGCCAAACACCCCACTACTGAGATTATGGCAAGGAATTTCAAATATATGCCAATAAAAATCAGAATGCAGCTGTCTGTTGGAGACTTTTCTAACATTTATTCATGTTTTACTTATTTATTTCTGTGTGGAAAAGGGGAGTTGGCTTTTTTTGCCCTGCTCTGAGGGAATTGTGGCCAACTTACTTAGGTTATTTACAGAGCAGAAGAAAAACAGGAATAATGTATGGAACATTTCAAGGCTTATTTCATTCAACCTACAATATGCATGAGATTCTTCTGTAGATTAATTAGATTCTTTTATCCTGGGGATGCCTGTCTTCGACAAACAGTACCTAAAAGAAGTTGCATATTTCAGCTGAAGTCCCTCAAAAAGTTTATATTTTTTTGTATTTCTATCATAACATCAATTCAGGATCAATGATTTAATCTATTACTTGTCGTAGGCTGAGTGCAGGGGCTGCACTGACAGATCACTAGGTATAACTCCAGCAATTGAAATAAAAGCAGCACTCAAACTCTGACAGCCATAGCAGTGGCAACAGCAGCAAGGAGAGAGTGCTGTGGAAGCAGCCTCTCCTGCCAGGAGCAGAATGATACCCCCCTTCCTCCAAGGGTTTGGATATCTGTTCTTATTGCCATTTGACAAGATTATGTCATGACCTTGCTGCAAGTGTCTGTGAATAGTGCTGCCTCACTGGATTTTTCCTAACTTCTGTTCAGGTTTCCTACATAACAAAAGCAGCACAATTACATTAGTTTGCATGGTCAATCGTGAAATGTCTCTGTGTAGTGGAAAGTATAAGATATCTTCAACTGGCTGAGGAAAACATTTTGAAGTGACATCACTAGTACTCATAGGGGTGCTATGATTGGGAAATGATTTTTAAGTGTGTTATGCAATGGTTTAGGAAGGAGAAGACAGCCAAAGGGTGGGGAGGAACAAGGTTAGGGGCTAGACAGAGAAACTGTACATATACAAGTACAGTTCCACCAAGGGGAGTCACCTATGGTGCTAAAAGAGATAGCATGATCTGTGTCTATCATCTAATGAAAAGTTGTAGCACTCAAGGTCCCCAACAATTGGAAAAAAGCGAACATTACTTCCATCTAAAGAACAGCAAGAAGGACCCAGGGAAGTGTGGGCTTCACCTCAGTCCCTGATCAGGAAACATGCCCTCTTGGAATTAATTTCCAAGCAGGAAAGTAATCAAATTAGTCACTGTGGATTTACCAAGGTAAATCTTACTTGACCCAGCCACTTGCCATCTCTGAAGAAAAGACCAGATATGTGGGTGAGAGGAGAGTGGGTTAATGCACCTCGACTCTAGCAATGCTTTTGACACCAGCTCCCAGGCACTCTTACTTGGAAATGGAGGGACTGTGGGCTGTGCAAATGGACTGTTATACAGGTTGAAAACCAGCTTGCCTGCCAACCTGCCAAGCTCATAGCACAGTAATCAATAACTTGATGTTCATTTGGCAGAGCTAACAGAGTACCCTGGGGTCAATACTGGAGCTGATATTATTCAGTATCTTTATCAGCAGCCTGGATGATGCGACAGAATACATTCTCAGCAAATTTATGGATGATGCTACATTGGGGAGAAAATTGACTGACATGCCAAATGGCAGAATTTCAATCCAGAAGGACCAGAGTAAAATACAAAAATGGACTAGCTGAAGCCTCATGATGTTCAATATGAAAAGTATAAATGTCTCAACCCAGAGACAAATAACCATGTAAATCTGCACAGGCTGGGAACTGACTGGCTGAGTAGCAAGCCTTCCAAAGAGGACCTGAGCAGTCTGAGTGGATGCCAGTTTGAATATCAGCCAACATTGTGCTCTTATTTCAGATAAGACAAACCTCACAAACCAAATAAGATGAAATACAGAGGTACATTAGGAGCAGCATGGCCAGCGGATCAAAGAAAATTATTGTCATTGTTATTTCCCTCTGCTTGTCACTGGTGAGGTTGCACCTGAAATTCATCCAGTTTTGGTCCCACGTTTCAAGAAGGATGTTTAGAAAACAGGAGAGTGTCCAGCGGAGCACTGCCAAGATGGTCAGGGACCTAGGGGAAAAAAAAATGTCAGGAACTGTCAGGACTCTTGATATATGTGTAGCTCGATATAATAATGTTGATACCGCATGTACATGGTTTCATTATCTCATGCTTACAATGTATATTTGAAGATCTTTTTTTGTATTACTGACCTGATTTTCAGGGATGACCATTTTCAGAGTCAGGTTATTACATGGAAATTCAACTGGTTTGACCTTTCATGCCTTTCCCAGATGATCCCAGCTGGGGAGCAGTAGGCCTCAAAGATAATATGAATAGGGATGTTCACTTCTGAAAATGTTTTCAGATGTCAGCAGACTCATACAGAGATTGCTCAAGTTATGTTTTGAAGCTTTACTTTGCATTGCACATAGCTAAGATGTCTTTTTTTAAGTAAAAATCATTGATTTTCATGTAGTGACAAATGATACCAGCAACTGGGACCTTTACCGCCTGTCTTAATTTAGTCTTTTTCTGTACCTGCAGGTATAATTTTTCATCTATAGTGATGTGCTACAAGGATATACAGATGGTTGCTTCTAGAAAATCATGTAATAAAGTATCTGACAATACTGTTAGTGCCTTCAGTTCAGTGCAAGGAATTTTTTTTCGTAAGCACGAAACTGCATCAACAAAACAGTGACCTGGTTTAGTTAAAAAAACAAGTCTAGCTGTAAAGAGCTCTTTGCAAAATCTGGGTCTTATTTTTACCATATGGATAGTGTATATAAAAGAAAATAGCATAGTCATGCTGAGAGTGGCCTACTTTGCAGTATGCCTGGATACTGAAAGGGCTCAGCAGTGCCACTTCGATACTGTGAGTCTCTTCTCATTAAAGTGAATAATCTTGGTGTGCGATGTGTAGATGATAACTACAGACTCTATAGTCATGGCTACAGCATTTGGGCCACTGACTGTGTTACAGGCCAGGGTGGGCACTGAATTCAGCTCTAAGCGGTCTGCAAGCCAAGTTAGGCCTCACTGCACATCCTGCACTTAACTCTATATATTTATTCTCCCCTTGTCATTGGTCATTATGTATTTGATTGCTATTATGGACGTAACGCTCTTCTCTCCACTTCTTGTCTGAACATCTTGTTCTCTCTATAAGGTTCCAGACCTGTCGGGAAATCAGCCAGGGATGCTGAAGCTCTCCCCTTCGAAATTTAATGTGCTATGGTAAGTCTGTGAAGGCTGCAGGCAGCCCCACTAGAGACTTAAGCATTTCAGAGGCTTATAAAAATAGTGTGGCTGGTTTTCCTTCACAAGTCATGACAACAAAGTGACAGTGTAATCTCAGGAAGGTGGTTTCTCACTCCTACAGAAGCCTGAAGTATACCCAACATTGGCCTTTGGCACAGAGCACTCGCTTTCCATCCTTTCTTTCTGTTATACTGATGAGACTGATAGTACTTTAGCAAGCAGCCTGGTGCCAGGGAGTTAACAATTTACTGGGCCTCTTCACCCAGAGGCATGTCTTGGTGCTGCTCTGCTTGGTTACTTGGACACACTTCTGCCATGGCTGTGAGACACTTGCTTATAGGTGTGAAAAAAAGAGCACTGAGTATTATTCTGCAGCAATTTGTCTCTGGTTAATTTTAAGATAAATTTAGTTTAAGATCTGGGGAAAATATAATCACAACAGTGATTCTGGAAAAGAAGGTAGCTCCAAAATCTGAAAATCAAGTATTGGTTTAAATGGTTTGAAACCAGACCTTTGTAACAAAGGATTAGAAATACATATATTAGTTCCTTGGTTCTGATGTTGTCCTCTCTGTATTCTAGAAATCTACAAGAAATGACATGGACTATGGATGAGAGGAAGGAGCAGAGATTATTATTTAAACTACAAAGTAATGATTTTAAGGAGAACCACATGACTCTCAAACAAGGGAGACCAGCTGATTGAAATGCCCTATGCTGCTTTGAAAATGTAGTTAAAATTTAACAAGCACCTAGGAGTGTAATTCTGAGAAAGGAAGAGACCTTTAAACAGTTTCTTTCTTTCAGGTTCTTAAATAATAAATAAAATGCAAAATTTATTAAAAAATGTATTATTCCTGAAGCAGAATACATTAATGAAGCCTGTCTGCTGATTGGGATTTATACTACTCAAAAACATATTCAAATAAAGAAAGAATAGGGAGATTTTATACCCAAGGAGATTAGACCCTTTAGTTAGTCCTAAATGTTTTCCACACCGGTAGGATCCACTTCCCCACCTTTGGCAGACAGCTCTAGTCTCACCACCAGTCCCATGGAATGCAGAGGCTGTATCCCACACCATGGGGAGACCTGTTTCATGAGAGGTCATTCACATCAGGTCATCTTGTTCATATTTCCAAATAAAAGGGAGAAAAGGTGGGGAAAAGAGCCTATTTTTTTCTAGCGTTAATTTAGATTGAAATTCTAGTGTTCACAAGCTATAATCCACTGATTTCACCAAAAAGGATTATTTTCAGTTTAGGAAAAGAACTCCAAAAGGCAATTTGGTTAACTCTGCCAATGTGTTTACTGTCAGATAACTTCAATCCTGCCTCATTTCCAGTTCCTGGTCTCCTGCTCATCTGCCCTGTAGGTATATTGTTTGCTCCTCTGTTCTCTTTTGGGGTGAACCAACTGGACTCCATGAGGTAAAATCCACCTGCAGTTCTGGGGATAGTTTGCTCCTGTGATTTCTCGCAACCAGAGATACAACTAGGACTGCAGCCAGCTATACCAGGAGGCTTATGTCCTCAATCTCTCCCACACATCCTCCAGCCATACCCCAGGGCACATAACAGAGACGCAGTGGCCATCCTACTGAAGAAAGGAAATGTTGTGAGGGCCTGCCCTGTTCTGGGTGAATATGAGTCAAGGTGGGGGGGGGTGGACAGACTTTGAGAACTTTTAAAGACAGAAACATTAAAAGGTCTGGAAGGCTACATACAAACATCAAACTATTGATTGACATTGCACCTCTGAAAGGGAAGTGAAATGTAAACTCAGCAGTGCTTATCTTCCCATCCATGGAAATTTTGTCCCTAGAATCATAATCACAAAAATGAGCTCAATACAGCTACTGAAGTTATTATGGCTAAAGTGACAATGCTGTTTCTGGAGGTGATAATTACAATTATTGTATATCTAACTTCTGGGGTTATGATCTTGTCATGTACATAGAATCAGTTTAGTTATCTACTGAGAGCTGGAGCCTCAAGGAAAACGTCAATACAGGTCCAATTCTGTAACTGTAGCTGAACATCTTTCCTCTGCGTCTCTACCAAGCAAATGATTGTCAGTGAGATAAAAATAAAAATAGAGGGACAAAAGTTGCAAACTTTTATTTACAAGGAAAAAATCAAGTGCTTGGTAAAGGAGACAGTGTGGCAGAGTGTGGTGATCAGAGCTGGAGATGGAGGTGAGAGCCATGAATAGTGTGGAAAGGGTATTGTGCAGAAGTTCCAAAGCAAGGACACGGAGTCAGAACTTGAATTAGAGCAAAGCAAGGAACTGCAAAAAAACCTGGAGAAGATTCTTATGCTATGGAAATATTACAGAAGTCAATTAAGAGTTAAATATATGTAGACTAGTGCACAGAAGAGAATGATGAGAAAGAAAGAAGGGCCAGTTTGAAAAACGCAAAGAAAAGTAAAGGGAAGGAAGAGTTGGATTCCTAAGAGATGAGTAAATTTGTGAGGATGGAAGTGAAAGCATGAATGTGAGGGGAAAGGAACAAGGAGGATTAATTTTAACTTTGCAATCTCATTTCAGTGATTGGTGAAAGGAAGGAAGAAATACTGAAAAATATATAGAGGTCTGTCTTTGAAGTTCAATTTTAGAGTTTCTATTTTAATGATTTGAAAAAGTTAGAAAGGTAATCTGAGGAGAGACAATAATGTGAATCCTGATTAAAGGCAGAGTGATGACAGAAGTCAAGTTGACAGAAGACAGTGGCTGAATGCAAAACTCAGAAAATGAGTTCCCCCTCCCTCTGCTTTGCATATACAAAATATAAAAGTAGTGTTAACTGCAAGGCCAGGTAGTCTGAGGAGTTTGTCTTATCACTGCTATGAATCTACGGTATCAGACCAGAAATCATTAAGGTTATACATAAATTTAAAGTGGTTTTGAAATGCCCATTCCTCCTAGACATAACAACTGCTACGTATTTATTTATTTTTTTTTAACTAATCAAGAAATAGCATAGTATCATTGCAGATGAAGGCTTTGGCAACTAGTCCACTGTTTAGTCAGGTTCAGATTATGTTAATGTAGCTTCTGAAAACAGCTGACGTAAATAGGGAGATGTCATCCTAGGAGAGAGAAAGAAAGAAAAGGCCCAATTCTTGCTGCAGCTGCTGCTGCTGGAGGGAGACAAGGCAGTTCTGCAATGTATGCCCTCTCCAGCCACTGTGAGGTTGTTCTCATCTACTGCGCTGTTATTGCCCAATTTTATTTCAGAGATGAGCTTCAGTAGTGGATAAATTGATTCTTACATGGACTGTGAATATAGTGCCTTGGGAAACTTCAAAAAGTGGAAACATACAAATAAAAATAATTATAATTTTTGCTATTGAAAGAAAAATTATAAGGGTGTGTGCCACCAGCTGGGAATGCCTTCTGGTGACTTGCTCATGACCACCTACAGCAGACAGTCAGAAAGTCTATTCCCGGCTTCTGCTCTCTTTCCAATTTGATTCCTGCCAATACTTATTTCCTGCTCATAAATTCTTCAAAAGGCAAATTGAGGCCCCTTAAAAGTCTTGGTACTTCTCCTCCACAACAGCCATTCAGCTAAAGCTGCTGAGAGAGAGATCAGGACAAACGGTTGCTTTTTCAGGGGGAGTTCTGCCCTGTAGATCACTGTTTTATGTCTATGTTTTTACATCAGGACTTTGGTAGTGATCAGAGAAAACTACCAATTTGCCTTGGGCATATGACATAATCCAAAATAATTTGGGAGGGATATTTTCGCAGCACGAACTCCTCAGAGCGCAGAGCACTTGAAGGGCTGCCTTTTCATTGTCATTCCATTAGTGCGAACAGAAGCTGTAGTTGTAACTCCCTGTGTAATTCGAGAAACTTCAGTAAGAACTGTAAACAACCTGTCAAGTCTTCCTGACTTTTAAGAAATCTTTTATTCAACTCAGTGAGGTTTTACCTCACAATCTCAGCTGCTGATTTTTCTTTTTGCTAAAAGTGTATGGGGTTATTTTTCTGTAAACAAAATTGAAAAGGCCAATTTTCTTCTGACTAAGCTTGATTAACTTTTTGTCTCTACCCTAGTAAAATTGATTTTCTGTACAGAAAGATTTAACAAATTATATTAATTTAAATACACTCAAAGCCACGATGTTTATTAAAGATACAGCAAATGTGCCTCTCAGCTTGCAAGATGTAACTACTTAATCTCACAGTTCTCTGCTGGACTGCATGCCAAAAGCGAATATATGCTCTGTGACTTCTATAAAATGTATAATAGTTATTTCCCATTACTCATTATGACTGTAGTTAATGTCCAAACAGAAGTTTAGAGGCATTTGTCAGAAGATTGAGAAATCCTGGTGAGAAGTCAGTGTGTGCTACAGCCTGTGCCTAGAAGGTGTCAGCACAGCTGACAGGAGCAAGGGGATAATCATGGGCTGGCACAGGTCTCAGCGGCAAACCTCTTCCTTCACTGATGCTTCTCTCCTGTCCAGATCTCTATGAGAATACCTGTTCCAAGCTTCTTTGACCCTTTGAAGATATTTGAAATGGTAAGAGCAGACACACTGCCATGAACAGGTGTTGTTGAAAAGGGAAGTACCTGAGGCGAGGAGGGATGAACATTTTCCTTGTGCCAGAGTCCGAAACAACCCTTATGACTGAGAGAAGAAGGTATTGGTGTTTGAGTCAGAGAGCTGGATGGAAAAGATGGAAAAGATGGAAAAGATGCTTTTGTTATAAGATGGAGTTACATTCTTTCTGTTAGTGGCCACAAAATGTTATCAAACCAATGTTCATGCCTTGGCACTATTAGACACTTGACATTGCCAGCTTGGAGAGGATATTTAGGATTAGTTCACCCATTTTGGTTATTTAAGGCCTTAAACAATTTCACAGTGTCTTCTTTATTGGAGGTGGAGGAGTCTTTTTCTTCTTGAAAAGGTGGCTAGGGCTTGCAAACCGAAACCCGAACAGCTTGTGTATTAAGCTTGTTAAAGAGATTACAGTTTCTTATGCAGAGGAATGAATACCTGGCTAGGAAAAAAAAAAAAGAATGAAACATAATGGAAATTTCAATTAGTGCTCAGCCAAAGCAGGACCTGTGACTGTAACTTGACTCAGTCATATTTCCATTTGTTCTCTCATTTCAGTGGGAATCCATCTGATGGGATTTCAATACTACCTAGTTGTGAGGTCAAAACTGTAAGCTTTCTTTTATCTGTGAAAACTGACATTTTTCATTTTCTTCTTGAAATAGCAGTTTGAAACTATACGATATGTAATAAAGGGCTTCTGCTTTCTTCTCCAGAGATAGCTAGAGTCCACTACCCTAGGGAGTGACCTCTATGTTTACTTTTTAAAGTACTTTGGTATCCTGAAATACAACTTGCTGTGTAAGAGTGTCTGTTTCTGAGTTTCTGTTACCATTAAGTCAGAAGCTTGACAGTTTCACACTTCTACTAGTTCTGCTTGCTGTTGCTGCTAAAAAAAATATAGGTGAAATGTCATAAATTTCACACTCAGAGCAGGCTGGACACAGCCTTGCTTCTGGATTTGTAAATGCTCATATAGAACTGACAACATATCTTAAATGCTTCCGTTGTGGAGGCTTTACTTCTGGTCTGACATAGTCAGAAACTGAATCATGTTGTATACGAACATTTTTCACCTAGTGGAAATACAGGAAGCTCACCAAAATCAGGAGTGACTGTGATTTTGTCCATTAAAGAAGATTAGCTCTCCAGGGCAGAAACTGTTGTTTAATGCAAAGCTGTATGATATGCTCTTGGAGGTAGATAATGCTACTGATTAACCGTGCTTAGGTGAGAGATGGTTAATGAAAGGTATCTATCTCCTTTGAGTCAATGGCCTTTAAGGAGACATTTAGACAAGAGCAATGAGATCCTGTGGAGTCTCTGCAATCCACTTGGTCCTAGAAGAAGTTGAGAAGCAATCCTGAATACAGCTGTAACAGCATTTATATAATACTGAAATTTAGCTCAGCTCAATATCTTCAATTATTACTATTTATATTATATCAGTAGCCAGAGAACCCAGTTGCAGATCACAACTTGCAGTGGGGTGAAAAGGTACAAACCAGGGCCAATTTTACATACGTGTAGCATAGGGTATCAAAGTGAAAGGGTGAACTTACAACCTGCTTTCCTATATTATGAAATGCACTGCTCTGGCCTTCAGACCCCTGCTGCCAAGGCAGCTCTACTACAGCTACTACTGCTACCAATGGAGAAGTCAGGTTGAAAGTGATGATTCTGTATTTCATAAACGTGAAAGGCAGGATCTAAGCAGAGTATTGAAATCTCAGAGTATTGAAGAAAGGAGAGAGAGTTAAAAACACGTCTTTGTCTGCATCCCACATCAAAGCTCTGTAGGGCACAAAACTTTGTGACTTCAGAACTCCTTGAACGCTCACTTGCCACTCCAAGTCACTCTGTTCTCACTTGTTGGTGTGCAAAATTATCTTTCTTTCCTACACAAAGACACCCTAAGCTTTATCTGATACCAGTATACACAAATCCCTGACAATACACCTTATTAATGAAAGCATGACCATCCATTCCAACCTCAGGAACACAGGACACGATATTGAATGAATGCAATCATACCACAGAACTCTTTTCATTAAATGGTACTTTTAGCTTTTTCTTATCTATGAAGTCTTCAGACTTTAATTATCGTGATTGTCATATTTTTCCTCTTTATGAGAAAGAACATGGAATCAAGGAGAACAATATTCTTTAAAGAATAGGAAGCTGTAATGAGACTTCTTATAATTCAAGTCACTTATTTGAGTTTTTATATATGTATAACTATCATAAAAGGAATTCTCATGTGGAAAAAGCATAAGCAATTTTGGTTTCACAGCCTGCAACTTCTATTTAGTAGGTTTTGATTTCATATATATACATATATACTTATATATTCATGCACACATATATATTCCACACTATAAGGACACATTGAATTTAGCCACATGAATCAAGAGCTAAAATGGGAAGAAATGAAAACTAGGAAAAGAAAAGAAAAAAGGGAGTAAAGAGGAACTTTATGTGTGATATTTCAATGACTTTCCCAAATTCATTTGTGCAAGTCTTTACTTCCAAATCGCAGATTAAGCAAGCATTCAATGATGAGAGCAGAGAGCGATAGTTTGTATTTGAGGAGAAAGAGTGCAGATTGAAAAAGAAATTGTGCTCATCTATATGTGCAACACAATTTGTATGCAGCTATACATACTTTGTAGAAAAGGGCATTTTGATGAATCTATGCATGAAGCTGCTCACATTTGGAAAATGTAGAGAAAGATTTAATCTCCAGACTAAACTATTCCTGCGGAGAACAGTCTGGTACTCAAAAATTATACTTAACTCTAAATGTGGACTCACATGTATTTTACCCAACAAAATGAAGGTTTTGCCATTTCTGATCACATTTAGGGTTTGTCCTGCAGCACTACTGTCCATGTCAACTATCAAGAATACTGCAGTTGTTTACCTCAATATTAATTACCTGCACAAATATTAGCACTGTAGTTTGTGAGAAAAAAAAGCACATTTCAAGTCCAGTGTTCCAGTTCCAAAATATAACTTTTTGACTTTGCAACTGTGACAATTCAGGAAATTCTGTGATATTAATAGGTCATTAACTCAATTTCAGTTTTAAAAATTGCTGCATCCCGGAATACTCCAGCAGGTGAACCCAACAGTATGGTGTCAGGCCTGGCCCCCTGGAGATTAGGGAGATGAAGATGATGGAGATCAGCTTGCCAGGGGAGAAGTTTAAAGTGCTGGGATTCCTTCACCCAACCCTCTACCTCTGAAGATAGCGGCTGGACAGACACAGAAGGTTGACAGAAGCAGAGAAAGGTCAGGCAGGGGCATATTTTCATAATAGATGGATCTTATTTAATTGTGGGAACAGTGTAGGGAGAAGGAAATTGATTCCCCACAGAAGCTGTGCTTCTGTGGTGAAGGCATATGTGCAGCTGTAGGAAGGCCATATGCTCCTTTTTAAGCAGGGGTCATAAACCTCAGAGCCTGCGTATGTTGTTGGTTGTTGCAGTGGGAACTGCTGGAAGAGTAGCTGTTCCTTACTTTGTACATATACAGGGAGGAACTACGCATTTTTGGACAGCATTTGTGCACCACTTGTAGCCGTTGCATAAGACAAAACCTACGTGGTTTCCTTTGTGAGTACATACCCTGGAAAAATGTCACCTAATTTTGAAGAACTTGATCAAGAAACCACATTTGTGAAAATACACACAGGTGTTATTTTCAGTCTGTATGTTTCTTAATGTTTTCTAGTCTGAAAGGGTTATTTTCAGAACCTTTGTACAGTCTTTATACTATGTCTCTGAAGAGGTGAACTGTAAAACCAAAGTATTTCCAAGATTTCACCTCTAGAAAGCAACATTAAGAATTTGGGAAGGGGCTTGAGCCACCTGACTCTGTTTGTTTGTTAGATCTCTCCTTAGCAGATTGTGAACCAAATATATGCAGTCAGAACTGGAAAGGGATGGAGAAAAAACTATTTCCCATATGAGATACTCCATTTTATATTCATGTGCACAACTGGTATTTGCACAGTACTCTGTTCATTTAAATTTTAATAGCATATTGTAAATGCTATCATTAATATTAAACCTGGTATTAATATTAATGATCGGCTGCTTTCAAAAACTGCCTCATCAAAACCACTCCAGCAATAGCCCCTTAACAATTCTATGGGTTTAGAAGAGGGAATGTGAGGGCTTCAAACACATAACAACGACCCTCACTTTAAACCTGAATTATGAGTTTCCGTATGCAGACAAAGTACAGTGTGTGGGATGGACAACCAGCAAGTCAAATTTTTTTGCACTTTAAAGATTTTCAATAAGAATCACTAATATTAATTCACTATTAGAAATTGCAAATATTGGTAATTATTTTATAAAAGGATTAAGCATTTTGTTTCAGGATACTGTGATGATTGTTCTTAGCTGACTCTGGATCTTTAAAGTTATGAGATGTTTTATATTCCTCATGACAAGCTTGCTAAGTTTGGTGATCTAATGGTGCTCCATGAACAATTCTTGTGATACATTAAGCTATTTTAATTCCTCTGTGTATTTCTGACATGCCTAGGATATGCCTACATGGAGAACTTAATCTCTTTTGAACTCCAAAGAGGCTATTCAAGTGCCTTGCACCCACACAAAAAGGTCTCTAGTTTGGTTTAAGGTCTTTAGTGCTCTCTCTCATTTTCACTGCTAAATTCATCCTTGGAGACCTGGACAGGCAGCGAGGTAAACTGCTTTTAAACATGTACTAATAAAAGCTTTCCTGCTGTGAGCCTTATCTAGCAGTCTTCTGAAGTCATTGGGAGCTGTATCAGAAGCTTTAATGAGAAGAGGCTTCATATATTCTGTATTGTCAAGTTCACTTTCGTTGGCATGGGATTTTGCTAAAGCTAACCCTTGAAAATCCCTGAGAGAAATGACAAACAGAATTGCTTTCAGATTTACTGTGCAGAGTTAAGTCAGAGACCTCTGGTGTTGTGATACATCAGCTCCTAAAAAGGAGAAGAGACATTTTTCTAGACATTATACTACATTATAAACATTGTTAAGACATATTTAGTTGAAAATAAGTATCTGTAAGATAATCAGGGTTACAAGTAGAAAGTTAGAGAGAGAAATGGGGCCTTGGCTGCAAGAGAAAATAAAAATATGAATCCATATGAAATGCAGTAGGATGGTTCTTACATGGTCATGTGAGACACTTACAAGACATTATAAACCAGGAAATGGATAATTAATTTTTCATTAAGCAGATGGAAACATCATATTTTCCATCAATCTTTTTTCCTTTCAGCCAAGGCACAGACTTAAAAATTATTATAAGCAAGAAGTTAGCAGTCAGCATCCTATTCAAAGCATGGTTAAAATAACAGAAACAATGAAGATATTTGCAAAACTTAAGTAAAGAAAATTAATTTGCATTTAAAACAATATAGGCACTTACATGTTTTCAAAAAGATTCTATTTAAATCTAAAAAATGTAAAACAAAAAATTTCAGTTAAAAAGTTACCTTCACACAGTTCTCTTCAAGGATTCAGGAAAAAACCCAGTATAACGGAAGGCTGTGCTTTACTGCATTTGAGGTCACAAGCTTAATTTGCCCAGTCCCTGCTTCTTGTTGCCAGTTCATTTGGGATAAAGCGTGACATTTTGAAATCTATTTGCAGGTGAAAACATGACACTGGAAAGCACAACATTTAGCAAAACTTATAATAGGATGTTGTCCGACTCTTTGTGGAGGCACATCCTGCCCTCAGCTGGTGAGGCGTCCCAGGGGGAGTTGCAGGCAAGGCTGCCTCACTCCCGCGCTGTGCCTGGTGCATGCACACAGCATCTCAAGTAGTTGAACTCACAGAGTGCTATGCAGAAGCTTTCCTGCCAGATTAGTCCAGGTCACAGTGTTTGTCCCTTCTAGATACTGGCATAGTTTTAGCCTTCTTCCTATAGGATGACATGCCTTCCTAAATTTCAGCATTAATGATCCAGAAAACTCCTCAACAGCTTTGAAGTTGTACGATATAAATTACCTTGACCTGTGTATTTTAATACAGTCTTCTTGTCCACTCTTTGAAGCTCCTGTTCCTTGTAGCAAGGAAAGAAACTTCCTCAAAATACAGATTGCCAGCTGTTCACAAGCAGCCGGTTGATTCCTTTCCTTATAAATTGTGCGTGTCGGTATGCTTCACATAGAAGGAATAGTCAGCCGTTAAAAAAAGAAACTGTAAACAAACAGATGAAGCTATAACATTCACTGTTTGTTTCTCACTTTAGCAAGAACAGAAAATCTTTATTGTCAGGCATGCATGACTTTAGTTATTTATCAAGCCAATTCAGAAATGCTGAAAGTACTCCTACGAAATGTCTATAGAGTGATTTTCTGATAAGGAACTGTTGAGTAGGACTAATTAGAAAGAAAGAATCTCATTTTGCAAAACGTTTCCAGGTCTGAATATTTGTTTGATTTTTGTTAAATATGGGAATGGAACTGATGCTTTTTGAATTATTTCATGGAGTATGACAGAGAGAGAGACCTCACTCTTTAGTCTTTTGTAAGCTAGCAAGGGCTTACCTGCTTATGTAAGATATGAAATTCCCAAGACAACTCTTCAGGGGAATAAGTTGCTTTTCAGACTGGGAGGGATACCTGAATCTGGTCTACATGAGTCAGAAACGAAAATGTTTGCTATTCATGAACTGTGTAAAATTTCTGTACTTCAGACAACTTCCAAGGGATGTACAAATTAGGTTTTTCTTATTGTTCTTCAAGAAAAGCTGTTGGATCCTGCTGATTTCTCTCCAAAGTTCAAACTGATGAATCTTTTGAAAGTATAGATAGTGTTAGTTACACATTCATCACATATTGATATATATTTCCAAAATTCCTATATTCCTCTAGTCATTTCCTAAATTAGCTTTCTTTGAAGAATCTATTAGTATTAGCTTGAAAAGCTGTACCTAAAATCATAAAAGAGTTTTCTAACATGACATCCTAACAATCTGGAGGTTAACTACTCTCTAGATAGAGGTCCTTCTCTAGATGATCCACGGTTTTAATCTTCATGAAACAACCAAAGGAGATTGAGCAAGTATAATCTTGGCACCTGCTTTATACAGCAAATATAAAGTATTCATGTCTGAAATAGAGATAGTTATGATTAAGAATGAGATATCTCTGTCCCTTGATATTAGCATGAAAAGAGATTTTCTAAAGCAAAGATTAGACTGTGGTATAAATTGATTATATCAGACATATGGCTGTTAGAATCTTGTACTAAACATCTTTATACCATAATTCAACTATATAGCCTAGGAGTACAAATTCCAAGGATTTTTCCAGTGTGCAATATTATATACTTATTTACATAAAGTATCAATATTTATATACACTGATGGAACAACAACATGACTTGGCTTTCTAAATAAAG
Source organism: Ciconia boyciana (assembly GCF_034638445.1). Lineage (NCBI taxonomy): Eukaryota > Metazoa > Chordata > Aves > Ciconiiformes > Ciconiidae > Ciconia > Ciconia boyciana. The sequence continues at coordinate 28,695,413 of NC_132938.1, forward strand.
ATGGCATATATCAGTTTGACAGACACGGCTGAGACAGCTGAGTTTATGCTTCTAAAAAAGTATTCATTTTGTACGTTTTTATAGAATACTGACAAGGGAATTGCTAATGAAGATAAAAATTATAAAGGTGGGATGTGTAACAGACAGGTGGTTCTGTAGAAATTAGAAAAAGATATAAAGCACTGTTTTACTTTCCAGTACTATGCTGAACACTGTCATCAGTGTTACTATTTTAAAAGAAATGAGATGCACAGTGTGATGTAAGAAATAAAATTTGTTTCTTATTTCTGCAAGTTACAAACTATATCATAGAATTTTCTAATTTGTGGATTGTAATTATAATACAGACCTGATCTGATAAGTGACTTCAAAAAGTTTTACAAATACCTTTGATATAGCTATTAAAGCTATCTCTTTGGTTCCTTGACTAAGCCATTACTGTAAATCACTACATTTTGATGATTTTATTTTGATAAAGGCTTATTTTTAAAAACCAAAGATACAAATATTTTAAAATTTTGACCTTAGCTTGTGTTGCTGTAATTTAATCTGTTAAAAGCATTGCAGAAACATAGTGGAGAATTACATTGTGGTTTCTTCACTCATATGGATCTAACATTTTGTAACTGTGTAACTAACAGCAGGAATTTTCTCTGTCAAGGATCAGTTACTTTATTTGTGCTAGTGTAAATCCAGATGTCTTAAGTCTTTCATTAGGTTACATTGGATTAATAATAAACAGTAATGCAATTGCAATCTTTCCTGTTGTCACCAGTGAGAGTTTCAACACAACATCAAATTAAAAGAAGAAATCTTGCTTGGATTCATAAAGTAACGTGTAGATTAAAATAATGACCTTTCTGATATTGCATCAGGTTCCATGTCATGTTGGATTACCTCACCCAGGCTGTTTAAGACTGCATGAATCAGGCATGATTCAAACAATCTGACATTCTTTGATACAACTTGACACTGTCAGCACACTCTAATGAGTCACGTAAGTCATTAGAAAATAGACTTGTACAGTTCCAGAAGATTGTAACTATTTATTGTACGTGCATATGTTTGTTTTGCAACTGTCAAAGGACAATTAAACAAGCTGAAAACCTGAATGAATACACCAATTCATTTTTTTGAATTGATTCTATATATTAAATTATGCACATGACAACACCAACAGCCTCTAGACAGCAGCAGGGGGAAAAGACTCTGTATTATGTCCTAATTGGCTATTAAATTATAATTTCAGATGTTCCTGTGTGACTTCCATGGCTAAATTAATAAAACTTTAGTTCCCACTTCTTTTAAATACTCTTGAAACTTTACCCATTGTCTTCAAACAGCAGCAATTTTTTTTGACAAAATGAGAATTTTTTTTTCTCTAGTATTTATCTCGAAGGGCAATAAATCAATCATCTCAATAATTTAAAATTAGATTTCTTTTAAATTATCTACTCCAGTTGAATTACAGCTCAGGAATTGCAGGATGACAGTCTATCACTTCTTTTGCTTTGCATCAGAAGAGATAATCTTAATAACAATTCTGGTCCTAACATCTGTGGAAGAAACCAGTCTCCAGTCAAAGTGGTGAAAGTGTTGTCATTCAGGCAGCAAAGGGTTTCAGCCTGTCAATCTATGAACTCTGCCAAGACTGCATTTCTTAGTCTTTCATTTAGCACATTGCCATCTTTATGGAAGTGCTTCTTTACTAGTTTGAATGTGTGCAGACTGATTACAAAGTTGAGTGACGAGCAGAAAAATAAAATAGCATTGCTCACACCTCTGTTCTGTGGATGCATGTTTTTACACCACAGGTAAAACAGTGCAGAGTCAGAACTTTTATTCTCTTCCTAAGCAAGGTTTTGGATCTGTGTCACACACTCTGTATACCTGTTTTGGAACTAGATCTTTCCCTCTTTTGCCTCACCATTGAGGACTTCTTTCAGGAACATTGCATTATGAGAAACAAAGGGGTTTTAGCTCAGCTTTTTTGTTTGTCATTCTAGAAACATATCCAAACAGACACAGAACAGCTGCTTTATTCTGTAGCAATTTGTTGCCTTTTAAATGCATTAAATGCCTTCTAAAATGTAGGACAATGCTATGTGTGCACGTGTGTGTGTATTATTGTAACAAAAAAAAAAGCTATTTCATTTATAATGAATAGTTACATTTATTAGCACATCAGCTATACATTATGGGCACTTACATATTTCTATACCTTTTTACAACCACCAACAAAATTTAGTGTGTTCTCTCAGAAAATGTATTAAAATGTTAATTTAAGTATTCCCTTAATTTTCAGGGAAGAAAAAAATCTCTAGCTCTGATGTTGTCTTCACATATTTAACAAGAATTCACACTTTTTAAAGAACGTGTTGTCACAGCAATTACATTTTTCCAAGCCATGTAATGGTGATTAAGATTTCATTAACTACCTCAGGTACTAATGCTCTGCTGTGAGCGTGGGAACTGTGTTTATTTCTTGCCATTGTTTTACAGGTGAACATATTTGGAACCATGCTATTTTCCAGGTCCACAAGTTGAAGTCCAAACAACTTTTTTTCTCTCTTACTCACATGTTAGAGGTGGTCTTGTTTTTTTACTAAGGTCCTCCACTTCTCCACCACACATTCCATTAGTTTGCCCCTTAGTTCCACTTTGGAGCAATGCTTGTACTGGATTAAATGAGGTGTGATTTCAAGCACTGTTTATGCTTATGCTTCTTCATAGCCTGCATGTGTTAGACACTAAGTTAAAGTAATTCAAGGCATGGTAGCTCCAGTTAGAGACAGAAATAGTCACCTACTGGCAAATGAGCTGGTGGTCCAAGCAGCATAAGATGTTTTGGGAGGAAGGGAGGCTGTGATAGAGCTTCATCTGCTGCCAAACACTGCAGTCTGGTCCTGGTTTCCATAATAGACCCCTGAAGCCTGGAGCTATATGTGCATCTGCCTCCGTGTCCAAGCCATTGAAGTTGCTGAGGAAAAGGGTGAAAGGGTCCCTATTGGTAGCCACGTGTCCCTTCCTTCCCAAAAACCAAGTAGATAATGGCTGATGAAGAAGTCATCTTTGGCAGAATCCTGAATTCTAACTCCAGTGTATGTTTTTGACATGGATACTCATATTCGTGTTGGTAATTGCCTGTTCCACAGGGAACATGGTGTCAGAATAAGGACTGTCACTTTTTAAGTAGTAGGCAGCCCTTGAAAGACAAGAGGTGTGCTGCCACTGGGATAGACAACGTAAGGCAGGGAATACTTTGGGAAGCCCATCATCTGTCTGGGTCCTACATTAATCACACAGAAAGGAATCACGTTATATACAGGAAAAGGGCCCATGCCTTCTTGGTCCAGTGGTTACCCTCCAGGTCTGTAGTGGACATCTGCTTCTCAAATTAATATTCAAGTAATGCCTAGAGACATGGTCTGGAATTAAAAGTCTCTTTAGTAAAGAAATCTACAGACAATAGTAAAAGCTTATCCCTGCAACAAGTGCTTGTAATCTAAATCAAGGCAGTCAAAGGGGAAATGGAAACAAAAAGAAGTGAAATCACTTGCCTGGGACCATAAAGCAGGTTAATGGAAGAGCTGAGAATAGCACCTGGTTCTCTTGAGAGCTGAACACATGCCCCCCATTATTCGTCGAGCTATGTTGCAGCATCTCCTCATGGTTCTTGCTGGGATGCATGTGCCAGAAAAAAACAGTCCTTGAGCTTTCCTGAGTGCAGGGAAACTTGATAAACCTCACCTTTGCCCAGAGAAAAGGAAATAAAGTGGGGGTCATCTTTCAGCATCCTTTCTTTATGATTTCTCACTATTTTTAGACACTGATAAAAGGCCTAAGTGTGTAAATATACATACTAATCAAACTACCACTTTGTTACTTCCCAGTATTTCAGTAGTAATCTTCCGCAGAGTGAGATTTCTGAACCTGCTTTAGAAATACTTTATGCAGAGATATGGCTTTTCAGCAGTTTAAGTTATTAGGAGAAAGTTTTCAACATCCCTTTGAAATGCTTGCAGCCTTACATGAGAGATTGATGCTCTGTGCTGTAGTTTGTGCTTCATTTTATTGTGTTTTTTTATTTTTGCCTGGGTTTGCCCATGCCTTTACGTATGCCCGGGTTTATTTACATTTAATCGTGTTGTGAAGTTGACAGTCACAGTGAAAATTTTGCCCTGTCATAGAATGAACAAAAATATTCCCACTATATTTTTTCTGGTCTGTGCTACACTAAAACTCAGGCCTTCTCTCTTAACATCAGTTAGGAGAGTTCAAAAAAGCCCACTCCTTGAAGCAGACGTTGGTAAATGCCCTAATAGGCATTCAGGCATATGGTCAGAATAAGTCTCTTGCCAGCTGGTTTTGTTCCTGTTGATGTAATAATGTCAAAAGCGGTGTTTTGTCAGGAGAAGCTCTGTCTTCATTGCAGTGATGTCTTCACATACCTGTGTGAGTATGCTGATGAAACAGTGTAGCTTTACCATCAAACCTTTTCCAGTTGGAAAAGGTCCCCACTTCTGCTCTTGTACTTGATCCATCAATGACATTGAGGCTTCAGGGTAGCAACAGTAGTGAGCAGAGTCACATTTTAGGCATTATGATTTTCAGAAAATTTCCTCCAACAAGCCTTGCACTGATTTCCTGTTCTCTAATAAGGAATGGTGAGTGGTAAAGCGTAATGTTCCTTAGCTTTTATTTTTCATGGTGAGTTCTAATTCTGGGTTGGAATAGGCATTTTTGAACTGGACTAATTTTCACATGAAAATTCTGATTTCTTAATTGAATATTTTCATATGAATAAGTAGGTTTTGAAAAAATTTCAAAAAACTTACTTACATCTTTAAAAAAGTCTTTTGAGTTTTCTATACTGATAATTTGGGGCTTAAAAATACACATAAGATATACTTTTGAAATCTCAGCGTGAATTTTTAAAAGTGAAATGCTTAACCTTGTCAAAACAAGGTATAACTAGAACTAACACATATTCAGGATTTCCAGTTAGCTTCATTCCCTTCCTCCAAATGCCTGTGAGTTATCTTAATTGCACATTAAAAAGGTTTTTGAAATGTCGAAATATTTTCAAACCTGGAGTTTGAAAAACTTTGATATTTAGTTCTATCCCACTTCTTGCTGCTCTTCTGAAAGACAGAATGATTGAGAGAGAAGCTGATGATCCCACATCATCACACATTTCCCTATGTCCTAATTAAAGAATAGTGAGTCCAGTGTTCTGAAGGTTCAGCTTCAGCAACCTGCATGTTTATTATGAAACTGCTGTAGGAACCTGGAGAAAAAATCCTGTGCATCTCCCATAAAAGAAAGAGTGGGCAATGCAAGAAATTAGCTATAATGAATTTATAACTGCAATATTATTTTTGCTGGTAATGATGCCAATGCACATAAGAATACTTAGAGTATATATTCCTAAATCTAAATTAAAAACACGTGTGTAGAAAGGAGGTTATCTCCTACTTCCACTGAATGTTTGAGTCTCTTTTTTTTTTCCTGCAGCAGACATTTTGGGCTAAACTCTAGCTCAGACTATAAGGGAAAAATAAGGCGAGTTATTCTGGCAGTACGAATAACTTGTTCCTTGAAAGAAATTCTTCAGGGGAAGCATCCCTGGCACTGAACACATTAATAGCTCTGACAGTTACCAGAGAGCAATTGGAAAAATCCACAGGCAGCATGTTACTTACTCTTACTAATAGCTGCACTGGTGACCATTTATATTGAGTATTAGACTGAATGAGGAGTCTGGGGACTCCAGGCTCAGGGTATTTGCAGTTTCAGATTAGTCAGGACTGCACAGTGTGGCACAGAAAGGTAAATCCAAGAAACAGAAATGACAGCTTCCCTAGAGTTGCCAGCACACTTGCTCATAGATTCTTTATTTTTTATTTCTTTTTTATTATTTTTTAGTTTAGTGCTGTGTTTCTCTGGGACACGTCACTCCTGTCTCAGATGAAACCTGCCATTCAGCTTGCTCAGCTTTGGCTCAGGGCCCTTCCATTGCTATACAGACACATGCATCCTTTTCCCCATGCCTTTCAGAAAATGGGATTACACTCTCAATCCAAGACACACATCAGTTGAGAAAACTGTAGAGAGCAGAAAAAAAAAACGGTTTAGGTGATGCAGATAAGTCTTAGGAAGCTGTGGATCATCTAAATGAATCCTCCGGGCCATTGGTTTCACCATTACTACCAACAACTGCAGGAAAACTCATGCTCTTCCCAAGTTCCTGAGTGCTAAATAACTACTAAACTCTGTGTGAGAATTCAATTAAAAATCCAGGTGAAAGGCTTTCCTAAAGAAGGTGGCAAATGGGCATGATGTGCAGGGAGCTCACTGCTGACTTCACCGAAGGTGAACTGCACAATGGTATGGCTGTCCTCGGATCAGCCGCTGTCTCTTCCTTGGGCTGGGGGACTGATGAGGATTGCACCAGTGTCACCTTGAATCGTATATATATGAGTATGTATTTTAGAATATTTTAGTATATGAGTATGTATTTTAGAATATTTTAGAACAAAATAGAAATAGTATAAGAGTTATTAGTAGTTAAGAAGGGTTCACAGTTAGAAATAGAAACTAGCATACGAGAGAGTGAGAATTATAGAATCTTCAAGGCAATAGATAATGCCTAAGTTAGATAAGAGGATACAGGCACTGCATATTTTACTAACAAGTATATGTTTGTCCTAAAAGAATGCGAAGCTGTAACACTTCAAAGACCAATAACAGCAACATCCTCTTACTGGGAGAGCCATAAGGATAAAGGGACACCACAACAACCATGAAAACAACAGGAATCCCAGTAACTAGGGGAAAGGTAAAGGTGGCAGGGGGAGATCGCGACCACCGACCCAATTGGGGGACGAAAGGACTACACCCCCACACACTCCTTGTGAGCATGCGCAGTGAATTAAAATCACGCTGTGGCTTTAAATTGAAGTGGAGAAAATACGGACCAGTGGAAGAAGAGGATGATTAGTTAGTCTGATGATTATGTGTTAGATAGGCGTGGTGTGTTAACTTTCATGTATAAATACTGAAAAAGAATTGCAATAGGTGTGCTTGATTTGTGGAAATATTCCACCTTGCACCCTGCGCAGAATAAAGCAACGTCTCCTCTCTAAACATACTCTGTGTGTTTCAGGAGTTATTTTACAGCGAGGCAACACCAGTGCACAGACGCTGGTGGGAGCACTCACTACGAGGCATTCAAAATCCGGCCTCCAGTTCTGTACCACGTGTAATGACACTTTGCTACCATGCCACAGTGATAAATTTTTAGAAGCAGCTTATTTTCTGTAGCAATTTTATCTCAGCTTTGTCTAACGCATGGTATATTGCAGCACTTAACAGATACTTGTTCTGAGGCCTTCCTGCATTTCTCATCCTGCTTCCTTCCCTTTTTGTAACATAGTATAATGTCAGCTTTGGTAAATGCCTCACCAACTGCAGGCGCCTTACAGCTTCAGCTTTTTCTTTGGTAGTGATTATACAAATATTGAAAGAAAAGAAAGGGTTCTATCACCAGAATCTTTTTAAAGCACATTCACTTTTCTTGATTTCCTTGAGACAAGACTACTTACACTAGAGTAGAACAGTGGTAGGGTGCATATATGTATATTTTACAGAATTTGTTTTCTAACTTAACTGTAAAGCTTTTATCTGGACCTAAGCATGTTCTGGCTACACAATGCACCATCAGGACTGCCTGGGAAATTGACCTGGTGCTCCAAGACCTGGACCTTTAAGAGGAGCAGGGATGGGTCTTAACCATGCCTTAACAGGTGTGCTTGGAGTTTTTTCATAATAGAGGTGGGAATAGTATCACCTGCTTTCAGAATCTCTAGTTTGGAGGGGCAGTGTGGGTATTTAGATGGAGTTAAGCTTGGTGGAAGTGAAGCTGTAGCATGCATGGTGGTTAACAATTAATCTGGTGAGTGCAAATCAGTAGAGATACAGAGGTGAAAGTCTGGTGTATCGTTTGGAGTGAGGCTTTAAAAGGAAAATTCAGTATTATGAGGTTTTGAGACTAAGGGCAAAAAAAGGTAACTGAGGAAGTAATATGTGCCAATATGGGGCTAGATGACTCCTCCCAAAAGAATTATTCCCTGAATAAGGATGTGTTGGTTAAGTTCACATCTCCCCTCCAAATGATTGATTGAAGAAAAGCAGGGAGAGTTCTTCATGCAGTTGTTTGTGATAAAGTTTTTTCCTATGTTTTTTTTCATTTGAATTATTGCCTTAGGCTGTATCTAGCTAGGTATTTTCTAAGGGTGACCCTGAGCTAAGGAGACTGAGGTTGTGTGGTCACAACTCTTACACTCTGTACAAGTAAAATGTGGATAATAATATGCATTTTGTTTGAACTTAAATATTGTGCAAGTAATGGCATTAGTGAAAAATAATAGTGTAAGCCAGAACTCCTGGTATAGTGGTTTTGGATCCTTCTAACTCCACACAGTTTATGTGAAGCAGGTAGAGAGCTGATTCCTAATTTCACAGATGGGGAGACTTGGATGCTGAGACATACAAGCAAGCACTTTTAATTTAGACCAGTGGGAGTTGCATATATGCCTAAATGGCTTTATTTGCATAGTTGCGGTAAACCTATCAATAACTTTAAAGAGGCAGGTGCTGAATTGTTTCTTGTTTGGGCTGATCTTACCATGGTGTTACTAGGTTAAGTTTCTTAATCAGGGCCACAGCAGATTTATGTTGGCAAAAGTGAGAGTAAAAACTGTCTGTGACACTAATTAATAATTTACATTGCTTACAAATTGCCAGTATTCTATATTGAATTCTTGACAAAAGGCATAAGAATATTACCTATTGAAAGAACATTCTGATAAACGTGAGTGTATGTTCCATACCATAATATTCCGAGTCAGTTTTCATTCCCCAGCTTAGAGCTGTTTCATTCTAGTGCCTGAGTACCCAAACCAAGTTTTCCTCCTTCATATTTATCCTCTGCTTACCCTAGAGGGTATGACTGAATTAGTGACAGAATTATGCTGTTTCCTTTGTCCTCTGGGGACTGAACTATCAACAACTCACTGCTTTGAGAAATCTTTACAGCTGTGAGTCAGAGATGACCTTTTCTAAGACAGAATGAAGGCTTCAGCAGGGGAGTGAAGTTGACCTTGAATTGTGAACTAAACTTTTTCACTTTGATCTCTTGTGACACTTATCACTAGGATGTGGCTCTATTTGTGACATGCTGTGACAATGAGGTTTCATGCAACTTTTAAGCAAATGTGATACATGCGCTTCATAAGTTGTGGTTTCATCCTGTAATAAACCTCCTATGAAGGATATATACAGACAGTTAATTGCTTCCTGTCCCTACTGAGCCAAAATCTTGAGCTTTCCAGGCAAGCTTGATGTGTTTGAGCAAAAATATGATAACAAACAATATAAACAAGCAGAGCTCATCCTTATAAGCTGTTGTGTTTGATCTTCCTTGTTCTGTATGTGAAGAGATGCACTTGGCATGCAGGGGGGGTAGCTGTCATGAAGAAGCTTTTTTAAGTTCCCTTATTTTTAGGGCTGACTGCAGCTCATGATCCATATGGAAGGTTCATCATAAGATTGTAAAATCTGTCACTAGTGTAGGCTGCACGATGAACTGATGTAATGGTAGGACCACTTCACAGTCTTCCACTACCAGCAGAGTGAAGGAAATTCACCACATGTGTATGTGATGCAAAAAACTAGAGGTCTGCTTTTTATCGCTTGACATGGTATATAGTCTTAGTCATATGAGAAGGGCCTTAGACAGGCAATGCTCTTCAAGCACATACTGTGACTGCATTAAGTGTTGGAATTTCCTAAGCAGAGGAATATTTCAAATAGAATTATTGTAATTTTCCTGATTAGGGACAAAAGAGATGCATAGCTTCTACCTTTGATGAACTATTTCCTCAAGGAAAGAATATCAATATTTATCTTCAGAGTATTTCTTTCAGAAGCTGCAGCAGCAGCAGTAAAATATGCTAGGGACTGTACTGAGGAAGCCATTTTGCGGTCTGCAGCACACTTTGCTGTTTCTGTGAAGTTCGGGAACTAAACTGTGTATCCATGAGGAGCCATTAAATAATGCTTCTCTATTCATTATTGTTATTATTATTGAGTAGAACGGCTGTGATGCATTTTTTTCATGTCCCATTTGTGAATAACTCTTCTAATTAGATAGGTACATTATTCTATACGTATAAACCCTGAGTTGTGGTTTATAAGGGTACAATGCAAAGGTGTTACACAATGGATAGCAACATAAAAGACTACTCAACTTGAATGCTGTGCCCCATTTGGTCATCTCACTTCAACAAAGGGTTGAATCAATTGGAAATAGTCCAAATGAGAGAAGCAAGAATGGCCCAAAGTGGTTTTTTGTTGTTGTTGTTGTTTAAAAAACAAACAAACAAACCCCAATAAAACCCACAATAAAAAACACCACAAAAACCCCCAAACCTTGCTGTAGGAGGACAGGTTGAACAAATTTGTGATATTTTTAACCTACAGAACAGAAAAGACATCCATTTTTAAATACATGAAAAGCTGTTACAAAGAATCTGTTTCTCAATTCTTGATGGGTATGACAAGAAGCAGTAGGCTTAAATTCCAGCATGAATAATTCAGAGTAGATAGTAAAAGTGTTTCCAGTCAGGAAAAAAAGTCACTGCCTGGGGAGGCTGCGAATTTGCCATCACTTGAAAGAGAGAGGCATCTGTCAGGACCAGAGCAACTCATTCTGCATTGGGGAGGATTGATAATCTCAGTGATCCCTTGAGTCCCCTTTCAGTCTGATTATGCAACATAGAATCGTAAATCTATGACAACAGAAATCTGTTGTACCTAGCAAGTGTAAACCCCACAAGCATAATTTTATATAAGCTTGTGTTTGAACTGTGACTACGTTGTAGAGAAATGCCTGAGCTTTGTCCCACTTCACATCGGGCGTCTTTCATAACCAAAAACTACAATGAATAAAGACTCCCTTCCCACGCAACCCCAACCAAATCAAACCACACCACCCTTTTTCTAATTTTCCAGTACCTGAGGCTGTCAATGTGTATAGATAACTAAATCATACACCTTCATCTGTAATACAGTTTCTTATCTGTGGAAGCTGTATTTTAAGCCTAATCCTCAAGGCTCTATTCTTTTCCTTGGGTCTTACTGCTACTAAAAGTCTTTTCTTGCATATTTTGGGAGTCAATGAGTCATTAAGCAAAGCTACTGTTTTGCTGGAATTTACTGGTGTTGAAAATTAAGGGTTTGTTCCCTTAATTGGTCTACCCCAGTTACTCTCTGCAAGAGTTTCAATGCAACAGCTTGAACACAGTGTCAAAAATGAACTCCCTGAAGTACTTAGTGGAGTAACCAAAAGTTGAATTTACACATTTATATCCACAAACGTTAAATGGTAACATTGTATCCTGGTTATCAGAAGCACTGGCAAGAATTTAGTAAGCTAATACTAGGCACTGCACTATAAAAGCAGTTTTGTAAAGATTTTTTTAATGTTAGTAGAAGAGTTTAAGATGAGTTATTTATTCAAGCATTGAAGAAGATATTTCCAATTTTGCTTGTCTAGAATACTACCTTATTGACTTTATATCTAGAGATGAAAAAGAATATGGTCATTGGAAAGAATGACCTTCACATTTTCAGAGGTATTTATGAAAGAAAATGTAGCCTCTGGGCATGGCACTTCTTAAGAAAGGGTCATAATATTCACCCTCTTGCTATATCTGCCCTTTTCAGTCCTGAAGCTGTCGTTAATGATTATCAAAAGGTGGAGGAGACCAATAGTAAATTCTATTTACCAATAGTAAATTTCTATTGTTGTGGGAAATAAGTTTTTTTTTCTAGAACTAACATGGTAGAGTCTAAGTAGTGTTTTGTAAAGATACTTCTATAATAGCTAGTTTTCACATTTGGCTTCACATAGGATAACATAAACAGTCCAGGTTTTATTTGATTTTCAGTTTATGGAAAAACCAGGTGGGGAACAAAGAGGGAAGCAGAATGCATAGTATCAGCAGCTTGTGAATCAGCTGAAGGCAAAGCTGAACAAAGACTTCTCCTTTTATACTTCCAAGTGTGGAATGACATTAATATAATTTTTATACCAGATTTCATTCATATATTTATAAAGTTGATTAGGATAGTACCCGCTTTATTTTGTTAACATTGTATTTATTAAAAACTTTGGTTTATTGAAGCATTCACTTAAAATCTTTATTTGCTAGTAAGTCAGAAATCCCAGTCAAAAGAATGAGATGCACAGTGTTAAACCAAAGAGGCGTGAAATCTACTCGTTGGAGATTTGCTGTTTCTGCTTGGTGGACAATTCCTTCATTCTCCAGAGAAACTGGTCATCCAAACTGACATAGCAATTTTCTGACTGGCTAACTGAGGACACCTTACATTTCTGAGGACAGCATGACATTTTGATACTCATTAGATTAAAAAGTCATCTGGAAAGAAATTGCCTAACATTTGGCACTTATGTTTGAGGGTTATTGCCAGTGAATACTTCTTGATTAGTTTTTATTTCTTTTTCACTCTTGTTTAATTAATATGTAATTATGGCATTAGGAAGAGTTTTTCTGTAAATGTATGCCACAAGTAATAAATGAGGATCACCTTAGTTCTTCCATGTGTTGTCTAAGAGGAGGTTTGGATCAGGATAAAATAGCACAGCTCACTTGCGAGTTGTCCTTGTGGTCCTTGGGACTTCTCAGTACACTGTTTCAGTATCTGTTAAAGTGGGAGTAAAGAGCATCTTTACCTCCTCCTCCTCTATCAGAAATCAGAACTTGGCCCAGTGCATGTTTGCTTGTTTGTTTTTAAACCTTGGATATATGATTTATTTGACTTCTGTATAATCAAAATGACTTTTTTTTTTTTCCTCCTTTTTGCATGTTTTATGGGCCATGTTCAATAGTGGAAGAGAAATGTGCTCACAGCATTTTGACTTGGACTGGGATGAGTGATATGATGAGGAGGATAGCTGTTTCCTAAGGAGCGGATAGCAAATGAGACTTTACCTACCAAATCACAGGGTTATCCCCTAAAGTATTGTTGAATGGAGGCTGGATTGAGGCTTTCCAGAAAGAAGGTTCCGATTCCAAACCTTCCAAAACTTGCATAGGTGCTTTATTAAAAGTCACACCAAGTGTGTGCATATGTGTGCTGGAGAGGCTACACAGCCTCTATAGAGGAGGATACAGTCAGTAATAGCACACTCCCTCCTTTCATAACAGCCCTATCTAGCTCCTGTCCAGCTACAATAGCCATTTCTGTGTATGGTCTCTAGTGCTCCTTTCTTCTGATTTCTCTCTTCATTTTTTTGTCATGTTAATGAGCCTTCTAGCTTTGAGCTATTTACACTGCAACGGGTCTGAAGTGCCTGGTATTGACATCCTTTGTAATGGCCTACAAATAAAAAACAAAATCCCCATGTTACAAATACAGATTGTGCTAGCAGCTTCTCAAAAATTGAACATTCCTGTTTTCTGCTACGCGATTTCTTATGAAAAGCTGTAAGCTTTCCTATGATAATATCAGGCAGCACAAAGAGAATACAAAAGGGAAAAAAACAGTGGTAAAGGAGGCAAGAAACTGTAATTCTGTTCCCCAGACTGGCCATTGACCTGTTCTGTGTAATGGGTCTTCCAGTCTTGCTATCCATCACCTGTTTGCTTTGTGTGTTTAGATTGTAAGAAATCATGAGTAGTGTTGTATGTGTAAAATGCTTGACAGAAGAGAGTCTTCCTAGTAGCACTATAACCCAGAGAATCCTCAAAATATGCAATATGTAAAGACTTTGTATTTTATTGTGAGATGTCACAGTTTCAAGCTAGGCACACACTGGCCATTTTGATTCTTCGGAGGGATTTTCTTTATGCTTGTGTACTTCTGGAGATAAATCACGTACCCACACATCTCTATATGCGTAAGTACATGAGTACATATAAACAGACACGGAAAGATCAATTCAATGCAACTAGGACTGAGGTATACACTTTTTACTTCTCTGTATTTTTAATGTGTATACTTCTAAGTTATTCACTCCTGATAGCACCTGGGGTGGTGAAAATATGCAAGAAGGCTTATTTCTGTGGTGAGTAAACACGAGTAAACCGTCTCACTGCACGTTATCAATGCTCAGAAGCAGAGAAATAGGCTAGCTGGCTGATTCTCTCATTAATTTAGATGCAGGGTTTGTTTAGTCAGCTGACAAAACAAACTTCATGTTTGTGATGTGTTGGCCTAGCTCCATGTAGGAAAATAACAAGACTCTGAATGAAGAAAGAGATTATTTTTTTTAAAAAGATCTTTAATGATCTTGCATTAGTTATTAAGCCATGTTTTCTGGCTTTTCTCCCCACAATATGGTGTGTGGTGTGTTATCACAGCAGTTCAGCATGCCCCTAAAGCCAAAATATGATTTGTTTTGTCTGAAATTTTACAGCTGACTGTGTTCAGTTTATTAACACAATATTCCTTTAAGAAATCCATAATAAAACCAGAAACCTGAAATAATTTTGCAATTACCATTTAAAGCTTTAGGGCTAACCTATATGTTAAGCTCAGAGTAAAAAACAGCCTTCAGTGATGTGGGTTGGTATCCTGGCTCTGGTTGGGGAGGCTGCTTTTACATCTTTGGAGGACCTTCAGGTTATTTCAAATTATAAAGGTATGAAACAGTCATTATAAGGAAATGCAATTCTTAGAAATGATCCATAATCTGCCCATACATCAGGTTTTTTACAAAAATCTTCTCCTTTATCAAATTTTCAGAGGAAAAGGTAAATATTTAAATTAATCATATAATATAGAATATTTATATGAATATAAAGAATCTTAAATAATCAGCAAACAGTAAGAAAATAACTGAATTGATGTTGTCCACATAAACCTAATTGGTTTCTTTTCCTTTGTAGGTATCCCTTATGTCGTGGTTTAACCCCAGCCGGCAACTAGGCACCACACAGCCGCTTGCTCGCTCCCCCCCCATGGATGGGGGAGAGAATTGGAAGGGTAAAAGTGAGAAAACTTGTGGGTTGAGATAAAGACAGTTTAATAGGGAAAGCAAAAGCCACGCGTGCAAGTGAAGCAAATCAAGGAATTCATTCACTACTTCCCATGGGCAGGCAGGTGTTCAGCCATCTCCAGGAAAGCAGGGCTCCATCACGCGTAACACTTAGTTGGGAAGACAAATGCCATCACTCCGAACGTCCCCCTCTTCCTTCTTCTTCCCTCGCTTTATATGCTGAGCATGATATCATATGGTATGGAACAGCCCTTTGGTCAGTTGGGGTCAGCTGTCCCAGCTGTGTCCCCTCCCAACTTCTTGTGCACCCCCAGCCTACTCGCTGGTGGGGTGGGGTGAGAAGCAGAAAAGGCCTTGACTGTGTGTAAGCACTGCTCAGCAATACTGAGAACATCCCTGTGTTATCAACACAGTTTCCAGCACAAATCCAAAACACAGCCCCATACTAGCTACTGTGAAGAAAATTAACTCTACCCCAGCCAGAACCAGGACAGCTTAGTACATAGCTATAATGATATCAGCTATAAAATGCTTTCCAGAAGACTTCCTTGTCATTCCTTACAAAAAATAGACAGTGTTCACTGAAAGAACAACCATTTAATTTTATGTCCTCATCCAATGCATATCTCTTGTCTTTTTTGTTGTATAGTGCATAAATCCTGCATTCTCATAGCTGTTTCAACAGCTCACATCACTAACATCGGGGATAGCAATGAATGTGTCTCCCCTATGATCCCAAATTCTTCCTCACAGAAGATTTCACATAGATGTCAGAAGGCATCAGTCCTTTTGTGTATCACTTTGAAAAGACTATTTTCTCAAATACGTTGCTGATTTCTAGCCCTAGATTTCTCTAGAGCACAATCTCACTGTCTTTTAAGTTAAGTTGCAAATTTTCAGTGCTTCTGCAGATTGGGCATCCCCTGTTATCTGAAGCTGGAAAACCAGCTGTGAGGAATACAGAATCTCTTGACAGCTGTGAGTGAGTTAGTTTAAATTATCTGGCCAAGACCTTGTATGTAGGATAGGGTTTAGCAGAGTGCAGCTGCCCAGGTCATAGGACTGTCCAACTTCCGCAATAAATGAGACAAGGATATTCCAGACATCAAACTTCTTCACTTCACAACTCCCATTAATTCTCAGGGCACTGTTTACACCTTTTACTGAAACAGCCCTGGAGTGGATGTGTTTGGAGTTGGAATAAACAATTACGTGTGATCTTGCCCATTCTCACCTCTACCTTCCTTTGCTTCCAGGACACTAAATTTAAAATGTTCTGTGATACCAAAGCATCAGATACCACAATGCTATCTATAGTCATCAGTACTTGGAGGTTCTTAGTTTTACTTCCTTTTACAAATACATTTGTAGTGTATGTAAGCAAGTCTATTGAGAATAAGAACGATAGTTGTGAATAAGGACCTAATTTTAAGATTTAAGGCAATGTTTCTTTAATACTTCAGCAAAATGTATGTTCTGAAATGCATGTGCTATGAATTTTGTTTACTAGTAAGTTTATTGTACCTGTATATTGCTTTCTGCTTATAAAAACACTTCTGAGATAAGCTGCTTATATGAAAACATTTTCAGATTGCTCCAAAGAAAGTCAAAATATTGGAAGAGTAAATATTGTCAGCAGTGATGGACTACTCCGATGAAGAGATTCATTATTTCACTTGCAGTACTTAGGAACTTTGCTGGGAGAGTGACATGCTGAATGGCCCTTGCTAACACATTAATGTGCTGATCTGTCTTCTAAGCTAGTGAAAGCTGTGTTTTCATCAAGTATGCAAAAATCACAGCTCTCTGTAGAAGTAAAGATGCCACAGAATGGAAGAATATTGGGAAATAATGCCTTTATATGCGATAAAAGATTTTCCAAGTTTGCTCACAAATCAGCAGGGTTTTGTAATGAAATAGTTAGCATAGCTTTCATAATGAAGTGATTCTGAATCTTAAATGTTAACTTCTTGGGATTTTGTAAACTCTTAGAGGGCAAAGTGTAAGGATAGAATTTTCAAAGGGGAATTACATGCTCAATTTCTATTAACTAATCCTTTAGGCAGTATTGAAAATCTCAGCCTTACATCGCAAATGCCCCTGAGGAATCAGCTAGTTAACATAATGGGTTCTGAGGCAAAGGGGAGGGATGACACTCAGTTTGGTTTTACAAAGAATGTATTGGAAAAGAGGAGCAAGACTGGGTGTTTCTATGTACAAAATACACAGTGCTAATTGGTTATTTTATCTCCCTGTTTTCTCTCCTTTTATGTCATCCTTTGTCTTAAGGTTTGATTTTTCACGTCATGGTGCACAGCAGCGGGGAGAGAAGGGCACCCTCCTTCCTTTGCTCTCTTGATTGGTAGCTGAGTCTATCCTGAGTTATCTCTCTGTCCTGGAAGCTGGGGAGCAGAGGTCCCTTCCTTTTCTGACTGCTTCTGTGTACCCCTGTGGAAGAGTAGAAATGCTAGTCACAGGGCTAACGTGTCTTTGCCTTTTAGATATGAAGAGTTAAGGGTAGGGATCCTGTTAAACTCGGTCCTGAATGAGGCAGAATTATTTCACCTCTACCTTAGAGGCAGAGGTATTTGGTCTTAAAATAGGAAGTGTAGGCACCTAGGGAACTTTATGCCCTCAGGAAACCAGGCATGATCTGAACTTTGGACTTTGGTAGTGGTGAAGTAAATAAGTGCTGTGTAAGTCTCTTTGAGGTTTTATCTATGAGTTTTTTACCACGTAAAGGTCACGGGGCACAGCCCTTGGAAGGTACCTTAGGGCTCTCCTGGAATCCATGTAGTAAATGGGTACAACAAATCTTTACAGTAACATGTGCCAGAAAGAGAAGATCTGAGTGGGTAGGATAAAGAATGCTTTCATCTCAGCGTATTTTAAAATATGCCATATATGGAAATTTCTTGCAGTCCTCAGTGGAAGACTCATGCCTAGTTTAAAGGAAATATTTAAATATATTCATATATTCGTGTTTGAATTCAGTGGGCCCCAGATTGACCTGAGATCACAAGAGGATCTGCTCAGGACGTAGATTTAAAAAAAAAAAAGAAAAAGAAAAACAAAAGCAAACATATTTAGTTTTTCTTTTCTGACAAACTCTTCACATTTATTTACTAAAGATGAATCACAGGAAAGACAGTGGAGAGATATGCACTGAGGAAGTCTTAAAGAACATGAAAGAGGACTTTTCATGCATGAATAGAAGTGGCAGAGCAAGAAATACTGATATTCAGTGTTGATTGGTAGTGAGACAAAGGCAAAAATGTATGAAGAAAAATGTGCAGAATGAACAACAAATAAGCATAGCGATGATGTGAGATGAGACATTTAACATTATCATTCTAATCTTACCTGGAAACCTTTCCATAGACAAATACAATTGCACCAATGTAAGTGAATCAAATGAAAATGACATCCAGGTCAACGAGGCAGCACAGCCATCAGCAGTTTAACCATGTGACAGTCCCAAAATCCACTCTCACACTGCCAACACGACCGCCTACAGACCTTGCCAAGCAGCCAGATGCTGCTGGAAGATGAGGACATTCCACAGCTGACATTTAACTCTTGAGAGGGTAGTAATAACATTCAGGCTTTATTTTAATGACTGAATTACATCTTGCTTCAATAGTTGAATTTAAATTGTCATACGCTCCTACAACAATTTTGGTAGTGAATTTTATTTTGACGTGTGTTATGCAGTACATCCTGATCTAATAAGAACATTGCTTTTTCTATGAGAACATTAATACTGACATAACTCCATCCCAGCTCCATCACATACTACTTTAATTAAGAATGTGTTCATTTTGGAAGGAAAAAGGCCAAAGGTTTGATTTTAAATGTAATTATAATAACAAATGTTCATTAATCATAGGTGTAACATCTAATAAAGCATTATGAAGTTATGAGACCTTAGAAACCTGGCAGATCTCATCATCCCATGTCATGACTTCCCAAGTACAGTTTCTCAATGTGGTGTCAGTAGTCCCCTTTTGGCTATTTCCGAAATATTCTCTTTGTAGTAAGTATAAGAATCTGTTCTTGCACAACCTATGTGATCTTTTGTTTCAGAGCACTAACGTATTAGATGCCTTTTCCTCAGAGACCTTCCAAGCCATAGAAATACCCAGCCTTTATTGAATCAGATTTATTGAAAATATCCCTTAAAGACTTCAAACTTTTCTTGGATGTTTGTAGAGAAGCCATTTGGACTCAAGACACACTGTGAGAACCTCCAACTACTTTAGCACGCTCAAATTTCCACTGTGTGTGGGTTTTACATAGTTGCAAATCTCTGTATTGCCACACTTCAAATTTACAGGAACCAATTATAAGATTTATTTTATTTATAAGGAATGATGATAGGAAGATACCATATTTGTTGCACATAGAGGAACACCACATCTGGAGTTTTTGGTAGCTGGCACATTGGGTACTCTGCTACAATAGAGAAGTGTCTAACTATCATTTAAAATGAATGGCTATTTCAGTCTAGTATGAATTGTATCAAAAATAGTATGCATAGTACACAGTTTTTCCTCCAACATCAGACGAGGAAAGTTGACATTCAAAAGACACTCCCTTGATACAATTCTATGGCAACCTGTTTTAGAATATTGGTTCCTGTAAAATAAGAAATAAAACAACTAAGCGTGGTAAATCAAGCAATATTCTGTTTCTAGCTTACTTGATAAATGTTATTGAAGTAGAATTTAAGGTTGGACTGAGGAACAGGCAGGGAATAAAGGAGAAAATGAATTGTTTGGTCTCTCTTGTGAGTCTTATTCTAGTCATAAAAGTATTTGTGTTTGTTAGTTTATCTCTGCTCTCCTTGACCGATGTAAATCTACAAAGACTACAAGGCAGAATAGAGACAAGTATACTCTTTTGTCATGTTGTTTGGACAGAGCTCGTGAAAAATCCCCCCCACTCCTTTTTTTTTCCTTTTTAGTAAACAGGAATACATTTCTTTCAAAAGCATTAATTGAACTGAAAGATTTCCTCCTTGTTTTTCAGTCCTCCATATCTCTAGCTCCCTATCTCACTCCCTCCTTCACATTCTCTCTACATCAGTTGTATATCTAGCTGATAACTGCAGAATTTGTTGGCATCCACACTGAAATACTATAAGAGATACAAATTGCCAGAGACTAGGAAATATTCACTATTGCCTAAGAGTTGTAGATATGCAGAAGATGCCGGGGTGATGCTTAGATTGTTCATCTAAGTTTCCTCTGATCTTTATGGGAACAGGAGATACAAATCAAGGAATGAAAGGGAGACTGAACTGAGAAGAAATAAGAGCTTGCACTAATTGTTTAACTTTCAACTTTTCTTTCACAGTATATCCCAAACAGAATTGTTACCTTCATTCACTCTATGACCTGTGGAGAATTTTCTGAAATGGCACTTGTATGCAAAACCTAAATTAATGAAAATATTATGAAGACAGTATGCCTCAGGATAAATATAAGGTGAATTTTCTACTGAATACCTGTTTTTCAAGTTTCAAAGGACTAGGGAAAAAAATATTATATAAAATAAGTAGAAGACATTTTGACCAGCTATAAAAGCCTACATGGCGCCAAACCCAGACTAAGAGATTGAAAGTGTAAAGCCCTCTGATATGGTGATACTTATCAGAAGAATTTCTGATGCATTCACTAGAGGAACTTCTCAGGAATCTTACCAATAATAATAAAATAGCCTATGAAATCAAAATCGTGTTATGCAGCATTAGTTTATCGCTCCTCCCAGGATGCTGACCTTGTAATGTTCAGACAATAATTCTTCAAATTCGATCTCATCCCAAAGTAAGCAAGTAAAGGTATTAGCAGGTGGCAATACCTATGATAGAAGTCCCAAAAATGCACACCTTAAAACTAAGCAGCTTTCAGCATACCCCAGAGTCACCACCTGTAAATATGGATAGGGTTTTCTATGTTTCATTTTCAAAATGTGGGCATGTCAGCTACAGGTAAGTTTATGCAAAGTGAGCTCCAGGTATCTGCCATAATAAATCATTTTTTAGTGGTTGGTTGAGGGTTTGTGGGTTGTTTTTTTTTTTGCATTACTCTAGTTTATTAGGATATGTGAGAAAAGAATTCATCCTTCAAATGAAGGGAAATTCATTCAGTTCTGAGCTGAAAGCTACATATGGCCTTTACGGCAACATCGGTGTCTATTGCAGCTTTACAGGTAGTCTTATCAGTACTCAGAAGTGAAAGGGAAGCCTAAGACAATGTCAAAGGTAAATCTTAAGTGGAAATAGTGACCTACATGTTGAAATTTGACTGGCAGAACATAATTTAGAAAAAAAGTGAAAGCAATAACTGATTGAAACACTGAACATCCATGTACACTGAAAAGCTGTAACCTTCACTATAGCTGAAATTTCAGTACAAAGGACTGATGTAATCAGTTTCAGAATTTTGGATATGTGCCTCATTTTCATGAATCTTGGAGCATTACAAATTTGACAACTTTGATGTAGATTCCTCCTGTAATATAGTTGCTTTGTGCTGCCAGACTTGGCTTTTTTTGACAAGTTAAAATTGTAGGGTGGTATGGAGCCACCGTGGGAGCTCACTTTTGGTACAGCTTTGGCCAAATAGTGGAAGAGGAAGTGTGGCCACTGCGCATTTAAACCTAGGTGATTGTTTTCTTGCCTTAATGGGATTTAGGCAGTGGATAGTCAACTAGTAGAAAGACCCGGTGTTCATTTCCAGCTTTAGCACTGGTGTGTGTGTCTGTTTGCATAGGATGCTTTGAATAAACCCCGCTTGAATTCCCTTTTTGCTTCCTCATCCCTTTTCTGAATGCAGCTTGAATTCAGAACTTGATCCAGTAGCCCAGGATCTGTGCTTTCTTATATTTATATTTGACAGTTGGGGTCAGCTGTCCCAGCTGTGTCCCTTAATAACTTCTTGGGCAGCCTGAGAAACAGAAAAGGCTTTGACACTGTGCAAGCACTGCACAGTATTATCAAAGCGTGTTATCAAATCCAAACATAGCACCATGTGAGCTGCTGTGAAGGAAATTGACTCCATCCCAGCCAAAACAAGTGCATGTAGTCATATAGAAGACACTATGGGGAGCAAACGTAAAATCGGTGCCCAACAACCATTCACTTAAGGCATCAGGCACGTTCCTTTGTTGACATATAGAGTGGTGGAGGTTTTTTTCCCATCTTTTACAAATAAAACCTCATCAGCTGATTGTTTGACCACAGTGTCAGCTTGGCACTCATAGAAATATGGGATTCTTGCTTCTAATTACCATTCCATTTCATTTATTAGAAACTGATGTATATACAATGCAAGAGAGATATGATGAAAAAAATCCCCTGTGTAGAGAAAGAAAACAAAACAACCCCTAGTTTTGGTTTTTTCCTCCCTTTCCAAGAGTTCTGAGGAACCATAGGATGGTTGTTTCGTGGTTGTACCACTAACACATGTAATGGCTAGGCGTGAAGAGTGTACTAATCCCATACTTAATAAAATATATGTAATTAATTTTTTTTTTATAGCATGCACCCCTTCTTTCATCCCTGTTCTGTTGCTGCAGTCTGTGTGGGTCTATAATTTTCACAGAAAATGTTTTTAGCTTACCATTAGGAGTAGGTCGAATGCTTTTTTTCCCCAGCAAAATTAAAAACCTAAGAAATTACATTGGTATTGTGTTCAGTCTAGAACTTTCTGGGAATCCACGGCATAGAGAATAGCCATTTCATTGTGAAGTCTTGCTAGCCTGACTATTTTTGACTGGTGGGGAGGCAGCTGGGGAGCCAGCAAGGATATGCTGGATGTGATCCTGATAGAGCAACTGCCCTAGTTGCCTGCCCATGGATGGTCCACATGGCCGGTATGCCTGAAGTCAAGGAGATGCCTGTAATAACAGAGGCAGGGACTAACTTGCACATTGTGTTTCTGATAACCTGGATCTGACTTAGTTTCAGTCTTTCAATGATTTCTCTTACAAATAGGTGCCGTGAAGGCACTAGTAGCATAAGAGGTGGAGTGGAGCTCTAAAGATCCATAAGCTTCAGAAAATGGGAGCTTGCAGTTGTGGTGCAGAAGAAATAGATCTTAAGAACTCCTGTAAGCATTTATTGCTGAATCTTTTTTTTTTGGGTGAATGCATATGCACTTACTATTGGGAAGTGAGAAAAAGAAGATAGTTGGGACCAATTAAAAGGATAACTTGTAAAAGTTAGTAAAGTTTTGTTGTTTTTTTTTTAATGGATAGTTAGAAAAATCTTTTGTTTGCTTTATGGACAGTTAGTGTAACATTATGAATAATAAACTCAAATCACTGAAGTGTAACAAAAAAGGGATTTTAGTCCTGGCCGACTTGTTCAAATCAAATTCAATGTCACCTTTGAGATTGTAACAGATGTCTGTATAGACTGGAAGCTGAATTTCCTTTTCTGATAGTATTCAAAGCATTCAGTGTTCACTCCACAGAACATGATATTGCATTTGCTGTCTACTGAAGTGAATTTTCTCTCCACTGGAATCAAGAGAAGTTTTGCATTTGACTATAGCAAGCCCCAGTTTCACCTCAGGACTCCAGTTGTTATTTTGCATGCAGAAAATATAAGAACTAGACCTTAAAAATGCCAGCTTTTTTAAAATTTATTTTTTAAGATTTCCCTGTCTTCTTTCAAGCAGTTCCTTTCCTTTCCTTTCTTTAATTTACTGTCTCATTAATAAGAAGTCCAAACTACTCAAGCAAATATTGTTATAATGAATGCTTGACTTGTACAGTGCCAGCTTTTATACTAAATTATTCAGATAAAAATAAACACGGACAGTTTGGAAACAAACTAACACGATAAACTAGACTGAATAAAGAATTAATGAAAAACAGTGCAAATATTTGTAGGTAAATTTAACTGTAAGGATTAAGTGAAAGGGGAAGAGATAATTTTATTTAAAGAAAAAAGCAAATTAAAGTAAAGATTCTTCCTCATGTTTGCTTCACTGATAGATCTGTTGTAGCTGTGCATGCAGGGATTTTGCTAAGGATTTATTCCATATTCCTAATGTCTTTATGGTTATTCCATAGGTGGTCCAAATTACTCAAGGAGGCCTTTACAAGAAGGCTGTTTTTAACTTGGGTTATTTTATTAATTAACTGCAATCTAAGAAAATGCAAACAGGTTCTCACAGAGAAGGGCAATTCCTGTCTCATCTCATTAACACATGGATGCTCTGTCCTGTTGTGCACACATAGGTGTGCAGTGCTGTTTTAGATGACCTCATTTTTAATAGTGATTTAGTCCAGCTACTCCCCAGATGCTGCCTGGGCACCAGGTGGGTCTTTAAGTCATAAGCGTGTGTTTCACCTGTGCAATGGACACCAACAACTGGGATATTCAGGCTCTGGACTCTGTGTTCCCATTGCCGCACTTGCTGCCTGTCTAGTCAGTTATTGTGGGAATACCACACAAAGTCAGCATTCCCCGAGAGGCGTCTACAGCTGACAACTTTTCATGTCCGCAGATGCTCTCATGCAGCTATGCTGTGGTTAGACACATGCATGGGGGCTGCCACAGCTCCCCAGGGAGTGCAAACAGTCCCCATGACAGCTGGGCTCTAGATGCAAAGTCCGCTCCTGTGCCCCCAGAGCCAATGGTCAGGGTAAACACCTTTCATGAGGGGACTCAGATGGAAATAGAAGTGTATACCTGGAGAAAAGGAAGACATCTTCCCATGGATATTTATGTTTGATTAACTGGATGGGAACCAATACTTCTTGTGCAAGTAGCTGAGTTAGATTATCCATTTTTCAAGTCCTGAAAGAGAGAATGTCAATTCAGTGAGCTGAGCAAGAATTCGGTAACTCATGAAGAAAAGCTAGTTATTTTGAATTAGATGGGCTGAGAAAACTGCAGGAGGAACACCAGATATGGGTAAAATGGTTCTTAGTAAAGTATTCAGGACAAAGTGGTACAGTGCCAACCACTTCAGACTGGGCAAGCCAAAACATTAGGTCTTTTTTGCAAAGATATAGCTTCTTTCCGATTTTGTTCCTGTAAAATATTCCAGGGTACTGAGAGGAGAATGATTTGTACCTTGTTGTCACATCATATAGATGCTTCTGAGGCAGAAATGTAGATGCCTTGTAGTCTTTCATTTAACTGCTAAATGTGACTTGTGAGCATGTATGGTAGTGCCTCACGGTGGTCATGAACTGGGATTCTGCTGTGCTGTACAAACACAGGACAAACGGCTCCAGCTCCAAGGAGCTTCCTAAACTTCCCAGTGTTTCCAGATAGAGTACTTCCTGCAGAGCCAAAAATCCCACTGCAGTTATTACTATTCTTTTAGACTACCAGCACTCTGTACAAAATATGTTTCACTGCCTATCAAAGAAAAGCAAGATATGTATACAATTCATATATAATTCAGTCACATAGATAAATTTCCAGGCACACCCAGTATTTCATTGTGTCTTATGTTTTTGATTAAAAACCCCCAATATATTTAAAGGACTGTACTATTCTCTTTTATCTGAACTCAGAGATGCACAGCAGAGAAATATGTGCAGGAATTAGCTTTCATTTATTTCATTTTGTTTGTGACAGATTCATTGTTTGCTTTTGCCAGGCTCCAAACCACCCACTGAACAACATGAATATCCAGTTGTCAGCAGCTGCAGCCAGTTTGATTTTTCTCAAGAAATCTAGCACATACAATGACAATGAATTCACTTCTGTGTGCAGTGGTTGTGCATGAGATGTTCCCTGGTACTATTATTTTGGAAACTTTTTGAAAAAGACTAAGAAATACTCATGGTTTCCCCAAAAGCTCATCAGCCCAGAAAAAAAGAAAAAAAAAAAGAAAAAAAAAAGAAAAAACCCACAAGCTAAAGATCTCTCTGTTAAGACATAAATATCTGCTGCCTTAAAGACAGATTTAAGAATGTATGCACTTGAATAACTTTATTCATACAGGCAGGCACAGTGAACTCAGCAGGATACATGAATTAAGTTACTTGGGTGTGATTTCAGAACAGGATATCAGTCTTCAGTGACTAAGTATGTGTTTTTGGAAGGGACAGTTTGTGATTACCCAGAGAAAGAGATTACAGCATAGGCATAGGATTCTGGATCAATCTGTGAATGTTTCAGACTTTTAATGGAATTTGCAAGTGCCATTTATTCTCTTCATCAAGATTCTGGAGACCTCAGGTACCCGTATGCACGATGTTCATGTTATAGTCAGGATGACAGTGGTGACTGTAGTGAATGTTAGGGTCTATGGGATCTGTGCTAACAGAAAGCCATAGCAGCAGCATGGACTTTTGAGGATGACTTGGAGAAAATCTCCAATTAGGTGTAGTTTGATTAATGAGAAGACAATGCTCAGTGTGCTTGAGAATGCTGTAGTGCTCTGAGATATCCCAGATATACTGCTAGAGGAAGAGAACAGATTGCTATCCAGACTTAAGAGAGTCAATTATATTCAGTCAGACTCCTAAATAACAGTATTTGGTGTAACAGCAGCTTGGATTTTTACGAGTGGTGATCGAAGTTTTCTTTTAAGAGGCTGTTGTTTAATACATGCATGGATAAGAACCTGCCTTGACTGTAGAGTTTGGTCAATGTGAATATTCCCTTGTCTGCCCATGCCTAATCTTCTGAAGAGCACCATTATCCTTTAAATGGTCAGAGTTAAAAACTATTCTTGCTCTTCGAAATAAAATAGTTAAGATCACTTAAAGTGGAGAGGTTTTTATGTAGTTAAGATTTCAAAACATGCTGTTATTCATAATCTAATTCTGGTTTTTGTTACTCCTAACTTCCTGAAACACGAATATTTCGGGCCTGAAATTTTCCATTCTTGGTATGAATTTATTTGAAAGTTTGATTACAACACAGGTAACCTTTTGAGGAGTTTGAAATTACACAATAGTGTTTATTTTTAATAATGGACTAATCACATCTTCACATTAAATGAGAATCAGTACAAAGACATTGCTAGTAACCAGCAAGGCTTTTCCAAAGCCAGAATACAGCATAGATATCAATTATAGAGGGCACCTTTCCTCCCTGTTTGAGATACCTCATTGCTTTAGATCTCATAAATCCTTAGTCTGTCTTCACGCTTCCCTTACAAGAAGATCTAGCTCTCCAAACTTCCTTACACAGGATCCTTGTATTTAGTTTGTTTTCAATTAACAATAATAATAGAAAAGCAAAGCAAAGCAAAAGATATAGAGGTACAGACTTAGTTGTGTACTCACGACTGTTCATATGTATATGAAAAAGCAGTCAATAGATTAAACACGCTTACATGTGTCCCCTTTTCCTGAGGAGTCTTCCCCAAAGTCTGCATTAAGTAGACATTTCCCAATCAGTACTGTGTTACCCAGAATTTTATCAGGCCTTCAGTTATTAACAATTCATTTTATATGTGGTTATCACAAAGAAAAGATATTTTGCCTTTTGGGCCTCAGCAGGATAAATCTGAGATCCCTGGGCATCAAGAACTAGAAAAATATTTCCTCTCCAAAAGGAGTCATGTGCATTTCTCCAGAATTGGACTTGTCAATGTTCAGCATGAACGGTGAGGAAAACTGGCCTGTATTTTTATCTCAGGCAGGAACTTTCCAAACCTGCCTCAAACATAAGGAAAACAAACAAAAATAAACAAAATGTGACTCTAACACCAAAAGTGTGGCTGCAGTGAAAAGTTCTCTAAGTCTCTTCTATATTGCTCCCGTTGGAAGAGAAAGAACATGATCTTAATGGTCCTACAGGTGCCTCACTTTGCAAAGTTTTCCAAAGGCAGATATAGTAAGTATTTAGGCTGGGTTTTTGCCTCTCTGATGGATGATATCTTTTGGGAGTTTTTTGGGGGGTTTTTTTTGTGTGTGTGTGGTTTTTTTGTAGCAAGGAAAGAGGGAATAAAGGAGGAATCCAATTTCGTTAACTTGCATGAAATAAGTAGCCCAAGTAAACTACTGGTATAAAATAAGAGGACAGCTGGAGTTTGGTTTCTTACTGATACGACCTCAGCCAGCTTTTTCTTTCTGTTCTTTCTTCCTTTCATAGTTCCATTATTCATTGTTCATAGGGGTTTGAGCCTCTCATACACATTTCCAGCTGTCCTTTAAGTTCTGAAATATGAGGATAAAGACCACCTGGAAATGAAAAACCTTCCATTTTGGTTTTACAAAATCCTTGTAACACCTGTGCTTGGGTTGCCTCTGTAGACTAATTCCATTTCTCCACTGTTGAGCTTTCACTCACTCTCCTCATATTGCAACTCTGAGGGTTTAAATATATTTACAAGAAGTTTCATTATAGTAAAAATTGATTCTAAGTTCCAGCAAGCTATAAACTCTTGGGGGAAAGAAGGGGAAGTAAAAAGAAAGGAATATGGAGCAATAAAACTCTATGGTGTTTGCAAACAAAGCAGAAAAAGGTTTTAAGCAATACATGTTACTAATGAAAGTTAATGACCCAGAAACAAATGAGTGCCATCCAGATCTTCCTCCCAAACTGCTTCTATCTCTGCTCCTTCTTCCTTCATCCAAATAATTCCTGGGGAAATGTTATGACCATGTCCTGCTATTTCTTCTCCCCTCATATCAGTCTTACGTGCAACCCTTTTTCATCTGTGTATTAATTTGCATGGAGAATGGATCTGGTTCAGCCTGAACCACAACAGCATTTAAAGTGACAAAATGGAAAGATTTAATTTTGATTCAAACAAACTTTTTTGAAGGGGGGAGGGGGGGCATGGGGAAATTAAACACTTTTAATTTTCATTCTTGAACTGTGATTCACTTACATAAACACATTGTCATTTTTTTCAAGCAAAAAGCTGGAAGACTCATTTCAGAGCCAGACCATTTTTACAGAATAACCTCAGAGAGACTCCTGTTGCCTCAAAACCTGGTGAGGTTTGTCCTGGGTCTATGACCAGGGTCAAGGCTGTTCCAGTGTTTGTGGTTCTATGGCAGTCCAGCAGGAATCTAGAAATAATTCAGCTGGAACCTGAATTGTGTTTTTTAGAACTGCTAAAAACCTGAGGTCTTCTGAAGGACCTTCAGAGCTGTTTTTGAAAAGTTCAAGGCATCTGTAGTCATACTGACTTCTCTTGTACACCTCCTCTCCTCAAGACTTAACTTCAATAATGATGATGCTGTGAGACAGCTAATGTTTGATTTAAAATACAGGTTTGATCCCTTTCTTGCCAACTTCCTGTTTAATTCTCTACTTAGACTGAGCTTTTTATACAAAAGAGTCCTCCTTTTACTTCTATGCAGGACTTTTTGGATGCTACCAGAAATTCTTGTTAAATACAGTGATTCTATGGCTAGCTTTACTTACTTTCACAGACTGATTTTTGTAATAGGTGTGCTTCTATAATGGTGCGAAAGCACTTATTGTTTCTTGTTGTTTCAAGAACTTAGCAGCTCAACCTCACATGAACTGCATACAGAGCAATTCTTATCAGAGTTCACTTCTTAATAATTACTTTACCCTCATGGGGAATGAACTAGCAGTCACACAGGTGAAAACAAACATTGCTATTACTGTTCATTTATAGACAGAAATTGACATGCGGCTCCATAGTATATTGGCATAAATTTATAATTTCCTTTTATAATATT
Organism: Ciconia boyciana; assembly: GCF_034638445.1. Taxonomy (NCBI): domain Eukaryota; kingdom Metazoa; phylum Chordata; class Aves; order Ciconiiformes; family Ciconiidae; genus Ciconia; species Ciconia boyciana. The sequence continues at coordinate 28,725,147 of NC_132938.1, forward strand.
CTATATATTTTTTTCATAAGCATCTGAACATAGTACCCTTTTTCAGTATTTTCATTACAGTTGCATGCTATTGTGGGGCATAAAAAGAAAAGCTGGTTTTGTAAACATTCAATAAACTGAATCTTGATCTCCCGTGGACCACCTGGAGAAAGAATGGTTCTTTCTCTTCTATTTCTCTGATGTGGATTTCTGTTGTCTCCCTTGGTAAGACACAAAATTTATCACACAAATTATCCCTATTTGTGGTACAGCATATGTGACAACTCAAAAATTGCTTTCATTGTAGTCTTTAAAAGTAATTCAGGAGATTTATTTGCAGTCTGCCATCTACCATTAACACGAAGCCAAAGTTCGTGTGGTCTTTGATATGCCAATATTATGTTTTGATGCTGGAGTGTGCTTTAAATAGCATAACCTGCGTGCATTAGTATGAGTATGGAGAATCTTGATTATTATTTAGATATTAAATGTTGTTTCCTTCTATTTCCTTATTTTTTCTACCTCTTTAAATGCTTTACCTTGTTCTGTCAGCAGAAAAGTAAGAGGACAATAATTTATCAGCCTCTGCAAGTCTGTATGCTCTTTATTGGAAATGATGCATCCTTTCCTTAGTGGAGAAAGGACTGAAGTTCTCAGTCTCTCCCTTTTAAGATGGCTTAGCATGCTTAGGTGAGCTAGATCAGATCTCATGAACTTCAGGGAATGATATGGTTAGTTTAGTTTGAACTTGTGTGGTTTTCTTTCTTCATTTAGAGGGTTTCATTTGAACACATTGCTCACATGACATGCATTGCTCTTTGCCAGGCCTCTTACAAGGCTATGAGTAAGCCAATTGTCTTGAAGTAGTAGGTGAAGATGTTCTTTTGGACTAGCTCTGTAAGCTGGTTCAGCATTTTTCTTCTTTACAAAACCTGAAGTTTAGATGCAGAAGTAATGATAAACAGCCATTTGCAGAAGGCTCAAAATGAAACTTTCCTTTCATGCAAATTGAAATGTATTCAGTAACATCTCTGAAAAATGTCACCCACTGCTTTGAAATGTTTCTTACTCCGTTCAGAACAGAGCGGCTCTTCTATTGTCTGCCACTTTACGTGGTCTCGTATAAGCAAGGCCTGTAACCTTTTTGTTTCTATAAGTAAGGTTCAGTAGCAAACTCCTAGTCCCTACCAAGCTTTCAGTCTCTGTCCCTCCCTTTCAATTATTTCTTGGAAAGGCCTATATAAGGTTTGATGAGAGGTATTGCCAGAATTTAAACTCTTTCCAACACAGCTTTGAAGATCATAAAACATGCAAAGCTTCTCACTGTGTGAATGCCCAATAAATCATTAGATAAGAGAAATATGCAGGTAGTTATAAATAAATAACTAGCAGAATCAAAAATCAGGGAAATAAAACAACAGTCCATAATATAAATACATTTAGCAAAATTAAAAGTATGCTAGTATATTTAAATGTCCTGACTGTGAAATGCAATTAGTTCTCTTCCCTTCAATGTGTTCAACTTGTTCAGTGTGGGACAAAGTAGAAAGTATATGTGCAATTCATAGCACAGCACAACATATCTGCAATCTATGCAGTCCTGCAAGCAACACATACCAAATACTTGTGTTGTTCAGAGAGATACTGTGCAAAAGAGCCTTTAAAATGCATTTGGACTGAATGTGTTGCTTTCTGTCTGTAACCATTGGACACAGCATTTCTGTAAAAGCTGTAGTAATGTGAAAGAACTACCTAGCAATCAGATACAAAAGTCTTTTGGGTTTTTGAGTTTTGTTTTGTTTTTAAAGGTGAAACCAGAAATAAGTGGGAAAAAAAGACAGTGATAGTCAGATATGTATAGTATGGTTTTCCCTCAGGACTTGAATAACTTCTTTCAGGTACCAGAGATTTATAAAATTTTATTGTTAACTACTTTGTTCATGTTTTGTAGCATACGCTTTGGCAGATGCTTATAGATTCAGTTTCATTGAGGAAGCATGATCTTTAATTCACTTTGTAGACCTTTTGCCTAGGTATGACAAGTATTTTCATTTTCTTCTGACTGAAGTAATACAGCTCAATGAATAACTAAATTCAGCTATATTATCCAGTTTTGTTCAAGCAGTGAAACAGAAGACAGGAAAAACTGGAAAGAATTGGAGGAAAAGGAGGAATCGGAGGGCCCAATAATATTTGAGGTCTGTTTAGACATGGCAGATTCCTAGGGATCTAGGGATTCCTAGACATCATCTTTCTAGCATGTGAAAATAGTAATCTCCTTTAAAGAATAATTGGGTACTGTTACTTGCTGTAAAAGCTTGACTCAAAATAACCTTATAAAGCTAAAGCTGGAAAATATATACAAACTGTCCTTGTGATATGGATGTATGTATTGTATTCCTGAAATTACAGAATTTAAAAGTACAATACTTAGGATTCTAGTCTGTCAATTACACTTTTACACTTCAAAAACATATGTGTTAAAAGGAATATAGACAATGTACTTACCATTATACAATTATGTCTATCTGAGGAATCTAAAGAAACTTCTGGCATTCTATGTTCTCTTATACGATAAAATGAAAGCTGTTCTTTAGATGAAACTATGTACCCTTCATGACTGTTGTATCTGGTGTCTTCATTAGGAAATGCAAGGGATGAAATTTTAGCTCCCACTACATGCCATACAGGGGTAAAATCTATAGACACCTGCTTCCAGTCCATGTCTATTTTTCTCTTTCCTCTTTTCTTGAAATATAAAACATAACTGGTAACATTTAGTGAACTTTTGCACTAAGCAATTTTGCCTTTTGGGGGATAGAAATTGATTTTCCTTATCTTCACCTATGAACACTCTGAGTGCATCCTTTTTTCCTCTCCATAGGAGGTGTTCAGTGAAACCAGCAGTGCAGGATAAGAAGCTACTGCCTTTAGGGCATGAGAAGGAGCAAATTTATGTTCAGGCAGTTTTCCCTTATTTTGGAAGGAGAGAACCTGAATCAATCATCAATCATGAAAAAACAGATAAGAAGTGTACTGTTCAGATGGAAACCAATATAGAAATACATCAACTGAAATTGGAAAAAAAGGTCTATAAACAAGAGAAAAAAACTCAGCTAAACATGAATTTTACTTATTTTTCTGAGCTGGATTATGGTGATGGTATGCATATTCATTTCTTATGAGTACCCTGAGACGTCCATCGGTGAATGTAAATTTTTTTCTGTGTGGACAAAACCTTGATAAATCATCTGCAATACTTTTATCTTACTATTCTGAATAGTTAAATGGGATTGTAATGGAACATGGACCTTTTCTTGGCCTTCTTCCACAGGCTGGCTTTTACCCATCATATCTGCCAACTCTGATGTCAAATGTAGCACAGCATGGTATGAGATTCACGAGTAATGGGTACATTCAGGAAATACAATTATCCTGTGCCTAACTGAAGTTAGCAGCTAGACGCAGTAAGCAGTTAGATGAAGGCATTTGGACTTGAGGTGATTTCCCACATTAAGTCAATAATAAAATCCTCCTAAATTTGACAGAGGCAAGGATTTTACTCGCTGTTTTGCTACATAATTTGTTATATGCAAAAGCGAGAGTGTTAACTTAAGGAAAACTGTTTTCTTGGTGACCTTTAGACATGATGCCAGGAAATCAGACAAGTCCAAAGCTTCTGCCAAATGGTCATGACAAAATGGCCCAGGAAAGTGGATAGATCAGGACTACACAGAATAAAACTTCAGGGAAGACTCATGATCTACAGGTGATGCTTGTAGTGCTCAGTATATAGTAAACATCAGTGCAGTTAAATGCTTGAGATGGAAATATATCTCATTCAATGGATATAAAATATGATCATCATCAGTGCAGAAGGGACTCAAACAGATGTTAAGAGAAGTGAGAATCATACTTTGTAACAAATAGCTATAAAGAAAATGACTCACATACCAGATAATGGAAATAACAATTACAGTATAGCATACAACAATAAGAGAATGAGTCATAAACCTCTTGAATCAGAGGAGAAAAACATAACTGACAGTTTCATGGTGGGGAGAAACGCAATGACTGAGACTTCTGAAAAATCAAGAAAACTGAGTTGTGAAAAACAGTTCTCTTGGAAGAGGCAAAAATTCTGGCATTTGTTGTATAGCTCCAAGTGCTGTCTCTGTCATTCTAAGTTAATGGTGACACGGTGGCAAACTTCTCTGTATTTGCATTTTTTCTCACTGATCACAAAAGATGGGTGATTCTTCATTCATGCCATATAAGTCATGAGCAAGAGCACTGAAGTATCATTGCAATGGCTAAACTAGTATCTCAAAGAATAGACAAGATGCATCTGACTGAACTTTGCTCAGCTCAGTGGAGCTTAAAAAACTGAATTGCTGTGTAAGCCCCAAATCCTCTTTCTAGTTCCTTCACTCCGAGGCCAAACCTGGTTATCATGTAGTGAGTGACACCTGGCAGAAGATAAGCACAGATCCTGTGCCCTGTTTCAGAATACTGGGTGGTGCTGACAGGTATGCAGACCCTCATACATGACACAACTCACCTTTTAACTTGACTCTCACGTTTCTCTACATCAAAACAAACATAAAATGAAGCCTGTTTGGCTTCCCTTTCCATTATATCAGACCCATTAAAATTTGGCAGAGTTGCCAGAGGAGTAGTTCTTGTGGCAACCTGTCCTTGACTTTCCTCATGCCTCTGACTACACATTTGAAATTCATGGTGCTTAAGAATTTAAGCTAGTTTAGGTTTAAACTTTAACGATTTAAGATGTTTAAAGAACTCACAACACAGTAATTTCTTGGAGTGAGTTAGCACTCTCATGCATTCAGATACCAGTGCCTTAAATTCATGTCTACACAGAGAGCTTGGCTTAACTTAAGACGATCCTCAAGACCTGACCTGCTGCCATATGTCTGAAAAATACCAGGCTGACTTCCAGCTCAGCCTGTTTCTGAAAGCTCTGCTTCCAGATAAGAGACCAAGATGTTCCCATTAGCTTTCAGCTCACCTATCTTTAAAGAGCACTTGGCATCTGGACCCTTTGTACTCAAGTTTCTATCTTTGCTGCTTCCATGACACAGAGAGGGTCAGGATGGCTGCAGGCCAGATCCTGAAAAAAGAGCCTCACATTGCTGAAAACAAGGAAACCTGAAATACGCCATACTTCCAGCAAAGAGAAGTGGAATGTGGAAAGACTGCAATATGGACCAAGGTTTAAATGAGGAAACAGTAACTTACTTGGCTCTGGTAAACTGTGATGGGCTTTAACTTTAAAGACCTAAAATCTCCCTATCTTTTTCCTTAAGTCCAGAAAATTGTTTTGTAATTATTTTCTTGTAAGACATATTCAATTTAGATACAATTCTGCAGCTTTTTGCACTTATAATTTTTGTACTTATACCAAACTGCTTGTTTAAGCCTTCTGATAAAACAAATAACGCTTTCAGCTTGGCCAAATCTTAATTCCAGACAAGACCAACCGTATCAGCCAGTGGTATTGAAATAAAGGGTGTGAAATGCAGTTCTGAGAGTGTTTCAGCCAATGACTAGACCTGAAATAGATTTATTTGGAACCCTTCATTTCTCTCAAAAGATATTCTGGTTCTATTATCTGAAATTCCATTAAACTCAGAATAATTTTCTGTGTGTGTGGAAAATGAAAGTAATGTAAGTTTTGGGATATGAAGCCTAAGAAATTGGATAAATTCGTCCTAACATACTGTACAATTCTGGAATGTCTATGTTCCTTTCAGCAGCAATTTCCTTTGTGTGAACATCCACTGTATCTGAAGATAATTGCACTTGCTTTTTACCTTTTTACTTGCTTTTATTGTAAAATATTATCATCACCTCAGAACTATCAGAGAGAAGAGAGGAAATGCTTCAGAACTAAAATGGTAATTGATAAATTGTAATTTTTTTCTCTGTTGATATTTTCTTGCTTTCTGGTTGATTCCCACTGTGTTGATAGTATTTTATGGACTCAAACCAGATGAAGTTAATGCAAATCATTTTTTTGTTGCAATAGGAATGAAAAACTGCATGAAACCTGGGAAAATAAAGCATATCATTTTTAATTTCACAAAACATCATGTGCAGTTCAGGTAAAGCTAGGAAAAACATTTTCAGACAAAGCCAATGCAACAGAACATCATGCAATTTTCTTCAAGTTACTTTTGGCAAAACAGTAGATAAAATGTTAAACATGATGGTGTGTTTTGTTTTTTTTTTCCAAATAAAGTATAAAAGATTGTTTTATTAAGCTTTAGGAAAAAATACAGGAAATACAATGAAATTAAGGAGGAGAAGAAAAGTTACTTAAAAAAAAAAAAAAAATTGTTCTTCCCTAACTATAGGGAATAAATAAACATATATTTTGAAACCATGTGTATTTACCTTTGGTATTTGCCATTATAGATTACACTCTGTAGGTTATATTGAGCTGCCTGTAAAAGACAGGATGTAAAATCTATTGGAAACAAATGTGTCAGGCTGAAGCCTCAAGAATGATCTTTTATAGCAAACTGTGTGTTCATTTTGTTCAGGATCAGATATCAAAAGATTGAGGCACAAGCTGAAAAAACCCCAACCAAACAGAAGCAGCTAATGAAGTTTGGTGTTACAAGGGAGGGAAGGTGATATGGAAAATTCCTATTGCTGACACAGACTTCAGTGTTCAGACACACTTACTACAGGAAATATAAAGAAACACTGTGAAGTTCTCAGCTTCTGCAGCTCTACTCGAAGGATTTTACTAGGGAAAAAAATCCAAAAAACTTCTTTTAGTTGGTCCTATGGGACAGTCCAGAATCACAGCAACACATCTGATCGGGAAAACAGGAATTGCAAATCTATTAATTTTATCGCATGTAACCTCCCCCCTCATCACACGCACACCAGTAGAGCTGCTTGAGAGCATGAGAATAAATATACTGTCAATACTGTAATGCATTTCTCTTGTCACCCTTCAAATACAAAAAGGAAGCTCAAGACGAAAAGCAAGTTGAAGAACTGAACATAGTACACAAGTCTCAAAACTCAAGGAGGAACTTAAAGACCAGGTACAGTGCTAGGCCACCCAGGCTTGGCTGACAAAGAACTATTGCAAAGCTCCTTCACATGGATTTTGCAATTCTTTACAATGTAAGAATTTTGAACAGGAAACAGATTTTTCCATACCTGTCATTTACTCAGTGTGCTGTGAATGACACCAAATTACATGGAACTGCAAAGAGGATGGAGTTAATGGAGGAAGTACAGCTGAATTAATAAAGAATGCAAGTATGAGTGGGAGGTAGTTTCTAGCCACAGTAGGAAGTCTAAGACACATCTTGTTTTCCCTAATTGGATGAAAAATAGATCACTTGTGCACGCCCCATGCTGGTTTTCAAAACACTTGTACTGAAGCCCAACTTACCTTTATGGACTAATCAGGAGAAAAGAGTTTGCAGAAACTCCCTTCAAAATGCAGCTCAGAGAGAGAGAGAACCAGATCCTCAAAGTGTGTAAAAGCAAAGTACCTATTGCAGTCAGTGGAACTCTGCTAGGCAATCTAGCTGCTAAAATTAACCCTCATTTGTGGCTATCCCGATTACCAGGTTTCCACTCTAAGCTAGAGGACTTTCCTATAAGAACTGAGGACACTCTTGGTGGGCTGAGCATTATTAGTTGTAGCATTTAGGGTGGGCTCAATGAGAGGTTGCATGAAATGCTTGAAAGTTTTTTGAGAGATTTTAGGGTTTACCTTTATAGGCACTTTAGGAAATATAAGATGAACTAGCTGCAAGTTTTATTTGAAATTTCTTGCAGGTATGGTAAGGCCCCTTACATTTGCCTCAGTGACTTTCCCATTCACACAGAAGGAGTAAAAGCAATTCGTTAATGCCATAATTGGTCCAAACTGGGAATGTCATCCTACGCCACCAGATTGGTCACCTCTTCTGAGCTCTTGCTACCAGAACATGGAGATAATGACTGTGTTACCTCAGGGCAAACAATACTGCTCAGGTTAAACATCTGGCTCAAAAGAGAGACATTAGGCTTTCTTGAGGAGAAAGAAGAGAGGAAGGCTCTGTCTTAAGACAGGTATAAGGGAAACAGTGGTGGTGATTTTACAGCTGCCTTTTGCTGAGGAAAGTCAGGCTTTGCCCTACAGAGGGAGGCTTTTAAGGAGTTGGAGGGAAGGAGCTCCTTAACAAAGTTTCTGCAATAGCCCTTGTTCTTGAAGATTGTCTCCAGGGAGCTCATGATGAAAGCCAAGTGGACTTTGACCCACAGTCATGTGGGCTCTGGCCTTTTCTCTTTGGGTCCTCGTTTGCTAAAGAAATACGCTGTAGGGTCTGTTTCTGTATCTGGACTTGAGCAGCAGCCTGGGTTACCAGGGAAGGATCCACCATGATCCCACTACCACCTTGTCTTGGCATTGCCTTCCAGGTACAAAAATGCATCCCCTTAACTCAGTTCTTCAGATGAATTGTCTCTGCTCAGATTCCCTTCATTGCTTGGCAGACATAGGTACCATTGCCCAGATGGAGGGAAAAAGAAGGTATGAATACAACTGTTTCATATTTTTCCAGCAAATTTAAATATTCTGACAGCTAGTAAATGAGGAAGAAGTGCCTCAAAGTCCTTCTCTAGTTTTACAACAAAAATTAAAACTTAAATTAGAGGTTTGCTGACCTGGGAGTAGTGTAGGAGGGATAATCCAGGGAAATAGAAAGTGTTCAGGTTTTGGTTTGGGGTTTTTTTTCCCGACATTTTATAATGATATACATTAGTGATCATTCTGCAGAACCCAAACGTGTCTCTAGATGTTGGCTAGACTAATTCAGACAGATGTTGTGAGTTTCCCCTAACTGGTTTCCACCTAGCTGCCGAATCCTGAACCGTACCACCATTCTTATTCTTGTGCTGGGTCTCCCCTAGAGCACAGAGCACCTAGCTGAAATGAATAGTGTGCAGGGCAGGTGGCAAGTACTCAACAGAGATTAGACTGAGAAAAGCCCTGTAAAGTCTTTCATTTGTGTGATTGGGATGAGTTTTCATGAATGCCTCTGCAAACTGTTCCTTTGATATTGCCACTGGGGAGTTTTGAATGGAAATCATGGTTCACAAAAAAATGAAATAGTAGTGTTTTGGGTTTCATTTTAGCTCATGAAAGGTTTCTATACCAATGTTGATGTCAAAACCACTAGACTAATAATGCACTGTACTTCCTCGCAATGGAGATTTAAGGAGGGATAAGTCAGTGAGAAATTCTTCCCAGTACACTCAAGATTATAAACCATGGCTAACACTTTGCTTGGAAACAGATTTGACTATCGTACATCTTCAAATCTATATAAAATATGGAAAGAAAACATCCAAAAATTACATTAGTTTCTTTCTCATGACAAATAGCAGAACTTGATCACAAATCTTCTATCAAAACGAATTCTCAACAGAAAATGTGTTCTCTGTAGTACTGGCAATACTTTGATTTTATCAACATTTTATTGTCTTATCCATTTTTTTCATAAAAAATATTTTTGTCATGTAAAAAGGACTGAAAGCTCTTGGTAAAAGCCTAAGCGGAGTCATGGGAAGGATTTATTTTTAATTAATTTTGTAAAATCATGTAACCAACATGATTGGAAAGTGTACTTTAAAAAACAATTAGACAGTGTTATGCAAAAACTCATTCCACAGTACTCTTGCTGACATAGCTAGCAGAAACCTGAAGAAATGCTTGGATGTATATACAAATTCTTTGCTTGGTTAGTCATGCCTGAATCTGAAAATCAGAGCTCATGGATAAATATCTATGAATTCAACCTTTGAAAATAACTTTTTTTAGATCCATATCCAAAATTCATTGGAATTCTTTTCATTCATCTATTAGTTTACCATGTAATAATATATAAATGCATTTTAGAAAGACCAAGAGGGGTTTTGTTTGTTTCTGTACAAAATTCGAAACTAAAAAGTTGCAAAATTTACTTTTAAAAGAAACTGTACAGAAAAGTATTTCCCTAAAACCTTTAATTTCAATAATTAGCATTTTCTGATGAACAAAAAAAATGTTTACATGCTTAATACCTGGCTAGCTCTAAAGAATGCTGCTGCTACTAATAGGAATGTATGTGTGAGCATGTGTGTGTATGTGTGCAAAGCAATCGGTGCACTTCTGAAATCGATACAAACCATTATACTCAGTACGGAAGTACCAGCAAAAAACAGCCTATATTCAAGATAGTTTTCAAAATTGTAATCCTTTCCCTGAAGCAGGAGGAAATTATCATATATGTCTGATTCTGAATAGTGTATTAATTGAAAACTTTTACTCTTTGCAGTTATCAGAGCTGTGTTGCTCCTTGATGACTATGCTGTCCATCCTCACTAGATTGAATCCGTTGTCAAAAAGAAGTCGCAGTCTTTGTTAGAAAGGCCAGCTGTTGTGAATATAACCCTGCTGTGGAAAGCTGAATTCCCTGAGAAATAAACCTGTTCTTTTTACTTCCATGGGATTTTTGAGATTAACTTTCAGTGACTGTTTCTATGGTGAGCAACTCGTCACATAGGTACATCAGCCATCTCCGCAGTCTGTACTGGGATGGAGGCAATGATGCACACCCAGCAGGGGAAGGCAGCTGCAGCATCTTCTAATGTATTTTCTGGCTTGGGTCTATCAATGGATGATGCTGCTTTTTGTGAGATGTACTGCAGAGAGAATTTGCCACTGAGGTAGGAATGGCCAACAGCATATTAATTTCATTCATTATGCTAAAAAGGTCTGTCGTATGGCATCAACAATGAAAATATGGTGACCTTAGGTCTTTAATTCTCACATTTTTGCATTGAAGAAAGTGATCTTTCAGGAGCTATGCAGACAAATTTCTACCTTGATGCAGATATAGAATTCCTTATTCACTGTCTTTTCTGGCCATACCCCTCCTGCCTGCAGTGGGACTTCTCTCACACAGAAAATAAAATTCTTAAGAATTTTATTGCAAAACCTCATTTTTCCTTAGAGCAAATGAAAGATAATGGTATGCTGCAAAACTACTTTTCATGCCTTTTTACATTCTCTGGTCAGGTTCCCCACTGAATTCTGCTCCCTCTCTGCTAATTTTAGCAGAGGAAATAATATGAGACATAATCAAGGAACAGCTTTCAATAGAAAGCATATGTTGTTAATTAACAGATTCATCCATGAGGTAAGAGGAATTTACTTTTCTGGATATTTCTGTTCAAACAACTGCTTTTTTATGCTCCAAAAACATGACATGGCTTTCTTCCTGTCGTGGTTTAACCCCAGCCGGCAACTAAGCACCACACAGCCACTCGCTCACTCACTCCCCCGCCAGTGGAATGGAGGAGAGAATCGGAAGGGTAAAAGTGAGAAAACTCGTGGGTTGAGATAAAGACAGTTTAATAGGGAAAGCAAAAGTCGCGCATGCAAGCAAAGCAAAGCAAGGAATTCATTCACTGCTTCCCATTGTCAGGCTCCCCTTCTCCAGGAAAGCAGGGTTCCATCACGCATAATGGTTACTTGGGAAGACAAATGCCATCACTCCAAATGTCCCCCCTTCCTTCTTCTTCCCCCAACTTTATATGCTGAGCGTGACGTCATATGGTATGGAATAGCCCTTTGGCCAGTTTGCATCAACTATCCTGGCTGTGCCCCCTCCCAACTTCTTGTGTGCCTGGCAGAGCATGGGAAGCTGAAAAGTCCTTGACTAGTGTAAGCACTACTTAGCAACAACTCAACCATCAGTGTGTTATCAACACTGTTTTCAGCACAAATCCAAAACATAGCCCCATACTAGCTCCTATAAAGAAAATTAACTCTGTCCCAGCCAAAACCAGCCCACCTCCATTGTTACATATCAGCCCGGACAACTGATTTGGCATCTAATCCGTTTCTTTTGTTGCTTTACCTTTAGATTCCCACAATGTTACATTACAATTTGTTGATCCCTCTTTGAGGATATCTAGAATGTAATTTATGTATTAAATAAACTAAAACCATATTAAGCTTTTATAGATGTGTTATTTTTGTCAAATTCTTTTTTCTACTGAAATAACAGACTCAGTGCTGCCAAGTTTCTTGGCAAAGGGAATTAAATTCATCAAAGCCCATACTAAGTCTTTTAATTGTCGGACTTCTGTTCTCCTATATAGACAAGTAACAGTTTAGAATTACTTTCATCTTTTTGAGTAAGATGTTTTCAAACATGAACAGCATGGCTATTTCTTCTGGCAGGGGATCAACAAACTTCTTCAAAGGCATCAAATCAAAACACTGATGAAGTTTCTGAATTCCTGTTCTGGCACAGTTCAGGCAAATATGAACATTCAACTTTCAAAACCATTTTAGAATTCAATATACCACTTGTTGCTCATGTGTCCGACATTTCTGTAATAGATATTCTCTCAAATACAAGCTCTTTCAAGATTTTCTGACTTGCTTGATTTCAGAGAAGCCTTAATAATTCAGTGTGGGCAATTTCTTCCATCTTCCTTTTCTTTTTTATCTCCTGTATAAAAGGATGGGAGATAAGACATACTAGACAGTATTGTGAAAGGAAAATTTCTTTGTATTCAAATGTTTTTATAAATATAAAGTTATGGACTTTTTACCAAGTAAACCAAGCTCCAATCACAAATATTTTATTAACATCTCTTCCCATGTGTATGGGATAAGAAAACAGGTATATTTCAAAGCAGAATAGATGCAAATGATGACAGACTCTCTGCAAAAGGCAGCATAGTCCTCTAAACATCCATTGCTTTTGGTATTTGGATCAGAAATGGGGGCTGCAGGTGCTTGGAAATGCTGAGAAAAACATGCCAGTGTAGCTAAATTGAGGCTTGGACACCTGACAGTTCTCCTAAACCCTAGGGTGACCCAGTCCTTTCACTTCACAGTCCTACCTATTCTTACAGTTGCCTAAACTTTATACATAACATTTTGCACTTGATATTTCCCATTACCTTAAACTTTAGTTCCAGTTTCAAGGAAAGAGCCTTTGTCTCTCTCTTACTTCAGTCTTTTTTTTCTTTTTCTTTTTGAGAGCCGTGTGTATTTTTGAGATGCCTGCCTGCACAGGATGGTTTGGAACACTGGATTTTCTATGGATGTAGGTGTTTGGAATTCCCTATCAGTCCCAATCCAGCCACAGGTAAGAAGAGTCCCATAGCTAGTCTGAATCTCCCTTGAGAGGTCCTCACCTCTTTCTGTTGTCCTTGAAAGGAGTTTAGGTGTTTATTTGGCAAAAGGTATCCAAAAAGTGGGTGAATCAACAGCAAAAAATGTTGGCATCAATATCAGATATATCTCAAAGCATCTAATTTCTGCCTGAAATTAGTCAGATATGGTTGTTGAGTCCTACTGATTATTTATGTGCATATTTTAAAAACCTGAAAAGCCTAGGAAAAGATTTCAAAACCTTACTTGCCACAGTTGTGGTGAGTCATAGTGGCGAGTCTTGATAAAACAGGGAAAGCCTTTATACAAATATAGTCTCTTAACATTAATGGACTTATGAAAACTGTAGCTTAAAATCTTCCTGGATCTCAGCATTCCATTGATACATTAGAAATAATTATCTACAAAGAGTCCTGGTTTAGCCACTATTGTGAACATCTACCTGAGGATTTGTTCATAACCAATGTTGTGGCAACAGTGACCCATATGGAAGTTTTCTTATTTTATTTCTTATTATATTCAGGAAATAATCTCCTTGACTCATCTTTTCCATCCAATACTGTGGGAATGGACAGTCTATCCAGGTTTTTGCACAATGGTGATGGGATCGGGGTGAGATTGGAGTGGGACATGAGAGAAAGCAGGGACTGTGGAGAGGAGAGAACTCTTCTGATTGCCAGAGAGCTTAGGAAAAGGTACAGTCTGAAATGGTCCTTTTCCTGAACGGATGGTAGCAACCTTTGGTAGCAGCCTTACCTCTGGATCCCTCAGACTTCCTCCCCTCTCCTCAGCAACTCGGTGCTTCCTCCCTTAACCCTGCCATGTCTGTATACCTGCCACCTTCACAAAAGTATTCCAGGGTTCTTTTTTTTTGAACTGAGTATTTTTCTTACCTTCAAACAGTGATGGGAGAGAATATTCAGTGATATCTGTGAGCCTATAAGATGACATGGAAATTAACACAATAAAGAATCTTATATTTAATATGTACGCACATAACTCACTCAAAATGAGTGTCAGGGGACAACAGGTGGCTGGGGAATGTTTCCGTACATTCAGGAAATAGGAAATATTGATGTTTTCTGTAGAAATTACTTTTAGAAATTCTGGCACTTGTCTTGCAATAAGGTACAGCTTTTTACTTGTTTCATAAAGACAACATTTTTAGTGCTGCTTCACAGAGTTATACCCTGCTCTGTCATGTTGAGAAGATGAAAAACTTCTTGCAATCCAGGGTATTTCAATGTTAAAATCCTTATTCATCAAGTGTTTGGGCACAAGGCTTTTCTTCTTTTACAACCACATACTCCAATACTGGTTTCTAGGGTTAATTTTTTTTTCATAGTGTTTTAGGATCTATTTTGAAAGCTTAAAAATGGCACATTATTTCAAACGACAGAGTTTGAGACATCGTCATTTGAGGTAGTTCTTGTCCCCAAAAGCTGGTTATCCACAGAGCAGATCTCCTCCACAAGAAACTGGCATTTTTGTTCAAACTTTGCCTTTCAGAGGAACTTGAAAGAGCAGCCACACCTGCTTGAGCAGCCACATGAGGAAATATATACACTAGGTTTCCAGAAACAAACAGGAAAAAAGATTAAATAATTGCTAAAAGAGAAGGGCTGTGAATTTCTTTTGCCAATTAAAAAAAAAAATTCTCTTTCATGGTCACATTTCTCTATGAAAACCTAAAGCCCACATATTTCCTTTCCTGGGAAAGAACAATTTGTTTTATTTTATTGTGCTCCTATATTGTTTCAGTTCCCACAGCCATCCTGTGTCCTCCTGCATCTTGGATCGCTCTCTGTGTTCATTTTTTTCCTAAGTCTCTGCCCTCTCAATAGATGATAAAAAATGACTCATTTATCATTCCAATAAATGAGTCAGTTAATCTGAACACTGACTTTCAGGATACTAAATAGAGAATACTTATTTATAGGCACCAAGTAAGATTTTTAGAAACTATATGGGCCATGTCCAGATAACTTCAGCAACTAAAGGTGTCTGCTTTGTGAGAGCTGGCAGTATTTCTCACCTCCTGAATCTGGATGTGATCCTGTTGGGCTGTATCTTAACTCAGTATCAGAATGAGATCTACACATGTGCTTTCCTCCAACTCCATCACCTTGGTTTTCATGGGAAAGAAGCTCAAGGCTTGGTCCTGAAAGGAGTCATGGAGGGTTCCAATAGGTCCCTAAGGAGTACTAATGGAGAGCAGGACTGGAGAAGGTGCCAAGGACTCCTGTTCTTCCATGGAAGAGGCAAAGTTTTTAGATAGAATAAAGTATCTAGCCTGGTGGTGCAGACCAATGGTCTGGGCTGTGGCTGTCTAATGCCAGGGTCACCTAAGAGCCAAAGGTGACACTACATGTGCATTTAAAGTTTCCCATGCACCTGAAGGTTTGTTTCTGCACAGATGCAGACATGCCTAAGCTTCATAGGACTGAGCAGCTTGTGTTGTCATTCTCACCAAAGCCCTGAAATTATGACATCTTCTGCATAAGTCCTGTTTTTATACTGTAGATGAAATAGCTGTTGGCTACCACACATCAAATGCCTTCTCCCAGGATTACATTTTTCCCTTGTTTTATCTCCCATGCTTTGTTCACATAGCATAAGATCATTTAAGTACGTAAGCAACACCACAGTTCACACTGCATTATAGTAAGACTTACTCTGTGAAAGGATGTGGGAGAGAAGATTAAAATAAGGACACAGAGTTGTATGTGGGGGATGCAGGGCAAATAGGAATTAAAATCTTGATTCCAGGATTCTGTGTGTGTTGTAATAAAAGATGGCAGTCTATTAGATTAGGGTGATAGGAGCTATTGAAATTAATCGCTGCAGGCAGGAGAAAAAGTTTTCTGAGACTGGTTTGATTGCAAGAGTAAGGAGCTCCACTGTCTTCTTTCATAGTATGGATAGGAGCTCTTCCCATGGCAGCAAGGAAAACTCCAAACTATTAAGGAAGTGGTGGAGCTTAGAAACAAGCTCTGTTGTGGGTTTTTTTCCCCCCCAGTGTTTTCAACTGACTATTTTTAGGTAATTATATGATTCTTATTTTAATCTGTCCAAAGCCTTTTAGGAACTTGGGTCTCATTCCAGTGTCCACAGGAATTTTACTCTTCCTTAAGTGTTTTTAATATTCTTATTCTATGGAGTTAATGATGGCAGGAATATAAGAGAGAGAATTAAAAGAGAATCACATTTGCCCATTTTCAAAATTAAAAAATTCTGACTCAATCATTGTTGAATTAGGAAAGTCTTGTTTAGTTCAGAGTGAAATTATAGCAAATTTAATGGATGATAAAGATTTTGAATTCAGAAGAATTAAACTAGCTCTTTCTGGCATATAAATCATGGGGGACTGTTTCATAAGTGCTCTATGATGAACTGGAACTGGCCTCTTTTGATCTTATGAACATTTTGGAATGTTCAGGAACATTTTAGGGTTTATTTTAGGGGAAAGAGAGAGCTATTTCTTGCCTGTTCTTGAAAGGCACAGGTAAAAAACTGTAGTCCTACTTGTTTATTTTTGGATCTGAAGATGCAAGTGCGCAGTTTCTGTAGATACCACTGGGTAATCCAGCAAAAATGTAGGCTGCTCTGTGCAGAGAGTTCAAACAGATTGACCAAACCTGTTCAGGAGGGCTGCAAATCTCCCTTTTATGCTACCTTTATGACTCATGCTTTGAGCAGTACATATGCTGCTAAGAAGTTTTCAGATGTTTATTCCAAAAGCAGCTAACTATCCTCCCCAAATTAATGTCATTCTGCAAATTTCAGCATACTGAAACGTATCACCATTCTCTGCTTCAAAATGAACAGAGAATTCAAAGCAATTTTATAACTGCTTCTGAACGCCCATGTTTGAAAGAGATCATAGGAAGGAGACTTTTTTATTGATTAAAATGTGCTGCCTTTTCTTTCTTCTTAATGTCACTATGTTGCCTTTGAAGTCTAAGTTGGTGACTTAGGGAAAGTGGGTGACTCTGGGAAACATAAATGAGGTGACTTTGAAATCTAATTCCCTCTGGGCTCAAAATATTTCTCTGACGATTGCAGAACAAGCCCATGCTCCATTCCTGCTCCATTCCTAGTATGTATGAGAAAAGCTACCATACAACAATGAACAATAAGAATGCAGGGAGCAACTTCTGAGCTGCTACTCAGGCAATTTTTATTGAGCCACAAGTTCCCTGCAAACACTGAATTTGTATCCCTGGGAAAGATGAAGTCCACAGGCAGTTACAGTCAGTGTTGGGACAGAAGGAATGACACAGTGAGGATGCCATGCTCATTGTGTCATTTCCCTGTCCAGTTTTCTCTGCATACGTATTGAAAATATATCTCCCAGCCTTGTAGATCTTATTAGATCTGAGAATTGGGCCAAACTCCTGCCATCATTAACGATAATAACTACAGAAAAGAAAATATTGGCAAATACCAATTTCTAAGTTTAGCAGTTGGACTTTACTTGATAGTGGACAAGTGCATGCAAATACAGCTGAGTCCTCCACTGATTAATTGATCTTAGAGGTGCAGCAGTTACAAACATTGTTTTCTGCCAATACAACTAGCATTAATCGCAATTAAAGGATACTTCAAGAAGCAGAAATGGTACATTGTCAGTTATAAGCATGTCATTTTAACCAGTCATTTTTTTAATACCTAAACTCATTTTAAGAGCTGGCAAAAATTCAACTTAGAAAGGATTTCAAACAAAAATTCAACTTAGAAAGGACTTCAACAAAAAAAGAGGAATCAATCACATTTTTAATTTTTTTTTCTGTTCTTTTTAAATCCACCATGTTAGATTTGATGTTACTCCATTTTAAAAATCAGATATTTACTTGGTATTCCAAGAAAAAAAACCTGCATATATATTTTTCCTGTTAAACCAGGCTAGCAGGATTCATTATTTTACATAATAAGACAGCGAGGCTGAGAATGTTTACTTCAAGATTAATTAGCTAATTGATCTCCATTGCCTTTGTCTTCTGTCTTTCTTATTGTTTTTGTACGTTTCATGTGCAAATTTATCTTTGGCATAAATACATTGTCCTTCAGCCAAGTTATCTCACAGATTTCTATTGGATCTTTCAATTTAAAGGAGCCTGTAAGCAGTCAGAAATTGTACGGGATACCTCCAAGAATAAATCAGATGTTGTGGTCAAAAAAGGTGATGATTCAATAGGGGGTTGTCTTTCCTCCATGACAGATTTGAAAAGCTCCTCATTAATTTTTTGACCCAATAATATTTTCCTTCAACAACTTCTTAGATTCTCCCTTATTTTCCAAGGGTGGAGGATACCTACATAGCACCCTGACCTCATCCACAAAGAAAAGCAACAGTTTTCTAAACTTATGAACCCTTGAATGTAGTATTATTATAAGATACAGACCAGTTTCTCTAAATTTCTACCTGGGCTGAGTGTCCTAGGGATCCAAAAGCAGTGCAAATGAGGACAGTGCTAAGAGATCACTCTGTAGCAGAGAAATGGCCCTGGGGATACCTCCTGGACTGGAACGGGAGTAGGAGGTCTTGTAGTGACAAAGCAATCTTTCCTTCTGAACTTTCTGCCCAGTTAGTGCAAAATGGCAGAACAGTAGCCTGTTCCCTTGGCTAATTGCTACAGAGCACCTTAGCAGTGATTTACAGTGGCATGTGTAAAAGCATACCTTAATTTGTACAGATAAAATACTTGGCTACCACAGAGATGTTTTTATTGTGGATCAGGACAATAACCCTGACTCACCCATATCTGTGACATTTCCAAGCTTGTGAATTGTTCAGGAGTTAACATCCTATTCAGTATTTGACAACCAGGGAGTCAAGGCTGACAGTTGCCATCCCTTCTATGTAGTGCCTAAGGCTAGGATTTGTCTCTGGTTTCATTTATTAGTTATATAACCCACATGCTATTTTTGAGCTATTAAAAAAAAAAAAAAAGAAAGAAGCCAATGTAGAGAAAAAGAAATTCCCATCTGGGAATTACCCACCAGGTAGTTACATGCAGAGTAGATCTACATATGCATGTATTAATTTTCATTTAAAATGTTTGTGCCAGTGAAAACCAAGCCAATGAAACCTTTTAGGGTTATGTAACAATGATAAATGTACTGCAACAGTTCCAGGCGAGCACAGGGCCCCTGAGATTTATGGGTTGTTTGTCTATTTTTTTTTTACCTCTCAACTAGAAAAGCTCAGCTGCAGTGCAGCATCTGTATTTTGCAACGTGATCTTGCTTATTTTTATCTTATGCTTTAGTTTGGATGGCCTGAGCCATGTCCAAGTCATAAGGTGAATCTGAATCTTAGATACTATCAGCCACCACATGACTCCCAGTTTATTCTCTTACATTAGTGAAGAGCGAGGAAACCAACACACGCAGTGCCATAAGCTGTGACAGTCTGAAACCCACGCTCTCACCATTATTATGGTAGTATCTGAGGCCAATTTTGGAGGGCGACAGCAGGGGACATGGAGGTATCAAGCTGAGTTAAATAATAACAAGGCAAATCAAGCAAAATGTGGGTGGGGATGTCCCACGCACATGCTTCTGCCTGCTGCTCCCTGAGCGTGCTGTCGGTGGGGTGCAGCTCTCAGCCCCTGCCAGGGCATCCCCTTTCCTCCGTATGCAGACAGCTTTGCTCTTCGGTGCTGAGAGACACCATGGCATCATTTTGAAACCGCCGCACTGGCAGCCCGTGGCTCCTTGCCTTGCCAAAGTGTGGCAGGGACACAAGCAATGGCACGGAGAAGAAAGAAAAAAATAAAGAAATAAAATTAATGAGACAGGGAAGAGGAAAAGCCTATGAAGCAATGTCTGGTTTTCAGCAGTTTTCTTCAGCCCAGGGCAGCTGACAGGTGTCAGTCCCCTGCGGGATTAGAGAGGGACTCGGTCTCTCAGCAGGCGCCACAGCTCAGCTCTTCTCTCGGAGTGGGGCTGCAGCCCTTTACTGATCACAGGCACTGTCCCACCAGTGGCTGTAAAAATAGTTCTTGTACATGGAAACGGAGGAGATTTTCACCTCGTGAATTTTTTGTACAGGTAAACACAAGGTTTTGCTCCTTAAAATGAAAACTTTAGCGATGATTTAAACATAGTTTACCAGCTCTTTATCAGTTCTCTGGGCGAGGACACTCTAGGGAATACGTTAGTCAGGCTACCCAGGTTAGTTTCTTTTTTTGTTGTAAAAGAAATAAGATATAAAAAACAGAGCCAGCAGAGCAAGTCACCTTGCCTTAAAACTGCCTGTCACAGCAAGATACAACTGAAAACCAGAAACATTTCAGCTTCATCAGCAGAAGAACCTATGCATTATCTGTTACTGAAACTAACATTTTTTGCTCTACTTAATGATTAAACAAAGATGATAGTAGTAATAGAGCACCTTCAGCTGAAAACAATCTAAAAATGTAGCTTCTGCAAAACTCTCAGTCTCGCTCATCAATACAGACATAACTGTTTTCAGAGAAGAGCATAGCACTTCAGCATGATGAAAAAGTGAATCAGCTTTTCAGGTTCAATTGCTTCATTATTTTGCTTTCTTTTCATCACTTCTACCTATAGATCACGGCTTAGATTTTCACTCGGGCATTTTTGTGTGTGCAGTGTAATACTAGTGCTTTCAAATTGACAAATGGGTTTTCTGCATACTTTCATACAGTAAGTTAACTATCCTGCTGCAGATCTTAATGAAGTCATCAGTTTTATTTTTTTTTATTTTGCTTCATTTTGTCATATTGAACGGAAGACTGAATTATCTAAGTTGCCAAAACTCACACTGGTATATCAGAGTGATTAAACAGTTTACTTTTATATAGATATAGAAGATATCGATATAAATATGGACATAGTTATAGATATAGATATATAGATATATTTAGTCCACACAAACTTCCAAACTGGGATTTCATGACAACTTATCAAATATTCATGTTTTCAGTAAATTCAATTATGAGCACAATTTTTGCATCATCTTTTCCCAAATATTGTGCTGGTGTGAAATATCACCAGAGCACTTTCCACACAAAACTTGTTTTTCCCATGGGAAGACTTTGCTCTTTCCTACCTCTGCCCAACTCACAGGTTAGACCCACTGGTATGTTGTTCTGTTCACTTCCAGCCCTGTCTTCCCTGCTCAGAAAAGGGAAAGTCAAACTGAAATGGTCAATAGTCAAAAGACTGTGTAGAACTGTAACTATGACATGATTGATTCTCTTACCTAATATTTCAGTATGTCTTATTTTTCTTTAGAGCTCTAAAATACTTATGCTACAGCTCTTTGGAGTACACACCTAAAATGAAGAGACTTTGAAATAGAAGGAATCAGCTTAAGTTGAATAACTGGAGTTTTTTGTATACAACACAAATAAGAATAAGGTTAGCTTGAGCTTATACCCTGTACTTGCAAAGAATTAATATATTTTAATTCAGCTCCATGAAATAGCTTGGATAGTTATTTTGATTCCCTAACAATTTTATCTGAAATACACTGTGGTGATTGGCCACATGTTGTGACAAATATTTGGCAGCCCATCTGTGCCATGACCTGCAGCTTAGTCTGACAATTTTAATGATACATTGCTAGTTGCTTCTAGTTAATTTAGACTGGTTTTTATGCCATTGCCTACGAGTCTAAACACTACATACCATATGTACACAAAAAAATTAACAAAAAAACCCTTAAAGCCCTTTAAATAACAGTCTGTGAAAGTGGTGGTCTAAGGAAAGTGAGTTTTTAGCAGAGTAAGGTAACATGGCTCTAAGCCATATTATAATGGCATTGTCTGCCTAGAGGTAGAAATCTTTTGGCAATTTCCAGTCTCTTTAGAACCGTCAGTCTGATACATATGACAAGGTAATTTGCATAATCTTGTAGTGATGTTGCATACAGCTTGGTTTTTTAAAGACATAAAAGAGAGTTCTTATTCCATAAGCTAGTTTTTTCCCTGAGAAGGAAAGCAGCCAACTCGGCAAGCAGCACCCATATATGATGAATGTAGGAGTACACTGGCAGACTTCACACCTGCATTATGGTGGCTTGAAATCTGTATAGTTCTAATAGCCTGGGATTGGGAGTAAAATAGGGGCTGGTTCAAAATGCAAATGTTGTCCACAAGAAAACTTTCTGTGGAAGAGTTTGAAAGAAAAATAATGCACAGGCAAACACATGAAATGTGAGGTTTGGGATGGCTGCCTTCTCCCTGCTTTTGTTTGCGCTGGGTTCCAATAGCGTTTCTTTTGGTTTGCTGTGGTCACCTCTCCGGTGAGAGCAGAAGAGAGCAGCTGAATCACAGCAATGATACAATGTTCTCAGGAGAAGCAAACCAGTGGGGAAGGTTATTCATAGCAAAGAGTGTGAATGAGGACAGAAAGAAAACAAACAGTATTTATGATAAGGCACTACAGAAGTCAAACATAGTGGAAATATTTAGGATTTCTGCTGACACTTCTTGGTTTTGGTTCAGCTTCAAAAGGAAAATTCTCACACGAAAAAATAGCAACATTGACAGAACAAAAGAGAAAAAATGATTCAGCTGAAATCAATTTTACATCCAATAATTTAGACAGGGATTTTGAAAAGCCCATATTTATATATTGCAGGTACTGCAGAACAAATGTATAATCAGTGAAGCAGTTTATCTATAGTTTTCACGTATTATAAGTACCTCACAGTGTTCAGTATAGTTCAACTTAGATAGCAGGAACACTTTACAAAAACAATTCTATTCTGCCACATAACTCCGACACTGGAGGATACGAGGGACTCCTTCGGAAATCTCATAGGTATGTTTGAAAATGGGTCTACCCTGGGCTCATCTCAGAGTCTGCACACATGCAAATAATTTAAGCCTTGTTTACATTACTGAACTAGAAAATGTTTATAACACATCTTACCACTGAGATTCATGTAAGTATTGTGAATTGGAAGACATGTGACACAATTAAACATGCATGCAGGTATTTTTAGATATTAATGAACTGCTATGCAGCAAGATTAATCTAAAACTTTCACTGCTTTCTGTTACCGGATCTCAGCCGGGTGCTGGGAAAGGACATGGCAGAAAGTAGGAACAGACCTTTCTCAAGAAAATTCAGGAGTAAACAAAAATTGTCAGGAAAAAAGATTCTTTTGGTGATCAGATAGTCTTTGAAAATCCCTCATGCTAAGTGGGTTTAGTGTGGTGTATAACTGACTACATATTTGCATTTGAAAAAGAAATACAGGAAATTAGATTTTGGCTACTGATTGATAGTGTTATGGCAGTACTTGTCTGCTACTTTTTTGTTTTAGTTTAAGCACACAGATCCATACAGTAGAGTGGAAATTCGGCAGTCATATTATACAGCTATCAACACTAGAAAACTTTCCATGACCATGGTACAGCATAAAAAAATCAAAATTTGCCAACACTTCTGCACAGTGTATGGATTGGCTAGTCTAAATATAGCCAGTTCTCCAATTCCACACCTTGAAGCTGTGAATAAGTGCTGAAACTTAATAGCGCCAGACGAGATGTAAGCTTTTGGTAGAAATAATGAGCTAAATGCCCTTCTTATCTTCCCTAAAATACTGCGTGAAAAACAACTCTGTCACAGAAGCCTGCCTATGTAGGCTTTGCCCTCAATAAAGCCCTAGTGCCTGCAGCTCCCCATTCACAGCACCTAATTTTGGAATGAAAGGGTGGCAGTATCGGAACACTGCTTTCTAGCAGAGTATCAGGGATCTGGTTTTCCCAGCACACCTCTGAATCACAGGTCTTCTTGAGAGTCTCTTCTGGTGCCTGGGAGACAGGGGAGTAATTTTCATGCCTTACCTATCCAGGGCAGTAAATTGAATTCTCCCTGCACAACTATGTTGCGTACGTGACCGCCAAAACCAGCTCAGAGAGTCTTAAATGACACATGCAGAGCTGAATGTTGCCAGCCAAAGGATGGGTGGCCATGGTGAAGCTAGTTCTCATGAAAGAAAGTGGAGGAGGAGCTGAGATGAGTACTGAAAACTTTGATTTCTTGTTCTTACCACTGTTAGAGGAACAGTGAGAGTTGGTCACCACTGAAGATAAATAGGACCTCCTCATCTAACAGTAGTTATACAATCCCACCCCCAGCATCAGGCTGTAATCTGGCTTTCCAAGGCTTTGGCTGAAACAAAATTTAAGTGTCAAAATGGCAATGGAGACTACTTGCTAATTGCTGATGCTTGGCAATACCTACTTTGCCTGTGCCCAAAGACAGCCCTGACCACCATAGTGGTGTATAGGAGCCAAAGGACCCTGCAGGCCTTCTGCAGTTCTGCCCCCTTCTTCCATTTCTTGTACCGTGGAGGAGCACTGCAACATTGCATGCCTTCTTGCATACAGGCGTACGCTTCAAAAGCCTTGATAGAAGTCTCATCAGGATCACACAGACAAGGAGGCGCTGTCTTTCCTAAGCATAGGTATAATAAGGTTGGAGAATCTAGTTCTTCACACCGTAAAGCCTTTGTGAGTGCTGACTTTCATATATCTCTGCCTTCTGTAGTTGTGTATGGATTTGCAGTTCTCTACAAATAACAATAGAATGTGGCAGTGCAAATATTTGCCTTAATTTTGCATCCAGCATGAATAAGGACACTATGACATACTCAGATCTTAATTCCAAGATCTGGTTTCTTTAATTATAATTTGCCAGCTGCAGTGCATTAAAAAAAGCCCAGTCAAATGTATATATTATTCTGGAAATAGAAAGATAGTGTATATATGTTTTAAATCAAAGTGAATTGTAGCTTATATGTAAGACAACACATTAATTACACTGAACACCATTTTAAGCTCAGTATTTGTAATTTTTCAATTATTTTATAATATTATTCTACATTAATTCCTTTTCTAATTTAGAACAGCTATATTTTTATAGTCCTTAGGATTAGCAAATGTTGAGTCATCAAAGTTGTTACAACTGATTGTTGCTGGAGTCCTAGGTGGATGGTCTGAATAAAAAGCAAGCAAGGAAGGAGGAATGAGCTTCAGCTTCCTCAAGAACCAAGAATTTCAAACATTTCTTCCAGTTTTGGGGGGGGGTATTGAGTACTTAAATATATATGTTTGCTCCATTGTCTACTTGCCACTTAAGTGTCCAGAGTAGCCAGCATGCTTTAAAAAAGTATAAAATAAAAAATACTTTATGTGTTTGTAAAAAGTAAGTAACACTACTCAATTTTAATTGTCTCCTTTGTTATCCTAGCAATGCAATGATATATCTGCGTTTGATAATTCCCATCTAATTAAAAAACTGATTTTTTTGCCAATCAGTGTGGTAAAATCCAATGGTATCTTTCCTTTTTTCAGTAATTCATCTGACCTTGCAGACGGTACCCTGTCCTGCACTTGTCTGAACTGTTCTCTGCTTGGATTTTCTCATCCAGCAGGTCGAAGCTAAACTGATATCTATCTGCAGGCCGTGTGATCAGAATAGGCCATAAAAAGATAATACAAATACATTTAAAAGACCAACAACTTTTTTCAAAGACTAATAAAATAAAAAGATGTCTCCTATTCATAACTTTGTCTTAGACTCTGATCTCTGAACCTAGGAAGAACTTCAGTTCTTCATATTTCCCCTTTGCTTGACTTGTCTCCCTTGAGCTCTGAGAATACATTAGCTAAGCTTCTCTCACACAGCTGGTCTCTTCCTTTCCCCCTCGTGGAACAAAGATGTGCACCGTACATCTTTTAACATTCCCTCAGCTCCTGTATGCCTGCTGGAATTGCACGAAGGTCTAAATGGTCGAGGCGGGATTAAATGCCTATTCTGGCTTTCCTGGATGGGAATTGTCCTCATGAAAATTCTTGCAGTACTTTCTTGTTGTTTGGGCAACAGATAACTATTAATTTAAAATAATTAAGCAGCTTGTTGTAGTCAGTGGAGCTGATAATTTAGGGTCAAATTATCCATAGAAATGTCTCTCAGTAGACCTACATTAGGAGGGTATTTGTCTTTTGGTTTTCAAGTAATGTGATATTTCTGTGAACTTTATAATTAAAGAGGATGCAAACTTGTTACTAAATCACTCGATTGACAAGGTTGCTGTACAAATGCTAATGACTTCATCTTTCTTACCTCTTGTAGAAGAGCACTAATGTCTTTTTTTTTCTTGCCATAAAACAAAGGCTCCATGAAACTGTCTTATGGTTATAGACTGCAACTTAATAAATTTGAGTATACATGGAGATAACTTGCATCCTTTAACATAAGATCCATCAAGCTTCTGGTGCAAACTGCATTCCCTGTACTTGGGCTTTTAGGGGTGTGTTATAGCTTTTTGGGAAATTTGGCATGCCAGGATGTGAAGACTCATCTAACAACTTAATGCCGAATTCTCCGTGGGCTATTCTCTCCTCCTTTCTCCCAGGAGAGCTTGATCTTTCATTTTCAGGAGATGTGGTATTTTTGTAAAATGTGCAATTAATCAGGGAACACAATGTAATTGAAATACTAATTACAGTTGCTTATTCAGGTACCAACATTTCTGCTACAGTGTCAGTTGCTTAAATACCTTTGTGACTGTGGATTTTGAATCCATATTAATCCAATTACCCAGAATCAGTCCCAAAATAATTTGATATAGACAGTCCCCTAAACCAAAGCAATTTACCATTAAAGTTAGTGAAGCTTCTGAGGGGAAATGAACAATGGAGACACTATTGCAAATTACAACCCAATTGCATCTGGATTTGTGATTTTTCTTCAAGTTTTTAAAATGAGTGCTTTTATTTTTATATTTTTAATCCTTCTTTCCCATTGCCTGGGACTTGCATGTTTGTTTTAAATGTTCTGGGATAACCGACCATGTTGAAACACATGGCAGTAAAACAACCTCAGTATGATGGCATTATCCTATCCTGCATGATAGTTTCTGTGAAGATGATGATTGCTGACATTTTCTGAGTCTGTTATTTACCCTGAGACATTTTTCTGTATGTCTGTAGATGCTCCTTGTGCTGAGGTACTTGGAACTGATGTGCGGTTTGGCAACACTGAACCTGAAACAAGGAAGGAGAATTGGAATGTGCCATTAAATTCTCAGGTTGGGCACAATGTGTAAGATATTTCCACCATAAATTGATCGAATGTGGAAACCTGTGGTGATCATGAAACCTTTTTTCCTTCCAAATCCATCCTTTGGTGGAAAGGAGCCCTCTTACATTATGTGCAAATGACCCCTTCTGGAGCACATTTGGCATGGCACTGCCACACACAGAGTAGCTGTGCCAAACCCACTACACTTAAACAGTTCCCTTTCACACCAGCATGTATAAAAATAGGGAGCAGAAGAACCCTTAAGTGTACTCATGGCTAAAATAAAATCAAACTGTATCATTGAAAGTAGTTCTCTTGTGGGTTAGTCCCAGGTAGCTTTTTTCCACCAATGCATTTCTGTGAAACTCATTTCTTGGCTTACCCACACACCATCTGCCTTGTGCTATAGTTGTCTTATGGTTATGGAGTTCCAACTCACATGCTGACTGGGCAAAAAAGGGAAACAAAGGAGTTTAAAAGTCAGAGTGAGTTACTCTCTGTGCAATGTATTTCTAGTCTGAACATAACATTTTTGTTTATTGGATCAGTTGCTTGGATTTTTTTTAATTGTCATAATGGAATGGTCTTGTTTAATACCTTTATCAATGATCTGGATGAAGGGATTGAGTATGTCCTCAGTAAGTTTGCACATAACACCAAATTGGGCAGGAGTGTTGATCTGCTTGAGGGTAGGAAGGCTCTGCAGAGGGACCTGGACAGGCTGAATTGATGGGCCGAGGTCAATTGTATGGGGTCCAACAAGGCTAAGTGAAAGGTCCTGCACTTCAGCCACAGCAACCCCATGCAACGCTACAGGCTTGGGGAAGAGTGGCTGGAAAGCTGCCTGGCGAAAAAGGACCTGGGGGTGCTGTTTGACAGCTGGCTGAACATGAGCCAGCAGTGTGGCCAAGAAAGCCGACAGCATCCTGGCTTGTATCAAAAATAGTGTGGCCAGCAGGACTAGGGAAGTGACCGTGCCCCTGTACTCGGCACTGGTGAGGCTGCACCTCAAATACTGTGTTCAGTTTTGGGCCCCTCAGTACAAGAAAGACATTGAGGTGCTGGAGCATGTCCAGAGAAGGGCAACGAAGCTGGTGAAGGGTCTGGAGCAGAAGTCTTATGAGGAGCAGCTGAGGGAACTGGGATTGTTTAGTCTGGAGAAGCGGAGGCTGAGGGGAGACCTTATTGCTCTCTACAACTACCTGAAAGGAGGGTGTAGAGAGGTGGGGGTCGGTCTCTTCTCCCAAGTAACTAGCAATAGGACAAGAGGAAATGGCCTCAAGTTGTGTTAGGAGAGGTTTAGACTGGATATTAGGAAAAATTTCTTTACTGAAAGGGTGGTCAAGCATTGGAACAGGCTGCCCAGAGAGGTGGTGGAGTCACCATCCCTGGAGGAGTTCAAAAAACTTGTAGATGTGGCACTTCGGGACATGGTTTAGTAGGCATGGAGGTGTTGGGTTGACAGTTGGACTAGATGATCTTAGAGGTCTTTTCCAACCTTAATGATTCTATGATTCTATGAATGGAGCAATCTAGGAGTTTCAGAAACTCTCAATTCTACCTGCCCTTGCTTTTACATAGCAAGATGAGAATATATTCTTTCTTTTGTCCCACCTAGTCCAGCTCTAAGAGTAGGGTGGATTTTAACCCTGAGAGGGAACAAAATCTAATGTGAACATTAAGGAGAAAAAAAATTTTGGTCAACAGAGTTTGCATATTAGTGCATGAATTATATAGTTCAGCTATAATAAACAAATTGTTCTCTCAGTGGCAAATTGTTGTTAGTGATAATAATTAGTGATGATAATTTGAAATTATAACGTGTCATGCCTTCCCTCACAGAGTATCAAATTACTGTGTACTTTAACTGCTGAAATAGCACATTCCTTTGCTGGTTTAGTAAAGTATGTTTTCTTTTGACCATTTCTCAACTACAGAAAATAAGTCATTTTTTTTTCAGTAGGGCAGAACTGTAATTTCCAAAGATCCGGCACCTCTAAATACTGAGACTGAAAGACTGAGGAGGTCCACACCTAGAACTCAAGCTTTCTGGGCACATGACTCGTGTGTTGATACAGGCTACCTTACATTTTTTTCCATTCTGAGTACAGTACTTCTCTATGTCAGCTCTCTGTTACCATGCAAATCCATGCTTGTTTAACATGTGCTTTATTCTTTTTTTCCAACTAAGATATTGACCAATAGTACTGAGCAATAAGCTACCTTTCATCTTTCCTTAAAGAAAGCTGAACTTTGAGGCTTTCTGATAAGAAAATAGCTGTGAACTATTGTACTCGTCACTGACACAGGCCACATAGAAGAGAAACTCTTTAGTCCTTTGCTGATTTTTGTGTTCAGTTAGGGGTTCTGGACTTCATGTGGTGGTGGGATCTTGTGATTTTGAAACCTGTTTATTCCCAGCAGGCAGTAACATCTTTTGGATAAGTTTGATTGACAATGCTATCATTTCAGCTGTTGGACTGGTTTCATCTTAATGAATTTTTAATTGTTGTACTGATGATTTTCTCTCTTCTGGGTGTCAGTGTATTCAAACATGTGATGGCCATACAGTCCTCTTTTTTTTGAGACACATTCTTGAAAGGCAACCTTATGAATCCTATTGAAACAGTTCTTAAAATATGCAATAAATACTGATGGTTTGGGTTATCATTCAAACTGTGACTATAAAAACTGTTGCACAATTATTCTGACCAATTGTTTAGAATCAATTTACAGATAAAATAATATTTTATAAATTTACTTGGGTGAAGCAGGAATTGAGCTCAAAGTAGGTTTAAAAAATCTAGCAGTAAGAAGTCTAGTAATGTAACGTGAAAGAAGGACATTCTACAGTGTCACTGTTATTTGAATATATATAGAAACAAAGTGAAAGCTCTTACAAAAAAAAAAAAAAAGCCTTGAGGGAAGTGGAGATTGTTGGGTTAAGCTTAGTTTGATACCTACTGACTGAATGAGTCAACATCATTTCCAGGTAGATGACTAATAAGAAATCCTGTTTGACCCAACAGTGTCAATAACAGCACTATTTTTATTTGGCAGATGAGAGGTCAAATTCATAGATTTTTGTAAAACATTAGAAAGTGAAAAACTGACCTCATGGTTCTCTGTTTGCAATTCTAATCTCCCTTCATATAAAAGAAATATTTACTTACAGAATGTCTCAGCTATATTGATGTTCATTAGTATTATTTTCTTCTGAACCTTGACATTGCCAGAGTTGCCATAATTGTAAAAACCAGATGTTTGATGCTGCTACAGATGATATACTAGGCAAATGAATGCCTCATTATAATTTAAAATGCCTTGATAAATGGTACATGCATAAAAGGAAAGAAAAAGGGAGAGAAAAAACAAGGGAACAAATAATAGATGACCCTTGGTAGAAACATGTTAACAGTTTCCTAAAGATTTTGTAAGCAAGCTACTTTTTAACAATGATTCAAAAAAAAGTATGGAGTCAGCAATTTTTTCAAATAGTTCATACATAATTTAATCAACCTCCTTTAATGTTTTGGATAAATAGTAGAAATATTTTCTCTGAAGAGAAAACATACACCTCTGTGACACTAGCAGGAACAGCTTGCATACCCACCCACCTTAACAGCAATTTTGGTTTGCATTGACATCAATCTTGCCTTATATTCAGGGATCATATCACACAACATGGACTATTGAAATAGAATATTTAAACTAGAAATGCATTTGGGTTGTCTCTTGTGGTGAGACATAGGCAGTCTATTTTGGATGGTTCTGGGTTTTATTCTTGTCAGCTCCATTGAGGCACAGTGGAAAGCAAATATCCTCAGGGACTCAGTGCCATCCCAGCTTCATGGCCCTGATTTAATGAGTATTTCTGATGAAGGCTGTCAGTGGAGAACTGCTTATAGAGAACATTTAAGTGCTGTAATCACTTTGCAGAAGTTCTTTCCTCTCTTCTCACCCATAAGATGATGTTGCGACCAGTTGTGTTGGATGTCACACGGTTGGCTAAGGAGCAAAGGAAATTCCTCTGACACCAATCTTTTATATTTCAATTATCTATGTATCATTTAGAATTTCAGGATAATCTGAAGTTTATCTGTATAATATCACATGTATGTTGGTGCTGCTGCTGGTAATGAGAGGTGGGCACACTTCTAATAATAGCTATAATGAGTCAGAGCAAGATTAGTATCACCTTTGGCAGTGGGTAAGAGGGGATACCTAACAAAGACTGTAAGAACAGATTAAAATATACTGATCCTGGTCCTAAATACTCTTCCAAACTCCAGCAATGTGCAGCTGAGGGTCTGCCTGAGCTAGAAGAAGCTTTTGAACATCCTCAACAGATTTCTCTTCCACGAGTTTGTCTGGTTTCCACTTGAACCATGTAAAGTTTTAATATCCACAGCCTTCTGTGGCAAGGAGACCCACAGTCTACCTGCCTAATACATGAAGAGGTTCCTCTTGTTTGCTTTAAACTGCATGTATGTTGTTAGCTCCTTTGGATGCCTTCTAGTTCATATCTTGGAAGAGACAATGAACAAATACTCCCTTTTTGCCCTTGTCATGTCACTTGTCATTTTGTAGATGTCACGGCTGTTATATGTCTCTTGTAGTCTCTTTCCCTTACTCATGAATCTTAGTCTGTTTAGTCATTCCTTCCATAGGGACTGACCGACAGCTTTTGCCATCCTTGCTGCCCTTCTGCAAACCTTTTCCAGTTCTAGCAATACTTTTTGAGATGGGTTGACCAGGTTTCTACACAGTATCCACACTTTGTATCCACACTGTGGCATAATTATATTCGTTATTTGTTTATCAGTAATTCTTAACATTCAGTTTTCTCTTCTGACTCTTTCTTAGAGCTCACCCAATGCTTTAATGGAAAGATATATTGAAAGCCCAGAGAGAGGCAGAAAGGTCAGAGATAAGTTTATATTGCATTTTCTTGATATTGTGATCTCTCTTCTGTTAGTATAATTTTATGTCTCCATTCTCTACCTAGCTAAACTTAGCAGAGTTCAAGCAAAAATGGTTTTATGAACAGGGTACAAGGAAGAGTAAAATGAAAGTCAGATAGTTTGGCCTCCAGAAATGAACTAAACATTTCAGAGATATCACTATATTTTATTTGAACATTTTTAATGAAATATTTTGTTTCAAAATGGTTATAAGCTGACCTTCAAACAAACAAAATAAACTATTTTATTTTGATTCAAACCACGTAATAGTATTTTTGCTAAAAGGTACTGCTGCTTCTTCAGAAGGTTCTAGTGTCATATTTTTAAAACTTAGAAAGTCTAAATCATGCTAGTTGAGGAGTCCTGCTCTGCAGAAGACAGGATTGTGAAAAATAAGAACCACATTTTCAACTAGCTAGACAGAAATCAGGAAAACATTTTTAAAATCTGGCAAATTTCATCTAAGAAGTATCAAGGAGCATTAAGATACCTGGTAGGGGTAAATCTGAAATATACCTCCACAAAGCAGAGCATAACAAACCCATTCCTTCAACAGAGTAATATTATACCTTTTGTATATTTGTACTGTACTTTCCTATAGGCATTAATATTTTCTACTCATAAAAACTTCGTGTCGTCATTGTATATGGCTGTGAAAGTCAGTGCCACTGTGACTGCCTCTTGCTTGACAAAAAGGTGCTTGCTTTGAAACCTGTTCTTGTGTTCTGTGAAATGCAGCTGTATGAGTTTCACAATGGCTTTTTAGTTACAATTTTGTAAATAAAACACTTTAATGAACACATTTGAAAAGTTAATAGTCTATAACATTACTTAGAGATTATCTCTCCTTTTCTTGCCTTGCAAATTCTGTCCTCTGGTTTCTATACTTAAAACAAGCAGTCATAACTGCCATTATTGAAATCCAGGTGACGACATCCTATGGAAAAAAACAACTTTATCTATTTTTATTGGCACCAACTTCTTTTTTGCATTCGAAATGGACTCATCATGTCTCCTTAAAACAAAAACAACCATGCTTTACCATGTGTTTTAGGGGGGGGGTTTGGTTTTCTTTCATTCTGTATTATGCATCCTGCTTATAATGATATACTCATTATTATTCTGGAAGGGAACTTCCTATTTGCACCATCACCATTTCTGATAGTGCTTCTCTGGCTCTTAGAGGTCTCATTTCCATCCTCTAGGGCTCATATCAGTGACAATTGTCTGACTCCTGGCTGTTACATTAGAAAGCAAAATAAAGCACATAGTTATAATGATAGCAAAGCAATTAATTACATTTTTCCAGTAAAAAGGCCACAGAGTAGGATGAGAAAATGGACACCACATTTTTAGCTAAATTTACTGTCACTAGAATGATGATTGCAGCTGGGCTTATGGGGTAAAATTTAGCAATATTCTTGACAGCAGCTGAGGACAGATCAGCTTGTCACATTCAGAAAGAGACGGAGGCTTTTTTAGATTATTTAGTGATGCCAGATTTAAAACACATTGTATCAGTCTTCTTTGTGGTTTCATGAAAAGTGCAGAATTCTGACAGTCACAGAAAAGCTAGGTCACTCTTTTAATGCTGCAAGCTTATTTTCAGCAAAACAAGTGTTCTCAAAATGCTGAAAAGTATGTCCTGCCAGAATGGATCATTTAAAGCCTGTTTGCGTGGTTTTAATGGTATGAAACATTCGTTGTAACCCATCACACTGGTATGGAAGAGTCATTGGTTGTCATACTGAATCATTAAACTGAAAGTAAATCTATGAAGAAAGGTGACCCTAGCAGTTGTTAAACAGCATTTCACCCAATAGTTTCAATTATGTAATTTAGTTTTCCTTGGTAAATTAGTATACTTTGTGTGCCTGCTTAGATGCTTTCATCATTTATCTGGTACTCAGTTTCAATGATTTCTCAAGGACTAGCTTATAGTGGAAATATAGTTAGACTCAGATTCAAGAATATGTAATTACCAGTAAGCTCCCAAATGTGCTTGGTTTTTTTCAGTTTTAACGATTTGGCAGTTGGCAAGAGTTAAAGATGAAACTTTACCTGGTTTAAATATTTTGCACTTATAGATAAAATCAGAGATTAAAAGTGTAAATGAGTGTAAAAATGTAAAAAATTTAGATGAAAAACACATTCTCCTTCAACTTTATGTAAAGCTCTATAATTTCATTGGATTGTAGTAATTCATTTTATTAATAATCTCTTTTTCACAAAAAAGCTTTTATTCTAGAAATGTCCCAGGTGTCTAGCTAATGCAGTTCTTGGTACTTAATTGAATCTGATTGTGTCACAAATCAGCGACCAAAAACTGCAAAACCTAACAAAGTAAACAAAGCAATGTAGCACTTAGTATTTTCTCAAATCTAAAAATAGAACAGGCCATCTGAGAGTATACCTCCATGGTATGTGCCACATTTATTCAATTTCTAATAAATATTTGATCATGACTTGTGCTATATTTTGTTTGCATGTTTGCATCTCCCACAGCTTTTATATCAAAGAAACACTGCTTAATTAAGATCCATTGTGTAAAAGAAACCATTTTTAAAGAAAAGCAGATTCATACGTCAGCTATGATGAGTAATATTGAACAGTCCCTTAGATATCCATGGTTCGATAACATTTGGATCAATTTTATGAGATCATTTTGAATAGCAGTGTTCCTGCGTGTTGAAAATAACACCTTATTCTGAGCATGATTTTTTAGAATTTTTGAGCATTTTGAGACTCTGGCTTAGGAAGTATTTCACAAACTGTTTTTTCATATTTTGGGGGGAAGAAAATGTGTCTAACACATGAATTCAGGTATGAAGTTTCTAGTGAAAACAGGCAACTGTGCAATAGAATAATTTAGATTACATTAAATTCTTAATAATCTTCACTTTTGATTTTTAAACTAGGGAAGATTCACAGATCTTAGATTTGCTTAGATTTTTCTTTAAATTGCCATTGAACACATAGTAAATAGCCCATGTTAAGATGCTATTTGCTCATCACAGCATTCGAGGTAATTTAATAATTGAAACGTGGCCAAGATACTCTGGTGCACTCCAGCACTGTTTTCATTTTTTTTTAAACAACAGTTTCAGCAATGCTCTAAACTTTGCTAAGCACACCAGAATATCCTACCAGCACAGTAAAAGCAAGTGGCATTATAAATTGGGTTTGCAATTCAGAAGATCCATACTTATCATTATAAAACTATTGAAAACCTTTGTAAGTGTATGTAATGAATAAAGGAAGACAAAAATTTCAGAGTCTGTGGTTTTTCAGATTTATTGATTAAAAACCAAATAACCAAAAAATGGAGTACAATACTAGAAAATGACTGGCAGTCTGCTGGGCTATAGCTGTGCTTTCTACACCAAAGGTATTATTTCTCAGCTTCCCTTGTAGTTCAGCTTTAGAGGAAGAGCATGAGGCCCATAAAGGCTTTTAAGGCTTATACATAAAACTAAGGAATCCTAGCCATTTCTTGAGGATAGTTGTGACATACTGCTAACATATTTGTGCAAATTATGTTAGGGAAAGCTTTGCCAATGACCATGACAATGGAAAACACTCACAGATAACAGTGGCTCCAAATGGCACCTCTCCTATGTGACCATTCTGGTTTATCATAGCTCTGTTACTACACGACAAACAGCTTTGGCCATTTTCAGTGCTTCCCCTTTTCTCTTCTGGGTTTGTATTCTGCTTCTCAGGGACTATTTTTGAAGTCATCAGCCAAGCCTGATGAAAACGAGAGAGAAACTAGATTAACTTTAAACAAGCTACCAGTGCTGTGTACCTCTGCAGCTCTAGTGATCATGAGTCATCATGCAGTTCCTGGGTGACTGTCACATTTACGCTTGATTATGCCACGATTTATTTATATCATATTTTATACAATGGCAAAAATGGTTTTCCAGTTCTTTGTACAGTTCCAAAAAGAGTTCAAAAAATAAATTAAAAAAGAACATCTGGTAATAAAAAAAAGGTATCTAATGTAAAAGATTGTTTATATATCTTCTGCAGAGGGAAACGTGGAAAAAGGAAAGCAAGAAAAATCTTAAGACGGATAGGTGTGTCTCCTATGCTTTTACAAGTACTTGTCTCAACATTTTCTGACAATAAATTTTGATGTAATACAACTGGAAACTCAGTTTGTTGTTGTATTTAGTAATTTAAATAAATCGGGGTAGAAATTCTGCAATTGAATTTAATCTTAGATAACTTGAACTGACTGGAAATTTAAAGTTGTAATCCATAAGATCAAGTATATATCTCATTCACTGCCAAAGAAATTAAAATAGGATCCTCTTTTTGAAGATCTGCTGCTGAACATGTAGTGACAGCTCATCCCCATGATGTGTATTAATCTGGTCTCCACACCAACAAATTAGATTAGCTTTTTGTCATTATTTGCATTCCCTTTGTATCAATTACTCCCTTAGGCTGTCTAGGACCACTTGAGCATACTTTCTCTCTTCTAGGGAAAAGTACTGTAGAGCTGACCCTATTTTGAGCAGATGGTTGGACCTGATGATCTCTAGCACTCCCTTACAGCTTAAATTATTTTCTGACTCCAGGCACAAAGAGGTAGACTATACCTAAAGTCTTTTGCTATCAAAAACCTGTTTTTTACCTTTTCTTAACCAGTATAACTACCCTTACCTTTGTTATTAAGTCATCTTTCCTACTTGCTTTCCTGCTTCACCCTTCCTTCCTCCCACCCCACACACAGAGAAATATTGCTAATGAAATAACAATTATGCAAATATATGGACAAAGCTGGCATTTGTTCATTTGCCAAAACTAGTGAGTTAGCTAACCTTAAGTAAAACCTCATATTTAGGCGTATCCCATCTACCACATTTCTAGTCTGTTTTAACCAGGTTACTGAAGACCATTATCAAATATGTCAATTGTTCTACCAATTGTTAGGACTTCTTAAAGATTTTTCTTTCCGTTACATATTAATATGTAAACTCTGTAGTTTGATTTATTTCTCTACTGTTGTTATTGTTGGGTTTTACATTTATTTATTTCATTTCCTTTATGTCAATTATTCTCTACTCTTTATGCTTTATTTAAAAAATCTCTCTATCTATGTCCATCCCTCTGAACTCACAACAGCATGTCAGTTCTCAGATCTGGGTTGCATTGGACTGTGTCTATGTAGAGGCAAAAGTATACCATTGCTCTGGTTTTAGGACATTGCTCTGAAAGTAGTAACATTGTGAAGTATCTGACCTACAATGTAAATATAGATGGAGAGTCACATAAAGCATTTTGAAGTCAACTTTATTGAAAATGAGGGTATTAAAAGAAAGATCACTGTGAAAATTTTTATTTTTACTAAACCCAGTTTCTTTTTGACTCTTTTCTCTCAACTAATTCTTTGCTTCATTTCAACACAAATAAACTCTTTGATATATTTTCCACATAAATGAAAGTATTTTTATTGTGTTAGGAGTTGTTTTTTTTTCAGAAACACTGGTGCAAAACTTGTAATTAGTTGTTACTTGTTGAGCTTTTTAAACCATTTTAATCTTAAGATTTTTTTTTAATATTCTTTTCATCCTTTACACTCCAATTTTGATTTGAATTCACTGAAAGATATTATCCTTATCTTGGTGTGATTTCTTTATAATGTTAGTTAGAGATGGTGCTTTTAACAACACGTTTGCAAGTTTCTCTTCAATTATCTTTGTGCCCCGCATAATTTTTTATTTTACAGTAAATGAATGACTCAATCATTGATCACAAATGCACTGCAATGTTTCCATTTTTTCACGAGAATCTGAACATTACTACCAAAAATTGATTTTTACTATATTTATGTCTTAGGTTTAAATTTTCTTTCTTTTTTTTTTTTCCCCTCTCTGGAAAACTTAAAGCTTCTTTTTAAATCAAAGTGGAAAGTTGCACTTTTATACTCTTCTGAAAGGATTAATCTATACTTTCAGATATCCTTTCCAGATCTGAAAATAAGGGATGGAATTTAACCATAGTTCCAATTGATGCTTTTATCAGCCTTTCTGAGAACCCTAAAATGGACATAAAGACTAACTAACCTTCTAAATTTTCTCCTTAATGTCCTAGAGACTATACACACTTAATATACCATATAAATCAAAATGGTTGGAAAAATATATCTGATTTGGTAAAAATGCATATTGGAATATTTGTATCAGATTGTATACACAGAAGGTTATCAAACTTTGGTGGTCAAGAAAAGCAAATTTTAGATTAAAGTCTATAGCTTTGTGGAAACACAGGGACAAAACCAATTACTTTTCAGAATTGTTTCAAATTATAGAGACTAACTGTTGCATGAAACCTTAGTATCATACAACTCATAATGAATAACCTGGGTATCATTTTTAGTAAACAAAAATAGTTTGTCTCATGCCTTTAAGGCACCAGGTACAGAAGACATCTTTTAGGTCATTTAATGTATTCTCCATTGACCTTTGGAAATTGTTCTGCAAGACAGTAAAAAGACATTTTTAGAAGTTCTGACTATTTTATGTCTCTTTTCATTACATCCATTTAGAGTCTTAATAATATTCCTCACATTAAATAATTCTTGTTCCTCTCTTTCTATAAATAGTAAACTATGGCTACAGCTAAACAAGGGGACCCATGAGTGCTTCTCGTGTCCTGAGTGCAGGTGAATGCTTGTCGTGGTTTAGCTTCAGTTGGTAATTAAGCATCACACAGCCACTCGCTCACCCTTCTCCTGCAGTGGGCTGGGGGAGAGAATCAGAAGAGCAAAAGTAAGAAAACTCATGGGTTGAGGTAAGAACAGTTTAGTAATTTAATAATAATTAATAATAATAATAATAATAATAATAATAATAATAATAATAATAATAATATAAAAATTAAAAATGTAATGAAAAGGAAAACAACAAGAGAGCGAGAGAGGAACAAAACCCAGAGAAAACCCCAAGTGATACAACCGCTCACCACCCACCAGCCAATGTCCAGCCAGTCTCTGAGCAGTGATCGCTACCCCCCGGCCAACTCCCCCCAGTTTATATACTGAGGATGACATCATATGTTATGGAACATCCCTTTGGCCAGTTTGGGTCAGCTGTCTTGGCTGTGCCCCCTCCCAGCTTCTTGTGCACCTGGCAGAGCATGGGAAGCTGAAAAGTCCTTGACCAGTATAAACATTACTTAGCAACAACTAAACTATCCGTGTGTTATCACATTATTCTCATACTAAATCCAAACCACAGCACTATACCAGCTACTAGGAAGAAAATTAACTCTATCATAGCCAAAACCAGGACAGTGCTTTAGCTGCATCCCACCTTATCTCAGAGTGATATCTGGGCAAATGTTACCCTCTTTTCACACCTTCTTTTCTGATCAAGTGTGTGGACTAGAAGGGAGCCATAACATACTACAGCCATGTCCCCACCTGGATGTATACTAAAGTCCTTTTTAGCTGTCATCTTGATCAGGTACACATACTGACATGAAATTTTCCAATTCCCAAGACATTTGCACAGTCTCAATCCTGCCTCAAGACAGTTTTTCGTTTTACATTTCTAGTTGCAGACTGGGTAAACTGCTGCAGTCATTGTAGCACCAGAACAGTTGTTAGTGAGACTATTTTAATCCATGTTCCCTTAAGTGTTTTTTGTGAAAGAGCCCTGAAATGCACTGGCCAAGGGTCTTTTGCCTAATTACTTAGCAGACTAATGACTAACTTGACGTCACTTCTAAGCTGGGGTCAATGTGAAAATTGATTCCTCTACAATAACTCGCTCCAATTTGGTTTTCACAGAATGTTTCTAATCTTTGTCAGTTCCCTGTATCGTTTCATTGTCTAGATGGGTGCTTAATTTCTAATGTTAAGGACACAAAAGTCCTTATTTAATTTTTCTTCTCTCTCCAAATATTGCATGTTCTATTGAAATAGGTGCATTTTGATTTCTATGGACTTATGATAGTACTAAAGAAAGGCTTTGATTTTTCTGTTTCATAAAAAAATGGAATGCAGTATTGCCTTGTGAGCCATGTAATATGACCACAGATTTGCTGTTGTAATAGTAGAGAGTTACACTTCATGACTTTTACTCTGCTTAGATAAATATGATATTTTCAATGGAATGTAATGAACAACAGGAAAATCACACATCCATATGTCTGCATAAGTCACAATTAAAACAGAGAAGATATACACTCTGGCTCACATCCCAGTGTAACCTTTCATTACAAATTGGAATGAATCTTGGTTTACGTTTTCTTCTGCTTAAGCAATATACACTTAGTGATTGAAAAAGCAACTAGATAACCACAGAGTTAAAGAATTTTCTGTTTTTTTTAACACAACCTTTTGGATGGTGGTAAAT
Source organism: Ciconia boyciana (assembly GCF_034638445.1). Lineage (NCBI taxonomy): Eukaryota > Metazoa > Chordata > Aves > Ciconiiformes > Ciconiidae > Ciconia > Ciconia boyciana. Next base: position 28,765,744 of record NC_132938.1, read on the forward strand.
GCAGCCACCTAAGAGAATATTTCTTGGGAACTCAAGTAATTTCACTCTGTCATTCTCCTTCTCACCTTGAAAAATATATTAAGTGTGTCTAACCAGGAAAAAGAAATTCTTAATCACATACATGATCTATAGTACATCAAATACCTTATGATTTCTTTCAGTAAAGTAACAGCTACAATTTTAAGTGTGCTCTTAGTTCTATGGGATGCTAGCAAAATAAGGAATTAATTTAACAATTATCCAGCTTACTTCCTTTAAGAAAGTAAAAGCATACCAAATGTCAGAAACTGATGTATAATATGAGGAGCTTAGTTAAATATTTCTTTATTTCTGTGTAGTGCTATTTAATCTAAATCTCTGGGCAGCCAACAAGAAACCAGTGGCAATTTTAGAAGTCACAATCAGAATTTCTCCTGTTAGATATGAAGTAAGAGCTTTACTCAGTTTACATGAGATGCTCTTCCTTCAGACTCCCAGGCAGCAATATTCACATATATCTTCTATCCTAGCTAGCTAATAAATTCTCTCATTATTGTCCCTTTCTTCTTTTCGAATAAGCAGAGAAGTATACGGACTGGAATGTATTGCATTAACTACCATTTGCAATGAGTGATATTGTATAAGCAGTAGTTCCAAATGTTATTAAATTAAAGCTGGATTTGCATATCAAAATTGATTGTGCTAAGGGCAAAAAGTCATGATAAAGTTATTCCTTAATCTCTAGACCATGCCACAGTACAGATTTCTTTCCTGTTGGCCTGGGAGGCTCGCAGCTTCTGCCTGCCTCAAATCTACAGAGGGTTCTCACTAGGAAGCTGGAGGCTGATCCCATAGATGGATTCCAAACTATGACCTCAGTACAGGAAAAATGACTTTTATCGTGTATCTGAAGCTGTCAAGAATGTATTGAAAAATTTGGATCACATTTCTGATATCTGAGTTTCATCCAAAATTTGTTGTGCTTCTTTGTAAAGAACTGAGAATTGGCAGCACAAGCACCCTAGTGGGGAAAATATATTGGTGTGGGATGTATTTGAAGTTAGAAATTTGTTCCTGCTTTCTTGAGTTCTTATGTCACTGTCACAGTTGTAATGTAACATACTAACACAGCAATGAAACTGAACTTGTAATTTAATGAAAATAAAATATACATATGAACAAGAAAAAAGCATTATTGTGACTTTAGATCAAGTTAAAATGAAACGTAGTTGCTACTGAACCATGCAGTCCATTAAATAATGGCCTCTCTCCTCATCACAGGTCAAAGTCTGCCTTTGCCTAACACTAACATGCAACTAATGTTACCCCGTTGCATCAGTGAGCTGCATATTTCCCTCATCCATGTAACACCCACACGTACATCAACACACCTGCTTCATGCTGCATAGGGCTTCAGCATTTCAGTATGAAATGCTCTTCTTAAATCTCAAAAATGTATCAATTTATTTAACTTCATATAGTATTTATTTTGTATCTTCCCACATGTGAGTTGGAATGCAAAAGAGGATGAAGAGGAAGGAGGAGAGACAACATGCATGAAGAAGCGAAAGATAATGCAAATCATATAAATAACCTGAAAAACTATTCAAGGCACAAATGTGAGTGAGATCAGCTGTGAGGGTTAGTCACTCAAACCTGAATGTTAGGGGGTCCAGAAAAGAGGAGTATAAGCACTTTCTTCAGCTGTAATTTACATACACTTTTTTTTTTTTTCTTCCTTCTTTTTGGCAGCACAATTATTTCTTACAATTGGCCTGTGAGTTAGACCTTTTGACACAGTTGGATTCCGGGACTCATATCAGAGGTATTGTGAAATGAAATGTAATTATGTGTCAGTAAGTGGGTGTGAACCTAAGGGAGTCTGACTGAAGCTAAATAAGTAATTGAACCTGTGAAAGTTGGAGCAAGTGTGATGTGCATTCAAAACTCTCCAAACAGAGATTTTACAACTTTCAGTCCCTTCTGCTCTTAGAAGGCCATGGTATGGGCAGGATATTTTGATCTATTTGTTCAGTGAAGTACTATTTTAGTTCTAAAAGCTAAACATAAAAACATATTTGATTACGAAATGCAAAACCGTACATTTGATGAGAAACTGCAGAACTTCATGAGATGTGAACTCAGATTGAAACCCAATGGTTGAAGTGTTTAGGTTTTAACAAAAAAAATAAATTCTCCCACAGAGTATACAGAACTGAATGAAAAGAATGGAAAAAAAATGTATCAAAAATAGGGAGTGGTTTCAGTAAGGTGACATTCAAGGTCTGAAAATTCTTGGGACCTGTGCTTTTGGATTATTATATGATAAATAAAACAACTAGAATAATGATGTTGGAGACAAAGTGTTTTCTGGATTAAAAAAATTCTATATTTCCACTATTCAGGAATCCCTTCACAGTACAGCATAATCCTGTAAAAAGATGTCTGTGTTACAGTACAAGATGCATAATTTACTCATTATATTTTGTTACAGAGCAGATCCTTTGATTGGTCTAGTTGCAGTATTACATTATGTACATACATACATATGTTGAGAATCTAAAAGGTTTATTTCAACAGTAATCAAAACAGACAATGATTAAGGTGTTAGTAATGAACAAATAAAGCCAGATCAGAAGATGAATTATGAGTTTTAGAAATGTTTTGGAATTTATGATGTATCCCAAAATGAACGAAAAGAGTCTTTTCCACCAGATACTGTTTTAATCTAGCTGAGGAACCACTACATTAAGGAGGCAGAGTCTGTTTTCAGAAAAAAGAAACATTAATTAAGGGATTAATTTTCTTTGACAAAAAAGACAATTTCCAAAGGCTCAAAAATTTTGGGAGTATGATTAACTGTAATTTCCATGGCTTATACAAACTGAATTCACAATTTTAATATTTGGCTGTTTGTTATTAACTACAGCTAGATAATCAAACAAAAAGATAATTATGCAACATTTTCACTTATTGGTTATTTTTGTGCCAGGTTTGCTGATTAGGATCCCAGCAATTAGGACAGAAATACTACTTTACTCCATGTTCCTTACAGTGCTAGAATATGGTGCATGCCAGACAAGCAATTTGCATACACAAAATGTTGGAAATGTTTGACTTGTGGTACATATAGATTTGGTATATAATTTGCAGAGTGAAAATGGAAATTCATATCCATATTGGAAAGCAGAATGTGTTCGCAAACTCAAGTAGCTGTTTTCAGGTATAGACAGATATTTTTGTGCATCATTAACTGACTGGTGTAAACGTCCATAACTGATATCAATATATCATATGATATATGATGTATGATTCATATGTCATATGTGTATTCATACGTGTATATGACAATTTGCAGGGAAGCTCTCAGCTACTTATTAGGTATTTAGGAAATATTAAAGTCAAGAAGATAATGATAACTATATCCCAGCATTCACTTGAACTCAGCTGGAATTCAGAGCATCACAGACCTAATTCAAATGGTCACTTCCCTCCCATGATAGGTACAAACAAGCCAAGAATCCATGAGGCAAAATATATGATTGATGTATATTATGTAGGTGACAAATGCTTACATTTGTTTTCTAGCCAATTAGCAACCATGTAGTGATATTTATTGGAAAGCAGTATTTCATGTTTAGGAAGCTGTAACTAGCATCTTTGGATCCCAGCTGTTGGACAGGCAGTGTTTCCAGGTGTCCAGCAGTGTCTTGGTACTCTGCCTTGCTGTGTGTTACACTGCCTCATTAAAGGAAACTTAAGCGATGAATTTGGTGTTACTCCGAGTTTGTGGTTAGGGAGGTCAGGAATCCCCAGCTAATAGGAATGACAAACCTTCAAGGAAGAGCAAGCAACTGATTAGCCATAGTTTGAGCCATGGTGTCAAAGCCTCTATAAGAATTTTGAGTTGATACTAAGAATAGAAATTCTACCTTTGACTTCTGTGGGGCCAAGACTGTAGGCTGTGTTGCTGCCTAAGTACAGCCAATCATATTGGTTTTGAGTGAATTTGGATGCTTTTGCATTCCTGGTATGTAACATTCTGAAACTATTTCTTTCAACCTTATATAATGCTTGTCTACAGAAACTAAAATTTCTGTATGGAACAGTAGCTATATTTTTTAACATAGATTTATCTTTTGGATTGAGTTTAGTATTTACCAGTTAATTTCAGGTTCTTTTAAGAAGACAGTGAAATGTTATTACCTTTATCAGTCTCTGTTCTTCCATCAGTGATTACTCCGTAACTCATTTGGTGATTCATTTTCACTGTTATTTTTTATTGCCTTTCTTTGAATTTTATTTTTTGCTTTAGGGCAGAGAGTTAAGGCAAAGTAATCACAAGATAAAATAAAGACCTTTCTCTTCCATCTTCTTTCAGTTGAGATTAAACGATCTGTGTTGACTGACAGAATGGATTTTTCATTGAGTGCAATGTGCTTTTGCCCGAGACTACCTTTAAACCCAGAATATTTTTATGTTATCAAAGTAATGATGTCAATTGCAAGCAAGCTTCAGAACTTTGCAACAAGAGGAATAACATTTAATGAGTTTACTCTCATAAAAGTATATAAAATAGTTTAATAGATTCCAGAATATGTGCATTTTGAACCAATATATTATTCCTCTAATTATCCCCCAGACTTTAAAGGTACAGTTTTGCAAATTTATGTTCACAAATGAGGAATACTTTGCCTGGATAAATACTTTCTAATAATCATAATCCTTTCTATTGTACCTTCATGTGAAAGATGTTAACGTTCATTCCAGTCTTTTCTGAAATTAACAAACAATCCTAGCTTGTATAATACATCAGCAAAAAGGGATTCCTGGAAATCTAAACCACTCGAGCTGGAAAGAAAAAAAATCCCCATTGATTTATTAGAGATTCACTTTTACAGCCAGATCCTTGGCTGAATTGGGAGTCTCAGTAGAGTTTCATCACTTTACAACAGCAGTGGCTTGTGTCTATACCTGGAAATTTGAACAGAAGTCTTGAGCTAGCAATATCTAAAATCTGAATACAGGCCGTGTATATATACACAGTATTGTAAAACACAGCTAAGCAGATACCAGAGCTCTGCTCTCACACCTACTGGATGATATCAGCTGCTATTCAAATGTAGTCTTTCTCTTCCTCTCTCTTCCAATGATTATTTTGTTAGTCTGTGGAAAACGGAGTGCTTCATCTAGAGTGATTAAAGAGATCCAGAATAGTCTACAAGGAGTGGCCTGGATGCTCTTATAGGAAATAGTACTCCCTAGAAAGACCTTGGTAGGATCAAGAGCAACTATAGGACTCCGTGGGTAAGGGTTAATGGCGCAGTGGCCTAGGTGATGAAGAGGAGAGCAAATTTGCAGAGGACATGATATTTGGAAAGGTAGGGCTACTGAGAGAGACCTTGACAAGCTAAAAGAATGGGCTGGCAGAAACTGCATGAAGTCCAGCAAAGGCAAATGAAAAGGTACTCAAGATGATACATTATCTCAAGCTGGAGACTACAGGCTGAGGACCAACTAGTTGTGAAGCAGTTTTTAAAAAACAAGTACCTGGGGGCCTTGTCTTGGCAGACAAGTTGAACAGGAATCAGCAGCGTACTGCTTTGGTGAAGAAGGCTGACAGTATTCTGGTGTGCATTAGGAAAAGTATAGCCAGCAGGTCAAAGCAAGTGACTATTTTGCCTCCTCAGCACTTGTGAGGGCATGTCTGGAGTATTGTACCCAGTTCCAAGCCCCCAGTACCCTACAGACATTGACTAGTTGGAGAGAGTCTAGCAGAGGACAACCAAGGTGGAGGGGTTGGAACTCATGATGTAAGAGTTTGTTAATCCTAGAGAAGAAAAAGCTAGTAGGGTTTGGGAGAGACTGACTGCTGTCTTCATGACCTAGGAGGGTCATGACCCTCCTGACAGGACCAGTCTCTTCTCAGAGATGCACAGCAGAAGGACAGAGGCAACAGTCACAGTTTGCAGCAAGGGGAATTCCAACTAGATATAAAGGGAAAAAATTCTGGAATGGAAAAGGTACGATAGTGTAATGGGTTGCCCTGTTGTTTGTGAACTTCTGAAGAAAAATATTGTCTCCACAGTATAGCTTACCTTGTCAGTTTCCTTGCTTATGAAAATTAGATGGAAGTGAGAAGAGATTCTGCTCAAAGGGATTGGGTGTTTGTATAATTTCCCTGGTCCTGTGCTCAGTTCAAAAGACAGTCTCTTAATCTGAAGATGAGACTCTTACAGATGTTACAAACACATTTCTGTGATTCAGCAGAACAATGCTTTCTCTTCTGAGATTGCAGAGAGAACATCCATTACGTATTCTAAACCCAAGATAAGTACTTATGAACAGTAGTTTCTAAAATGAAGTCAGTTAAGTAAATTGCAAGTAGTGGTACCAATATGTTTATATGTAATATTTAACAACACGAATGAATGCTACTTAAAAGAGAGAAAAAATAAGCTAAAATGGCTGTAATACCTATGGTACAACAGTGACATATCATTGAGATATGCAACAGAAAAAAAAAAAAAGCATTATTACAGGAAAAAAGAGTACAAATATTTTTAACTTGTTGGAAAAATATTTTTGAAACCTGTTCTAAAGTTCATTTCTCACAGAGACAGCCTTAGACTTTAAAGAGAAATGTGATCCTACTACTTTCTAAACTGTTTTTTCAGATTCAGTAGAGTATGATACAGAAGTTGGGTAACTGAAGACAGAAAAAAAAAATGGCAAAGAAAAGTCAGAGAGTAATGAATGGCACTAGAGAAGAAGAGGAAAATAAGTATCAGATTGCAACAGGGGCCATAGATAACAGAACTATTAAAGATGTAATGACATGGCTTTTCGTTGAGCAGTTGTTCAAATGATGCACAGCACAATTGGAGGTTATAAAGGATTTTAGCTATCTAAATATTTCCTAGAAAAGAATACTACTGAGGAAAAAATATCTCTAACAGGTTCATGTGATCCACTGATTACAGTCTTTTTGATAAAGAAGATATCATTAAATAAGAAAGATATAAAGAAGGGCCTTATTTGAAGGAAAAAATGATTTGAGGAGAAAAAAAAATATCATATTCCCAGGCTTTAGGAAACATGAAAGATCTAGAAAATATTTTTTAAGTAAAACTGAAGGAGCAAAATCGGACTACTAGATTGCAGGAAGATAGACCCCATTAAACTTAAAGAACTGATAAAGAAATTTGAGAGGCAAGTCTTAGGAAACAGGGGTTTAAGAAGACTTGGGATTTCTTTGAAGAATCAGTAACAAAGGTGTGAGTACAAACTGTCCCACTGATGAGAAAAGATCAGAATGGTACTAAGAGAACAATTTGACCATGAAATGATCACTGACCTGAAGTTCAAGAACAAAGCATACAGGAATTAAAAACTTGATCAGATTGTTAAGGACAAATAAAACTAAAGGCTAGGTATATAAGGAAAAAACTAGTTAGGCCATGGCAAAGGAAGATATTCAACTATCCAGGGATATCACAAGTGAAAATAAATAGCTATGCAAATGTGGTAGGGATCCAGGAAAATCATTGCTCCACTATCAACAGAGGAGAAAGCTATCAGTAGATGATACCGAGAAAATTACAGTGTTCAGTGCCATTTTTCATGAGTTTACAGGAAAATACAAAACACAATCATGTATCTAATGAAATTGCTACCACTGACTCACTGGGAATATTTCATACAGGAATAGTATACAAACAGGAAAAACAATACACAAAATCTATGTTTTAGATTGCCGGGGTCTGAATATATTCTCTCTAAATGCTAAAAGAAAAGGATGAAGGATTCTTAGGTCTCTTAATGTTTGCCTTTGAGTGCTCAGATTCCGTTCTGCAGAACAACTGCTTACTTTCCGGTTCTTCATTTATGTAGTTGATTTACATGTAGAATTTCCCACTTATTCTATTGCACTGCATTTTGAGTTCAGTTCACCCTAAAAGAAGGGTAATGATTTACAAAAATGGCTGGTGGAGGAAGAACGTAATGCCTATTTTTGAAAAGGGAAGGAAAAAAAAAGAAGACTGAGGTAATTACAGATTGGGTGTTCAGATTAATTCCTAGAAAACGGACAAGAACAATCTATAAGTACCTAAAAGAAAACAGCTTAGATGAGTAACAGCTAACACGGACTTGTCAAGAACAATTTGTGTTGAACTGACCTCATTTTCTTCTTTAAGAAGGTACCAGAGCTGTACAAAAAAAGAAAAATAACTTGACTTACTAAGGATTTTGCCCATCACACTCCCACATGACATTCTCATAAGTAAACTGGGGAAGCTTTGAGCAGTAATAAGCCAGTACAGAAAAGCTAATCTCAAATACATGACTGGTTGGAAAATTACTCAGAACTACTAATGGTTTGCAGTGAAAATGAAAGTGTAAAGAATTGACTTAATCAGAGTTCACCTCTGATTCCATTACCACTAATATTTTCATTAATAAACTAAGTGACGGGACAGAGAGTATGTTCATTATACTTACAGAATACATCAAGCTGCTGTCAGGAAGAATGGGGAGACAAAATGTCTGGACAAGAACTCAAAGCAATTTTAAACTGCAAAGGAGCTGAAACTCTAGAATAGGACAAGTGGAGAATTGTACATCTAAACTGGAGTAATTAACTATGTAAACAGAGACTCCAGAACCAGATAAATCAATAGTCTTCAGAACAAGATCTGAATGTGGTTGATTCTATTCCAAACATAAATACAAAATGGTATGCTATTTCCAATAGAGAACATACACCTTACTTTTGCCTCTAACCAGGAGAATAACCAATACGATATATGCTGGAAATACCATATTCTACTTAGCTTTGATAAAGCTTCTGTGAATATTTTGTCTAGGTTCTGACACTGCACATCAAAAAATGTGTGGACTAAATGATAAAACCATAGGACAGACCATAAGAGATGATGTATGAAGAAAGAGTACGGGCATTGCTTAGCTGTAAGAACAGAAGCTTCAAAGGTGATAAGGTAACCTTCTTTAAATATGCAAAAGATAACTGCAAAGAGACAGAAAATAAGTTCCTGATCACATGAAAGCTGATAGAACAGGCAGAAGATTCAAACTAAACAAGTAATAATCAGGCAAGGTATTAAGAAAAATGTCCAATATTATAGATAGTGAAGCATCAAAATAAATTGCCTGACAGGGGCATGGAGTCTGCATCACTGGAAGTCTTAGACAAGTATCTGTCAAGAATGATACTTATATCATAACCTGAACATAAATACAAAATGGTGTACTATTTCCATTTTGTATGCATGCACTGATGCTGCACTGGGGAAAGAATATTGACTAGATGACCTTTGGAAGATCCTTCCGGCCCACATTTTTTCATTATACTGAGACATATCATTGGAATGATAAGAAATAAAAGAGGTAAGAGAAGCTTTTATTGCCATTTGCCCACAAATACTTGCAAATTTTTAAGGAAACATAGTACTATAAAATATTAGGTTGTAATACTAATGGCATATGATGCTGAAAGTTCAGTAGCAAGGATTTTTCAAAGAACCTGTCAACATCTTCTGCCTGTAGAACACAAAAATAAAAAATGTGAAAGTCCCACTAGTTTGACCTTACTACTACACAAGATTTTAGAACAGATTCTGAAGGGAAGCTCAAAGAAGGATGTGGTGATAAGAAGAGAATGGGATAAAATGCAACAAAGTTCTATTGCAGGTAGATTGGTTGTGTCAGACCAATTTAAATGAATTTAAATTTATTGAACCTAATATATCCGTAGTCTACCTGTGAAAGTATCTGATGTGGTGATCCAGGAGAACATATTATTTCAGATGAAGTAGGTATACAAGAAATGTAAGATAGGTATAGTTTGCCCTGCATTCTGTTGATTATATTGGCATGGGATTTATCAGCCTTTTAATTCTTCCCCCCCAAAAAACAAAACGAAGATAAATGCTGACACTGTAGGTATACTACATTTGGTAAGTATGGAAATTTTTCTTATGTTCTGTTCATAAAAAAAAAAAGAAAATGGTCATGAAGCTTGAAAATACTTTTTGAACATTTTTTAACAAGATGTATGTTAAGGATATCACCAACTCATTCAGGAGTTGCATTTTAAAATAAACAGTAGAATAGATAAACAGTAGAATAAAATTTTATGTATTCCGGTCCAGTTTCCAAGAATTTAAAGTTCAAGGGTTCTGTATGTAGTAAACTATCTGTGTGGGACAAGGCTCTTCAGAGTGCTTGAAGGGGGAAAAGAACTGAAAAGTAAAGGTTACAAGTAATATTTAGGCATTAGAGACATATGGCACAAGGAAATAGCAGTAGAAATAATAAGTTAAGCTTCTGCTCTGAATATATCTTGTGGAAGTGCTTGTTTTTCTTGCATTTAGAGAAAATAACCAACTAAGCTGACTGATATGAATTTCCTACTTTCACATCCTGAGAAACTTATCCTGGAGAGATGTTAGAGCTGCTATTAACATGGAAATAAATCTGTATTTCTAAATACAAGACTTATCCATGGGGGAAATAATATGTACTTCTCTGATTGGTTTCCTAATGCTAGAGAAATATTAGAGGGTGAGGCAGGGGGTAGGATGTGTGGATGGTTGAATAATAAAGGAAATTAAGTGCTTGAGTGCTTCTCAGAGTCCCATATGGATAGCACATAATGTATAGTAAAATTGGTTTGGGATATGTTTTCTCAGAAAATTTTTCTTCTAAAGAAAAAAAATTAATTTTGTTTTGTGAAAACTAGCTGGCCACGATTCACTCTATCGTTACATCTATGAGATAAAAAAAAATGCCAATGAGCTGAACTGAGGTCAGACTTCCTGAGGTTCATCATAGTGAAAAAACAGTGCAGGGCAACCTTAAACACTGGTGAGAGAAAACTCCAGATGAGAGAGGTAATGCTTGGAGATTGGCGATCTGAGTTGGAAGCGCTGGAGATCACAGTGATAAAGCACAATTAATTGAACACCACAAGAATGCGGTAAAGCCATACCAAGTTACAGGTAAAGATAGAAAAGAGTTTAGACAGGTAAAATAAATGTTTTTGTGTTCTGGTAACTCCATGCTCTGAAGTGTTAGTTTTCAGGAAGGTAAACTCTATACAGTCTTCCCACCAGTTTAAGCAAGGTTAGACCAGGTTAAAGTGGGTACTGAAATTTCACTTACTGGAAGCTGAAGAGACAAGCTGAGCAGGAGATGCTTTTGCTCTCTACTTCCTATGTCCTTTGCTACAGGGAGCTGCTGCCAGCAGGTCACGAGCTATTTGTCTTCCAGGAACACTTTCTGCAGGCTTGTGTGTATCTTCATTGAGAAGGTAACGGGGAAGCACCCCAGGTTTCCTGGTTTCTAAGATGTAGTTCCTCAAGTTCCCAGAAATTTGAGTCTTTTAGGTTACAAACTCTTAGGGTTTCCAGGCTAATTGCTCTGTATCACCAAGGTAGAAAGCATACCAAGGGAGCAGGTATCTTAGAGACTACATATTCTCAGCTCCCCAGTTTTTCAGCATGTCATCTGGGAACTGCTGAGTTGACCATCCCAGATCCACTGGGATGACCATGTCATCCCCATGTGACTTCCATGGGAAACTATTTAATGCTTGTGAAGTAAAATATTCTGATATTTTACTCCTTCTAAAAGCAAAAACCCAATAACAACAAAAAGTTGCATCTAGGCTTTTTATAATTCAGAATACTATTTACCTGAGGGAGACCTCACTCTTTGCAGAACTTATATTTAGTTTCCTGGACAGAGTGAAGCGATTCCACTTCTCCCAAACACTCAGTATCCTCAGGTAGCAGAGGCTCAGAAAGAAACCGTGAGGGACCTGAATGTAACAGAGTTTTCCACACTGTCTGAGGACCAACAGCAAGAACAGAGACGGAGCTTAGAGACTCTCTCTCCAGAGCCGTTAATAGTTTCTTCGGCTGAGTCAAAGAAGACATATTATAACGGGAATACAGACACATAAGAAAATTTGCACAGGCTGGAGCACTGGGCTGGGAAAAGAAACAAACCTACTGCTGCAAATTCACACTTCTCAAAGAGAAAAAAGTAGAGGAAGAAATCTTTAGGACAGTAGGCCCAAGCGTCTTTTAGAAATACACCATATAATAATGCATTTCATTTCCAAGGGCTGTAGGCAGAATGAAATAGATATCATAGCTATTAGCTGGGGACGTCCAATGGTCATGGTTCTGAAGATGTTGTCTTGGCTGGTTTTGTATGTGATTGAATATAATTTATAGCTCAGTTTTATTTTTTGTGAGAAAAGGATCTTACAAAAGCCAATCAAATGTTTAGCACTAATGTATTGTCAAGTGGAATATAAATCCCTTAATTAGCACTTCAGATAACATAAACATACTTTACCACATTTTGCAGAGTAAGACAAATAAAAAATTGCTTGATTTACAAATTCGGAATCAGGCTTGTGTACAGTGTATATTAAATTTTGTGCATCTTGTACAGGTTGCAAGTAAGCAAGTTTCAACACATCCCCCCAAACAGAGATTAGAGAAAAGAAAAACTGAAGAGAAAATGAAGACTGGAATTTAATCACGCTCCACTATTCAGCTTATTTCCACTTTTTTAATATTAGAATGCTAGAAGCAAGCCTTGACAAGCTACCTGAGCAGTATTGCTGATCCTGTTTAATGCCTTTCTTTTGATTAATCTTGCTCTTTGCAGCAGTAACTGAATTTGTCACATTTGGACTCTGAAATCGACTGCAATATTTGAGCAATATTACTAGTTTCTGTTGCCATACCAGTGGGAATTTTCACCACTCATGTAAAATCTTGATTTTGATGAAAGAGTGTGACGTAAATGAACAGCTTATCAAATACAGAATGAATTCATCATCCTTTTCTCTCCTTTATTCCCCACGTCAGGATTGTGACCAAATCTCCAAAGATGTTTTAAAGTCCATATCTGTTGTGTTTCTGGAAAACCAAACCAATTGTTCTCCCTGGAGGGGGTGAGCCTGTATGTCTTCTGGAGCCTGTTCAGAGCCTCATACTGAGCTCGCATGAATGCAGGCCCTGCCATGGCTCTCTTTGCACTACTTCACTGCCTGAGCACCATGCTGAGCAGCTGTTTCAAAACATCCTTTGATTCCTAAGCTCTACATACATTGCTGCTGTCTGTAACCCTTAGCTAGCTCCTTTTTCAAGTTTCCTTTTCCTCAGTCCTCTCCATCAATTACATCAGCTTCAACTCTTCATTTCACAGATATCTCTTTGTCTTATTCTGGGATGCCTCTTTGACCACCTCATTTACCAGTTTGTTAGACTTTGATCTTGTTTTATACTCTTTTTTTTTTTTTTTTTTTAAGATCCAGTTAATCTATTTATCTAATTTATAAGAGGAACCTCAGCATTTTCACACAAAATAGGAAATAGGCAAACTGAAGCCATCATCTCCCATTTTCTCCCTTGTTCTGTTTTCAAGTTCATTTCTGTCTATACCAGTTTTGATTTGTGTGCTCTTCTGTGCAACAAACATCTTTCCAGAAAGAGCCTGACTCACTATAGGTCAATTGACAAACAGCAGCTATAGGAAGACTATTCCAGAGAACGAAGTTGTCCTAAAGTGTGGATATTCTTAGGCACAATTCCTGGGTCACTGTTGTTACTAGGGTGGGAGCCATAGCTGGCAGAAAGCATTAAGACTCTTTTGCTATTGAAAGTGATCTGAGTATCAGGCCAGACAAAGTCCCCCTGTACTTCTTTTCACATTTAGGAAAAAAAAAAAATCAAATTAGGTTTTGACTGTGCATATGTCTCAGAAAGAAAAGTCCAGACATAGTTAAAAGACATTGTTTTCCTTACTATTTGCTAAGATGGTCATTAAAAGTGGGGATGGAAAACTACTATCTGACCCTAACATTAAAAAAAAAAAAGGACTATCTTCACGGAGACTTTAATTCACTTTCAGACTCTATGATCTGAAAATCTGCAGTCTACAATTATGTTTTATTTGTCACAAAGTCTGAATGATGTACATTTTAAAAAAGAAATCAAATTCAACAAGTCTTTCTTTCAATAATGCTTATATTAGAATGGCATCGTGCTATGACATCAGCTTCAGAAAAAAACCACACACAATAATTTAATTTTAAAACTGAAATGCCCAGGGACTGAGGTTAATAAAGAGCAAGTATTATGCATGAACATTTTTCTATTCATGCTTAATATGCATGATCATTATGGGTAGAAAGTATTGTAAAACATTTTAATTTTTTAAATATTCAAATTCATAATGAGCTGTATAAAATGTATCCCCTTATGCCATTAATACTCTAATTCCCATTGACACAGTTGACCTTTCCAATCATATCCATTTTTAAATACTCAGACTAAGATGATAGATCTATGCAGGTCAGTCTGTCACATGTGCCTGGAATAAAAATCTGTAATCACTTGCTTTTGTGCATTAAGAAAGATGGAAAGATTGTATGCCAAAGATTAGGCAAGTATCTTCGGTATACCTCTATTAACCTCTCAAATTCCTTCAGCTTTTCTACCTTTTAAAGTGATAAAGGAAAGTATGTAATTTTTAAGAAAAGATCTGAAGTCCCATCTCTTTTCCTGCTCCCTTTCTTTCTTTGGATTTAAAAGCCAGCAGTTTACAATGTTTCACTTCCATATTGTCACACAAAAACATCCATCCTTCCAAAGTTCCTAATGGAAGTTTTTCCTTTCTAAACTGCTGGTCTAGCTAGAGACTTTTCATCCTACCATTCAAATATGACAGATCTGAAAAAAAAAAAAAAAGAATTCCTAGTTTCTTGCTCTCTACCTGTATAACTGTGTAGTCATCATGACAAGTATACTGTTATTGACTATATCTCTCTATGCTTTCTGTTCTCTTGAGTGATATTTGGGTTTCTGAGAGAAAAAGCACAATCACTCTTTAAGACTCTTCTTCAAAATTCCGTGTTTCAGAGGAGCTGATAGTTTCAAAGAAGATTTGCAATAGCTCTTCTGTCTCCTACAGACTTACATTTAGGAAACTGAACAATGTGTTGCATATTTTGCCCCAGATTGTTTGACAGCACAGTAGGCTCTAAGTGTTCAGTGTTCATACTGTTATATGGGAACAGGAAATATTAAGGATGGGTTTTAAAAGCATCTTGGCAGCAAGGTTTTCCCTGGTAGTGATGACTTCTTAAGTAAAATTTGAAAGGACATTTTTGGTTTTCAAATGTCATAATTTCTTTACCACTAGCTTGCCAGTGACTTTTTGTTTTCATTTAGCATTGTATATGTTGGAAACAAAATAGGTACCACTTGAATGTTCTTGACGTGATGAATTCCAGATTATGACATGAAGGTCTATCTTTCCAGACAGGCCCTTAGCCAGTGCTAATTGTACTTGCTTGCAACGTTCCCTGAAAAGGCACTCCAGTAGAATTCTAGTAATGGTTCCATACTACACACAGCATTAGTCAAGTATTTTAAAAGTGAAATAGAAACAAAGTGATTCCAAAGTAGGGATGTTATTGAAAGGTTCAAAATGTTCAGAGGAACCTTTTTGTTCCCTGAATGATCTTCAAACAGTTTTATTTTTCCTCATGGGATGAGTTCAATGTAGAGCAAGAGGAATACCTACATGACTAGGAAGATCAAGATTTGACCCTATATAGAACTTCCTTAATGCAAAAGGTAAAGGCTTTTATGCAACCTTGATAATGAACTTAATATAAATTTGCAACTGTACATGCAAATTTTTAACAAGGAGCTTACCTCGAATGAGTCTAGTTGTTAAAAGACATGAAATAATCAGTACAGTATTAGGAAAGAGTTTCCCAGTATAAACATAGAAAACTGTTACAATGTTAAGACTTAATGGTGCAACCCTTGATCATTTTAATGAATATTTACCCATTAAAGTCTTTCCACAGTGACCTGTGGAACTCTTTGTTTTAAATAGTAATAATAAATACACATAGCACCATGCAGGGTACATTTACTTGTTAGATGAAGGATATAAAATTCACAATGAAGTGTTGAATGATAAAGGCCCTAATATTCCAGGTCCCAGCATAGTTCCTCTAGAGATTGCCTACTTGTTTCTATATGGTACTGCACTGTGATATGTAGGCACAACCTGAATGCCTGGCAACAGGAGTACAAATTGCATGACTGAGTATTAATGGTATGTTGCTGAAGTCATTACTATAATGAGAAAAAATTACTTTCCTTAATATCAGGGAGAATGAAAGAAGAAACATTCAGACATTTTCTGTCTGTAGTTAAGCTATTAAATTCATAGTTAGACACTTAAATTCTAATGCTTTAATTTTTAAAAATTCTGAGTACCAGTTTCTCAGTGAACACCACTGAGATCACTAAATTATTGACATCTTTGGAAAGCAAGTCCTCTGTTTAAATGCCAGGAGCACACAAGCTTCCTAAGTCTACATGCAAGATAAAAAGGTAGTCTGTGTGATATCTGAAGCTTGTGAGTAAGCTTGAGCTCAGAGTCTCATGATCAGAGCACTTCAATGCCATGCAGGTTTGGGTCATGCTGGAGGAGAACGTCTGAGCTTAATGGCACCACTCTGTCACGATGTGGATGGGAACAATGACTCTCCTGTCCTAGCCAAGTCCCCTCCGCCCCCAAAATCTATTTGTCTTGTGGTGACATCATGTGGTCACGAGCAGGCAGGCAGGGTCCTTCCTAAAGCATCTTATGTCACGTAAAGCAAGAGAGAGTGGCCTCTGCAGGCTGACATACATGTCAGTGCAGATGAAGGGAGAGTGGGTCAAGCATCATTGCTTACTTCAGTCCACTCCTTGACCCAGTCAATTTATGACTGTATTGACATAGACTGGTAGTTAATTTAAGCTCCTGCATGTAGAATGTCACTTTTCAGCTTAACTCCTGATTTTAATTGTGGTTTGGTATCTCAGGCTGGCCAGGGTGAGAAACATGTGTCACATTCTTAGAAGTAAATCTGATTTAAATAATTGCCCTTAATGGTCATGGCCTTATGCTACTACAGTAGGCAAAACAGCAGTATAAGCTTAGAAGCTGACAAACTGAATAACATTTTCAACTTTTTGTGCATACCAATCATGAATGCCACCTGAGGAACAATAAATCAGATTTAATCATAATGTCTGATTTAAGCAGGGGAAGTTATTCCTCTGTTGGCATCCTTAAAACATATAGCTACAATATTGATTTTTAATCCTTTAAATATATCAGTGAAAAGTACTTATGTAATCCATCAAGCAGAAGGAAAAAGGATATATTCTGTTTATAACATACTAAGTAGGCAGATGTCTCCAAAGTAGATTCCACTTCAATGCAAGACTTTGTGATACCAATTAGAAAGCATATGCCATATTGCCTCGACATCCTGTTACCAAGTGCTGATGAATGTTTATGATCATAAATGAAATATGTAAAGTAGCACTGAAAATAATCTTTCAAATTAAAAGTGTTAAAATATATACTGTGCAGAATGTCTACCAGGTGTTCTGCAATGCAGAGTCTCAAGGATGTATTTCTATGGGGGTTTGTGGAGTACAGCAATAGATTTCAATGCTGCCTCAAGTACTGAGATACGTCCACTTCCATGTATTTGCTGTGAACACTAATACCAACACTAGATGCCCAACCAAGTTACAGTAAAAGATTGAGAGGTATAGTGGAGTTTGATAGCAAAGCTATGGCTGCACCATGGTAAATAAATAGATTTGGAAGCAGAAACTCCCAATGAGATTTGGGTTCAGGCATGCTTTGCAGTGCTCACTGCCACCTTTATCCCTGATTATTCAAATTGCTGCTGATGCTGCAGCTTCCTTCCTGCTCCTGTCGCAGGTGGGAACCACAGGGACCTGAGGCTGCTCAGAGCACCTGATCACTGGCAGTGTCTGATCCTGACATGGGTATGGGACAGCAATTTGGCATATACTGAAACCCAGGAGCTGGGAATGTGCTTCAGTTCCACAATTAAAGATGTAGACAAAATGGCTGTCATTAAACGGCTGACTTTCCCGGGAATGGGATGGTTACTAATGTATTATATATGCTGCATCTTAACTGCAAGTCATTGGATTTGATGCAGGGATTACTAACTGCAATCTGATGTTCTCTGTTATGCTGTTTTGACTAATGATGACAATATTATTGCAATATTTTTGTTTGTTTCCTAAGCTCTAAACCTCACATTTTAAGACCAAAAATGTTTATCAGAACACCGAGTCGAATGCGTTGCACAACATGGACAATCAAATTTCAGAGCTTTTCTCCTTCACTGAGACCAATAACTACTGTTTTTGGGAGGACTAAGAGTCTGAGTCTGAAGACAGTCAAAGACAGAAAACCCGTCTCACTTGTTCTGATGGTTATTCATATTCAATCATAGGAACAGCAATGCTATTCCAGTTTCAGTATGTTACATTAAACTCCCAACCATCTTTGGTGTTGTCTTTAAACACTAAAGAATTAGTGCCTTATCTAGAAAAGCTAAGTATATAGGATGATCAAGTCAACTCATGGTCTTAATTTTAGTATTCTAAATAGACAGAGCTCATAAAGCTAAATTTTCTTTAGCCCTTAAAATGTTCTTATAGCTTTTTCATGCACCATTTGCATTTCCATTTCCATTTCTA
Organism: Ciconia boyciana; assembly: GCF_034638445.1. Lineage (NCBI taxonomy): Eukaryota > Metazoa > Chordata > Aves > Ciconiiformes > Ciconiidae > Ciconia > Ciconia boyciana. Next base: position 28,784,367 of record NC_132938.1, read on the forward strand.
GTTCATTCATTTCAATTCCAGCTTTTTGAAGTACATATATACCAGAAGTGGTCTCCGTACTTTAGTATCCCTTTGAACAATGCTGAATTCAGAGATGCATCTTTTATCACATCCATTTTTAAATCAGCCTTGCTCCTTTTTTGTTCTTCTGTCACTGCTAGCCCCTACTAGTTCAGTTCAAACATGATTTCCCACTTTTGAGAAGTCAGTTAACTAGTTGTTAATCCATTTTTCTGAATTTTTCTCGTCTTGTACTGTGATTTTTTTAATTAATATGTCATGGAGCAGTAAGCTAAATTTACTAAGCAGAATGAAGTTGATGTCGAAAATACTCCTGTCCTTTAATGTCCTTTATTAATATACTTCTTTATCAGCTTCTCAGTTATTTCACCTGGAATCGCTGCCATAATAACCAATTTATAATCAGCCCTGTAAGCCCACTTTAGATGTTGGTAATGGGAAGAGAATTTTCAGTCTGTTGGGAATTCTGGCAAGCACTTCTCTTCCCTTGCTCCCTTGCTCCCTTGCTCCCTTCTTCCCTTCTTTCCATCCTCCCCAGTTCAGAACAAAATTTTAAAAGGTAATGAAAAGAAATGTTTCATAATTGTTAATTTTCAAAATCTCAAAGATACCATGTAAAACAAAGACACCGTGTAAGAACTTCAAAGACATTCATGCATCCCAGAAAATATTTTGGTTTTGATGAATCACACTGAGTGATCGGATGGTGAGTAATTCCTCATCTTTACCAGATGAAAGTGTAAATTGTCACTTCTTTCAACATACTGAAGTATTCACTGAACTCATTTTCCTTTTCGTCAGTATTAAGTATTTTATCACATCCATCTTGTAATGAGGATATGTCAATTGGGGGATTTATTACATCTGTAATATGCTTGAATTCATAAATCCTGCCAGAAAATGTACTCCTGATGCCTTTGTTTCCTTTTCAATTTTCCAAATCCATTTTGTTCTCATTTATACTGTCTCTCTCTGCTGCTTCCTTCCAACACTTCACATTCCCTGTACTTACTTTGCTGTTACTGCTCTCTTTTTCCTTTCTTTCACCAAGTTGCTGTTAAACCCATTTATTCCAAACTCTTTTCTGCAATTTTTTCTCCTGCTTCTCCTTACTTATTATAGATTTTCTTTGGTATTCATGAAAAGACCTAACAAAACAAGTTGTTTCTATACAAATTGTTCTCTTTACCGTTGACTTGAATGAGAAATGTATGTAGAAATTGTTGTATACTTTTAAAGAATTGTAGGTTGAAAAAGACTTAGTGGATTACAGAGAAAGAACAGGAAAAAATAGAAATAGCAGGTTACCTCATAATTACAATACAATCTAGTCTTAGTCTGTGTATACTGACACCGCCCCCCATCAATGTGTGGTTACTTTTCCAAACCTCTGTAAGCCTCTTGATTTAGATATTAAAAATATGAGGAGTAGAAATGTTAGTTTTCCAACAAATTGTGTCAATCAATCAGGAACTGTAGGGTTTTGATAGATCCTGGCCCTTCAATAGACAGAAGAAGGAAATACAGTATTTATAGCCAAACATTGTGATGCATTTTAAAAACATTATATCAATTATATCCATTAATGACAATTGTAAGTCATCCAAAAATTATGCTGTATGTATTCTGCACATTTAAATTTGCAAGAGTATTTGAAGGATTCTTGCACCATCTCTAATCCAATTTGTAACACTTAACTGTATATTATTTGAATGAATAGTTCAAAAAGCATTATACATACTTTTTCGCTATCAAATTGATGTGTTACATAGGTTTTCCCTATGATTGTCTATATGCAACTATGAATTAATTTCATAATTTTAAGAGCTAAGCACTTCATTAAGTGAACATTGATATTGCTGAATGTATGTACTCATTTACATATACCTTTATTTAATCTATTTTAAAGTCAGTTACTCTGAATCACTGATAACATTTTTCTACAACCCTGGCTGTTCATGTACATTATGAAACTATTAGTTCAATTTCTGAGTATCACTGTCAGCATAAAAAAAAGCTTTATTGATATTCAAAAACATTCTGTCTTGTCTTAGATTATACAGTTCTCTTCAATATTAGTTTTCCCCTCATCTGTTTTCCTGCTTCTCTTGAAGACTAGAGTCATTTGGATTCTTTTAAGTTAGTGGTGGAAGATGTCTGAGACTACCCTTGGAAAAAGCAGTGAATAAATATGAATGCTTAGTGGGGCAGAGCGAACTAAATAGATGAGCGGCTGGGAGGAAGGTCTGAAAATATAGTTGTTTACTGTGGTTTTCACTATATGTAATGAATTGATTCATTTAAGAGCTGTGTACTTTCATTACAATGATTTACAAGCCTCAGATATTCCTAGAACATGCAGAAGGAGTTTGTGCTTTCCTGTATCATGAAGCATATATGACCTCATATTTTTACTATAAATTCTTTCCTGGACATTATCTCAACAAGTATTATGATTGATCATTGTTTTCTCTCAAAATCGTACATAGTGTGGAAAATATACATGCAGTTTTATAAAAATAGTTTTTAATTCTCCTAGATTTTATGCAAGGCTGAGGCCAGAAAAAGTTAGAGAAGCTAAGGATTGGCTTGATATTACACCATTTGAGGAGGAATGCAAGGAAGCCAACATCCATGAGGTCTGGCATATGCTTTCCCTCATTTATTTCTCTTCTACCATGGTTTGGTTGCATGGCTTCAAGGAACCAATTCTGTCAAGACAGCAGGAAAGATTTTCTTCCCATGGAGGAAAGCCTACTGGTGTCTGCTAACAGAATCTAGTCCAATGACAGGATACAAATAACTGATGTTAAGCTACTCTAAGCTCCAAGACTCCCACTACTAAGTATTTTCCATAATTACAAAGGAAGAGAAGAAAGGCATCTTTCTAATCAGAACAAACCACTAGAATACGCCCAACTGCTAGAATAAAGGAAATATGAAATATAGAATCTTGCTTGAAGTTTCTAATGGATATCATCACCCAATACAATTTACCTGTTCAGTACTTAAATAATGCATTTGTAAGGAGTTGAAAAAATGCAAAACATGTTTATTAAAAAATAACTGATTGATAGACTCTGCTGTGATGCAAACCTAGATTCTTCTTAATTCCATTCAGGTAATAAAGACTTTAGGGAGTCACAGAATGTTTCAGCTAGCAAAACATAAATTCCATACCAGTACATTATCAACTCTTGTATCCTACAATTTCTGGACCAGCTTTATTGTGCCTATAAACATCTTTCATAGTAAGTTATGTACAATGCGTCATATAGAGTGCTTGCCAATAAATCTCCACAATTTACCCACAATTAGTAGTCAATGAACTGCTGAATTACGTCTTCGTATTTTCCAAGTCTTAGTCTATGAAGCTACACTGGTAGGCAATGGAAGAAAAATTTTTACAGTATTGCTGATAAAGGCAATCATGTTTTGGGAATTCAATTCCAAATAGCATAAGAGTGATTCCTTGCTTTCCTCTATACTCCACCTTTCCAGATCCTGCCTGATTGTAAACAGAGTACTGAATGCCTTGACCATTTTATTCCTGTCAATGCAAATCTATTTACCATTTATCTAGAGAGTGTGAACCATCATATAAGCAATTCTGATGGAATACAACAGTATTTGCTGGTTTAGAGTAGTGGACTGATGGAAGATGAATCTTGGCTATGTAGCTTGCTAATGCATTTGCTGTCTGCTCTTATTTTGAGTGTTGTTCTTATGGGAGTAATAAAACTCCCCACTCACGTGCAGTTACACAGCACCACTTTGAATGGACCTGGTTTTTTTGCTTGGCTTTCTATTACTTGTTGTTCTCCCGAATTGGCATTGCTCTGGTGGCCACTGTTATTTCATGGCGGTGTTGTGGGAAGGTCACAAGGCATTATGGCACAGAAGTACCCAGTATCTCCGTACAAGACAGAGGGAGGAAGCCACAGAGAGGGGAGGCTCTTTGGGACACAATTTCACCACTGAGAAGCCTCAATAATTTCTGAGGGGAGACAGTTTGCAAGTTTTAAGATCTGAGCTGGGCAGAGTAGGGCATTATGATCCTTCTGTAGGGGCAGGTCATTGAAGATTGCTTGCTCCCTGCTCCTCCTCCATGCTGCTGGAAGAGTGGTAGATGTAGCCACACCACCCAAGGAGCTCTTAGTCACCCAGGTTTCTTAGTCATGTGATGGCGGCCTAGCCAGATCCTATTCTTAGGAAGCTTTAACTTCCTAGCTCCCTCTGTAGAGTGGTCTTTAATATTGACCATACTCTCAATTAAAGATTTAAAGAACATTTGTTCCCTGAAGGTTCAATACAGAACTGATTGACCAGCAATATGACTTACAACATGCATTTTCCATCTGTGTATATTTCTTTCAAACAGGTAATAAAGTAGCACCACCATTACTTTGTCAGTGAAATAAGCCATTGTCCTTTTTTAAAAAGAACTTTGTCAATGAGAAGTTAGAACTACATAAAAAAATTGAACTAAGGTCAGCGCCAGCAGAATAGTATTAGTGGAAAAAACAACTTTTCTGTTATTTAGATTTTTTAAAACTAATTTCCAGCCTTGTCTCATTCTTCATAACAATGTTCTGGCAAACAGCAGTTGTTAATCCAAAACTCTGTCAATCATCTACCAAGTGGAACAAAACTCACAGGATATTAAGTTTCAAAACAAAATAATAAAACCAAAACATGGAAAATTTACAGACATACCTCTGCAAATCAATGTTAAAAAACCCCCACAGAGAATATTGTCAAACAAGTCTTGCCTATAAAATAAATCTTGTGAAATGCTGAACCAAAGGTTGTTAGGACTTCTACTAAAAGTTATTTACCCTTAGGGAACTGGTTTACGCTAATCTAGCGAAAAAAAAAAATTGTAAGTGCTGGCTCCCTGTGTTAATACGCTAGTGGGCTTTTTCCCACTACCTTTTTTTCTTGGTTCCTTGTAGTCAATAAATTTTGTCGAAGTCTTCTGTCAGTGAAAGGCTAGAAACAACATGGAAGACTGTTGTTTCAAGCACAAAACTAGAAGTAAGCAAATACTTTGGAGACAAATACCTATAAAGTCAGACCTACAAACCAGTGCATTAGTGAATTTTCATACTGAGGGCAGAGCACATATTGGGCTCAGTTTCAGGGGAAAGGTAGAAAGTGTGCATATTGGACTCTGCTACAGTCATTTGGTCAGCAAGATCTATCATTTAACATTAATTTTGTTTCATAAAACAACTGGGGAGGAAAGCAAAATGATAGAGAAGAATAACAGTGACAGTAATGCGTTAATTAAATGTTTGTGCAAGCAACATCCTCCCTCCTCCAGCCCCACTTCCAGCCTGGACCAGCAGACCTGCCTGATTCCCACCTGAAGGGCAGGCACCACTTTAATTTCTGTATCTGTTTTCCCACATCCTGCTGGGCTGGAAATTCTCCTCAAACACAGTTGCTCCTAAATTGGAGTCTCCATGGCAACCTTCACAGAGATGCACACTGGAGCCAGCTGCCAGGAGAAGACAGTTGTATAATACAAACTGAGAGGATTTCTACTTTTCACTTTTTCCACCGAGATAGATAGACAAACAGACAGAATGTAAATAGTAATGTAAAACACTGGTATAACTGATTAAAAGTGGATGATACCGCAAAGCTATTTAAAATAATTTACAAAGGTGGGAAGTGAGGTTGTGTAAACCACTCATACTCATCCTTGTCATTGTTTTTGGTGTATAAAAGCAGTGACTTGCACCAAGGATATGAAGTTGAGAAAGTAAGGTGATTGCAACATCAACTGTATGTCAATTTACTGCCAGATAAATCCATTTTCTGTGTCAATCAGGTATTGCTGGAGGTAGATCAGGACTCTCATGTCTGATGATGCAGTGCAGAAAACACTCGGAATGGAAAGATTTTAAAGAATGATGTGTTGGTTTTCCCAGAGTAACTGCAAGGAAATCAGTCTGAAAGGCCAGAATGGAGACTGGGTTTAGGTATGGAGCTGAGGAGTGATTAAATACAGGTAAGACTTGGGAGAAACTAGAGGGACCAGCTGACTTGCCATCATATTTGGAAGGACAATATTAAGCACACCGTTATTTAAAATAAGGAAATTAGCTGTAAGACCCTTTTGGCAGCAGAAAATGCTTAAGTCTCCCGTGAAGCTTCCCTTTCCACATACTATGATGCAAAAGAGTATGTCTTTTTCTGAACTTAAAACACACATTTGTATTGCAGTCATTGGCTATTTACTTCTCCAGGAATAATTTTGTGAGTTCTTTGGCCATGACTGTGTATCTCCATACTAACAGAAATACCATTCATCTTGATGTCAATGGAGTCACACAAAACCCTAAAATGTCTTCCAGGACTTTTCAGGAAAGAGTGACAGAGAATGTTTAGGTAATTTTATAATTGATATAAGGACTATTTTTTTTTTTTCTTTTCAGAAATGACTGATTAATGCAAGTGTTTACCTATGCGGTATCTTAGGTTTCAGACTTTATATTCCACCTAGCTTCATCTCCAAAACATGTATATTTATTTTTCACACAGAAACCCAGTCTCCAGAATGCTTCTGCTAGACAAAAATGTTTTTTGGGACAACTGCACACTCATCCACCATCCACTCTGGTATTGTATCATTCAGAAGACTCAGACTGCAATGCTAATATACAACTGCTGGATTTCAACAGTCATCCATGAAGACACATTCATGATTCCTCCTCATGTCAAGGATAATGAGAAAATAGTTCAAGAAAAACATCAGAAGAAGTGAATCTTCTTGCTTTAGTTCACCCTGTTTCCTCTGTTTATTCTCAGAAGCCATTTCCACACCTTGATATACATTCACGTCACACAGCAGGTGAAGGTTTAATTTCTTCTGTGCTTCAAAAAAAAAAAAAAAAAGAAGGCAGAAGGCTGGCACTGACTGTCTCTGCAGCTGAGATGAAACATGGAGTTTGGGGAATATCAGCCCCAGCACAGCATGGCTAGTTTGGGGTTCACCTGACTGGTTAAAACTTACCATGGCTATCCTCCTATCACACCCTTAAAAAAGGTATCTTTTCAGTTTCTCCTGACAGGCTTTCTTTAACTTCATGAGCACCTCTTGTGCAGTGACGATATTTTGTAAAAACAATGAAAATGTGAATTTCAGAATGTACATCATGGAGAGTTACAATCTTTATCTACAGCCTCAGAGGTGTTGCCACATTGCTTAATTTTTGTCAAGCAGAAAGATGTACAGGTGCAATGGTGACCACTGGGCTTCTTACTCTTGATAATGCACTACATGAAGTTGAAAAGTAATTCTGAGAGAGAATTCAAACACAAAATAAGTAGGCATAAGCCCTGAAATTCAAACTAAAGCCCATTACTTCATCTTCTGCAAATATTCTTTATTTTCAACAGAACTTCAGAAAGATGTAGGCAAATCAGTAGACCTGACTGGAAATTGGAATTTCAGGCTTACCAGAAATTCTGTCATTTCAGTTTACTTCCTTTTCAAATTCAGTTGATAAAGGCAGGGAGTAGATGTACTGGAAGTGGAGGGTAATGGAGCAAACATGAATCCTGAAAATCTTTGGATATAAATCTAACCAACATACAAATAAACTCAAAATAAATAAGCAGCTACAAATTAAATGTGAACAAAATCGGTGCTTAATAAATTCAAATTTGCATTAAAAGGTTTTTAAGCAAGTTGTGCTTAATGCTCTTGAGTAAAAAGTGTTCACCATTAAATTGTTTTGCAAATATAGAAAAAGAGGTTTCCAGAACAAGATTATTTTTAATTGAAACTGCATTTGATCAATAGCCACAGTCAAAAACAGTAGCAAATTTTTGAATTATTTTTGCTAACATTTTTATTAATAAAATACTTCCACTGACTAAATTTTTTCACTTAGAAATTTATTTAGAGAAAAATGAAAAAAAATATGGATAGGAAAGATAAAATAATTGACAAGGAAATATTTCACTTTGTTTGCAAAATACACTTCTGGCAGACCCAGGAGGATGATCTTCTCTTTTCGCCCCCCTATTTTGAAAAAAAACAAACCTAAAAAGTTGCATCAAACCGAATCCTTTTCTGTTATCTATAACTAAACCTTTTCCTACAAGTTTTTCAGTTTAGCAGCTAAGCTGAAAGAATCCTCTATTCTCCATGTTTTCTTCAGCAGCATTTTATAAGTAAAAGACCAGATAATAACTGTAGGCACTTCTCCACCTCCTAAATAGCTTTACAATCCTTTGTGGCGTCTTCAGGAAAGGAGTTCTCATCCAAGCTAGATTTTGACATTTGAGACCCCAAGCAGCAAATCACACAGCCAGCCGGGAAGAGAAAAGTGCCAGGGGTATTTCACAGCAGCACGTTGCCCACAGGGTGCGTGAGCAGCCGCAGAGCCTCACTCTTTCAGGTGGGACCCATGGGGACCAAACCCCAAGCAGGGGGACAACCTCCAGCACAGCACACAATACTGCCATGCTCTAGTGCTTCACCCAGTCCAAAATTTTACACACTGAGTGGGTATTGAAGCCATAGGCAGACTTTTTCTTGCAAATATGTGATGTGTTGGTACCACAGTGGATGAAGGACAGAGGGAGGGGGAGTGGGAGCCCGAGACATGGCAGGCTGAAAGACGTGCACTGGTGATATGAGCTGTAACAAGTCTGCATGGTGCTTCAGTGATTCCCCTTTAAGATCACGAGCCTCTATTACTTTTGTTTACTTCCAAGTCATAATTATTATGCTGCTAGCCTTCACCTGCAATGAATTACAGACTATCCTGCATGCATCAGCTCAGCTGACCAGTGCAGGCAGCAGGGAGCATACAGGGAAAGTATCTGCCATAGACAGAGCTTCAAGGAGCAATTTTTTTCACCCATTTATACTCCCATGTTCATACAATTGAATCATGGCATAACTAAAATTATATCTGAATGGTAATATTTAAGCACCCTGTTGGAACAGTGAAAGTAAAATTTATTTGCCTTGTGTCAACTCGGTGAAATCACAGTAAACTTCTTATGCTGGGGGAAGGAAACTTAGTGCGAGATCTGTCAAAGTCAGAACTGGATGGAGGGCATCAGGCTGCCATTTCTGCCTTTGGAAGTCTCCCCCACTGAATTTCAGCACATTAAAACTTCTTTGCCTCACATCAAAAACATTAGATCTTTGTGCAGATTTTCTTTCCAAAGTCTACAGTTTGTACTAAGCAGCAATCCTCAAAAAGTCTCAAGTGAAGCATTCCTACTGAAAGTGATTTAATTTTATCTAACACAAACCAGGAGCAATTTATCATGCCTTTAGCTCTTAGGTGGCCTCCCCCCTCTCTGACTGTCAGTGTTTAAACCAAACTCAAGATTGATATGTAGACAGCAATTTTGCCAATAGCTAGTCCCAGATCTCTGCATGCTGGCATCCCTGTATCCACATTTTTACCTTCAGGAAGGATTACCAATGCTAAAGAAAGTGCAGATCCTCAATGAAAAATGTTAATTATCCTTACATTAAACCTTCTATTGTTGCTGCATCTTGCTTGCAAATACTGTTTACCATCTTCCCTTACAACTATCTATGGGTTTTTCAGTGTAATTTTTTGTATTCAGGTTAATTTGAACAGTGCCACTTCCTGTCAATTGCAAGTAAAAAGCCAACAGCTTTTATGGTAAGACCCATATTCCATTTTTGAATTGGAATTGATCTTCCTATTTTGTTTTGTTTTAATGAGCAAAGCGCCTGTTCTCCAGAGTACCCTGCTTCCACCTACCACTCTAAACTAAAAGCCACTCTGTTCAAGTGGAATAAATATGCTAGAAACTTTTTAAAAACAATCTATCATACAAGGAAGAGTAAACATTAAAAACTCAATGTCTTTTGATCTATGTATTTACTTTTGTGTTTATCTTTGTCTCATATTTGCTAGTATAGTCACAGAGGAATGAGCGTGAACAGAAGCTCCAGCAAAGTCCTGAAATATCTTTGATTTTTCTCTTGATATATATCCTTTCTCCAAATCCCTGTCTTGGTAAGGCTTGAAATTCGTTGATAGCACTCTGTTCACTTCACTGCTGAACATAGTTTACTATATGTCCAACAGAGAACATCTACTTTTACATAAACCTTTATGGACGACCTCCACGGATGGGAGGGAAAGGTCCACACTACCTATAAAGGACTGGGCTTTATATTTTTCCATGTATATATTTATCGTTATATTGGGAAATTTCAATATGTCAGGGAAAAGTACCTCATAAAAAGGTCACTAAATAGATGAATAAAAAATATCCAAACATATTCAGGGGAAAATCTCCCTTTCAGAAATAAATGAAGCACTTTATGTTTATCAGGTAATACTCTGTAGATCTATTTTACCTAAATTTATCAGAGTTAAACTCAGGTAAGAACCACAGAATGTCACACTGCTCTAAAGATTAAGTCTAATGATGCTATTGTTTACAGTTCAAACCAGGAGACCAGCCACAGGCCTGGCTTCCTCCTAGGGGTTATCCAGAAGGAACAAGGTGCCAGCTGTAAATTATTTACTAGTGTCTGAACTTCTCATCATGAGCAGGAGCATAGTAACCACAAAGTAATGTACAAATGCATATTAGAGAAACAATGCAAGGTTTTGAACAGGTCTGTTCTAATTATCTAGACAGATTGGTAGCTACTTCTTTCAGTCCAATATATACCATAAAGTATTGTAATTACTCTAATTAATGTAATTTAGTTGGATACTTCCATAGGATGTGGCAAAATTGTGTATTACATCTGTTTCCTGTATTGATTCCAAAGTCAGTTCCTTTAGGTATGTAGCTGGTAGAGGTATGGCCATCATTTTAATGAAAAAAACAGCTTTTATACTTGACAGGTGATGTTGGTGTTCTCCTATTTTCTTGAATCATTTCCTGAAGAAAAATGGCCCCATGATATCCTTAGTGCAGTCTTGAATGCATTACACTACTGAGGAATGGTAAGCTGAATTGTGTTGTTTCTGAGTTGCTGTTTGGGTTTGTTTTCACATAACTGGCTGCTGGAAGAATCACAGTGTGTTTTGGATGCTGGCCAAAAAGAACTTAAATAGCATGAGATATGCAATTTGATGGTTACTAGCATTGGCCATACTTTGTGGTTATATCAGCATTAGTATCCCATGACTGATGCAAAGTGATCGCTAATTGCTGTAATTAATCAAATGTCATTCAGCATTGAGGAGTTATTGCATCACATATATATGTGCACACACAAACGTACACAAAGAAATCCTTTACCCAAGAGATACCAGCACAAATGCAAAAATGCTACTTTATGTTTTAATTGGAGAAAAGCAACGTTACTTTCTCCTTTGCTGAAGAGGCAAGGCTCCATGTGGTCTGAGACTAGCCATGTGACATTGGGAAAATTTGCACTTCAGCTTCCATCAGCAATCCCTAATTCAAAACATTTCCAGGATCTTTGGCAATGCTGAGGTACACTAACTGCCCAACCTAACAGGGAATATGACAGCCAGGTATTTTGTCTGCTTGACATAATTGTTGCAAACACACATAGGATCAGTGATAAGGTTTTATGCTAGAGTACAAACTGATAACTGGGCTAACAGCTGCTGTTCAGTTAATCTAGGAAATGGAAGTGAAAGGTTTATGTAATGTTAAATTGCTAATATTGCCGGTATCACAAGTAACATGAATGTATGAATAATGCTGAGAAGTCCTTCCCTTACTTATTCACTTGCTTTCAAGGTTTTGGATGCATCAAACAGGTACTGAAACTAAATGTGTCTTTGGTTGTTAGCAGCAGAGTTTTGAAGTTACTGCAGAAAAGCTTTAGCAATATTTGCTGATGTTTTTCCTCTACTTTTGCTAAGTGTATGCTGCTTTTGTATTGGTTCTCTGCAAGCATTCAGGAGTTAGCAGGAGTATTTGTAGAATATTTTTTATTATTTCTGGATATTACTGGAACTGTTGCTATATGGTGGCATGAGAAAGTCTAAACAAGAACTTCTCATATGTATTCAGGGACTAAAACCCATTCCATGTGATAGCTGAACACCCTTCAGTACTCTACCCCAAAGTCTTAAAAGACCATCCTTAAGCAAACTGTTGCTGAGCAGCGTATAAGGTTAATCACATTGACACTGACAGTATGAATTAGATATACTGGAAGGGAAGAGGACAAAGACAGACATTTTTATTGATACCATAAGGGCCAGCAGCCACCATTAGGATTCAAAGACCAACCAGTTACAATTAGTGTGTAATGCAGGTATGCACTGACTATGAATAGAAACAGTAAGACAACTGTGCAACCAGTAATGCTAATTACTTGCTCTGATGGGGACAACAAGCACAAGTAAGAGAAGCAGAGGAGTTGTGTTGGATGAGATGGATTCTTCACAAAACAGACCAAGGCAGCTCTTGGAAAAGATGCCTAGTACTCTGAACAGCTCCATCTGGCTTCGCTGGAAGCTTCTTTCCTTCTTGCTGTCAGCATCAGGTTACTTGCACTATCCCTCTACAGAAAGTAAGCTCCTATAAAACCTGCTGTGGCAGGCCAGAGCTGACCAGTTGGATCTTGTTTGGCTTGTTTTCAGCCATTGCCCAGAGCAATCTAATCTCAGTTTAATGGCAAACTGTCAAGAGCTTCTTTGTTTTCTTTCTTGGCCAAAATCAGAAAGAAAATAGCATACTTGGCATAGAAACAGAATTTGACACTCCATAAATTATGCATTTCTCATTATTATGGATTTTGAAAGATTAAAATGAAGAATTAGACCCTCTGCTCTTCTTTATTCTCTTATATAACTAAGCACTTGGGTAGAAGACAAAGTCTTGTAAACACTATTTAGTAAAGCTTTTCCATTATTTAGTATTTAAACATATCAGTAAATTGTTCCAGCTTATTAATTGGTTCAAAATACACGGTGAGAGGGATAATAGACTCACAACATAGAATATATGCCAATCACTATAAAGTGTCACTTGGACTCTGAGTACTTTGTTGTTTGAAGATGCTATAAATCAGCAGAATCCATTTCATTCTACAGCTGGAAATTAACCATTAATCCACTAAATACACTTACAACATCATAATTTCCCTATGCTGTCCCTGGTGATCATCTTATCCACAATATAAGCCAATGAGATATTGCTCCAGGGAACATCTTCAGATGCAAGGTTTTAAAGTTATTTTCTGTTCTTCTTCCCCTCTTGCCAAGAGATGGAACAAATCATTGTTCCAAGCATTTTTAATTTTTTCAGCTAATAGCAACAGAGATGGATGAAGGAGATTCCTAAGGGTATCATATATATATACATATAGACACACAGCAGTGTCATTTATATGACTGCCTCAGTTTTTTGGGCATAGGCAACGTACCGCCAAATGCTCTGTGAACAAGCAGAATCTCCTCCATTCACTTCATGTGCTGTGTTTTTTCATTACACATTTCAAATACAGTGTTTCCAAACTAAGTACCATGGCTTCTCAGTAAACTTGACCACGGAACATGGCAATAGCGTACTTTTGGGCATGATTTTCTTTGAAATGATCAGAAATTGAGTGATGAACCTGCAATTATTTTTTTGTCTTTGAAACAGATCCAAAGCAAGGCTGCGCTAATCAGTTCAGTCTTTCTAGCTACCTCACAGGACACGAAGAAAAGCCCATTGAAGTTAGTCTCCATATTTATAGTTCTCTTGCTTGTGTTTTCCAGGATTCATAACAAGTCAAGATTAATCTCTGCCCAAACACTCAATATTTGCTGCCTGATCTGCATTATTGAAATGGCCTTTTTTGTTGTTGTAATGGCACATAATCCCACTTTTGACTCACATGCTTACCTCTGGCTCTCACCAACCTTTTTCTTCACTGCCACCACAGGTATCCCACTGCAGAGATCTTGTGGGCATATTCCCTCTCTCTCTGGAAGTTTTCACCTGACCAGAAGCACAGAAACCAGGAAAAGCAGACAGATGTACATCCCCTAACTCAAGTGCCTCTACTAAAAAAACCCCATAGCACACTGAGTGAACATACAATAAAATGTGGACAAACAAAGAAAACAAATGCTCTTTCTAGCACAGAGTACCTATCTACCATGTGTGGTCAATAACAACAGGGTATTTTCTTGTGGATCCCTTAGCATGCCTGGCACTAGATTATTTTATATGTTTGTATACGAGGAGACATATGAATGTAGAATAATGCAAGTTTTATTTACACTTCTTTTTACTGGTGGATTTTTGTGAGTAACTTTTACTCTCCAGACCATCAAAACATGTCTTACAATCTGCATTTTTATATGAGGTGCATTCATCACTCTGAAATACATTCTAACATTGTGCAATCTGAAGGACACCATCTCTAAGAGAAAAAGCCAGGAAGGAGCAGACCTACCAGTTCAAGGAAAGGAAAACCAATGGCAGATGACAGCATAAACACCAAAGCCTTTTGTGCATTCAAAAGCCTGGGATAAGGCTATCCTTGAAACAGAAAGCCTATCCTTTAAAAGGAGGAAGGAGGCAAGAAATGACAGAGAAGGTAATTAATGAATTACCTCAAACAACTGTAGTTCACCCGCAGCAGGAAATGTAGGTCTGCTGATCTTCAGCTTACAGTTTGAAATATCAAAAATGTAACAGCAAGTGACTGGCACACTATGAAAAGGAAAAAAAATGAAGCTGAAAACAGCTTTACGGATGCTGGAAATACCTTTTACAATCTAAAGTAACAGAATAACTGGGATTGGAGGGTCTGAGAACTAATCACAGCTTCTATTCCTTCTCCATGCATCTCTGCCTAAAGAATTGAGAGCGCAATGCTTTGAAGCGTGCCAATTTTCTCTGCTTCTGAAGAGTCTCAAAGAGCACAAATGAACAAATTATAGTTATCTGCTTTTCATCTGGTCCCTCAGGTCTTGGAAGTTCTCATGAACTATTTAATTTTTTTAATGACCGGCTTAAAAGTATTATTTTTTTAGCAGTAACTGAGCACATGTTTAGAGCTGTTCTTGCACTGTATATCTAAAATAAGTTGCACAACTTTTGTTTACATTATGAATTCTTGCAGTAACAGCAAATTCTCTGTTTTCAACTGCTATCCCAGCTTATTGTACTGCAAAATAATATAAATTTTATTAAAGTGTTCAGACAATATATTTCTTTTTTCTCTCATAATTGATCCAACTCCACCATTCACAATTTCAGTCTGATTATATATATGAAAGATAATACTATATTAACTGTATTGATTTAATAAGACTATGCAAGCAATTCTGTTTGTGTTGAATTCTCTAATTGCAACCATTATGTATGCCTCATCTTTCAAAAAAAAAGTAGTTGCGTTGTGGGAACAGCATGGAAACTTTTACCTGATATATTGAACATTAATGTTTTCAGTCAAATACATTAGGTTATGCGATAAAAGCTCATCTGCACACCTGCAAAGAATCACAGTGAGAAACTGGCTGTTGAGGGGGAGGCAAAATATGTGTGTGTGTATATATATGTGTGTGTGTATATATATATATATATTCTCACTAGCAGACCTTGCATCCTGGTCAGGCAGAGAGTGGAGGAGGATGCAGCCAATGGTGTTGTCTGCGTTCATGTGAGTGCTCTGTGTGTCAGTCTGTGGCCTGGGTGGCTGGCTGTGTATATGTGTGTATATGTGTTGTATATATGTGGTCTGTGTGCCTGTGCTTACTATGAATATATCATCAGCCTTGCTACAGATTGGACCTGTGGTCATGGAGCTGCAACAACCTTGCTTCTCTCAAGCTGTTGGATCCAGCACAATATACGTTCCCATAACAAAATGCTCATCAAAAAGATTGCCTGCTTGATCTAAGGCATAAAATGATTCAAGGCAAAAGGTGCCTGAACATATATAAATTGACAATTTTTTTTCACTTATTGAGAGTAATTTGATAACATAAGCTTAAATCAGGAATGTATCTCTGTATTTAAACAATCTCAGTTACTAAAGCATAACACATTATATTTTTTTTTTCTGTTTACCATAAAGGAAAATGTATGTTTAAATTTTAAGTACTTTTACTGGGATATGGTAAAAGTATCTTCAATGTGGTACTTCATTGTTGATTACATTATTAATTCTATCCAAGAGTTTAACTGAGTAAGGCACTGTCATCCATTTTGTTCTACATTCTATGTTAAGGATTCTCATCTGCTCTGTAAAGTCTTTCTTTCTTCTGTTGTTTTCATTGGTAATGTGAAATTTCAGACTGAGTGGATCAGAATGTCAGCAGGCATAATCATCACAGATTCATCATTTTTACTTTTTCCAGCATAGGATCTGACCCATACTAATTCCTTTTTTTTCTTTTTGTGCCTGGTAATCTGAATTGTTTTCATTACAAAGTTAAGAAGTTAGCCACAAAAAATGAGAATACATTAAAAATACATGAAAATAATATCAAATAATATAGAAGAACTGGATGATATCTAACATGTAGTCCTGGTGTGCTCAGACCTGAGGAACCAGGTGGAATACTATAGCCAACACATTCTCCATGGCAATACGTCATTCCTCAGGCTTTGGTAAGTTAAGTTATCCATCCATACCGTCATGCTCAGCAGGATGCTTATATTCATTGGCTAAATCAACATTGACAAAGAGTGCAGTGCCATAGGGGAAGATGTGCAAAGTGGGAAGGCTGGCACTGAGGACTTGATGTACCCTCCACGGGCATTTCAGCAGTTTTACCTTAGGCTAGCTCTAGGAGGCTCCTGTGGATGAAAGACCCAGCAGTGGCTAAGTGCTGCTTTTGGTTTGTCTTGTCCAAAAGGAATCCATTTTGTGCTCTTCCATACTGCTCCATGATGTAATCCAAAGTGTGACAAATGTGGAAGTTAAGATTGGATTAAAACCCTGAATTCTAAACTGAAACAGCACTGTAAATTAATCCACTATTTTCTTTGATGCTGTTCAGCACGTCTGTGTCTTACCTATGTCTTGCATAAGAAAGAGATCTTTTGCATCGATAAAAAGAAGGGGGTTTTTTTAGGTTGCATATAAGTACCAATGTCTGAAGGATACTCAGATACTCAGGATAATAATGTTATAAAGGGCCAAGTTATGTTAAGTGTCTCTCCTGAGGGTTTTCTGCCCAACTTTGAAGACTTTTAGAATTGAAAAATTAAATGAATTTTTAGAATACCTAACCACTCAGTGTCAGATCAACTAAGGTGCTTTAAACTGAATAGCAGAGCTGCTAACAATTTACAAATTGCTTTACCAGAAACCTTGATCTATTAACCATGTGGGTTACAACGATATTTCTAAAATATTTATACTTTTTTAAAATTACAAATGTCATATAAAATATTCTCTAACGAAGTACAGCCCTTCATTTTATATTTTATAGTATTACAATATTTACAAATTTATTTCAAAGGTTTCTTGAAATATTTAGTTAGTGCAATTGTATCTGTCTACCTATGCAGAGAGAGAGGGAGGGAGGATCAAGAGAGAGAAAGATAGACAGATAGTTGGGTAGATAAAGGGACAGATTCAATCTAGATTGATACTGATGTAAACATGAAGCAAACTTACTGAAGTCAGTATGGTCACTCTTGTCTGACGCCTCTGGAAACAAGAGCAGAATGTGACCCTTAAAATTTTTTTTAAAAACCTCTATAGGAGTTACTGCACCTCAGAGGTAACTAATGTTCTTAAAACCAATTAACATTCTCGAATGCAGTGTTTCTCTCCATATAGCTATGAGTTCTGCCATCTGGTGAACTGGTCAACTGCCAGTTTGGACACCAGTCACTCAGTAATACTTTAGATAAACAGATGTAGAGGTGACAGGATTATCATTAAAATGTGAAACACAAAAATAATTTTGTGTTTATTAACGGAGTTGGAGAAAACTTTATCATATTGCTAATAGTAAGATGTATGTGATTAGTGACAGCCTGAGAGAAATATAGATTTATTTGATACTGTATGTAGATGGAATTGTTTAAGAAAATTCTATATATTCATGTCAAAAATGTGCATATTTGACTGGATCCATATCCTCTACTTCTGGTACTCTAGTAGCTTATGGAGGCCTGGATTCTGCAAACTCTTACATGTGTGCTTAATTTTACTAATGTAAATAACACTATTGACCACAAATACCATAAATATACAAATACACTGTTTTCAGACATGCTTATATTTCATCTAGCATAACACAGCTACAAGACTGACTGAAATATCACTTAGCTTGTTGTATTAGCTGCAATAATAATAATATAATCAATAAGAGCTTATACTCCATTATGTATGTGTATATACATGTATATATCAAGTAATAAACTAACATGAGAAAAACTATTGTAATCAACAACATGCAATAAATTATGTTATTATTAATACTGTAATCATACTGGGAAAATCCAGGACAGCATATTATTTTCCTCTAATTGCATTTCATATGTGCAAGAGTTGTAACAAAACAACAGATGTTAGGCATCGCTAGAGATGTGAATCTTTGATTTGTTTTTATAGCTGCTCTGACATTTAGGCTGTGGGCTTTAAGAGGAAATTCCAAGACAAATGTTTTCATCATCATCTGACTCATTTTTGCCTGAAGGAAATACCAAGTAAAAAAAAAAAAGGTAAATAAGGAGCAGCAGAGAATTATTGTTAGTCACAATTTCCTCCAGTGATTCTGCCTTGTTTATGATGAAATGTCTGAACACTAACTTTCACTAAGCATTACACACTTTCTTACACTCACACACTACATTTAGCTTGAATTGCCTGTGTTTGTGGCTGTGCTCAAAGGTTGACATAGTCCTTATAAATCATCTCACTTGTCTACTGTTGTCCTTGTGGGTAAATTACAGGTTCACTGGAAGACAGTAGCAACTAATAGAAGAAGCCAGCAAAGAAAACATGTGCAAAAAAATCCCCCACAACTCACAAGCAAAATGTCATTGAGTTCATTTACTCTGCCCAGCAATATAAGCACATGATGGTGTTGTCCTACAAGTGGGAGGTCATTTACTCGTAACAATAGTGCCTGCATGTAGTGATGAATATAGCATGTGATTAGCACTGAATGTAAAGGCATGCACTGCCAAGGGGAAAGTGTTCATCTTCTGTAATAAATTAACAGATAGATTTTGAGATGGTACCATGGACCCTACGTTCTGAGGGCCCCAAACGAGGATCAGAATCAGCCCTTATTTAGCTACCTTCCAGGTTACACTTTGATTTTTTTATAATTGCCAGTGCTGGATCTTCAATAACTCATTTTCTTATATCTATACCTTTCACTGGAGCATACAAAAGGACTTTTGAGGTAATGGTAGCCAGCTTCAGGTATCCACCTTCTTTCTCTGATGTTGCCAGATCAGTTTACCAAAGAGTATGAAGTATAAAATTTTCTTTGAAGTTAGATTTTAAGTGATAACGATTTCATACTAAATGGTGAACATTTGTTATATATAGCTGTGTAGTATAAATCAGTTCTGAGTGGGAAACATATTTGTACCCCCTCACAAATATGTAAGTTGAAAGTTAGAAAGTTTCCACCTTTTAGAGGAAGAAAGGTCTGAAAGGGTCTTTCTGTAGAAACTGAAGTCAGAGGTCTGTCCAAATCTAGCTCACTGACTGGGTCCAACAGTTAAGACAGGACAACTTCTATATGACCGAGTGCTCGTACATTCCTTGCTGACTGTGGCATGAGCATGGTTTGAGTCTTCAGATCTCTGCAGTGTGAACATAATGATCCCAGAGATACAAAATTTAGTCTTTCAGATGAAGAAACTGCTTCATTTAGTGATCAACAGGGAGTCTTTAAGTGGAGAAGTGGATATGATTATTAATAGATCAGCTGTATTTAATTTTTGAATTAATGTCAGTGTTTTCTTAAGCATTACAAAAACAGAAAGTACTAAAAATAAGGCTTTCTTGGGGTCTTGAGTAAAAAGGCTACAGAATAATTGCTAAGGGCAGCAGTAAAGTAAGGTTTATACATACACGAAGTACAGGTTCAGAGATGAAAGGATTAGGATGTCATCACAGACTTGATACTTTGATTTATTGGTGTATAGTGCAAAGTTGACAGTCAGAGAACAGAACCTACTTACTACAAGGTTATGTTGGATAATATTTAGTTTCAAGTGGAATTAGGTAACTGGTGATGCTAGGATTTAAAACCTGGTTTAGGGTTCAAGATACTTCAAGGCTTCATTCTGCAGAGCCATAAGAACTGCAGTAGAAGTCAACAACCATGAGAGCAATTATTTTGTGTACATGTCTTGCACTGAATAAAGTGACCGGCAATTTTGTGGGGAGAACAGCTAGAGGTACATGATTTGTGTTTAATTCTTTGGTGGAGAGGTACCTGCACTGAGATTATGTGTGGGGTTGGATTAAGGTTTGCAACAGCATAGATCGTTTTTTTCCTGCATCAGCAAGAAAACCTATCTTTAAAAATAGACCCGTCATGTCTACCCACATCAGCTTGAAACTATTTCCTCCTGCTGGATTCCTGCTTTGTCTTAATCTTGTGATCTTTCAGGATCCTGCAACAAGCTCAGATCTCCTGCCTTTGCTGTCCCATTTTCAGTAGATCTGAGAGGGCAGATCTACCCATGTGTTCTAGTTTGGATCAATGTTTAGTATGCTTTTGAAACAAATCTCCCAGCTGATCCCACTTACTATGCTTCAGCTCATAGTGTAGAGCTGCCTCAGGGTGCCTGAACTGGATTCCTCTCTGAAAAACCTACACAGCAGATATGCTCCAGGAGCTCACCCAATGCACTCCAACCGCAAATGGGCATTCAGTCCCTGGAGCCAGGCTAGAGCTACCCCACAAAACAAAATAAAACAAAACAAAAAAACTTGATGCATATATACCGTGTATGTCAGGTTTTTAACACAAGTTATTTTACTGTACAAAACTGCTCCCATTTATTTGCACTGCTACACAGGTTATACAGTGCAGGTTATACAGATGGAGCCACACTGGATCAGGGCTGCCCATTCTTTTCCTTGGCAACTCCAGGGGTACCAGCTGAGGTAAAGTAACTATGGGAGTCAGCTGCAAGGAACTGGACTGGAAAAGAGTCCCCTCCCATCCTGTGGAGGTAACTCCATATGCAGGACACAAGGATTGAGGGGGTGATGCAGTGGACATTCCTGAAGTTATCTGGTTGTGCCCCAGGAAGCAATTCAGGGATGCAAAGAACCTCTGCTAGAAGCTAAGACACAAGATTTTGGGGAATGATAAAGTTTCACTGGGCAAAAGCAATTTGAAATGTTTAGATTTTGTACATCTGTAAATGGGAGTTCAGCAGCCTAGGCACACCATAGAGAAGGACACCATATATCTGATAGGCTGAGTGACAAATTATTACAAAAACAAAGGTGAGAACCTGATCCAAAAAGTTTGTGAACTGCAGTAAACTACATTAAATTACATAGCCTGAACTCCTCAATGGTAAAGATCATACTCTTTCATGTAGTTAGTGCTAATCTGGTAACATCTGTTTAGTTAATGTCTGTTTTTTCCTAAAAAACCCCCATCTTTCCATCTTCTGTCAGCATGGTATCTTCAAATATGAAAAATCTATTTCTTGTGATGGTTAGCTAAATGTTTCACAGTTTTTAGGGATGTATGCACAATAGTTGTTGCTAGCTTGTTAGATAGATGGCTGAGGTGGTATTGCAGGAGCAAGAGAAATCTTACCTTTGTTGTTGTTGGATTTAGACTTCTGAGTCTACTTTTCGATTATTTGAGTTCATCCTCCACATTCTAGAGATGGTCTGGGCAAGTTTAGCTCTCTATTAGCAACTTCATAAGTTAGTTAACTGTTACAAATGCACACTAGTAAAGCCTGGATATGTTCAAACATCCAATGGAATATAATCAGGACAAAGAGTAACACCAGAGAGATCGATAGTTCATTAAAGTACTCCTGTGTTGCTCTGGAACAGTATGTAATGAGCAGAGTTATAAAAAATTCTGATGTAACATAATATACCTGGGAGACTGCTTTGCTTTAAAATCATTACTGCAAGCTCCAAAATCAATGGTATGCATCCAGAATCATGTTTATATTATAGCACAGAGCAAACTGGGAAAATTTAGATGCTTGGGCAATGCAGGAAGAGTAAAATAAATTATGCTGCACCACTTAGACACTCACAAGTCTATGAGGCCTGATGAGATCCACCTGAGAGGACTGAAGGAACTGGCAGATGTGCTCACCAAGCCCCTTTCCATCATTTACCAGCAGTCCTGGCTAACTGGGGAGGTCCTAGTTGACTGGAGATTAGCAAATGTGACACCCGTCTTCAAGAAGGGCCGGAAGGAGGACCCAGGGAACTACAGGCCTGTCAGCCTGACCTCGGTACCAGGGAAGCTGATGGAGCAGATCATCCTGAGTGCCATCACACGGCATGTAGAGGATAACCAAGGGATCAAGCCCAGCCAGCATGGGTTCAGGAAAGGCAGGTCCTGCTTGACCAACCTGATCTCCTTCTATGACAAGGTGACCCACCTAGTGGATGAGGGAAAGGTTGTGGACGTTGTCTATCTAGAATTCAGTAAAGCCTTTGACACGGTTTCCCACAGCATTCTCCTGGAGAAACTGGCTGCTCATGGCTTGAACGGGTGTACTCTTTGCTGGGTAAAGAACTGGCTGGATGGCCGGGCCCAAAGAGTGGTGGTGAATGGAGTTTACTCCAGTTGGTGGCCGGTCACAAGCGGTGTTCCCCAGAGCTCTGTGTTGGGGCCAGTCCTGTTTAATATCTTTATCAATGATCTGGATGAGGGGATCGAGTGCACCCTCAGTAAGTGTGCAGATGACACCAAGTTGTGTGGGAGTGTTGATCTGCTTGAGGGGAGGAAGGCTCTACAGAGGGACCTGGACAGGCTGGATCGATGGGCTGAGGTCAATTGTATGGGGTCCAACAAGGCCAAGTGCAAGGTCCTGCACTTGGGTCACAGCAACCCCATGCAACGCTACAGGCTTGGGGAAGAGTGGCTGGAAAGCTGCCTGGCAGAGAAGGACCTGGGCATGTTGGTTGACAGCCAGCTGAATATGAGCCAGCAGCGTGCCTAGGTGGCCAAGAAAGCCAATAGCATCCTGGCTTGCATCAGGAATAGTGTGGCCAGCAGGAGTAGGGAAGTGATCGTGCCCCTGTACTCAGCACTGGTGAGGCCACACCTCAAATACTGTGTTCAGTTTTGGGCCCCTCACTACAAGAAAGATATTGAGGTGCTGGAGCACGTCCAGAGAAGGGCAACGAAGCTGGTGAAGGGTCTAGAGCACAAGTCTTCTGAGGAGCAGCTGAAGGAACTGGGGATGTTTAGCCTGGAGAAGCAGAGGCTGAGGGGAGACCTTATCGCTCTCTACAACTACCTGAAAGGAGGTGTAGAGAGGTGGGGGTCGGTCTCTTCTCCCAAGTAACTAGCAATAGGACAAGAGGAAATAGCCTCAAGTTGCGCCAGGGGAGGTTTAGACTGGATATTAGGAACTTTTACTTCACTGAAAGGGTTGTCAAGCATTGGAACAGGCTGCCCAGGGAAGTGGTTGAGTCGCCATCCCTGGAAGTATTTAAAAGACATTTGGATGAGGTGCTTAGGAACATGGTATAGTGGTGGTCTTGGTAGTGTTAGGTTTACAGGTGGACTCGATGATCTTAAAGGTCTTTTCCAACCTCTACAATTCTGTGATTCTGTGATTCTGAGTCATGAAGTATTTATGCAATAGCATGCAACAGCGATGGGCTGGCTTGCTTTGTCTGTCTTTCTACTTTTTCTAACATTTGGGACCTTTGGTGTAAGAGTAAAATTTTTGTAGTGTAGTTGAGACAGATTTGGGTGTTGACCATATTCCGGTGGGGTACACTTGCATACTTCTGTTTTCAAGAGAAGCATGGATGAGGGGTACCCAGTCCATACCACTCCTCTTGTTGATCTCTGTGGACATTGACTCAGACAGAAATGTATTCCATTCTGTGATCATTGTTGTATACACTGTAGTGTTCTAGTCATGCACGTTTGTATTTACTGCATGTTAAGGACAGATCTATTAGGCACATGTAGGAGAAGCCTACAGGCCTTGTTTAAGCTTGTACAAATTTGACCTTGTAGTGAGTGCTTCGTCTGTTCCTTGTCACAGTGTTTCTGAGGAGTGTGATGTGTGCTAGGCTTGGCTGGAGAATCCCACCAGCTAATAAAAACTGAGCTCTTCTGAGGAAACCACCTCATCAGCCCTAGTGTAATGGCCCTGCCCAGCAATATCAAGGTTGGGCCAAGGGCAAAACTGCATTATAGTGGAGACTATGGGAGCAAGTGTGAGGTGGCTGCTAAGTAGCAGTCCGCTCCAGACCATGGTGCCTGACGTAGGGCACACCGGTGGCTTGTCTCTGCCAGACCTACTATAACTGACTTTCCTGGTTTGCATTTGTACAGGCATACCAGAAGAATCTGCTGAAATTGCTTCACTAACAAGCTGCACTGAAATTATATGAAATATGAATTTGATGTCGGACTAGAGGACTATGTTTGATTATAGTCAGCTCTGATGGTCTGATGGAATACATGTTATGGTGGGTTGACCCTGGCTGGACATCAGGTGCCCACCAAAGCTGCTCTGTCACTCCCCTCCTCAGCTGGACAGGGGAGAGAAAATATAACAAAAAGCTCGTGAGTCGAGATAAGGACAGGGAGATCACTCACCAATTACTGTCACGGGAAAAACAGACTTGACTTGGGGAAATTAGGTTAATTTATTACCAATCAAATCAGAGTAGGGTAATGAGAAATAAAAACCCAAATCTTAAAACACCTTCCCCCCACCCCTCCCTTCTTCCCGGGCTCAACTTCACTCCCGATTTCTCCACCTCCTCCCCCCAGCAGCACAGGGGGACGGGGAATGGGGCTTGTGGTCAGTTCACCACACGTTGTTTCTGCCGCTCCTTCCTCCTCACACTCTTCCCCTGCTCCAGCGTGGGTCCCTCCCACGGGAGACAGTCCTCCACAAACTTCTCCAACGTGAGTCCTTCCCACAGGCTGCAGTTCTTCACAAACTGCTCCAGCGTGGGTCCCTTCCACCGGGTGCAGTCCTTCAGGAACAGACTGCTCCAGCGTGGGTCCCCCATGGGCTCACAAGTCCTGCCAGCAAACCTGCTCTAGTGTGGGCTCCTCCCTCCATGGGTCCACAGGTCCTGCCAGGAGCCTGCTCCAGCGCGGGCTCTCCACAGGGTCATAGACTCCTTTGGGTGTCCACCTGCTCCAGCGTGGGTCCTCCACGGGCTGCAGGTGGATATCTGCTCCACCGTGGACCTCCGTGGGCTGCAGGGGGACAGCCTGCCTCACCATGGTCTTCACCAGGGGCTGCAGGGGAATCTCTGCTCTGGCACCTGGAGCACCTCCTCCCCTCCTTCTTCACTGGCCTTGGTGTCTGCAGAGTTGTTTCTCTCACATGTTCTCACTCCTCTCTCTGGCTGCAGTTGCACAGGGTTGTTTTTTTCCCGCCTTCTTAAATACGTTATCCCAGAGGCGCTACCACCATGGCTGATGGGCTCAGCCTTGGCCAGCGGTGGGTCCATCTTGGAGCTGGCTGGCATTGGCTCTATCGGACACAGGGGAAGCTTCTGGCAGCTTCTCACAGAAACCACCCCTGTAGTCTACCCGCTACCAAAACCTTGCCATGCAAAACCAATACACATGTACGTAAAATATCAGCCAATTTTCTCTCCTGCTTACTTCAAGAGTGTGACAAGCAAATATGTGGTAGTTACAATTTTGAGAGTCCATATTGGTGAGAATTTCTCCTTGCAGTTAAGACTGAATATGCCAGAACAGCTATTTCACATCCTTTGGGAATTTTGACTGTACCTCTCTGCATAGCCATGCCTTCTTTGGGGGCTTGAAGCAGAAGCCAGAGAGACCTATAGGCTCCTTGAGCTCTCTTCCTCTTGTGTGACCTGCAGGAACTGGACCTCTTAGTTCTGTCTTTGGAATTTGGATTCATTTATCTTTTCCACATGAAGACCTTCCAAAAACAGAGCAGAAATTAGTTCAGTATCCACACTGCTGTGAAATAAACAGAAGCTAAATAACCCAGACTTCGAATGTTGTTATCCCTTTCTTAAAATGAAAGAGACAATCTATCTGAATTAATTGTATTCAACATACAAAGTAACAACTGTAATAGCTGATCCAGACAAACAAGTACTCTAGAAATAAACAGAGGAAATTATCTTTTGTAGTTTGTTTTGTTTTGTTTTTCTCTCTTTTAACATGTTTTGTAAGGAATTTCACTGTAAAACTCAGAAGAAAGTTATGGATCACATAAAGATATATAGAGCTCTTTACCTAAAAAAGACATGGGTTAACTTGCAGAATGCAAACTGGCAGCATTTGTGCAAAATTAATGGAGTTTTACAGTAAAGGTCATTTATGGAACCATAGATAACTGAGGGCACAAACTCTTTGAACTCTGTCTGAAGAGGTCCAAGAAAGAATCATAACTTTAAATCCTTGTTTCTAGCATTGAAGATCTAACCTACAGGCTGGTAATGATAATTGATTTCTGAAAGTTTATAATCAGAAATGTTTTTTCAGATTATCAAGTTTATCAGAAATCCTTTTGAAAGGAGAGTGTTTGCAAGATGGGTTTGAGCTCTGATCCTCCAAAGTTGTACAAGATTTATTGTTAAAAGAAAGACTTCAGAAGCCTACTATTCCTCTAAAAAAAAGGTTTTCTTTATTTTAGGACTAAAAATACTAATAACATGCACATACATCCTGTTTACACTCTTGGAACTCTGAACTGTGAAATTACATGCTTATGCAAATTTGAAAAGTAACCATATTTACACAGATTAGAAATATGCCCAGGTAGATAAAGGAGTAAAAATCACTGATAAGCATTATAAATAATAATTTTAAAAGAGCATATGAATCCTATAGGAAAAAATGTGAATGCAATAAGTTATAATGGTCTTTTGAAGCACCTGCAATAGTAGAGGTTTTCTTACTCATTCTTATTTGAGTATGGTGAGATTTGACTTTTCGTCTCCAGATAATTTTTAATATACAGCCTCTTTCTTTGTTGATTTGGTATTTGCTTGTTTGTCAGTGGTTTACAGTTATGAAAAAGAACTATATATTTTCCAGAGTAATGAATCTCTGAAATAATATGATGATAGCAGTGGAAATTGATAGTTGGTTTGATTCTCCGTTATTGAGCATTTTGTGGAGTCATTTACAAAGTGAGTTCAAATTGCATATAGACACTATAATTTGGATTTGATAGCATTTTATACCTGCTTGCATAGCTGTAAGTAACTTCACAACATGCTAGCCAGTGAAGAATCAAGCTCATTATCTTTGATAGAGCCATTCATTTCTTGCTTTTATATGCATATCTTTTGTCTCTCCAAACCAGTATCAGAGTTTGTTTCTTTTCATTTTTCAGGATATATTTTTGTAGCTATTTCCCAGATAAATAACTGGGGGAGGGTGTGTGTGGGGGTGTGTGGCAAGAAGGTTAATCCATCAAAATGAATGGAGTTTTAGAAGTTTCCAGGCTGCTGTGGGGGGCAGTTTGTGGGCATAGGTCTATGCTATTGTTGAAGTGATAGTTGTTAAAGCCAGTGACCTCTAAAGCAGTGAGAGAGGGAATAACTTTCATCTTTATGGAGCTCTATAAGGCACTGAATTTCCGGAAACATCTTTAAGGTGTTTCTCCCTCCAAGCAAATCTCCATGCTGATTCTTGTTCTTCTGCAACATCTTAGTCTATAAGAGACACACTTATTATAAAATGCATTTGAGGCATTCATTCACTTTTATGACCTCAGGTGTCAGAGAAATTGAAAATCAACAAAATGGATGAAATCTCACATTACATGTGGTAGTGTGGTTTGGTGTGTTTTGGCATGTTAACTCACCAAATTACATCACTGTTGACTTTCTGTGGGAATATCCTTGCCGTCAAATCTCTGTGTTTTCAGTGTTATTGTAGAATGGGAAAATATCTTAAAAATTAAACAGTTGTGTTCAAAGCAAATATTATTACTGCTCTAGAGGCTACAGCAAGTAGACAAACTTTGCAAGTTTGTAGTTTGTAATGCTAGAGACACCGTACAGATACACACTAGGGTAAAACATAGCCCCCACCTTTGTGTGCTCATGCTGGCAAGACGAATGGCTGTCTTGGCCACACTTACCTCATGCAATCCTAAATTTGAAATCCTTATGCCTGAATCACGAAGTCCACAGAATCCATTGCAGCTCATGCTCATACCCTTTGCCTACATACGGCTTTGGCTGGCCAATGTGGCAGTGCTTATCCGTGTTGGGCACATGGGCTATGCCCCCTTCAGCTGTGGTGCAGACGCATCAAGGTGGATATGCACAGATAAAGAGTTGTTGCTGAAGACTTCATATCCTCATACACATTTCAAATAGGTTTTATTTCAGACTAGCCCTAGTTTGGTCCCTTAGACTGAATGACTGCAGCTGGAGAGCATTAGATGTATTCCTGGAGCATGTTTAGGTTCATCTGAAAGAAATCTAGTGCCTTGAGACCACTCCACAATATGAACCAAATATCTTTGCAGTAAATAGGGACATTTGGGAGATTCACTGCAAAAGCCTGACCACACTGAAGTGCTATTATAGCTACAACCACAGTACAGTACACGTCCTGCAGAGCTTCACTATATAAGCTCATGGCCCCACCAGTTTTCAGTATGAAAACTCCTCAACCAAGCAAAGTTTAAGAAAAAAGGTACATTGCCCACCTGAGGATATGATTACAAGCCATATGTGCCAGGGATCATAAATCAGTTTCATCTGTTCTACTGTTTGTCCTGAAGTAATGACTACACCCTTCAGACTCCTCAGTCTTGTCACTTCCCAAAAACCAGAGAGAGCATTCTCTTGGAAACTTAGTACCCCTCCACTGCCACCTTTTTTTTTTTTTTAGGTAGGATATTTTCTGTGAGGAAAGGATTGCAATAATGAAAGTATAAAATGTAATTCTGCATTGCCCAGCATTAAAAAATCACAAATTAGACTTCTGGAGACTGGATTAAAATTCAACTGATTGAATAATAATTATGGGGGTGGAATGGCAGAGGTGTCACTGATCTTATTGTAATTAATTCTGTAGAGTTCATGTTATGAACTTTTCCTTATTGATCTCAGAGCTAAAAATAATAAAATCTGGAAATCTCATGCAGTATTAGGCTCTCAGCAGCTGGGGATTTTATTGGAAAACACCAAATACCATTACTTTCATTATTAACTTATGAAAATTTGACTTTTATGTTGCTGATGACCTTAGTACTATCACTGATGAATTTTTTAGTCTATTTCTTAGAATAATGGTGAAGGCACTGAACAATGAACACTGTACTTTTAGTGTTTCTCTAACCTTATCATACATGGCTTTTAAACCTTCAGCTACTTGAGGCGTCAAACTGTAGAAGTAAAATTTCAGGTGAAAATCAATAACTATTTTTTATTTATATGAGAAAATTTGGTCTTTTGCTATAAAGCTGATTTCTGTTTTTGGAAGCTGAATGAAGAGGGGAAAAGAGGACAACCCGTTGTGGTTAAGGGATGTGAATTATATGAAAAGCAATGCTTGAACATTGTTGTGTTAGTGTTGATACATTACTTAAAAACAGCACATGGATAAGTATTTTCAAGTATTTCATAAGAAAGCACAGTAAACAATTTATCACTCTCTTTTCAAATCCCTTGGAACTGTATTTAGTAAAAACCACTACTGATATGAAATACTTGAATTCAAGTCATTGAGTAGACCATATTCTTCTTTCCACCTTGCACAATATTATTCAAAGGCTGAGCTATGTCTTCTTGATATGTGTTTTAATGTCTTAATGTAGACATCCATATTTATCCATCATAAATATTGGTCTATCAGGTTGTTTTCTTTCATTATCTTTTACTATTTGATTCCAGGGTAACATAGTGGCTATTGAGTTGGAAGAACAGCTCTTCATTCTTGCAAAGAACGTGCCTCAGGCAATTCATGTCATGCCATGTGAACTTATCCTGGAATTCCTTGTTGGTGTCTGGACAAATCAAGAATATAAATCACAGTGCAAGACTTCTTCTGTCAAATCCGTTGGCATCTCTTTCCATTTCCTTCTATCTCTCAGCTGTGGACTGGACAGCTGATTCCTATGGCTGGCTGAAAACTGAATATGATAGATTTTGAATCCAATCTTTCCAAACCCATGGTTGTAAAAATGAAGAGTCATAATAGCAGCAATAGCTACAACAGTAAATGTAACACAGACCAGCCTATATTATTATCTTTTCCCTGTTCCCCCCTACCGCAAGAAACAAGTCCTACAACATCAGCTAAACTAGATCACCCAACATGGCTTCTACGAATCTTGCTTTCATCCTCAATTCCAAGACATACGTTTGGGATCATAAGCTGAATTGGCCCACATAGATTTTTCCCCTCAAATATGACTTGTTCATTATGGGATGCAGAACAATGGGATCTCTTCTTTCTGAGTCACCACCTGTAATAAATAGGTGTACATTACTTTTTATGTTTCAGGTCACCACAGTTGGCCAGTTCTAAAATGCTCAAAACTGTATTGACTTTTAACATTTCCTTTTCTTTTCATTGCATCTGATTTGGGGGGCACCTTGTCTTCATAAAACAATCCAAATTGAGAGGGTTTTTTTAACTTCTATTTCTTTTCAGTGATATTAATCAGTTTGTCTAGAAGCTTTCTAAGTTAAGATTTTCTCTTCTTGTCGAGTCATCTTTCAGTTACACCAAGACTTCTAGAAGTTACTTTCATGCCCTTGTGGAGTCTCCAAGTCTTCTTTTAATTCCCTTTACCTAGCAGAGACCTATATCAGCACTACCACAATTGTTTCCAGGTTGCTTAAAGAGGAATACCAGCTCACTGCGTATTTCTTCTAACTCTTTGAAAATGGATCTGAGTTTCTACTTCTTTTCAACCCTGGAAACTAGTACAAAATAGAGAGGCTTTGAGATGCTATAATTACAAGGAAGGGTTAATGAAGAAATTTACTTTTTCCCAATACATCCTCTCTTATTTAAAATGTATGTAGAGTAGGTTTCATTTCCCTGAACACAATAGTGGTCAGTTGGGTATTTGCAGCTCAGCTCACCTTTCAGCAAACAGTTCCCCTAAACACTCCACCTAACTTCCAACTTAAATGGTATTTAAGTGTCCAAAAAGCCCTGAATAGTGAATCAGTTTATCTTATCTTCCAGGACTTAGCAGTAAAGGTGACTATATGAGACATTTGTCAGTTAAGTTCCTCGCTACCTACTTTAAGTTACCCACACATTATCAAAACTTCCAGTTTTGTGCAGGTAGGACAGAGTTTCTTGACTAATTTTAGGTTGCACTAATTTAGGTGAAGAGCTCAAATTACATCAAAATTCATTGGTTTTAGCATTAATAACCATTGTTGTTCACTGCTTGCAATGCTTGTGGCATGGAGTCAAGCAATCTGTGATCTGATTTCTAATATTTATTCAACAGGACAGAGATTGCATTTAGAGAATATTAAATTAAAAATAATTTCCTGGGAAAGGGAATCAAACCCAAAATTATCATTAACATTTTTAGAAATACTGCCTTCTGTAAGGTTTAAAGGTTTAAGGTTTAAAACAAAATCTCTCATAATTTCTTCCAGTTTCTTTTAAAACACCCAGAATGTTGTCAATGCTCTTCATCACATCTAAAAATTTAAATCTTGAGGCAAAACTACATGGTTACAAGAAAAGGAAAGTCAAATCTTAGTTTTCAGTGAACTCACTGGAGCTAGCCAAGATGTAAATACCTGCATATGTGAGTGGGTTAATGCCACCCTGACTATCATCGCAGTCTTATGTTCACAGAAAGTAAACAGTTTAGGCATTATTTATTTGTATGTATGAACAAATAAGTATAACCAGTGCTAGAAAGAAGCGTGACATTTAATTATCATTTTAATATTCTACATACAAAATAATTAACATTAGTGTCATGGTTTAAACTCAGCTGGGAACTAAGCCTCACACAGCCGCTTGCTCATTCCACCCCAGTGGGATGGGGGAGAGAATCAGAAGGGTAAAAGTGAGAAAACCTGTGGGTTGAGATAAAGACAGTTTAATAGGGAAAGCAAAAGCCGCACGCGCAAGCAAAGCAAAACAAGGAGTCCATTCACTACTTCCCATCGGCAGGCAGGTGTTCAGCCATCTCCAGGAAAGCAGGGCTCCATCATACATCATAGTTATTTGGGAAGACAAATGCCATCACTCCAAACTTCCCCCCTTTCCTTCTTCCCCCAGCTTTATATGCTGAGCATGACATCATATGGTATGGAACAGCCCTTCGGTCAGCTGGGGTCAGCTGTCCCAGCTGTGTCCCCTCCCAACTTCTTGTGCACCCCCAGCCTACTCACTGGTGGGGTGGGGTGAGAAGCAGAAAAGACCTTGACTGTGTGTAAGCACTGCTCAGCAATACCAAAAACATCCCTGTATTATCAACACAGTTTCCAGCACAAATCCAAACCATAGCCCAATACTAGCTACTATGAAGAAAATTAACTCTATCCCAGCCAAAACCAGCACCATTAGTTTACCAAACTTTGGAATTATTTTAATGCATTTTAATTCTTTTAATTTATCATTCACATCCAGATTAGGACAGTGAGTTAGGGATGGGAAGAATTGCAGACCTGCTATGGGTTTAGAACCTTCTGCCATATGGTTGTGTGGGTATTGCTGTAGACAGGCAGCCTGATTATAATGAGACATCAGTTTAAAGCATTAACATACACATTTTCAAACATATTTATGGCAACATAGCTAAGTCCTAGAGGTATTTATAGCAATATTAATGCACACTGTTTAAAAGCATTATGGTCTAGTGTCCAGGGTAATTACACTTTATTGCCATGAAAAGAGAATGAATTATATAAAAGTTTAAAATATTGTCTTCCAATTGGTAACAAATAAAACATGGTAAAGTAAGTTCATAAACACTCAGAGGATCAACAATGTTAAGTGCAATATATCACTTTTATAGGAAGACTTTTAAATTCAGTACTCTCCAATTTCTGTACTAAAGAGGGTAAAGTGTTTATCATTAATCCAGCAAGAATAAATGGCTGTTTTAGTATAAGAAATAGAATGCAGTAGTATATTTTCAACTCTTTATTTTCAAGATGAAATTGGACATCATGAACATGATGTTTTCTGTTATTATTGTGTAGTTATTTTCTCTAAATTTTAGGGCATTTGGGGAAAACATGGTGGCAAGGGAACTCAGCAAGAACACAAAGCCTGATTATGTGAGGTTTTCTTTCCTTTGCTTTGCTTTTCTAATCCATCCATGGATAGTAACAATTAGAGCATTATGAAAGATGTTCTTTTGGTGTTCCTTCTACTACTCTGAACACAACCTATCTAACATACAACACTTCATTTATTGCATGTTATTGTGTTGATGAACATGCAGGTATCATAATGTAATGAAATGCAAAACTTCCTGAAACTTTCAATTCAATAAATTAGTATGAGATTTAACAGTCAGAAATATTCCTCATTACTTTATTCTTCCTCATCTAACATGTAAGACCAGCCTTTTCAAGTCTATATTTATATGCATATGTCTTTCCTTATATGTGAATGGTAATGAATTCAAAGGCTAATATTGCTACTTTCATCAACTCATTTCTCCAGCAGGACAAATAGGAGAACAAGCAGAAAATTATATACATTTTTCTACTTCACACTTGTTAGCATACTAATGATGTGAAGCTGTCAGAGCTACCAGCATCTCAACTTGCTAATGAGCTTGGACGAAAGGGGTAAGCAGACAAGCTGAAACTCCAGTTTCCAAGGAGACAACCTTAGAAACATGTAAGAAATATTTAAGTAGGTATGACATGTCTTCAAGAACTGGAGGGTTTTTTTCCTTGCACAGTGACATACATAAGCTACGTTGAAGAGGAATCTGTGCCCTCTGGACTCCATTCTGAAGTTGAGGTCTTGTGAGTTAGTGTGGCTTGCAAGCCATAAGGCTTGCACTGGGGAATAATGAGTTCTCTGGATTCTAGTGTTATGTTTCAGATGGTTATCAGTCACAGGCACTGAGCAGAACTATGTTCTCTGCATACTTATCTATCTGTCTATCTCTCTGTCTCGCTATCTATGTATTCATTTTGCTCTTTTTATTTATGGCCACAAGAAAGCATGTCTTCTTCACTTAAATTAACCTATGTGAAACATTCTGTGCTAAGCTATACTGTGCATGAAAATAGAACCAAACTGTAGAGAGATGCTGGAAAAACATTTGATGATGCTTGAGGAAAACAGCAAGTCCCTTAGGATTCTCTTTCCTCAACTCAAGACATTGCATATAAGGAGGTTTTTTTAGAGTACTAGATCCTGCTTTTCCATTCTCATGTTGTCATGAGCATCTGTTGTTTCCTGCTAGCCTGCTTTACAACTAATGTTGCAAAATACATAGTCTGTAATGAAAACTTTCTCAATTATTCTTCCATACAAATGCTTTTCCAACTTCTGCCATGCTCAAGGAAGACGTAAAGAGAGGGAGAGCAAGTTTCCTTCCAATTATTCACTGGATGCAAAAACTAAATGGTGAAGGACTGATATGCTTAATTCACTTTTAAGCACCTGCATTGGCATCAGTGGGTTAGGCACCTTTGCAGATCAGATCTTTGTTCTCGCAGAGCTTAGTTCATATAGGCAATTCTACTGTAGTTACTTTTCCAATAGGTAAATATTTAAAGAAGTAAATAGATAAAGCCTGTCTCTACTAGGGTCTTCCAGAGATTTTTTTCATTTTTGATCTTGGATACAGAAAGCAACCAAAAAGCTCTGACAATAGCTAAAAAAAAGCTAAATAGAAAATGTCACAAGAAAATCTTAATGCAGAAACAGGAAAAAAGACTGTGTACTGTTTAAAACTGTTCATTTCACAGAGGAAAACTCACAAAGCAAACACTAATTCTTAATTACCACCACTGTATGAGAGGAAGTATCTGCTTTTTCAGCAGATATTTTATTTGAAAGCTTCATTACAGCAATTGAAACAGCATTTAATTTTAATACCTTCAGAATGCAAGGGCAGATGGGATGGCATTCAAAGGACATTGCAATTAATAGGTGTAAGAGAGTCAATTTTAGTAGAAGACAGAATTAAATAGGTCTACATTAGGCACTTGGTTGGACATGTTTCTTGGAGTTGCCTGGGAAATTGAAGATTAGTTCCACAAAGAAAGCAAACAAGAGAAAGAAGACCTAAAAATTGGGAGTTGCTGGAGCTCAACTACTCATGAATAAGAGTTCTAACAGTAAAATTGTAGCTAGAATATCTGTGATTTCTCACCAGAGAAAAGGACTAATTTTTCCTTAAACATCTCTTTCTGTCATTGAGGGATTATAAAAAAGGTTTATGAGGGTTTATAATGAGGAAATGTTGCATTATATCTTATCCAGCCAGCATAAATCTTTTTTAGCACTTTTAAACATAATAAATCAATATGGAAAATACCATCCTAATTATAGAGCCACTGATGGTGAAATTCAGTTTGCAAATGAGTCATTTAAACTTAGGTGTCTATCTTTAGGTGTCCATATATGGGGTAGGTATCCTTTCCTGTGTTCCCTATGGTCAATGGAGATCAAAGACTTAATTTAGCTGCTCACCTACAAGCTTTTACCACAATTTGAGAGGCCTTTCCCTTCAGCTGCTGCTCCAGAAGGGCAGATGTCTCCCAGAGGTTGTGTCCTAACCGCCAGTGTCATAGAAATATCTCATATACCCTTTAGGTAACCCTAAACCTTGAAGGTATGGAGTCTAGAGAGCTATTCAGCTGAGCAGCCACTTGGGAACAGGATTCAGTTGTTTAAGCATAGGTAACATTTGAAATGCCCTACAATATATCATACGTTTGCACAGGGCTGACATTTGTGATACATGATACATGGCCTATAGAAAAATCATTGTTTTCTGGACCAGCTGTGAGAGGCCAAACTGGACAGTGTAGGTTATCTAAAATGGTATCTAAACAGCTGAATTCTTCTCTAGGTTAAGCGAATAGCTCTCCTCGCACTCCCAACTGCTTTGCTTGTATCTCATTTGACTATGGTGAGAACTCAGACAACTCAAATCTAGCTACCTAAGTTTAAGTGTTATGATTTGAAATGGAATCCATCCTTCAGTGCTGACTCTCACTTTAAGACATACAACAAGAGTTAAACATCAACCTAAAAATTGTCTGTTGCTTAGACACTAATGGTCATTCTTTAGCTTGTATTACTTTGCAAGAAGACTTTGATTCTGAGCAAAATTATTTGTCTGTCTATTTATTTCTGAAGGCTTTAAAGGAGTTTAAAGAAAGAAAAAAAGTTTTCTAAGGCCTAAAATAAACATAACTGATTTGGAACATCAATTTAAAATAGAAAAGTTCAAATAAAAGGTAGGCCTTGTTCCTGAACTCCAAAAGCACAATTCCAAAACACTAAGAAACTTATGCTTAGTGGTGGTCAAAAGCTTATATGAAAGCAATATAATAATAATAATAATAATAATAATAATAATAATAATAGGATGTACCAAAGGTTAAGGAAATGGCAAATGCTGTAAGTAACAATTTAAGACATGTATATGACTGATGAGGGAAGCTAAAAGAGCCAACAAGTATCAGTAGTGAATAGCGTTAATGTTCCAAGTAATTTAAAACATGACTATTGCAGTCAGGTAGAGGGCTATAGGTAAATGCTGATGAAAAAAATTGCAAAAGGTGCTAAACTAACTCTAAAGGTTTGACAGACAGTTCTCCATATTTAGAAGAATGTAGGAAGACACGTTCACTCCATTTGATGAGGACAGAATTTACCAATTTTGACAAAGGAGGATGTGAGGGAAAGTATGTTAAAAATAAACATTTTCAAATTATTGAGCCCAAAGTACTTGCAAATCAGAGCATTAAATGAACTAGTTCCTCTAGTGACACCAAGAACTGTGTTAATGTCTGGCAAAACTTGGAAAAATACTAAAGGACTGGAAGGCTAAAATGGAAACAAAGAATGACACAAAAGCAAGTCATCTGAAAATGGTGAAATAATTATTCTTGAGTTCTATAAATAAAGAAGCAGAAGATAAAACTCTACAGGATAGTTTAATGGAAGTTTGGTCCTGTCTGACACTACTTTTCTTCCTTTCCATTAGATTACATGTTTGAATAACAAAGATGCACATGCTGGCAGTGCACTTGGATTTCTCAAAGACATTTGCCATAGGGACACGCAGCATATGTTTTTAAGTAGCCTGTATTTTAGCTGGGGAATAAAGTAATGATTTAAGCGTTTTCTGATTCAGCTTGCATATTTCAAAGACTGATTTTTTTATAAAGACAAAGGCAAGATACTATTATAAAGTGATCACAATTACCTTGCTAAATGGTCTCAATGCACTAAAATGTGTTTTCATACATTCAGAGGTGAAGTAATAGTTCAGAGCTTCAATGATAAAGATGGTATCAGCAGGAGGGAAATTCAGTCTTTGAAAGTAAAGATCTGAGGAAAACTTGATATCAACGTTTATGACTAGCAGAAGATAAACTCTGTATTGTCAAAAATATTTCTATGATCCTTTGGTATAGAAGAGGGTAGCAGAATAGGCAGATCTTGACTCTACATACCATTAGTAAAATATACCTCATATGCCTACTTCAAACACAGATATAGGAGAACAAATTTCAAGGAAAGCTAATAAATGATCCAGGAGGCAGAAAAAAAGAAATTTTTTTAAAAAATCACATTCAAATAGAAGGTTGGGAGATTACTTGATTTCTGTGCTTTGAAAGGCATTTAAACATGGAAGAGACACAAATTCCTAAAAGGCTTTTCAGTCTTGTTTACAAATGCATAAAATGAAAAAAAATGGCTAGAGAGTGAAGTTAAATAAATGCGGTTTTAGAAACAGATGCAGTTTCCTGGCACTGACGGCAATTACCATGGGGATAGGGAAAGAATTATCCACCTTAAAGTGATTGCCTTTAAAGTGAGGTCTGGTATTTGTAAACAAAGATCTGCTTTAACACAGTTTCACGAAGAAATGTTAGTGCCCCTGTGTGTGTAGTTTGAGTTGGATAAACATGGAGATTGTGGCAAACCTCAAAATTTGTGAGTTTTGGAAACTTGCTGTTTGTTTCTTTCCTCCTTGGGTCATGGGAAGAAGAAAATTGCCTGTATTGTCCTCCATACACTAACAATCCTTGAATTTCCTGACTGGGGCATTGACTGTAAGTGAACCTCATCTTTCAGGGCCCCAGCTGATCAGTTTAGGTAATTAAGTAGAATTATTTTCCCTACTGCACAGCTGATCATACATGCTACTGTTCCTTTGGGGTTTTTTATTTCTATTGAACACCGAAAATAATTTGGCCATAGGTGATGATGATACATGAAACAGTGACACCAGGTATGTGTCCTGCCCACATACTTGAGGGTTTAAGAGGTGTCACATTCAGGATTGGAAGACATTTTTCCTACAGAGTAGGCTGACTTTTTTTTCCTACCCATTCACCTATTGAATAGGACATAGTTAATCTCCGAGGATTATCAATGCAGTTCTTTATCATGGCAGGAATTAAGACAGTGACATCTTAGTCACTCCTGTTCCCTGCCAAACCACAGTTAGGTCACCTGAGGACTGGTAGAGTTTGCTCTAACTACAATCATTTCCTTCTCCATAAGGGGATCTCTGTGAAATTTCATATCCTGTGAAAAATCAGAACAAATGATCTAATCAACATTGGTGGCCTTAACTTTAGTTAAAAAAAAAAAAAAAAAAAAAGATAGACCTGTAAAAATTGAAATATTTGATATAAGAATTATTTATGTGTAGGATGATTATTAATTGTTTGCTTTGCAACAGTGCTTGAAAGACTGTGATAGACACTTTCCAGTATTACTGTTTTACGGTGTTCCTATACATAGAAAAGATGTGTAATACCAAAACATTTTTCATTCTTGCTAATAACAAAGGCATAACAAGATCCAGCAACTGGAAGTTAAAGAAGTGTGTCATTTTCAATCTTGAAATTAAGATGGAGTTCCTAGTGGTGAGGTTAATTAAAAATTGA